>NC_064251.1:35984307-37234307 GCF_003254725.2 Canis lupus dingo
GTGAGAAGTTTCATTGATTAGTTTCATTGATTCCACATTTGTCCATAATTCCTTGCCAATTGCTGAACTTAATCAGTTGCTCTGAAGTGGCTTCACCTTAACAGGCCAATTTAATTAATTCACATCAATAATATTTGAATTTCCAATTGTTGTGCTAAGTCATATCAGTTATATATAGGTTAAAGTGATTATCACCTATATGGAGAAATAAGACAAATACATGTAAAGTTAAATAATACGGTCGCATGCAGATGAATGGTACAGTAAATGGATGCTGTTAAAGGTTCAGGAAAGATGCAAAAGAAGTGGGAGCTGAGTAGTATTTTAAAGATTTATTTATTTACTCATGAGAGACACACAGAGAGAGGTAGAGACACAGGCAGAGGGAGAAGCAGGCTCCATGCAGGAAGCCTGACATGGGACTCAATCCCGGGTCTCCAGGATCACACCCCAGGCTGCAGGCGGCGCTAAACTGCTGCGCCACCGGGGCTGCCCGCTGAGTAGTATTTTAAAGGATAGAAATGGGGTTTAGATGAACAGACACTATAATGATGGGGGTAAGGGCTTAAGGAAGGCATTATGGGGGAAAAGGAACAATGTGAGCAAAAGCACAGAAGCACAGATGAAAAAGCCTTGGGGTGGAGGGGTAAGTTGTTGAGAGGAACATACTTTAGGAATGTCAACTTAGGGGTCAGACTGTGGAGGGCCTTGAATGTTAGGCTAAAGAGGTCATTTAGGTGGTAACTTAAGAAGAGAAGCTTTGTGTTAGATGGCCTAGAGGGGAAAGAAATTGGAGTTAAAACTTAAGTAAGACATACACTCTCTGAATGTACTCATCAGTCCTCAACCTAAGGGATGACATTTATGAAGTGACAAAATTTGCAAAATCAGCCACATATGGTTTGGTGAGATCAGGGTCTCATAGGAAATACGAGTCAGGCGAATGAACAGTGTAAGTGACATTAAGTATCTAATAAAAGAAAAATAGCAGTAAATAACACTTCCAGACAAGAGTAACTTCTAAAACAATTTATCAGTCTTAATAATCCATTTAAATAGGTAACGTTTCATCTGAATTGCCTCCAGTTATTCAGGAAGTTGTTAGATTTTGCTATCATAATGTATATAATGTTTTCTTAGCCTGGATTTCCACTTGTGAACTTTACCCCACATTAATAGATATTCTGATATTAATTGGCTGCATAGTATCCCACATAGATTTGCTTTGCCTGACCAAATCACTATTGTTGGACATTTTGTTTATTTCTATTTTTTGTTATTATCAATATTACTGTGGTGACTATTCTATATACTATTTCCTTAGAGCAGATTCTTTTTAAAAAATATTTTATTTTTTAATATATATTGAAATAATCTCTGTGTCCAATGTGGGGTTCAAACTCAGAACCCTGAGATCAAGAGTTGTATGCTCTTCCAAGTGAGCCAGCCAAGCCAACCCAGAACAGATTCTTAAAAATGGAATTGTAGGGGAAAAGTAACATTCTTATTTTCAAGACTTTTGTATTTTTTATATTCATATTTTGATTCATATTCATATTTTCATTCTGCCACCTAGAAAGGCTGGACCAGTTTACATTTCCAAAGCAGTGTTTGATATTATACTTTACTACTTTATATAGGTAAAAACTTGATTTTTATTTTAATTTTTTCTAAAGATTTTATTTATTTGAGAGTGCAGTGAGAGAGCACAAGCCAGGGGGATAGGCAGAGGGAGAGGGAGAAGCAGGCTCCCCGTTGAGCAGGGAGCCTGACGTGGGGCTCTATCCCAGGACCCTGGGATTATGACCTGAGCTGAAAGTAGATGCTTAACTGACTGAGGGTGACTAAGGGTGGCACCCTTAGTCAATTTGTATTTTAGATTGAATATTTTAATATGCTTATTGGCTATTGATATCGTTTCTTTCTATTTTAGTCTAGTTTTTTATTGAAATGCTTATTTTTTTTTGATTTGGAAAGAGTTCTTCATAAAGGATATTAGCTCTTGCAGTTTTTTTCTTTGTTCTATTTTGCCTTTTTTTTAAAGATTTTATTTATTTATTCATGAGAACACACACAGAGAGAGAGAGAGACAGAGACACAGACACAGGCAGAGGGAGAAGCAGGAATCCATGTGGGATTCGATCCTGGGTCTCCAGGATTAGGCCCTGGGCTGAAGGCGGTGCTAAACCGCTGAGCCACCTGGGCTGCCCCAATTTTGCCTTTTAATTTTGTTAATTTAAAAACATTTTTTTACTAAGTGATCATTCATATTATTTTTTATATATTTTTAAAGATTTTATTTATTAGAGCAGGTGCGTGCCCACGAGTTGGGGGAGGGGCAGAGTGAGAAACAGAATCCCGCTGAGCACAGAGCCCCATGCAAGGCTGGATCCCAGGACCCTGAGATCATGACCTGAGTCGAAATCAGATGCTTACTTGACTGAGCCACCCAAGCGCCCTGGGCTTGGCTTTTTAAATTTTAGTGGTTACTAATTTATTTATTTTTTTGTTTCCTTTTTTGTATGTAATTCTTGTATTTATTCTTACCTCCTTTAATTTAATCTGCAACAATCTTTGTGGAATGAATAACTGTAAATAACTTATCTCAGGTCAAGTGGATGAAGCACTTTTGGAATAGTGAGTTGTCTTGCTCCAAAGGAGAAACAGGAATAGAAAGAATAAATATTCTGTTCTAGTTTCCTTCATCTTATCAATTGTAGAATGTTTCTCTTTGAGGACAGCTGCTTTGCAGGTTCCTACTTAAGAGATTTACTGGTAGTACTGCTCTTTTTGCAAAAGGGCATACGTTATATTTGATTTTAGTTGATGAGATGAAATAGATAATATTTAATATGTATTCAATATAATCAAAATATAGAGGATAGGATAAATCTATTAAACTTTTTAAATAAATATTTCAGTGTAGGGCAGCTTGGGTGGCTCAGCAGTTTAGCGCCTGCCTTCTGCCCAGGGCGTGATCCTGGAGTCCTGGGATTGAGTCCCACATTGGGCTCACTGCATGGAGCCTGCTTCTCCCTCTGCCTGTGTCTGCCTCTCTCGCTCTGTGTCTCTGCCTCTCTCGCTCTGTGTCTTTCATGAATAAATAAAATCTTAAAAAAATAAAATAAATATTTCAGTGTAATAAGAGTACTACAACTCTTTAGGTTTTTTAGGTACTATTCACCACTGATTGATCATATTCTGAGTAATTTATAAATTTATATTCTTTCTCATGTATTTTTCTTCTTTCTGTGTTAGATGCCCCCCACTGATGGATATCACTCTACACATGTTGAATGGCTATCTGCTTGCATCCAAAGCCTACCTTAGTGCTCATCTGAAGGAAACAGCAGAGCAAGATAGGCCTTCCCAGAATAATACAATAGGTTTAGTTGGGCAAACTGATGGCCCTGAAGTTACCAGAGAAGAATTGAAAAATGCATTGCTGGCTGCTCAGGTAATAAAATTAGCCAAGAGGGGATCCCTGGGTGGCGCAGCGGTTTGGCGCCTGCCTTTGGCCCAGGGCGCGATCCTGGAGACCCGGGATTGAATCCCACATCGGGCTCCCGGTGCATGGAGCCTGCTTCTCCCTCTGCCTGTGTCTCTGCCTCTCTCTCTCTCTCTCTCTCTCTCTCTGTGACTATCATAAATAAATAAAAATTAAAAAAAATAAAAATAAAAAAATAAAATTAGCCAAGAAAGGGCATGGGTTTCCTGTTAATATAATTAGTTAAATAGATGGGATATGATAGCCCTCTATGTACAACAGTGACATGTTGTGCATGTCTTTCATTACAGAATGTATTATAGTTGTTTCCTTTGCTTCTGAATATCAGATGGACTATATTACTAAAATTAGGAATAATCTTCATAATATTAGTTTAAGAGCCATTTAAATGAGATTTACATGTTAACAAAATATAAAACTTTTGTTTTTTTAAAATTGAAGGGTGGAGACGAAACAGAACAAGTATATATATAATAAAATGTCAAGTAGTGGTAAATAGTATGACAATACAAGGAGTTGTTTTATATATAGAAAAGTTTTTAAAGATTTTATTTGACAGAGAGAGAGAGAGAGAACACAAGCTGAGGTTGCTGCAGGCAGAGGGAGAGGGAGAAGCAGGCTTCCTTCCTGGTGAGCAGGGAGCCAGATGTGAGGCTTTGATCCTCGGACCCTGAGATTGTGACCTGTGCTGAAGGCAGACGCTTAACTTACGGAGCCAGTCAGGGGCCCTTAGAAAAGTTTTAGAACAATGTAGGATTTTCCGAAGCCTTTAGTCATTTTTAAGTAAGTCAGGAGATGTGAGATGATTAAGAGTTAAGCAATTTGAGGTCTTCAAAGTAGAAATGTTTTCTTAGTTTGAAACATATCTTCTGAAATATTTTTACTGACAATAAGGGGAATTAGAGCAATAGTATAGGTCCACAATCCCTTATCTGTGATACAGAAATCAAATAAGCTATGAAAACTGAAGCACTTTTTCGGTAATTCAGTTGGCAGAAAGACCTGACTTGACGTGATCTCATTTTTGAGAAAACTTGACCTGAATTGATATGAGGCTATTTATGGCTTTATCTCACTTATTGTGAATGTTGTTTTACTGCAGAAATGTGAGTATATTTGACTGCACTGTGTGCTACCCTAGTCTCTCCTGGAGATATTATATAATATTACATTAAAAAGAATTCTGACTTCTAAAATTAATCTGGTCCTCAGAATTTCAGGTAACTAATTGAGGATCATACTAGTTACCATTTATATAATGCTTACTATGTGCTGAGTGCTATTCTAAGTTCTTTATGTATATTAACTCATTTAATCTTTATAGCCAATCTGTTAGGCATGGAGTATTATCCATTTTGATAGATTAGGAAAATGAGACCTAGGGAGGTTAAGCCACTTGCTTAAGGCTACACATTAATAAGTGGCAGAGCTAGTATTCAAGCCTGGGTAGTCTCACACCAGAGTTTACAAACAAAAACACAACAAAACAATAACTCCAGACCAAAAACCCTTCAACCCAAGAATGATAATTATAAAATAAAACTTACTTTACTTTATAATCATTCGTAAAAACAGGTGAAATAATTATTTTCTTCTATTCCAGGCAGTGGCTGTCTTCCAGAGATACATGTCATATATTCTCTTTCTCTCTCTCTCTTTTTTTTTTTTTTTTTTTTTTACCTCTTCCTGCTAGTTAAAAATGATTCTAGCTCTCCTTTATATGTAGGGGCATCAAATGGATCACCCCTCAGGAAATTACTGTTCTATGAAATGACACTCAAGCTTATAGACTGAGCAACAGTGATTTGTACAGGGGGAATAGATGGTAAGGCAGACTTTCTTTGCAAAACCAGGGCCATAAAGAGCCCATCTTCAAATTAAAAGTGAAAAAGCTTTAGGAAGTGACTTTTAGGTATTAATTATTAACCACCATCTTCAGAGGAATTACTTAATTGGTGAGGAAAAACAACCAGTTGAGAAAAAGAGGGGAATACAGGATAGGATCTCGGAAAATGTAGGAATTTAAGAGGAAAGGAAGGAGATTTTGGTGGAAGTCATTTTTTGCTTAGGCCCTGTTTAGGATGTCACTTAATCAGAATACTCCTCTTCTAATTTTTTTTTTTTAATTTATTTATGATAGTCACAGAGAGAGAGAGAGAGAGAGAGGCAGAGACACAGGCAGAGGGAGAAGCAGGCTCCATGCACTGGGAGCCTGATGTGGGATTCGATCCCGGGTCTCCAGGATCACGCCCTGGGCCAAGGGCAGGCGCCAAACCGCTGCGCCACCCAGGGATCCCTTTTTTTTTTTTTTTTTTTTAATTTTTATTTATTTATGATAGTCACACAGAGAGAAAGAGAGAGAGGCAGAGACACAGGCAGAGGGAGAAGCAGGCTCCATGCACCGGGAGCCCGATGTGGGATTCGATCCCGGGTCTCCAGGATCACGCCCTGGGCCAAAGGCAGGCGCCAAACCGCTGCGCCACCCAGGGATCCCGGATCCCTTTTTTTTTAAAGAAACTGTTATTTTACCACTTTTGTTCATGTGAAAACAAGATTAGATTTGGTTTTCAAATAAAATTTTCAGAAAATTCTTAAATGCACTGTTCTGTTTGCTTGTAGGATAGTGCAGCTGTCCAGATTCTCTTGGAGATCTGCTTACCTACTGAAGAAGAGAAGGCAAGGGGTGTTAATCCAGACAGCTTGCTAAGGAATGTTCAAAGTGTTATTACTACCAGTGCTTCAAATAAGGGAATGGAGGAAGGAGAAGACAATTTGCTCTGTAACCTTCGAGAAGTTCAGTGCCTTATCTGTTGTCTCTTACACCAGATGTACATTGCTGATCCCAACATTGCTAAACTTGTTCACTTTCAGGTGTGTTTTCAAAGAACAATCTTTATATGGTTGAACTTTATATCTGAGAAGGAGAGTGGTTTGATTACTAAACTAATAGGGATCAGTTAGAAATCAGAGATCACTCAAACGTTCATGGTCCTTTGTGATATGGCCAAAAATCCAGAGTTTTTAATTTTTTTTTTTAAGATTTATTTATTTATTTATGATAGACATAGAGAGAGAGAGGGAGAGAGAGAGGGAGAGAGGCAGAGACACAGGAGGAGAGAGAAGCAGGCTCCATGCCGGGAGCCCGACGTGGGACTTGATCCCGGGACTCCAGGATTGCGCCCTGGGCCAAAGGCAGGCGCCAAACTGCCGAGCCACCCAGGGATCCCCAAGTTTTTAGGTTTTATTTCACACTAATAGGTTCAGATAATTTATTCTAGTGCACCAGAAGGGTCAAATGCCAGGATTTATTTAGGGCACTGTAGCCTTCTGAGCAACTTTTACATAAAGGAAGATAAATCTTCCTATGTATTTTTATCTGTATTTGACTTACAGGTCTTTTTTTTAATTTCTAACTTTTCCCCCCTTTCTTGTTGAGATAGGGTTATCCATGTGAACTTTTACCTCTGACCGTCGCAGGTATTCCATCTATGCACATTTGTCTGGATTTCATACCTGAGCTTATTGCACAGCCAGAACTTGAAAAACAGGTAATGAGCATTTTGGAGGTTTAGGAAAATTTTAATCTCCCTCCAGTCCTGCTAGTTATCAAACATTTAAAAAATTTTAATACTTAAGGATTCCTCAGAAACATGTAACATTTTGATTTTGTATTGCAGATATTTGCTATCCAGTTGCTTTCTCATTTGTGTATCCAGTATGCATTACCAAAGTCACTCAGTGTGGCTCGCTTAGCTGTGAATGTCATGGGAACTTTGCTAACAGGTGTGTGGTCAACCAACATCAATAACAAAGACTTCTAATGTAAAGTAGTACATATTTTTACTGAATTTAATAGTATGATGTTCTTGTGTTACCAGTAGTTTAATTTACACCGTCTTTTCAGTTATTCTTTTGAAAAATTTTTAATTACAAATGTGATTTATAGTGTAGAGGAGATGAATAGGTAGGCAAATTGTATCTTTCATTTTGTGAATGATTATATATAGATTTAAGTAAATATAATAAGTTTTCAGGGGCTCCTGGGTGGCTCAATTGGTTGATGTCAGACTCTTGATTTCGGCTAAGGTCAAGATCTTATGGTTGTGGAATCACACCCTGCACTGGGCTCTGTGCTCAGTGCAGAGTCTGCTTCAGATTTGATCCCCATTCCGGTTGGCCCCTTCCCCTGCTCACACATGTGCATGCTATCTTTCTGTCACTCTCTCTCTCTCTCTTTTTTAAAAAATATTTTATTTATTTATTCATGAGAGACACAGAGAGAGAGGCAGAGACACAGGCAGAGGGAGAAGCAGGCTCCATCCAGGGAGCCCGATGTGGGACTTGCACCGGAGTTCCGGGATCACGCCCTGAGCCAGAGGCAGATGCACTTAACTGCTGAGCCACCCAGGCGTCCCGTCTCTCTCTAAATAAATAAATAAAATCTTTAAAAAAAAAAAAAAAACTTTTACAAATGAAAATCAGGTCTGCTTTCTGAATGTAATTATATCAACAGAAAACAAATTATAATTTATTACAAAGGCTTAGAGTTCCAGAAAAATACAGTCATGATATATAAATAAGAGAAAAAAATATAGTTTCCTTAAGTTCTAAAACTAAACTAGTTTTAGATACTAGATGAATGTTTTAATCACTGTCTGGTTTGCAGAGTAAAATGGTATCAAACTAAACTATTTTAAAAGATATGTAATTAAAAAATATGTAATTCAGTCTTTTAAAGTTATGGCTTAGTTAATTTCATATTCTTTCTTAGTGGTCCCACAATACTTTGTTCATTTTTCTTTTCGTTTTTATTATTTTTAGTGGTTGGGAACTTAACTGCCTGAGTTCAATCCCAACTCCACTAGCTGGCTGTGTAGCCTTGAAAAGTTTCTTAATCTAAGGTTCATTTAGGGTTTTTCTCCTCTATAAAAGAGGTATCATAATACTACTTTCCTCATTTATGAGGCTGTGAGAATTAAATAACATAATTCACTCATAGTGCTTGAGAATAAGAATTTACATGTTGGATGATGGCTGTCTACTAGATTATAAGCTCCCTGAAAGCAAGGATCAGACTTATCTTAGAAAATTTAGTAATCTGCACAGAGTGTGGTGCTTAGTTTTAATATGGCTATTATATTTAATAGGCCATATATGTTTAATTTATATTTGTAAAGTATTGTTTAACTTCTTTCCAACAGTTTTAACACAGGCTAAGCGGTATGCTTTTTTCATGCCAACTCTGCCAAGTTTGGTCTCTTTTTGTCGAGCATTTCCTCCACTGTATGAAGATATTATGTCTTTGCTGATCCAAATAGGGCAAGTCTGTGCCTCTGATGTTGCCACTCAGACAAGAGACATTGATCCAATTATTACACGTAAGTAGTAACTTATTTTCAAAGTTTTTTTTTTTTTTATGATAGTCACACACAGAGAGAGAGAGAGAGAGAGAGAGGCAGAGACATAGACAGAGGGAGAAGCAGGCTCCATGCACTGGGAGCCCGACGTGGGATTCGATCCCGGGTCTCCAGGATCGCACCCTGGGCCAAAGGCAGGCGCTAAACCACTGCGCCACCCAGGGATCCCCTCTAAGTTGTTTTAATGTCAAACAAAAGGCCAAACTCCTTTCTAGATTCCTTGCATTATTTTTTTTATAATAAATTTATTTTTTATTGATGTTCAATTTACCAACAATACAGAATAACACCCAGTGCTCATCCCGTCAAGTGCCCCCCTCAGTGCCCGTCACCCAGTCACCCCCATCCTCCGCCCTCCTCCCCTTCTACCACCCCTAGTTCGTTTCCCAGATTTAGGAGTCTTTATGTTCTGTCTCCCTTTCTGATATTTCCCACACATTTCTTCTCCCTTCCCTTATATTCCCTTTCACTATTATTTATATTCCCCAAATGAATGAGAACATATAATGTTTGTCCTTCTCCGACTGACTTACTTCACTCAGCATAATACCCTCCAGTTCCATCCACGTTGAAGCAAATGGTGGGTATTTGTCGTTTCTAATGGCTAATATTCCATTGTATACATAAACCACATCTTCTTTATCCATTCATCTTTCGATGGACACCGAGGCTCCTTCCACAGTTTGGCTATTGTGGACATTGCTGCTATAAACATCAGAGTGCAGGTGTCCCGGCCTTTCATTGCATAGATTCCTTGCATTAATTAATTAATTTATTTTCCTTATGTTTTTAGGTCTTCAGCAAATAAAGGAGAAGCCAAGTGGATGGTCTGGTATCTGTAAAGATCCACTTTATAAAAATGGATCTGGGGACACTGGAAGTATGGATCCTGATGTACAGCTCTGTCACTGTATTGAAAGCACAATAATTGAAATAATAAACATGAGTGTTAGTGGAATTTAGAAAAAAGTAAAACAAAAAAATGAAGCTGTTTGCTGCATATACTCAATTTGAAACTGCATCTTATAACAACTCTAACCTGAATGGGAACAATAACGTCTTGAAATCATTAAACGATTCAGTTCAACATGAGTATAATTTAGAACTCTCTTAAGGATTATGCTTGCTTGTATTTGATTGGCACTTCTTTGGATCTACTTTTCTGGTATGTTTATACTGTAGCAGTGGAGTGTTTTTTTGTTTTTTGTTTTTTTTCTATTGGGAGCACATTTAAGAAACTCATTACTAGAAAATGAATTTGGCCTTGTTTAGCTTTCGCGATGAAGAAACAGTGCCATGCCTTTAATTTCTTATAAAGATCAATCTCTGGGTAGCCCTAGTGTTTAAGGTCAGCTAGTAACAGTGAGTGTGACAATGATGCAATGATGAAATGGAGAAAAAGGGAAGGGAGAATTCAGGAAAACTTAGGAGTTTAAATACCCAATAGAAATCACTAAAACTTGCAATGCAAGTAATAGTAATGTAAGGTAGAATTCTGCTTCTCTAGAAATAGTATTGAGAAGACTTTAAAAAAGGCAGATGGCTTTTTGTAAATGATTTCCATGGAATTACAGATGAGAATTTTAAGATTTTACATATTTGCTTCAATTTTTACTAATATGGAGACATATGTTTAAAGAGATATTTGAATAATTTGAAATTTTAAGATACTAATTTAAAAGTGTTTACAGAAACATCTTTGTGCAGAGAAGAATCTGAAAGGAGATCTCATTTAATTTTTTTTATAAGATTTATTTTTATAATGTTTTACGGACTTACCTAATGGTCAGTCGGGGGGGGGGGGAATACATTGGTATCTAATTAAAGTTTAGAGCAGCGAAACAGGCTAGATTAAAGAGCCCTTGGTGTGCTATCAGGATTATAATTCACATCATAATTTTAGAAGATCTCTGAGTAAGAAAATATATATATAGTGTTTGGACCTCAGGAAAAATTTAAAAGTATGTAATGTACCATGTTGAAGGATTTTGCATTTGTCTGTTAGTAACTTCCATTGATTAGGTAGATGCATTCAGGTAACTCATAATCCTAATTTTTTTCCTTAGTTAAATATCCAATGTAGAAGTTATTTCTCATTGCTTTCTGAGATAATGCCTGAGTGATACACACTCCTCACAACCACTGCCCCAGTCCCCTACCTTGAAACAGACCTCTTCACTTGTAAAAGAAATTAGGTAGGCTAATAAGAAAGTGTGATTTTTAAGAAAAGAAATTTAACTTCAGTCTTCTCACTACATTATAGGCACATGTCAGTTTCCTCCTTTGTAAAACTTGATTACTACTGGCCCTACCTCATAAGGGTATTATATAAGAATTAATTTGTAACTGTTTCAAATCATGAAGTACACAGTATCCTAGATGATAGACTATTTATAACTTTTATTAGATGCTTAATGTTCAAGTAAGTAATTTTGATGCAAAAAGTAAAAGCATACACTTAAAAAATACCATAAGAATTTTCATATTTTTAAACAAGGCAGTTTTATAAGTCTTTTAAGATTAAATACAACTGCTCCTGTTTTGTTTAGTTTAGTTTTTAAACTGAGGCTTTGAAATATTTTGTGTGAGTAGGTAATCTATAGGAGTTCAGAAAAGGTTGAAATATGTTTTCTAACTAAATGCAGTGCACATTCCTGGATCACTTTTCAAAGACTGGTCAAAACCTGCTGTGTTAAAATAACATATGCTGTTTTTCATCAGATTTGTTGATGATGTAAATAAATGTGTAAATATATTAGTAAATGTTAATATTCATGTATTTTAAGTTAAGGTTCTAAGATTTGTCACAATGTGATTTTTTTTATTCAAGTGAAAGATGTGTGCAGCTATTTTGAATATTGGTTTATAAACATTCATATTCTTTATCAAATGAACTTGTGGTTTTTTGTGTTTCATTTCACTGCTGCTGACTTGAAAGGGACATTTTGAGGGACTGGAGTCCAGGACTCTCTGGCTCCAGAATCTATGTGTGTCCCTCTTCTATTATGCCATGTACATCAAATGACAATACAAGGTTAGAGTCGGTTGAGAGCCTTACGAATTTAGGAGAGGAAAATCAGAATAGTTTCCCTGGAGCAGTAACTTAAAAGATTAGATATTTTAAATATGTGTAAATGCAGAATAACAATTTGAAGGTATTTTTACAGTCTTATTTTTATAAATTATCCCTCAACTGTCTTAACAGTAAGTTATGTTTTTTGGTACTTTCTCTTCATCTTTGCTTATACACACATATTGTCACATAATGGAATTTACAGTACCCAGTTAGAGTCTGCTTTTTTTTCATTTACTTTTATATGGTATTGTTTTTTGCAAGTTGTTTACTTTTTTATAATTATGGTTTATAGCAATTTATCTTTATAATTATTTTATTTGCTTCATGATGATTGAATTGATATAGCCATCTCCCTATTACTATACTGGGAAGTTTGTGATTTTTTTTTCAGTATTACAATAGGCATCGTTATCAAATTGAAGCATTATTTTTCTTTCTTTTAGATTACTTATTTAGGATAAATTTCTGAGTCTGAGATGACTGAAGGGCAGAATTTATTTTTAGACTAAGTTTTGGCGTTTGGGGACTAGTAAAAGTGAAAGTGAGGCAAACAAATCAGCTCGCCTCCTGCTGCTCCCTCCTGCCACACACCTCACTCTCAAACCAGTTTCTCGAATTTGTGAAAATGTCTCAGGTTTTGCTTTTGGGGGCACTAGTATTTTAGCCAAGTTTAGGCTATACAGAACTCTTTAAAAATAACAATTCAGAGAGATTAACCTAATTTTGAGAAAATTTAAGTGTACTTCTTAGCAAAGGAGAATAAACTGGTCTCGGGAGGGACAGAAGGTGGATGAGCCTTAATAGAGGTAGAAGTTACCTGGTGCTGGAAGACCTTGCGAGCGTTTGTCTGGTTTAATTTGGTACCTGAGGATGCCTTGAATATTATGAAATCTTGTCATCGAATCTTTTCGCCTGGTTTGGCTCAGTCTCGCAATTCCCGCCTCCATCTTTCCGATAGCGTGGCTACTAGTGAAGTTCGAATTTGAATTGCGTGGCACCGATGAATGCTCGGAGAACTCAGCAAGGCTTAGAGGTGTTTCCTTTCTGTCTACAGCTTTTAAGGCTAGAGACTTCGAGTTTCCAAGAAATCTTTGCACGACTTACCGGTTTCAAAAAGTCCAACGGAGAACTCTTTTCCTTTAAATCCCCCAAATTTGGGAGAGTCCTTCCCTCTTCTGTCGCTCGCCTTCCGGTGCCGCCAAGTGCCCTGGGTCCGTTCATCTTGCGGAGGCTTCCATTGGATGTCAGAGTTCTCGCCCCCTAACCTTGCACCGGGATTGGCTACTTGAATCCTGATCGAGGCGGGTGATTGGTTGTCTGGGCTCATCCGGCGATTGGATGCCGGGAGTCGAGGGGGCGGGAGGCGGGAATTCGTCTGGGAGAGCCTTGTAGAGCGGACTCCTGCGAGCTGGAGCGGAAAGCCGAAGCCTCCCGCGGCCCGCTGAGGAAGGGAGAGAGGCGTGTGACCCTTTGCCAGCGCTCTGCTGTACTTGCGGATATCTGTTTCCTTTTCTCCCGTGAGTCGGAGCCCAGTCAGTGGTGCTTCAGTTTTCCTCAGGACAGGCAAGTTTGTCTCCCGTGCGGGGGGAGAGCGCGAAGCCTGCCGGCGGAGTGCTTTCTGCTTTCACCCAAACTCCTCGCCGGCCGGTCGGGGTTGGCTGGATCACCAGGGCCTCTGGGATCTCACCGGGCTGCGGGAGGAGGAGGGAGCCTGTCCTCCCCTCCCGGGAGCCCAGGCCTGTTAGGATAGACGGCGGCCCGCGCTCACTCTTGGCGGCAGGGGGCGACGGCGGGAGGCGGATAGTTGTGTATTTTGGGTTTTGTTTGCTTTATTCCATGTACGGGGGAAGCTACCCCTTTTGAGATGCCTGTTGCCACAACTGGGGCGGGGGATGGATTGATTTCGAGGTTCTATCTGAGTAACTAGGCCAGCGCTGAGCTGTTAGTTCAGATTAAAGGGTTGGGTTCCCCCAAATCTCATTCTCAGAGCTGCACAGAAGTAAAAAATACTACAACTGGAAAATACCTTAGAGTAGTGGTCCTTTTGGAGCACATAGGCCATGGTTAAGGTTTTACTGGCTCTCTAATCTTTTGCGTTGCTATTTCAACCATCCCTCCATCCCCAGATTGAGTCTACTAAATTTTTTCACTATTACAAAGTGCTATCAATGTATATATATCACCCCCCCCCCTTTGAGTTATTTCTTTATGTATTTCTGGGAATGAGAAATTTATGGACTCTCTTTTCAGAAAAAAAAATGCAGTCGTGCGCAGAAACTTCTGTATGCAATAGCAAGAGATCAGTTTCTGAATTTAATCTATTTTATTTTTTTAAAATAAATTTTTATTTATGATAGTCACACTGAGAGAGGGAGAGAGAGAGAGAGAGAGAGAGAGAGGCAGAGACACAGGCAGAGGGAGAAGCAGGCTCCATGCACCGGGAGCCCGACGTGGGATTCGATCCTGGGTCTCCAGGATCGCGCCCTGGGCCCAAGGCAGGCGCCAAACCGCTGTGCCACCCAGGGATCCCTGAATTTAATCTATTTTAGATTAAGAAAAGGTGGTTTAGAAAGAGGGAGATTAAAGTAGATCACTTCTGTTTTAGATACTAGAGTCTGTGCACATTTCTGTCCATTATGTTATTTTTTATTCTATTATTATTATTTTCAAAGGTTTTATTTATTTGAGAGAGAGAGAGCAAGAGAGCACAAGTAGGGGTAGCGGGAGAGGGAGAAGCAGCAGTTGGGGCTCCATCCCAGGATCCTGGGATCATGACCTGACCTGAAGGCAGACACTTAACCAACTGAGCCACCTAGGCACCCCTCTATATTATTATTTTTTAAAGATTTTATTTATTTGAGAAAAAAAGATTTTATTTATTTGAGAGAGAATGAGCATGCGCAGAGGGAGAGGCAGAGGGACAAGCAGAGTCCCAGCTGACAAAGAGAGTCCCTGTGGGGCTAGATCCCAGGACCCTGAGATCTTGAACTGAGGTGAAGTGTGAAGCTTAGTGACTGAACCATCCAGGTGCCACAGGGTGCCTTAAGTACATGTAGTGTACAGACATTGTTATTTAATTTTGAACTCCGTGTCTGGCTAATTCTTGTGAAAACCCTATCAAATGAGTAGTATTATCTACATTTCACAGATGAAGAAATTAGCTCTGAGAGGTTAAGTGACTCACACAGAAAAATTCAAATTTAGATGTGCTTTAGTCCAAACTCACCTTTCCATTATACCCCCCTGACCCTTAAATACGAATTATTGGGAGCCTACTAAGTGTCAAGGCATTTTCTCTTTCACAACAGTTTAAGTTAGGAGTTACTACAAATAAGGATCTTAGTCTAGAGAAGTGAAGAGACATGATCAAGGTAACATATCTGAGTTGTTTTCAGAACCTGGTCTAGAGTTATATTTTCTAACTCCTAGTCCACAGCTTTGGCATGGCAGTGATACAAATCCATACTTGTCAGATTCCAAGACATCCACTGTCATTTATAAGACTAGGACATTCTTTTACTTCCCCATTTGTTTTGTTTAAACATTTATTCCAATTTTTATTTCCAGACATCTGTTCTAGTGTTGGATATCTGTTTTTTTTTTTTTTTGAATGACATTGTTTCAATATTGATTTTCATTTCTGTTGCAGTTACGAATCTGAAGTAAATAGTAAAGCATAATGTCTTCATTGTGGTCTGAATATACAATTGGTGGGGTGAAGATTACCTTTCCTTATAAAGCTTACCCATCACAGCTTGCTATGATGAATTCTGTAAGTATCTTTTAATAGTTAATTTTTTAGTAAGATAGGTGCTTACAATTCATGAGACTGTTCATTTTTTTAGATGGTAAATGGATTGAAAATATTTGCCAGTTTCATTGAAAAACATCTAGCCTTAAAAAGAAAAAAAGAACATCTAGCCTTTGGAAAAGTAGTACTGATCACTGCTAAACTGTATATTTCATGGTTATAATGGAGACAAAGAGAACATTCTGAAAAACATTCTTATTCCCCCCCTTTTTTTTTAAAGATTTTATTTATTTATTCATGAGAGACACACAGAGAGAGGCAGAGACATAGGCAGAGGGAGAAGCAGACTCATCACAGAGAGCCCAATGTGAGACCTGATCCTGGGTCTCCAGGATCACACCCTGGGCCAGAGGCGGCGCCAAACCGACAAGCCACCCTGGCTGCCCTGAGAAACATTCTTAGCTCAGTTGGAACTTGTATTTACTTTGCAGAATAACTGTCTTTTTTTTTTTTTTTTTTTTTGTTAGAGAGAGACAGCAGAGCAGGGGGGTAAGGGTAGAGGGAGAAACAGACTCCCCACAGAGCAGGGAGCCCAACTCCAGCTTATCCTAGGACTTGAGGATCATTATCCCAGGCAAAGGCAGACACTTTATTGACTGAGCCACCCAGGCACCCCAGAATTACTGCTTTCTACAAAATATTTGCTATTACACAGAACATACTGTTTAGTATATTTCTCATCATAATTTTTTGAGATAGTTGTCATATAGCAAATTAATATAAAAACTTAAGTAAATCAAATTTCCAACTTTGTTAAATCTGAATATTTTATATTTACTTTATACCTTGTTTGTGAGCAATAGAATATTACTTCACACATTTTTAAATGTTGAATAATGACATGATACTTTACTTACCTGCAGAAGTTGACGTATTTTTTTTTTTTGCTTAATATTATTAAGATGTAGGCCTGTTGATTGTTAATCCATTTTACTTGCTGTATAGTATTACATTATATGAATATATCAGAATTTTTTTGTCCATTTTCCTTTTAATAGACTTAAGTTGTTTACATTCTTTTTTTAGTTGTTTACATTCTTTAGCAATTATAAACAATGCTGCTATGAACTTTAAAAAAAAAAAGATTTTATTTTATCTATTCATGAGAGACAGAGAGAGAGAGAGAGAGACATAGGCAAAGGGAGAAGCAGCCTCCATGAAGGGAGCCTGATGTGGGACTCGATCCCAGGACTCCAGGATCACCTGAGCCGAAGTCGGATGCTTAATCGCTGAGCCACCCAGGCATCCCTGCTATGAACTTTCTTATACAGGTTTCCTTGTGTTCATGTGGGAAAAGTTTGGGGTATATACATAAGACTGGACTTGCTGGAGTTGGGTATCTTCAACTTTACTAGGAATTGTTAATTTCTTTACAGAGTGATTAACAATTTACACTCCCATGAGCAGTATCCTCCATTAAGTTTTCATCAAAGGTACTTATGTGCTATATTCTAGTTTTATAACATGATTCAGCAACAAACTGCTTCTCTTCACTTCTTTTTTGCTTGATATGTTTTTAAGGCCATAATAATTTTAGGGAGAGGTATAAAGAAATAAAGTCTAGGGTTAAGTAAGTATCGGTTCTCCCTCCTGCTATTGCTGTGTTCGTGGAAGTGCATTCTTACTTCTCATTGTTATTGTATTTATATCTGATGGAGAGAGATCCTAATGAAGTAAATTGTTTATTGATTTTTTTTTATTGTTTTTGTGTCCATAGATTGTCAGAGGATTAAACAGTAAGCAACATTGTTTGTTGGAGAGTCCTACAGGAAGTGGGAAAAGCTTAGCCTTACTTTGTTCTACTTTAGCATGGCAACAGTCTGTTAGTGGTAAGTAGTTGGTTGATATCTTCAGGTTCTTTATTGGGAACAGAAAAAGATATTTTAATAAAGTACTTTTTATCCAGAATGACTCAACCATATTCTAGCAAATTTAAGTACATATTGTTTTTTAAATATTTCTTTATAAGTTATATATATTCTTTAAAATTTTTTTCTTAAGATTTTGATTATTTACTTATTTATTTTAGAGAGAGCTAACAAGATAGAGCACAAGTAGGGGGAGTGGCAGAGGGAGAAACAGGTTTCCCGCTTGAGCAGGGAGCCTTTCAGCAGAGCTCAATCTTAGGATCCTGAGATCCTGACTTGAGCCAAAGACAGATGCTTGACACACCACCACTCAGGTTCCCCAAGTTACATATCTTCCAAAAGAATTTTAACAGAGCAAAATATGTTCAGTTAATTCTAAAACAGTTTTGAACATAATATAGTCTTTTATTTGATGAATTAGAGTATATATAAGAATCTTGGAGTGCTTACTTATCATTATGAAAATGATTATGATAATTTGTATGTAAAAGATATGAGATGAGGCTGTCGTGATGCTAGTAATTGCTTTGAGTACATTGTTTAATATATTTGCTTATCTATCCCTTCCTCACAACATTAGACCATGGAATATGTAAAGAAAACATTCTAATTGATTTTTCTATTTGTTTGGATGCCAGATAAACAAAAGTTTATTGTAATATTGTTTTCATAAACATGTATTATTTTCCATTACTTTTATTTTATTTGCTAACAAAGGCCTAGTAACATTGACTTTTATGAAAGACTAGCTAATATACATAATGAGTCTGAAATACAGTTTTGGATATGTTTTAGTTACATAATTAGATGGGGATTTGACCTAAAGTACTAGGAAAATTTAAAGTTAACCACAGCGTATGTAGGTATGTATAAATATATTTTCTTCTGTGTGTGTGTGTGTGTGTGTGTGTATATAGTATCCCATTATATGAATATACCATATATATATATATATTTTTTAAAAGATTTATTTATTTATGATAGACATAGAGACAGAGAGAGGCAGAGACACAGGAGGAGGGAGAAGCAGGCCCATGCCGGGAGCCTGATGTGGGACTCGATCCCGGGACTCCAAGATCGCGCCCTGGGCCAAAGGCAGATGCTAAACTGCTGAGCCACCCAGGGATCCCCCATATATATATGTTTTTAAAAGGAAATGTGCGTGTAGCCCGGGTGGCTCAGCGGTTTAGCACCGCCTTCAGCCCAGGGCGTGATCCTGGAGACCCGGGATCGAGTCCCATGTTGGCTCCCTGCATGGAGCCTGCTTCTCCCTCTGCCTGTGTCTCTGCCTCTCCCTCTCTCTCTCTTTCTCTTTGTGTGTCTCATAAATAAATAAATAAAATCTTTAAAAATAAATAAATAAAATGGGATAATCTGTTAATAACTTAAAATTTTAATGAGAGACTGAAAATTAGAATTATTATTTATGTAGTACAGATGGGAAAATAATGTCAGTACTGTTCATAGAAAATAAATTAATTATTCACCTTTTTTTAGTATCTCTGAACTGTATTTATACATGTAGGCAGTCACTTCTTGGCCTTTTGGGTGAGTAAGATCAAATGTAGTATACATGTAGGCACACAATGTAAACCTATTCTTATTATGTATTCTGTTTATTAAAAATTACTTGTTTTATTTAATTTGAATATTGATCTTAAAATATATTTTGATACATGTATCAGAACTGATACATCATGAAACATGTTTCTATTTGAAATAGATGTATAAAGTGGGAATGATTTAACCCTTATGTATTTACACTATTTACTATATTGGGCTTTCAGTTTCTTCAGGGAAATAGCAGTAATTAAGAATATCCTTTAGGTCTTTATTTTAATCTTCCCTACTTGATATTTTCATAAATGTCAGTATAAATGAATACCTGAATAGTTAACATTATTAATCTTTGACTATTAATTTTTATAAATTATGTAAATTGATGATAACTTCTCTTTATATATTTCTGTCATTAAGTGTCTCTCTCTTGTTGTAATTTGATGTTGGAGATAAGGTGACTAACTTGCCCAGATCTGCCACTTGCTTTTCTAAGTTTAGCACTGAAAATCTTATATCTTAGAAAACCCCCCAGTGTTGAGCAAATTGGATGGTTGCTTTCCCCAGTTGCAGAGGAAGATAAATGTTTTTTAAATGAGAAATATGACAACTTGAGATTCTTTCATTTTTTAGGGAAGCTAGTGGATGAAAGCTTAAGTAAAACTGAAGTATCATCGTCATGTTGTTGTGCATGCCATTCAAAGAATTTTACAAACATTGACTTAAACCAAGGAACTTCACATCATTTCAACAGTCCGAGTACACCACCTTCTGAAAGATATGACACTTCATCAACTTGTCAAGGTAGTTTATATTTTGCTTGGCTCTGTTGGTATCTGTAGTAGTCTTAAGTATTGCCGTTGTGAGACTTAATTAAGATAAATTTGTTTAGCCTGACTATGTATCTCCACCTAATTTCTCTGGAATTATTTTTATTTATTTATTTATCTATCTATCTATCTATTTATTTATTTATTTATTGGAATTATTTTTAGATAACACATAGAATAGTTAGATATCCTTGGACTATTTTATTCTTGTCTTGATTTATAATTTATTTTGACATTTTGCTAGCTTAAATTTTTTTGAAGAGGGTAATGCACAATAAATGATATTTAGAAATTGATCTTATTTGTAGGCAGTATTATTAATTATATGTTAGGATTTTGGGGAGGTGCCTGATTGGCTCAGCTGGCTGGGTGTCCGACTCTTGGTTTCTGCTTAGGTAGTGATATCAGGGTTGTGGGATTGAACCTCTTGTCAGGCACTGTGCTAGATGGGGAGACTGCTTGGGATTCTCTCTCCTTTCCCTCTTCCCCTTCCTCTACTTGCATATGCCCACATTCTCTCTCTCTCTCTCTCAAATAAAATCTTAAAAAAAATTATATGTTAAAATTTTTTAAAACATACCGGTTTGTAAGACAAAATGTAATTTGTTTCATTTATTCATCATTATGAGTTTGCTGGAACTTCTGAGGCCAATAAATCTTATATGAGGCTTTTTTAGAAAATATACATTAGCTTTTTAAATTAAAGTATAGCTGACACATTACATTACTTACATTAGTTTCAGATGTACAGCATAGTGATTCAACAAGTCTACACATTATTCTGTACTCACCACAAGTGTCTCTACCGTACATCACCTTAATGCTATTACAGTGCCATTGACTATATTCCCTATGCTGTACCTTTTATCTCTGTTCATCTCTGTTTTTATCTCTGTGACTTACTCATTCTGTTCCTGGAAGCCTGTATCTTCTACTTCTCTCTGGCAACCATCAGTTTGTTCTCTGTATTTTGGGTCTATTTCTGCTTTTTGTTTATTCATTTGTTTTTTAGATTCCCCACATAAGTGAAATCATGTAGTATTTGTCTTTCACTGACTTATTTCACTTAACATAATACCCTCTAGGTCCATCCATGTTGTCACAAATGGCAAGAATTCATCCTTTTTTATGGCTGAATAGAGAATCAGGGATATTTTAAATATGATCCTTAAGTAGTTCTTACTATATTTATTTAAGAGAAATACACTTAGAATATCCAAGATTATTAATTTTAAAAAATATTTCTTTATCTTTGAGTATATGGAAAGGATTAACCATTATTTACCTAAGCCAAAAACCTAGGACATGGGCAGCTCCGGTGGCTCAGTGGTTTAGCGCCGCCTTCTGCCCGGGGTGTGATTCTGGAGACCTGGGATCAAGTCCCACGTCGGGCTCCCTGCGTGGAGCCTGCTTCTCCCTCTGCCTGTGTCTCTGCTTCTCTCTCTGTGTGTCTCTCATAAATAAATAAATAAAATCTTTAAAAAAACAAAAACAAAAAAACTTAGGACATGTCCTGTATGCTTTGTTCTTCCTTATTTCTCCATGCAAACCTCCACCTCCATTGATACCTCCTTAGTCCAAAGTGCCATCTCTTGTTCAGAGCATGTAATAACTTCTTTTCCTGCTTTTACCATCTGTTAATCACTGGCAGGAACAAAAGGGGTTGCCATGAATGACTTAAGTCTAAATAGTTTCTACTTTTTTTTTTTTAAGACTTTATTTATTTATTTGAGATATAGTGAGTGGGGGAGGAGCAAGGGGAGAGGAGAGAATCTAAAGCAGACTCCCTGCTTAGCATGGAGCCCCACGTGGGCTGAAATCAAGAGTCAGACACTAATTGACTGAGCCACCCAGGTGCCCCTAAATAGTATCCACTTCTAAAATCAAGGTTGGAGTTACCTACCTTTAAAAGACATGACTGTGTGTGGAGGAGGGTAGCTGCTTGAACTGAAGTATGATTCTGTTAAGAATGAGGAAGAAATGGTTGAATACATGCTGGGGAGGTGGCCAGTAGTGTTGTCTATACTGTTTTGACCCTTAGTCCTTTTGGTTTTCTTTCTGTTCCTTAAGAGGGTCATGTTTTCTCTTGCCTCAGCACCTTTGCTTATTTTAGTGTTTCTTCTGAGAAAAGTCCCATCTTCATTTTGTTATCCTGCATTTCCTTTAGGTCTCAGCTTAAATGTCGTTTCCTTGATGGAGCCATACTGACCTTTCTATCAGACTAGATTTGGTTTCCCTATTATATTTTGTCCTCTTATTGTGTACCTCTCCTTCTCATAGCACTTGTCACAGTTTGTATCTTCCATATGTCTGTGTACATCATTTATCAAGCTCTGCTTCCTATAGCAGACTATATACACCGTGAGGTCAGGGACCATGTCAGTTTGCTTATCGTCATATCTTTAGTACCTAGCAGAGTGCCTGGCATATGGTAGGTGCTAGAAAAATATTTATTGTATGAATGAATGGAACTGACTTTTAGATAATTATAAGAATCCTGGTTTATGTTTATACACAATCTGTAGTTTTTCAAAGATTTTATTTATTTATTTGAGAGAGAGAATGAGCATAAGCAGGTGGAGTGACAGAGGGAGAAGGAGAAGCAGGCTCCCGACCCAGCAGGGAGCCTGATGCACGGCTTGATCTCAGGACCCTGGGATTATGACCTTAGTTGAAGGCGGATGCTTAACCGACTGAGCCACCCAGACACCCCTACCACCTGTATTTTTTTTAAATTTTATTTAAAAATTTATTTTTAAATTAGCCACCATTTATTGAAAAAGTGCAGAGAGAGAAGCAGGCTCCCTGCAGGGAGCCTGATGTGGGACTTGATCCCAGGACCCCAGGATCATGCCCTGAGCCAAAGACAGATGCTCAACCACGGAGCCACCCAGGCCTCCCCACCACCTGTATTTTTTAAAGAACAGCCTTATTGAAATATACTTGACATAACTATATATATAAATGATACACTTTGGTAAGTTTTGACATAGATGTACCTCCATTAAACTTTGACCAGCATCAAGATAGTGAACATGTCCATCAAGTTTTCTCATGCTCCTTTGTTATCCCTCCTTCCCAGCCTTCCATGACTAACAACCACTGATTTGCTGTCATTGTAGTTTGCATTAGTTTGCATTTTTTTAGAGTTTATTTAAATGGAATCATAGTTTATACACTTATTTTGTCTAGCTTCTTTCACTTATTTCTTTTGAAATTTATCCATGCTGCTGCATGTATCAACAGTTGTTCCTTTTTTTTTTATTTAAACAATTTTATTTTATTTTTTTAAAGATTTTATTCATCCATTCATCAGAGACAGAGACAGAGAGAGAGGGAGGCAGAGACACAGGCAGAGGGAGAAGCAGGCTCCACGCAGGGAGCCTGACATGGGACTCAATCCCGGGTCTCCAGGATCAGGCCCTGGACTAAAGGCAGCACTAAACCGCTGAGCCACCGGGGCTGCCCAGTTTGTTCCTTTTTATTGTTGAGTAATATTCTATTGTATGGTTATACTACAAATTGTTTATCCAGTCACCTATTGGTATATTTGAGTTGTTCCTAGTTTTAAGCTGTTATTTATAAAGTTAATGTGAATATCTGTGTGTAAGTCTTTGTTATGGGCATGTGCTTTCATTTTTTTAGGGTAATTACCTAGAAATGAAATGACTAGATCACTTATGTGTAACTTCTTAAAACTTCCAAACTGTTTCCCAAAGTGGTTTTATCATTTTGCATTCCCACTAACAGTGGTTGGGAATTCCCATTTCTTTACATCCTTGTCAATACTTGTATGGTCAGGCTTTTTTACCATTCTAAAAGGTACGTAGTGGTATCTCATTGTGGTTTTAATTTGCATTTCCCTAATCATTTATGACATTTGAACATCTTTTCATAATGCTTCTTAGCTATGTGTATCTTTGATGAAATTCCTGTTCACATTTCTGGTTTTTTTTTTTATTGTTAAGTTTTGAGAATTCTGTGTATATTTTGAGTATAGACTTTTTAACCAGGTATGGTTTTAGCTTTTACTTAGTTTAAGATCTATTTCAAGTTAAATTTTGTATATCATGTGAGGTAGAGATCCAAGTTCATTTATTTTGCATGTGGATATCTAATTGTTTGGCACCATTTATTGAAAAAGTGATTTTAACCACTGCTTTGCCTTTGTGCCTTTGTAAAAATCAGTTGTCAATATATATGCAGCCTGCATTTTAATGTGATTGTGAGTTAAAGTTATTTAGAATAGTCTCTTGAAGAATCAGATGGGATCAGGGTTGTATTCTGATACTCTATACTTTTTAAGTAAGTTCTTTAATGTGATACAACCTAAATACAGAAAAATATGCAGATAGTAAATGTATAAGCTTGATGAATTTTTGCAGAGTAAACACAATCCTGTAACTACACCCTAGAGAAAAAACATAGAACATTACTTACAACATAGCAGCTCTCCCTAATTGCTATCCTCCCTTCTGTCACAATTGATAATTTTTACTTCTTTATAGGAATGGAATTATATATGCACTCTTGCACATTGTACTGTCTGCTTTTGCTTAATGTTGTATTTCTGAGATTCATTGATGTTACTACATATAGTAGTAGTTTTGTAAATTACTTCTATAGTTTATTATTTGTTTTACAGTTGTTAGACATATGAGTGGTTTTTACTTTTGGTTATTAATGCTATTATGAATATTCTTGTTCATTCTAGTGCAAATGGATATTTTTTATTATATATATATATATATATATATATACACCTAGAAATGAGATTCCTGGTCAAAGTGTGTGTTTATGTTCAACTATAATAGATACCACTAACATTTTCCAAAGTGGTTGAACCAGTTTATTTTCCTTGCTACCCTACATCTCGCAGTATTCGGACACAGGTCTTGATCCCACAACCTGAGATCATGACCTGAGCCAAAATCAAGAGTTGGTTGCCCGACTTAGTCACCCAGATGCCCCTGGAATATAGTGGTGTTTAAACTATGTTCCTGGGATCCCTGGGTGGCTCAGCGGTTTGGCGCCTGCCTTTGGCCTGGGGCGCAATCCTGGAGTCCCAGGATCGAGTCCCACATCGGGCTCCCTGCATGGAGCCTGCTTCTCCCTCCTCCTGTGTCTCTGCCCACCCCCCCTCCCCCCCCATAAATAAATAAATAAATCTTAAAAAAAAAATAAACTATGTTCCTAAGAGTCATAGGAAAAAACATGGCTTGTAAGGCAAGGGTACAATAAGTCAGGAAATTCTAAGTCTTTTATTCTATTCTGGAAATTTTAAGCAATTTCTTTTGTTTTTAAGATTTTATTTATTTGACAGAACACAAGCAGGGGAAGTGGCAGGCAGAGAGAAAGGGAGAAGCAGTAGGGAGCCCATGCAATGCGGGGCTCCATCCCAGGATCATGACCTGAACTGAAGGCAGACACTTAACCGACTGAGCCATCCAGGCACTTCTTAAGCAATATTATCTATAAAAAATATAGTCCACCAAGAAAAAGTTTGAAAATGAATGCTGTGTGGCATAGATTTACTTCTGTGTTTTTACAGGCTTAGTTTTTGAAAATACTATTGGACCTGCTTATAGGGCTTTCTTCTCTAATAGCCTATAAATCTTTTAAAGCCAGAGGCTGTTTCTTTTTCATTGTTATCCATAGTGTCTGGAATTGTATGGACTCAGTAAAATAAATGCTTGTTAAATGAATTCAAGCCCTGGGAATGGAGGGAATGTATAGAGAAGAGCTGAGAGGAAGGAAGGTACTTTTAAGAACACTTACATTTAGGGAAAATGAAAAACCAATGTGTAGGAGCAGTTATGAATAGTGTTACAGAAAATAAGGAAAAAGGAAGTATGTTTATTGTATTTTAAGAAGACAGTGCTATTTCACTGTATCCCTAGAGGTTATGCTGATGGATTTTAGAGTCCAACAGCAGGCATCAGTCATATCCATGTTCTGCTTCTCAGAAGCTTTATGATATTGGGCATATTGACTTCTTTAAAACCTTAGTGTTCACATTTATTAATTGGATTAATATTTTTGATGATTAAGAGGTCATTAATAAAAAAATTTTTAAAAAAGAGGTCATTAATCACCATAAAGGGCAGATAATAGGAGCTTGGTTTTATTGTATTTTTAAGTCTAAAGAACATAGAGGGCAGCCCTGGTGGCCTAGCAGTTAGCGCCGCCTTTGGCCGGGGGTGTGATCCTGGAGACCCAGGATTGAGTCCCATGTCAGGCTCCCTGCATGGAGCCTGCTTCTCCTTCTGCCTGTGTCTCTGCTTCTCTCTCTGTGCCTGTCATGAATAAATAAATAAAAAATCTTAAAAAAAAATAATGTAGAAGCTTAGTGCACAGGGACATTGAGACATTGTAGAGAAAGATTTTTATATAGATGAAATACATTTTCTTGTGAGACTCATAATTTTTAAACTATTAGCGGAAATGGTTTACAAAAGCATAAACCTATTGTATCGGAATTGGACTTTCCTATTTGTTTTTAAGTTGGAATGAGAATTTTATTTATTTTTTAAAGATTTTTATTTGACAAGAGAGCGTGCACATGCGCATGACCAGGGGGAGCAGCAGGCAGAGGGAGAGGGTGAAGTAGGCTCCCCACTGAACAGAGAGCCTGATGTGGACTTGATTCCAGAACCCTGGTATCATGACATGACCTGAAGGCAGACACTTAACCAGCTGAGCTAACCAGGCACCCAGAATTGGACTTTCCTATTGAAAGCATATTTCTCAAAATCTTGTATCTTTTTAAAGTAAACTCAGTGGTAAAGAAATGCTTTTAAATATGTCGAGCTTTTCATGTTTTAAAGTATGTTACGAAATTTTGAGAAATCTTAATTAATATCATCATTCTTACTTTTCCTGGAAAAATTGCCTAAGTTATTTATGCTAATTTTTTATGACTTCTTGTATAAGACTCTCCTGAAAAAACCACACTGGCTGCAAAGCTATCTGCCAAGAAACAGGCATCCATAAAAAGAGATGAAAATGATGATTTTCAAGTAGAGAAGAAAAGAATTCGACCCTTAGAAACCACACAGCAGGTAAACAATTTATTGGCAGTGAAATAATACCATTATTACTGCACACAGGAGTCAAGTATCAATCATGTTTTCAGTGACACTTGTACAATTTACTTGGGTCATATCATAGACATAAATGGTAAATTATTGTAACTTCATTTTATATAGTTATTCATTACAAAGGAGTTTATTATTATAGTAGATTATTCATAATATGTCTTTAAAGTGAAACTGCATGGTGCTTTTCCATATATGAGGAATTCGACAGTAAAATATTTACTAAAAGGCGTATGTTGGTAATATAGATACTTTGTAGTTTTTAACTCCATTGTTTTTAAAAAGATGGCATTTTCTTTTGGCCAAAGTATCTTTGATATGAATATTTTTGTTACTGATAGTTTTCGTATAATGACAAAGTTTATTCTCATTTATTGAATTTTAATATCAATACATGATAAAATGTTTATTTCTAAAATGTATTGAAAGACCTGAATTACTAAATATTTTATGTGAAATATGTTTTTCATACATGAATACAGTATTTTGTCTTAGAGATCATGGCAGTGAGGGAGGGAGATGGACTGGGATTTTGATAGCCTTAGATTTACAAATAAAGAGACTAACATAATTAATTAGCATATCCTTTGTAGATTATATATTTCTAATTGAATATACTCAAAAAGTGTTTGTATTCTTATGTAGTTTATTCTTTAATCTTTATTAACTTCCATAATTAAACCTTGGTTTTAGAGATAGAATGAACTAGTTTACTTTTGGAAAAGTACTGATTACAAATGAAGTATGAATATGTATAAATTTTCTTCTCCAGAATGTGTATGTAGAGTTGGATGTTGTGTAATAGGGCTCAACCTACAACATTTATTCCCTGACTTAATTCACTCATTTCTTTTTTGGTAGGAATGGGATTATCAGTAGAAATGCTTTTTTTGTTTTCTTCTTCATAATTTAAGCAAATAGGTTTTTGGCAAGTATGAAAAAGCATAGACACTTTGGAAAGAAAACTTAGTATTTATAGAGGAAATATAGTCAAATACAACTTGAATTATAAAATATTTAGAAGATAATATTAATAATCAAATAATATATTCTATCTTGTAGGAAATCATGAATATTTACATTTAAAATTGTTATTCTGAGTTTTTTCGATTTACACATTTATTTATTAAAGATTTATTTATTTGAGAAAGACTTAAAGTGTGGTAGGTGAGGGGCAAGGGGAGAAGGAGAGAATCTTGAGCCCCACTCGTAGAGCCCCATTTAGGGCTCAATCCCATGACCCCAAGATGATGAATTGAGCCAAAACCAAGAATTGGACACTCAACTGACTGAGCCCCCCAGGCACCCATGAGTTTTTGCAATTTAGAATGAAGTTTTATTTTTATTTACTTTTGCTTTCCAATTAGATATTTAGTTGGACTTTGCTATAATACTACACTTGATGTCCATATGATAGCACTATTTATGGGAAGATCATTTTACAATACTATAGTTTTAACACATGACTAAAGCTGTTTTGGTTAGGATTTGAGAAATATAAGGTGCTCATTTCTATTTTTAAAAATTATTTGGTTATTGCCAGTTAGAAATAGTCTTTTTTTTTTTTTTTTAATGCTGAAAACATATTGAAAACTGTTTTGATCTTTAAGAACAACTGGCCTGCTCAGACTTCTAGTTTACCTTAAACTTCATTTTGGTTCTGTGTTTACAGATTAGAAAGCGTCATTGTTTTGAAAAGGAGGTACATCATGTGGATGCAAAAGTTGCTTCAGGAAAGACCACAAAACTCAACTCTCCATTAGAAAAGATAAACTCCTTTTCTCCACAAAATGTATGTATTTATTCCATTGTTCAGTTTAAAGAGAGAAAATATGGAATTTGCTAAACTCATTTAAAAAAAAAGAATAGTATAATGCAAAGAATAGTAGAAGCCAATTCAGAAATCCTGTAAGTGCTATGGGAAATGCTATTTTCTTTGTTCCCCTGTTTCCTCATTTATAAAATGCAAGAATTGGACCAGAAAGAAATCTGAAGGATTTTTCCTCCTGTACATTCTAATGTTGTGGACTCTGCTTCCCTATAATTCTTTCAGTGTTCTTAGAGCAGGCACTTCTCAAGGAGTAGTTCCTTTCTAAAAACCGCCTTGGCATTTACATTGATGGTACAAAACAACAATAGGTAAAATTGTCAGGGCCCATCAAGATAGTGGTACTGGCTTGTTTTATTTATTTTATTTTTTTTTTTTATTTTTATTTTTTCTGGCTTGTTTTAATACTAGTTTTCTTTATCATCATTAATACACAGTTTAAAAAAGCCAGTTTTACTTAAGAATATCCTTGATGAAGAGGTAAAAATTACTAATTTTATTAAATTAGTAATAATTTAAGATTTTTAATATTCTGTGTGAAGAAGTGAGTGGTACTCAAAAATGTTTTGCATAAAGGAATAGGATGATTGTCTTGAGGAAAAACATTTGTAGGATAGTTTGGATTGTTAGTTGAACTAGCCATTTTTTTTTCATGGAACATCATTTTTACTTGAAAGACCGACCAACAGATGAACTATGCTCATTCTTGAAAATAAGCAAAGTAAGCCTGATAAAATTTGAGTGAAAATCAGAATTTTGAAAAAATGTATATGCCACTGTGAGCTTGGCAGTTTTATGATACTTATACTTTCCTGATAATAATGGTGGTAATATTATAGAATGTGACTTTTGGGTATTGTATAATGAAATGTGCTAACACTAATAAGATCTGTAAAATCAGGGAACCAAATATTTTCTAAATGGCCTATACATGATACTATAAAATAATGCCTGGAAAAGATCCATTGTAAGTGCCAGATAGACCAGTGGACCTATTTTTTTCCCCTTCCCATCATCCCTAGGCATCCTGAGATTTTTTTTTCCCCAGTCACTATAGATCAGTTTTCATTTCCATAGTTTTATATAAATGGAATCATGCCTCATTTTTTAAAATTAAATTTAAGATACTGTGAATTTTACCTGTTGGGTGTTGGATGTTATTTTATTTATATATATATATATATACACACACACTTGAGTTTTGTTCTGAGATGCAGTTAATTGGAATCAACTTGATCCTTTTGGGTCTGCTTTTAAGATTTGTTAGATGGGACCTGAGTAGAATTTAGTTTTGTGTTACCTCAATAGACGCTAGCTCCTTTGGAGTTTTCTATCTAATGCTCTGTGAATTGTTAGGTTTTCCAGTCTGGCTGGTGGGAATAGGCACTATTCCGTGCCCTGTGTGAGTGCCTCATCATTTCAGGTGGTTCTTTCCACTATCTTGGATAGTTTTCTCACTCACATGTACTGATTAATACTCTGCTAAATTTTCGAGAGGTCCCTTTACAGATCTCTGGAATTCATTCTTTGTGTAGCTCTCTCTACCTTAGTTTGTTAACCTGAACTTTAGTCTTCCCTGACTTCCTGGACTGAAGAGCAATGTCTCTTCAACACAGGTTTGCTGAACTTTATCTGGGTTCCCCTTCTCCATAGCACAGCCTAGCTCTCTCAAGACAGTAAGCTTAGGCAATCATAGTGCCTATCTCATTTATTTTCTATCTCTCAAGGATCACTCTTTTTTTTTTTTTTTAATGATTTTATTTATTCATCCATGAGAGACACAGAGAGAGAGAGAGAGGCAGAGACACAGGCAGAGGGAGAAGCAGGCCCCATGGAGGGAGCCCAACGTGGGACTCGATCCCAGGTCTCCATGATCACGCCCTGGGCCAAAGGCAGCGCTAAACTACTGGGCCACTGGGGCTGCTCAGGATCACTCTTTCTTACCTGATATCCTGTATCTTAAAAACTATTGCTTCAAATATTCTGTCTGTACTTTTAGTTTTTCAGGTGGAGAATGAAAAAACTCATTATGTGACAAATTCCAGAAATCCTTAGGTGGCTTATAAGTCTTCTGTTTATCTATATAGTTATAAGACCTTTATTAACTGTTTTCTTTTGCCCTCTCAGCTCATCCTCCCTCTTTTTTTTTTTTTGACCAACTTCTCCTAATTCATCAAAAAGCTTTCTGTGACATCCTCAATTTTGAGTTAGATTCTCATCTGAATGTTCCTTGTACTTCCAGATTTTTAACACTTACTATCTTCTCTGCAAGGCCCTAAGTTCCATTAAGGAAACAGCAGGTTCTCTAGTATATTGAGACATCCTTGAAGGCTGTGACTATTTTATTCGCCTTATTATCCAAGCACTTAGCTTTGTGGTAGGAACCTAGTAAAGGCTGAGTGAATGAAAATTATATTCCCTGCCCCCGAAGAATCTTCCTTTAAATTCTTACAAATGCTAAATGGTGGAAAAGTTGTTGGTTATCTTCACAAAAGGCATATAGTTAGAGAAGTCGTCTCAGGAGCTTTTAATATTTAATTGTCATAATAATATATGCTGTATGTTTGCCTGTCAATGTTTCCTCCCTCGTTTCGTTAACAGTGCCTTATTTTCATAGCTCTTAGTATTTCAATTTACCTACCTGTTTATTATCTATCTGCTCTGTTAGAATATAATGCCAGTCTTTTTCACATGTATCTCTAGTACCTAGAATAGCATATAGTGTTGCCTAATAAATATTTGTTAGTAGACCATAGCATAGGCATATAATATTGTTATTCCCATTTTATAGATAAGGATACTCTGAGGAGTAAGTAAGCTTAAGGTCACAAAGCTGGCAAATATTAGAGCTAATTCCTGCCTAAGCAGTATGATGCTCTAATCACTTTATTATACAGTCTCTCTAAAATACCTCTCAAATCCTAAAGTCATCTAAGCCAGATTCTCATACCAACATAAAGGAAAGAAATATAATGTAGAAGCCTCAAGAAGAAAGAAATCAAGCATAGAATAAACTATGATTGATAATAGCTAAAATAAGAGAAGTGGATTTTTTTTTAAAAAAGTGGAACCCAGATAAAGTTTGATCGTTTTGTTGTTGTTGTTGTTTATTTATTTAGAGAGTGTGTGTGCATGCAAGCTAGTAGATGGGGAAAGAAGTGGAGGTTGGGGAGGTGTGGTCCGGGAGGGAGAGAATCTTAAGCAGGCTCCATGCCCGATGTGGAGTCCAACTTGGAGCTTGACCTCATGACCCTCAGATGATCTGAACCAAAATCAAGAGTCAGACACATAACTGACTAAGCCACCCAGGCACCCCTAGAAAGTGGATTTCAAAATTTTGTTTTGTTTTTATTGGTTAAGAGAATGAACTTGAATCAGATTACCTGGGTTTTAATCACAGCTCTGCTCTTTACTACCTGTGTAACCTTGAAGTTTTTAAACTATTGCTACTTTAATGTCCCTGTTTGTTAAATGGAGATAGTAATAGTACCTATCTCACAGTGCTATTATGAGGATTAAACAGGTTAATATTTATAAAGTGGTTAGAGTATACCTGGCATATTTTAGAGCTTATTAAGTGGTAAGTGGTAGTAGAAGTAGCAGCAATAGGGATAGTAGTAGCAGCAAATGGTTACATATTTGTGTGCTACTAATAAAGATTATATAATATTGATTAATATTACGTATATAGTTATCTTTAAATGCTACTAAAGTACATGATACAGTATTGATTGATAATAATTTTGAGGAATTAGTTTTATAATTAAGTAACAAATTCTTTTAATATTTATTAAGGATGTCTATAGCTGAACCTGTTTATAGTTTAGACCACTTGTCAGCAGAGTTTCTGGCTAGGTACCTCAATTTTAAGCCAAGTGCTTTGATTTCTCCTCTCTTGGTTACGTATATTAATCATTTAATGTGGTCTTCTTATTGGCAAGGTATGATTGTATTTATACGTATATATCCATATCTTTATATTGGTTTTATTTTTTAAACCAGAATTTATAAGTTTTGTTTCCTTGGCTATATGTGGCATAACTATATTGCTGAGAAATGGAATATTTGTCGTACATGCGTGATTTATTGTTTATGAGACTAAAGGTTTCTGATGATTTCTCATAAGTTTGAAGATTGTTAAACAAACTAAATTTCTCAATTAAATCTAATAACTCAAATGATAACATTTCACTAGTGTTAGAACTTTTGTTTCTAAGAAGTTATAAGTGATATATGCCATACTGATTCAACACATATATAAAGTATATTTATCATCACCAAAGTACTTTTGCAATGACAGAAAGACCATATGGTTGAGCTCTAATACTTGTTCTTTTTTTTATAGTTTGTAGTCAAAAACATGAATATATAAAGTAATTTTAGGTACTGGCTGAATGGTTAGGGAAAAACTCACAAATACTTAGGTAAAGGGATCTGTATTTTCAATGTTATTTTTTTTCCTAACAAAATTAGAATAAGCAGTTAAAATAGAAATATAATCAGTACAAAATATAAAATTGTAGTTAATATTTTCATAAATTGTTGGTAAATTTTAGTAAATTGTTAAGAGAACCTGTAGGTTTGTGTGTGGGTTTTTTTAAAAAAAGATTTTATTTATTCATTTGAGGGAGAGAGAGAGCAGGAGGAAGGGCAGGGGGAAAAGGGGAGAGAGAATCCCAAGCAGATTCTGAGCTGAGCGTGGAGCCTGATGTGGGATTTGATCTCATGACCCTGCAATATGATGTGAATTGAAACCAAGAGTTGAACGCTTACCTGACTGAGCCACTCAGACACCCTAGTGTAGATTTGTATGGTTTGCTGTCCTCTTAATTTTAAAAGTAGATGGTAGCATTTTTAGTGTAAATCTCTTGGTTTTTCAAAGAACCAGGACTGATTCTTTCCATGGATATAAGAAAGAATAATGGAGATATGAGTAGTGATAATTTTTTTAATTTATTTTTTAATTTTTTAATTTTTTTTATGATAGTCACAGAGAGAGAGAGAGAGGCAGAGACACAGGCAGAGGGAGAAGCAGGCTCCATGCACCGGGAGCCTGATGTGGGATTCGATCCTGGGTCTCCAGGATCGCATCCTGGGCCAAAGGCAGGCGCTAAACCGCTGCGCCACCCAGGGATCCCTGAGTAGTGATAATTTATTTAAAGAAAGAATTTTTGAGTTTAGAAGTATTTTTTTCTATTAGAACTTACTTTGCTTCTGGTATAACATTTCTTCTCTCATTTTTTTCTTTTGAATAGATGTATAATTGATATTTTCAAGTATATACATAATGATTTGATATTTGTATACATTTTGAAATGATCACAGTAAGTCTAGTTAACATCTGTCACTTATTATAGTTAGAAAATGTTTTTTCTTGTGATGAGAACTTTCGAGATTTACTTTCTTAGTAACTTTCAAATATAAAATACTTGTCAACTATGGTCACCATGCTGTACATTACATCTTCATGACTTATTTTATAACTGGAAGTTTTTGTCTTTCACTTCCTTCACGCATTTCCCCCCACCCCACTCCTTGCCTCTGGCAACCACCAGTCTATTCTCTATGAGCTTTTTTGTGTATGTGTTTTTGTTTTTTTTAGATTTTACAAATAAGCAAGATCATGCTGTATTTGTCTTTCTTTGTCAGACTTATTCACTTAGTATAAGGTCCTTGAAATCGGTCTATCCATGGTATTGCAAATGGCAAGATTTCATTCTTTTTTATGGCTGAATAATATTCCATTATGTATATATACATTTTCTTTATTCATTCATCCACTAATGGATGCTTAGATTATTTCCATATCTCAGCTATTGTTATTTTAATTTATTTTATTTTATTTTTTAGAGAGAGTATGAGTAGGGGGAGGAGCAGAGGGACAACCAGACTCCCCACTGAGCAGGGAGCCTGATGCAAAGAAAGCTCCATTCCAGGACCCTCTCAGATCATGACCTAAGCTGAAATCAGATGCTTGACTGACTGAGCCACCCAGGTGTCCTTCTGTATCTCCCCTAAGTAATGCTGCAGTGAACATAGGGGTACATATATCTTTTTTTGAGAGAGAGAGAAAGAGAGAGTATGTGCATGTGTGAGCCAGTGGGGAGGGGCAGAGGCAGAGGGAGAGAGAGAATCCTAAGCAGGCTCCATGCTCAGCACAGAGGTCAATATGGGGCTAAGTCTTGTGACCCTGAGATTATGACCTGAGGTGAAATCAAGAGTCAGATGTTTAACCGACTAAGTCACTCAGGCTCCTTCATAAATCCTTTTGAGTTAGTGTTTTTATTTTCTTTGGATCAATGCCCAGACATAGAATTGCTGGATCCTATATGGTGGTTATATTTTAAATTTTTTTAGTAATATCCATACCATTCCATAGTGGCTGCACAAATTTACATTCCCACCAACAGTGAACAAGGGTGCCCTTTGCTCTACATCCTCACCAATGCTTGTTATTTCTTGTTTTTTGTTTTGTTTTGTTTTGTTTTGTTGTTTTAAAGATTTCTTTATTTAAGAGAGAGAGTACAAGTCGGGGGAGAGGCAGAAGGAGATTCTCACTGAGCCCGATGCAGGGCTCAATCACAGGATCTAAGGATCATGACTTGAACTGAAGGCAGACATTTAACCATCTGAGCCACCCAGACACTCCTTCTTTTCCTGTCTTTGATAATAGTCATTCCAACAGGTTGTGAGGTGAGAGCTCATTGTAGTTTTGATTTGCATTTCCCTAAGAATTAAAGACATTGATCTTTTATATACCTGGTGGTCATATGTATGTCTTTAAAAAAAAAGTCTATTCAGATCTTCTGCCCATTTTAATTAATTAAGTAAGTAAGTAAGTAGGCTCCATGCCCAATGTGGGACTTGAACTCATGACCACGGATCAAGAGTTGGATGCTCTGTCAACTGGGCCAGCCAGGTGTCCCTCTTCTGCCCATTTTTAAATTGGATTGGTTGATTTTTCTGCTATTGAGTTATATGAGTTCTTTACATATTTTGGATTTTAGCCCCTTATCAGATATAGGGTTTGCAAATAATTCTCTTGTTCCATAGGTTGGTTTTTTATTTTGCTGATGATACTCTTTAGTGTGAGGAAGTCTTTTAGTTTGATATAGTCAAACTTGTTCGTTTTTGGTTTGTTGTTTTTGGTGTCATACTCATAAAACATTGGCAAGATCTGACATAGGGGCTTACTTCCTAGGGGTTTTATGATTTCAGATCTTAATGTTCAATTCTTTAATCTATATTAAGTTAATATTGGAGTGGACTATAAGATGATGGTTGATTTTCATTCCTTTTACAAATAGTTCTCCTTTCCCCATTGTATAATACTTCTTAATCTTTACTGAGTGGCTTATTATAAATCACAAAAATGTTTTCCATAAATTTTGGAATATATGGTTTTATAAAGAAGTGGAAAGAAAATGTGATTTCATAAGATTTAATATTTATTATATAGCAGCTTCTGAAGTTGGTTTATCATCAAAACCTTAGGTAAAGTAATTTTTTAAATACAGTCCATATTTTAGATCTTTCCTTTATTGCCAGATCACATGCCTCACATTTGGTAGATCACATTTTAGTTTAGATAATCCAAACATCTTGAATAAGGTAAATTGAGAGACTTGGGCAAGTAACATTTTTTTCTAGGATCTGTTCCTTCAACTTGCAGGAAAGAGAAGGTGGGACTAGATTTAATGTATCTTATATCACTTTTAGCTCTAACACTTTTAAATTCTAAGGATGCATCTTCTGTTTTGGTTCAGATGTTATAGGGAAGACAGAATTTATTTTTGGAATAATAGTTACGTGGATTCATAAATTAATGAATTAGTTTTCTTATCCCTACAAAATTATAAATGTTGTAGTCTTTCTACATTTAAAATCCATAGTTGTATTATTTAAAAAAAAAAAATTGGGCAGCCCTGGTGGCACAGTGGTTTGGTGCTGCCTGCAGCCCGGGGTGTGATCCTGGAGACCCGGGATCGAGTCCCATGTCGGGCTCCCTGCATGGAGCCTGCTTCTCCCTCTGCCTGTGTTTCTGCCTCTCTCTGTGTGTCTGTCATGAATAAATAAATAAAATATTTAAAAAAATAAAATAAACTTTCCTTCATAAAGGAAATGATAAATTAGTGTAATGATTTCTCTTTTCCTCTGAATTCAACATTAAACTTTTAAGTTTTTCTTTATAATTTTCTTGGTTCTCATTAAAATAATATAGTTTTCAGCCTGTCGATTGAATAATTGGATAGTTGTCTTTTACCATCCTATCTCAAGTATCCTTGCTGTCTCTTCAAGTAAGAAAATGGAGTCAATACCTCATCTCTTACATAATTACCTTCCATTGTCCAATGCTTATTCTCTTATATTTTAGATTCTCTTTTTTACTGATAATTCAAATATCAAAGATCTAATAAGGTATTAGTCTCCATGTCAAAATACAGTTAAGAGAAACATTGTTTTTTAATAGTGTTACCATTCTGATTTTACTTTCTTCCACATGCATAATCATTTTCTCTAGAATTTATTTCCATTCTCTTCATTGTTAGTAAATTTTCACAACAGGTGAGGTATTTTTATAGACTCATGCTTATGCTTATACATAATTGTATTTATTAAATGTTAACATTGACTATATATTTTTATAAAAGTAGTTATATTTTTTGATTTAGTACAGCAGTAGCATTCATCACTTTTGCCTGGTGTGTAAAAGAGATGTGGGTCCAGTAGAGTGCGCTGTTGACCTTTGATAAAGTGTTGATGTTGGGCGAACCTTGGGGTTTCTCTCCTTTTTCTTCCTCTTACATGCCCGTCTTTTCTTTCTTTTCTGTCTCTTTCCCTCTCTCTCTTCTCCTTTCTTCCTCTCCCTCCCTTCAATATTTAAGGTGTTCTCTACGATCTCAAGAGAAAATTACCAGTTTTCTCTCACGTTATTTTACAAGTCATTTTCTCATAGTTTATTTTTTTATTTTTATTTTTTAAAGAGCCTTTATTCATGAGAGACAGAGAAAGAGAGGCAGAGACATAGGCAGAGGGAGAAGCAGTCTCCCTGTGGGGAGCCTGATGCAGAACTCAATTCCAGAACCCTGGGATCATTCCCTGAGCCACTGAGCCACCAAGGTGCCCCCATTTTCTCATAGTTTAATTTACTCTTATTTAATATTACTGCTTATATAGTGATATGATGCTTTATGTGCCAGAAACTTTTCCAAACATTCTAGAAACATTCATTCACCTGGTAAATACATGTTTTTATGAGTTAATATATATTGCAAGTTCTTTTAACTTTTCTTTGGATTTGACAATTTTCAAAATAAAATGAAATTTAACTCAATCCTGATGTTAGCCCTTTGAGAAAGGTATTATTATTTTCCCCAATGACATGTGGAAATTAAGGCATGAGAATTAAGTAGCTTGTTCATGTCAAAAAGCTGAGGCTAGTTTAAAACCCAGGCAGTCTGGCTCTAGAATTGATTCTCTCAATCACCTTACCATTCTGCCTGTGAATAAACTCTTTCAAATGAACTTGGATGAAAGTTTTTTGTACTGTTGTTACAGGACATGTTGTATTCAGAACCATATAGATAATTAAGATTACTTTGTCTTTAGTCTTTCAACACCCTGTTCTTTTCTTTACAATGCTTACCAAAATTTATAATCATATAGTTATTTGTAGGTTTAACTGTTTTGTTTGCCTCTTTGTCAGGCTGTCCACCAGGACAAGTGTTTTGTCTCTCTTGTCACTTTTTTAATAACCAGAATCTGGCTCAGGACCTGCACCTAGTAGGTACTGACATATTTGCTTAATAAATGAAAAAATGGCCAAAGTTGAGGAAATGCACGATTTACTATTGTAGTTTACAACTTTTACTCAGATTCATATACTAAAAGAGGTGTAATAGTACTGTTAAATAGAAGAGACTTAAATCAGGTTTTAAAATTTTTTTTCCTTTTGCAGTATATTTTGATAGTAGCTTTTTATGTAGTGGTAAACAGAAATAAAACAAACTGTAGGAGGTAAGAGGTAAATTGGTGCTTAATATAAACAAAAGATTAAAAGCATCTTTTGATTTGTTTAGCTGTTTCAGGAATAAGTTGTTAAATAATATGACCAACTAATCGAAGTATAATTTTTCCAAGGCAGCAAAATTTTTGAAGCCTATTATGTGCCAGACACTTAAAAACAATAACCTATATTTCTTGAAGGGTTAATAATGATGATATGAGGGGCAGCCCTGGTGGCTCAGCGGTTTAGCACCTGCCTTCAGCCCAGGGCATGATCCTGGAGTCCTGGAATTGAGTCCTATGTCGGGCTCCCTGCATGAAGCCTGCTTCTGCCTGTGTCTCTGCCTCTCTCTCTCTCTCTCTCTCTTTCTGTGTCTCTCATGAATAAATAAATAAAATCTTTAAAACAAATGATATGATGATAGCTTTTGGGAATATTACTTGTGCTAGGCAATTTGTATGTTCTCTTACTTAATCCTTAAATCAGCACTTCACCACTGTGAAGAAAACCAAATGGACATTAGATTCATTTTACAGATAAGAAAATTGAAGTCCAATGATACTAGGTTATTTGACTATGATCATACTACAAGTAAATGGTGGAACCATTATTTGAGCCTTGCTCTAAAATTGAGTGCATATAGATTCATGGATTATAAATGTGGAGAAAGGAGAGAAAAGGAGTGGCTGGGAAATTTTTTTTTTTCTTGTTGCCTGATGAGGAAAAAAAACAAATCATTGTGCAAGAGAAAATAGACTTTATTATTCAGTATGTCTGGCATTAAATAACTACTTTTGTTTTATTTTTTTTATTTTACTTATTTTTTAATTTTTTAATATTTATTTATTTATTTATTATAAAATTTATTTACTTATTCATGAGAGACACAGAGAGAGAGAGAGGCAGAGACACAGGCGGAGGGAGAAGCAGGCTCCATGCAGGGAGCCTGACATGGGACTTGATCCCAGGTCTCCAGGATCATGCCCTGGGCTGAAGGCGGCGCTTAACTGCTGAGCCACTGGGGCTGCCCTTATTTTTTTAATATCTACTTTTAAACAATCCATAGTTGGGGAAAGGTTAAGTTATCTTGCATGTTTTGTGTATTTTATTTACTAAAGAGTTTTAAACTAAAACTTAAAAATTATGAGTAATATACAGTGTTTGAAAAATCTTTAATAGTGTTATAAACCAGTACAAAGTAAAAATTAAAATATTCTCCCTTAGAACATTATTCCCACCCCCCTTTCTGCTTCCCAGAAGTAAACAAGATGAACACTTCCATGAGAATCTTTCTGGATCCTTTTGTATAAATTTACAATCGATATTTTTCATTGTTCCATATAGTTAAATATATTTTTAAAAAATATTTAAACCTTGGGATGCCTGGGTGGCTCAGTGGTTTAGCTCCTGCCTTTGGCCGAGGGCATGATCCTGGAGTCCTGGGATCGAGTCCCACATCGGGCTCCTTGCACGGAGCCTGCTTCTCCCTCTGCCTGTGTGTCTCTGCCTCTCTCTCTGTGTCTCTCATGAATAAATAAATAAAATCTTTAAAATATTTAAGCCTTTTATTTATAGGATTCATTTTAGTTTGTGTATGAGTTCAGGCTCTTAATTGTATGCTTTTCCAAGTAGATAATCAGTTGCCCCAGTGTCAATTAAAGAATAATTTTTCTTGATTTGAATTTTGCCATTATCATACACTAAATTCCTATATATTTTTGAATTGGTTCCTAGACTGTTTATCACTTTAAATTTTTATTATTTTCAAAGTATATATGTATATAGTCCTAGTGAAAGAGTTCTACACACCTTTGAACAAAAGTAAACTTTTGTCCTACTTCCATTCTCCAATTCCTATTATCTGAAGTCAATAATTTTTAATTATTTTACTTATTTTAGTATTTATTTACTTATTTATTTTTTAAAGATTTTATTTATTTATTCATGAAAGACGCAGAGAGGCAGAGCAGAGCCTGATGCTGGCCTTGATCCCACGACCCCAAGGTCAAAACTTGAGCTGAAATCAACCGACTGAGCCACTTAGGCTCCCCTCACATGGAGTTTTTTTGAATACAAAGGCATTATCTATTTCTTGGTGAAAATTTGGAAAATACCAAAATGTGTACTTAAGTTATAAACATTGATCTTTAATTCAGCTGTTTCCGTAGTATCAACACTGTTATTTTGCTTGCGCTGTCTGTTCTTACCACTCACACCCACACCCATACACACAGTTACCCATTACTGTGTAACAAACCAACCATTTATTTAGTTTACTATTATGGGGATCAGCAGTTTAGGCTGGGCTCAGCTGGGCATTTCTTCTGCTGATCTCAGCTGGGGCATCCATGCATTTATGGTCAGCTGTAGGTCAGCTACAGGTCAGCAAAGCAGCTGTTTCAGGGGCTTGGTTGGCAATTGGCTGGGACTGATGGGTATCCCTCATCTAATCCTGAGTTATATGTATGTATGTGTATATATATATATATATATATATATATATATATTATATAATGTAATGTATAATGGCCCCAGGGCTCCAGTAGCAGGAAGAAAGCAAACCCCAATATGCAAATATCTTTTGAGCTTCTGATTGTGTCACATTTGCTAATGTCTTAGTCACCAAAGCAAGTCACACGGCCAAACCCAGATTCAGATGGTAGAGTTCACTTCTTGGTGGAAAGACCTACAAAGTGACCATTCAAAGGGGCTTACATATAGAGATAGGAAGAATTTGTGGCCATTTTTGTTATATAACATATACATATATGTATTATGCATATACTTCATTTATAATTTTTGTCACAAAATTTAGATTATAACGTATATAGCTTTTACTTTTCACCTAATATGTTATGGTCAGGCATCCCGATACATACATTTATTTTTTTTAAGATTTTACTTATTCATTCATGAAAGACACACAGAGAGAGAGACAGAGACACAGGCAGAGGGAGAAGCAGGCTCCATGCAGGGAGCCCGATGCGGGACTCAATCCTGGGACTCCAGGGATCGTCCTGGGCAGAAGGCAGGCACTAAACCGCCAAGCCACCCAGGGATCCCCCTGATACATACTTTTTTGATGCAGCCTTTTTCTATGCCAGAAGTTGGTAAACTGTAACTCATGCACTGAATATGGCTTGCTGCTTGTTTTTATATATTTTATATACTTTATAAATTTTAGGGAACATAGTTTACATTAATTTACATATTGCCTGTGGCTGCTTTTTTGCTACAGCATTAGAGTTGGTTAGTTGGACTGAGATAATAGGGCTTAAAAAAACCTAAGCTATTTACTCTTACCCTTTAAAGATAATTTATTAACCCTTGTCCTATGGTATTTCATTGCTAGGTGAAGCCAGAAGTTAGTGTGAATCTCTTGCTTTATTTGCAAATTTAACTTAAGGACAGGATAATAGAATGAATTGGTAATTACTTGAATGAGTTTCCTTCAGCTCCAATAATTATGATTTTTTTTAATGTTTATAGAAAACATAATAGTGACCTCTGTAATGGAAATACAAAGGAAAAATCTCAAATTTTTCAAATATTTTTATCATGTTGAGTGAGTTTGATGAATGTTTTAGAAAGATTGGCAGTTATTTTTCTTGATTTGTAGAAATATTTGATGAAATATCTATACCAATCCAGCCAACATGTGTATTTAGTGACAATAGAACCTACAATTGCCCATACAGAAAATTTTCACTCATGTATAGTGGGTATAGAAAGAGAACTACTTTAGAACACTGCTTTGTTAATTGACATATTTTTTGGCCAGTAGATTTATTTATTTGTTTATTTTAGCTTTTTAAGATTTGACATAGCTATAGTATTCTACAAAAATTGGAAGTATAATACAAATACATCTTTTTTCCCCCAGAACTATTTGAGAATGAGTTGATGACCTGATACTCCATCACCCTGGAATACTTATGTCTCTATTTTCTATAAGCAAACACATTCTTCTATAGAACTATAATAAAACCATAAAAATCAGGAAATTAAAACTGATTCATTTCTATTATCTAGTACTCAGAACCAGGTTAGATTTGTCAGTTTTCTCAATAAAGCTTTTATCGCAGAAGAATCAAATTCAGAATCATGCGATGCTTTTAGTTGTCATTTTGCTGATCTTCAGTCTGGAACAATTCCTTAGTCTTTCCTTGACTTTAATGACCTTGATACTTCAGAAGATTACAGCCTTTTTGAGTATCTCTCAATTTTGGGTTTTAACATAATTAGATTAAGGTTATATATCTTTAGCAAGAATGTCATAGAAGCAGTGCTTCCCATTCTATCATTCTACCATTCTGCCATTCCCATTCTACCATTGCATTCTCTGAGGTGGCAAATAGTTTGATTTCGTTTCATTAGTGATTACTTTGATAATTTGATTAATATGATGATTGCTGGGCATACCTAAAACTTTTTTCTTTTATAATTACAGAGGACTTTGTAGGGAGGAACTTTGAAACTTAATAGCATTCCTTAGTAAATATTCAATTTATTCTTTTTATATCTTTATGGATTCATGATTTCCCATTTTATTCAGTGGGTGATAATCCATCATATGATTTCTTTAGATGTTCAGGTGGGAGTTTAAGTTGCTTGTGTATTTCTGACATGTATCCATTATTCATGGAGCATTTCCTTACTTTCTAGCACAAGATGTTCCAGGCTTGTATTATCTTTTCTCTGCCCAGTCCTGGATTCAGCCATTTTTCCAAGGACCTCTGGTTGCTCTTGGCAAATAATATTTAGAAGCCAAGTTGGGTGTTAGTTTTGCTCATTGCTCTTGGGATTGCTGTTCCAGGCCCTTCAGCAGACAGCTAGGAATTATGTGAGTGTGTGCAAATACACACTCATATGTATTTATATTTATGTTGTTTTCTATCTGTATGTTGAAAATTATATATTCCTATCAATACATCCAATTCCAGTTCAACACCAGAGGGACGGAGGGAGGGTTCATTCTAAATTTCTCCCTTTTCATATTTTTAACTGAAAAACCTTGTTCCTAGTTCTTCAAAAAGTTAAAAATAGAATTACCATATGTTCCAATAGTTTCATTTCTTGGTATATATCCAAAAGAATTGAAAGCAGATACAGAGACACATACTTGTACACCAATACTCAAATCAGTATTATTCATAATAGCCAAATAGTAGAAACAATCTAAATGTCTTATGAAAGATGAATAGATAAACAAATGTAGTATATGCATATTATGGCATATTTAGCCTTAAAAAGGAAGGAAATTCTGACTTGTGTTACCACATCGATGAACCTTGAAGAGATCAGGCTAAGAGAAATAAGCCAGACAAAAAGAACAAATGTATGATTCCACTTTGAATTTTCTTTTCCAGTTATGTGTTTTTATTATAGAAATAGAGTTCATTTTTGTGTATTTACCATGTAACCTATAACTTTGCTAAATGACTTTTTGGTTCTAGTTGATGTTAGAGTTTTTTGGGACTTCCTAAGTACATAGAATTGTATGTTTACATTCTCTAGTAAACATTTTACTTCTTTTTTAATGTTTGGCTTTTAATATATTTTCTTGCCGTGTTGGGTGAGGATATACAGTACAAGGTTGAATTGGAGTTGTGGGAGGATATTCTTGCCTTGTTCACATCTTGGGGGGAAAGCATTCATGCACTCTTTCATCATTAAATATGACTTTTTAATTGATGTTTTGTATATATATTTTTTTCAGGTTAAGAAAGCTTTTCTCTATTCCTGGGTTCTGGAAGTTTTTATAAGGATTGGATGTTGAATTTTCTCTTTTAAATTTTATTGTATCCATTGGTAGGATCATAGGATTTTCCTCCTATATCCTGTTAATATGGTGAATTATAATAATTGGGTTCTGGTTGTGGACCCAAACTCACATTCTTGGAGTAAAACCCACTTGGTCATGGAATAAGACCCTTTTTATATGTTGCTAGGTTTGATTTGCTGAATTTGCTAAGGCTTTTTTTTGCATGCAGATATGATCTTGGTCCTTGGTTTTATTTTTTATAATGTCTTTGGTTTTGATATCAGGGTAATGCTAGACTTATAAGATGAATTGAGAAGTATTGGTGTTATTTCTTCCTTAAATTTTTGATAGACTTTACTAGAGAAGCCTTCCAGACCTTGCATCTTACTTTTGGAAAGAGTCTCACATGCATATTTAATTCTTGTTAAAATTTTTTATTTTTATTTATTTTTATCTTTAAAAGATTTTATTTATTCATGAGAGACACAAAAAAAGGCAGAGACCTAGGCAGAAGGAGAGGATGTGGGACTTGATCCCAGGATCATGACCTGAGCCAAAGGCAGACATTCAATCCCTGAGCACCCAGGTGCCCCTAAAGTTTTTTAATTTAAAAAAATATATATTTATTTTTAGGGCACCTGAGGCTCAAGTCAGTCTTTAAGATTTTATTTATTTGAGAGAGAGCAGAGTGAGAGAGAGCCTGAGCAGGGGTAAGGGGTAGAGGGAGAGGGACAAGCAGACTCCCCCACCTAGCAGGGAGCCTAACGCAGGGCTTGATCTTAGGGCCATGAGATCATGAACTGAGCCAAAGGCAGATTCTTAACCAACTGAGGCACCCAGGCATCCCATTAGAGAACATATTCTATATGATTGCAGTTCTTTTAGATTTAATGATCTGTTGGTAAATGCTTTGAGTTCTTGGCGAGACTGTATTCATTTATAGACTACTACTCACTTACTTAGTGTAGTAGTCTATAAATGTCAGGTTAATTTGTCTGATAATATTATTTATGTCTTTGTATTCTTACTGATTTTGGGGGGGTCTATACATTAGAGTGCTGAAGGCCTTATAATTGTGGATTTACTGCTGCTTTTAATTCTATCAATTTTTAAATCTTAGATTTTTACATTTTGTTTTTAGCGGTATATACATTTAAGATTATATCTTCCTGATAAGTTTACCCATCTGTCATTAGGAAAGCCTGTTCTGAAATCTACTTTGTTTAATATTATTATAGCCACTCTAGCTTTTTATGCTTAGTGTTTGCATAGTGTTTTCATCCTTCTACTTTTAACCATCTATGTTTTTATGTTTAAAATGGATTTTCTATACATAATTGAATCTTACCTTTTTTTTTTTTCCAATTGTGACTGCCTCTGCCTTTTAATTGGAATCTTTACACATTTACATTTAATGTAATCATCAGTGTGGTTGTTGTATGTTTTCTATTTGCCTCCTCTGTTTTTTATTCTCCTTTCCTTTTCTGCTTTCTTTTTGATTAATTGAACATGTTTTAGGATTTTCTCTGCCATTGGTTTCTTAATTATATCTGTTTTGGGGTTATTCTAAGATTTATAATTTACATCTTAAATTTATCATTGTACTTTGAAATTTTTACTTCACATTTAATGTTTAAGAACCTTCTACCACCATACTTTCATTTCCATCCTCATCTTTTGTGCTACTTCTGTTATATATTTTACTTGAACCACACAGTATTTTATTACTTTTTTCAATCATCAGTTAGGATTTTTAAATATTTATCTATTTTAGGGAGAGACAGAACGAGAGTGTGTGCACAAGCAGGGTCGGGGGACAGAGGAAGAGAAAAAGAGAATTTAAAGCAGACTTCATGTTGAGCACAGAACCTGATGGGGGGGGCTTGATTTCACAACCCTGAGATTATAACCTTAGCTGAAACGAAGAGTCAGATGCTTAACCGACTATGCCACCCCGGCATCTCCAGTTATATTTTTTACATTTTAATTTTCTTATTGAGATTTTATTTTTATAGGGCGGTTTAAGGATCACAGCAAAATTTAAGAGAAAGTACAGTGATTTCCCATATATGTCTTGATGGTGCAACATGCATACCACCCTGTTATAAACATCTCTCACCAGAATGGTACATATATTACAATTGATGAACCTATATCAACACATCCTAATCACCCAAAGTCCATAGTTTATATTACAGTTCACTCTTGCTGTTGTATATTCAATGGGCTTGGCAAATGTATAATAACATGTATCCCATCATTATGATGTCATATTGAGTATTTTTACTACCTTAACAGTTTTTTGTGCTCTACCTATTCATCACCTCCTACCTCCTCCCCCAAATTCCTGGCTACCACTTATCTTTTTACTGTCTTCATAGTTTCACCTTTCCCAGAATGTGATATATATATATATATATATATATATATATATATATATATATATATATAAAAATAATTGAAGTCATATGGTATGTAACATCTCTTTGGCTTCTTAGTAATATATTTTTAAAGATTTTTATTTAGTTTTGAGAGAGAAGGAGGGGGGTGGGCAGGGAGAGGGAGAAGCAGACTTCCCACTGAGCAGGGAGCCCGATGTGGGACTTGATCCCAGGACCCCAGGTACACAAACTGATCTGAAGGCAGATGCTTAACCGACTGGGCTACCCAGGCACCCAGTAATATGTTTTTAAGGTTCCTCTGTATTTTTTTTTTTAAGATTTTATTTATTTATTCATGAGAGACACAGAGAGGCTGAGACACAGGCAGAGGGAGAAGCAGGCTCCATGCAAGGAGCCTGATGCGGGACTCGATTCTGGGTCCGTCCCCAGGATCACACCCTGGGCGGCAGGCGGCACTAAACCGCTGCACCACTGGGGCTGCCTTCCTCTGTATTTTTTCATGGCTTGATAGCTTATTTCTTTTTAGTGCTGAATAATCATCTACTGTCTGGATGTACCACACTTTGCTTATTCACTCCCTTGCTGAAGGATAACTTGGTTGCTACAAAGTTTTATATGAATAAGTGGCTGTAAACATCTTTGTGCAGGTTTTTATGTGGACGTGTTTTCAGCTTCTTCAGGTAAATACCAGGAAATATGACTGCTAGGTCTTATGGTAAAAGTATATTTAGTTTTGTAAGAAATTGCCAAATTGTCTTCTATTATGGCTATCCATTTCATATTTCACCAGCAATAAATAAGAATACTTGTTGCTCCATGTTCTTGTCAGCATCCAGTGTTGTCAGAGTTCTGGATATGGCCATTCTAATTATGTATATAGTGGTATCTCATTTTAATTTGCATTTTCCTGATTTATGATGTCAAACATCTCTTCATATGCTTGTTTTCCATCTGAATATTTTCTCTGGTGAAGTGTCTAATAAGGTCTAAAGGGTTAGGGTGCCTGGGTGACTCAATTGGCTATGAGCCTGCCTTCTTAGGTTGTGATCTCAGAGTCCTGGAATTGAGCCCTGCATCAGTCTCTGTGTGGGGAGTGTGCATTTCCCTCTCCCACTGCCCCTCCTCCCTGCTTGTTCTCTCTCTCTCAAATAAATAAAATCTTTTAAAAAACAGTTTTAAAAAACTCATTTTTTAATTGGGTTGTTTGCCTTTTTCTTCTTAAATTTTAAGAGTTCATTGTATATTTTGGATAATAGTTGTTTATCAGATATATCTTTTGCAAATATTTCTCCTAGTCCAGTTTATCAGTTATTTCTCTCATGGATTGTGCTGTTGGTGTGTATCTAAAGCCATACCCAAGAGATTGACAGAGGGGATCATAAAACTATGTTTTGTACAAGAAACTCAATTTAAATATACTTATATTTAAATATAAAGACACAGACTAAAAGTAAATGGATAGGGAGATGCCCTGGGTGGCTCTGCGGTTTAGTGCCTGCCTTCGGCCCAGGGTGTGATCCTGGAGTCCCGGGATCGAGTCCCACATCAGGCTCCCTGCATGGAGCCTGCTTCTCCCTCTGCCTGTGTCTCTGCCCCTCTCTCTCTCTCTCACTCTCTCTCTCTCTCAGTCTGTGTCTCTCATGAATAAATAAATGAAATATTTAAAAATAAATAAATATAAGTAAATGGATAGAGGAAAATATGCCATGCTAACAACTAATCAAAAGTAAGTGGGAGTAGCTGTATTAGTTACAGACAAAGGAAACTTTAAAGAAAGGAAAGTTATCAGAGATAAAGGAGGGCATTGCATAATGATAAAGAGACCAGTTCTCCAACAAGAAGTAATAGTAGTTAGTGTGTATGTGCCTAACAACAGTGCATCAAACTATATGAGGTAAAAACTAATAGAACTGCAAGGAGAAATAGTGAATAATAGAGTTGGAGACCCTTCTCTCTGATAGTATCTCTACTCAGTATTTATTTTCCTTTATGTGTATTTTTAAAAAACCTTTTGTAAAAGTGATATTTGTTCATTATAAACAATTCAAGAAACAACAGATAGTGTAAAGAAGCAAGGAAAAAAATCAGACTGCCATTATCAAAGTCTAGTTGTTAATTAATATTTCTTCTGTTACTGTCTTTTCTTTTTTGTAATTTACTATTTTAATGTAATGTTTACAGAAGAAGACATTTCATTCATCAAGTTTTTTCAGCTATGTCAGCTTTTTATTGATTATGGCTTTTGCCATAGAGTTCTTTTTTTTTAGGCTATTAATTTCTAACATTAAGATTTTTCTAGATGAAGTTTTGCCAGTCACAGTTTTTTTTTTTTTAATTTTTATTTATTTATGACAGTCACACAGAGAGAGAGAGAGAGAGAGAGGCAGAGACATAGGCAGAGGGAGAAGCAGGCTCCATGCACCGGGAGCCCGTCGTGGGACTCGATACCCCCAGTCTCCAGGATCGCGCCCTGAGACAAAGGCAGGCGCTAAACCTCTCTGCCACCCAGGGATCCCTAGTTTTTTTTTTGTTTGTTTGTTTGTTTTTTTAAAGATTTTATTTATTTTTTCATGAGAGACAGAGAGAGAGCGCTAGAGACACAGGCAGAGGGAGAAGCAGGCCCCATGCAGGGAGTCCTACATGGGACTCTATCCCGGGTCTCCAGGATCAGGCCCTGGGCTGAAGGTGGCGCTAAACTGCTGAGCCACCCGGGCTGCCTTTTTTTTTTTTTTTTTTAAGATTTTATTTATTTATTCATGAGAGACGAGAGACAGAGAGAGAGAGAGAGAGAGAGAGAGAGAGAGAGAGAGAGATTCAGAGATGCAGGCAGAGGGAGTACCAGTCACAGTTTTGTTAAATCATTGGTTCTTAAGTTTTAGTCAGTAGTAAGTTTTATCTTGTGCAGTTTTAGCCAGTGTGAGAGTTTTGCTATTGCTGATTATTTCTACTACTAATGTTCATTAAGTCTTCATTCTCTGTTAAGAATGAAATGGCTACTTCTCTATACATTGTTTCAACATTATAGGGAGTAGATATGTCTGTAGTGCCAGAGGAAGCCAATTTGGTATTTTAATTTTTTAATGTATATTTTATTTATCTATTCTTGAAAAGTATATATGCCTATGATATAAAATTGTAAAACAAAAAGGTGTGTGTTAAAAAGTTTCCCACACCCAGTTTCTCAGCCATTGTGTTTCCTGTCCCCAAGGCAGTTGTTACTGTTTTTTATGAATCCTACCCAGGATAATAAAAGCAAATATAAAGCAATAAATATTATGTTTACATAGTATATATATTGTAAAGGTAAATTATACATAATTCACATACATACATATATGTATACGTGTTACCACTCTTGCAAATATATCAAAATCTGTATCTTGTTTCTTCCTGATTGGTTAAAAAAATGTCATTTCATTCTACTTTTAATGTGTACTTCTCTTGTTATGAATGAGGTTGAGTATCTTTTCAAATATCTGGTTATTCCTTTTGTCAGTTAGGGGTTTTTTTTCTTTTTCTTACTATTTTACAGAGTTCTTCAGTATTAAGTTAGACCTTTGTGTTATGAATTACAAAAATCTTTTTTTTTTTTTACATTTTATCATGCAGGAAATTTTTATTTTATTTGAATTTATCAGTCTTTTATGGTCTCTGGGTTTTGGTCACACTTAGAAGGACCTTTCTCAGATGATTTAAACATTTTTCAGTTGTTATATTTAAATCTGAAATGTATTCTGGTGAATAGTATAAGATAGGAACATAATTTTTGCTCTCTTGGATTGCTACTCAGTTATTCCAACATCATTTATTGATAGTTTTTCTTTTCCCTACTAATTTGAGATGCAACCTTTTTGACTTTATGATGTTTTAGATTTTTTAAAGTATCTGGTGCTACTTCTGGACTTTCTATTTTCTTTTCCATCAATCCACACTGTTTTGATTACTGTACATATTAGTATTCTGTATGTTTAGTTCTGCCTTATTACCTATTTAGTTATTTATCCTTGTTTATTTTTACGTATGTATTTTAGACTTAGACTGCCTAGCTAAAAAAAAAATTCTTGATATATTTCTTAGATTATTTGGAAGAGTTGAGTTTTTTATGATGTTGTCTTTCTATTTAAGACCATGCTTTGTTTCCATTTGCTTTTTTATTTTTTAATTTCCTTCAGTAGTGTTAAATTTCTTACCAACTTTTTTTTTTCAGGTTTAATGAGGTGTAATTAAGAAATAAAATAATAAGATATTTAAAGTATATATCATGATGACTTGATATACATATAGTTTGTGAAAGGATTTGCCTCATCTAATTAAAACATCCTGTTACTACTTAAATATATTTTTAAGTTGATTCCTAGAGAATTTATCTCTCCTTTCTATATAATTGGGATTTTGATCTTTAATTGCATTTTCTAACTTGTTATGGTTTTATATATGAAGATTATTGATTGCTTTTTTTTTTACTGAATTACATTTACTGTGTTTTTTTACCAAACCACATCAATGAATTCTTTTATTTTAATAGTTCCAATAAATTTTCTTAGGTTTTCCAAGTATGTAATCATATGCTCTGTAAACAGTGATGATTTTATCTCCTTCACAATTTTATATAATACCTTCCAAAGTTACATGTGATAATAGTAATGGAAGAATCATATCTATTATCCAGAATAGGACAGTTTTGAGAATGGAGGTGGTAGGGGGCATTATTAATAATAAACTGTAAAAGTAGGTATAAACTGAGATTCTTCCAGGCATATTGAGAAATAATGGTCATCATTGTCTTCTTTGAGACATTAATGAGAAAGCTTCTAGGGTTTCTTCATTAAGGATGAAAGTGGCTTTTGAAAATTACATATATATATGTATATGCACACATATATACATATGTAAAATTCATATGGAAATTAAATGGAAATCATATATAAATATGTTAAATTATATAAGTTATAGGTTTATATGTAAATTATAGATTTAATTAAATATTATACATATAATTTTGTCATGGTTGAGGAGAATCATTTCTATTCAGCATTTTCATCAAGAATGAATATTAAACTATGCATATGAATATGGTTTTTCACATTTTTTAATACATTAAACTATATTAAATTAACTGAATTATCCTTTTGTTCTTGACTTCTTGGTTGTGTGTATGTGTACATGTGTACAAGAATCCTATTTATTATACATATAGAATTCATTGTTTTTGATCTCTTCATATTTTTCATTAGAAAAAGTTTATCTTGATTTGCTTTAGAATCAATGTAGTACTTGTTTTATAAAAAAGAATTTGTAAATTTTCCTTACTTTAAAAATATTAAGAAAATTTCATACACAAAGCCAACAGAGGACTGTTGATATGAGGATATAATGAACCCCCTTGTGGCCATCACTCAGCTTTTACAGTTATTCATATTTTGCCATTTTACCTCCTCTATTTTATTTACCCTTTGCCATTATTTTTTTTTTCTTTTTTTTTTGGAGGGGGATCAAAAGAGGAAAGAGTGAGGAACTGGGACTTATTTTTTTTCAAAGGTTTTATTTTTAAGTAATCTCTAAACCCACTGTGCTTAACTGACTGAGCTACCCAGGCATCCCCAATTATCTCTCTTTATAATAATGGATCAGGATCATGTTTTCATGTCACCTAATATTCTTTTGCATCATTTTTAATGACTACATTGCATTTTGTTGATTGACTGTTCTTATAATTTATGTTTATAGTCTGTGGCTGGATATTTAGGTGAGTCATTTTCTTTCACTATGCTAGTTATTTAATGGGTTTTATTAAGTTGAAGACTCAGAGACTACGTCAATTTAGGGAAAGTTTCTTGTTATTGCGTGATAATTTCAACCCTTAATCAGGAATGATTTCTTTTGAAGAAGTAGAAGCGCACTAAAAGTAGGGTAAAACAGTAAATACAGTTGCCCTTATTAGAACTCAAAAGTTTTTAGGAAGCTTTTTTCTTTTCTGTGGGGCCTTGAGTTAGTCTTCTCTGCCTCTCTCTGTAGAATTCTCTCATTTTTTTCTCCGTCATGTGAGTTTACCATAACATCACAGAATGGAAGCCTTGAAGTCTTATGAAAGGCTTGTCTGTTCTTCTTGTCTGTTCCTATAGTTAATCTAAATGCCCCAGTTACAAGTTCCTGGGAAGGTGAATGTTACTGGTCTTGCTATGCCTAGGAGTATTTTGGGCTTGGTCATGTGTTATGACGTCTGCCTTTTTAGCAGGGGCTAAAGATGATGAACTCTTTTACAAATATAGGGTTGGGGCACCTGGGTGGCTCAGTTGGTTAAGCGACCAAATCTTGATTTTGGCTGGGGTCATGATCTCAAGGCCATGATATCGAGCCCTGTATCAGCTCCACACTCAGTGTAGTCTGCTTGTCCCTCTCCCTCTACCCGCTTGCACTCTCTGTCTTTCAAATAAATAAATCTCAAAAAATAAAAAAGAATATAGGGTTGGACACGTCTTAAAGGGTGCCTAACACAACATCTTTATCATGTACACTAAATTCTTATATATATAAAAATACATACCATTCTTGTCCATCTTCCTTTCCAGATATTTTTTGGTTACTCTAATTTGTCTTCCAGATTAAATTTAGAACCTGTTGTAGTATTTTAAAACTTCATTGATAGGGTTTATGGCCACATACAACTGTTTAATTAAAATTAAAATGTGGCTCCTTAGTTGCACTAAGCACATTTCCAGTACTCACTAGCCCCAGGTAGTAGTTAGTAGCAAGTGTATTGAATAGTGCAAGTACAGAGCATTCCATCATCACAGAAAGTTTTATTGCGTAGTGCTGCCTTCGAGCCTTGTATATTGATAATAACTTATCTGTATTGTAATGCTCGTGAAAAAGTAAAAAATCTCTATTTTGTGTAGGTTTTGCTTGTAGCATTTTGGTCAATTATGTGGGGATGATGATGTCATAGGATAGCTTTGTTTTCTCATTTTAAAAGATTCATTGAAGGAAGTTTGAAAAATATGTAAGTGCAGTTGGATTAATTTTCACCAGCCAAATAATACATCTTTTTACCATAGTTTCTTTATTTGATTCATACCTGATTATTTGGATTTCATAATCGATGTAGTTTTGTTCTAGAAGAGCACATAAGTATTTTTCTAGTATCATATCAAGAGGTACATTGATGCCACTTTGTCTGACCACTGTATCATTTGACCATTTGGTTAAACTGATGATTACTAGGTGTCCATGCTAAAGGCACATTTTTCTTTTCAATTACTAAATAATAGGGTGATATTTGGAGGTCATTTGACCATTTGGTTAAACTGGTGATTACAAGGTGTCCATGCTAAAGGCACATTTTTCTTTTAAATTAATAAGTAATCCATAGGGTGATATTTGGAGGCTGTGTGAATATCTTGTTCCCCAACAACTTTTCACTCAATGATTTTAGCATCCATTTAGGTAGCTCTAGGGTATCAGTTTTTACATAGGAGTTGCAAAATGATGATTTAAAAAATTCTTTCATTCTGTTTACATACAATATTTAGCTGACATTCTGTTCTTTAAGGGGGAGCTTTCCCTTTTCCCCTCATATTCTTTGATTCTTCTTTTTCTTCTCTATTTGTTGTAAACACCCCACGTAGGTCCCAGGAATTGGCCAGTGTGACTTACTATGTTTGAGACTTCTATGTAAAGTGCTGTTAAACCAAGAGAATTTTTGGTTTCTAGCAGTCTGGTCATTTTTATCATGTATTTATTCTTAAAATAAGAATTTTTATAGAATATAATTGTTAAAATTTATGCAAAAAATTATACCACTTTGGATCTTTTTTGATTAACTGTACTGAAACATAAACTTTTCAGAAACTGGGGCAACTGTGTTAAGGAATTCCCATTTACACCAGGCAAGAAAGTAAACAGTAAGTGGAGAGTAGGGTAACAAACACTTATGGTATCAAGAAACAACCGTGAAAAGGATCTGTCTTAATGTGCTAGCCCATTGCAGTTTAACATATTGCTTACAACCTTCACAATAGAATTTGAGTGACTTCAGTTACACATTCCAGGAGACTGGCAGTCTGTTACAATCAGAGTCTGAACTTTAGAGCAGGCTAATTTACAGCGATGGGATGAAGAAAGTTGTGGATTTGTATTACACACTCTCACCTGACACTGTATCTGATCCCTTACCTGCTGATTGACATCTTGAATGAGCTCTTTGAAGCAAGTTCCAGCTTAATTAAAACGTTTGCTTGGTTAGCAGTGATCTGTGAAAGCCTGTGATAAATATTGAATCAAGTTCACCTGCTGGTTGCTGTGAGTGGATAAACAGCTGCTTTGTGCAGTTTAATCATGAAACTGGCAGTAGAACACTACTGTTTGAATTTTTAAAAATAGTTGAAAAGGTATAGTCATGTCACTTTTGCTATCTCACTAGAGTGTATGCTTATGTGAGATTTTGTACAACAGGCATTCGGTACCTGTTTATTTTAAATTTTTAAAGATTTTATTTATTTCTACATGAGGGTCAGAGAGGGAGAGAGAGGCAGAAACATAGGGAGAGGGAGAAGCAGGCTCCATGCAGGAAGCCCAATGTGGGACTCTATCCTGGGACTCCGGGATCACACCCTGAGCCAAAGGCAGATGCTCAACCGCCGAGTCACCCAGGCATCTCTCAGTACCTGTTTAGATGGCTTGGACAACAGCAATTGGTTGATAAATATTAACAATAAACCCTCTTTTTTATGCCTCAAAGATTGTAGTATAAGTCTGTCTTCATTGGCTTTTTACCACTAGCTTTTTATGTGCATGGCATTCTGAAATGAAAAAGGGCAATATTTTGCTTTTTTTTTTTTAATATTTTGCTTTTTTGCCAAGTTAAATGGTAGATGAAAATGATCCTGTTAAAGCTTTGTGCTTTGTTTTTTAAATGTTTGTTTGTTTGTTTGTTTGTTATGTATGAGAGACAGGCAAAGGGAGAACCAGGCTCCTCGCTGGGAGCCCAATGCAGAACTCGATCCCAGGACCCTGGGATTACGCCCTGAGCTGAAGGCAAATGCTCAACCAGTGAGCCACCCAGGCATCCCTGAAACTTTGTTTTGAGATTTAAGTTTATGAATTCAAGCTTTCCCACAAAAGTTGTTATTATGTATTTTATAACAACCTGAGGAACTCTTTTAGTTTTTTTTTCATCTCTAAAATGGAGTTAGAAGTAAACAGTGGCAATAAACTAGGTGTTTTAGAATTATGGTAATATTAGGTAATTAACAAACATAAAAGAGAAATTAATTTACAAGCAGTGGAGGAACCTTTGTAAAATTGTCTTCTTTGGGTTATCAATTTGTTCATTCCCTTACAGAATAAATTTGGCCAAGTTGGTTGTAAAGAAAATGCTGTTTCTGTTTGATTTTCTTTATAAAATCAGACATAAGTTCTGGAATACAGAGCTCACCCAGTAAGTCATAGTCTTCTTGAGCACCTGAGGAAAGTTTGTACTTTTTGGAAATGCACTCAAAATTGTGTCTGTAGTTTTGGGTGATTTCAAACCCTGTCTCCTGTAACAGTTCATGGACCCTAAATTAAGAACCTATTTCCTAATAAATTAGGTTGAAACATTTTGGTCAAGAGGTATTAAGATGGAAGCTATTCTGCTTTTTTTTTTTTTTTTTTTTCTTTTTAAGATTTTATTTATTCATGAGAGACAGAGGCCCAGGCAGCCGAAGAAGCAGGCTCCATGCAGGGAACCCGACTCAGGACTCAATCCCAGTTCCCCAGGATCACCCCTGGGGCTGAAGGTGGCGCTAAATCACTGAGCTACCCAGGCTGCCCACTATTCTGCTTTCATAAGCAGCTGAGGAAGAACCAGAGTAGACTGCATTTGCTGTGCTAGGTTTCTTTTTAAGTACTGGTTAACATTTTCAGGTGTATTGTCTACTATAATCCTTAGCTCTAAAAATTATCTACTACAGTGGGGGTTCCTAATTCTGTATCTAAAGTTTTATAGTTTTATTCCTATCATCAATTTGTTTGGAATTTTATGGGGAGAATAAAATTTAATTTCTCTTCGGTATGTTCAACATTGTTTTTTTTTTTTATGTTTATGTTGATACCTGCAACTCTAGTTTTTATTTTTTTCATTATAGACAGTATCATATTGATTGAAAAACATCCACAATTTATCCATTCTTCTGTTGATACATTTAGCTTGTTTTCCTCACCATTAAAACAATGCTGCAAAAAATATCCCTATTGTATTTGTCTTAATGTGCAAGAGTTTCTCTCATATATATACTTAGCAGTGTCATGCTGGGTCAGAGTGTCTATGTATCTTTGATTCACTAGATCAACAGTTTACAATGTGTCACCTATACTTGTGTCAGCAGTGTGTGAGTTGCTTCATATCTTCTCTAACATCCTATCTGATAGGTGGGAAATTGAATCGAATTAGGATTTTAATTTGCATTTTCCTAATTAGTTATGAAGTTAAGCATTAAATTACATTTCTTTTCTGATGTTTATTGGCCTTTCAGCTATTCTCTTCTGTGATTTTTTGTTGTTGTTCTTGGCCATCTAGGGATTTGTCTTTTAAAATTCATTTGTTGAAATTCTTCATATGTTATGGATCCTGGTTCTTGGTTATATACAGTGCAAATATCTTCTCTTAGTCTGTGCTTCTTTCTTTCTTTTTTTTCTTTCTTTCCTTCTTTCTCTCTCTCTCTTTCTTTCTCTCTCTTTCTTTCTTTCTTTTATAAAGTGGAGTGCTATTTTAAATAGAAATTTTACATTTTAACAAGATTGCGTTTTTAATCATTGTGTTTTTGGTATGTTAAGAAACCTTTCCCCACATTGGGGTCATAAAAATATTTTCTTATACAGGGCCAGAAACCTTATTTACCACAAAACATAAAATATTTACTTTCTGACCCTTTACAGAAAAAGTTTGTTGTTATGTGCTTTAACGAGTCTCTTAATTGAGAATTTTGTTGTTTTTTTTCTTGAGGAATAAAGTGTAAATCTTGTTAGAAAATATTTGATTTAAATGTCAACCAATAATAAGTTAAAATAGTTTTTTGAAGTAAATTTTATAGCTTACCTTTAGGAATATTTTGTAATTGCATTCAGTAAATAATGCACTTAGAGTACTGACTTTAAACATTTCTCTAATTCATGAATGAAACTGGTATTGATAAACTCCAAAAACTGCGCTTTGTAGAATAATTAAAGAGAGAAACATTGTCAGTGAGATGAGGTGACCCTTGTCCTTCTACTTGACTTGATAGATCGGGAATTCTAATATTTCTTGAGTGAATGAATGAGATAGTATATATATATAGTGTTTAGCACAGGGACAATCTTAATGACTGATAGTTATTATTATTATTTTTTAAAGATTTTATTTATTTATTCATGAAAGAGAGAGAGGCAGAGGGAGAGGGAGAAGCAGGCTCCATGCAGGGAGCCCAATACGGGACTCGATCCCGGGTCTCCAGGATCATGCCCTGGGCGGAAGGCAGGTGCTAAACCGCTGAGCCACCCAGGAATCCCCAGTTATTATTAATAATGAATATATCAGGTTATGTGTTTGTTGCTCACAACTATAAAGTGCCCCAATTATTAGCATAACAAAATGATTTTTCTTTTTGGCCTTGAAAATAACAGATTGCTGTGTACTTTTTCTTTTAAAAGGTAAACTTTTTATTTTGAAGTACCTTTTTGACATATGAAGAACTTCAAATTAGAACATCAGTTATGCATCCTTTGGATAAATACAATGTGGTACATGTATAGTACTTGACTTGGGGACATTAGTCACAGTCCACCAGTTAAAAAAAAACTTAAGTTATAGTCATGTGCAAAACAACGTATTTAATGAGTGAGTTATATAAAGAAATGTAAGACATAGTTTCTCTCCTCAAGGAATTTGCAGTGTGATTGACAGACAATACATGCACATGTGGAAAGTTCCAGAAAAGTATGTAATTATTTCATGGATCTAGTTTTCCCTTTATTTCCTACAAATAAAATTCTTTTTGATCTTTTTTCCTCATTCTTATATATACTTTCTTATATACTTATTTTTCATACAAATATTCCCCTTTATGTCTGTGTTTAAAATCAGTTCATAGCGTCCTTTTAGGTTACCTAATTTTATGAATTAGCAAAATAGCTTCTCTGGCAATACAATAGTTTCTAGCTATTCCTTTATTATTTTCCATTTTTAAAATTTACAGTCACCATGCTCATTTTTATTTTTCAATTATTTAGGCATAGTAATTTTTATGTTGTTGTTCTTATGGGGAGAGGTTGGAGAAAATTATAAAACTTCAGACCTCGACATTGTATCTTAATCTACTTGAACTTGTAACTTTGTGAAAGGAATAGTGGCAAGGACTCAGAATTTGGCCTTTCTTTTAAGATAAGTCTTACAATCTTTCTTTATCCTTTCAAAAAATTTAGATACTTGTTTCTATATAATAAGAGAATAGGTAGGAATTGTTATACTTGAAAAGAGTTTTCTAAAATCCTTTGTTGTTGACCTTCTAAGAATAGTTTTGACTATTGTAAATTTGAAATTTATTTTTAAACAATTGACTCCTACATCTGGAAAGAATATAGCTGTCACACCCCCATGTGTCTCTTATGTTTCTCTTTATGGATGTAGGCTCCATGCTCAACGTGGGGCTTGAACTCCTGAGCCTAAATTCAGGAGTCGCATGCTCCACTAACTGAGCTGGCCAAGTGCCCCTATAGTTTTTTTGTTTAGTTGGTTGTTTTTTTCTCTTTAAATAATAATGGAATTTTGGTGTTATTCTGGTTGAGTTTTCTTGCCTTTTGTTGAAGTAAAAGGACTCTAGACAGTTTCTAGGTATAGAAGTAGCCATCTCTTAAAGAGTTTGGCTCTGCCACTCAGTGTAGCCTATTTCAGGTTTTAGAGATTACAGGTTTTGGAGAGCCTATATGTTTTATCTTTCTTGACATTCAGATGTGTTTGATGAAAGTGAATACTTTTTAATTTATTCTCCGTTTCCTAATGCAATCTCTGTAAATTCAAAGGTCAAAAACAAAAGGAAAGTATCCCTGTGAAAGACAAACCTGATAGCTTGTTAGCAGGAGAAAAACTCAATGAAAGGTACAAAAGTATTTAATTTTGTTCTTTTATTATTTCAAGACAGCTAGGTCAAAGGATTTCAGAGAGAGGCCATAAAGTGTTAGCCTATTAGTTGAATTGGAAGATATTATGACCTCCTGCCATTGCTGCTTTCAGTATTCTTTCTCTGGTTTTCCTACAGAATTGAAAGTTGGGGGTTTTTTTGATGCAAATAATTCTTTTGCCACTAAAAAAATGTCTTTTTGAAGTCTCTGTTCTCTTGCCACAGTTTTTTTTTTTTCTGTATTAAATATGACTATACCAAATCCTTTAAATGGAAACTTCAATAGAAGATCACATCTGAAGAAATAATTCCTCTTTAATATTGCAAAGGAAAAAGAATCAACTTTCTTAATTTCCATCTTCTATAATAACTTGCCCAACCACTCACTGAAAAACCATATTCTTGAGAGTCAACCTCAAATTCGTAGATGACATAATTACTTCAGACCACTGTAAAACATAATGAACAAAAACATGTTTAATATAAAAGTAGTCCTAGTTTATAATTTTCTCAGTTATAGAGTGAAAATAGGATTTAAGGTACCTAAATAAAGCTGCTCTAATGGGAAAAGTTTTCTGAAACCATTCTCTATCTTTTGTTTTGTTAGTTACAGCTACTATCATAACATTTTAAGATAAGGAGATCCTTTTTTAAAATTATTAATGCCAAATTCATCCCTTTTAAGAAGTAAAAAGTTCTAATACAAAACAAGTTATAAAACTATGTAATAACATTCCTTTTTATTTGAAAAAATTATATGGGAGATATATATGAAGGTCTAAGTTATATATTAAATTATTTGTCATAGGTGGTTGACTTATTTTGTTTATTTCAATATTGTTTGGACTTTTGGTTAGAAAAAAGAATTAAATATAAGGTGTAGATGAATTAACATAAAATAAAAGGTGTAGATGATAAAGCTTTAAGTGGAATTGATGTTGAAAGTGTTTCATCAGAAAGATTTTCTAAGCCTTGAGAGAAGACCACTTTATTGGATTACTTTTGTGCTTGGATATGATATTTACATGTAGTATATAGCCATGCATTAGACGTTAGCATTCCAATATTCAATTTAATATTCAGTATTTAATTTATTGTATCATAGGAAAGAGATATAGTATAATTGAGTGAAAAGATTGAAGGTACAGAAAAGTAAACTTAATTCTGCTACCTAGAGTTATCTTAATTCATTTACTAGGTTAATTAATTAATGTGATAATTGCAAAGGCCAAAAAAATATTCAGTCAGAAATATCATGATATAATTTGCATTCCATTTTCTGTGTGACCATAAATTGTTGGATATTGCAACATATGTAACATAAACCACATGTCAGCTGTTTCCTGCCTCACTGTTGACAAGAGCCCCATTCATAACTCTTCTTTTTATCCTTTCAGTGAATAAGTAATTATTCAATATAGAAGGCAGGATATTTGGAACAGGCTATTTAATGTGGCAGCACTCTGTAATGAAATCTGCTGCTACTAGCAACCTGAGAAGGGAATGTAACAATTCCAGCATGGCTGTAACTTTATCTGCTTTGACTGACTGTTTATTTGGCACATCAGTGAACCTTTTATCCCACTGAGTGACAGCTCCAGAAGGGTCACATTTACATCCATTCTATCATGTATTGTAATATTTAATGGCGGACAAGGTTGAGCGAGACTGGGAGTAATTTGAACTTGCTTTTCCACTGAGTTGAGGCTAAAAGACAGCTTGATCCCCAGTATTGTGGTATAACATACTATGACTTAGCATTTGTTTATGAAGGCTACTCTTACTGATTATAATTTTTAAAAAAATTGAGTAAAATGGTGTATTTGTTCTATTGAACTAAAACTCTACAGCACAAATTCTCTTAAGCAACTAAAACTCTACAGCACAAATTCTCTTAAGCAACTGTGGTATTTAGCTTTTTTTCCTTCTCAGTCACCATTCCTATAAACTAACTATTTCATAGTATTTCTTTTTAAATGAGGCTACATTTTGTCTCATTTATATAGCAATTGAGGTTGAGGAATGGGTGGTTAATAACCCATGATTCTAATATATAGCATTAAAGTTTTTATTTTATTTTTGAGTTTGGAAACAGAAGAGAAAAATCAGGTAAATAATGGACCACATTCCTGCTATTCCTTATGATAGTGTGTTTAAGGAGACATTTATCTAATGATTCCAATTATGGAACTGAATTATGAGTAAAATTGTCCAGAAAAAGCTATCCTGAATAATTTTCTGATGGATTTGAATTCCATGACAGGTAATTGAATTTCAGGTATACTTGTTCCACACAAGCAACCTGCCTTCATTATTAAATATTAATAGCATTCATTTGCATCCCTTTGCTAGAGAATAGTTCTCTTGTTTTTAATGATATTTTAGATTCAACTTGATTATTTCTATTTTTTGTAAGTTATTGTTTAAAGTGCTCTTTAAAATATTGGTATAGAATATTTGAATGTGCTATGCCGTGAACAAAAATAGCACTATCAACTCTAAATTGTAGTATCATGAGTTCACTTATAGCCTAAGCAGAAATGAAAACTGTCCTCCATTTTGTCTTATTTTTATAATTAGAATTAAAATCTACCTAAAATGTTTGGAATTCAAGAGTTAGAATGATATGTTAGAAAGCCATGTAAATATGGAAACATCATTTATAACTTTTAGGAGTACAAGAAAACCAATTTGAAATGGAAAACTTCCAAGTTTTAGATGATGTAATATCTTGACATTTCTCTTTATTTGACAATTGTGATTTATTACATAGTGGTTCTGATTCTATGAGAGGTTTAATAACATTTTTTGTGATATACCAGACATGAGTTGTCTTTTTTTTCCTTTGTTACAGCCCCCCGGTCACTGTTCCAGGTGTTGTTGTTCTACTAAACAAGGAAGCAATCAAGATTCCTCAAATACCACTAAGAAGGATCATGGCGGGAAATCCAAGATACCCAAAATATATTTTGGGACACGCACACACAAACAGATTGCTCAGATTACTAGAGAGCTCCGGAGGACAGCGTACTCAGGGGTCCCAATGACTATTCTTTCTAGCAGGGACCATACTTGTGTTCATCCTGAAGTAGTAGGTAACTTCAACAGAAATGAGAAGTGCATGGAATTGCTGGATGGAAAAAATGTGAGTAAAGTTATTTTGTTTTAGAGAAAAAAATATGGCTGAAAAGATTCTATTACTCATTTTTTTACATGTTCATTTTGTGTTTTATATGTGTATTTCCACTGATAATCAAATAACTTATAAAAATCAAATTAATTGCTAGTATTGTTAATTTTTGAAAAAGAATTTTACCACAAGAAAACTTTTCTTCAAGTTTAGAATGATAAATTTTGGTTCTAAAGCTTGGGGGTGTTTAATTCCTTGAAATTAATTTCTGTTTTGGTCAGATGTTTTTTTACCTCTTTGAAATCTCACTATCAAAAATAGTCAAATGTTGGGTGATGTCATAGGAGATAAAAGTATTTAAATAATTTAGTCTAATTTAATCAGTTAATTATTTCGTATATTTAAAACTTCAAGAGAACATAGTTTATTTAGACTCTCTGAGTAAATAAATTTTAGTTGAATGAGAAATATAGTGATTATCCTATGTTTTAATTTTAATACAAATTTCTCTTTCAAAAAATAAATTGAATTATTAAAGTTAAAGATATGTCATTGGTGGTTTTGAAGACCTCCAGGAAAATCTTTAATACGAATTTGGTCAAGGTAGAAATTGAGAAGTCTTTCTTAGTAAAAACATAATTTTTTTGGCAGTATTAATTTGGTAGTCTGTGTACAGTTTAATAACTTGCTTAATCTGAAGTTAGAAGTATGGAATATACTGAGAAATTATTTGTGAACCATAAATTGATAGTCTATGAAATGACCAATGATAAATTAATATACTTTGAAAGTTCTTTCACTAGTATTTTGTCAAACAGAGTTGGTTCCCCACAAAAAGCTAGGAGCCATAGCCCCTAGAGTTTCATTTAATTGATATATCACCTTCTACCATGTAATGTGAATAAATTATTTTGTATCGTGCATTTCTTTCTCAATGCTTATAAATAATTGAAGATACCTGCTTTTGGTTATTTGTCTTGACTTAATTCTGCCTCAGAATGGTTTGCTCATAGGCATACATGAACATTTTTTTTTTGTTCCCAAGTCCTTAGGGTAATTTGGTATTGTAATGATGCCCAATTACAAAGTCACTATAGGTGTCTCTGTTTACTATGACTGAATTACCAAAGTGAAATGATAAATAGACAACTGACAGTTTGAGTGAAAAAGAGTTTAAAGTGTGATAACACTTGAATTGACAGACTCCTCTCAGGGTTATGTTACACTGCTAAAATGGATGGGCCATTCTGGTTTTGCTATCAGCCTGCACAGGAGTGTCATTCTAAGTGCCCTTAAAGTGTAAACTTTCCGATTTTTTGGCTTGATCCAAAGGCACATGTGTTTTTATTCACTGTTTCTTTTATGAAACTGCTCCTATGATGGAAAAGCAATGCGCTTATCTCTTAAAAGTTAATTTTTGTTTCACTTAAGAACAAATAATTTTAACTAGCTCCAGAAATAATTCTAGAAAATTATTTTAGGTATGAAAGAATATGTTTTTTGTGAAGATGGAATTTAACAGTTAATAATCATCTACTCTAAAGGCATCTTGGTGATCATTTTACACAATTACAAGCTTTCAGAATAGTACCAAAGATAGTTGGAATAAGAAATGATGAATATCATATTATTAAACTCAATCTGTATTGAAGTCAGTATGAAAGATACTTGGCACGTTTCCATCTGTTTATGGACCCTAGAATCAGGATTTTAGAGGTGGAAGAAACCTTAGAAATGGTAGTCTTTGGGTCAGAGGAATCTTTAAAAGGCTTCTGGTTCATTTACTCTTTTGATGCCTCATCACCTGAGAAAAATGGGCCCTGAAGTTTGCTCTGGGTCTAACAACTAGTTAGCAAGAAAGACAACTTTTCTGATTCTTCGTCATTGTTATTTTAATTACACTAGAAGCAAAACAAAAGATGGCATTATGGTATGAGGAAGTTGACCCTGTATGGAGGGTAAAAAAAGAAAGCAGAGATGGGACACAGTGAATGAAAGTAATATAGAGAATGAACTAAATAAATAAATAAAGGTTAGGTAAGTTCTTTTCTCAATTCTTATTTTTAGTACCATGGAGAACCAACTAGTAGCGTCCCCTTACGTGGCTGAATACAAAGCTTTAGAACTAGTTGTCGTCCCTCAGCTGACCATGCCTTGTTCTTGGATTTGTTGACATTCTTTTATAGGTGATGAACATTTTATGCTTTACTCCATTTCTAGTAATTTCTAGGTACTTTTGTGAATATAATGAGTACACATGTTTAAAATATGTAAAAATATAGATTTGGCTGTTGGATAGTTTGTAGATAAGCATATATGTATTATATATGTAATATTATTTTCACTTGTTAAGGACCACAAACTAGGAAAGATAAATATTGGATTTCAAAATCACATTTAATTTTTTTATTGGTACCTAGAATTAATTAAATAAAAATGACCCATCAGTTTTCAATGACTTCAGTCCCAAATGACAATTGAAATAGAAAATAATATATTTATAGTTAGAAGACTCCAAATTACAGAAAGCAATAAAATGAAAAGAGGACCTCTCCTTTTTGCTCCTTACATTCTTTTAACCCTTCAGGGAAATTGCTCTAAGGTTTTTTTATATAGTCTTCCAAAACACTTAAAATATGTATTTGCTAAAATGTGTATATATTCTTTTAAAAGCCTAAACATATTGGCATATAGACAAATCTGACACATTTCTTAGGGCTATATCTTTTACATAAATTTACCATAAGTTGTTTAACATGTCTGCTTCAAAAAAAAAATGTCTGCTTTTGATAGATATTTGGTTTACTTTCAAATTTTTGGCTGTTTAACAGTGCATTATATATATATATATATATACATATATATATATGTGTATATATATTCACATTAATGGTGAAATGTTAAATTTTGATAGTTATTGACAAAATATGTGCTTCTAACAGAAGTAATTTATACTTCCACTAATGGTGTACATTTATACTACTAATTTTATACATCTTTTAATGGGATATGATACACTATTGCTAGGACTGGGTTTTTATCAAGCATCTTATTTTTGATTAGCATATATTGATAAAATTTTTTACTTCTGGTAATAGAATGGCAAAGGACATTAGTAGATAGTACATGAAAGAAGAAATGCAAATTACTGTTTAAGCATGTTAGAATGTTCACAGAGTACAATAGCAGTGTTAAACCTTGCTAGAAGGAATAAAAAAGGGATCTCTGGGTGGCGCAGCGGTTTGGCGCCTGCCTTTGGCCCAGGGCGCGATCCTGGAGACCCAGGATCGAATCCCACATGGGGCTCCCGGTGCATGGAGGCTGCTTCTCCCTCTGCCTGTGTCTCTGCCTCTCTCTCTCTCTCTGTGACTATCATAAATAAATAAAAATAAAAAAAAAAGGAATAAAAACACAAATCAAAGCAAGAAGATTCTAGTTTTTAACCTTTAAAATAGGTAAAGATAATATTAGTGTTGATAAAGATACAGAAAAAGTGTTGTAAAGTGGTATACACTTTCTGGAGGATAATTTGGTGGTATAGTTTTCATGAAGCTTAAAAATACTTTATACTGTTGGATCCCATAATGCCATTTCTAAAAATGTATACTAAGAAAATATTTAGAAATGTGCATAGAAGTGCTCATTGCAGCATTATTTATAATGCAAAAATTGGTAACAGTCTAAATGCCCAACAATAATGAAACTGGTTTATAACTATTAACACAATGTACATATGTGGACACTGATGAAAAACTACTTAGTGATGTGAGAAAATATTTCTGATAGGATTTTTAATAAAATCAGATGGAAAAACAGTGATTCCAGTTTTATAAAAAATGTTTCTTATGGCTAACTTGTTAATCCTTGATGCCTTGGGAAACTTTGCTTTGTTTTCATTATTTTAATATTGGGTTACATTTTAGAGATGTATCCATATATACATATGTACAGAAGAGGTATAAATGAAATACATCAAAATGTTACTAGTACATGCTTTATGTGATAGAATTATAGATAATTTAGTGGGGTTTTTTTGGTGCTCTTTTGTATCTTACAGATATTTTGTTGTGAACACTGTTTTTTTTTTTTCCCTAAGACATCCCCCCCCTCCTTTTCTCCTTTATTTCCTTTCTTTTTACTTATTTATATTTACTTAGGTAATACTATCTCATGGCTCAAACTGAAAATGTACAAAAGTGTCTATAGAGAAAAATCTCACTCATGTCCCCCCAAGTCACTTAGCTGTCATCTTTGAAAGCAAACAATGATACCATTGTTCTTGTGTATCCTTCAAGAAATATTTTTGCCAATATCACTTGAATCAGAACAATGGCACAACAAGCATAATTAAAAACAGTTTTTTCTGGTGAATTCGGGCTATCTAGAGCTATACTGATCTGGAGCTCTATATGAGCCAACTAACAGTTTCTTTAAAATGGTTGTGATTGTGGATATAATTTCTCTCCTGTAATATCTTTGCCTTGTGGCTTTAATGATGTTCTGAGAATTCTGAGATAAACTTGTTTTATTCCTTTGTTCCAGCATTGATTCACATTTCAGTAACACGTATTTGTTTTTAGGGCAAATCCTGCTATTTTTATCATGGTGTACATAAAATTAGCAATCAACACACATTACAGACTCTGCAAGGGATGTGCAAAGCCTGGGATATAGAAGAACTTGTCAGCTTGGGAAAAAAACTAAAAGCATGTCCGTATTACACAGCACGAGAACTAATAGAAGATGCTCACATAATATTTTGTCCTTACAACTATCTTCTAGATGCACAAATAAGGGAAAGTGTAAGTAGCTATGTGAAAATTAGAACTTTTCTCCTACTTACTAAGATACAAATGATCAATGTAAAGCTTTTAGATGTTTTACTTTTCACTTATTTTTTGCTTTATATTTATGTAAATGTATAAGCAGATTAGAGTACTGAAAACATATACAGAGGTATATTAAAAACGGAGTTTTAGATCTTGTCATTTTAATGTACAAAGTAATACATACTTTTAAGGACCCAATACTGAACTGGAGTTTTGATGGGGTTTTTCAGCCTTGTTAATAATGATATTGATAATTATTTGTTTTGGGGCGTGATAATTCTTTGTTGTGGTGGTTTATCTTGTGCACTGTAGGATGCTTAGCAGCATCTCTGGTTTTATCCACTAGACACCAGTGACACCCTTGTAGCTGTCACAATCAAAGATGTCTCCAGGGCAGTCTGGGTGGCTCAGCGGTTTAGCGCCACCTTCAGCCCAGGGCGTGATCCTGGAGACCCTGGATTAAGTCCCACGTCAGGTTCCGGATTGAGTCCCACGTCAGGCTCCCTGCGTGGAGCCTGCTTCTCCCTCTGCCTGTGTCTCTGCCTCTCTGTATCTCTCATGAATAAATAAATAAAATCTTTAAAAAAAAAATGTCTCCAGACATTGCCAGATATAACCTGTGGGGCAAAATTACTCCCAGTTGGGACCCATTAATAACTATCACTCCTTCCATTTATCAATAGTCAGAATTATTTTAAAACATTCATATGAAGAATCTGTAGTTTGAAGAACTTTGTGGGGAGAATATGTACACTATGCAAATTATGCTTTGTGAGTTTTTGAGAAAGTTTGGATATAGCATTTGTAATTTTGTGAGTTTTTGAGAAATAAAATTTGGATATAGCATTTGTGTTTATTTGCATGGGTCTTAGAACCATCCAGTTACAGCATCAGACAAAAAGTAATTAACTTAGGTGCTTTCTTCAGTTGAGCGTCTGACTCTTGATCTCAGCTCAGGTCTTGATCTCAGGGTCATGAGTTTGGACTCTGCTTTGGGCTTCATACTGGGCATGGAGCTTACTTAAAAAAAAAAGTGAATAACCTGGTATATTCACCTATTATTCCTCTCTTTAGATCTGACTGCACAACTCTCATTGGCTTTCTTTTTAAGCTTAAAATTCATAGGCATTATGTTTACTATCCCTGTCCTACCTCTTCTTTGGTTGCCTCTTTGCTAGGTTCCTTTCATTTGAGCCACTTGTACATATCAGTGGCAGGTCGGTCTTCCTAGTATTTCTTTTATTACATACTTCTTCTGATTAAAAAATCTGTTGCACTCTTGGCTCATGGGATAAAGTCTATATCTTTTTAAATATTATTTAATTTAAATTCAGTTAATTAACATATACTATATTATTGGTTTCAGATATAAAGGTCAGTGATTCAGCAGTCTTATATAATACCCACTGCTCATCACATCAGTGCTGTCCTTAATGTCCATTACCCAGTTACTCCATCCCTTCATCCCTCTCCCCTCCAGTAACCCTCAATTTGTTTCCTATGATTAAGGGTATCTCTTATGATTTGTCTCCCTCTCTGACTTCATCTTGTTTTGTTTTTACCTCCCTTCTTCCAGGATCCTCTGTTTTGTCTCTTAAATTCCACATAAGAGTGAGATCATATGATAATTGTCTTTCTCTGATTGACTTATTTCACTTAGCATAATACCATCTAGTTCTATCCACATCGTTGCAAATGGCAAGATTTCATTTTTGATGGCTGAGTAGTATTCCATTGTATATGTATACCACATCTTCTTTATCCATTCATCTGTCATTAATGTCTGTATCTGCTAAGCTTACTCTCAAGATGCTCAATAGTCTGGCTTAGATCTGCCTTCTCAGACATTTCTGCTACAAACTCCCAACTTAGCCCCTTCAAAAATTACCTCATAGTCCCCTGAGAATATCTTGTTCTTAACTTTATCTCTGCTTTTGATGATGCCTATATTGAAGTGCACTCCTCCTTTTGCTTTCCAAATCCAAATTCTACTCACCTTTTAATTATTTATTTATTTTGGGGAGCAGGGAGGGCACAGTGAAAGAGAAAGATCTTAAGCAGACTCCACACCCAGTGAGGAACCTGATGTGGGGCTTGATCTCATGACCCTAAGATAATGACCTGAACTGTAATCAAGAGTCAAATGAATGCTTATCCGACTGAGCCACCCAGGGACCTTTCTACTCATCTTTTTAAATGCCAATACGTTTCCTGTTCTTTCATGGTTCTTTTTCAGTCATCGTCAACTTTCTGTATATTTTTTCCTCAGAATAACTCACTGGCAATTGTTTTTTAACATTTCTTTGTATTAGCCAGGACTCTGAATTGCAAGTGACACAAACCCAGCTTCAGTAGAGCTTAAGAAAAAATGCTTGGCTGACTTTATTGTGATGGCTTTATTCTCAGTTTCTTTCCAGGTGGAACAAAGATAACCACAAATAGCCACCTAATCTGGAAAAAATTCATGATCTTATATTCATCACTCCAAATTTCTCTGATTGGCCTCCCTTAAATCTCATCTTCACTCTTCAACCCATGACCACAGAGGGATGGAATACTTTATTTAATTGACAAACCTGGGGGCACCTGGGTGGCTCAGTGGTTGAGCATCTGCCTTTGGCTCAGGATGTGATTCTGGGGTCCTGCTTCTCCCTTTGCCTGTCTCTCTCTCTCTCTCTCTCCCTCTCTCTCTCTCTCTCTCTCTCTTTCTCTCTCTCTGTGTCTCTCATGAATAAATAAATAAAATCCTTAAAAAAATAACTGACAAACCTGGATTCTGAGTCTATGTTTTGAAGGTGGTGATATCCCTTGATTAACGGATTAGCAGTTCTATCAATACCACATGGCATCTGGGAAAAACAATTCTCAAAATGAAGGATAGTAGGAACAACTAAAATGAAACAGATAAATGCTGTATTTATATTAGTATTTTCAGAGTCTCTTGAATATTGTATAATTATTTAATTTTAAAGTTTTTTTTTGTTCCTCTTTTAAAATTATGTCGGAGATTGCTTCATAGTGAGATTTTTATACCCTTTTGTGTGGCCAGCTGTACTTTAATCCAGATTCACTTAACATGTATTTTGGTTGATAGGTTTGTAAAGTATTTTGAGAATGAAAAATGGGAAACTGTAATGTTGAGCTAATATTTGTTAGCCTCATTAGTGCTTTAAAAGTGTTAAGACCTAGAATCAGTTACTTATATAATTATTCTTGCCACATTGGCCTATAATTGAAGTTTTAAATGAAATATCTTGCCTACTGCTGTTAAGTGCATTTTACTGAATGTTTTACAGAATTCTTTTGTCTTATAGATGGATATCAATCTGAAAGAACAGGTTGTCATTTTAGACGAAGCTCATAACATTGAAGACTGTGCTCGGGAATCAGCAAGTTATAGTGTAACAGAAGTTCAGCTTCGTTTTGCTCGAGATGAACTAGATAGCATGGTCAACAATAATATAAGGAAGAAAAACCATGAACCCTTACGAGCTGTGTGCTATAGCCTAATTAAGTAAGAACATTTGTTTAACAGTGTCATTTTTGCTGCCTTTATATTAAAAACATGTTTTATTATGCCATAGTATTTTTTTTTAAGATTTTATTTATTTATTCATGAGAGACGCAGAGAGAGAGGCAGAGACACAGGCAGAGAGAGAAGCAGGCTCCTTGTGTGGAGCCCAATGTGGGACTGAATCCCAGGACTCCAGGATCACGCCCTGAGCCAAACGCAACCACTGAACCACACAGGTGTCCGATATGCCATAATATTTTAATTAGTAAACTTTGAACTGGCAACTTAGGAAATAGATTGTTCCTTGCCTGTTAAACTTTTAGAAATAAGCCAGTCCAAACTTTTGTCTTGTTCAAAAGAATATAATAATAGATTTTTAAATTGATAATTATTAATTTGATTTCTAATTTAACAGAATAATTTAATAGCCTCCTGTATGATATATATGACATTGGGCTGAACATAAACTGAACATTAACATATTTTAAAATTTTGGGGCAGCCTGGGTGGCTCAGCAGTTTGGTGCCGCCTTCAGATTGGGTCCTGCGTCCGGCATGGAGCCTGCTTCTCCCTCTGCCTATGTTTCTGCCTCTCTCTCTCTCTCTCTGTGTCTCTCTCTGTCCCTCATAAATAAATAGATAAAATCTTTAAAAAAAATTTTTTGGATTATGCTTTATTTTTAAGATTTTATTTATTTATTCATGAGAGACACACAGAGAGAAAGAGAGACAGGTAGAGGGAGAAGCAGGCTTCCAGCAAGGAGCCTGATGTGGGACTTGATCCTGGGTCCTGGGATCACTCCCTGAGCCAAAGGCAGATGCTACACCACTGAGCCACCCAGGCGTCCCTGGATTATGCTTTAATTTGTTGCTTTATCTTTCAGTTTGAGTAGGGTTCTGTTTTGATGAGTTTTAACTAACCAGGATTTCAATACTCTAAAATAACAGATATAGTAATATTTTTATTAAAGTTTACATTGAATTCTTTTTTATTTTTTTAAAAGATTTTATTTATTCATGAGAGACACAGAGAGAGAGAGAGAGGCAGAGACACAGGCAGAGGGAGAAGCAGGCTCCATTCAGGGAGCCCACTGTGGGACTTGATTCTGGGTCTCCAGGATCACGACCTGAGCCAAAGGCAGACATTTAACCACTGAGCCACCCAGGCATCCCTGAATTCCTTTTTATTAGACATTAGGTTTTGGTGGGTTTTTAAATGATTTTCTCTCTCTTTTTTTTTTTTTTTTAAGATTTTATTTATTCATGAGAGACACAGAGAGAGAATGAGAGAGCGACAGGCAGAGACACAGGCAGAGGGAAAAGCAGGCTCCACGTGGGGTGCCCAATGTGGGACTCATTCCCGGGACTCCAGGATCACACCCTGGGCCGAAGGCAGGTGCTAAACCGCTGAGCCACCCAGTGATCCCAGACATTAGGTTGTTAATCTAGAATCTCTTTATCTTTTTTTTTTTAAGATTTTATTTATTTATTCGTGAGAGACACACAGGGAGAGACAGACATAGGTAGAGGGAGAAGCAGGCTCCTCATGGGGAGCCTGATGCGGGACTTCATCCCAGGACCCTGGGATCACCCTCTGAGCCGAAGGCAGACTTTCAACTACTGAGCCACCCAGGTACCCCTAGAATCTCTTTATCTTAGATCTTGACCCTCTATCTTATTCCATTCACTGCAGCATTTTTCTGTTCATAGTATATTTAAAATTTTTTTGAAGGTTACATAGTCACATGTTTGAATATAAAAGATATAGAAATTTATGTTGTAAAAACTCCTTCCCACCCCATTCTCCATCTGCATAGGTCCTCTCCTGAACAAGTTTAACATTCAGTGCATATTTATGAGCAATTCATTGATGAACCGATATAGGTACTTTCCCCAGTCCCTCCTTTTCCTCCCAAATGATGGCATGCTACATTTTTAGTTTTTTGTCTTCTCCATTTTTTTTTTTTTTTTTTAAGATTTATTTAGAGGATCCCTGGATGGCTCAGCGGTTTGGCGCCTGCCTTTGGCCCAGGGTGTGATCCTGGAGTCCCAGGATTGAGTCCCGCATTGGGCTCCCTGCACAGAGCCTGCTTCTCCCTCTGCCTGTGTCTCTGCCTCTCTCTGTGTGTCTCTCATGAATAAATAAATTTTTTTTTAAAATAAAGATTTATTTATCTTAGAGAGTGTGTGCAGCATGTGAGGGGAAGAGCAGAGGGAGAGAGAGAATCTCTAGCAGACACTCCACTGAGCATGGAACCTGATGATGCAGGGCTTGATCTCACAACCCTGAGACTATGACCTGAGCCAAAATCAAGAGTTGGATGCTTAACCAGCTGAACCACCCAGGCGCCCCATTGTCTTCCATTTTAAGCATAAAAATGTTATTTTTAAAGCGATTTTATTAAAATAAATAAATAAATAAATAAATAAATAAATAAATAAAGTCATTTTATTGAAGTATGATTGACATATATAAAACTATAAATATTCAATGTATACAACCGGATAAGTTTGCAGGTAAGTATATATCCATGAAACTATCATCACAATCTATGCCATAAACATCTCCTCTGAAAGTTTCCTTCTGTCCTCTTTATTAATCGTTTTTTTTTTTTATAAGAACACGTAAGCTCTACCCTCCTAGCAAATTTTTTAAGTATACAATACAGTATTGTTGACTATTGGCACTGTACTTTATGCTTATTGTTTCCTGTTTCATGTCTTTTTTCACTTAATATATTTTGGAGATTTTTCCTTATCATGACTTAGAAAGCTTTCTCAGTTTTAAAAAATAATTGCCTTGAATTCCATTGCATGGATGTATAATAATTTAACTAACATCTAAATAGTAGATACTGAGGTTTACAATTGTTTGCTGTTACAATGGGAGTATATAGGAAAATTCCTACAAGTGGGATTGTTGAGTGAAACCGTAGATCCACATGTAATTCTGATAGATATTTCTAAACTTTACACAGTAAGTGGGTAGGCAGAGGACTAATTTATACTTTCGCCAGCAACATATGAGAGGATGAAAGTTGTTTTTTTCTAGTCTGATGGGTGAAAAGTGGTATTCAGTGTAGTTTTTACTTAATTTCTCTTAATATAATTGATATTAAGCATTTTATTATTTTTTTTAAAGAAGATTTATTTGTTTTAGAGAGAGGGAGTTGGAAGAGAAGAAGGAGAAGGATTGGAGGAGACAGAAGGAGAGGTAGCAAGAGTCCTAAGCAGACTCTGCACTGAGTATGGAGCCCAACGTGGGGCTCAGTCTCACAACCCTGAGTTCATGACCTGAGCTGAAACCAAGAGTCAGACGTTTAATTGACTGGGCCACCCAGGTGCCCCAATATTAAGCATTTTAAAAGGCAAACGGTGTATTTCCTTTCCTATCAACTGTCGACATTTCTGTCCTTTTTTGGTTTTGTTACAGTTTTTACTGATTTGTAGAGGCTTTGTAGATTAACCCTTTGCCTGTCTGTGATAAGAGTGCAAATATTTTTCCCCCTATTTTACCATGTGCTTGTGCCTTTCCTTTTTTTCTTTTTTTTAAGATTTTATTTATTTATTTATGACACACACACAGAGGCAGAGACATAGGCAGAGAGAGAAGCAGGCTCCCTGCAGGGAACCCAATGCTGGACTCGATCCCGGGACCCAGCATCCTGCGTTGGATGGCGCTAAATCGCTGAGCCATCCAGGTATCCCGCTTATGCCTTTCCTGTGGTGTTTTTGTCACGTAGCATATTGTCATTTTTACTTCACAGCATAATTTGGTGAAAGAGTTGTCTTTAGTTGCTAATTCTGTTTTCTCACTCCCCAGTCTTTCCTCACTAATCTCAGTTGTGTTGTTGTCTGCAGACTTCTACTGAAACTGTTCTTATCAAGGTCACCAATGATCCCTTATGTTGCCAAATGCAAAGGTTATTTTTCTATTATCTCACTCAGCCTCTCAGCAGTATTGTTTGGGTATTGTCAACTATCACCTCTATGAAAAATGTTTTTGGCTTAACTTCTGTGAAATAATGGAAAATATATACACATTGCTCTCTGTCACCAGTTCCTGGCACAGAGTTCCTAAAACCTTGCAATTTCCTAAGTGAGAAGAGTACTAAGAGCATTTTTAACCCCCCAGTTCCTGACAGAACTCCTAAATCCTTTGGTATTTCCTAGGTGCTCGGACTGGCTTTTGTTCTAATGAGGTGCTTGGTGAACTTCTGGATGTGTGTGGTCACTAGAAAGACTAAACCATGATTAGAAGCTTAGAACTTTCAGCTCCACCTTTCCTCTGGAAAGGGGAGAGGGAGGGGAGATCAAGTTAATAATTGATCATGCTTATGTAATGAAGCCATTGTTCAGAACTTCCAGATTGGTGAACACATTTATGTGCTTGGAGCATCCCACCTTTCTAGGAACAGAAGCTCCTGTGCTCAGACCCTCCCAGAACTTTCCATCTGGCTATTTGTCTGTATCCTTTATTGTATAATAAACTGGTAAACATAGATGTTTTCTGGAGCTCTGTGGGTTGTTCTAGTAAATGATCAAACTTGAGGAGGGGTCATGAGAACCTCTGACTTATAATTGCTTTGTCAGAGGCACAGATGACAACTTGGACTTTAATGCTGGCATCTGAAGTGACGAGGTGGGGAGGACAGTATGGTGAGACTGAAACCCAGTCTTGGGATCTGTGCTAACTTTAACTTGTTAGTGTAAGAATTGGATTGAATTATGGAACACCCAGCTAGTGTCTTGGAGAATTGCATTAGTGTAAGGAAAAAAGAACCCCACATACATTTAGTGACCAAACATGTCAGAAGTGAAGTAGTAAGACTAGAGGAGACATACAAGAGTACTTTTTCCTAGACAGCCTCTGGATACCTTCTGGTCTTCTTCTTCACAGTCTACTCTTTCTCAGTTTCTTTTGATAGTTCTTATTCTGTTTGATGTCTAAATGTTGAAGTGCCTCAGGATTTGGTTCTGGTACTTCATTTCTTCTCTTAACTCTGTACTTTGCCTAAATTACATAACCGAGTACCGTAGTAGTACTAGTGAGGCCTGAATCTGTGTCTAGCCCAATTTCTAATAAATCTATATTCAAATCTGTCTCTGGAATGTGATTTTCGTATATTGACCTGTACTTTATATTAATCTGTTGGGGCTGGGATCCCTGGGTGGCACAGCGGTTTGGCGCCTGCCTTTGGCCCAGGGCGCGATCCTGGAGACCCGGGATCGAATCCCACGTCGGGTTCCCGGTGCATGGAGCCTGCTTCTCCCTCTGCCTGTGTCTCTGCCTCTCTCTCTCTCTCTGTGACTATCATAAATAAATAAAAAATTTAAAAAAAATTTAATCTGTTGGGGCTTTAATTTCAACTTTACAAAATAAACTCCTTCTCTTCTCCTACCTACTCCCCCCAAATGCCTTGTCTTCCTTATCTAAGCAAACAATACCAGCCAGTTCCTCAAATCAGAAATCTGTTATCCTTGATTGCTACCTCACCATATCCAGTTCATCAGTAAGTTTAATAAATGCCACCTGTACAATATATCCCAAATCCTTCAAACTCCTATCTATCATCCCAGAATCATCTCTCAACTAGAATTCTGTAACAGCCTGCAACAGGTCTCTGCTTTTATTTTTGCCTTTTTCCATAATCCATTCTGGCTTAGAAACTGGAATCATCTTTTAAACACTTAAAATAGGTTGTGTTTGATTTCAAATATTCCATTTAAGGGGCACCTGGGTGACTCAGTCGGTTAAGCAACTGACTCTTGACTTCAGCTCAGGTCATGGTCTCAGGGTTGTGGTATGGATCCCCACACTGGGCTCTGTGCTGTGTGTGTAGCCTGCTTAAGATTTTCTCTCTCTCTCTCCCAATGCTCCTCTCCAATCCCCTCCTCATGTGTACACACTGTCTAAATCAGTCAATCAGTCCTCTTATTTAAAACCTTCCCATTACACTTTGGATAGAATCCAGATTCCTTACCTTGTCTCAACATGATCTGATTCCTGCTTATCACTCTAACATTGTTCTAACATTGTTCATATTGTTATTCTTTTTTGCCCATTGTGTTGCAACTACAGTGGCTTTCTGTCAAGTCCTTAAATAAACAAAATTTGTTAACCACTTCTAGATCTTTGCATTAGCTATTCTTTCTACTTGGAATCCCTCCCCCCTACCCCCCGCGCCCCCATCCTTTCATGACGGGGTATTTTTTGCATTCAATTATTAGAATAAATGTCACTTCAGGGAGAACTTCCTTGACACTCAAATTAAAGTAGCAAGTAGATTACATTAACCTAATTTATTTTCATTATATCACTTTCCATTATCTGATATGCTCTTGTTTCATGTATGTGTTTCTAAGTTTATTTCTCCCTTTAGTAGAATGTAATTTCCATGAGAATAAGGATCTTGCCTGTTTTACTTACTGCTGTATTTCTAGTATCCAGTACAGTGTCTGGCATATAATATAGGCATTTAAGTACTTACTGAATGTCAAAATGTATATGTATACATAAAAATGAATATACTTTCTAGTAACTCTCTTTTTTGTCTTAATATATAATACCTTAATTTCTTTATTAGATTGTTTTATATTTTCTTTATGTGCATTTGGGATCAAATGCTCCTATACCTGGCTGTCAGTTGGAAAGATAGTCAAGTGAAGCAGTGTGAATCCATAAAACATAATTGGGAAATCACATGCATGTTTCTCTTTTCTAAGTGAAAGCATACTATTTAGCTATATAAGTGTTTATTTGGCAATATGAGACATGCATGCATTTTAAGAGATGTCTGAATTCACATTTGTATCGTAATAGCTTCAAGGAATATGATGAATGTATCACAACTCTTTGTTTTGTTAAAATAGTGCACACAAGGGTGATATTAGTTGATGGAACTGTTTTATTTTATTTTAGTTGGTTAGAAGCAAACTCTGAACATCTTGTGGAAAGGGATTATGAATCATCCTGTAAAATATGGAGTGGAAGTGAAATGGTCTTAAATTTGCACAAAATGGGCATTACTACTGCTACTTTTCCTATTTTGCAGGTAAGATTTTTTTCCACCTCTAATATTTATTTAGTGAATTAAACCATTAAACCATTGTTTAATAATGAATAAATTAATCCAGACCTAAAAAAGTAGCAACTTAATTGTTTTAAAATTTTATTTTATTACTAAGCTTGGTAATCTTTAACTGATGGTGTAAATAATGGATTAAAAAATTCTCATTATTTAGTTATAACTAAATAAAATATAATGTAAAATATATAAAATATAAAATAAAATATAACAAAATAAAATAACTGCTTATTTTAAATTAATAGACTTTGCTTTTAAGAGTGGTTGTTTGAAGTTTGCAGAAAAATTTAGCAGAAAGGACAGAATTCTCATGTACCTAATGACAAACATACATACACACTCCAGTTCTCCTATTATTAACATCTTACAATAATACAGTATATTTGTTACAATTGAGCCAGTATTGTTAACTAAAGTCCATAGTTTTACATTAAAGATTCACTTGTACAATTCTGTGAGTTTTGACAAAAATAAAGTCATGTATCTACCATTACAGTGTCATACAAAATATTGTCACTGCCTTAAAAATCTTATGTGCTATATTTACTAATTAATTCCTTCACCATACCTCATGTCCCCTGCTGAACTTCTGGCAACCAGTGATATATGTGTGTGTGTGTGTGTGTGTGTGTGTGTGTGTGTTTGTTTGTTTTTTAATTTTGACTCCTTAGTTTTGCCTTTTCCAGAATGCCATTTAGTTGGAATCATACTAAGGGTCCTTCATGTCTTTTTATGGTTTGATGGCTCATTTCTTTTTATTGCTAAATAGTATTCATTGTATGTATGCACACTGCTGATCCATTCACCTACTGTAGGACTTCCAAGTTTGGGCAATTCTGAATAAAGCTATTATAAACATTTGTGTGAGTATTTTTGTGTGGATATGCCTTCTTCTCATTGGGTAAATACTTAGTACAATTGCTGTATTGATGGTAAGACTTCTTTTAGCTGTGCAAGAAACTGCTATCTTCCACAGTGGCTGTGCTATTATTTTACATTCCCATCATCAGTGAATAAGGGATCCTGTTATTCTACATCCTTGCCAACATTTGGAATTGTCAGTTTTGAATACTAGCCATTCAAATAGATATGTAGTAGTATCTTATTGTTATTTTAATTTACAATTCCTAAATAACATTTGAGGTGGAACATCTTTTTACATGCTCTTTTGCCATCTATATATCTTATTTGGTGAGATGTCTCTTCAGATCTTTTGCCTACTTTTCAGTTGGATGCTTTTGTCTTCCTATTATTGAGTTTTAAGGGTTTTCTATATTTGGTATACAAGTCCTTCATCAGGACTCATGCTTGCAGATATGTTCTTCCAGTCTGTGGCTTGTCTTTTCAATGTGTTAACAGTGTCTTTTTTTGAAACATAAGTTTTTGTTTTTTGTTTTTTTTTAAAGATTTTATTTATTTATTCATGAGATATACAGAGAGAGAGGCAGAGACACAGGCAGAAGGAGAAGCAGGCTCCATGCAGGGAGCCCGACATGGGACTCGATCCTGGGTCTCCAGGATCAGGCCCTGGGCTTAAGGTGGTGCTAAACTGCTGAGCCACCCAGACTGCCCAAGTTTTTAGTTTTAATAGAGTTCACCTTACCAATTTTTTTCTTTGATGGATCATGCTTTAGATGTTGTGTCTGAAAACTCACCACCAAAGCCAAAATCACCTAGATTTTCTTCTGTTATTTCTTCTAAAAGTTTCAGAGTTTTCATTTAACATTTAGGTCTGATCCATTTTTAGTTAATTTTTGTGAAGGATAGAAGGTCTGTATCTAGATTCATTTCTTTGCATGTTCTGTCACCATTTGTTGAAAAGACCATCCTTTCTCCTTTGGATTGTCTTTGTTGCTTTGTTAAAGATCAGTTGACTGTATCCTTGTGGGTCCATTTTTAGGCTCTATTCTTTTCCATTGATTGATTTGTCTGTTCCTTCACTAATACCACACTATCTTCATTACTATTGATTTATAATAAGTCTTGAAGTTGGGTAGTATCAGTTCTCTGATTTTGATCAGTATATTGTATTGGTTATTTTGGTTTGTTTCTTTCCAAATAAACTTTAGACTCAGTTTGTCAATCCACCAAGTAACTTTCTGGAATTTTGATTGAGATTGTCTTGAATCTATAGATCAAAGTAGGAAGAACTAACAATTGAACAATACTGAGTCTTCCTATTTATGAACAGAGAGTATCCTTCCATTTGTTTGGATCTTTGTTTTCTTTTATAAGAATTTTATAATTTTCCTCATGTACAGACTTAAAGAGGCTTTTGAACTAAAACAGATAAGAACTATGGCTACCATGGTCACCACTAGAATTCTGGGCATATGAGTATTAAAAATGTATTTTTATCAGATAATACTTAAGATTTTTGCCCTGCATTTTTAAAATGCAATGTGGTATTATAAGTATTGTCCATATCATGGCATCTTTCCATGATTTTTTGTATAAACTTTGCATTTTAATAGTTCATATCATTAGCAAAATGGATAAATTGTGAGGAATTCATAGAATATTAGACAGCAATTTAAGAAATGAACTACCAATCATATAAATGAATCTTAGAGACAATGTTGAGTAAAAGAAACTGGACACAGAAGAGTATAAACTGTATGATTTCATTTTTATGAAATTAAGAAATGAATATTATTACACTAGTAGAAGTCAGAATAATGGTTACTACTGTGCAGGGGTAAGGAGCAGTTTGGGTTGAGAAAGGGCAAAAGGGAACCATCTGGGATTCAAGGAATATTTTGTATTGTGAGTGTTAGTTACATGGGTGTGTGCATGTTGTGTGTATGTATGTTTAGTGAGCTGTATATTTAAGACTAGTGCATTATATATTATACTTTAATAAAAATGTACAAATAAATATATCTCAAAGAAAAAATTTGGGAAATACAAAGGCACAAAGGAAAAAAAATTCATAAAGATGATCATTATTAACTTTTGGATTTTTATCCACCCATCTTATTCTATGCATATATTTATTTGACATAGATTTCTGATATGATGCATGTTCTTTATAGTCTCTTTTCATTTAACAGTATATTAGGAGTACTGTTTTTTTATTTTAAAATTTTTTTAGGGATCCCTGGGTGGCGCAGCGGTTTGGCGCCTGCCTTTGGCCCAGGGCGCGATCCTGGAGACGCGGGATCAAATCCCACGTCGGGCTCCCGGTGCATGGAGCCTGCTTCTCCCTCTGCCTATGTCTCTGCCTCTCTCTCTCTCTCTCTCTCTGTGACTATCATAAATAAATAAATTTTTTTTAATTAAAAAATAAAAAATAAAATTTTTTAAAATTTAAATTCGGTTAATTAACATATATTATTAGTTTCAGAGGTAGAGGTCAGTGATTCATAAGTCTTATGTAATACCTGGGCTGTTGTTTTTTAAAGATTTATTTCAGAAAACGGAGAAAGTACATGTGTGAGATGATAGGGAGGGACAGAGGGAAAGAGAGAGAGAATCTCAAGCAGATTCGCCACTGAGCACAGGTCCATCTCAGGACCCTGAAATCATAACCTGAGCTAAAATCAAGAGTGGGATGTTTAGCTGACCCAGATGCCCCTATGAATACTATTTTAATATTCTTTCACATGATCTGTATTTTTATTTTAAAAATATTTATTTGAGAGAGAGCAGGGGTAAGGGGGAAGAGCAGAGGGAGAAAAAAATCTTAAGCAGACTGCAATGAGCGTGGAACCCACACAGAGCTCCATCTCATAACCCTGAGATCATGGCCTGAACTGAAACCAAGAGTTTGGAGGCCTGAGTCTCTCAGGCACCGCTTTCACGTGATTTTTTTTTTTTTTTTTTTTTTTTTATGATAGTCACAGAGAGAGAGAGAGAGGCAGAGACACAGGCAGAGGGAGAAGCAGGCTCCATGCACTGGGAGCCCGATGTGGGATTCGATCCCGGGTCTCCAGGATCACGCCCTGGGCCAAAGACAGGCGCTAAACTGCTGCACCACCCAGGGATCCCTTTCACGTGATTTTTAATTGCAGTGTAGCACTTTTGTGAGTGCAGATATTCTAAATTACTTGCTTAATTTGGCATTTGAAATATAAGTTGTTGCCAGCTTTCCCAGAATAAGAAAAAATTCTGTTATGAACATCCTTGAAAATATATCTCTGTATATGTTGCTATTTCCTTTATGTATTATAAATACTAATTCTTTGTTGCTTATTGCATTGTATGTTAGTCTTGTGTCTATGTTTTATTTATGGAGCATTTTTCTAGAAGTTTTTTATTTTAAGGCATTCAAATGTATCAGTGTTTTTTTTATGAATTATATTTGAGTTTAGTTTAAGTAGTCTTTCCTTATCTTGTACTATATTTTCTAAAAGTGTTTTTTTTTTTTAATTAAATCAGCCTAGAATTCATTTTTGTTTATATTGTGAGGTTGGGAATCCATTTTATTTCCTATAAGTATAATTTTGGCATCATTTACTAAGTTGTTCATCCATTTATCTCTGATTTGTAATGACACTTCTGCCACATATCTAATTTTCATTTATTTGTGAATTAATTTCTGGACTTTGTTCTATGATTCTGTTTATCTAAACTGTCATATTTGGGGCACCTGGCCTCAATGGTTGACTGCCTTCTGCTTGGGTCGGGAGCCTGCTTCTGTCTCTACCTACTCTCTCTATTCATGTCTCTTCCCGTCTCTCTGTGTCTCTCATGAATAAATAAATAAAATCTTAAAAAAATAAAAATAAACTGTCATATTGGTTAATTACTCTAGCATTAGAAGTATGCTAATACCTGGTAGGGCGGATCTCCTCACTTTGTTCTTTTCCTTTGAGGATGATCTTGGCTGAATTTTAAAATTAACTTGTAAATTTTCATGAAAAATTCTGTTGGAATTTTGGTTGGAATTTCACTGAATTTATGGGTTAATTTAGAGTGTTGATATATTTATAATATGGGAGTTTTCCTATTCACAAATAAGATGTATAAAGTTCTTCACTTATTATGTCATATATGTCAATAAAATTTTATTTTATTTTTAAAAGTCTTAGGAGTTTTAGATTTATTTCTAAGTAAGTTAAAATTTGTTTCTTTTTCAAATGCTAAAATTACATTTTCTAATTATTACTGCTGTATAAATGTGGTAGTTGATTTTTATTTATTTATCTTGTAGCCAGCCAACCACTTTGCTGAACTATCTTATAGTTATACTACCTGGTTTGTCTATGGATTCTCAAATTTTATGTAATTATACTGTCTGTAAGTAGTAACTTTATTCTCTTTCCTTCCAACTCCATCACATTTTCTTTCTTTCTTTGTTAGCTTAAACTTCCAGTACATTGTTTATCACAGGAAGTGAAACAGATATCCTGGTCTTATTGCTACCCAAAAGAGACTATATATTACTAGTGTTACATCATTTAGGAATATGTCTACTGCATTGTTTTAAAATTCTTTGTTTTATTTTTTATTAACAGCTTGATGTATAATTCACATGCCATGAAATCTACCCTTTTAAAATATACAATTCAGTAGTTTTTAATATAGTTACAGAATTATGCAACTGTCACTGCTATCTATCTAACTTTAGAACATTTGTTAAAACTTATGAGCCACATGCAATAAATGAGCTAATTAGTATACATTTTGTATTTAGCATTTATTATTTCCTTTTTTCATTTAAAAATTTTTGCTTGTCATACAGTCATATTATTCTCATCATTGGAATACTACCTGGAAGTAATTCAGGCATTTAGATGGCATATCAACTCTTTTAGGCTCTTTGGAAAAACTGTTTGGTACATTTTAGTTCTCTTTTACTGTTTTGGTTTGGTTTTGGTTTTGTTTTTAAATTAGCTCTATACCCAACATGGGGCCTGAACTCACATTCTTGAGGTCAAAGTTTGCGTGGCCTACCAACTGAGCCAGCCAGGTGTACCTAGTTCATTACTTTTGAAGGGCACTTTGTAATAATACCCTGATTGCCTGAAGAAATAATGAACCTCCTAAATATATAACTTATTGTTAAAATGTCTTTGACTCTGAAGAGAATTTGGGAATATATGGGAATTTATTTATTTATTGGTTTGTTTGTTTGTTGAGAAGGTTGATTTAAGCATAAACACTAGGAAAAAGTAAATGAAAGTGTTACAAAAGAAAGGAAATATGATCAGTATACTATATATGGGTTAGCTATAACAGTGTATAATATATATAATCACAATTTTGTTAAAAATAAATATTGACTTAATTTTGGAGCCTGTGGAGGCCTGCTGGAACAGAACTCCTAAAGTGACAATTATGTCTGGAAGGCTGTGGTCCAAGGCCATTTTTGTTGGCTATAAGCGGGGTCTCCGGAACCACAGGGAGCACACAGCTCTTCTTAAAATTGAAGGTGTTTATGCTTGAGATGAAACTGACTTCTGACTAAGCAAGACATATGCTTATGTGTACAAAACAAAGAACAACACAGTGACTCCTGGTGGCAAACCAAACAAAACCAGAGTAATCTGGGAAAAAGTAACTTGTGTTCATGGAAACAGTGGCATGGTATGTCCTAAATTCTGAAGCAAACTTCCTGCTAAAGCCATTGGCCACAGAATCCATGTAATGCTGTACTCCTCAAGGACTTAAACTTGCTGAAAAGTAAATAAATAAAGGTGTAGGTCTGTTCTCTTGTAAAAAAAAATGAATAAAATATTGAATTAATAAAAAATTATGATATAACTATTGTGAGAATGGTAAGTAAAATGTATATTTGGTGGTATAAGAGACTTAAAGATGTACTTTTCTGTAGGATACCAATTGAGGGAATATGTAGGAATTTATTTTATTTTTATTTTTATTTTTTTTAAAGATTTTACTTTATTTATTTATAGAGAGACACAGAGAGAGAGAGGCAGACACACAGGCAGAGGGAGAAGCAGGCTCCGTGCAGGGAACCCGAAGTGGGACTAGATCCCAGGTCTCCAGGATCACGCCCTGGGCTGCAGGCGGCGCTAAACCGCTGCGCCACCGGGGCTGCCCTATGTAGGAATTTAAAACATAATTTTAGCACTTGTTTATTAGCAATGTTTCCCTAAAATTTCAATGTATCTTTCATTTGGGTTATATTATAGTTTTAAGAAGTTTGTACTTCTCTTCTTCTCGTTTCCTGCCATGTACTTAATAATGGTAATTTCTTACAGGGACACTTTTCTGCTGTCCTTCAAAAAGAAGAAAAAGTCTTACCAATTCATGGTAAAGAGGAGACAAGAGAAGTGCCTATTATTAGTGCTTCAACTCAAATAATGCTCAAAGGACTTTTTATGGTGTTTGACTATCTTTTTAGGCAAAATAGCAGGTTAGTAAATATATATGATTTGTATTTTTCCTCTTAAAAATATTAGTTTTATTGGGTGCCATGATGTGTTTAATCTGTATATTGTGTGAGTACTTAGGTTCGTTGTAAAGAAGTGGGTATAAGTATTATTCTTATTGACACAGATTTGGATCAGTCGAAATTAGTCTTTATTAATGAAAATGAGTATTGAAATAAAAAATAAATGTATTTTAAATACATTTTTAAAGTTACTGCAGTATTAAATTTATAGTTGTATATGATTAAACTTAAACATTTAGGTTTTAAGGATAGTTTTGGATATGTTTCTCCCAGTGTCAGAATGTGTCTTCTTATTGCATAAAGCCTCTATTTATTAAAATGTGGAAAATGAGAAACAACTCCCTTCACTCTACCCCTTATTAAATTATAGTACTGGGATGCCTGGGTTACTCAGTGGTTGAGCATCTGCCTTTGGCTCAGGTCGTGATCCTGGGGTCCTGGGATTGAGTCCCACATCAGACTGCCCGCAGGGAGCCTGCTTTTCCCTCTCCCTATGTCTCTGCCTCTCTCTGTGTTTCTCATGAATAAATACATTAAAAATCTAAAAAAATAAAATAAATTATAGTACTATCTGGTTCCAATTTTTTTATGATAAAATATACATAACAGAATTTACTATTTTAACTATTTTAAGTGTACCTTTTAGTAGCATTAAGTATATTCACATTGTTGTGCAACCATCACCACTGTCCATTTCCAGAACTTCTTCAGGAACTCTATGCCCATGAAACAATATTTACCATTTCCCTCTTCCCACAACCTCTAGTAACCTCCATTCTTTCAGCTCCCTGGATTTGCCCCTTTTAGGTATCTCTTATAAAGTGAAACCATATATTTCTTCTTTTGCATCTGGCTTATTTAACTTAGTATAATGTTTTCAAGGTTCATCCAAGTCGTACCATATATCAAAATGCCATTCTTTTTTATGGCTGAATATTCAGATTCCACTGTATGTATATACCATAGTTTGTTTATACCTTTTATGTTGATGGACATTTGGATTATTTTCACCATTAGTCTATTGTGAATAGTGCTATAGTGAACATTGATATACAAGTATCTGTGAGTCCCTGCTTTTAATTCTTCCAGGTATGTACCTGGAATTTCAGATCACACGGTCATTCTGTATTTAACTTTTTGAGAAATCAACATGCTATTTTCCATAGCAACTGCGTATTTTAGATTCCCTTAGTTATGCACAACATTTATAGTTGCTCAATGTCCTTGCCAATACTCGTTTCTGGCTTTTTTTTTGTTTTGTTTTTTAAAGATTTTATTTATTCATTCATGAGAGACACAGAGAGAGAGGCAGAGACATAGGCAGAGGAAAGAGCAGGCTCCCTGCAGGGAGCCTGATGCAGGACTTGATCCCAGGACCCTGGGATTACACCCTGAGCCAAAGGCAGATGCTTAACCACTGAGCCATCCAGGTGCCGCTGTTTCTGGCTTTTTGGATAATAGCCATCCTAATGAGTATAAAGTGGTATCTGCTTTTGAACTGTACCAAGTTTCAATTTATTCCACCCTCCACTAACGGCTAATTGAGCATCTTTTCACATTTTTATTGTCCATTTGCATTTCCTCATTGAAGTAATGTTTATTCACGTCCTATGCCCATTTTTGAATTGAGTTTTTTGTTGTTGTTGAGTTATAAAAGTTACCTGTATATTCTCCATATTAATCCCATATCAGGTATACGTTTTACAAGTATTTTTCATTCCGAGGGTTGTCTTCTCACTCTCTGATAGTGTCAAATGCACGAAAGTTTTTTAATCTTGGTGAAGTCCAGTTTATTTTTTCTTTTGTTGCTTGTGTGTTTGGTATATACAGGAGATATTGCCAAATCTGGTATCATTAAGATTTTCCCCTGTGTTTTCTTCTAAATGTTTTTAGCTCCCAGTACTGTTATAAAACTCACTCCACAGATTGTAGGGTTTGTGACTTGAACTTTGAGATCTGATCTCTCTAGGGGTGAAATTAACTGTCAGTATTATTGTGAGGAGATTGTAGAGAATAGTACATTTTATTCTGTTTCAGCTGAAGTTTGCATAGCTCTTTTGTGCAAAACCTCTTATTGAGAGAAGTTATAAGTTGCATGGGATCACAGAGATCAGTACCTTTATGAAAGACTTAATGGAGTCTGAGACCCATATTTTAAAGGAACTTAAAAATCTTGTAACTCGTTTATTTTCTCATATAATAAAAATGTATAATCTACTGTTTAGTTTCTTTAAGGATAACTTACCTGTTTTGTAGCTGATAACATAAAACAGAGCAAAGAGCTCTAGACTAGGAGTTAGGAGACCTGGATCTTAATTCTGGCTCTGCCATGATTTATGTATTTTTAGAACATAGGGATGGGAAATAGTAAGGGATAGATGTTTATGTGATATCTAATCTCTGAAAGAGGAAGTTGGTTGTAAGATTTAATGGCTCATTTTCTATCAGAAATACTGAATTTAGGGGATCCCTGGGTGGCTCAGTGGTTTAGCGCCTGCCTTTGGCCGAGGGCATGATCCTGGAGTCCCGGGATCGAGTCCCACATCGGGCTCCCTGCATGGAGCCTTCTTCTCCCTCTGCCTGTGTCTCTGTGTCTCTCATGAATAAATAAATAAAATCTTAAAAAAAAAAAGTACTGAATTTAATTTGTGTTGGGGTTGTTGATGGGGAAAATGTTATCTTTGGGAAAACACTAGGAGTCTCAATTTAGTTTTTCTTTTTTAACATTATTTATTCATTAGAGAGAGAGAGTGCACAAGCAAGGGAAATAATAGAGAGAGGGAGACGCAGACTCCCTGCTGGACAGGGAGCCTGATGTGGAGCTCAATCCCAGAACCCTTGGATCATGACCTGAGCCAAAGGCAGATGCTTTAACTGACTGAGCCACCCAGGTGCTCCTCGATTTAGTTTTAAGTTAATCAGTTTTTATATTGTGTGTAGCTGGGGCATTATAGAAGTTTCATATAATTTAATTGCCATTAATTTACCATTTTGTTTTCATTCAGATTTGCAGATGATTATAAAGTTGCTATTCAACAGACTTATTCTTGGATAAATCAGACTGATACTTCAGATAAAAATGGATTCTTTGCTCCAGCAAAAAATAAAAAACATTTAAGACAGAAAACTGCAGTTCATGTGCTAAACTTTTGGTGCTTAAATCCAGCTGTGGTAAGCCGGTCATGTTGTAAATGAAGATTCTGTCATCTTGCTCAATACCAGCAATTAAATAAATATGTTGAACTCTTATAAAGATGAGTTTATGTTTCTAATATTGTTTCCTTTTAGGCCTTTTCAGATATTAATGGCAAAGTTTTGACGATTGTTTTGACATCTGGAACATTATCACCAATGAAATCCTTTTCATCAGAACTTGGTGTTACATTTACTATCCAACTGGAGGCTAATCATGTCATTAATAACTCACAGGTTAGTATGTTCTTTGGAGGCTCTCAGTCTTTTTTACCTCAATATAATTTTATATAAAGAAAACTGAAAGTACCTGAAATACTAACAGATCCTGCTAGAAAATTCAACAGTTTAGCTTTAGAATTAAAGAAAAATCTGCCAGCTATTTGGTAGTGTCAACAAAAGGAAATACTGATTTGTTTAGCTCAATGAGTAAAAATATACACTTTAGATGCTAAAATTATATTGCAGTTTCTTAAATATGTTTTAGGTTTTTAAAAATAATTAAAAAGAAAGCAAAAATTTTAATGTCTTTACATGGTTCCTATTGCATAATTATTTGTTCATGTGCTTCTCTTTTCCAACAGACAGTGGTATATCCTTATTCTTTTTATGTCCCCATTCTTCCACTGTACTTTGATACCTGGTATTAGTGTTCAGCATATGTTGAATATCCGAAACGAACTAAAAGTACTCTTATGAGTCCTATAACTTAAGATTTTAATGTTTTTATAACAATACCACATAAATATTATTTAATTTCCTAGGAACATTTGAATTGTCATTTGTCAATCTACCTTCTGCTACTTTTTTATGACGTAATTTAAACCAGCTAGCTACATACTTGGCATCATCTGTGTGCCTAACACAATGCTAGTTCTTTATAAAGGTGTTTTTTTTTTCTTTAAAAAATGAGAGAGAGGGAGAAGGAGAGAGCAAGCATGATTGGGGGAAGAGCAGAGGGAGAGGGACAAACTGACTCCCTGCTGAGCACTGAGCTTGATGTGGGGCTTGATTCTAGGACCTCGAGATCATGGACCTGAGCTGAAGTCAGATGCCCAACTGACTGAGCCACCCAGGCACCCCATACAGCTGTTGTTTTCAACCAAAGTGTATTTGTGGGGTCATTTTTGGTTTTCACAATCACTTGGGAGGAAGCTCCTATGTAACTAAGAATTGTGCTTTCTATAATGCCAGAATGCTCCTGTTTAGAGACATTGCTATAAATAGTAGTGAGGTAAAAAGATATGTTGCACAGTTTTTTAAAGTCTTTGTTTAAATTCCAGTTAGTTAATACAGTGTCATATTAGTTTCAGGTGTACAGTTTAGTGGTTCAGCACTTGCATACAACACCCAGTGCTATTATGTTCCATAGTTTGAAGTTTCCTTTTTTTAGAGGTTCAAAAATATAGGAAGTTATTAATAAATTTAACATGTTTTCTCATAAGAATGTTGTTATAGATTCTATGTTCTCACTCTAGTATACAAAAGCCCATTTAACCTGTAATGTCAGTGGATTATAATAGTAAAAATGCTAATTGTTCAGTTGAATTCTATTATATTTCCCCCAATTTAAAAAAAATTTTTTTTAATTTTTATTTATTTGTGATAGTCACAGAGAGAGAGAGAGAATGAGGCAGAGACACAGGTAGAGGGAGAAGCAGGCTCCATGCACCGGGAGCCCGACGTGGGATTCGATCCCGGGTCTCCAGGATCGCGCCCTGGGCCAAAGGCAGGCGCCAAACTGCTGCGCCACCCAGGGATCCCCTAAAAATTTATTTTTTATGGTGAAGTGTTTTATTACCTTTTTAACATCTGTAGCCATGTTTTTCTTATTCCTATCTGATATTGCCAATTTGTATTCTCTGGATCTATGGTTTTGGTTTTTTAATCAGTGTCAGTGTAAGTCTATCACTTCAATAATCTTTTTAAAGAGTAAACTCTTGCCTTTTTTGAGTATTTTTGTTATATAAAAGTATTTTTATTTTTGTTATATAAAAGTATTTTTATTTTTGTTATATAAAAATATTTTTATTTTTATTTTCTTTAGAGAGGGAGGGGAGTAGAGCAGAGGGAGAAGAGAGAGAATCTCAAGCAGGACCCACACTTAGTGCAGAGCCAGACGTGGGGCTCTCTCTTACAACTCTGAGATCATGACCTGAACTGAAATCAAGAGTCAGATACTTAACTGAGCCACCCAAGCACCTCTCATTTTTATTTTAATAAAAATAATGAAACATGTACAACATAAAATTTACCATCTTAACCATTCTTTAAGGTATAGTTCAATCCTATTAAGTATATTTCATTGTTGTACACCCACTTTCTAGAACTTTTTCATCTTGCAGAACTGAAATTCTTTTCCCATTGAATAAGTCTCCGTTTCCCCCTCTTCTCAGCCCTTGGTAACTACCATCTATTTTTTATTTTATGAATTTGATACTTCATTTAAATGGAACCACAGGTATTTTTATTTATGAGTAGCTTGTTTCATTTAGTATGATGTTTTCAGGGTCCATCCATGTTGTAACCTGAGTCAGAATTTCCTTCCTTTTAAGGGTGGATGATAATCCATTGTATGTATTTATGTACCACATTTTGGTTGTCCATTCATTTGTTGATGCCCCCCAACTTCTTATCTTAAGCAATTATAAACTTTAGAAAGGTACAAAAAATAGTATTAATATAGTGAACATCTTTTTACCCTTCGTTTAGATTCATAAGTTATTATCATTTTGCATGTGTATATGTGAGAGACAGAAGAGGAATATTGCAAATGTTAACAGTTACATCATACAGATATATATGTATAATGCACATTTTTTGGATAAACTATAAGAAAGTAATTTGCATACATCTTGACACTTTTCCCTTAATTAGTTTAGCATGTCTCTAAAGAACAATTACATAAGGTGCACCTGGGTGGCTCACCTTGGTTAAGCATCCAACTCTTGATTTTGGCTCAGGTCATGAACTCAGGGTCATGAGATTGAGCCCCACATAGGCCTCCACTCTTGGGATTGGATTCCTTCTTTCCTTCTCCCTCTGCCTGTCTCCCTCTTTCAAATAAATAAAATATTTTTTAAAAAAGGATAAGAATGTAATCCTACATAACCACGATACCATGATCATATCCAAGAAATTTAGTATTGGTATATTAGTGTCTATATTTCTCCAGTTATTTCCAAAATGTCATTATACCTATTTATTCTTGATCCAGGATCCAATCAAGAATTATATATTGCACTTTTATATATCTAGTCTTTAATACTGTTTTTTGCCCATTTTTTTCTTTTTTTGGTCTTTCATGACATTTTTTATAGAATTTAAGTCAGCGTTTATCTTGAGGAATGTTTTATGGTCTGGATTTTATCTGATTGTTTCCTCTTGATAAGATTCATGTTAAACAGTTTGGTAACAATACTGTATAGGTAATATTCTTACTTCTTATTGCCTCATGTCAGGAAACAATATCAGTTTGTCTTTACTAGTTAATCATTTACTTAAAAGTTGATGAAACCAACTGGTGTCCATCAGCTATCATCTTGCAAAATGTACCTCGATCTCCTGCATCATTTGAAAATATAGGACTATTATATTCTTAAACAATCTGAGGTCTTTCTTCTCTTTAGATTACAAATAAAGTTTTTTTTCTGTCTCTTAGTCAAGTTAAATATACTAAAGTTAGATCTGTATAAATGTAGAGGAAATAACTGTAAAATTGGTGGGTCTGATTTTTTTTTTTAGGATTGTAGATCTTTGAGCCTCAGTGAATTTGTAAATTTGTTAAGTATATTCATGTTGAATATACCTAGCTCTTGTCATAGTTGAGTCTTAGAGACTTATCTACAGCAGATCATACAAGCCTTCATTTCTAAGAGTTTGGAATCACTTCTAATTTACTCATTTCGTTTGTTCACATCCCACAAAATTTTGCTACTGTGTTTAGTTTTGCAAAGTTGTTGAGGAAAGAGTAAAACTCTTTATGGTTTTATCATAAGTTGTCAGTGGTAAAATTAAAAGTAAAATTTAAAGTTAAATTTTTATAAATTAGATTTATATATAATTAATGGTAATAGAGAAACCCCAACAGTTTAAAAATAAATTTCCTCTAAACGTGTTGCTTGATCTTTTCTTGAGATACATAACTAAATGCTCTCAACTAAATGCTAATTTGCCTGCCCTAGTGTAGGCATGACTCTAATATGACATATTTATATTCTAGGTTTGGGTGGGCACCATTGGGTCAGGCCCCAAGGGTCGGAATCTCTGTGCTACCTTCCAGCACACAGAAACATTTGAATTCCAGGATGAAGTGGGAGCACTTTTGTTATCTGTGTGTCAGACTGTGAACCAAGGAATTTTGTGTTTCTTGCCATCTTACAAGGTACGGGAATATTTATTGTTTCTTTTGCCTTTAAAAAAAAAGTCACGTGGGATTACCATGATAAACTTCCAGAGTTCAGAAGCAAAAAAAGAATTATGCCTTCCTAAGCATCATCCATTGTTTTACTTATTTATTGTTTAAGATATTGGTTGTTCTGTTTTACTTGAAACTCTAAGAGACTAAAAGTCTTCTTCAAGTGGTGTTAGTTATATAGGATTGTTAATGTGTATGTTATTTTTATTCTTAGGGACAACTGGATTTTTTCACAGTTGAAGGAAAAAAGTGCATTCTTTACTTTCATAAATTATACTTCTGAATGTTTCATTAATCTGAATCTAAAGTCAGACTTCCTTTGTTACTTATCTTTTTTACTTCATGTATTTGGCTAGATATTTTTCTTGTTTTTTAACCTCTCTGGTTTTTAATAATATTTTCTTGTGTAAAATTGAGTTATATGGTATATGTTAGTCCTAATATTCAAAGCATTAAAACCACATATAATTCCTGAGAGTAAAATCATATTTTATCAAAATCCAAGCTAAATTCCAATGTAGAGAAGTGGTATTCCCCCTTTCTTTTCTCATAGGAAATTATATACGTAAGGATAGTAGCATACATAAGTAATTGAGTGGCAATACTGATAACTTTTTGGCTCTCCTATTGTCTTTTCATTTATATACATACTGCTATGTCTGAATGTGACCTCCAGAATTTCATATGTTGAAATCATAACCCCTAAAGATGGTGATAGTAGGAATGGGGTCTTTGGGAGGTGCTTAAGTCATGAGGTTAGAATTCCTATGAATAGGATTAGTGTTTGTAAAAGAGGACCTGAGAGAAACCTTGCCCCTTCTCCCATGTGAGGACAGAGAAAAAAGATGCCAACTATGAACCAGAAAGAGGGCCCTCACCAAATGTGACCATGCTGGTGCCTTGATCTTGGATTTTCCAGCCTCCCGGACTGTACTCAATAAATTTCTCATGTTTAAAAGCTATCCAACTTGAGGTATTTTGTTATAGCAGCCTGAAGGGGACACATACTTTGTTAGCCAGGGACAGTAAATTAGTCGTCCTGTAATAAATTGAAGGAATTGCTTTCAGAAGAAATTTAAACAGGCTTTTTTTTTTTTTTCAAGAACATCTAAAAATAAAATGGACATAAACATCTTAAAAATTCTTAATAGAAAGCAATACTTATCCCAGAGTCTGAAAATTTACACCAAACAGGTATGTTAAGGAAAACTAATAATTAAAATTAGAGCTAAAGAAAAGTAAAATCTCAATCACAATCCCAGAAGTGAGCTGGAAATGCCCAGTTGTGTAAATGAACAATTTCATATTCTGCTAGGCTTCAAATACATGGTAAGAATGATTCTTTATATGCCAGGAAGCAGTTTGGTATGGATTTTTTTTTGTTTCTGTTTTTTGTATATAGAGAGGAAAACCAAATCTAATATAAAGTTATTAAAATAGACGATAATATAATTGTCATGGAAAAAGTTACAGTGAAAAAGAAAACAGACTATTTGTTGAACAATGAACCATATCGTCTGGTTTTCAAATAACATAATTTTTGTTAGCCAGTCTCAGTAGTTTAAAAATATATTCTATGGGCAGCCCTGGTGGCTCAGCGGTTTAGCGCCACCTTCCGCCCACGGCGTGATCCTGGAGACCCGGGATCGAGTCCTACGTCGGGCTCCCTGCGTGGTGTCTGCTCCTCCCTCTGCCTGTATCTCTGCCTCTCTCTCTGTGTCTGTCATGAATAAATAAATAAAATCTTTAAAAATAATAATAATAATAAATAAAAATATATATTCTAAATTCTTAGTATATTTAGATGAAGTATATCACTTGCTAGAAGAAAGTAACTACTCTAAATATAAATGGAATGTTACCTCCTAAATTTAATTTTTGGAATAGATTTAGCACAGTATTTTCTTTTTTTTTTGAGCACAGTATTTTTATAGTTACTGAAGTTGATGATTGATTATTGTGTAACTACAGAGACTAACATTTAAATATACTTTTTAGCAGTTTTATAAATTGGTATAACGAATGGATTATTTTTCTGCTTCTACCTTTTCAACTAAAAAAGAATGGGAAGATACAGAAAATAAGCTTTCAAAAGTATTTTGTTTCTGTTTTAGTTTCTTTTATTAAATAGTGGAATTGATAGTTCTAGGGATTTTGCTTCTTTATTTTCTTATTGTCTATATTATATTTTTTTCATTGATTTGTACAGACTTTTAATAGATTGCATGGATATTAATTCTCTATAGAACATGTCAAAAAAGTTTCCCAGTTTTTCATTTTTGAAATATTATAATTTCTTTTTTTAAGCTTTAAAAATTAATTTGTTATCAAAGTAATTCTTATACATAATTAATAAAAATGATGATAATAAAAAACAACCTCACTTCTGCTTTTCAGTTCTGTACCTCCGAGGCTTCTCAAATCTCTGATCTATTCCTCTGATATTTATTGCTATTTCTTTTTTTAAAATTATGAAACATGCATAACATAAAATGTATCATTTTAAGTGTAGTTTAATGCCATTAAATATATTTGCAATTTGTGCAATGATAAACACTGTCCGTTTCTACAAATTTTTGCATCATCTCAAACAAATTCTCTATGAAATAGTAGCTCCCCCGAGTCCCTATCTGCAGTCTCTCGTGATCTCTATTCTACTCTGTAAGGATTTGTCTGTTCTAGGTACTTCATATAAATGGAATCATACAAATTTGTCCTTTTGTATCTGGCTTATTTCTCTTAATGTTTTCAAGGTTCGTCCATGTCGTACCATGTATCAGAATTTTATTTTTTATAGCTGAATAATCCATTTTATGTATGAGCCACATTTTGTTTATCCATTATCTATCAGTGGTCACTTGAGATGTTTCCACTTTTTGGCTGTTGTAATGCTGCTGTGAACATTGGTATACAGATACCTGTTTGCGCCCTTGCTTTCAATTCTTTGGGATATATCTAGAGATGGTATTGCTATATTGTATTATAATTCTGTATAACTCTGAGGAACCAACATGCTGTTTTCCACACCAGCTGTCGGTTTTAGCTGTAGAAAACAGCATTGAGCAATGCCAGGGTGGCTCAGTGGATAAGCGTCTGCCTTTGGCTCAGGGTGTGATCCTGGGGTCCTAGCATCGGATCCCGCATAGGGCTCCCTGTGGGGAGCTTGCTTCTCCCTCTGCCTGTGTCTCTACCTCTCTCTCTGTATCTTTCATGAGTAAATAAAAAAAAAAATCTTTAGAAAACAGCACTGCATAAAGATTTCCATTTTTCTACATCCTTGCCAACCTTTGTTATTTTCTGGTTTTTGGATAATAGCCATCTTAATGGATATGAAGTGGTATCTCCTTGTGGTTTTGATTTGCATCTCCCTAATGACTAGTGATGTTTTTTGTGCTTATTTGCCATTTGTCTATCTTTGGAGAAATGTCTATTCAAGTCCTTTCCTCATATTTGAATCAGGTTTTTGTCATTTTTATTGTTGAGTTATAGGAGTTTTAAAATATATTCTAGATATTAATCCCTTGTCAGATATATGCTTTAGAAATATTATCTCCCATTCTTTGAGTTGTCTTTTCACTCTGTTAGTGTTCTTTGATGCATAAAAGTTTCAGACTGAAATTTTGATCAACTTAATTGTCAGGGCACCTGGGTGGCTCAGTGGTTGAACATCTTCTCAGGGCATGATCCCAGGGTCCTGGGATTGAGCCCCACATCAGGCTCCCCATGGGAGCCTACTTCTCCCTCTGCCTATATCTCTACCTCTCTCTGTGTCTCTCATAAATAAATAAAAAACTTTTTTAAAAAATTTGTCTATTTTTTCTTTTGTTACTCTACTTTTGGTGTCATGACCAAGAAATTATTGCTAAATCTAATGTCATGAAGATTTCCCCCTATGTTTTCTCTAGGGGTTTAATAGTTTAGCTGTTAAATTTAAATCTTTTAGGCATTTTGAGATAATTTTTAAAGATATTATTTATTTATTTTAGAGAGTAGGAGAGCAGGGGGAGGAGCAGAGAGAGCGTCACTAGCAGACTTTGTGCTGAGCTGGACACAGGGCTTGATCCCATGACCTTGAGATCATGACCTGGGCTGAAATCAAGAGCTGGATGCTCAACCAACTGAGACACCCAGGCACCTCAAGATAATTTTTGTGTATAGTGTAAGGTATGGGCCCACTTTTTTTTTTTTTTTTTTGCATATGGATACCAAATTTTCCCAGCATCATTTGTTGAGAAGATTCTCTTCATTGAGTGCTATTGGTACCCTTGTTGAAAACCCATTAACCACATATGCAAGGACTTGCAAGTGGACTTCCTGTTCTGTTTCCTTGGTCTATAAATCTATCCTTATGCCATTACTGTTTCAATTACTCCAGCTTTACAGTGTTTTAAAGTTAGCAAGTGTAGGGATCCCTGGGTGGCGCAGCGGTTTAGCGCCTGCCTTTGGCCATGTCGGGCTCCCGGTGCATGGAGCCTGCTTCTCCCTCTGCCTGTGTCTCTGCTTCTCTCTCTCTCTCCCTCTCTCTCTCTGTGACTATCATAAATAAATAAAAATTAAAAAAATTAAAAAAAAAAAGTTAGCAAGTGTAGATCCTCTAATTTTTTTTTCAAGATTGCGTTATCTATTTGGAGTTTCAGGATTCCTTATGCATTTTCGGATGGAGTTTTTCTTTTTCTGCAAAAGAACGATGTTGGGATTTTGATAGGGATTGCATTGAATCTGTATTTTGTTTTGGTAGTATTACTAATAATATTAATTCTTCCAATCCATGAACATGGGATGTCTTTCCATTTATTTATGTCTTCTTTAATTGTTTTCAGCAATGTTTAGTAGTTTCAGTGTATAATTCTTTAACCTTCTTGGTTAAATTTATTTCTAAGTATTTTTTTTATGCGGTTGCAAATGGATTGTTTTCTTAACTTCCTTTTCCAATTGCTCATTGATGCTGTATGGAAAGGGACTAATTTTTCTGTATTGATTTTGTATCCTGCAACTTTTCTGAATCTAATTGCTTTCTATTTGGTGTGTGAGGGCAGGGAGGGTGGAATCTTTTGCTCTCTATTTATAAGATCACATCTACAAACAGAGATCATTTTAGTTTTTCCTTTCTAGTTTGGATATCTTTTATTTCCTTTTCTTGCCTGATTATTCTGGCTAGAACTGTAGTATGTTGAATAGAAGTGGTGTAAACTGACATCTCTGACTTGTTCCATTGATGTGATGCTACCTGTGGATATTTCATATATTGCTTTACTATGTTTTTTGTTTGTTTTGTTTTTTTTGTTTTTGCTTTTTTTTTTTTTTTTGCTTTACTATGTTGAAGAAATTACCTTCAACTCCTAGTTTATTGACTATTTTTGTTTGATACTTTTTTGTATCAATTGAAAATCATGTGGTTTCTGTCCTTCATTCTATTAATGCTGTGTATTACATTGATTGATTTTCATATATTGAACCACTCTTTTTTAATTTTGGGAATAATCCCCCGTGGTCATGGTTTATAATCCTTTTAGTATGCTGCTGAATTTGGTTGGCTTATATTTGTTGAAGAATCTTGGATCAATATGTGTAAGAGATATTGTCTCTAGTTTCTTTTTTTTTTTTTTTTTTTGACTGAACCCAGTTAAGGCCTCATTATAAACTTTTAAGGTTTGGTGGGCAGATCTGGGACTCCATTTTTCCTTTTTTTTTTTTTTTAATTTTTTTATTTATTTTTTATTGGTGTTCAATTTACTAACATACAGAATAACCCCCAGTGCCCATCACCCATTCACTCCCACCCCCCGCCCTCCTCCCCTTCCAACACCCCTAGTTCGTTTCCCAGAGTTAGCAGTCTTTACGTTCTGTCTCCCTTTCTGATATTTCCCACACATTTCTTCCCCCTTCCCTTATATTCCCTTTCACTATTATTTATATTCCCCAAATGAATGAGAACATATAATGTTTGTCCTTCTCCGACTGGCTTACTTCACTCAGCATAATACCCTCCAGTTCCATCCACGTTGAAGCAAATGGTGGGTATTTGTCATTTCTAATAGCTGAGTAATATTCCATTGTATACATAAACCACATCTTCTTTATCCATTCATCTTTCGTTGGACACCGAGGCTCCTTCCACAGTTTGGCTATCGTGGCCATTGCTGCTATAAACATCGGGGTGCAGGTGTCCCGGCGTTTCACTGCATCTGTATCTTTGGGGTAAATCCCCAGCAGTGCAATTGCTGGGTCGTAGGGCAGGTATATTTTTAACATGTTTGAGGAACCGTCCACACAGTTTTCCAGAGTGGCTGCACCAGTTCACATTCCCACCAACAGTGTATGAGGGTTCCCTTTTCTCCACATCCTCTCCAACATTTGTTGTTTCCTGCCTTGTTCATTTTCCCCATTCTCACTGGTGTGAGGTGGTATCTCATTGTGGTTTTGATTTGTATTTCCCTGATGGCAAGTGATGCAGAGCATTTTCTCATGTGCATGTTGGCCATGTCTATGTCTTCCTCTGTGAGATTTCTGTTCATGTCTTTTGCCCATTTCATGATTGGATTGTTTGTTTCTTTGGTGTTGAGTTTAATAAGTTCTATATAGATCTTGGAATCTAGCCCTTTATCTGATATGTCATTTGCAAATATCTTCTCCCATTCTGTAGGTTGTCTTTGAGTTTTGTTGACTGTATCCTTTGCTGTGCAAAAGCTTCTTATCTTGATTAAGTCCCAATAGTTCATTTTTGCTTTTGTTTCTTTTGCCTTCGTGGATGTATCTTGCAAGAAGTTACTATGGCCGAGTTCAAAAAGGGTGTTGCCTGTGTTCTTCTCTAGGATTTTGATGGATTGTCTCTAGTTTCTTTTGCTTCCATCTTTGTCTTTGCTCTCAGGATACTAGACTCATAGAACAAGTTAATAAATATTCTCTACTCTTCAGTTTTTTGGAAGAGTTTGAGTAGGAGTGGTGTTAATTTGTCTTTAAATGATTTGTAAAATTCACCAGTGATGTCACTGGGCTCAGAGATTTTCTATGTTGGAAGGCTTTTGATTACGGATTCAATCTCCTTACGAACTTTAAGTCTATTCACATTTTCTATTTCTTCATGATTCAGTATTTGTAGGTTGTATGTTTCTTTTAATTTGCCCTTTTTATCTAGGTTATCGAGTTTGGTGACATACAATTGTTTATAATATTTTTCATAATCCTTATTTCTGTATAATTGGTAGTGACGTCTCTTCTTTCTTTTGTGTTTAGTAAGTTGAGTCTCCCTCACACATACCCAAAGTCAAAGTAGCCCAAGGTTTCTTAATTTTCTTAATTTTTTGAAATAACCAACTTTGGTTTTACTGATTTCCTCTACTGTTTTCTAGTCTCTATGTATTCTTTTTTTTAAGGATTTTATTTATTTATTCATGAGAGATAGAGAGAGAGGCAGAGTACACAGGCAGAGAGAGAGAGAAGCAGGCCATCTTAATGGATATGAAGTGGTATCTCCTTGTGGTTTTGATTTGCATCTCCCTAATGACTAGTGATGTTTTTTGTGCTTATTTGCCATTTGTCTGTCTTTGGAGAAATGTCTATTCAAGTCCTTTCCTCATATTTGAATCAGGTTTTTGTCATTTTTATTGTTGAGTTATAGGAGTTTTAAAATATATTCTAGATATTAATCCCTTGTCAGATATGTGCTTTATAAATATTATCTCCCATTCTTTGAGTCTTGTGTTGTGCACTTACGTGGTGTCTTTGGGAGAATGTTCTGTGTCCATTTTGGAAAAATGTGTATTCTCTGTTGTGATTGAAATTCTGTGCATGTCTGTTAGATTCAACTAGATTATAGTGCTGTTCCAATTCTTTATTTCCTTTCTTAGCTCTATCCAATTCCTTTTCATTATTGAAAAGTGGGCTTTTGATGTCTCCAACTATTATATACTTGTCAGTTTCTTTTTTTTTAATTATTTTTTAAAGATTTTATTTTATTTATTCATGAAAGAGAGAGAGAAGCAGCAACATAGGCAGAGGGAGAAGCAGGCTCCCTGTAGGATACTGATGTTGACTTGATCCCCGGACCCCAGAGTCATACCCTGAGCCAAAGGCAGACACTCAGTGGCTCAGCCACCCAGACATCCCTAATTGTCAGTTACTCCCTTCAATTCTGCCATCGTTTGCCTAATAAATTTTGGGATTACAATTTTGATGCATATGTTTATAATTGTTATGTATGTTTTTCATGAAATGACCTTTTTATCATCAAAATATAGTATCCTTTGACCCTTGTAATAGTTCTGACTGAAAGTCTATTTTGTCTGATATTAGTAATGGCACCCTACCTCTCTTTTTGTTACCATTTGTGTGGAATAGCTTTTCCATCCTTTCACTTTCAACCTTAATGTCTTTAGATCTAAAATGAATCTCTTATAGTCAATATATAGTTGGACCATCTTTTTAAATCTATTCTGCCATTTATTTATTTATTTTCTGTATGTTTTAAACTTTCATGTTCCACATTTTCTCCATCACCACCCTCTTTATTGTTCAGTTGATTTTTTGTAGTTATACATTTTGCTTTATTTTGTTTTGTGTATGTTTACAGATACTTTCTTTGTGCTTACTATGGGGATTACTTATTAGCATCCTAAAGTTGTGAGAGTCTGATTAGAATTGATAACAATTTAACTTCATTTATGTACAAAACCTCACATTTAAACAGTTCCATCTCTTCTTTGTGTTATTGGTATCATGGATTACTTCTTTATACATGTATGTCCAACAAAGATTTATAATAATTTTTTATGCATTTGCCTTTTAAATCCTTTAGAAAATTAACATAGAGTTACAAACCAAAATTATAACAATAATGGCTTTATCTTTTTTCATGTTTTTACTTTTAGTGGAGATCTTTGTTTCATTATACCATTTTAAGTTACTATTTTATGTTCATTCATTTCCAAAGAAGTCCTCATCTTAGCTTTTCTCAGAGGGAGGTCTACTGTAATAAACTCTACTTTTGTTTATCTGGATCTGTCATAATATTTTTGAAGGACAGTTTTGTCAGATATAGTACCTCTTGGCTGATAGTTTTTTTCTTTAACAGAGGCCACTGCTTTCTGGCCTCTTAGGTTTTTGTTCTTTATCTTTGGCAGTTTAATTACAAAGTATCTTTGAGTCACTTTGGATTAATTCTGATTGAACTCATTACGTTTCGTGGATTTGTATATTCATTTCTTCCATCTCATCTGGGAAAAATTCAGCCATTATTTCCTAAATATTTGAATTGAGATATAAGGGAAATATATTGCGATTTATATAGTAGAGGTGAAGTTAGAGAGAACTTATAGCTTTTACTGCTTATTAGAAAAAAAGAAAGTTCTTAAAATCATAATCCAAATTTCTGAGGAAAAAAACAACAACAAACTAAATAGAGGAAAGAAAATAATGAAGAACAAAAATCAATAAAATAGAAAACCAAGAAATAATAGAAATGAATTAAACAAAGAGCTGTACTCATTATTAAAATGTATTAATAAAGTTAATAGAATCTAGCAAAGCTGGTCAGGATAAAAAGGGAAGGCAAGATTACCAGCATTAGGAATTAAGTGAGAATATCATCATAGATTTCATTGAATTAAAAAGATAATAAAGGAATATTTTCAACAACTTTATGCCAAGCAGTTAAACAACTTATATGAAATGGATAGATTCCTTCAAAGACACAGATTACCAAAACTGACTCAACAAGAATTAGATAATTCAAATTAATAAATCTGTTGAACAAATTGGAGTATGTATTAAAACCAGAAAGAAAATTGTAGACTCAGGTATCTTTATTGATTAATTCTATCAAGAAAAAGTACCAATACTACCCAAACTCAGAAGGAAGGAGGAACACTTCCTATGTCATTAGGCAAGTATAACTCTGATTACAAGATATTACAAGAAAATAAAACTGTAGACCAACACAGGCCAAAAAAAACTGGTAAATATAATCCCTTCATATAAAAAGGATCATACATCAAGACCAAGTGAGATTCATCCTAGGAAGCTAATAATACTTTCGTCTTCAAAACTCCATCAGTATAATTAAATTCTTAAATAGAATAAGTTAGAAAAACATGTTCATCTAAAAAGTTTCAGATAAAGCATTTTGCAGAATTTAATGCCAATTCATAATATAACCCTCTAGTAAATAAAGAACAATCTGATAAAGGAGAATCTGTGAAAAACTTAGAGCTAACATCCTGCTTAATGTTCTAAGACTGAATGCTTTTTGCTCACTTTTAGGAACAAGGCACAGATGTCTGTTTTCTAGTCTATTATAAACATTGTACTGTATATACTACAGTGAGACAAAAACAAGAAATAAAATTACAAAGATTTCAAAAGAATAAGTAAAATTGGTTTTGCTCAGATAATATGATTATGTACTTTTTCGCTAACGAATTAAAAAAAAACTACTAGAATTAATAACTGAATGTAGCAAGTTCTCAATCTAGAGACAGTCAGTGCAAGTGCCCCTCATCTTGGGTTTGAACTGCACAGGCCCACTTACATGTCAATTTTTTTAAAAGCACAGTGCTGTACTATAAATATATTTTCTCTTCCTCATGATTTTCTCTTTTTAAATTAATTTTTAAATATTTTTTAAAAAAGATTCTATGTATTTATTCATGAGAGACACAGAAAGGCAGAGACATAGGCAGAGGAGAAGCAGACTCCCCATGGAGACAGAGCCTGATGTGGGACTCAATTCCAGGACCCCAGGATCACGCCCTGAGCCAAAGGCAGACAATCTACCTCTGAGCCACCCAGGTGCCCCTTCTCTTTTTAATTAAAAAAAAAATTTTTTTAAGATTTTTAATTTAGAGCACAAGCTGGAGGGGTAGAGGGAAATAGAATCAACCAACTGCATCACCCACGTCCCCCTCTTCCTTTTGATTTTCTTAATAATAATTTTTTTTCTTTAGGTTGCTTTATTATAAGAATAGTATATAATACACTTAACATACAAAAATATGTTAATTGACTATTCATATTATTGGTAAGTCTTGTATTCAACAACAGGGTATTAATAGTTTTGGGGGAGTCAGAAGTTATATGTGGCTTTTTGACTAAGCAGGTGTGTTGGTGCCCCTAACCCCTGTGTTGTTCTAGGGTCAACTGTATACATAAACAGACTGTATGTCTGTTTATTGGAAAATAAAATTTAAAACAGTATTAGTTCAGATAACACTAAAAATCAAATAACACTAAAAATTACATGCACTAAAAAGTACAAGACATTGCTGAGAGAAATTAAAGCTGGTGTATATAAAATCTATACCAGTAGATACTATGTTCATGAGTTGGAAGTCTCAGTATTATTATCTATTATCCTGAAATTCATCTGTACATTCAAGCTAATCTTAGTAAATATTTCAATAGGCCTTTTTTTTAAAGACATTGACATGATTCTATAATTCATACAAAAGTGCGAATTATTTAAAAATTTAGGAAAATAAGTAAAAACAAAGTTGGAATTCTTAAATAACTGGTTTCAAGATTTCCTGTGAAGCTACAGAAATATTGGGCATAGGGATAGACATATATTCTCAATAAAACAGAGTAGAGTCCAGAAATAGATTCACATGTCAGTTGGCTTTTGACAAAGATAATTTATTGGACAAGTGGAACTCTCTTCAGGAAATGGAACACATATATATCCATATGGATAAAATGAACACTGACACTTTATAACCTTATCCAAAAATTTCAAAGTTCATCATATACCTAAACATAAAAGCTAAAACCTTAAAACTAAAATCACCTCTTTAAGGACCTTATTTTTAAATATAGTCATATTCTGAGATACTGGAGATTGGGACTATCACATATAAATTTTGAGTGAGAAAAACTCAGTCTATAATGGCACAAAGGAACTTTCAGGAAAATGTAAATGTTTCATATTTTAATTATGGTGGGAGTTTCTAGGGTACATGCATTTGTTAAAACTCATTGAACTATTCACTTAAAATGAATGCATTTTGTTATATGTAAATTATAATCAGTAAAATTGTATTTTTAAACAACAAAACATCAGAAAAATAAAAATTTTCATCACAAATTAGATGAAAATATATTAAAATGTTTATCTGGAAAGGATAATATAAAATCTTTTTATATGGAAATATGGTATGTCTTTATTACATGATGATTTTTATCCTTCAGGAAAACAAGGTGGTTAAACCAACAATATAACAGGTCCCTTAATACTTTCCCTTTAACAAAAGTTCATAAGTGGATATATTCTGCCTTTCATTAGGTCAGCTCATATGGCAATATAAATAGCTCCATGATATCCAATGAGTAGCTTCTGATAAAATCTGTTCCAATATAGTTCAAATTCAGGGATTTTTTTGTTTTTTGTTTTTTGTTTTAGAGATTTTATTTATTTATTTGAGAAAGAGAGCACGAGTCGGGGGAGAGGTAGAGGGAAAAACAGACTCAGCACTGAGCAGGGAGCCCCAAGCAGAGCTGCATCCCAGGACCCTGAGACCATGACCTGAACTGAAGGCAGACACTTAACTGACTGAGCCACCCAGATGCCCCTCAAATTCAATTTTAAAATGAATGTTTAGAATTTTTGTTTATACAAGTTGACATGCCATGAATTTTTAGGTAATCAATCTTATGTGATAGTTTACATTTCCTACAAGCTTCTACTTTACCTTTATGAAGTCTAGAATATTTAATAATTATATATAAGAGGTAGGCAGAAATTCAGCTAAAGCAAATTATTAGCCAGAAAAAAAATTAAAAAGGAGAAAGATGGTTTTTTTTGAGAAATATGTTTAAAGATTTAAAAATGGCAAGCCAAATAATGAAATTCTGTTTTTAATTAATGAATAATATGTATATTGATGATCACTTTAAGATCAGGATGTTCTTAACATCTAATATTAGATACCATTTCTTAATTATGACATAATAGGCACTATTGATAAAATATCATTGTGTTACAGACCTATAATTCACAATTTGAAAGCATATTTAATTATAATAACATTGTAAACAGTTTCCACAGAAAGATCAGTAACCATGATGATGAATCAACTAAGTGTATAAGCATTATCACTTTTCTCTTCTTTGGCTACTTAGTCTTTGATAAGAAACCAGGTACTAGACTTTTATACATCTTAATGTAGACAGATTGGCGACAATGAACACTAATGGTTTTTATCTTAATCGTATTTAAAAGCATCTTCTATTTCTAACTAATTTTTACTTTCTGATAGTCTGTGACACCCAGTGAGTATCAATTCTGATACTCATTTTTAGAAGTTAATTTGCTACCGTTGCTATTGATTTTCATCATAATACTCTTGTTAGTGTATATTTATTTACCTTATCTTTTAACAATAAAAAACTATTAAAAATGACAGGTGTAACATGGCTTCATAGTAAAAGTATATTATCTAAATAAATGAAAATTTTAAATTAAAAGCATTGGCTTTATTATAATAAAAATTACCTACTTAAATGTTACTTTGGAATAGTTTTTATATCACTTAATTATGCTATATGGGTCTAAAAAGATACACAACAAATGGGTCACAGGGGTTTTTTTTCTATGTAGAATGAATATTATAATAAAAATTCATTCATCATGAAACATGAACTTAAAGACAGGAAATGTTTTGAAAATTTTGGTGTGTAATACTGGGAGTGATTATTTCTTCACAATTAAAAAATTATGTTTGAAACAGAAGATTCTAAATTAGTATTCTAGCACAGAGGAGGAAAGTTTTCTTATTCATAATTTTCAGCTAGTTTTTATTTTCTAATTATTCTACCAATTGATTCCTATTATAATTTTTCAAAATCTTGAATTTTGGAAAATTCAGAAGCCTCTTAATTATTTTTTCTTTCTTTAGTGTAATTTTTCTTAATCTGAAGTTGGTCTCTTTTTTGTTATTTAAATTTTTTTTTTTAAGATTTTATTTACTTATTCATGAGAGACACACAGAGAGAGAGGCAGAGACATAAGCAGAGAGAGAAGCAGGTTCCCTGAGGCGAGCCTGATGTAGGACTCAGTCCCAGGAACCTGGGATCATGACCTGAGCCAAAGGCAGATGCTCAACCACTGAGCCACCCAGGCATCCCTATAAAAAACTTTTTTTTTAGATATAATCCACATACCATAGAATTCACTCTTTTAAAATATAGAATTCAGTAGTTTTGAGTGTATTTATAAAGTTGTGTAGCTATCACCACTAATGGTCTAATTACAGAACGTTTTCTTTACTTCAAAAATAAACCCTTATCCAGTAGTAGTCACTTCCCATTCTTACCTCCCTTTACCCCTTGGTAACCACTACTTTTTGTGTTTCGTGGATTTGCCTTTCCTGGACATTCATATAAATGGAATCATATAATATGTAGCCTTTAGTGTGTAGCTCCTTCACTTAGCATGTTTTCAAGGTTATCTGTATCATAGGATGAATCAATACTTTATTCCTTCTTATGATTAAATAATATTTCTTTTACTTTCAATATTTGTATCTCTGAACTTAAAATGTATCTTTTAGAGCCAGCATATAGTTGGATCATTTTTAAAAATCCATTCTGCTAACCTCTGCCTTTTAACTAAGGTTTTACTTCATTTACATTTAGTGTAATTTTGATAAGGTAGTTTTTACATATGTCACTTTGCTTTTTGTTTTCTCTATGTCATCTTTTCCCCCCTTCTATTCCTCCATTACTGCCTTCTTTGTGTTAATTTTCTAGTGTGCCATTTATACATGTATGTCTATCAGCACAGATTCATTTTACCGCATTTGTAGTTGTCTGTTAAGTCAAATAGATAAAAAGTGTTACAAAAAATACACTTATGCTGTCTCTCATATTTACTTATGTTACTTAAGTTACCTTTACTAGTACCCTTTAATTCTTCGTGTGGGTTTGCTTTACTGTCTACTGTACCTAAACACTCATTCTTAGGGTCCAAGATTATATTATTATATTATATTATATTATTATATTATATTATATTTATTATATTATATTATATTATATTATATATAATTATATATATTATATTATTATATATATATAATATATATACTATATTATTATAGCTCTCTCAGTTGTAATCCACTGTCATTATCCCGGAGCCCAGTGGATATGATGTTAAGGTATGGGGAAGAGACTTAATTCTGTGATTAAGTCTCAGTCTTTTTAGTGGCACTTGTGTCCTTGGGCTGTTACCTTCACATGTGTCTCCCATCTCTTTACTCATCTCCTTAGGAAGTCTAGAAGGAGCTAAGGTTCCAGTAATGTTCATTCCCCACAGTTCATAACCCTTATTGAGGGTCTTGGGGAATGCCTTGTTTGCATTTCAAAATGGTTACTTTTCCCCTCCCCTCTGTCAGGAAACAGAGGAGATTTTTTTTTCTCTTTACTGAGAATCTGGTGGAGTTCCTGGAGGTAACTCCAGAAATGTGGGGGACCCTTAAGACAGAGCCCTAGGAGTTTCTCACTTTAACACTAGTATACACTGTGCCTCCAGCAGTTCATCAAAATTATCGTACCAACTTACGGTTTAGTGGCTTTGCTGTAAGTAAGCAGATGTAGACTGTGATTCTCTATATTCACCTGTCTGCAGATTTTAGGGTGGCAGTTTGCCTTTTGATTTCAATTCTCTGTGTGTCCAAGAAAAGTCACTGATTTTCAGTTCCACTTTTTTCTTGGTAAAAGGTGGGTATGCTGACTTCCAAGATTTTCATGTGGAAGTCGTAAGTTTATCTTTAAAAATGTAAAAAAAAAAAAAAAAAAAGAAAAAGAATGTATTTTCAACTGTGTTTCAGAATGTAGGTATAATTTACTTAAAAGGTCAAACTAACACATTATAATAATGTCTTGTCAGTACTATTGTCAACTGTTGCACAGTAGAGTGACTGGAATTATTAAATGTATTATGTTATCTATTTTTCATTTTGAATGTGTTTGACATTGGACATGCAGAAAATGTGAGAGCTTACATTAGAATTTATTTCGTGGGGATATTTGGGATCAAGATTGAAAAATACATATAGAAGCGTTTATTTTCTATTGTTGCACTCTAAATGCCATAAACTCAGCACCTTAAAACAACATACATTTATTATTTCAGTGGATCAGGAGTCTGGGAATACCTTAGGTTTTTTTCCTCAGGATTTCACAGGGTTTTCCTCTAGGATCTCACAGGGCTATCAGGGGTCACTTGGGACTGTAGTCTCCTTAGAGGCCTGATTAGGGAGATTAGCTTCCCAGTGCCCTTAATTTATTGGCAGATTTTATGTTCTTATGGTTGTAAGACTGAAGCACCCAGTTTCTTACTGGCTTTGATTGGAGATGGCTGTTAGCATTTAGAGCCTGCCCTGAGGTCTGTTTCGCCATGTGGTTCTCTCACCCACATGGCAGCTTCTTCAAAACCAACAAGAGCACCTCTTTTCATAATAGGTATAATCTGTCTTTTAGGATTTTACCTGATCAAGCTAGGTCCATGCAGGATAATCTCCCTCTTGATTAACTCAGAACCAGTTGAGGGAGATTTTAATTACAGAACTGAGCAAAGTTCTTCCATCTTTGCTACCTAATTGTGAGAGTAAAATCTTATTACTTATATTTATCCCACTCACAGTAAAGGGGAGAAGTTTATACAGGATATGTACAGAAGGCAGAAATCTTGGGAGCTGTCTTAGATTTCTTTCTATACAAGGGTAAGTCAACAGGGTAAGAAAAAGGTTAAGAACCATTAAATCAGGGTTTGCTTCCTTGGCATATGCAGAGAAGATTGACTAAAGTGAAATGAGACTTGTGAAATTCAGTTAGGTAGCAAAGGCATCATGACTGACATATAAGTTCTCCATGGATGCTGAATGAACATATAAGTGGATGGATATTAATTCTCCCTTGGTCTAAGTCTTCCTTATTCATATTCCTGATTCCTTAAATCACAGGTATTTTAGAACTACAAGCTAACATCCCTGTGTTTTGCACCATAGATCAATACATTCTAATCCCTGCATATTAATGTTATTTCTGTATTGAGAAGGAACTTTCAATATTCTTAATTAAATTTCTTTAAAATATCAAAATTATTTACATTGAGAAACTTGCTCTAATTGCATTTAAGATCTTTCTGGAAAATCTACTAACTTTATTCACATTTATTTTTTTCCGCATTTTTATTTACTCAACCCATTAAGTAAATAATTACTGAATGTGTACTTCGTGCAAAGGACTGCGTTAAGCCCTATTGAATATTCAAAAATGAACAAGAGCTCTTGTTCTCTTATCCCTTCAAGATGATTTCAGTTTTGATAGTGGTATAAAATATGTTTAGTACAAATCTCTATGGTAGTTGACAAAATCTGTAATCATTAGGAAGATAAAAGTGATACGGAGTTTAAAAGTAGGAAGAGATCACATTTGATTGACTCAATCAGCAATGCTTCTTAGAGGAAATGCTATTTCAGTGAGTTTTTAAAAAGGTTAGTAGATTCGCAGTGATAGATATGGGATTGGGGATAGTATTTTAGACTGAGGGGATAGCATTACCAAAGTCATAGAAAACAGTTTTTTTGTTTTAATTTAAAAAAAATTTTTTAGAGAATATTTTTATAATCATGAGTTCAGCCAACTTTTGTGAAAGAATTTAATGGAAAGATTGCACAGGAAGTTGCAGGTTTTCATAGAAGAAATATAGGATAGAAGTTTCCAAATAATATAGTGGTAGTTTTTCCCTGTATGTCTGGATAATTAGAATGAGTGATTTATTCAAAACTGTACTCTTTCACTGAGAGAAATAAAATGAATTTCCTTTGGTTAAAAACTGCAGCATTTATGTAAGGATAAAAGTGAGAAAGTTGTCATTCTACATGTTTTTCCCTTGCATTTCTTTCAGAGTCTTCCAAAGTTACTAAAAATTGTAACAGTTTTGTGAAGAGTATCGTTCCTGCAATAAGATAAATTTTATTTTAACTATTGTCATTTAACTAGTAGCACCACTGCTTTAGAACTCCATGAGAGATCATTTTTATGGGTAGAAGACTTTCTATACTTTTTTTATGAATAGAAAAGTTTCCATTAAATCATTTTGAAAAGAGGCACTCTGGTGCCAAAGTAGCAACTTGAATCTTTTTATTCAATTCAGTCTGATTTTCTTTTATATTTTTATGAGTAAAATGCATAAATCATTTTCCCTGAGAGAACGTTTTTGCATTGACCACTGAAATGTCAGAAAAGGAATAAAATGCAAATGTTTCTGTTCAGTCTCTAGTTATAATTTTTATAAGTATTACTTAATATTAAGTTTGTATATTGAGAGAAATTTACAGTGCTAATAGTTTGCTATGTTTCTCATTTTTAAGCTATATTGCACTTAATGTGAAGAAGAAACCAAATTATTCCGTTTAAAATATTTTTTCTTAGACATTTGAAGTTTCTATAGGTTATGGATTTGCCTTATTCAAAGTAATCAACCGAGCCTTTTTAATTTTTTTTTAAAGATTGTATTATTTTTTCATGAGACACACAGAGAGAGAGGCAGAGACATAGGCAGAGGAAAAAGCAGGCTCCCTATAGAAAGCCTGATGTGGGACTCAATCCCAGAACCCTGGGATCATGACCTGAGCCAAAGGCAGACACTCAACCACTGAGCCACTCAGGTGCCGCTCAACCAAACCTTTTTAAGGAACGTTTCATCTGCAGAGTTAAGTAGAAGGAATCTTCATGGTGTTGAGGCCTTTTGAATTGTGAGAGATTAGGTGTTTTAAGAAGTTCTTAAGAATTTCTCTTTTCAATTAAACAGTATTCACTCATTTGTTCCTTGATTTATTTAACACATATTTATTGGGCACATACTATATTCTGAATAGACACCTCAAATTCCTTGGCCAATGTCATATATATAAATAATATATATATATATATATATATATATATATATATATATTTTTTTTTTTTTTTTTTTTTTTTATTCATGAGAAACACAGGGAGAGAGAGAGACAGAGACACAGCAGAGGGAGAAGCAGGCTCCATGCAGGGAGCCTGACGTGGGACTCGATCCCGAGTTCCCAGGATCACACCCCGGGCTGCAGGCGGCGCTAAACCGCTGCGCCACTGGGGCTGCCCCCAAGGTCATATATTTAATTAATGAAAGCACTTGTCTTAGGACTCTTGATTTTCTGACCCAGTGCTATCTTCATAATAGCATTCTAGAGTTTGACATATGAAATATGTTTGATCTGATAAATACTAATTTGATCAATTTTTATTTAGAATTGTATGCAGATTTGTATTAATACCTACATACTTGCATGTGTGTGTGTGTGTGTGTATATATATATATATATATATATATATATATATATACACATATATTTGCTTTTCACATTTAGCTCTGCTTGTGAGGTAAACTGTTATCTTGCAAGGTAGACAGAAGAGCTACCTTGAAAGGGATACACTGGAAAGTGGCTTTAATGAGTGAGTGACCAAATATTCTGAAAAGTAGGAGATCATTTGAAATAACTACTTAAATAACCAGGTTTTTTGCTTTGTTTTTTTGTGTTTGTATGCATGTATATAATCATTCATGCCCTTTGTCTATAAATAATCTGTGTATATTTGTATCATATCTGGTTTCAAAAGAGCTCTATAAAAATATATTGACTTTAATTTTTTAAGGAAAAAATCTAGAGAGAATAAGAGCAGGGAAATTAAGATTAATTAGAGTCAAGGATGGCCAGATAACCTAGGTTGAAGAGCAAAGGTTAAGCAATAAATCTAGAAGCTGTATTCATTCTAACTTCTTGTGCATCCTCCACTCTCTAACCTTGGTTCTAAACTATATTTTCCATGGATGAAAGCATAGATACAGAAAGCACTTTGGGAGAAATGACAGGCAAATTGGATAATACATGATTAATTTACTGTATGTATCCATATTAAAGCAATTTATTTGAATTTGAAATTTGAATTTGAAATTTCAATTGAATTGAAAAACTTGGAGGCCTCAGGCATTATCTTGGTTACAATCTTTAATATCCATCTATAATTAATCTTCATAGTAGTAACCAGTGGATTTTTCTATTTGGCTGACAATTTCAGGTTGGCAGCTTTTGAATTGAGATGATTTGGGTATTGACAGGTAGAAAATTACCTTGATGCAGTGGTAGCCTCCAGTATAAGCTAATATGCATAGTAGACAGGCTATCCCAGTGGTAATGGGACAAAGAAGCTGATAGACCATATTAAGATGCTTAAATCACATAGTTTATTAAATCAATTCTTTCTGAAAAAATGATTCAATACTTTGGAGTTCCTGAATGGCTCAGTTAGTTGAGTGTCTGCCTTCGGCTGAGGTCATAATCTCAGGGTGCTGGAACTGGGCCCCTTGTCAGGCTCCCTGCAGTGGGGAGCCTGCTTCTCCCTCTCCTCCCTGCTCATGCTCTCTTTTGCTATCTCTGTTTCTCTCTCTCTGTTTCTCTCTCTCTCAAATAAATAAAATCTTTTTTAAGAAAAGCACACAATATTTTGAACAACACAATAAGAAAAAAGAATGACAGTTTATTATTGCATATCCCACATTGATACCATCATTATTCTCTTTTCCTATTTTACTTTTTTTTTAAACATTACTAGGAATAATTGGTAAATAATAATGGGTAGTGATGGAATGATTTGCAGGATAATGAAATAGCTGAATGTTTCAAGATGTAGGAAAAATAATATCAGTAAGATCCCATAATATATCATAGAATTATAAAAGAGTCCAGTTAACCCATATGGTAATTGCAAGATACAATGGGTTTTATTCTCTCTTTTTTTTTTTTAAGTACATTTTCTTTTGGTTGTTTTCTAAGAAAAAATAGTGATGAAATTGATATTTGAAATTTGTTATCTTTACAAATAATTAGAAATGTTCGGAAATGAAAAATGTGTCCATTAGATCACAGTAGTATATGAAGGGTTATTTTTTTTTAATTTTTTAAAATATTTTATTTATTTATTTATTTATTCATGAGAGAGAGAGAGAGAGAGAGAGAAATGCAGAGACACAGGCAGAGGGGGAAGCAGGCTCCACGCAGGGAGCCCCAATGCGGGACTTGATCCTGGGACTCCAGGATCACGCCCTGGCCCAAAGGCAGGCGCCAAACCACTGAGCCCCCCAGGGATCCCTATGAAGGGTTAAAAACCGTTAGTAATTCCTTGTTTTCTGAAAGATAAAGCCTAAAATCCTTTGCATTACGTAGAAACCATGGTTGTTTTCCAGCCTCGCTCTTCCACTCCCCTATCCTATATATATATTTACCCTTTTGGGGGGTTACATTGTATTATTAGAAGTACCTTCAGCTGCCATGCATTTTCATACTGACAAATATGTGGTAGGCAGAATTCTAATAGTCCCTTAAGATTCCTTGCTCCTAGTGTGCACATTCCTCCCTTTTATTCAATGAAATACTAATCTAGGTACTGTGTGAGGGGATTTGTATATGAAATGAGTAGACCTTAAGATAGGACAATTGTCTGGATGACCCTTATCTAATCATATAAGCCTTCTAAAAGTGGTTTTCTGCTGCTGGTTACAGACGAGGAAGTCAGAGAGACATGATCTAACCTAGAAGACAGCAGACATCCATGTTGTAAACTGACTGATGGGAGGGGTGGAGCATGTGGCAAGGTATAGTAAGTGGCCTCTAGCTGCTGAGACATCCTGGCCTGTAACTAGCAGAAAAACGGGAGAAGTAATCTTAGAGCCAGTAGGAAATGAATTCTGCTAATAACCAGTGACCTTGGAAGAAAACCCAAGTTTCAGATGAGAACTGCAGCCCTGGTGGACACCTTAATTTTAACCTAATAAGACCCTAAGCAAGAATCTAGTTGTACGTGCCTGAACTTTGATCTACAGAAGCTAGATAATAAATGATGGTGTTTTTATACTACAACATGAATGAATCTGGAAGACATTATGCCAAGTAAAATAAGGCAGTCACAGAGGGACAAATACTGTATGATTCCCTTTATATGAAGTACCTAGAGTAGTCAAGCTCATAGAGACAGAAAGTAGAAGAGTGGTTCCCAGGGCCCAGGGGAGGAAAGGGAAGAGGGGAATGAGGAGTTATTTAAGGGGTATAGTTTCAGTTTTGCAAGGTAAATAGAATTTTGGAGATTGGTTGAACAATAATGTGAATGTACTTAACACTACTAAACTGTACACTTAAAAAATGGTTAAGATGGTACATTTTATGTTATGTATGTTTTACCACAATTTAAAGAATTATTTTAAGAAGTGGATATTTGTTTTAAGTCCCTAAGTTTGTGAGTAATTTGTTATGCAGCAGTTGTGTTCATAGTTTAGTGCCTGCTTGAAATCTACTCTCTGACTTTTTTATTATCCAGAAACGTTATGCTCTATATCCACCTCAGAGGTTTACCTTATTAAGCCATCCTTAACCCTCAGGCAAAGTTAGTCACTTTTTCCTCTGCCTAGCCACATACATCTATAATAGCACTTACCACATTATATTTTAAGCATTAGGGGTGGGGGGGTTTCTCCACTAGATTGTGAAGTACTGTTGGTTTGTTTGTTTTCCAGAGGATTTCATCTTCAGGTTTTACAGCAACAAGTTTACAGTTAATTCAGATTGACAGTATCTGAAAGCACTTTGTAGTGGTTGCTTCTTACTCATTTTCTTCTCTCAACCTAGATTCTACAAAGATTCTAATACCACATTATAGTTTAATTATTAGCCTTTTAACAGAGAGGTAGAAAACAAGTTGTGAAAAAAAAAATTAAAAAAAAATAATAAAAGAAAACAAGTTGTGTTCCCCGCCCCCCACCTTTTTTTGCCTACAGTTGATCTTGACAGGTAAGGAATGGAACATACAGATAATAGATTTATTCATTCTGATTTCAACCAAAATTTACTAAGCCAATGCTTCCTGACTCTCAAGTAGCAAAACTGGTCAAATATATACATTTTTAACCATAGGGTTATTTCAGATACTGATGAATCAAATATGTAGATCAGTCAACAGAAATTCAGAATTCATGTTTTAGACAATTAGTAATTTGTTCCATAAGTAAATATTGTTTTCAGGAGATTTCAACAAAGTAGATTGTGGTGAGGAAATGTAGAAGTTATTTCTGAAATTCCATTTTATTTGGAGTTTTTTACATTGTAGCTATTATTGTATATTTTTTCAAAATGTATCAATAAATGACTGTAAATAATCATATCAGTATCAGTAGTGCAGTTCTAACATTTTCAGAGTCCTCATTCTTAACCAATTTATGGAAGGGAATGCTCCTTGTCAGAGAGGACTGTAGTACCTTTCATTTCCATTTAGATAGCCAACAATTACAAGGGATCCTACTTACTTTCACTTAGGACAGTATTTGTCCGTATTCTTCCTACTGCATTACTCACTGCATCTATAGTCATTGAAAGTTTGATTCTGAAATATAACGCCATCTCTTGAGATAAAGATGCTGAGTCAGACATCACCAAGTATCTAGCATTTCAAAATGTATTTATATTTTTGGTTTTCTCATATTTTATATTGGAATACAGCAAGAATTGAGGATATGCCCATTTTTACTATAATTTCCAAAAGTTGTAAAAAACACTACTATATTTAAAAGCAACTGTACTTTTTCCTAACATGCCACCTATAGATAGGCACATATCGACTGAATAAAAGAAAATAAATAATTCTTTAATATAAGTTCCTCATGAAGTGAATAGTGAAGAATCATCTTCAGATGGAAAATATGACAGGTTTTACCTATGAAATAAATTATGTGAAAAAGATTACAAAAGATGGTAGTCTGTTTAGGCAGGCCTATTAAAAGCATTAAGACTTGAGTACTGGCTATTAAAGTGAGTAAATGGCAATATTATAAAGTTAAACACATGCCAAAAAACATTTTCCGGAGGACCGGGATTGTAACAATACCATTAATGAGGGCAAAGAGGTCTTAATGCAATTTGCACTTTCTAAAGTTTCAAAAAGGAGCTTTGAGTTAGAACATTATTAATGTACTGAACATCTGGAACTGTGTAAAAGCTATAGACATTGAGCAAATGCAGAATTTCCCCACTAGGTTGCATTCTAACTTACTGCTTCCCTAGTGAGATACTGTTTTAAGAAGTTTGAAAAAGTAAAATAACAATATCCAGATAAAGCATAAATATTCCAAAGTGTCTTTTAATTTGTGAGATCTGACTAAAAAAAAGTATCTGAGGTTACCAAATCCAATGAATAGATTAAATCATCTATATATTACTATATATAAACTAGTTTCTCTGTATGTGAACAGTATTTGCTCTTTATAGCTAAGTAAACTATCTTATATAACAGATTTACTTCACATTTTTCATGTATATAAGTCTTAACACATGAGTGTCAGTGTACTTTTCCTCCCTGTTATTTTGATTTTTAGGTTCCTAGTTGGGATACTTAAGAGAATTTTAAAAACAACTGAGTATGTATGTCTTAGTTATCTGAATGATTTCTCTGGCAAGGGGTGCAATACTAAGATGTATAAATGTGTAATTTGAGTGTCACCTGCAGTGAGAATGGAAAAGCTTTAATCTAAATATTCTGTTATCTAAAACTGAAAATTTGCTATAGACCATTTTCACCAAAATACTCAGTATGTTTCTGCTATAGAGCTATACTCCAAATTTGCATGTAGTTACTGTATAAACTTTAACAGAAGGCTTTTAAGATACTTTTCTTAAAACTTCCACCAAGATATTAAAATAAACACATTGTGTTCTGTGAAAATGTTGTCTCATAATTACCAAATTCTCCCTTTTTCATAGTGTTCCTTGTACCTCCTTACTTGAATTAAAATCTGCACATAACCAGAGGATATGTCATTTCTTCATTAACCTTTTCATGTTATAGCTGTATTTTCTCTGTAGTAACTCAGGTTTGGTAACCTGTTTACTCTCCAGTGCTCTTTCTAAATCTTTACCTCTCCCATTTTTTCTGAAGGAGGAATGGGAAGGGAAGGAGGAGGGGAAGAGTGGGGAGGGAAAGAGAAATACAGAGAGAGAAAAAAACTCTCCAACTGAAGTTCTGGTCTTTGAGTTCATATCTTTTAATTGATATATATCATCCTTTCCTCTTCACCTTTATTGACATCTTACAAATCACTTGAATACTCTTATTAAGAACTTTTGGCACCAATTGTATAATATTTTCCCCCGTCTTACTCCCCTCTCTTACCTTCCACTATTTTGGCCCTTCCTTTTTCATTCATTTATTAAATTCATTCAACAAATATTGAATACTTTCTATATGTCAGGTACTGTTCTAAGCACTGAACAATCAGCAGTGAGCAAAATAAAAATCATTGTCCTGGGGCTGCTGGGTGGCCCAGGCAGTTAAATGTTTGCCTTCAGTTCAGGTCAGGTCATGATCTCAGGGTCCTGGGATCAAGTTCCATGTTGGGCTCCCTAGGCTCAGCAGGAAGTCTGCTTCTCCCTCTCTCTCTTCCTCTGCCCCTCTCTCATATAAATAAAAAATATATTTTTTAGAAAATCATTGTCCTTATAGAGATTGTATTCTAGGAGCGTGAGACAGAAAATAAACTAGACATGTAGCGAGCAGCCTAGGTGGCTCAGCGGTTTAGCACCTTCAGTCCAGGGCCTGATCCTGGAGACCCAGGATCGAGTCCCACGTCAGGCTCCCTGCATGGGGCCTGCTTCTCCCTCTGCCTGTGTCTCTGCCTTTGTCTGTCTCTCTCTATCTGGGTCTCTCATGAGTAAATAAATAAAATCTTAAAAAAAAAAAAAAAAAAAAAAAAGACAGGGATCCCTGGGTGGCGCAGCGGTTTAGCGCCTGCCTTTGGCCCAGGGCACGATCCTGGAGACCCGGGATCGAATCCCACGTCGGGCTCCCGGTGCATGGAGCCTGCTTCTCCCTCTGCCTGTGTCTCTGCCTCTCTCTCTCTCTGTGACTATCATAAATAAATAAAAATTAAAAAAAAAAGACAGACATGTAGAAAGATAGTAATTTATTAGATGGTGTCATGGGCTGGATGTTTGGGTCATTCCCCCATGTCCACCCCCAAATACATATGTTGAAGCCCTAATCCCCTGTATTTGGAAATAGGGTCTCCTTACTAAGGGATTAATTAAGGTTAAGTCAGGTCATAAGCATGAGGTCCTGACCTTGATAATATTAGTGTCCTTATAAGAAGAGATATCAGAAATCTGGCTATCTTCTCTGCAAGTGGTGTGATGACTCGATGAGAAGATGTCTGTCTGCAAGCCTAGAAGAGAACCTCACCAAGAATTGTGTCAGCTAGCACCTTGATCTTGAACCTCCCAGTATCCAGAACTGTGAGAAATAAATTTGTTTAAGCCATGCTATCTGTGGTATTTTTTTTCCAGCTTTATTGATGTGTTGACATAACATAGTAAATTTAAGGTCTACAATGTGATGATTTGATTCCATGTATCTACTGCAAAATGATTATGTGGTATTTTCCTATAGTAGCCTGAGGGGACTAGTGCAAATAATGTGTGTAGTACATAAATTACATACTAGTACAAATAAGTGCTATGTGGAAAAATAATGCAAAGAAGGGGGAAATGAGACTCCTAGGGGAGTGGGGAAACGTGGTTTAGAATTTTAATTGGATGGTTCGGGAAGTACTGTCAGAAGTGACATTGAGTAAAGGCCTAAAGGAGAGGAAGCAAGCCATTGTGATCTGGGGGAAGAATGTTTAGACAGAGGGAACCTTGAGGTAGAGAGTGGTTTTATCAACAAGAAGGCTACTGTGGCTGAAGCAGAGTTGGAGTGAGGTGAGAGGAGTAGTAGGATGAGTTTAGAGAAGTAGCTGCAGTAACATCACACCACAGTAAGGTTTAGGTTTTATTCTAAATGCAATAGGAAGTCATTGGAGGCTTTAGACTTAATTTTAAAAGGATTATACTGGCTACTGTATAGAAAATGGACTGTAGGGAGCATAGGAAGAAGCAAGGTGACTGCATAGGAGTCTATTGTAATAACTTATATGATGGATAGTGGCTTGGACCACTGTGATAGCAGTGTTTGGAGTCTAGATATGATTGAAAGTGCTGGCAGGATTTAGAATTAGATGTGCAGTCTTGTAGAGAGGGAGGGAGTAAGGATTTCTTGCTGGGCTTCTTTCTTATCTGTATTGTGCTGCTAGTCAGTCACATCTGTGTTCATTCTTCTAGGTACATCTATTGTCTTGGTTTTCCAATTTCACATTCAATTCTGACCTCTCCTCTAAGTAACACACTCTAAAGAAAAACTTCTTGTGTGCCTTCTCTCAGTAATTTGCTATAATACACCTTCACTTCTGACACTAGATATGTGGTTGTCCTATAGTTAGCTCAGTTCTGACACTGTCTGCCTAAAGATAGAGCATCAGATCCCAACAGGTTAAAGGTTCAGTCCCACATGATTACCCCCACTCTGACACCATTCTCAGGTCCAGGTTGTTTAATCTGTGTTTCTGACTAACCGGCTGTAAATTGGAGGTACCCACCACCTCCTCCTCAGGTTTGATTAATTTGCTAGAGTGGTTTACAGAACTCAGAGAAATGTTTACTTAACGTTTACCAATTTATTATAAAGGATACAGATGAGTAGCCAGATGAAGAGGTACATGAGGTGAGGTCTAGAAAGGTTGAAGCACAGGAGTATCTGTTCCCAGTGGAACTGGAGTATACCACCCTGCAGCATGTAGATACATTCACCAACCTAGAAACTCTGAACTCCATCTGTTTGGGGGTTTATGCAGGCTTTATTAACATAGGCATGGTTGATTAAATGACCACTGGCAATTAATTGAACCTTGAGCCCCTTCCTGGAGGTTGGGGGCGGGGGGGGGGGTGCTGAAAGAACCAACCCTCTAATCACATGGTTGATCCCTTGGCAACCAGCCACCATCCTTAGGTTACCCAGAGGCTGTGCAAAAGTCACTAATTAACATATACTCAGGTGTGGTTGACGAGACTTGTTATGAATAAATAATTTTCACCTGGAGCTATTTCAGGAATTAGAACAAAAGATGCATGTATGGCTCTTCTTGCTCAGGAAATTCCAAGAGTTTTAGGAGCTATGTGCCAGGAAAAGAGATAAAGACCAAATATATGTTTCTTATTATAAATCACAACATCCCACACACCCATATATTGAGCTGCTGGATAAACATATCAATATGAGTATCTCAAAGGCAACAAACTTGTGATCTTTCCTCCCGATCTCGTTGCTTTTCCAGTGTTGCCATTATCAGTGGAAGGTACCATAATCTAAATTTGGACTAATCCTGGGACACTTAGGTGGCTCAGCGGTTGAATGTCTGCCTTGGGCTCAGGTTGTGATCCTGGGGTCCTGAGATTGAGTCCCACATTGGGCTTCCTGCAGGAGCTTCTTCCTCTGCCTATGTCTCTGCCTCTCTCTCTCCCTGTCTCTTATGAATAAATTTTAAAAATTTTAATAAGTAAATAAATAAATAAATTTCTCCTAATCCTATAATCAGTATCATCTATGAACCTTTTCCTCCCTTCCCTGTCATATCTAATCTTTTTTTTTAAGATTTTATTTATTTATTCATGAGAGACACACAGAGAGAGGCAGAGACACAGACAGAGGGAGAAACAGGCTTCCATGCAGGGAGCCTGATGTGGGACTCGATCCCAGGTCTCCAGGATCACACCCCGGTGCTAAGATGGCGCTAAACCACTGAGCCACATGGGCTGCCTGTCCTATTTAATCCTACATTTCATTTTAAATTTTATTTTTTTTTTATTTTTTAAAAGATTTTATTTATTTATACATAGAGATACAGAGAGAGAGAGAGAGAGGCAGAGACACAGGCAGAGGGAGAAGCAGGCTCCATGCAGGGAGCCCAACATGGGACTCAATCCAGGGTCTCCAGGATCACGCCCTGGGCTGCAGGCAGTGCTAAACCGCTGCGCCACCGGGGCTGCCCTCATTTTAAATTTTAAATATCTTTATAACTTGCTCACTTTTCTTTCTCTACAGTATAATTTTTCAAAAAGGTAAAATCATGACTCAATGTAAATAGTGAAAATCTATCAAGGAGTTTATTCTATTTGATTAACGAGTATGATGTTAGGCTGATTCAGAGAACATTTAAGGAACTGTGTAAACTTATAGGCCATTTAATTAAAGGAATATGACAGTTGAGTTCAATAAAGTGCATTTTCCTGCTTAATATTTGGCTGGGCCTTTGTCTTCACGCAAAGTATATAAATAAAACTAATGTGTACATTTTAAATAATAAAAATGACATTGACATATCCGCCACCAACTTAAGAAATAGAACATTACTCTTACATTAGAAGAACTCATGTACCCCTTCACAATCATATCCTTCCATCCCAAGGGATAATATGTTTTGCATTTTTAGAAGTAGTGTATATATGTGTGTGTATGTTAAATAATAAATAATATAGTTCTGAACTTCATATGAAAAATTATTTATGTTTATAATTATTTATTTATATATTAGTGAGGGCATATGTGAGCAGGGGGAGAGGGGCAGAGGAGAGAGGGAGAGAGAATCTCAAGCAGACTGCCTGTTAAACGTGGAGTTAGATGTCGGGCTCAGGCTCACAACTCTTGAGATCATGACCTGAGCTGAAATCAAGATCTTGTCAGACACTTAACTGCCCCAGTAATTTGCTTTTAAAACTCAATATCTGGAGATTTATGTTCATCCTTGTTGATACATGTGTTATTAATTTATTCATTTACACTATTATTTAGTATTTGTTTTTGTGCATGCGTGGGTTTATTTTATTCAACATTTAAAATGGTGGTAAAAAACATATAATGTACAATTTACTGTTTAACTACTTTTAAAGTATACAATTCCATGTCATTAAGTACATTTACAATATTGTACAACCATCATTACTATTTTCAAAATACTTTTATCCCAAATCTACAAACTCTGTACCCATTAAACTATAACTCTTCATTTTCTCCTCTCCCCAGGCCTTGGCAACTCCTACTTACTTTGTTTGTGAATTTGTCTATTCTGGGTATCTCATAAAAATGGAATCATAATATATTTGTCCTTTTGCATCTGCCTTATTGCACTTATCCTGTTTTCAGGATTTATCTACATTGTAACATGTATCACAATTCCATTCCTTTTTATGGCTGAATATTACATTGCATGTATCTTCCACCTGACAGCTATTGTGAGTAATGCTGCCATGAACATAGATGTAAAACTATCCATTTGAGTGTTTGCCTTCACATTTTGGTGATAGGCTCATGAGTGGAATTGTTGAAGTATATGTAATTTTGTTTTATAAACTTTTTGAGGAACTGCCAGATTTTTCTACAGTGGTTGTACCACTTTACATTCCCACCAGCAGTGTACAGAGTTAACAGTTTCTCTACATCTTTGCCAACACCTTTTTCTGAGGTTTTGTGTTCATTGATTGGTTCGTTTGTTTTGTAGTAGCCATCCTAATGGATGTGAGATGGTGTCTCGTTCTGATTTGCGTTTCCCTAATGATTAGTGAAGTTGTCCTTTTTTCATGTTTATTTGTCCTCTGTGTATCTTTGAAGAAATGTCTATTCAAGTTTTTTGTCCACTTTTCAAATTGGATTGTTTTTGTATTGTAGGAGTTCTTTATATTGTCTGGTTATTAGTTTCCTATCAGATAAATGAATTGCAAATATTTTCTCCTGTTCATGGATTATCTTTTCACTTACTTGATGGTATCTTTTGATGCACAAAAGTTTTTAAATTTAGATGAAGTTCAGTTCATCTATATTCTGCTGTTACCTATGCTTTTGATGTCATATCTAAAAAAATTGTTAAATCCAGTATATGAAGATTTTGACCTGTGTTTTCATCTAATAGTTTTATAGTTTTAGGTCTTACATTTAGGTTTTTGTAATTTTGAGTTATTTTGTACATGGTATGGGCAAGTCCTAACTTCATTTTTTGTATGTGGATATCCCCTTTCCCAACATCATTTGTTGAACAGACTGTCCATTCCCCATTGAATGGTCTTAGTATCCAGATTGAAAATCAGTTGACTGTATATGCAAGGGCTTATTTCTGGGCTCCCTTTTCTATTCCATTGGTTTATATATCTGTCCTTAAGCCAGTATTGCACTATTTGATTGCTGTTGCTTTGTATTAAGTTTTGAAATTAGGAAATGTTTTGTTTTGTTTTTCCAAGATTGTTTGTCTCTCTGAAGCTCCTTCTGATTCCATATGAATTTTAGAATGGGTTTTTCTCTTTCTGGAAAAAAAATAATTGGAATTTTGGTAGGGATTGCACTGAATATAAATTACCTTTTTTATTTTTATTTTTTAAAGATTTTACTTATTTATTCATTAGAGACACAGAGAGAGAGAAGGAGAAAGGCAGAGACACAGGCAGAGGGAGAAGCAGGCTCCATGCAGGGAGCCCGACATGGGCCTTGATCCTGGGTCTCCAGGATCATGCCCTGGGCCGAAGGTAGGCACTAAACCGCTGAGCCACCCGAGCTGCCCCGTATAAATTACTTTGGAGGCAGTAATTGTCATGTTAACAATAGTAAGTCTTCCAATCCATGAATATGGCATATTTTCTCATTTATTTATATTTCTTTAATTTCTTTCAGCAGTGTTTTGTGGTTTTCAGTATACAAGTCTTTGGTTAAATTTATTCCTGAGTGTTTTATTCTTTTTGATGTTAATATGTATGTGTTGCTGAAGTGAGAACTCTTTTTGATGCTACTGTGAATGGAATTGTTTTCATTTCCTTTTATAGTTGTTTATTGTTAGCATATAAAAATGAAACAAATTTTTGGATGTTGATTTTATATCGTGCAACTTTGCTGATTTCATTTATTAGCTTTAACAGGGTTTTTTGGAGGGGGGAGTTGATGTGTATTCTTTGGGGTTTTCTAGATGTAAGATCATGTCAGCTGTGAACAGAGATAGTTTTACTTCTTTTTTTTCCAATTTAAATACCATTTATTTATATTTATTTATTTATTTATTTATTTTTGCCTAATTGTTCTGTTTAATTGAAGTGGCAAAGTCAGGCATTCTTATCTTGTTTTCTGCTTTTGGGGGAAGCTTTGAGTTGTTCACTATTTGAGTTTGATGTTAGGTGTGAGCTTTTCATAAAAGATCTTTAATATGTTTGGGAAATTTTCTCCCATTCCTAATTTGAGAGTTTTTATCATGAAAATGTGTTAAATTTTGTCAAATGCTTTCCTACCTCAATTGAGATGATCATGTGGCTTTTTTCCCTCCATTCCACCAATGTAATATATTACATTGATAGATTTTTTTTTATGTGTTGAACAAACCTTCTGTTGTAGGGGTAAATCCCAATTGGTCATGATATATAATACTTTTACACTTTTTAAGAATTTAAAATATTTATTTATTTGAGAGAGAGAGAGAATGAGAAAAAAAGCAAAAGCAGGGAGAGGAGAAGCAGACTCCCCAATGAGCAGGGATCCTGACATGGGGCTTACTCTCAGGACTCTGGGATCATAACCTGAGCTGAAGGCAGACGCTTAACCAACTGAGTCACCTAGGCACCCTTATACTTTTAGTATGTTGCTGAATTTTTTTAAAGATTTTATTTATTTATTCACGAGAGAGACAGAGAGAGGCAGAGACACAGGCAGACGGAGAAGCAGGCTCCATGCAGGGAGCCCTATGTGAGGCTTGATCCTGGGGCCCCAGGATCATACCCTGGGCTGAAGGTGGCACTAAACCACTGAGCCACCCAGGCTGCCCCAATATGTTGCTGAAGTTTGTTTGCTAGTATTGAGGATTTTTGCATCAATATTTATAAGGGATATTTGTAGCTTTCTTTGCTTGTGGTATCTTTGTCTGCCTTTGGTATAAAGTAATGCTAGCCAATAGAATGAGTTAGGAAGTGTTCTCTTCAGTTTTGGGGAGATTGAGGAAGATTGATATTAATTCTTTTTTTATATTAATTCTTTAAATGTTTGATGGAATTCACCAGTGAAGATATCTGATCCAGAGCTTTTTTTGTTGTAGGATTTTGATTATTGATTCAATCTCCTTATTTGTTAAGGTCTATTTAGATTTTCTTTTTCTTCATGATTCAGTTTTCATAGATTATGTTTCTAAGAATTTATTCTTTACATCCACATTATCTAATTTAGTGGTATACATTGGTTCATAGTATTGTCTTATAATCTTTTTATTTCTTTTAAAGTTGATAGTATGTCTCCACTTTTGTGATTTTAATCATTGAATCTTCTTTTTTTCTTAGTCTACCAAAGATTTGTCAATTTTGTTGATCTTCAAAGAACCAACTCTCATTTTTCTATTTTTTTTCTATTCTCTAGTTCATTTATTTAGCTCTACCTTTTATTTCTTCTTTCCTTCTGCTAGTTTTTGGTTTAATTTGCTATTTTCTAGTTTCTTAAGTTGTATAGTTAAGATTAATCTGAACTTTTCTTTTTGATTATGCATTTACAGCTATAAATATCTTTTGTAGTACTTTTTCACTGTATATCATAAGTTTTAATATGTGTGTATTTTTGTTTTCATGTGTCTGAAGATTTTTTTTCTAATTTCTTTTGTGATTTCTAGTTTGATCTACTGGTTGTTTAAGACTGTATTATTCAGTCTCCACCTGTGTGTGTATTTTTCAATTTTCCTTATGTTATTGATTTCTAGTTTCATTTCCTGATTGTCAGAAAAACTACTCAATCCCTTTAAAATTTATTATGACTTATATTGTGACCTAACCTATGGTCTACCATAGAGAATGTTCCATGTGTACTTGAGAAGACAGTGTATTTATTTTGTTGAGTGGGGTGTTTTTTATGTGTGTGTGTGTGTGTGTGTGTGTGTGTGTGTGTGTTGGGTCAGTTCATTTATAGTGTTTTTCTTTTTTTCAAAAAGATTGATTGATTTTAGAGAGATTGAAAGCATGCATTGGGGAGTGGCAGAGGGAAAAGGAGAGCGAGAATTCCAAGCGGACTCCCCTCTGAGTACAGAGCCCAGTGTAGGGCTCTGTCTCTCTAGCCTGGGAGCATGACCTGAACCGAACTTAGGAATCAGATCCTTAACCAACTGACCACCTGAGTGCTCTCACAGTGTTTCTCAAATCCTTTTTTTCCTATTGAACTTCTGTATGGTTGTTTTGTTCATTATTGAAATTGGAGTATTAAAACTTACTGTTATTGTAGAACTGTTTATATTTCTATTTTATTCTGTTTTTCTTTCATGTGTTTTAGAGCTCTGTTCTTAGGCGTTTATGTGTTTATAATCACATCTTCATGAGTTGGCACTTTTCTCAATATATTATATCTTGGTCTCTAACAGTTCTTCACCGAGAATTCTTTTTTTTTTTTGTTTTGTGTTGCTGTCTAGCATTTTTATTTCAACTTGAAAGACTCTCTTTAACACTTCTTATGAAGCAGGTCTAGGGGCACCAAACTTCCTCAGTTTTTCTTATTCTTAGGGAAATCTTTATCTCACCTTCATTTTTTTACTGAATATTATGGTTTTGGCTGATATTTTTTTTCTTTTAGCACTTCATGTATATCATTTTAGCACCTGCAAGATTTCTGCTGAGAAATTCACTCATAGGTTTATGGGGGTTCTGCTTTGTTTTTGCTTTCAAAAATCTCTCTTTTTTTTAAAAGATTTTATTTATTCATTAGAGACATAAGCAGAGGGATAAGCAGGCTCCCTGTGGGGAACCTGATGCAGGACTTGATCCTAGGACCCTGGGATCATGACCTGAGCCAAAGGCAGACACTCAATTCCTCAGCCACCCAGGTGCCACTGTCTCTGACTTTTGACACATTTATTAATAATGTATCTCAATGTGATCTTCTTTGATTTCATCCTATTTGCTGTTTGGCTTCTTGAAGCTGGATGTCTGTTTTCTACCCCTACTCCTGATTTGGAAAGTTTTTGCCTTCTCACTTTTTTCTCCTTCTGAGAGTCTCATATGTATATACTTGTGTACTTGATGGTATCCTATAAGTACTCTCTGCTTTATTCACTCTTTTTCATTCTTTTTCCTTTTTACTTCTTTGGATAATTTTTAATGACCTGTCTTGAAGTTCATGGATTCTTTATCTTGATCAGGTCTGCTGTTGAAACTCTTCAGTGAATTTTTCAGTTCAGTTATTGTTTTCTTCAGCTCCAAAATTTCTGTTTGGTTCTCTTTTATATTTTCTATCTCTTTTCAAATTCTTCTATGTATCACTTTCCTGAGCTCGCTGAATATCTTTGTGATGGTTATTTTGAATTCTTTGGCAGGTAATTCATGTACCATTTTTTTTTAAAAAAATATTTATTTATTTGAGAGAGAAAGTGAGAGAGAGCATAGGGGGAGAGTGAGAAGGAGAAGCAGATGCCCCCCTGAGCAGAGAGCCTGATTCAGGGCTTGATCCCAGGACCCTGTGGTCATGACCTGAGCTGAAGGCTGACGTTTAGCCAGCTGAGCCATCCAAGTGCCCCTCTTCTATTTCTTTATAGTTGGTTCCTGGAGTTTATTTTGTTCCTTTTTACCTACTCATATTTAAAAAACTGTCTCTTATGGACTGGCTTTGTCCCGCAGATTCTGGGGACCTCCAAACATTTCCCGTGAATGTATTTTCTCTAGACTCATGTGTAAATTCCTAATTAGAGGGATTTTTCCTTTTTTTTTTTTTTTTTTTTAAGAGCTCATAATCACTTGCTCCCTCTGAGTTTTGTCTGTGGTACTACAGTTCTCTGGAGTGCTATAAGCTATCCAGCTTTCTTTTGTTTTCAGCAGCCCCCAGGCCTTTAGAGTATGTCAGGTCCCATTAACGCTCTGAGTCAGGCAAGACAGAAACCAGTCCCTTAGAGCAGTGCCAACTGGAATGTTGTACAACATAGTCCATTATTCTCTTCTCCCCATCCAGGGTAGAGACTACCAAACTATATTGGTTTGTCTGCTATACTGTGAGTCCTCTGCAGTGGCACCAAGCTACCTAGCTGTCTTTTGTTCTCAGTGGCCCCCTGGCATCTAGGGTATGCTGGCTCTTGTCAGTGCTCTGAGACAAGTGACACAGAAACCACCAGTCCTCCAGTCAGCTTCCTGAAAAAGTGCAACATTGAATATACAGTTCAACAGTTTCCATTCCCTGGAGAAATTGGGAATTGGAGGTTTTCTCCCCCTAATTAAGACCTGAGCCAGAGTGAGAGACGATGGTTAGTGAATGTATTCTAGTCTAAACTTTAGCCTTTGTGCTCAGCGGCCCCCATCTCAGGACTATTTCCTGTCAGTACTTAGATTTAGGCAAGACAGAAACCAGTCCCCTGGGTAGCTCCCCTAATAGTCAGTACGTTGAATGTATGTTTCAGTCTTCCCTGTCCCTCCTCAGGGAAAAGCCAGGAGTTGGAAGTTTTCCCTGAGTCACACCATGCTGAGCGGAGGAGGGAGACTAAGGCAAATGGTGCCACGAATTTTCCCCTTCTATGCAGCTGGTTTCATACTCTTCTAGGGGCAAGAGCCTCTTAACTATTTTCCAGATTTCTCACAAAAGTAATTGGTCCATGTATTGTTGAATCAATGTTTCCATGAGGGCAAGGAGGGTTTGTTGATGAACACTTACTGAATTTTTAAAATGGAGATGTGAGCAGATGGTGTGGTAAAATTTGTGTTTTGAAAATATTCTCTGGCTAAAATGTAAAGACCTAAGAGTGATAAAAAAAGAAGCAGGAAATCCAGTTAAAGATTATTGGAGTAGTTTTTCAAGAGATTTTAATGGCTTGGACTGGGGTGGTGGCTTTGGATATAGAGAGATAGAAGACAAAAATTAAGAAGGTTGGTAATGGGTTATACATGGAGAATGAAGGGAAGAGGGAATTGTTAAGGATGACTCAGTGTTCTAGCAAAGGCAGCTCAGTGAATGGTGATACCCTTTATTGAAATAACAAACACTGAAATGTTATAAATTTAGTCTCATATGAAACATTTCAAGTGTCTCATATGAGACATTTCAGGTACCTTTGAGATACCTAACTGGTGAATTTGACCACACTTAGGAATATAACACATAAAGGAGCAACTGGGGCTGTAGATACAAATTTTGGAGTTTCAGGCCATATTTATTCTGCATCTTTAGGAATGTAATATTCTCTCACTAGAATGTAAGTGCCATGAAGGTAGGTTATCTTTTCTGTGGTGTTCCCTGCTTTATCCTTAGATGCTTGATGTTTCTGGCACATTGTACAAGCTAAATATGTTTATTGTTGTTGTTTCTTTTCTTATCTTCACCCTCCATCCCCACTGCCCTAGTATTACTAAAAACATTCAAAAGAAATCCATCTTACTCCATTTCCACAATCATTATGTAATATATTTCATACTTACATAAGAGCACATGTAATATATATATGTGAGTTATGGAATATATTAATAAAATGAAAACATCAAAACTGTCATTTAAGAACTAAATATTACTTTTAAAGCTATGTGGATGCCTCTTGTCAATCCCATCCCTTTACCTATTCCCATAGTGTTAATCAATGTCCTGAAGTTTGTGATTACCGTTCTTTTTTTTTTTTTAATTTTATTTATTTATTCATGACAGACACAGAGAGAGAGAGAGGGGGGGCAGAGACACAGGCAGATGGAGAAGCAGGCTCCATGCAGGGAGCCTGACGTGGGACTCGATCCCAGGTCTCCAGGATCACACCCCAGGCTGAAGGCGGCGCTAAACCGCTGGGCCACCGGGGCTGCCCTACTGTTCATTTTTTAAAAGTGGCTTTACCACATAGATACATATTCCCTGGGATCCCTGGGTGGCACAGCGGTTCGGCGCCTGCCTTTGGCCCAGGGCGCGATCCTGGAGATCCGGGATCGAATCCCACGTCGGGCTCCCAGTGCATGGAGCCTGCTTCTCCCTCTGCCTATGTCTCTGCCTATCTCTGTGTGTGTGTGTGTGTGACTATCATAAATAAATAAAAATTTTTAAAAATTTTTTTAAAGATACATATTCCCTAATAAATATATACTTCTAAACAATGTTTCTTAATTTTGTCCCTAATAAATATATACTTCTAAACAATGTTTCTTAATTTTGTTTTTTTTAAGTTTTTTAAAAAATGGCAGGATATTATATATAATTTTCTGCCACATGCTTTTTTCCCTAATCCATGGTAGAAGTGCCAATTATTTTTATTGCTTATTATAATCCATTGTATGACCATGAGATAGTTTACATATTACTGTTCGTAAATATTTCTGGTTATTTCTAATGTTTTTGTTTTTATGTTCTGCTGTTAAAGTAATGTTGCTATTGACATTTTTGTAGAAATTGAGAAGCTGATTTTAAAATTTATATGGAAAAGACTTAGCATAGCCAAGATGTTTTTAAGTAATTTTTTTCCCATTTTATTCCCTCTTTTTTTTTTTAAGATTTTATTTGTTTGGGAGAGAGAGAGCACAAGCAGGGAGGAGAGAGAGTAAAGCGAGCTCCCCCTTGAGTAGAGAGCCCAAAACAAGGCTTGATACCAGGGCTCAGGATCATGATCTGAACTAAAGGCAATGCTTAACTGACTGAGCCACCCAGGTGCCACATTTTGTTTCCCTCTTGAAACCTAGAAATTGTTCCCAAAAAAATTGGAAAATTTTTTATTTCTATGTAGATAATTTTTTTTAGTATAGAAGGACTTTCTGTTAATATGCATTTCCAGTGAATCTGTATAATTCCAGATTTTAAAAAATTGATATATTCTTTGTGACTTAACATACATAGTTTCATGTTTGAAAAAATCCTCTATTTTCAGGCAGCATCAGCATCAAGTTCTCTATGAGAACAAGGTTGATGATTCTTTTTTTCCTCTTTTCTTTTCTTTTCTTTTCTCTTTTCTCTTTTCTCTTTTCTTTTCTTTCTTTTCTTTTCTTTTCTTTTCTTTTCTTTTCTTTCTTTCTTTCTTTCTTTCTTTCTTTCTTTCTTTCTTTCTTTCTTTCTTTCTTTCTTTCTTTCTTTCTTTCTTTTTCTTTTCTTTCTTTCTGCAAGAGAGAGCTCAATGGAAGGGCAGTTGGAGGAGGAGAGAAAATCTTGAGCTGGGGCTTCATCCCATGACCTGGAACACCTGTCCCAAGCCAAAATCAAGAGTCAGACATTTAACTGACTGAACCACCCAGTTACCCTAGAGCAAGGCTGATGATTCTTATAAACTTCAGTCTTCTGTATCCTTACTAATTTTGTCTGACGCAACTGTAGATAGAGATAAGATATATAAGAGAGAGGTACATCAAGATCCTCTATAGTATTTAGGGAATTGATAAGTTTTTCCTTATATTTCTTGTCAGCTTTTCTTTTATATATCTTGAAACTGTGTTTAAAGTGCGTAAAGATTCATGACTTTTTAGTGGATGCACTTTTTAAGTATATGGAATATATATCTGTTTCTTATGAAACTTTTTGCTTTGAAGTCCATTTTTTATGACTGTTATACCTGATTTCTTTTGGTATATGCCTTGCATTTCTTTTTCCATATATTCATTTTAAGATTTCTGTATGGCTTAATTTTAGGTGTTTCTATTGGTCAACATATAGATGATTTTTTTCTTTTTCTCTCCACCTCTTCCTTCCCTGCCTACCTCTCTTTCTTTTTTCCAAACAATATGAGTGTCTCAGTCTTAATAAATGAGTTAAATTCATTTGTATTTGCTTTAATTCTAGGCATATTTGGACTTATTTTCTACTTATTTTCTCATTTTTCCCCATAGTTGTTTGGAAGTTCTGTATCCCATTTATCATTTTCTCAATATAACATCTTTATTGTGATAAAATTTGCATATGCTCACTCATTTAAAATATAAGTTCAGTGGTTTTTATTCAATTCACAAAGTTCTGCAACTATATTTGAACATTTTTATCACTCCATACACATTAGTAATCACTCCCCATTTTCCCCCAGACTTTCTTCCTTCCCCAGCCCTAGACAACTTATAATTTCCTTTATGTCTCTATGCATTAGCCTATTCTGGGACTTAAAATAAATGGAATTATACAATATGTGATCTTTCGTGTCGGACTAATCCCCTGTACAGTCAGAACTCTGTAACTTTTGGCTCCCCCAAAACTTAACTACTAATAACCTACTGTTTGCCAGAAGCCTTATTGTTATCAATGTTATCATAAACAGTTGATTAACACGTTTTATATGTTATATGTATTTTATACTATATACTTTTTTTAAATTTATTTTTATTGGTGTTCAATTTGCCAACATATAGAATAATACCCAGTGCTCATCCCATCAAGTGCCCCCCTCAGTACCCGTCACCCAGTCACCCCCACCCCGCACCCACCTCCCTTTCTACCACCCCTTGTTCGTTTCCCAGAGTTAGGAGTCTCTCATGTTCTCTCTCCCTTTCTGATATTTATACTATATACTTAACAATAAGCTAGAGAAAATCATAAGGAGGAGGAAATGCATACGTGGCATTGTACTGTATTAAAATCTGTTTATAAGTGGACCACACAGTTAAAACCTGTGTTGCTCAAGGGTCAACTGTATATTGTTTTCAAGGTTCATCCATGTTATGACATGTGTCAGTACTTCATTTTTATGGCTGAATAATATTCCACTGCACAAATATACCATGTTTTATTTATCTATTAATCAATTGGAAAATATTTGGGTTGTTTCTACTTAGGGATATTATGAATAATGCTGCTATGAACATCTATGCACAAGTTTTTGTTTAGACATGTTTTCATTTCTCTTGGGTATTTAATTATGAGTGTAATTGCTGGGGCATGTGGTAGCTCTATGTTTAACCTTTTGAAGAACTGCCTGACTTCTTTCCAAGGCACCTGCACCATTTTATATTTTCACTGCAGTGTATGAGAGTTCCAATTCTCCATATTCTTGCCAACATTTATTAAAAATAGATACAAATGAAGAGCGAATTATCCCCCCCCCAATTTCTGACTAAGAGCTCTTCTAGTTATGATCAATTATTTGTCTCTTATCTGCCTCAGCTTCGCTTGAGTTGCCTAAAATATTTCTCAGGAATTGCTTTATATGGTATGGCAGGGGCACCTGGGTGGCTCAGTTGGTTAAGCAGCCAACTCTTGATTTCAGCTCAGGTCTTGGTTTTGAGATCATGAGTTTAAGCCCTGTGTTGGGCTCCACACTGGCATGGAACCAACTTATAAGTGAATGAATGAATAAATGAATACATGCATGCTATGGTATGTAATGGCAATTTGAAAGGGCAAATAGGTGTTAAACTGCATACAATTTTTCTGGAAAAAATAGTTTAATAACTTCTAAGCTATGATTGGATAACTAAAATGATTCTTTTCAATTAGGGCAAATTTGAATCATTTCTATTTAGGGAAAAAATTCTGTCCTAGTATAAAATTTATATCAACAATAAAGTTTTTCAGCTCTAATGCCAAGCTAGGAAAAAAATAACCTGTCTTTGTCCCACCTTTCTCCTTTTTTTCTATTCTCTGAATTATAATCTTATATATAAATATTACATACTAATGATTCAGTTTTTAAATTTTAATAGAATTAAAGATCTTTACAGCTAAAAGTTCCTTCAGATAGATTAACAAACTTTAACAGCCTTATTTTGTAGATAATTTTTTTAAAAACCTAGTAATATATGACAGTTTGTTTTATATTTGCCATAAAAGTTCCCTGAAGTGACATAATGCACATTGTACTTTTAATTGTAATTTTTATGATTTATTTACAAATCTGTGGCTATTTTCATTGTCCATAAAATTTTTAAGTTCTTAGAATCCAAAAAGTCAATAGATAGGCTGTTTTTTCTTCATTCATTATAACAAATTTTGGAATTTTACATATAAACCTGCTTTGAAAAATTTTAAACTTTTGTTAGATGTTTTCTTTTTTTTTTTTTTTTTAATTTATTTATGATAGTCACAGAGAGAGAGAGAGAGGCAGAGACACAGGCAGAGGGAGAAGCAGGCTCCATGCACCGGGAGCCCGACGTGGGATTCGATCCCGGGCCTCCAGGATCGCGCCCTGGGCCAAAGGCAGGCGCCAAACCGCTGCGCCACCCAGGGATCCCTGTTAGATGTTTTCTAAGTCATATATAACTCTTTGATATTCTGAATTCTTTTCTATATAATGGGAGTTTCTTTGGGGCTAAATGTATATTGAACCAATTTCTTTGTTATTTCTCAAACTTGCCTTGTTAAATAGATATTATGGGATATATTTTGGAATTACCAACTTAATGATTTTCCTCAAGTAAAGTGAGAGGTGTTCCTCCAGATTTTAAATGTTAAAAACCTATTGTTCTGACAATTATTATCTCACGATCAAAGAATCATATATGAACTGCTATCTATGTTTTCAGATGACAGAAAACAGTGTATCATTGGATTAAATTCTATTAAGTATTAACAATTTTACAAATTCACAACACATTTTACATTGTTTAAATCCTAAGGATATTTATACCCTCTTCTAAACTGGTTATTCAGTAGAGAAATTTAAAGAGATTAATATATTATTCTGAACATTATCAACTTTATGGTAGTCTTATCTTTTCAATTGAAGACTCAGTTTGACTCTCCCATATACACCATCCCTGAATACTGTTATAGGGTTTTCAAACTTCCTAACACTGATGAGAGACTAATTAATAATAGTGCATATTAAAAAGCAAATTTTAATAGCCATCCTTTGAGGCACTCAAGTCATTAATCTAAAAAAGACTTTTAGATTAATGATTACCCTACATGTTTTTTTTTTCCCTAATAACATGATAATAAAGAGAATTTTTCTTTTTATTAGTCAGGCTACCTTGATCGCTGTATAACATACAATGAGATGTGTTACAAATTAGTGATTTTTTTAGTGTTTTAGCTGCTGTAACAAAATACCACAGACTTGGTAGTTTATAAACAACAAAAATTTATTTCTCACACCACTGGAGGCTGGAAGTCCCACGATCAGGTTGGATGACGGCCTTCTTCCTGATTAGTAGCCAGGGTCTTTTGGCTGTGTCTCATATGGTAGAGGGAGCAAGATAGCTCTGTGGGATCCCTTTCATAAGAGCACTCATCTCATTCGTGAAAGCTCTAAACTCATGACCTAATCACTTCCCAAAGGGCACATTTCATGGTACCATCATCTTTGGGGATTAGGAGTTCAACATGTGAATTCTGAGGAGACATAAATATTTACACCATAGGAGTGATAAAAATTTTGTCTTATGATCTTATTAAATTTATTTCTGAAAATAGATAAGGGTGATGGGGCATGTGGGTGGCTCACTTGGTTAAGTGTGGGAATCTTGATTTCAGCTCAGGTCATGATCTCAGTTTCCTGGGATCAGCCTGTCCAGCTCAGCTGGGATTCTGCTGCTTTCTCTCCCACTCTGTCTGCCCAACCCTACCCACACACATGTGCATCCTCTCTCTCTTTCTCTCAAATAAACAAATAACAAATCTTTATAAAAAAATCAAATAGATAAGGGTGAAATTCTGAGGAAATAAACCATCTTATAAAAATTAGTTTCTGTTTTCTAGAGAATTTGGGGTAACGTCCTCTTGCTTACCTACATTATAATAGCTGGTCCACATTGTATAGAACTCTTTGCATAGAACAAGTAGGTAAAACAGGTACATTTAAATCATAAAAATCTCTAGTACTGGCTTTTGTTGTTTCATTTCAGCTCTTAAGAGTTTATTGTTAACTTCTACTTTCTTTGCATTTACTATTTGATTTTCTAGCTTCTTAAAAAGAATACTTCAAGGGATCCCTGGGTGGCTCAGCGGTTTAGCGCCTGCCTTTGGCCCAGGGCGCGATCCTGGAGTCCCGGGATCGAGTCCCAAGTCGGGCTCCCAGCATGGAGCCTGCTTCTCCCTCCTCCTGTGTCTCTGCCTCTCTCTCTCTCTCTCTCTCTCTCTCTCTCTCTCTCTCTCTCGTGGATAGATAAATAAAAACCTTAAAAAAAAGAATCTTCAATAAAAAAATCTTTAGTTGGGGCTCCTGGGTGCCTCAGTCAATTAAGGGTCTGACTCTTGATCTCAGCTCAGGTCTTGATCTCAGGCTTGTGAGTTCAAGTTCTGCATTGGGCTCCAGGCTGGGCATGGAGCCTACTTTAAAAAAAAAAAAAAGTAAAGAACCTTTAGGTAAGAATATTACGAATTTCACTTAAGGTTTAAAGAGATAACTTGAAATTTATCAACTTTGACAGAAGTCATTTTTTTTTCTGCTTTTGAAACCCCAAGATAGCAATCATAGTAGCAGCAGCAGCAGTAGTAGTAATAGATATGGTAACAGCAGCAGTAGCAGTAAACTTTTATGCTTCTCTTATTATGTGCTAGGCATCATTCAGAGTCATCTAAATCAGTTAATGAATTTAATCCAATAAGAATTCTATGACATACTCTTGTTTTTCTCATTTTATAGATGAGAAAAGTAAAATGCTGAAAGATTAATTTGCTTGCCATAGTCATGTTGTAGTTATATTCTTTCAACAAACCACAGTAAGTTTGTTCATTTGGACACACACAAAAAAAGTTCATTTTTTTCTTTCTCCTTTTCAGTTACTAGAAAAGTTAAAAGAACGTTGGCTCTACACTGGTTTATGGCATAATCTAGAATTGGTGAAGACAGTCATTGTAGAACCACAAGGAGGAGAAAAAACTGATTTTAATGAATTACTGCAAGTGTACTATGATGCAATCAAGTACAAAGGAGAGAAAGGTAATTGGAAATTATCAGCTGGTCAATGAAAAAATATTTTTTATCATAAGGTAAGAAGTTGATTCTGTCAGAATTCTGTTTTTGATATCTTTTCAAATGAATTGCACTTAAGAGAAAAATAATACTTTAAAATCTGTGTGAAAAGAAAAATTGAAGAAACTCTTTTATTTGGAGTTGTTCTGTGAATATTTTCATTTGGCCAGTTCAGCTGGCTGAGTTCAACTTTAAGAAACAGGGATCCCTGGGTGGCGCAGCGATTTGGCGCCTGCCTTCGGCCCAGGGCGCGATCCTGGAGACCCAGGATCGAATCCCACGTCGGGCTCCCGGTGCGTGGAGCCTGCTTCTCCCTCTGCCTATGTCTCTGCCTCTCTCTCTCTCTCTGTGACTATCATAAAAAAAAAAAAAAAAAGAAACAGATATATAGGGCTGCCCGGGTGGCTCAGCGGTTTAGCACCGCCTTCAGCCCAGGGCGTGGTCCCGGAGACCCCAGATCGAGTCCCGCATTGGGCTCCCTGCGTGGAGCCTGCTTCTCCCTCTGCCTGTGTCTCTGCCTCTGTGTGTGTGTGTGTCTTTCATGAATAAATAAATAAAAAATCTTTAAAAAATATATATATATACATATATTCAGATCAGGAAGACAGTATAGTCTTTCTTATACTACCTAAAATGTTTTATGAAAGAGGGTGGATGGAGTATGCATAAATATCTTCCTTACTAGCCAGACAAACCCTAAATTTTGATGCAAATAATGTACTTTATGTTTACATTTTATTACATAAGGTAAATTTGAGTTTTCAAAACAGAACTGAAGTCTCAATTTCAAATTTAGAGAATGTCCGTTAAAAGTTTGCTAGGAAGAGCTAATAGTAATAACTTATGAACAGTGTACCATCTTAAAGATGCTATAACATAACATAATTGTCAATATTGTCAGTATAATAAGATTATAGACAGAGTGTTCTGTGTGTGTTTTAAATGCTTTCCAATATAATATTGATTCAATATGATATGTAGTACAAACTAAAGGGTTTTTTTTTTCTTTCTTAAAGAATTTATTTATGAGAGGGAGAGAGAGAGAGAGAGAGGGAGGGGGGGAGGCAAAGACACAAGCAGGCTCCATGCAGGGAGCCCAATGTGGGACTCGATCCTGAGTTTCCAGGATCATGCCCTGGGCTGAAGGCGGCGCTAAACTGCTGAGCCACCCGGGCTGCCCAAACTAGAGTTGTTTAAATCATTCTGAGAACTTTATATTCTGGTGGTAAAAGTAATGATTGCAATTTTACCTTTTTAAAGATAAAACAGTTGGTCCACAATTGCTCAGTTCATCTATAAGTTAATGGTACTCCAATATGGCTTTTCTTTGTAAGTTATTTGGGAGATACACAGTTTGTAAATTCGTTTAGTACCATATTGCACAGAAATGTAGTATTGTTTCCCTTTTAAAACTTTATGTCATCATAGTTTTCTATTTTGATTATGTTAAATTTGCTATTACTTAACTAGATCTTTTCAAAATGACAGGAATAAGCAGTTTCAGAGAATTTTGAATGTGCTTTTTAAAATCTTTATTTTTTTGTTGCTTAAGATGGAGCCCTCTTGGTAGCAGTTTGTCGTGGGAAAGTGAGTGAGGGTCTGGATTTCTCAGATGATAATGCCCGTGCTGTCATAACAATAGGAATTCCTTTTCCAAATGTGAAAGATCTACAGGTAGGCCATCAAAGCCTTAAGTTTTGTTTATCAAATAAGTTGTTAATTTTTTAAGTTTTTATTTAAATTCCAGTTAGTTAAGATACAGTGCAATATTATTTTCAGGTACTGAAGTTGTTGATCTTAATGTAAAGTTAATAATACAGTTTTCTTGTATCCTCGGATATTTTAATGCTTTGGTGACTCAGAATGAGTGAGAAAGATTTGGTAGATATTTGTGTTCTATCAACCTCTAAGCCCAGACTTACAAGGTCCCTCAGAGAATTCTAGAATTCTAGGGTTCTTTCTTTATTTCCCTTCTCTCAATACCATACCCTCCCCTGGTGATTTCATTGAGTTTAGCTGCTCCAAAATCTGATCTCTTGCACCTCAGCTCAGCAGGACCACCATACTCTGCTTGTACTTCAGTGTTCTAGGTACTATTTGTCAGGAAATTATATGGTAGGAAGAGAGCTGAGAATCATGGGGTTCACCTGATGGGTTCCCTTTATTTCCAAAATTATGGTCCTATGCTGCCTGATATCTTCTCCCTGAAAGTAGTTGCTTTATCTATTTTATCCAGTTTTACAGTACTTGTAGTGGGAAGGATATTCCCAAACCAGATATTCTATCTAGGCTAAAAACAAGAATTTTGCTTTATTATCACTGATTGTTTACTAAACAGTATATTTAAAAAATTATCTGTAGCAATAATATGAAGCCTACGGTGATGTTATTTTCCATCAGGAAGGATTTTCTTTTACTTGCTGCTGGGATTTGAAGGTGCTAGCAATCTGAGACCAAGAGTTTAGGTTTTCTGGCCATTAAGCTGACTGAAATGAGTATAATTTATATCTCTTTTCCTAGGATATAATCTGTTAGGGTCTCATACCAAGTATGAGACCAAGTATTCTTTCCCTAGGCAGGTATCTTATTTATTGTTAATACTTTAATAGACACTGTGAATTATATAATATTAAATATAATAAACAGTATTTCAAGTGGTTAGCTCCTACTCTTCCCTAAGCTCTAGATCTCTTCAAAATTTCTGAAAGTCCTCAGGAGGTATCTAATTCTTTCAGCCTCCACTAACTTTGGTGGTTTCCATTATCTTTCTTCAGCTGCTAGGCCCCTATTGAGTGTGCTAATGACCATGCCCAAGGCTCCCCTTTCTAATATAGTTAATGGTGCCTCTCACTACAGCTACTGATGAAATAGTTGACATCTACTCAAGAAAACTGTTCTGTTCACTATCAACAGCTTTAGTTGCCACATTCCACTGAAGCTGAGGGCTGCTGATGGTTCTGCTATTGGCAGTATTACTGTCTCTCTTTGGTGTCTTATCATTTTACCTTGGCCCTATATCATTGTACTAATGCTCCTTTGTATCATACATTCTCCCAATGTCTTATATTTTTTTTCCTTAAAACTAGCTCTTTCAATTTTTGTTTATATCTTGTCTTTTTCTTGGACCTATACAGAAGCCCTTGAGGACCACACAAGAAAATAACTCTTTGGCTAACACTATGTTGTAGTAAATATTATACTCACTAAATAGCAAGGCCCGAAGATTCATTCACATCAAACTCATAATAATGATTATGATATCTGAGAAGAGAAAGGAATGAAACTAAGGGTGGTTATCAAATGGGACTTTAACTTTTTCTATAATATTTGTTTTAGTAGAAAACAAATTTTAAGAAAATGTGGTAAGAATAAAGATGTTTATTATGTCATTCTTCAAAAAAATATTTAAATAAAATGTTAACTTGTGAAGAAAAAAAATTACATTTACCTTCTGGTTTCTCTACCCTTGCTCCCAATAACTATGATTATTGGCATTGTTGTTGCACTAGTGTTGAGTTATTAATGCTCTTTTTCCTCAAGATTAGTTCTTCTCAGGCAACTTCTCATTCTGTCATACACAAAAGACAGCTGGTGACCTGCTCTGATATTCCTCAGTCAGTAATGGTCTTGCTTATCACAGTCCTGCTTGTCTGAATTGCAGTGGCCGTAGTTATATTTGCATTGTTCTGCAAAACAACAGAAGCTTCAGTGAGATCTGAATGCAGAGGAGGAGGGTGGTTTTAAAGGAGTTTTGCTAGTGGTTCCTGAAAGGGACAAGTAGAGTAGACCCAAGAGTAGTCCAGACTTCATGGATAAGGGACAGATAAAGAGGAAAATTCTTTACTGGCAATATCAGATATAAGTGAAGTGTATTTCTTGTTGCCTTATGTCTAGATCAGCTCTTCCTGTGTAACAAACAATTCTGAAACATAGTGGCTTAAAACAGTAATCATTTGTTATGAATCACATATCAATTGGTGGGTGGTAGATGATCTGAGCTGGGGTTGGCTGGGCAGCTCTGCTGATTTCTACCAGGCTCAGTCACCCTGCTATGGTTTCACCAATGTAGTTTGGCCTGAGTGGGTCAGCTCTGCTATATATGCATCTCATCCTTTATGTACCAGCACACTAGTCAGAACATGTTACCATGTTTTATACCTTGGCAGAGACATGAGGGCAGGCTTGATTATGCAAGCACTTTTCACATACCTACTTATATCATGCCTACTAACTTACTGCCCAAAGTATGTCACAGGCCTAAGCCCAAAGCCAGAAGCAATAGGAGGCGTGTGGGTATTTTCTACCGCACATGGCAAAGGGCTTAGAATTAAGACTCGAAAAAGGAGTTTTGGCTTTTTTTTTTTTTTTCACAACTAAAGGATATTTGTGGGACATCCATTCAAAAGACTGATATTTATAAGTTTTAAGAGTATAGATATATAATGTTTATAATAATTAGAAAGGCCTTTTATCATTTAGAAATGACCAGAATATAGTCATCAATACCTGAAATATCTGAACACCTGAAATAAATCAAAGCACTATTATGGGATTAAAAAGAAATAAAAGTATAAATTAAAATTATAATTATATAAAATTATATAATAATTATTATATATAAAAATAAGTATAAATTTATACTTATAAATTAAAATATAAAAGAAATACAAAATTTGGTAATGAAGTCTACTTTATTCTTTTGGTTTTTTCCTGTACATTTGGTGTTGCCAAATAGTTTCCTAAATATAACAAAAATCTGCCATGCAGATTTGCCCATTTCCTCAAAGAGTTTCATAGGTTTGAGCTCTTAAATTTAGATATTGGTTCCAGGGATCCCTGGGTGGCTCAGTGGTTTAGCGCCTGCCTTCAGCCCAGGGCATGATCCTGGAGTCCTGGGATCGAATCCTGCGTCAGGCTCCCTGCATGGGGCCTGCTTCTCCCTCTGCCTGTGTCTCTGCCTCTCTCTCTCTCTGTGTGTCTCTCATGAATAAATAAATAAAATCTTTAAAAAAAAAGATATTTGTTTCCATTTTGAGTAATTTTTGTATATGATATAAAATAAGGTACCAATTTCCTTATATCTGAAATGAGTTTGTATACACCATATAGTTAAATCATATTTTTTTAATTCATTCAGCTGAATTCTGCCTTTCATTTGGAGAGTTTAATCTATTCACAAAGTAATTACTAATAAGGAAAGACTTAGTTCTACTATTCAGCTGTTTGTTTTCTGTGCTTTTTGTTCCTCAATTGCTTCATTATTATTCTTTTTTGTATTTAGTTTTTTTTTTCACTGAGTGCTATTTTGATACCCTTCTTTTGTGTACATTTTTTAGTTATTTTCTTAATGTTAACCCTGGAGATTACAAATAACATCCTTAATCTCTGTCCTTTCCCTTTTATAGTGTTACTGTCTGGATTACATTCTTAAAATTTTATGCATTGCATTTTTATACATTTTACAACATAATTTATAATTATTATTTTATACATTTGCCTTTTAAATCTTGTAGAAAAAAAGGATTACAAACTAAAAGTATAATAATACTAGCTTGTATATTTTACCTACATAGTCCTCTTTACCAGTATCCTTTATTACTTCCTAAAGCACATACTGTACTGCTTTCATTGTGTTAATTTTATTGCTTACAAATATGTTTTATGATGTGTTAGATGGTATACTTCAAGGATTAGGATAATTTCTTAAAGTGTCTCTGTAATTAAAGTAGTACCTTGGAATATAGTAAGTGTTCAATAAATGTTGATTTCTTAAAAAATAAAAATGTTGATTTAATGACTAAATATAAATCTATTACTTAGTATACTTATATTTAAGTCTTACATACACTTACATATATTTAACTGTGTATATACTTAAATAATCATATCTGAATACTAAGTATATTCAATATATACATTGTATTTACATATAATTTAAATATAAATATATTTGATATATTAATTAAATTAAAATAGAACTAAAAGTTAAATATGTTTTTAATATTCAGGCATACCTCTTTTTATCATACATTATTGCACTTCGTAGATATTGTGATTTTTTTTTTTTTACACATTCAAAGTTTATGGCAACCTGCATACAGCAAGTCTGTTCGTGCTGTTTTTCCAACAGCATTTGCTCACTTCATATCTCTGTGTTACATTTTGGTAATTATTGCAAATATTTCACAGTTTTTCATTATTATATTTGTTATGGTGATCTGTGATGTTACTACTATAATTGTTTTGGGGTGCCACAAACTGCCCATATAAGACGTCTTAATTGACAGATTTTAATTAAGTAAGTAGATGTGTTCTGACTGCTCCACCAACTGGCTTTTCCATTATCTCTCTCCCTTCCTCCTCGGGCCTCCCTATTTCCCAAGACACCACAGTATCCTTAAATTAGGCCAGGTAATAACTCTTCAATGACCTCTAGGTGTTCAAGTGAAAGGAAGACTTGCATGTCTCACTTTAAATGAAAAACTAGAAATGATTAAACCTGGTGAGGAAGGCATGTTGAAAGTTGAGATTATCTGAAAGCTAGGCCTCATGTGCCAAACAGCCAAGTTTTGAATGCAAAGGAAAAATTCTTGAGGGAAATTTAAAATGCTACTCCAGTGAACACACAAATGATAAGAAAGCAAAACAGCCTTATTGCTGATGGAGAAAGTTTTCATGCTCTGAATAGAAGATTAAGCCAGCCACAATATTCCCTTAAGCCAAAATCTAATCCAGAGCAAGGCCTTAATTCTCTTTAATTCTATGAAGGCTGAGAGGAAGCTACAGAAGAAGAGTTTAAAGCTAGAAGAGATTGATTCATGAAGCCAACTCCATAACATCAAAGAGCAAGTTGAAGCGGCAAATGCTGATGTAGAAGCTGCAGCAAGTTATCCAGAAGATCTAGCTAAGATAATTGAAGGAGGCTACACTAAACAGATTTTTCAATGTAGATGAAATGGCCTTACATTGAAAGAAGAGGCCATTTAGCACTGGACCATCTAGAAAGGGGAATTCAGTTCCTGGCTTTTTATCATAGAGCAGGCTGACTCTTGTTAATGGCTGATGCAGCTTGTGACTTTAAGCCGAAGACAGTGCTCATTTCCCATTCTGAAAATCCTGGGGCCCTTAGGAGTTACGCTCAACCTACTCTTGCCCCTGCTCTGTAAATGGGCAACAAAGCTTGGGTGACAGCACATCTGCTTATAACTTGGTTTACTGAATATTTTAAGTCCATTCCTGAGGTCTACTGCTCAAGAAAAAAAGATGGCTTTCAATATATGACTGTTCATTGACAATGCACCTGGTCACCCAAGAGCTTGGATGGAGATATGCAGTGAGATTAATGTTGTTTTCATGCCTGCTAATACCACATCCATTCTGCAGCACATGGATCAAGGAGTAACTTTGACTTTCAAGTCTTATTATTTAAGAAACATATTTTTGTAAGGCAATAGCTGTCATAGGGGTTTCTCTAAATTCAACTGAAAACCTTCTGGAAAGGATTCACCATTCTAGATGCTGTTAAGAAATTCATGATTCATGGCAAGAGGTCAAAATATCAACATTAACAGGAGTTTGGAAGGAGTCAGTTCCAACCCTTGTAGATGACTTTAAGGGAATGTGATTGAATTGCTGCAATCTCATGATAAGACTTTAACGGAAAAGGAGTTGTTTCTTATGGATGACCAAGAAAGTGATTTCTTGAGATGTAATGCCCTGATGAAGATACTGTGAAGATTGTTGAAATGATGGTAAAAGACTTAGAATATTACATAAATTTAGTTGATAAAGAAGTGGCAAGGTTTGAGAGGTTTGACTCCCAATTTTTAAAGAAGTTTACTGTGGGTAAAATGCTGTTAAACAACATTGCATGCTATAGAGAAAGTTCACTGAAAGGAAGAGCCAGTCAATATGGCAGGCTTCATTTTTGTTATATTTTAAGAAATTGCCACAGCCACCGCAGTTTTTAGCAACCTCCATACTGATCAGTAGCAGCCATCGACACTGAGGCAAGAACCCCTCCAGCAGAAAGATTACGACTCATAATGGTTAGCACTTTTTTTTTTAGCAATAAAGGATTTTTTAATTAAGGCGTGTATGTTGTTTTTTAAGACATAATGCTATTGCACACTTAAGAAACTATGGTATGGTGCATACATAACTTTTATATGTGCTGAGAAACAAGAAATTCATTGGACTTGCTTTATTGTCATATTTGCTTTATCACAGTGGTCTGGAACCAAACCTACTATATCTCCAAGGTATGTCTATTTATATTTAATAGAAATTATTAAAATAATTAAAAGTTATTAAAATGATAGTAATCATTATGAGATGATAATAGGGCATTAGTGAACATTAATATGACTTATAATGAGGCAGTATAGTGTATTATTACAATCATGAATTATTAAAAGAGAGAAGAAAATGCTCAATCCTAGTAGAACTTTATATTAACACACAGTAGAACATTATAAATTAGAGGGATATCTTATATTGATTATACTGACTGTCACTCTTTATTATTTTTCTGCTGCATTATAAATTATCACATAGTGAAAAAAATTATCACATAGTAGCTTAAGACAACACACATTTCCTAATGTCATAGTTTCTGTGGGTCAGGCATCTGGGCGTGGCTTAGCTCAGGATTCCATAGGATGCAGTCAAGGTATCAGCTGGGCTGTGTTTTTATCTGGACCTTGGGTCTTCTTCCAAGCTCATCCAGGGTGTTGACAGAATTCAGTTCCTTATGATCAGTAGCCCCTGATCCAGCCAGGAGCTACTCTCATCTCATAGAGGCTACTCACAGTTCCTGGCCCTGTCACCTTCATACAAGCCCTCTCACAGCAGGGCAATTTACTTTTTCAAAAGACCAATGAGATATATAAGAAGCAAGTCACAGGTTCTGCTCATACTCAAGTTGAGAGGAACCTATAAGACACAAGTCTGAGTCGTCTTAGGGTATGTTTGCCATATTCCTATTTTCTGTAAAGTGAGATGAAGAAAAAATGACTTCTATAAATAGTTCTTCCAAAACTAAAACGGATTACTGGACTATAAATTAGGACTTTATAATTTTCTTTTATGTTAATACTCAGTCTAGCATACAGAAATAGTAGAGGTTAATTTTGTTGAAAACCTTAAATATAAAAATAAAAAAAAATAAAAAAAAAACCTTAAATATTCTAGCTTTTGGAAATTAAACAATCTGTTTCTACATTTTTTCTCTATTGTTTGATTTGAATTTGTATTTTAAAAGCTTAAGATCAGTGTCAGAATTAGAAAAGTGATTTGAGTGGGGAAAAAGGGCAATGACATTAATTTTATGATAGTAAAAGTTTTTTCTTAAATTTGAGACACAGATTATGGAACTAAAAATTAAAATACACTTTAAAATACTAACTTAAGACTCTTGTCTCAATTGCAGAGTTTGGCTTTTAGAGAAGCAGGAAAATGTATGTTAGAGCCAAAAATATGACTTCTTTGGCTGTGACCAGGATTTCCTCTTCCCACCTTGGGGACTAGAAAGTAGAGGTAGGAAAATTTCATTTTGGAGCCAAGTGTGACTTGTTTAGTTCAAGTCATAATTTATTGCACATACCTCAGGGACCTGAAAATAAAGAAACCCACTATGAAATGTTGATAATGGGCCACTCTGAAGGGCAAGCATTAAGCTAACTTTCCCAGTGAGGATTTTTTTCACTTCCACCTTTCCCAGATGCTTCTGATCATTCTATAAGGACATACTTAATCGTGTAATAGTTAAAAAGAAAACTTTCTGTGCACTAAACCGTAGTATTTGAGGGGGAGGAAAGTGAACCAAGGCCTTTATATGATTAGATGTTGGTGAAAAAGTAGAACTAAAAGAAAAGTTGTTTTCTTTTAATGCAATTAAGTTACAGTATAACAAGGCTGCCATTTAGTGGATATCTACAGCAAATCCTTTGGCCAATTAGTATGATCTAAAAACTACAAAAGCCTTCAACTTTATAATCCAGGCATCTACATCTGAAATTGGTGGCTTGGTCATAATTTGTGAGACATTATAAGGTACAATATTTAGATTTTAAAATCGCATTTTATTTATATTCCCTAGCATAGTTTGGTAGTCGATAGAAATATTTTCTTTTCATGAGTATTGTGCCTTTACTTTCCTGTGGAAAATGCATAAAACCATGGCATATGGGTAAAAATATTTGTACTTTAAAGATGTTCAGGTGGTATGTTAGATGTTTATAATTGGTTTCATGAAATTTGATGGTAATATTCAATAACAGAAGTACTCTTACAATGATTGAAATAACTTCAGATAAATTTTATATTCGTGTAATCATTTCTCTTTATTAATATAGTATGTTCAGTTACTAAAATAGATTTTACCTGGAAACTTTAAAATTCAGAGGGTGATCTGATTAGTATCTTAGTATTGACATACAAAAACTACTATTTTTTTGTTTAGGAAGCTTCTCTTAGCTTTGAAGATACTGTACTCTGAGTATATTTAATCAGTTTTGGAAAATTACATTCATGATTGAAAAGACAAGCATGTTAAATTAGTTACTGACTTTATAACAAACATATAAATTTATAGGCTTCCATGCATTCTTGATGTTTTATAAACTTTAGAAAAGGGTTGTTATCTTTGCTTGCCCCAGAAGATAACAGCATTAATTAAACAGAATGCACGTTAAACTGCATTCAACTAGTGTTTTCAGGTGTCAGAGTATTATTAGATGATGGCTGTATATGTATTCTTTAACACTTATTTTTAAGGAGAATGATATTGATTCTTCATTATTTTTCTTGCTTTGATAGCAGCCTGTATATTCATCAGTAGATAAATGAAGCCAGGAGTGCAAGGGGCTATAGTATATCAAGACAAATTTCAGAAACAAACCGTTCTTAATAATTTTTAGTAGATTTATATATTCCTTTAGTATCACTTTCATAATTGTGTTGATGCCCTTGAGTATTATAGTATTTATTTATTCATTCATGCAATAAGCTTTTACGAAGAGCCTGATTTGTACTAAATATAGTAGGTACAAAAATGAACACAATGCTATCTCTACACTCCTGAAGTCTCTAATTTAGTAAAGGATGTGAGTATGTAACAGAATGTTTTGGTGGGATTGAGTTTAGGTATTCAGATGCTTGGAGAAAGTGAAATTGAGTAACAGTTTTCACCTCTCATCCAGATATCCATTTACTTTGATTGTCTAAAATAGGTGAAGGAAGCAGAGAGATGAGATTTGAATATTGTTTATACCAATATTGAAACATACAAACATTTGGAATAGCCTCTTCAAAGGTCAGATTATAAGACCATTCAGATCATTAAGACTATTCAGGATAATGAAACAACCATTTTTTGAGTATCTGCCTAGAGTACCAAGTACTTTAATAGACTGGTGACACAATGATCCACTAAACAGATTATAGTCCCTTATCTCATGGAATTTATAGTCTAGCAAGAAATAGTGATATTAAAGTAATAAACAGTTAATTACAGTTGTGATAGAGGCTGTAAGAAAAAGTCACAAGAACTATGAGAATGTATAACAGGATCCTGACCTAGTCTTTGGGGGTAAAGAAAGACTTCCTAAGGAAGTGATATTTAAGCTGACATGGGAAAAAAAGCTAGGAGTTATATAGGTGAGCAGAATGGATAAGAATATTCTCAATGGAGAGAATAGACTATGATCAGGCCCTAAAGGTGTGAAAGAAGATAAGCAGTTTCCAGGAATTGAAACAAGGTAGAAAGTGAGTTGGGGAGAATGGCATGTGAATAGAGGCTGGGAGAGGTATTAAGGAGCCAAATCATTTAGGGCTCTCTATGCCATTTTAAGGATTTGAGACTATTCTAAGCCAAGGGAAATTCTAAGCTATCCTGTGGGAAACCAGATCCGGGAATGGAGCCTGAGGTCAGAGCATAGTGGAGTTCTAGTTATAGTGTAGCATCTGATACAGAAACCCACCTGGATCTAGCTCCGATAATAACATGTGGTTACCCAGGGGAAACGGCTGTGTATATAAACTTAAACGGTTGTAATACTAAACTCCTAAGTTGCTTAGGAGTCCAGCAACTTGCTGTTGGAATTTTTGGAAACACTTAGGCCAAAGCACAGAAATGGAAGAAGAACCACGTCCTCTCTGAAGGTCCAGAATGAATTTATCCTCAATTACTTAAACATTTTTTTCCTTCTCAGAACACTTTTTTCCCCAGCTTTTTTATTTTTTAAAGAAAGCTTGGCCAAAAGTATTATTAAAGTAAGTTGTTAAGTATATCTTGAAATAACAAAATTAAAATCTAGTTTAAATCTAATCATGTCCTTTAGGTTGACAATTTGTAATTTGCCTTGGACACTGAAAACTGAGATAACCAAACCCTTGTACCCATCCCTCCTGAGAAACAAACACAAAAACATAAGAATAAATGGCTGAGGGATCCCTGGGTGGCGCAGCGGTTTGGCGCCTGCCTTTGGTCCAGGGCGCGATCCTGGAGATCCGGGATCGAATCCCACGTCGGGCTCCCAGTGCATGGAGCCTGCTTCTCCCTCTGCCTGTGTCTTTGCCTCTCTCTCTCTCACTGTGTGCCTATCATGAATAAATAAAAATTAAAATAAATAAATAAATAAATGGCTGAGGTATTTTTAATTTTTAAATTTAAAAGATTTCCCATATTTCTTAAAGGAATGTTTTAGGATCGGGGGGAAACATTTAAAATCACAAAGTTTTAAGCAAGTTTCATTAGCCTTTTTCCTTTTTCTCCGAATGACATAACTAATGTCATTCTTTTTCTATAGAAAAAAAAGCCATGTCTGAATAGAACTATAAATTAAACCTTTGGATATTTAATAAAACAAAAACTTCTGGTTTTGAGTTTATTTTTAAGATTTTGTTTATTCATGAGAGACACAGAGAGAGAGAGGAAGAGACACAGGCAGAGGGAGAAGCAGGCTCCTTGCTGGGAGCCTGATTGGGACTTAATCTTGGATCCCAGGATCACACCCTGAGCCAAAGGCAGACGCTCAACTGCTGAACCACCCAGGTGTCCCTGAAAAAAATGTTTTTTCTTGTGTTCATCTTGTTTTTGGCAAGAACAAGAACTTTATTGACCTTTGTATTTTACTTTTGTTCTCATAGTAGGTTTAAGGCCTTAAAAGTGAAATTATCACCCTGGGGAATCATAAGATTGATTGATATATTACTTCTGTTGGCCAGAACATAATCAGCAACACTACCTCAAAGGGAAGTGGTAGAATGGGTTTTTAATTTCTCTGAAAATAAGTTTAAGTTTTTTTCTTCAGAGTAGAATTTTTTTGTAGTGAATTTTAGCTTATTTATATTTATTTGGTCAAATCCCCTTAAACCCTACAGAGTACAGAGATGTAGGTGGGCTTCAGGTGAGTATGTTACTTGATATTTTCTCCAACTATAAAGCCTTAAGGTCTCAAATAACATAAACTGTAGTAGATAGCACTGGTCATTGTTTATACATCAGTCTTTCCTATTTTTCACTGAGACTGAAGGTTTGATCATTTGGAAATAAGTTCAATTTCTTTTTTTTTTTTTTTAAGATTTTATTTATTTATTCATGAGAGAGAGAGAGGCAGAGACATAGGCAGAGGGAGAAGCAGGCTCCCTGTTGGGGAACCTAATACTGGCTCAATCTCAGGAACCTGGGATCACGACCTGAGCCAAAGGCAGATGCGCAACCACTGAGCCACCCAGGTGCCCCCAGTTTAATTTTTCTACCTGTGGGACAAATAATGTGCCAGGGAGTATAATAAGCTCACAACACCTCATTATGCATTTTTTTAAATCAAAATTACCAAATTTGTTGCTTGAAATTACTTAAAATGGATTTTCTCAAGCTTGACATTAATGAGATTTTGGGCAGTTTAATTCTTTGTTATGAGCGATATGCTGTACATTATAGAATGTTTGGCAGCATCTCTGGCCTTTACGTATAGATACCAGTAGCAGACCCTTTTCTTCCCACTAGTTGTGACAACCAGAAATGTTTCTCCAGACATTGAGAAAATCTTTTGGTAGGCAAATCAGCCTCAGTTAAGTATTGCAGCTTTGTATAGTAAGACATATAAGTAAGTATATGTCATGAATTAAAATGAGCAATGTACATTTATTTTTTAAATTATTTTTTATCAAGTTGAAAAAAGACCAGTAAAGCTTTTCTGAGGAGCCAAATTTATACAAAATACAGTAGTTTCTTATTTTAACAGTTTTTTGGATTCTGCCCCACTTCCAGCACCTTCTTCGGAGAGACAATGACTTTCACTTCTTTTAGCTATTTTGTCTGGTATTTACCTCAGTATTTATCTTTATTTAATCAATTTTAAACCTGTTTACTTCGTATGTGATATAAGGATTTTAGCTTACTACACCTTTCCCTTTTTCCTCCTAATATATCACATTTTAAAAATTAAATCCATAATCAATATTCAAATCATGACTATGAAAATATTGTTCACTGTAGTCAAAAGATTTCCTTTCTTTCTTGAACTTTTTATCTTCCTATTAATAATGTCCTCTGCCCAGCCCCGGTGGCTCAGTGGTTTAGCGCCGCCTATGGCCCAGGACGTGGTCCTGGGGACCCAGGATCGAGTCCCCTATCGGGCTCTCTGCATGGAGCCTGCTTCTCCCTCTGCCTGTGTCTCTACCTCTCTCTCTCCTCTCTGTGTATTCTCATGAATAAATAAATAAAATCCTTAAAAAAAATAATGTCCTCTGCCCTTTTTTCCTTTTAAAAGATCTTCAATCTTCTCTCACCCTTCAATGAATCTATACAGCACCTTGCAATACAATTATCCTATCAGACCTGTCAGATAATAGGTCAGTCTTTTTTTTTTTTTTTTTAACCCCTGATGACATTGCTTCTTGAGCCTTCTGATCTACTTCAATCAGGACTGAGTTGTTTTGTTAGCCCACTTAACTGCCAAAATGCTGAAATTTCCCTTTGCTTTCATCCTAGACATTTGCCTGTCTTCTGTATTAGATCCTAAATTTCCTAGGTCTCAAATCTTCCTCCTGTTTCTTATTTACTGTTTCATCTTCATGGTACACATCCTCTAGCAGTTTACCTATACATTCATTTCCTGAGCTTTTTTTGGATTCCTGCGGCCTAACTGGCTTATTTCCCATCAGTAGTTCTGTGAGTACTTTGGTTTGAACTTTCGCCTCTCTGCTTAGCCATATACCATTTGTCCATCTGCTTTTCACATTCAAGTATTGGATTTTGAGGTTGCAGTTGTCTCTGAGTTTAATTGAAGATGAAGACTGTGTTTTTTTGTCTTTTAAGTTTGGGCAGTTTTTGAGAGGCAAGGAAAGAGAAATGTCTTTCTTTTTTCCTTTCTGAAACTAGAAGTGTTCATTACTTTTCAAGATAAAGAATGAGATTTTAAAATGCTGTGATCCCATATGCCTTATTCCCACACTCTCACATTCACATTTGAGAAACTCTAAGTTAAATATTCCTAACAATAATATTGTAAAGATGAAAAGTAATATGTTTTAAAAATCAAGCATATACTTATATTTGAAAGATAAATTTGGATGTAATAAATCTAGATGGAGAAAGTGTCAGAATTCGTTTGTTGGGATGTGGAGGCAATAAACAGTTTTAAGATTTTAAGTATATTTGAGTATTCTTCAGTACTTATGTAATCTGTTACATGCACACTTTCTCTTGACTGTGTTTGTTTTTAAATGTCACAGTGTTGGGATCCCTGGGTGGCGCAGCGGTTTGGCGCCTGCCTTTGGCTCAGGGCGCGATCCTGGAGACCCAGGATCGAATCCCACGTCGGGCGCCCAGTGCATGGAGCCTGCTTCTCCCTCTGCCTGTGTCTCTGCCTCTCTCTCTCTCTGTGTGACTATCATAAATAAATAAAAATTAAAAAAAAAAAGTCACAGTGTTTAATCATGTGAAATTTGAATCTGAGCCTCCTCTAAACGTACTATAGAATGAATATATATTCTACTGTGATTACCTTCTACTTTCTATGCCTGCCATTGCCACCAAACTTTTATGCAATATTCCCACCTCCCACCCCAGGGCCAAAGTGCTTAGTATTGTATTTTCTAGCATCCATAAGCCTCTTGCATGAGAGATAACTGCCTTCTTCCAGAATTCTATAGGAGTAGGTACGGTCTCTATCATCTTTTGAGTGCAACACTACTCCTTCCCATTTAAAAAGCCTCCTGATGTTAGCTCATTCCTTTAAGAGCCTGGGCTTCCATTTACAACTCCACCTTGCTTTCTTATGTACTATAGTATTTCATTTTGTTGACTATTGCCTAGAAGTGTTTATTCATAATTATTTGGCTCTTGTTTGTGACTTTAACAAGGGAAGCTCTAGATTACAAAATATAGGAATGAGCTAATATTCAGACTAATAAAGGACCAACCAGTTATGAACTCATTCCATAGATTATACCACGAACATATTTTATAAAGTTAAAATAAAGCTCATGGATTGCAAAGTGATAAAAGATATTATGGAGGATATTTAAAAGTACTAAGGTTATAATTTGTCAGAAAATTTACAATCGCAGAAATTATCAAAAATTAAGATTCAAAAGGAATACTATTTTCTATGTCCTGCCAATGTACATATTTTCATTGATATTTGATGAAAAAGTAGCCACTTAATAAACTGAAGAAACTGTTGTGCCCAAGATCCCGAATCTGAGAAACCGCCAAGGAGCCGACACCGATGCAAACACACGAGGGTTTATTTACAAGCTCAAGCCTGGGTCCAAGTGTACCCAACACAGCGGAGCAGGGACTTGGACCCCGAGATTAAGAGGCTTAGCAACTTTATAGGTGCCAGTGGCCAATGGGATACGCAGAAAGTTGCACAGTCATGCTGGTCCGCTGAGCCGGATCTCCGGTTAGGGTGTGCCCTGGTCTTTGACTAGGACGGGGCAGTGCCCTATGTAATAAGCAGGTCAGCACAAGGCGGGTGCGGCCCAAAATAGAGTCAGTCTTGCTCTGCTTGTCCAGGGGTAGGGGATTTTGTTCAATTTCCTGGGTCCCACAGAAACTTTTTTTATGTTACCTAAAATAATTTGCCTATATATTGAATAGAATCAGTTAACTTCATAAGAAGTTGATCGAGCTGTTAGAACCCTGGTTTGAGGTGAACAGCCTCAGAGATGGCCTACATTGGCTAATTGCCCACATTGTTTTTGTCAGTACTGTGGCTTTCATATATATGCAACAATGTAGTATGACAAAATGTAAAGCCCACCCAAACCTACTTGGGCTTTAGAAATATGGGATAAATAATAACTCCAGCCCACTTACCTCCAATATATGATATTTTACTGTTTTGTGCTAATTTTCATTTATTTCTTCAGCCAACTCTATGAGGTAAGGTTGGCAGGAATTATTTTCTTCCACTTAGAAAGGAGAAAACTGAGAAAGGAAACTAAATTGAGGGAGTACTGGTGACTTGCCCAAGATCAGACAACTAGTTAGTGTCAGTCTTAAATCCAAGCTGTATACTTTTACCTCCTTCCCTCAAAACGTACTATAGAATGAATATATATATATATATATATATATATATATATATATATATATATAACATTTTATGGAGGTGATAATTTAAGCATTTTCAGGTTAACCTAGACAATATCTTAATGTGGCTAGCCTAACTAAATTGCCACAGGGCTTATTATTTTTAAAAACTGTTTAGCTTTGCCCTTATAGAATAAGCATATACTATTTAAGATAATCTTGCGTATCTTAAAGTATTAACTGTCTTTTTTTTTAATAGAAAAATAGTAATTTCTTTTTTTCTGGGCTCATTTTCTTATCTTGACAAATTATTTTCATAATAAAAAACCCCAAGCATCTAATGCTCCATAACTGACAGATTGTTTTTGCATTACCCAAAGCATTTAATCAGGATTTTTTTAAAAAGATTTTATTCATACAAGAGACAGAGTAGGAGCAGGGCAGGGTGGGGGGAGTAGAGGGAGAGGGATAAGCAGACCCCTCACCGAGCAGGGAGCCAGTGCTGCCAAATCCCAGGACCCTAGGATCCTGACCTGAGCTGCAGGTAGACACTTAACCTACTGAGTCACCCAGACACCCTCAGGTTTATTTAAATATTAGTGAGTTACAATAAACTATTCTAGATAGTAATTAAATTATTATAACCAATTAAGGTAAAGTATGTTGAATATATTGAAAAAAAGAGATGCCTGGTTTAAGAAGAAAATTTTTTTCTCTATTTGAAATTTCTAGGCTATTTTTTTTATAGCAATGACAATTTATAACAGAGTTTAATATAGATTTTCTCTGTAAAAAGTGTGTCACCCAAAGCAGCCTTACTACATATGTAAGATAAGTTATGTTGCTGTTACTGGTCTGTTATTATGTTTTGATTATTATTTCCTAGTAGATGATTGTGGTCAGTTCCTAAGGTAACAAGAAAAGTAAGTAATAATTGAATACCATCACTTGCGTGAGCACTCAGCACTCGTGTGTGTGTGTGTGTGTGTGTGTGTGTGTGTGTGTTTAAACTCTTAAAGGGAGCCTGGCTTCTTAAGTCTTGGCAGAAACCCATTTTTTTCCCATTTAAGAAAATATATATACTATATTTGGTTAACTTGATGTTTAGAAATCTTGAAAATATGCCAGATGAAATAAAACCAGCTATATTCCTTTTATCTGGCTAAATTATTTTACATACAAGATCTTATGCTGAGTTTAGAACTCTAACCATTGGAATTTATAGTGTGATACTCTGATAAAAGTGTTTATACTGTGATGATATAGAGCAGTAAATGTCTCTAATGCACAGTCTCTGTCTTCCAAATTTGGTTTGTTATAAATATTTATGTTTTATGTCCTGTACCTTGGCGAAAGATAAAACTATTCTTCTTGAGTGTTTGCTAGACAAATGCGCTTATTTTTCTGAAACAACGTTTTAAAATATTTTTGATTAATAAGTTTAGCTGATTATTTGTTCTTAGTCTTATTTCCAGGCTTGAACTTGTGTTGTAAAGCTTACATATGAGGGAAAAGGCATAATCTGCCTGTATAGATTGCTTTTAGAAAGGTGTTATTACTCAAATCATAATACATATTTATATGAATTGGGATAACTTCCCGTCTTTCATATGAGTCAGTAAAGTGAGGAGTTGCATTTATAGTTCCAGCTCATATTTTTATCATACCACTTATTTCTTCAGAAGCTACTTGTAAAACTTGTAGAAGGCTATTCTTGTACAGAGCTACTTACGGCCAACACTGTTGAGTTTGACTAAGTTGAAAAATAATAATGTTCAAAATTGTGACTTAAATCTCTTGTTGACATATACAATGTAATACTTTTGGTTATTTTAATATATACTGTGCCCATCAGTAGTGTGCTACCTATACTCACTCCAATAAAAGTGAGAAATTGAAAGACTTAAGTAATTTCCTATTTGATTTCAAAGATATTATAATGTAATAGTAAAATCAGAATCCAAAACCATATAACTTTTGTATAAAAGCTATATGGGGATTTTTACATAATTCTCTAAGTACCACTTCAGTCTTTATTATCTATCTTTGCCATTCAGAATCTAATCTCTGCTTATGTCAGGCTAGCTTTTGATGCAAAGATATTTTTAGTTGTCTAGAAACTACTGTATTAAAGATATTTTTCATTTTGTGTGAACTTGAACTCATGGGAAAAAGAAAATGTTTTGTGAATTAGTGTAGAATCTGAACCAATGGTTTGCAAAACCAAGCCACTAAAAGAGTTAAACAGATTATTTAAATGAGTGAGCTAGTTGAGGGTTGGTAAATAGTTCACATTATTTTAAGCCACAGTAAGGGAGCCAGAAAACACAACTTTGGGCCTTCAGTTTGCAACTTTTGATAAAATAGTTTGATTTCTCCCTGCCATTCATACATCCCTCCAAAATTACACATATACTAATTTATTGAGTCTGGGGACCAAGTAGTTTGAACTCCTTATAGAGTATACAATTAAATATAACTTTCTATTTTGGGAAAGCCTTATAAAATGTATTTGAAAAGTACTGTTAACTGGTCTACAAGATCATTTTTCCAAACTACACTTGAGCTTAGTTTATGGTGTTTACTCTCTGTCAAAACTCAGAAAAACATTCACAGTTAACTTCCATAATGTAAAATGTCTGTCTCATTAGGCGTTAAAGAAGGATTGGTCAACAGGTATAATATTGTTAGACTCTATTGCTAATGTGAATGTGGACATGACCTCCCAAATAGATCAAAGACTAATCTCTTTGACAGTTACAAGATGGCAGAGCTTGCCTGGGGCCTTTTGCTGCTGCACATTGAAACTATTTGTTTGGAAAGTATGCCTGAGGGATGAGAATGTGTTTATAGGGATGAGCAGGTAAAAGTAAAAGGTTGTCTTTTGACATTTCAGCTAATCCCTTCCAGCCTTTGGCTTAGTTAACATTTAGGCTATTTGCTGGCAGGAGAAAACTGGCTTTTTCACATATGCTTTATGTCATTTTAAATTGGGCATTGATTTCGTGCCTGATAATCCCTAAGTGTACAATGAAATAGATTCTGATGTCATTAGAATGATGTATACTAGCTTCCTACTTTTTCAAACCCTTAGTTTTGCTTTCTCTAATTAAATGTGTTCCCCCAAAACAATTTTTACTTTTTATTAATTTTTAAGTCTGTTTCTTTATATAATAAAAAAATTATAATGTTAACCAATATATATTTACTTTCAAAAGTTTTTTTTTTCTTTTCATCTAAGATAGTTTTCTCAGGTAAAATACTGGCAATATTTTAAAGGCCATTTGCATTGTAAAAACTATTTGAAAATTTATAAAGAATTGAATTCATGGTGTCATACCTAAAAGTTAATTCATTTTAATGAAAACTAAAAGACCAAGGAGAGATAATTTTGTTTATTTAATCTAATAGTTGTTACATTATCTCTATTTCATTTGTAACTAATACATCCTAGAACAACTGTTATCATAGGCAGAGTGATTATTATAAAGTATTTATCTGGAACAGGGTATAGGAAAATTCTAAAACCCTTAAGCTGTTATGTCTGACAAAGGATAAATGCTTTAATTTGGTGGGGGTTGGATGGTACTGTTAAAGAATATAGAAAAACTAGTTGCATTTTGAGAAATAGATAGGAAATATATTTTTTCCAGTTGGATAGAATTTTTAAAGAATATTCTCTTTTAATCTCTATATGTTATACTTTATCTCTGAATTGTCAGAAATTTTTACATACTATTATCTAATGTTTCCTATAATGCCATATTATTTATTATATATATATTTAAAACATATCCTGTAGAGGTGAGTGGGTGGCTCAGTCAGTTAAGCATCTGCCTTTGGCTCAAGTCATGATCCCGGGGTCGAGATCAAGCCCCACATCAGGCTGCATGCTCAGTGGAGTGCCTGCTTCTCCTTCTCCCTCTGCCTGTCCCCTCTGCTTGTGCTCTATCTCTCTCAAATAAATAAAATCTTTTAAAAATAAGTAAATAAAACATAGCTTGTAACACTTAAAGGAAAGTTTATTTCCCTTGTATTCTAGTTATAAAGTTAATATAGAAATTTGACAGGTTATTTTGAGGGAATATAAAATTCAGTGTCTTTCCTACTAATTTGAAAGCTACTTGTCAGAAGTGTACCCTTCTTTTATTTGTTTTTTAAGATTTTTTTATTTTTTGAGAGAGAGACAGAGATAGCAAGAGAAAGCAAGAGCAGAGTGGAGAGGGAGAAGCAGGCTCTAGCCCAGGACTCTGAGATCATGACCTCAGCTAAAGGCCGATGTTTAACAGACTGAGCCACCCAGGCACCCCAGAAGTGTACCCTTCGGATTTCTCATCTAACACATGTCCTTTACTTTAGAAGGTTGATAGTATTATACACTGTATTGACACTTTTTCTCCTGAGTAGTTTTAAAACTTCTTAAAACTACTGTTAATTTATCTTGAAAGTCCAGAATTTTTCCAAGAGAATAGCTCTTTATATCTTTAATTAGGTGTATGCTACAAAAAAAACCATACTATTTACTTGCCCAGGAATACTACATAGGAGATCTTTACAAGGTAACTAAGTGAAAAAGCAATTCCTACTATTTCATATTAGGTAACTAGTTGCTAGGTATTATAGTCAATTTCTGTGAGCTGCCAATACTAGCAGTTATAGGTGATTAAATTGTTGTCGCTGTACTTGAGAACCATTTTAAATTTTATTTTAATTAGATTTTCTTTTTTTAATTTTCATTTTTATTTTTTTATTTATTAATTAGATTTTCTTTCTCATTCCATTTCTAATTAGGAAAAGTAATCCACAAGAGAATTGACCTACTTGATCACTCATAGGAGCTATGTAGTGTTTTGACTCCATAGATTTTTGTTCTTGACCTCCAGATCAAGAGTTGGGTGCTCTACAGACAGAGTAAGCCAGGTGCTCCAGAAATTAATTATTTATCAGGAATTAAGCCAAATTTATCTTCTCCCTTAAACATACTTCTTGTCTTCTCTTGATGGATTACTAGATTGCTTCTCTCTGGTGGCTGGAAACTTTGTGGAGTCATTTTTGACTTTTCTCTTTAGTAAGCCCCACATCTACTTTATCACTAAAGTTCTGTAGCTCTACAATGTATTACAAACCTGGGCCTCTTTTCCATTCCTTTTGCTGTTCCAAATAAGGCCTTCATTACTTTTGCACCAAATTCATGTCTTCATTTCTCAATTCTTCTTACTTCTATACATTATAATAAAAGCAAATACTTTAAGACTTAAATTTACTTGATGGCTGTTTGTACTCATATTCTTTTCAGTCCCTTATAAACTCTTGCTAGACAGAACATATTTTTAACTTTTTTTTCAGATTTATTTATTTATTTGAGAGACAGAACACGTGAGCATGAGCAGGGAGAGGAGGAAAAGGAGAGGGAGAGAGAATCTCAAGCAAATTCCCCACTGAGTGTGGAGGCCAGCATGGGGATCAGTCTCACTACCCTGAGATCATGACCTAGGCCAAAATCAAGAGTCAGGCGCTTAACTGACTGAGCCACCCAGGCAACTCTAACTCATCTTTGTATTTCTACTGCCTATCACAGATGTTTTGTACATAAGTGAAACTGTAAATGTTAGTCTAAATTCAGTGTTTCTTTAAGCCACCAAAAATTTCCTCCCTCCCATTTTATAAATTTTTGTACTTCAAATGTTCTATTTTTTGTTTCTACAGCATTCTTTTTTATTTAGGTTCTTTTTTATTTTTATTTTTTAGCTTTATTGAGACATAATTGACTCTATAGCATTCTTGAGAGCTGCCTAAAACATAATCCCTTTTAGGGTACCTGGGTGGCTCAGTTTGTTGGATGTCCAGCTCTTGATTTCCATGCCCAGCACAGAGCCTGTTTAAGATTTTCTCTCTCCCTCTCCTTCTGTCCCTCCTCTGCCTCTTGCTGTCTCTTTCTAAAAATAAAAACCTCTTTTTCATTCAGTGAATGTATAAAAATATAAAATCATAATGCATAATTTCCTTTTACTTAGAACTTGCATCTTTTTAAAGGAGAAATTTTACAGGAAAAAGCTCATTATCTTATATATTTAAATAGGTCAGTCTGAGTTGTGTATACCATACACTCTAACCTTGTATGAAAGTAGTCTACTCTCAGGATGATGTAATTTTAACAATTTTTATGAAGACCAGATGAAGGTTGTTGGATATGTGGTATCCTTTGATGTGACACTGCTTTTATTTTTTTTTTATTTTTTTAAGATTTTATTTATTTATTCATGAGAGACACAGAGAGAGAGAGAGATACAGGCAGAGGAAGAGGCAGGCTCCTTGCAGGGAGCCCGATGTGGGACTCGATCCTGGAATTCCAGGATCACGACCTGAGCCAAAAGCAGATGCTCAACCACTGAGTCACCCAGGTGCCAGTGACACTGCTTTTAATAGGAATGTAGTTATGTCCTGTAATTAATTCTGAGTCTCTTTGAAAAGGGATATGATTATAATATCAAATTCAATTGACCAGGTAGCAGAATTTATTGTGATTTCTTTTCCAGCAAGAAGTTTAATTTAACATAGTTTTTGAATGTAGATAGAAAATCAATGTAGATTCAGTCATTTGGAAAAGTAAGAGATACTTGATATCCTATAATACTGAAGCCTTTGAGGCACTAAATATTGTCTCAAATGTATTAGTACTGTTTCAGCTCTGAATTTTAAATTTGTTTAGATCATCACTGAATGCTTTCATATGCTTTGATTCTTCCACACCTATGTCTTTGGTGTGCATAAGGTTATTTTGCTCTAGTTTATGTTTTTCTTTGCTTCTGTGGATCTATCTTAAGACTTACCAGTTCATAAAAAAAAAAAAAAAAAAAAGACTTACCAGTTCTTCTATCTTCTCTAATCTGCTGTTAAGCCTACCCAATGGAATGGAATTTTATTTGTTACTATATTTTTTCAGGTGTAGAATTTCCATTTGGATCTTTTTTATAGTCTTTGTTTCTCTACTGAGATTCTCTAAAGTGTATTCATTAAGCTGTATGTTTTTAAGTTATTTAAATATATCTATAACAGCTACAATAAAGTCTTCACTAATTCCAACAGCTGGGCCCTTGCTAAAATTGGTTTCTATTAACTTTTTTTTTCTTTGATTATGCATCACATTTTTTAGTAATTTTTATTGTACACTGGGCATTGTAGGTAGTACATTAGAGATTCTGGACTCTATTCTATAAAGAATATTGATTTTTGTTTTTTGTAGGTAGTTCAATTAGTAGATGATCATCTTGAACTTGTATGAGCATGATTTGAAAATTTTTAAAGGGAGATCTGGGAAAAGCTCAAAGTACATAATCTTTAAACTCTGTCTCCTCTGTGGTTCTTGTCAGTTTTAGTTGAAATATTTTGGGGGGTTGGTTTAGATTTGGCATAGCTCTGAACTGGGGTGTGTGTGTGTGTGTGTGTGTGACTCAGGTTTTATTTTAAAAATGTATTTTGGCTAAATTTTTGTGTCAAAATGTATAAATCTATTTCTTTTAATAATACAGTATCTCAGGATAAATGTAATATAACATTTTAATTAATCCACTTGGTAGACATTTAGGTTGTTTCTTACTTGTCTTCAGGGCAAAGAAGCAGTGAATATCCTTGTATATATTATCTATTTGTACTTGTAGAAAAATATAAACACTTTTGGTAAATATTTGTCAGTTTTTGCAGATAAAAGCAATGGAATGGTTAAATGTGCATTTCTTCATTTACTAGTAAAGTTAAGCATCTTTTCATGTGGGCTGCCAGCCAGTTATCATTCATCTAGTTCTGTAAAAGATGCCATTTGGATTTTGATGGGAATTTTATTGAATCTATAGATCACTTTGGGTAGTTAGGATATCTTAACAATGCTGATTATTCCAATGCATAAACATAGGATCTTTCCATTTATCTGTGTTTCTTTGATTTCTTTCATCAATGTCTTATAGTTTTTGGTGTAAAGATCTTTTGCATCCCTGGTTTAATTTATCCCAAAGTATTTTAATTATTTTTGATGCTATTGTAAATGGGACTGTTTTCCTAATTTCTTCTTTGGATAGTTTTTATTAGTGTATGGAAATACAACAGATTTTTGTATGTTGGTTTTGTATCCTCCAACTTTACTAAATTCATTTATTGGTGCTGAGAGTTTTTTGGTAGAGTCTATAGGGTTCTCTCTATATAAGATCCTGTCATATGCAAACAAAGACAGTTTTACTTCTTCCTTTCTGGTTTGGATGACTTTTATTTATTGCCTTATTGTTCTGGCTAGGACCTTCAGTGGTTTGTTGAACAGAAGTGGTTAGAATGGGCACCTTTGTCTTCTTCCTGATGCTAGAAGAAAAGTTTTCAACTCTTCACCACCGAGTATGATATTAGCTGTAGGCTTGTTATATATAGACTTTATTATGTTGAAGTACATTCCTTTTATATTGATTCCTTTTATATTTGATCATGAAAGGATGTTGAATTTTCTGAGATGCTTTTTCTGCTTCTATTGAGATGATTATATGGTTCTTACTCTCTTTTTCACATTTATTGATTTATTGTTTTCTGTATAGATAAACCAGTCTTGCATTCCAGGGATAAATCCCACTTGATCATGTGTCTAATTCTTTTAATGTGCTGTTGAATTCAATGTCCTAATCTTTTGTTGAGGATTTTTGCAACAATGTTTATCATATAGGGATGTAGGCCTGTAATTTTCTCTTCTTGTAACATCCTTATCTGGCTTTGGTATGAGTAGTGCTGGGCTCTTAAAATGAGTTTGGAAGTTTTCCCTTCTCTTCAATATTTTGGAAGCATTTGAGAAGGGGACAGTGTTAATTCTATCTTAAATGCTTGATAGAATTCATCAATGAAGCCATCAGGTCCTGGGATTATTTTTGTTCAGAGATTTTTTATTGCTGCTTCAATTTTCTTACTTGATATAGATCCGTTCAGATTTTTTTTTTGTCTCTTCATGATTTAATCATGGTAGGTTGTTTATTTTTTGGAATTTATCCATTTCTTCTAGAATAGTTACTCCAATTATTTGGCATATAATTGTTCATAGTAGCCTCTTACAATCCTTTGTATTTCTGTAGTATCACTTGTACTCTTTCTTTTTTTTTAATTTTTATTTATTTATGATAGTCACACAGAGAGAGAGAGAGAGAGGCAGAGACACAGGCAAAGGGAGAAGCAGGCTCCATGCACCAGGAGCCCGACGTGGGACTCGATCCCGGGTCTCCAGGATTGCGCCCTGGGCCAAAGGCAGGCGCCAAACCGCTGCACCACCCAGGGATCCCACTTGTACTCTTTCATTTATAATTTTTTTACCCTTTCTTTTGCTTATTTAGCGAAAAGTTTATCAGTCTTATGTTTAAAAAAAAAAACCAACTCCTAGTTTCAACGATTTTTTTCTGTTGCTTTCTAGTCTCAATTTTATTTGTGCTCTCATCTTAGTTTCCTTCCTTAAGCAAACTCTGTAATTAGTTTGTTCTTCTTTTTCTAGTTTCTTAAGATGTAAAGTTAGGTTGTTTATCTGAGATCTTATTGTTTTTTCTTACTACAGTAACATCTACAGATGTTTATCACTACAAACTTTTCTCTTAGAACTGCTTTTGGTGCATCTGTATATTTTTGGTTTGTTGTTTTTCCATTTTCATTTGTATAAAGATACTTTTTGAGTTCTCTTCTGATTTCTTCTTTGGCCCATTGACTGTTCAGTTATGTGTTATGTAATTTCTGCATATTTGTGAATATTCCAGTTTTCCTCATGTTATTGATTTCTAATTTCATACCCTTGTTGTTGGAAAAAATACATTATATGATTTCAGTCTTAAATTTCTTTATGTTCTTATGACCAAAACATAATCTATCCTGGAAAATATTCTATGTGCACTTGAGAAGAATGTGAATTCTGTTGCTATAGATTTAGACCAAATCATAACAATATTTACATTAAATGTGAATGCTCTGAACATCCCAATTAAAAAGCAGAGATTAAAAAAAATAAAAATAAAAAGCAGAGATTATCAGGCTAGATAAACATTTAAAAATGAACCTCTGATGTATGTTTCAACATAAATGAATTCCAAAATCATTATGCTAAATGAAAAAGACAAATTATTACATACTGAGTAATAACATTTATAAGAAATTCTAGAAAAGATAAAACAGCAGATCATTGGTTGACAAAGTCAGCAGTGAAGGAGAGAGACAATAGAAAGCACATTTGCAGGGTGATGAAAATATTCTATATTATGATTATAGTGGTGGTTATATGACAATACATTTGTGTTGGGACGTGAAGGGACACCTGGGTGGCTCAGTGGTTGAGTGTCTGCCTTCAGCTCAGGTTTTGATCCCAGGGTCCTGGGATCAAATCCCGTATCAGACTCCCCACAGGGAGCCTGCTTCTCCCTCTATGTCTCTACCTCTTTCTCTGTCTCTCATGAATAAAGAAATAAAATCTTAAAAAAAAAAAGACTTAATCTACGTGTACATTGAAAGCTTATGAATTTTATTCTATGTGATTAGCTGATTTAATTAAACAGCTAATTAGTTGCATGTAGGAATTCAGGGAATGTAAAGATGAATAGACATAGAGAAACTAAACAAAATTTAGTACTGAAATATTGAAAAGCAAAATCTCTAACAAAATGATGCTCAGAAGGTTAGAAGTTAATATGATTTTTAAAATGAGTGTTATCTACTATGTTCTTAATATTTTTTAAATTATTAGGTTGAACTAAAGCGACAATACAATGATCAGCACTCAAAATTGAGAGGTCTTTTACCTGGTCGTCAGTGGTATGAAATTCAAGCATATAGGGCCTTAAACCAGGCCCTAGGTAGGTAAGTGAAATTTAATGTAATGTTACTATAATATTATCTATGGCCAGGGCTATAGAAGAAACCGTCTTGCTACTTCTTAGACTAAATTTGATAGCATTTTGCTTAGGAACTGATAAATTTTAAGTGATATATGTCACAAGTGAAAGCTGAAAAGAATCAGTGGAATAAATGAATCCCTAAAACCTCAACATTTGCTAAAGTTTAAAGATTAATGATTGATCAAACGATGAATGTCACACAGAAGAGGTACTCAGTAAATGTTTATAGAAGGTCACCACCAAACAATAAAAGTTTTATCTTATGAACATCAGAACCTAGATGATGATTTTATGGATATAAAGCGAATAATTCAAGAAGAGTTAAAAAGAAACATGCTTGTAGGGGTACCTGAGTGGCTCAGTTGAACATCTGGCTCTCAATTTCAGCTCAGGTCACAATCTCAGGGTTGTGAGATCAAGCCCCTCTTTGGCTTGGTGCTCAGCCAGGAGTCTGTTTAAGATTCTCCCTCTCCATATTTCCCTCCCCCTGCTCCCTCTCCCTCTCTCTCTCTCTCTCTCTCTCTCTCTCAAGTAAATAAGTCTTTTTTAAATATAAAATTAAAATTTTTTTTAAAAAAAGCCATGCTTGTGGAACTAAAGAATTAGTGCCAATTCACAATAACATTTAATTATAACAACAATTAAATCTTTTCCTAAGGATTCTGGTCCATTAAGATTTGTGCTTTGGGGCAGCCCCGGTGGCGCAGCGGTTTAGCGCCGCCTACAGCCCAGGGCATGATCCTGGAGTCGCCGGATCGAGCCCCACGTCAGGCACTCTGCATGGAGCCTGCTTCTCCCTCTGCCTGTGCCTCTGCTTCTCTCTCTCTCTGCATCTCTATGAATAAATAAATAAAGTCTTAAAAAAAAAAATTTGTGCTTTGTGGAACTAGTTATTAAATCACCATTTTATAACATAATTTTCATGTTGTGGAACATCAGCATTTAATTTATAAACAAAATAATTCTTAGACTTTGAATAATCTCATCTAATATTTTATATTCTCTGTTTATGAAATTGTAATTAGTTAAAACCATGTAATAATTTTTTCCTGTGAGGCTATAAGTCACTCATATAATCAAAATAAAGAACACAAGAATAAAGTGATTGGTATTTCACATCAAGTTGCACTATAAGTCGTTCTTGAACCATTTCATGTTTACTTGGTCTTTTCCTGTTGATTGACCTGTTTTGTGTTCTCTAATTTGTATTTTAATATTCAGCAAATAGTTTCTAGGGGATCCTGAATATTATTTAAAATTCTGGTTTTCCCCAACCTTTAACTAAATTTTTATTTTTTTATTCTACCTTTTTTTGTCAAAATTCTTGACTTTTAGTCACTATACTTAATTTCAAGAAAGTATTCTTACCCCGGTTATTATTTTTTTCCTTTTAATATAGACAATGCATTGAATTTTAAGAAATTACTTGAAGTAAAAATATATATATCCCACTTTGTCATTTGTAAACATTTTCTACACATATCAAGTAGTTTGTAAGAGATTAAATTACTTGTCTAATATCACATACTACTAAGTGGGCCTTCACACTTTGGCCCCACCTACTTTTAAAACCTCAAGACCTGCTTTTTCATCCTTAGACCTTACCTTTATCCTCTAAAATTCTCCCTGTTAAGCATAAAATATCTTACTAGTAAACATACCGTATCCTTTCACTATTCTCTGCTTTGGCATACAAACTATCATACAATTCATTTGACACGTTTACCCATCAAAACCTAGTTGAAGATCATGTCCTTTATGAAGATTTCTTTTTACTTTTCCAACTAGTTTTTACTCCTTAGGAAACCCATAGTAGTTTATACATTATCTCTGTTACACATCTAACTCATTGTATTGTAATAACATGTTTATATGTCTGTCTCCTTCCCTAAACATGTATTTTACGTTTTCAGCAACCAACTATGCCTCAGCTTGGGGCATGGATGCTCAATAAATACTTGCTGAATTTGTGAAAAATAGTGATTTGGTGCTTTCCCCCACTATACCATGTTGACCAGAGAGCTTCTAGAGCTTCAAACATACTTTTCTAGAATTTCATAAAAAACATGTGTTTTGGGGATCCCTGGGTGGCTCAGTGGTTTGGCGCCTGCCTTTGGCCGAGGGCGTGATCCTGGAGACCTGGGATCAAGTCCCGCATCAGGCTCCTGGCATGGAGCCTGCTTCTCCCTCTGCCGGTGTTGTGTGTCTGCCTCTCTCTCTCTCTCTCTCTCTGTGTGACTATCATAAATAAATTTATTTTTTAAAAATTTTATTATTTAAAAAATTGATAGCCCACTGTCTTTGTATTGATTTTCAGGGAAACAGTGTCAACAAGTAGCAACTTTTTATTATAAAGAAACATTATTTAAAAATCAAGTGAAAAAAAAAATCAAGTGAATGTTTTACATCACTTGATAAAACTCATAATATGTATTGATAGACATAAAAGGTACCTATATCAGGCACTTTTCGTATAAGGGATAAATCTAGAAGGTCTAAAGTAAGCAGAAACAAATTGAGTTTTAAAAAATCTTTTTTTTTTTTAAGCCCACATGGGACTGTTAGGAGTATTTGAAGTAATATAAGTCCATGAAATGTAATAACAGCCTTTGGGAATGTACCAGATGGTTTTGTGACCAGGTTACAACTGCACTATAAGTTTCCTAACGGGTGTGCTTTACTGAAAGTATAATCTTTGTCTCAAGTGGGCATAATTCATTTGAACAAGGCAGAATGAAAACAATGGAAAAAAGAAAAGATGAAATTCTTTTCTCTGAACTGTTTTGTTAACTTAAATACCTTTCTACCATAGGACACTTTAAAATAAACCAAAGTGGAATAAAAAATAGAGTGGTGCCCTGACTTTCCAATGATTTTTCAACAGTGTTCTATCATATTGGCATATCCATGTTCCTATCCTTCCTAATTTTGTGGTATGATGCCTTAGAACCTCTGAATTGCTTTAAAATAATATCAGAAAAGGATGTCATATAAAATTTAGATTTTTTTAAAAGTTTCTGGAAAAATCAAACATTTATATTAATCTCCACCCTTCTCAAAATTCCATGATAGTAAAGAAATAAAAATGTCAAAACTAAAAGTTTAAAAGAGTGGAACACTAACAGATGAGATGTCAGCAAACTTTGGACACTGGAGAACAGATGAATGAGTGACTTAGCAGGCAAAAGAAAGCTATTGTAAAGGCCAGCAAGATTCTTCAGATTGAACCGTGGAAAAGCTTAGGATATGGGGGCACTGTAAGTAGACAGCCCCCTGCACGGGTCAAATTAACTCTCTGGGGAGATTGTATTAGAGAGTTTATATATTCTTCAACTCCAGGTATAGCTAAAGATGTATTAAGAGCAAAGAGTGATCACCAGATATATTTTTTTGAAATCTGTAATATGAAAAACACAGACCAAAACAATAGCAAAATCACACCAATAAAAACAAGGTGGAAGAGCTTGTAGAAAACAGAGACAGTGCAATAGAACAGAAGTTGGTCAAACTTTTGGTAAAGGAGTGGGCAGTACATATTTTAGGTTATTTTGGCCATGTACAGTCTGCATATTCTTCTTTATTTTTTCTTTAGTCCTTTAAAAATGTGAATACCATTCCTACTTTGAGGCTGTACAAAAACAAGATATGGAGCAGATTTTCTGTGTGGGCTTAGTTAGTCAACCCCTTACCCATAGAGGGTAAAATATTTCCTTAATGAAATAAGAACAGATTTATCATAGGAAAAGTTTCCAGGCATTAAAATGATAGCAACAAATTTGAAATGCAGAATTAGGCTTAGAAGATAAAATTGAAATATCCTAAGTCAAAACAACAAAGATACAAAAAAATTAAAGATCATATATAAGAGCCAAGTTCTAATAAAAAGGAAATCTATAGAAAGAGACTAGAAAAAATATGAAGGAAATTAAACCTATCAAAGAAACAATTCAAGGAAAATGTTCATAATTGAAGGATATAATTTTCTGATTAAGGGGGCCCACGCAAGCACCAGTAAAGGGAGAAAAGCTATAAAGCATCTCACTGTGTAGTTTCAAACTACCTCAGATAGAGAAAAAGTCCTAAAACATTCCAGGGGAGTGTGTGTGGGGGAAGGTCTCATACAGAAGATGCGAAATCACATTTGAGAGTCTCCTTAAAAACATTAGAAGCTAGAAGACAGTTTTAAATTATTTTCAATTTTTTGAGGGAAATTTTGACTTGCAATTTAAGTTCTATACAACTCAAATGATCAATAAACTGTAAGATAAAATAAAGCTTTCAATATGCAAGGACCTAAAACATTAGCTTTAAATGCATACTTTCCCAGGATGCTCCTGGAAGATATGCTCTGTCAAATAAGAGAAAATTTGTACAGAGGAATATCTAGGTTTCAGGAAATGGGAGTTCCAATCTAGAATACAGGAAAGGAGAAATCTTAGATTAGGAGAGGAATCCACTCTGGAATGACAGCTGTGCAGCAGCCCCATAGTAGTCAGTCTAGAATGGATTTTTGACCATATTGAGTAGAATTTTTATAGCTGTGGCAAAGTTTGGGAATTAATTAATGATAGAATACATAGAAAAGTGGGGCACCTGGGTGGTTCAGTCAGTTAAGCATCTGCCTTTGGCTCAGATCATAATCTTAGGGGCCTGGGATCGAATCTTAAGTGGGGCTTCCTGCTCAGCAGGGAGCCTATTTCCTTTGCTCATGCTCTCTCTCTCTCTCTCTCTCTCTTTCTCAAATATATTAAATCTTTTTTTAAAAAAAAAGGTACATAAAAAAAAACAAAAAAGGAGAGAGACAGTTATTAACTCTAGGGCAGACCAAGAAATCTTGTGCAAGAAAAAAATGTAATCATGGTGTACAATATAGCACCTATACATGATAATCCATTGAATATTGATTGCTCAGAATTGTGGTATAACTATCAGGAAAATGAAGAGGTGATGAAGTATCCGTGATGTAAGAGAATAAACATCTTTTGTAGGAAGAGTCAACATATAATGTGTAAAGTTTAAAAACCAAGAAGTAGTAGTAGTTCTAAAAGTTATTTAGAAACATGGAAGTAAAGAAGTAGAAGAAGAAAGTAGAAGTAGAATTGTTTCTGAGGATTGGGAATTGGAGATAGGATGTGCATAGGTAAAAGAGAATTCTGGTGTTTTGTTTTTTTTTTTAATTATAACTACTTTACTACCATTTGATTTTTAAACTATGCTTATGTATTTGATTAAAAATTAAAATTTGCAAAGTTAAAATTAACTTTTAAAAAATAGTCTGGAGGTTTCAACTCTAGATAAGATGGAGTAAGCATACTATATACTGTCTTAAAAGCCTGGACAGAATGCATGGAATAGCTATTTGAGTACTGTAAAAAGTAAATAGTGGCAGGCAGATTTGGGAAGAATAGAATTCAAAGTACAAGAGAACTTTCTGGAGTAAGTATATTAATATCAAATACAGTAGAGTTCAGAGCAAAGAGTTATTATTGGAGTATTAAAAAGGAAAATTATATAATAATTTAAGGGTCAATTTACCAATAAGTTACAAAATCCTTAATGTATATGCACCTAAAAAAGAGCTTCAAAATATATGATGTAATAACAAATCTGAATAGAGAAATAGATAAGTCTGAAAGTATATTTGAAGATTTCATTTCCTTTTTCCTTAAGGAATAGACAGAAAACCAATAAAAATACAGAAGATTTGCTTTTTTTTTTTTTGCGCGCGGCCGGCGATGGCGGAGGGTCCTCGAGGCACCGTCGCCGAGCGGGCCCGGCGGCAGCGTCTGCGGGCCAGTCGCTGGGCTCTTCGAGAAACCACTTAGAGGATGGCCGTGATAAAACACTAGGAGCGTAACTGCATGTAATGAGCATATAGGTAGCTGCAGATGAATATTCTCATCCATAACTTTTGTGATTGAAATTCTTCGTTGCTTCAAAGGCATGCAATTGGAAGGAAAAATGAAGAATTGGTCAAGAAGAGATGAATCGAAACATGTTGAAAATTAATATTTTATTTAACATTGATCACCTCACAATAAGTTATAGAAAAATACATGTTTGAATACTTATAATTGCTAGGCAATAAAGTATTAATCTTTAAAATAAAAAAAAAAATACAGAAGATTTGAACAATGCTATTAACCACTGTATTGAATTTACATTATAGATACTCCATACAACATTAGAATAATGTTGTTTCCAAGTGTGCAAGGAACATTTATTAAAACAGATCATATCCTGTATGATAAACTTTACATTTTTAAAAGAATTGAAATCCTAATTTGTTCTCTGATCAAAATGGAATTAAACAATTAAATTAGAAATCAGTAACACTTGATAGAAAAAGAACCCCAAATACTAGGAAATTAAAAACATACTTTTTTTTACAGTAAATGTCTAGTAATTTTTTTAATTTAAATTGTAATTAGTTGGCATACAGTTCAATATTGGCTTTAGGAGCAGAGTTCTGTGGTTCATCATTTACTTGTAACACTCAGTGCTCATCATAGCAAGTGCCCTCCTTAATATTCATCATCCATCTATCCCATACCTCTCCCACCTCCATCAACCTCAGTTCTCTATAATTAAGAGTCTCTCAGTTTTTCATCATTTGTGTCCCACGCTCTCCTTGTTCATCTATTTTGTTTCTTAAATTCCACATATGAGTGAAATTATAAATATATTTCTAGTGGCGCCTGGGTGGCACTGTCAGTTGGGCTTCTGACTCTTGGTTTCAGTTCAGGTTGTGAACTTAGGGTCATGGGATCCAGCCCTATGTCAAACTCCACACTCAACACAAAGTCTGCTTTATTTAGACTCTTTGTCCTCCTCTCCACCCCCTAGAATGAATAAATAAATCTTAAAAAAAAAAAAAAAGCATACTTCTAAATAATCTATAGGTAAAGCAGAAAATCTTAGGAAAATTAGACTATACTTTGAGTTAATCAAAATGAAAATATATCCAAATATGTGGGCTGCATCTATAACAGTGCTCAGTGAGAAATTTGTATCATTAAATGCTTATTTTAAAAAAGAAGAAAGGTCTCAAATCAATAATCTAAGCTTCTACCTTAAGCTAGGAGAAGAAAAGTAAAATATATATAAAGCACACAAAAAATGGAATAATAAAGATAAAAGTATAAATCCATGAGTTTGAAAACAAAGGAAATCAATGAAACTAAAAATTGAGAAATTGATTTTATTTAAGATTATTTATTAGAGTAAGCACAAGTGTGAGGAGCAGAGGGAGAGGAAAGAATCTTAAGCAGACTCTCTGCTGAGTGCAGAGCTCAGTGCAGGGCTCAATTTCAAAACCCGGAGATCACAACCTGAGCTGAAACCAAGAGTCAGATGCTCACCTGACTGCACCATCCAGGCGCCCCTAAAAAATTGATTTTAAAAAGATCAGTAAAAAAGAGAAGCCACAAATTAACAATCTCCAGAATAAAAGAAGTCATAGTACTATATACTCTGCAGATATTAAAAAGATAATATGGGAAAAACTATACTATATGCATACATTCAACAACTTAGATGTGATAAACTAATTCCCTCAAACCCACAAAGTACCATACTCACTCAAGATGAAATAGATAACTTGAATAGTCAATCCTCTTTCTAGTAAAGATACAACTTGTAGTTTGAAAATAAATCACCTAGCAAATTACCAAGCATTTAAAGAAGTAACACCCAATTCCATTTGATCTCTTCTAGAAAATAGATGGTATGGGGCACGTGGGTGGCTTAGTGGGTTAAGCATCTGCCCTTGGCTCATGTGATGATCTGGGATTGAGCCCCAAGTCAGGCTTCCTGCTCAGTGGGATGTCTGCTTCTCCCACATCCTCTGCCCCATTCACCCCCACTCATTCTCTCTTTCTCCCTCTCTCTCTCTCTCTCAAATAGGTAAAATCCTTTTTTAAAAAATAGATAGAACCCTTCCCAATTCATTTTATGAGCCCAGTACTATCTTGCAACCAAAACTAAATGAAGACAATATAAAACAAGAAAGAAAGAAACAAACAAAACTGTAGACTAATACCTGTCAAAAAATATAAGTGAAAATATTCTTAAATTAGGTGAGATGTACAAAAATGACAAAGCCCTCTGAAAATTCTTTAATAAAGGAATGAGAAAACAGGCCATATAGAATCAACTTTTTCGAAACTATAAATTAACCAGTTTACAACATTCCAGGAAACATTTATTCATGAAAATTGCTGAATCTCACTAAGAACAGTGAATATGGGGATCCCTGGGTGGTTCGGCGGGTTTCACACCTGCCTTTGGCCCAGGGCGCGATCCTGGAGTCCCGGGATCGAGTCCCCTATCGGGCTCCCGGCATGGAGCCTGCTTCTCCCTCTGCCTGTGTCTCTGCCTCTCTCTCTATGTCTATCATAAATAAATAAAAATAAATTTAAAAAAAAGAACAGTGAATATTGTGACATTTTCACTTGCCCAGTTCCCATTCCCCTCTTCAAGTTCACAGTAGTTTTAAATCCTAGTGAAAGCCAGCATTCTGCCAGCCAGAGAAGAGGCTGGATCTTATTCCTTGAGATTCCTTGAGAATTGTCATTATGGAACCTCTCTCGTGATTTCCTGGACAGGGCTATCTTATGTGACCTGATTAGGACCTCACACAGGCAATTTTTTAATTTCACAGCATCCTGAAATGACAATTAAATTTGGGTCAAGTAATAAGCTAACTAAAACAGCTTAATTGGAAAAGCTAGCAAATGAGATATACATAGAGGGCTTTAAAAGTTCTGACATATTCCTGGGACTTTAGTGGGCCATGCCCATATGTACAGTGGTGCATGTAACCAGGGATGTGCCACATGGTCAGGAAAACCTGAGAAGCCCCTAAGCTCTCACCTATGGCTGACTTTGAGGCTCTGTTGAAGCAGGAAGTGAAGACTATGGCAGAGTTGTTACCTGCCTTACTGAGCATGTTGAAAAATGTGTGCAAAGCCTCTTGGCAAATGAGACATATATTGGTTACAGATGTTTAAAGAAATCTTTGTCTAGTCATTAACTGGCCACTAAGCTGATCTAGCAGTGGTCACACATGACAGAACATAGACTTTAAAGAATTATTTTTAGAAAGTCACAACAGCAACAAAAAAGTCCTTGAGCAGAGGAAGAATCTGAATTCTAAAGTTGCCACATTGTGTTATTTAAAATGTACTTTTGCAACAAAAATGATATATTCAAAGAAAGAATATATGTCTCATACACATGAGAAAAAACAATCAATAGAAAGTGTCCCAAGATAATCCAGGCATTGTAGTGAATGTATAAAGCTACTTTAAATACAGTCAAAGAAATAAGGAAATTATGTCTAAAGAACTATAGGAAACTATGAGAATGATGTCTCACCAAATAGAATTTCTTAAGATAGAATCAATAATAATATCGAATTTTTTAAAAGAACTTAATGGAAATTCTAGATTTGAAAAGTTCAATAACTAAAATGAAGAATTCATTAGAGTGACTCTACAGCTGTTTTGAGCAGGAAGAAGACTCCGTTTACTTAAAAGTAAGTCCATTGAGATTATCTAGTCTGAGGACTAGAAAGGAAAAGAATGAAGAATAATGAACATAGCCTCAGAGACCTGTAGAACAACCCCATCAAGCATACCAATGTTCACATAATGGGAGTCTTAGAAGGAGAGAAGAGAGAGAAAGGAACAGAAAGATTAGTTGAAGAAGTAAGGCTGGAAACTTCCCAAATTTGATGAAAAACATTAATCTGCACATATAAGAAAACCAGCAAATTTGAAGTAATTTAAAATCAAAGAGATCCATACGTATACATGTCATAAACCACTAACAAAGAGAATCTAGAAAACAGCAAGAGAAAACAACTCACAAGACATCTTCAATAATTTTAGCAGATATCTTATTGGAAACTCTGGGAAGCAGAAGGCAATGGACTGACATTTAAAGATAAAGACTGTCAATCAACTCTGTATGTAATAAAACTATCCTTCAAAAATGAAGGAGAAATTAAGACATTCCCAATAAACAAAAACTGAGAGAATTAATGTCCAAAAAATTTGTCCTACAGCAAATACTACAGAGAGTCTTTTTCTGGTTGAAATGAAAAAACAATAGGCAGACATATAGACATATGTCTATATCATAGACATAACTATATGAAGAAATAAAGAGCATCTGTAAAGGTAATTTCATAGATAAATATAAAAAGTAATGTAAGTGTATTTTATAGCTCTTTTTTATCCTATTCAAGTTTTTTTTAAAAAAACAACTGCATAAAGCAGTCATTTTAAATATGTGGTGATAGGCATTGTCATGAACCACCACAGGTTCGGTAATTCACTAGGAGCAGGGATACATTTGTCATATAGTTAGTTGTATGCACATGTAGGATTTATTACATTGAAAAAATACCAGGCAAAATCAGCAAACAGAATAGGCACATGGGCAAAGTCTAGGGGAAACTAGGTAAAAGCTTCCAAGGCTCCTCTCTCAGTGGGGTCATATAGGACACACTTAATTCCCAACAGTGATTATGGTAACATGTATGAGATACTGCCAATTAGGGGAGCTCATTAAAGACTCAGGACCTAGTATTTTTATTTGGGGCTGTTCACATAGCCTCTGCCTAGCACTTCCCCAAAGTTCTACCTCTTAGAAACAGATGTTTCTAAGCAGATGTTCAGCATTAATCATTGTTTACCCAAACATTTTCTTTTTTAAATTTTTATTTATTTATTCATGAGAGACACAGAGGCAGAGACATAGGCAGAGGGAGAAGCAGGTTCCCCACAGGGAGCCTGATGCAGGACTTGATCCCAGGACCCCAGGATTACAACCTGAGCCAAAGGCAAATGCTCAACCCCTGCGCCACCCAGGCACCCTTGCACAAACATTTTAAACTTAGGGAGCCTCTCCTATCAGTCAGTGATTGGAACCCTCCTGAAATCTAAGTTCCTAAACACCAGACAAAGTCTACCTTGTATGCAGGCCTCTAGAGATAAGCATTTTGGCCTGCTGTTACCTCTTTTCTGTACAGGCATACAGTGTATAAAGATATAATTTATATTACAGTAATAACAAAGGTGAGGGGAGAAGGAACAGAATTATATAAAAGCAACATTTTTATATACTATTGAAATTAAGTTGGTATTAATCCAAATTATATTATAAGTTAAAGTGTTAATTTATAATCCTCAAAGTAGCCACAAATAAAATAACTCAAAATAATATAAAATGACAAGAACTTAACATGATACATAAAAATATCTGTTGCACACAGGGGGTTTCTGGGGAGCTCAGTTGGTTAAGCGTCTGTCTCAATTTCAGCTCAGGTCATGATCTCAAGATCCTGAGATCAAGCCCCATATTGAGCTCCATGCTCAGTGGGGAGTCTGCTTGAGGATTCTCCATCTCCCTCTAAAATAAATAAATTTAAAGATTGGTTTATTTATTTTAGAGAGAGGGCACACAAGCAGGAGGGGCTAGGAGAGGGAGAGAAAATCCCAAGTAGACTCTGCACTGAGGGTGAAACCTGACATGGAGCTCGATCCCACAACCATGAGATCATGACCTGCGACAAAGCACAGACAAAGCAAACCCACTGTGCCACCCAGGCACCCCAATAAATAAAACTTTTTAAAAATATATTGCACAGAGAAGAAGCCAATAATTGGAAAATAGTGAAAAAAATTAAGACATAGAAAACAAATAGTAAAGTATGAAATAGCTAAGTAAATCCTATCTTATCAGTAATTACACCAAATGTAAATTGCATTAAGCACTGCAGTCAAGACAAAGATTTGCAAAATGCATTTAAAAAAAAGAAATACAACCCATCTAAATGCTACCTGTGAGAGAAACACTCTAGTTAAGCATGTGCACGTGCACACATACAAATAGATTTAGGTAGATAGATGGGGAAAAGATTTACCATGTGAACAGTAAACATAAGTAAGCTGGTTGATTATACTGATATCAGACAAAATAGATTTTAAGACAAAAATTGTTAATAGAATATTCTATAATGTTTCATTTCATCAAGAATATGTAACATTCAGCTTTGCAACATATACACAGATAGGCAGCTAACAAAAGGACCCTAAATCATATGTAGCAAAAACTGTCAGTTCAACAATTAAATAGTTGGATACTTTATTACCCTTTCAATAATAGAACGGTTAGAAAGTAAATCGATCAAAAATGTGAGACGTGAACACTATAACCCAACAATTATAAACCTAACATATCTATTACACTCCACCTTCCTAAGGTGCATGGGGCATATTCTTCAAGATAGGCTACAAAATAAGTCTTCAATAAATTGAATGGTTAAAATCATAGGAAGTATCTTTTCTTATCTCAGTGGAATGAAACTAGAAATCAAGAATAGCAGAGAAAATGGGAAACTCATGTGGAAATTAAAGAACACATTTTTAACCGTTGGATCCAAGAAGATATGAAAGAAACGAGAAAATACCTTGCAATGAGTGAAAATGAAAACACAGTGTACCAAAATTTTGAGGATACAATGAAAGCATTGCTCATTAAGAAACTTACAGTTGTAAATGCCTATTTCTTTTTAAAGAAAGATCTAAAATCAGTAGTCTAACCTCCTTTCTTAAGGAATTAGGAAAAGAAGGGCAAGCTAAGCCCAAGGCGAGCAGATCAAAGGGATAATAGATATTAGAGTGGAAATAAAAAAGAGAGAGAATAGAAAATCCAATAGAAAAAAATGATAACAAAAGGGTTTTTTTTTTTTAAGATTTTATTTATTTATTCATGAGAGACACAGAGAGAGACAGAGACACAGGCAGAGGGAGAAGCAGGCTCCATGCGGGGAACCCGATGTGGGACTCGATCCCGGGCCCCCAGGATCACACCCCGGGCTGAAGGCAGCACTAAACCGCGGGGCCACCAGGGCTAACCTTTTTTTTTTTTTTTTTTTAAGTTGGTTCTTTGAAAAGATAAAATTGACAACCTTTAACTGGACTAACCAAGAGAAAATACAGAAAGGATTTAAATTACTAAAATTAGGAATGAAAGAGGGGATGTGACTACCAACCCCATAGAAATATAAAGCCTTATAAGAGAATGCCTTGAACAATTCCATGACAACAAATTACATCACTTAGATGTGATGTACAAATTCATAGAAAAACATAAGCTACTGTAACTGATACAACAAGAAGATCTGAATAGATCTATAAAAGTAAAGAGATAAAAGAATTAGTAATCAGAAATTTTCCCATAAAGAAAAGCTCAGGACCAAATGGCGTCACTGATGAGTTCAGTAAATACTTGAAGAATTAACACCAGTCCTTTACAAGCTCTTATGAAAAATAGGACAAACATGTATCAACATATTCCATGAGGCCAGTATTGCCTGTTACCAAAGTCAAAGCCCTCACATGAAAAAAAAATTACACAACAGTATCTCTTATGGGTGTAGATGCAAAAATTCTTAATGGAAAATAGAAAGCTGAATCCAGTAATTTACTAACAAATTATACACATTGACCATATGGGTTTTATCCTGGGAATGCAAGGTTGGTTCAACCTCCAACCAATTTTGTTGCTCCAACTAAAGTCAATGTAATATACCATATGGTGGAATAAAATACAAAAAACACAAGATCTTCTTAAGAGAAGAAAGAAAAGCATTTGACAGTATCTAATATATTTTCATCACAAAACACTCAGTAGAAATAGAAGGGCATCTGTGACAAACCTATAGTTAACATTTCAATAGTGAAAGACTGAAAGTTTGCCCCTTTGTTTGGAAATAAAATAAGGATGTCCACTCTCATCACTTGTATTCAGTATTGTATTAGAGTTTTTACACAGGACAAATAGGCAAAAAAGATAGAAAGGAAGGCAGGCAGGCAAGCAAAGAGAGAAAGAAAGGAAGGAAGCGAGAGAAAGAAAAAAAAGTAGTTGGATTTGAAAAGAAGTAAAATTATTTTAAACTTTGCAGATGACATGGTATTCCAAATAGAATTCTTTTAGCCATAAAACATAACTATTAGAGCTAATAAGCAAGTGCAATAAGTTATAACATTCAGTATACAAAAATCAATCACCTTATATACAGTGGGAATAAACAATCCAAAAAAGAAATTAAGAAATTCTATTTACATATTGTTGTATGGTAACAAATAATAGCTACATTTGTCATAAGCATAGTATAACATATAGGTTTGTTAAATCACTACGTTAAGATCTGAAACTAATCTGAAATTGTGTGTCAACTATATTTCAATAAAAATAAATTTAAAATTTTTCATCTCTAATAGCATCAAAAGAGTAAGATGCTTAGGAGTAACTTTAACAAAAGAAATGCCAGACTTTACACCAAAATCTGCAAAATATTGTTGAAAAATTTTTAAATAAATGAGAAAGAATTCCATGATGATGGATTGGAAGGCTTATTTTTAAAATAACAATATTCCCCCTAATTAATCTACAGAGATTTAGTGCAGTTCCAAAATCCCACTGGATTTCTTGTAGAAATTGAGAAAGCTGATCCTAAAATTCATAGGGAAATTGAAAGAAACTCATTTTAGTCACAAAAATATAGAAATAGAACAAAATTGGAGAACGAGCGGTTCTCAATTTCAAACATATGCAGCGCTACAATAATCGAGACTGTGTTGTACTGGCATAATATAGACATATAGAACAAGGGAGTAGAGTTGAAGGTCCAGGAAACTCCAATATTTACAGTAAGTTGATTTTTGACAAAAGTGCCAAGACAGAGGGAGAAGAAGATGGTGGAGTAGGAGGACCTTAGGCTTGTCTTGTCCCATGAACACAACTATGTAACTACCAAATCATACCCCAGAAATCAACCTGAAGACTGACAGAACAAACAACACAACTAAAGGGAGAGCAGGGGCCACAGTATGCTCCTTGCTGTTCCTTGACTATGTCAGATAAGCTCTTGTACCAAGGTCTTTGCATTTGCATTTCTCTTTGCTACAAAACTTCCTTTCCACATATATACACAGCCTATTTCCTTACCTGTGAAGGATCTGTTCAAATGATGTTTTTTCAGGTGCTCAATATTACTGTATTTAAAAATGTAGCGCCCCCAACATTCCCTGTTCTCTATTTTTTCCTTAATACTTAGTATATTCTCATATACTATATAATTTTCCTACTTTCTGCCATGGACTGAATTGTGCCCCCACCCCTCAAATTCATATGTTGAAGCCCTAATCCCCAATGTAATGCTATTTGGAGATGAGGCCTTTGAAAGGTAGTTAGGTTTAGACGATGTCATTCACACGGGCCCTCATGATGGGATTAGTGCCCTTAGAAGAAGAGATACCAGAGAACTTGCATGTCCCTTCCTCTCCCTCCTCTCACCCTCACACAGTGAGATGGCTGACATCTGCAAGCCATGAGGAGAACCTCACCAGGGAACTAATAAGTTCACACCACTTTCTTGCACTTCCCAGCCTCAAGAAATGTGAGAAATAAATTCCCATTCGTTAAGCACCACCCCCCCTTAATGTGTCAAGACAATTCAATGGGGAAAGAAAATCTTTTTAACAGATGGTGCTGGAATGACTGGCTATCCATATGCAAAAGAAAGAAGTTAGTCCCCTTCCTCACACCATATATAAAAGTTAATTCAAAATGGGTCAAAGACTAATGAGGTGTAAATCTTTTGTCCTTGGATTAGGCAGTGGTTTCTTAAATCTGACATCAGCAGCATAACTAAAAAAAAATAGATAAGTTGGGCTTTGTCAAAGTCAAAACTTTTGTTCTTCAAAGAACGCTACTAAAAATGGAAAATATTCACAGATGGGAGAAAATAGTTGCAAAAAGTGTTTCTGATAAGGGTGTAGCATCCAGAATATATAAAGAACTTTTATAATTCAACAATAAGAAGATAAATAATGCAATTCAAAAATGGGCTAATAACTTGAATAGGCATTTCTCCAAGGGATATACAAGTGGCCAGTATACACATGAAAGGATGCTCAGCATCACTAGTTATTAGGGAATTGCAAATCAAAACCACAGTGAAATGATACTTCACATTTCCTACAGAACATATAATGAAAAAGTGGATAATAAGTGTTGATGAGGGTATGGAGAAATTGGAAACCTCACACAAAGCTGGCAGGAATGTAAAATTGTGCAAGTGCTTCAGAAAAAAAGTGTGGTAGTTCCTCAAAAAGTTAAATATTGAATTCTGTACAATCTACCAATTCCACTCCTAGTTGGATTCATATGAAAATTTGTACCAAATGTTCAAAGCAGCATTATTCATAACAATCAAAATGTGGAAACAACCCTAATACTCATTAACTCTCCACCAAGGCACCACTCGACAGGGGGCTCAATCTCAGAACCCTCAGATCATGACCTGAGTTGAAATCAGGAATCAGACACTTAAGCAACTGAGCCACCCAGGCGCCCTTGAATAATTTTTAAGATTAAAAATTTTTTTAGCAAACCCAATATGACAATCTGTAAAAAGAATAATGCACCATAACAACATGTGGTTACTATCTAAGGAATGAAAGTCTGGCCCTCTATTTGAAATTTTGCCAATGTGCTTCACCATGCTAACAGTCTAAAGAAGAAAAACTACATGATCATATCAATTGATACTTCCGAGGTTTCTTTTTTACAAAATTAAACATTCATTAATGATGAAAACTCATTAAACTAGAACAAAGTTCATTTACATAAAATCTACAACTAATATGATACCAAAGGTTAAAAAAAAAAAAAAAAGTCTGTGTGGCTAAGATTTTGGAAAATATTTTCAATAATATTTTGGTTTTCAAAATAGAATGCATATAACATTTTTAATATAAGTCATCAATAGTTGGCAATTGTTTTTTTAATATACCTACTTTGGTATATTATATTGAACCATTTCTATAACCTTGCTCATAATAGCAAAGCTTTGATTAAAGGAATATTCCACTGATATATCACTGACTTTCTCATTCTTTTATCTGTCCCATGAGAAATTTGGCTTTTCTTTTTTTTTAAAGCTTTATTTATTTTAGAAAGAGAGCACAAGTAGGAAGGCAGGGAGAGGGAGAAATACTCTCAAGCAGACTCCCTGCTAAGTATGGAGCCCAGTGCAGGGCTCAATCTCACCATTCTGAGATCACAAACTGTTACAAAATGAAGAGCCAGAGGCTTAATCAACTGCACCACCAAAGCACCCTGTTGGTTTTTATTTTCAAGTTTATTTTTGTTTGATTTTTCTCCCTATTTCTTTTTATAGGTGTATTCGACACAAAAATGATTGGGGAGCTCTTATTCTAGTGGATGATCGCTTCAGGAGTAATCCCAGTAGATATATATCTGGTAAGATTCTCAGATGGGCTTAAAGTAAGAAATAATAGGGAGCCCTGGGTGGCGCAGTGGTTTAGCGCCTGTCTTTGGCCCAGGGCGGGATCCTGGGGACCCGGGATCGAGTCCCACGTCGGGCTCCCGGTGCATGGGGCCTGCTTCTCCCTCTGCTTGTGTCTCTGCCTCTCTCTCTCACTCTCTCTGTCTGTGACTGTCATAAATAAAATAAAATAAAATAATAAAAAAATGGAAAAAAAAGTAAGAAATAATAATGATCTTTGGCATTTGATAACTACTAGTTTTAAAGAAAAATTTTGGACAGAATTTGTTTTACTAAATCAAACTTGGAAAAATTCACATTGTTGGGAAATCTAGCCTTAATAATGCTTGTGTTTATAAAAAAAAAAAAAGTAGAAGAATCTGGTTAGATACTAACATAGTATTAATCAGGATCCTTCAGTTTCATAGAATGTAGGATTTAATTAAGTAACAGAGTATTTAGCATTGTAAGGGGAAAAAAAGGCTGTTCACAAAAATGAATTTTCCAGGAAATAAGTTTTTACATGTAAGCATGTAAGCAATCGCCTTTGTCTGCTTAGAATTCCTTATTCTTTCATTATGGAATATACTGAAGTTTGATTGTTTATTTAGATATGCTTCAGCTGTTCTACAGTTTATGTTAGTCAGAACTAGTATTTTCTAAAAGAAAAAAAGCACCATGTGGGTCTCAAGATGAAATAGATGGTCATTTTTTGCCCACTTAGATGAACAAGTACTATGTGCCTATAGTTTCTATCCAGTAGTCAGAGTCCCTTTAGAGTCAATACCAGGAATCCATCTGTTATTAAAGAACTGTTAGGAATACTTGCATCTGTATTATCTTTAAAGCTTAAAAAGTTCATACCGTACAATGATAGAGATGCAGAATTTTAAGTTTCTTTCAGATTAGCTACCTGTAGGTATGGACTTTGTTTTCTATCCCAGAGCCTAATATTTGGTTTGGTATTAAAATGTATCCACCTGGTTTAAAATAGCAAGTGCTTTATTAGTCTTTTCTGCCCTTTCCATGTAAAGCAAGCCATTGTGCTTAGGTCCAGATATAACTAAAAGAAAAATGTTAAGTGCTTATGTTTAGTCAGCAGATGGAGCTCAGAGTCTTTGTGTTTTCAAAAGCAAATGGACATTTTGCACCAAAAAGGCTTTCTTTGATTACAGAAAGTTCCAAACATGAAAGAAGTTTATAACTAAAAATTGTCCATTTTAGAAAGTTTCTTGTTTAATTGTTATAATTATTTTCCAAGTTAACAAAAATAAAGAACTTTAAGGGAAATGTTTATTTAAAATGTGCTTCTAGGGCTACCTGACTGGCTCAGTAGATAGAACATGTGACTCTTGATCTTGGGATTGTAAATTTGAGCCCCCCATGTTGGATGTGGAGATTACTTAAAAATAAAATCATTAAAAAATTAAAAATTAAAATATTATTCTTGCCAACTATACTTCAACTAAAAAATGCAAAATATGAAAAAAAGTTTTTCTTATTTTAAAATCTTGAAGTTAAATTTTTATCTGATCAAATTTGATTTTTTTAAAAATTGTATTTTTTTAGTCTGTATAGCCAATGTGAGGCTCGAACTTAAAATCCCAAGATCAAGAGTTGCATACTCCACTTACTGAGCCAGCTAAGCATCCCTGACAGATTTTAAATGAAGAATTTTTCATTATTTTTGTATGGTTTTTATTTATTTTTTCTGAGATTCATAAAAATTTGAAGTCTTCTTATCGAGACAGTAATAGCACAACATACAAATTCCTTTTGATTTCTAGTCTTTGTTTAAATTCAGCTTGTAGGGACGCCTGGGTGGCTGAGCAGTTGAGTGTCTGTCTTTGGCTCAGGTCGTGATTCCGGGATCGAGTTCCATATCAGGTTCCCTGTGAGGAGTCTGCTTCTCCCTCTGCCTGTGTCTCTCCCTCTTTCTGTGTCTCTCATGAATAAATAAATAAAATCTTTTTTTAAAAAAATTCAGTTTGTATTAACTATAGAACTCCATTTGATTTGCATTAAATATAGAAAAGCTCCATTAAAAAAAAAATACTAAAGGGGAATGTATTTGAAATGAATGAATTACAACTTGAAACTTGAAGCCCTGTCTTACTTTTCTTCTAACTTAAAATACCATAGTGACTTTTTAAACTACTTCAGAAGATGATGATAGTTTTAGTAATACCAACCAGCAGAGAATATTTATTTTTTAGAAATCCAAATGTCTGATTTTGAATTTCGTTCTGAAATTAAACAAAACACTTATACTTTTATGTGGTTCAAGTTTATACATTACTCGCATGTCACAGGTCAAATCCTATCCCTTATAACTTGGTTATTTATATATTAAAAAAGAATTATGTAATAAATATACAAACAGGACATGATTTGTCCCTAATAACATTGTTATTCTTTTCATTCCCTGGATAGTTTAAGACATTTGGAATTGGGGGAGAAGAGCAACAAAAAAGGAATCTTGAATTTATTTTTGTGAAGGAAGTCAAAGTTAGAAAGTTGGAATGGAAGACTGTTGATTGTTGTTTACAACTTTTAGTTTCCTTAAAATTAAAGAGCAGGCATTATTTGTGGAAAATTATGATGAAATTAAATTTGCCTTATTTCCCCAGTTATCCTAAACTGACAAATAATACATTTCCCCCTCTGCCTCTTCCCTCCCTCCAGTTGATAATCACTGCACATAAAGAAAAATGTTACTGATACATGAGCAGAGTATACATGTGAAGATGTTTAGGCAGGAAAAATACTGAGAATCATTCTATATACCCTAAATTCATGTGGATTACTTCATTAGAAAAATGATCTAAGTGTTTTCTTAATACATATTTTTTAAGATTTTATTTATTTATTCATAAGAGACACAGAAAGAGGCAGAGACATAGACAGAGGGATAAGTAGGCTTCCTGTGTAGAGCCCCCCAATGCTGGACCTGATTGCAGGACCCAGGATCATGACTTGAGTGAGCCAAAGGCAGATGCTCAACCACTGAGCCACCCAGGTGCCCCAAAACATAATAGCTTAAGAAACTAAATAACTACAGTTTCTTCCTTGGGTTTACTTTTTTCCTTAGGACTTTCCAAATGGATACGGCAGCAGATTCAGCACCATTCAACCTTTGAAAGTGCACTGGAGTCCTTGTCTGATTTTTCCAGAAAGCACCAAAAGGTCATTAATGTATCCAAAGAGGACAGAAAGTTTACACAAGACAGTGAGTCTATACTTGAAGTGACCTGTTTGAAGGACAATACATTAACTTACTTAGAAGCAGCAAGTCCTCTAATACCAGAAAATCCTAGGAAAGGTGAAGCAAAAATACGTGTCCAAGAACAACAGTGTCTTACAATAACTGAAAGTCCACCTCTACCAAGAGGCATCATCTCCAAAAAGGAAAAAGGTTTGAAAAGTTTTGCCTATTTACATTTGATAGAGAAGTCTTTCATTATATCCAGTGAAATGATATTTATTGTGCTATAGATTAATTTTTTAAAACACGGTTTGAAATAGAAAGTGTTACCATAAAATAATAAAATAATATGGTGTATTGGAATGGGAACAAACTTTTGTCAAGAGATCTAAGCATAGTTTGTAGTTCTCCACTCACAAGGTTTGCCACCACCTAGCTGTGTGACCTGAGCAAGTCATGTAACTTTTTTGAGTCTTAATAGAAAAAAGAATCTATACACACCTATCTCTTAGGATGGGCTGTAAAGATCTAATAATATGAATATCATGAATATCATGAATAAATATCACAGCATAGTAAAATATACTGTACAAATGGTAGATATTTTTCTAAAAGCTATAATAAAAATTGGTCTATTTATAGATACAAGAGCAGTATTCAAGTAAAAAACATGAATTTCTTAGTTTAGGTAAATATGAGTCATTTATACTAAATGATAAAAAAATAATTGTAAAAAATAGAGGAGTATCTGGGTGGTTCAGTTGATTAAGCATCAGACTCTGGGGGTTTGGGCTCAGGTTATGATCTCAGAGTTGTGAGATTGAGCTCCACATAGGGCTCTGCACTCAGCAAGGAGTCTGCTTGAGATTCTCTCCCTCTCCTCCTGCCCCTCCTCCACTGTGTGGGCTCTCTCTCGTTCTCTCAAATAAATAAATAAATAAATAGGTCTTTAAAAAATATACATATATATATACACACACACATATAAGAATACACACACACACACACACAAGAATAGTCTGTCAAGGATTGACAAACTATGGCTTATGGACCAAATTTGGCCATCTGTTTTCATAAAGCACGTCTAATGGAACATAGTCATGTCTATTCAGTTACGTATGGTACACAACAGCAGAGTTTAGTCATAGTATGTTTTGTACTGGAACAGCATAATTGAGTACATACGTACCTCAGAGATATTGTGGGTTTGGTTCTAGACCACCACGATAAAGCAAGTATCACAATAAAGCAATTCAAGTGAATTTTTTGGTTTCACAGTACATATAAAAGTTATATTTACATTATACTACAATCTCTTAAGTGTACAATAACACTGTCTTTAAAAATAATGTATATACCTTAATTTAAAAATATTTTATTGCTAAAAAATACTAGCCATCTGAGCTTTCAATAAGTCATTATCTTTTTGCTGGTGGAGTGTCATGCCTCAGTTTTGATGGCTACTAACTGATCAGGGTGGTGTTTGCCAAAGGCTGGGGTGATTGCAGCAATTTCTTAAAAAAAAAAAAATACCACATTGAAGTTTGCCACATCAATTGACTCTTCCTTTCATGAATGATTTCTCTACAGCATGCGATACTGTTTTACTTAAAAGTAGAACTTCCTTTCAAAATTGGAGTCTGGGACGCCTACGTGGCTCCGTAGTTGGACCTCTGCCTTCAGCTCAGGGCATGATCCTGGAGTCCTGGGATGGAGTCCACAGTGGGCTCCCTGCATGGAGCCTGCTTCTCCCTCTGCCTGTGTCTCTGCCTCTCTCTGTGTGTCTCTTATGAATAAATAAGTAAAATCTTTAAAACAAAACAAAAAATAAAATTGGAGTCAGTCGTCTCAAACCCTGTTGCTACTTTATTAACTAACTTTAGGTAATATTCTAAGTTCTTTGTAGTCATTTCAAGAATTTTCACAGCATCTTCACTAGGAGTAGCTTTCATCTCAAGAAACCACTTCCTGAAAAAAAAAGAAAAAGAAAAAGAAAGAAAGAAAGAAGGAAAGAAAGAAAGAAAGAAAGAAAGAAAGGAAGGAAGGAAAGGAAGGAAGGAAGGAAGGAAGGAAAGAAGAAGGAAGGAAGAAAGGAAAGAAAGAAAGAAAGAAAGAAAGAAAGAAAGAAAGAAAGAAAGAAAGAAAGAAAGAAAGAAAACACTTCCTGCTCATGTGTAAGAAGCAATTCCTCTTCCATTGAAGTTTTATTATGAGACGGCAGAAATTCAATCACGTTTTCAAGCTTCCCTTCTCATTCTAGTTCTCTTGATATTTCTACCACATCTCCACTGAAGTCTTGAATCCCTCAAAGTCATCCATGAGGGTTGGAACCAGCTCCTTCCAAACTCCTCTTAATATTGATATTTTGACCTCTTCCCATGAATCATGAATATTCTTAATGGCATTTAGCATGGTGAATCCTCTCCAGAAGGTTTTCAACTTTTTTTGCCTAGATTCATCAAGGGAATCCCGATCTATGGCAGCTATTGCCTTATAAAAATGTATAATGTATTTCCTTTTTTTTTTTTTTGATTTATTTATTTATTTTAGAGAGAGAGAGAGAGAACACGAGCAGGAGAAGCAGAGGGAGAATCACAAGCAGACTTCATGCTGAGCACAGAGCTGGATGCAGTGCTTAATCTCATGACCCTGAGATCATGACCTGAGTTGAAAAAAGTGTCAGACACTTAACTGACTGTGCGACCCAGGTGCCCCCAAAAGTGTATTTCTTAAATAATAAAACCTGAAAGTCAGAATTACTGCTTGATCTATCTTAGTTTCAACATGTCTTTCTCACTAACTGTATCGTTTCTAGCTTTTGATTTAAAGTGAGAGATTTGTGACTCTTCCTTTCACTTGGATGCTTAGAGGCCATTGGAGGATTATTAATTGGCCTAATCTTAATATTGTTATATCTCAGAAAATAGGGAGGCCTTAGGAAAGGGGAAAAAATGGAGGAACAGCTGGTCAGTCAAGCAGTCAGAACACAAACATTTGTCTACCAACTTCACCATCTTACGTGGCTGTGATTTATAGTGCCCCAAATAGTTACAGTAGTAACATCAAAGATCACTGATCGCAGGTGACCACACAAATATAATAATGAAAAAGGTTGAGATATTACAAGAATTACCAAAATGTGATACAGAGACATGAAATGAGCAAATGCTTTTTAAAAACTGTTGCCTCTATGCTTGCTTGATGCAAGGTTGCCACAAACTTTGAATTTGTAAAAAACACATTATTTGCAAAGTACAATAAAGAAGGTATGCCAGGGTGGGAGGGTGGGGGTGACTGGGTGATGGGCACGGAGGGGGGCACTTGATGGGATGAGCACTGGGTGTTATTCTATATGTTGGCAAATTGAACACCAATAAAAAATGAATTTATAAAAAATTTAAAAAACAGGAAGGTATGCCAGTAATATGATCCAGAAAGCCTAAAATCTATACTGTCTGGCCAGTTACAGAAAAAGTTTGCCAAACTGTGATCTGTATCATTGGATATTATTTTAATTGTTTTAACTAATATATGACAATTTAATATATGAAGCATTAAATATTTACTTTGTTGTACCTGTTGGGTTGGGGTTTTTTTGGTTTTTTTGTTTTGTTTTTTTTTTTTAAGTAAATGTCCTAGTGAATTCAAAGCCATTAGACTGGTAATCAGGAAACCTAAGTTCTAGTTTGGGTCTGATTACTAACCAGTTTTATAACTTTAAACAAATAATTTAGTCTTTGTGGTTGCCAGTTTCCTTTAGGGAATTAATCTAGATCAGTTTTTCCCAGTCCTTGGTTAGTGAATTTTTAAGGCAGAGTTTTATAGTGTGTTTCCTCCGTTACTCAGCCCTCTTCCTATTCCTTTTACCCCTCCTTTTTTCATTGACTTCTGAGGTCCCTGGTGTGGAATTTGATAGTTTACCAGACAGCATTATAACTTGGGCTCAGAATCACTGGAGATCTAAGATTCCTTTCAGAGTTCACATTTTGTTCTCTATATTCTAATATGGAAGTCCTGCTGCTATTGGTTGTGGACTTTAAATTAGGATCCTATACAGTTATTTCAGTATTTTTAACAAAAATTACTATATTAGAAGCAGAAAATTAACACTTTTAAATTTTGTATTCGTAGATGATCCTGTATTATCAGAAGAGTTTGCCCAGGCAGTCAAAGCAGAAAAAAATGTGATTTCCAGATCCACAAGCCCAATCTTCAACAAACAAACAAAGCCAGTTAGCTGGTCTAACTTTAATTCTTTGGAACGTTATTTTACTGGTGAAATTCTGACTGCAGGACCTAAGTTCAGGTCACCAGAGGACTGTGCCTCTAGCATTTCCACTTTAGAAACAGAAGAGGGTTATAAAACAGTTTTGCCACTCACTGATAAATGTGAATCCTCATCTCCGATGTTAAATGCATCATGCTCTCAATCAGAAGTCATTTCATCAGTAAAGATTGATTCTACTCTTCTTAAAAGAAATTGTTCCAAACAACTATTTTGCTGTGAAGAAGCCGTGGATCCAGACATTGAATTGTCTCTACTTGGTGAAGAAGCTAAATCTTCCACTTCACATAGAGCTTCTGAAACAGAAGCAGAGGATGAATCTATCTATTTTTCACCTGAGCTTTATGATCCTGCGGATACAAATGAAGAAAAGAATGAACTAGTTGAAAGTGATAGAGACAATAGATTTGTTGATCATTCAAATTGTATTTTAGTTGAAGATCTTTTTGAAATTAGAACTATTAAGGGAGTGGATTCAGTCCAAGAAATGAAAGCTGAGGATTGCACAGTCACAACATTGAATAGACTCATGCATATTAAAGAAAGTAAAATTGATAACATTGATAGTAATATGAAAAAAAACTCATATAAATGAATTGGAACTAGGAAAAACTTGTGAAACAGATATAAAGAACTTTAATCAGTTGCCTTCCAAAAATAAAGGTGTGTTCCTGGTGTTAGATAATAATACTTAACTATAATACTATAAAAATATGTTGTCATGCTTGTATTAAACTCTATTTTAAATGACAACTCCTTCATTGGATAAATGGTATAGTTTTTTTATTTTAAAAATATTTTTCACTTTAATTCTTTGGTATTAGAGGTTTTTAAGTCTTATTTTATGTTTAGAATGTAAGTTTTGTTGTTTTTGAGTTTTGAGAGTGATCCATACAAAATATTTTCTTCTAACAAATTTTCTTTACCTATATACTTAATCTGAAAGATACATAGTTTCCTGAGGCACTTTAAATTTCACATAAATATTTGTATTTTATAGTCCTATTCATCCATTTGTTTTCATACTAATATATAAAAAATGAATAGCAGTCTAATCCAGTCATACCTCAGTCATGTTTTATATATTCACCTCAAATCAGTTTATTTTAGAAATCAAAGTTTTCTTTTAAAAGCTTATTCCTGTATTAAACTGCCTATTTAGAAGTAATTAAGAATGAAGAAGAAAACTATGTATTTTTAACTGATATTGCTTTACATTTTTCTGTTTTTGATAAACCAAAATCAAGCACATTTAAAGCAAATTATGTAGTTACAAAATGCCAAATGATGACTCCAGATTTGCAGTTCTAATTATTTAGCTTCATTGTGGAAAAAGGTGACATGTTCTAGCATGAAAGCTATAACTATGAAATTGTTAGGATAGAAAACTTCATATGTAAATTTTATAAGTAAACCCTAACATGTAACTGCAACTGAAAAATGTTCTCTTATGCTCACTAATTTTCTGTAAATTTTGACTCTGTTTACGTGTTTGTGAATGAAGCTATATTTCTGATCAACAATGGTTATAAAAGATGCCCTTCTCTGTTATTATTTCTTGAAAATTACATTCACTCATGTTTTTCTAAGAAACATCTGTTATTTGATGGACTTTTAGGCTTTGTGTGGATGATTCGAATTGAAATTTTGTGAGTTGTCAGTTTGGATATGTTTTATTTTTTCAACAACTCAAAATTCCCAGCAATCCAGTATTTTATATAGTCATTTGGATAAATGAATTATTATATTGTATATATTTGCTTTTATTTTGAAAGTGTTTAGATTGACTACAGCTTTTTTCTATAGCATTGGATATTAGAACTGTGACAATAGTTCAAAGAAATTTAAATTGATAACTTACCAGTTAAAGAGTTATCTATAGATTAGGATGTATTAGATCCCTAGTATTATATATTTTTCTTAGTTGATCAGTGAGTAATAAGTTACAAACACTAGAATAGAAGATATTTTTATCTTCTATTTTTTAGTCATTCCTTGGTGTATCACCCAACTTAATCTCAAGTTTATTCTCTCTAAAATCTAATTCTCTCTGAAGCTAAAAATTTCCATTAACTAAGAATGCATGTAGAAATGCAACACTAGCATTTAGTGATTCCAAAAGGTATTTCAGAAATTTTGTGCAATGACCTCACTATTGAAACAGGTATAGGGTCCCCTCAGATAACAACTTTGACCAGGATAATATTGCAAGAATTAGAGTACCAGCCTTTATGGGGCACCTGGATGGCTCAGTCAGTTAAACATCCAACTCTTGATTTCAGGGTCATGGTATTAAGCCCCATGTTGGGCTCAACATGAAGTCTGCTTGTCTCTCTGCTTCTCTCTGCCCATGTACTCTCTCTCTCCCTAAAATAAATAAAATCTTTAAAATTAAAGAAAATATTAAAGTACCAACCTTGGGGCACCTGGATGAGTCAGTCCGATAAGTGTCTGACTGATTTTGGCTCAGGTCATGATCTCAGCATGGAGAGATCCAGCCCGATGTGGGCCTCTGTGCTCAGCAGGAAGTCGTCTTGGGATTCTCTCCCTTTACCCTCCCCCCTCTAAAATAAATATTTAAAAAAAAAAACAAGCACCAGCCTTTAAAACGGAGTAGGAGGTAGAACATTTTAATTAGTAATAATGTACTTTTAAAAGATGTCTCAGAGACTAAGTTAAAACATGTGGAAACATTTAAAGATTTTTATTTATTTGAGAGAAAGTGTGAGCGGGGTCAGGGCATAGGGCGAGAGCAAGAGATCCTCAAGTAGACTCTGCACTGTGCATGGAGCCCAATCCAGAGCTCCTTTCCATGACCCAAGCTGAAATCAAGAGTTGGCTACCCAATCAACTCAGGCACCCCTAAAATACGTGAAATTGAGTATTTGGCACATGGCAAACCCTCAAATATTAGCTAGTAAATCAATCATATCTGAAGTAAACCCTGCTTTATGTGAAGAGTTCTCTGATGATGGAAATGATAGATGATAGATAGATAGATAGATAGATAGATAGATAGATAGATAGATAAACTGACAAGAATTCATATAGGAAGGAAAAATTATTTGGCTAGTTTATTTGTTAAGGCTTTGGAGATATATAAGCTAGAAATTGTTTATCAGGTTATTTGCCTTACCCATTCAATGGATATGAAATAATTATACTGAATTTATTTACGATCTGAAAGTATATAAAACATACTGACCAGGAACCAGGAAAACTTCAGTTGGAGAAGGGGCTTTATTAATGGAAGAAAAGTACAATGTAAAGAGTAGATGTTTCATGTTTTGACTTTTGAAATTTAGATAAATCATTTAAAACTTTTTATAATTGTATTGGAAACTAATGACAGTTCTTACTATGCTGCTACTATGCACTTAATTATTACTTGGCTTTTAATTTGCTACTATAAGTTCACATAAGTCTTTGTTTTGATTCTTATGATCTTTGTATTCATTAATTTTTAAAGTCTTTTCCATATTTTTTGCAGTGACTGTCATAATTTTCCAAAGTAAAATACATTCAAAATATTTAATTCTTTAGGATTGCTTATAAGATTTCATGAAATCAAAGTGCCTGTTGTAAAATAATTTGAAAGACTAGTTACTGTGTTATTTAATGGCATTTTTTTGTGTTTGATTACTGCACAATTATTCTTGCTCATACATCAGATTTATCAATGAGCTACACATTTTATTTTAAACTTTATGAATTCTTGGTAGTTTCCTATCTATTCCAGAGACAATTGCAGTCAATCTTTTATAAATAGAAAGGCAGTATTAATACTGGACTTTTTCATAATAAAAAATAAATTAAGACTGCATCAGACAATGAATATCTTAAGCTAAAACCATAACATGAAGTATATGTGCAGCTATTAAATGTACAATAAAGAACATCACTTCAGGAAATGGAAATTTATACAGATGACCTAGGCTTATGATTCTCTAGGCTTAAACGATTTTCATGTCTACCCCCAAAAAAGAATTTTGTTTCTTAAGGTTTCATTTGATAGAACATTAGCTGCCCAGCTTCCTGTACTCTACAATGGAGCCTTGTTATAATATCCATGGGATCTGAGCCAGTGGATCACCTTATTGGTGAAACCACCTTATAATGAAGTGCTTTCAGTAACTAAACTCTTGGACAAGGTCCAAAACAACCCATCTTATACCAAATTCCACTCTGTAATAAACAAGCTTCAATGTATTGAAAGAAAAATAAAAGCTGCATGAAATTTAACTATTCCTAGAAATTAACCTTTGAAAACCTAATGGTAAATACTCATTTAAAAGAACATTTTTTAACAAGACATACTCAGATAGTTACTCTAGTGCTTTTTTAATAATAAATTTGTATTTTTTTATCTCGGTCTTCCTTTTTCAAGCAATTTATATGATTTTGGTGCTCTTACGGTTTTCTCCCAAATTTTGTCATTTTACATAAAATTATTTTACATCAATATTTACTAAGTTCAATATTAAAATGTTTCATTTGAGGGCACTGGGATGACTCGGTTAAGTGTCTGCCTTCACCTCAAGTCATGATCCAAGGGTCCTGCGATCGAATCCCTCATTGGGCTCCCTGCTCAATGGGGAGTCTGCTTCTCCCTCTACCCTTCCACCCTGCTTGTGATCTCTCTCTGTGTCTCTCTCTAAGGAAAACCTTAAATAAATACATAAATAAGTAAAATATTTCATTTGGTTCTTTGCTGTTACAAAGTACTAAATTGTACAATTGGCATGTCATTTATCTAAATCTGTTAGATGCTATCATCTTTTAAATACAGTTCATATATAGTTAAAATATTTAAAGATTAAACACTGATTGTTTTTTTTTTGTTTTTTTTTTTTTTTTATGATAGGCACACAGTGAGAGAGAGAGAGGCAGAGACACAGGCAGAGGGAGAAGCAGGCTCCACGCACCGGGAGCCCAACGTGGGACTCGATCCCGGGTCTCCAGGATCGCGCCCTGGGCCAAAGGCAGGCGTCAAACCGCTGCGCCACCCAGGGATCCCGTTTTTTTGAATCAAATACAGCCTTGATATATTTTCTTTTTTTACAAACTAGTCTTATGAAATTTATATTTAAATACTAACATTCTTCCAAACATTGATATCTTTTATCTCTTGTAAAAGGACCCAAGTAACCTGCCTTGCCAGTTAGGCCTTTACTGTATTGTGTGTGGAGCTGAATTATACCAAAAGCAAAAGGTAGAAAATATAAAAAATTCTTTGTGCCATCCTTACTATAGGCCTACCTAAAATTTTAATAAAGTAGATTGATGTAGTAATATTTCCATACTTCAGCATTTAAAGTTGATTGAAAAATACATAAAGTTTGTTACCATTAGACTTGGAAACATGTTACAATTCTACCTGCTGACTTACTTTGGGCAAGTTAAGTACTCTGAATTTCTGTATTTTTTATCTTAAAATTGAGATAAATAATAATTTCATAAGAAACATAACATGAATAGCAAGTGCAGTAGAGTGCATAAAAGTTTTTTTTTTTTTTTTTTAAATCAGACAAGGAGAAAGAACAATTTGGAAGTCAAAGGAATAAGTTTGAGTTTTGGCCCTGTTATTTACAGAGTGGCCTTTGTTGAGCTTAAACTATATCTTCTGAGGGAAAACAGTGAGCAATATCTACCCAAGAAAATTATGAGGATTATGTAATATGTGAAAGTGCTTTATAAATTCTGAAGCAAATATTAGTTGGTAGGAAATTCAAATAATACAGTTTAATAGTCATCTCAGTATTAGTCAAAGGACTAATAAACTTAGAATTTGGTCCATATACTCAAAAGCACTTTGAGCTAATTTCAGAAAAAAATCAATGTAGTTATTCTTTTACTAGCAAGACATCATGACATTTTTCCATTTTTTATATTTCATTTTTATATCTTAAAATGTGTGTACATTGCACATTGCAAACAAAAATGTTATCAAAGGAACACCAAAATCTGTAAATCCCACTGAGAACATTCTACATAATTCTACATAATTCCCATAGAGAAGGGAATTTTTTTTCTTTTTTAAGTCTATGTTATTCACTGCTGTACTCCCAGCATTAAATTTCTGATTAAATGTATAGAGCATTCTATTAATAATGTATTTATTTCTCTCAGGATTTTGTCATATGCTACTTAACTCTCATAAATGCCTATTTCTTTTGACCAATTTCTAGACTGTAGTGACCTTTCTCTTTCTAAATATTTTATTCGGGGATCCCTGAGTGGCTCAGTGGTTTAGCACCACCTTCGGCCCAGGGTGTGATCCTGGAGACCTGGGATCGAGTCCCATATCAGGCTCCCTGCACGGAGCCTGCTTCTTCCTCTGCCTGTATCTCTGCCTCTCTCTCTGTGTGTGTCTCTCATGAATAAATAAATAAAATATTTTTTAAAAAAATAAATATTTTATTATTTTTTAAAGACTTTATTCATGAAAAACAGAGAGGCAGAGACATAAGCAGAGGGAAAAGCTGGCTCCCCACAGGGAGCCTTATGCGGGACTTGATCCCAGGACCCTGGGATGATGCCCAGAGCCACCCAGGTACCCCTATTCTTCTTTTTTTTAATTTTTATTTATTTATTTATTCATGAGAGACACACAGAGAGAGGCAGACACAGGCAGAGGGAGAAGCAGGCTCCATTCAGGGAGCCTGACATGGGACTTGATCCCCTGTCTCCAGGATCATGCCCCAGGGCGGAAAGCAGTGCTAAACTGCTGGGCCACCGGGGCTGCCCGTGAAATACATTATTGAGGATATTTAGGATACACTATTTTTCTTGACAATCCCATCTTTAGATATCTTAGCCTCTCTACTCAGGATTATTGAGTGTGGACTTACCTAAAGGAAACAAAGCAAGAACATAGCAAGTAAATCTTCTGTAGTACTTTTGGTGTATAACATGTAGTCTATCATGGAGCTTTCACAACCATTAGCTCATTTGGTTCTCAAAATAGCCTGCCGAAGTCAGCAACACATTTAAAAAATGAGGAAAATGAAACAGTGAGACCACAAAGTCATGATATTCTTTTTACTGCTTTGTTGCAGTTCTGTACTTTCATGTTGATTTTGGTACTCCTTTATTTCCAAAGAACTATGAAAAGCAGAACCTTAGAATTCTGAAAGCGGTCTTCATTATCTTTTTTTCCCAAAGGAGTACTTTCCAGAATCGTCTCAACATTTCTATAATATTAAACAAAGATACATTAATATTCATTAAAGAGTATAAGCTCTAAAAAAAAAAAAAAGAGTATAAGCTCTTTGAGGGCAGAAACAGTCCTAGACCATAGTATACTACTTGACACATAGTAGATGATTAGTAAATATTTTTTGATGAGAAGAAGGAATCTTTTCAAAACCACCCCAAAATCTTAACATCACCTTAAGTAACATAGCTAACACTATGACACTAGAGTGACACTAGAGTCAGAACTTGTATACAGGTGTCATAAATTCTAATTCTAGATTCATAACATCTTACCAACTTACCTTATACCAAAGCCTCAGTTTCTTGACTTCTATTCTTATGATTTCACTTCCATTTCATCCACCCATTTTCATTGACTATACACTAAAACTTACTTGTGTAACCTTGAATGAATATCCTTCTCTCTGATTACCTCTCTGATCTTCTGTCCTCCAGCTTTTACTCCACTTCTCCTTGTATACCTACTCCCTTAGTTTTCTCCCAGTTTATCAACCTCCTCCAGGCCTAGCTTCCTTCCTTCCAAGTGTGGACTTGATAGTCAGTCACTGGAACTAGTCTCTTGCTGGTGTCCTGAACTCCCATCCACCTTTGTCATTCTACTATCTCAGTCTTGCAAAATCACAATCCTACTTTAATGTCACAGTCTGTTTTTGCTATGCATACATCTGGGAAGTTGAGTACTACTGAAAAATTTTGTAAAGTAGTGTGGATTGTTGCCACTACAGTATTATGACTTCAGTCTTTTTTTTTTTTTTTTAAGATTTTATTTATTTATTCTTGAGAGACACAGAGAGAGGCAGAAACATAGGCAGAGGGAGAAGCAGGCTCCCCACAGGGAGCTGGATGTGGGACTCGATCCTGGGATTCCAGGATCACACCCTGGGCGGAAGGCAGGTGCTCAACCACTGGCGCCCCTGGCTTCAGTCTTAATTGAATTCTCAATACTGCTTTCCAGCTTATATATTTTTCTCTGATTTGTTTTCCATCTCTCCATTCACCCAGCAGCAACTGGACTAAACTTACATGTTACTTCTCAGCCCAGCACCCTTCCCAGTTGATATGCTTCCTCTGGATAATCTTATCCTCTCTTGAACCATATGCTAATGATTCCTGCTCAATATCTTGGGTGCCCCATAGTATCTCAAATTCAATTTGTACAATTAATTCTCTCCTGAAACCTGAAACCTGCTCTGCCTGTTTCAGCTGATGGCACCATCATTCATCTAGTCTCCAAATGTTAAAGTATCAAGTCCTCTAAGTTTTAGAGTTGAGCAATACTGTTCAACTTTCCATCTTTACTATGATTGCATTAAGACTTTTTTTCTAACCTACTGTAATAGTTCTTTAAAAAAAAAAGATTTTATTTATTTATTCACGACAGACAGAGAGAGAGAGAGGCAGAGACACAGGCAGAGGGAGAAGCAGGCTCCACACCGGGAGCCCGATGCGGGACTCAATCCCGGGACTCCAGGACCGTGCCCCGGGCCAAAGGCAGGCACCAAACCGCTGAGCCACCCAGGGATCCCCCCACTGTAATAGTTCTTAACTAGTCACTTTCCACCAGTCTTATGCTTATTCCACTTTCCATTTTGTTGCCATTTAACCAATCAAAAAATGAATCTGACCATTTACTCACTTGTTTAAAACCCTTCTATGTACAAGACCAAGTCAAAACTCCACATGAAAACATAACCTGGCCTTTGTGATCTGATCTTTGCCAATGTTTCCAGCCTCAACTCTTGTCACCCTTTGCTGACATTATATTTAAGAATAGTTTTAAAAATTATTTAAAAACTGCTGTTCAGATCCATTGCCTTTGCTAATGCTCTTTCACTTGGGCAGAGTTCTCTCTCTTCTTTACCTGGCAAACTCCTACTCATCCTGAGAAATTCAACTAAAGCATATTCCTCTGAAACAATTGAGTCCTCCCAACTGCATTAAGTAAACTTCATCCCACTGCCCCTGCTCAGTGTCTAACTTCAACATAGTATTTTCAACACTGTGTTGTTTATTTTTGCTTCTGTCTCCGTATCAGACTATATATGCTTATACAACGTAAGATCTTGTCTTCATAATTCCTGCATCTGGCACGTGCTTTAAAACCACCTTATTTATGGCACTGTTCAGTTCCACAAGCTGAATTGAATCATGCTATTTTAAGACAGGCTACTTTTATTTAGGTGCTGCTTTGATTTGTTTATTATATTGTTTATTACTGTTTTAATATTTTAGAGTGGACCAGAACTTTAGAAATCATATACTTCCCTTCCATTAAATGTGAGGTAACTGAAGCCAGAGAGATTTAGTACCTAGACCAAGGCTGTTGATAACAACATACCACACTGTTTGTTTTTAATATAGTGTAGTACAAATTAACTAAATGATTTGGCCTCTTAAGGCATTCTTAGAGAAAGTTACATTAGATAAACAAAAAACTAACAAATTAAGATACTAATTAAGAAGCCACTCAATAACATTTTTTGTGACTGCCTATAAATATAGAGTTTATTATGAGAAATATGTTGATAATAGATTTTAATTGTTAGTGTGATAAGCCTTTTCTAAATTTTTTTCACCTTATTTTATTCCTAGGAATTTTTTTAAAAGCTTTTTCCAAGAATACTGGGCTGATAAAAATCCAAAGGATCTTCCTGAATATTAAATTGCACATACAGTGCCTGGGTGTCTTAATCTGTTGAGTGTCTGACACTTGGTTTCAACTCTGGTGGTGATCTCAGGGTCATGGAATCAATCCCACATCAGGCTCTGCACTTGGTGGGGAGTCTACTTGGGAGGTTCTCTCCCTCTGCCCCTCCCCCCACTCTCTCTCTCTCTCTCTCTCTCTCTCTCTCTCTCTCCCTAAAATAAAATAAATCTTTAGAAAAATTGCACAAAATCCCTTTGCCACTGATTGCTTAACTGATAATATAGATCAGAAGAAAATCTGTCTCTGGTGATAGTGCTGTCCTTAATCATTTAAAAGCCACAGTAATGATTTATTAGACTTCAAGGAAGAATGAAGGTAAACTTACTTATTTGCTACATTGCTTCCTTGCCACTTTCTAAACCCTTCAAATGTAGATAAGATGCCTTTTTCATTTTCATGTAAATTCTGAAATGAAAAGCAATTTTTAAACTGCTTTTTAAAATATAGTCCACTGTCTTAAGAATTGCAAAGAAAGAAAAAATAAAACAATCTTAAACTCTGTTCAAAACATAGGAAGTAAGAAATGTCACATTGGGGCAATTAGGTATTTCTCTATTTGTGTCCGATAATGAATTTTTAAAAACCACACAAATATTCCCAATGTATACATAATCCAGATCTCATGCTTTGGCACGTTTGACCTGGGGAAAGGATGGGCAGTAATTTATGGAAGCAACCTACAGGATAAAAGGGACTGGTTTTCACCAGTTGTTTCTAAAAAGCAACGGGATGGGTGCTCATATACAAACAAGTGACCCATAAGCTTTTTTGCATAAGTATGTCTCAGGTTGCCTGCTAGCCTTTTTCAATTTCCTAACCATTTTCAATGCTGCTCATCATGTTCATTTTTATTCTAATATGTGTTTCTAATGTTGTATAGAAGGGACTAGGTCATACTTTATGATTTACTTCAGGCCCTGCACTCACCCAGAAATAATCCTAACCTCCACTTTTCCTAGAAACAGTATGGCCAAGGAGAAGCAGATAAACTGTATTCCAAAATGCTTAGTTAAATAATCAAGCATCCATTATTTACCCATTTTCAACATTTAAACTCTTTTCTACCCATTTAAAATCTGAGAATAACAAGTTCTATGATAATATTCATTCATTCAATCCTTAAGTACAAGAGACACAACTATACTTTGGGATTTTCCCTGCTGGTACCCCCTCAAAGGTGGACCATTTATGACAAGTCTGAATGTTTACTTTGGTTACAAATGTCTGCAGAAACATATGGTCAGATCATATGGTTCTAATAATGTTCCCTTTAGTACTTTGCAGCTTTGACCAATTTCAATATTTTTTCTGGAATTGGAAATTCTTTCTTGTGGGAATGTACTCATTTATCAAAAAATGAATATGTGGTTGTTAAGAACTTTTTGGCTTAGTGAAATATAAAAGACTGTAAGAAGTTTTTTTGAGAACTACAACTTTGCATAGATTCATAGTCTTATTACATAAATTCTTCCAATTTCAACTGTGTACCCTTGAGCTTGAAGTAAAATGCTATGTTGTTTTTTGTTTGTTTGTTTTGTATTTTGAACTACATCATCCAATGTTTTCTCATTCTGAGTTTCCACTACTCTTTGCAGTGACTTCCAGGCACAAATGTAATTCAATCTCAAAAGAGATTGGGGGAATAGAGTAAAGGAGATTCTCTCTTGGTCTATTTTCTCCTCTCTGCCGTAACTGAAAACTATTATTGTATAGTATCATTAATTCCTACAGAAGGTTGTGAGTGTTCATTCAACACCCGGAGGAGCTCTTCCTTCCTCTATGAAAACTTGGAGTTTTACCCACTTTATACAAAAGGCAGCCTAACATAAAAAAGATTGCTGATTTGAGATTTGCTTGGTGGATTGTTCAACTAAAGAATATGGAGAAACTTTTTGTCCTGAAACCAGATGTGTAGCAGTCACCTATTACTATTATTATGAATATACCATAAAAGGAATATTACTCCCATAGATGTATTACAATGTGAAGGAAGCTTGAGCAAAATTATTTTGCTATTTCTAATTACTGAAGAAATACTTGCATTTTTAAATTTTTTTCTCTTAAAATAGCCTTCTCTTAGACTATAAATCTTACATGTAATTTCTCGTATAGCCTCTGTTATGGGAAAAATTACATTCTCATATATTGATATGGTAATCAAATTTCTGTTTTAAAACTAACTGGTTTGAAAATTTTGAAAGGTACTGTCTCACATTTAATGTAGACAGATTTTTTTATTGTAGGATATGGAAATTTGTTAATATTCTCAATTATACATAATGAGAAAACAAAGAAATATATTTTTCTCTTGAGAACAGTTTTGGTTCTTAGAAAGGCACTAAGCCTAATGGACTGGAGCATGAGTTTGGGGTTAGGACATTTTATTTATTTATGCTTTAGAGAGAGAGTGGGGATGGGCTGAGAGAGAATCTCAAGCAGGATCCATGCCCAGCATGGAGCCCAATGCAGGGCTCCATCTCACAACCCTGAGATCATGACCCAAGCTGAAGTCAAGAGTTAGCCCACCCACTAAGCCACCCAGGCACGCCAGGGTTAGCACATTTTAAATCCCAGCCTATTGCTTTCTAACTTTTACTCATATTCTCTGAAACTCAATTTTCTCATCCATAATGTGAGAACAATAATACTGCATAGAGATGCTACGATGCTATGAGAGTAAACTGAATGAATTTACATAATAGGCAATAGTAAATGTAAGCTAATACTCTTTTTAAACTTATTTTTGTTATCTGTGTTAAACTAAAGATTGCAAAAGTTAAGATTTTACTTTTTCCTTTAAATATGTTAAACTAATAGTTTTCAAAAACTTTATCCAGTCTTAACATCCACTCTACCTTCTATTAGACCTTTATAAGTGAGTGAAATTGAGATGTTGAATCTGGTCATACAGGGTTTTTGAAAGGCCTTTTTAAATTTTTTGTGGGCATGGAGACAGGTTTATCTTTAAATGCCATCTGGAATATGAAAGAATGTTCTTTAGCCAACTACTTACAGTTTAGGAATTGTGTAACCAGTTTCTATTCCTATGTCCTTTAATTGGTGCTGAAAAAAGTGATCCTGAAAACATTGCTGAATCAAGGCTAAGTTTTTATACATTTGTTCTTGAAATTTAATACGGAGCTGCTTGCTCATAACGATATTTCATATATCTTCATCATAAGTATTGCTATGTGCAGATAAATATAATTAATAAGGCCCATTCACCGTTTTAATAAAAAACAAATATAAAATATGATATACTACCAAAGATGAACTATTCCTAGATTATGCTTTAGTAAATTTGTCATTGAACCTTAAATATCAAAGCCAAAACTAAAAAGCCATTTAGTATGGCAGCATAGAAAAATTAGACACATTATGCTTCCACGTTGCAGTGAAATTACACTTTAAAAACTTGCATTGTTAAAGTAATTCTATCTTATCTCTTTGTGTGTTTTTTAATCTGCTCACTTAAGCCTAATCAGGATTAAATATACATTAGAGACAAAGACATGACCCAAAGATTAGCCTTGTAAAATAAGGATCGGATTTCCGACTCAATGTAAACTGCTAGTGTACATCCCTAAATCAAGCAGATTCAAAGTCATAATAGTAATGTAAACAATTTGGTTATAAATACAGTTTTATCAAAGGATAGAAGTACTTTCAGCAGATATGTTCTATGAATAAGACTAGGTATGTTCTCAAAGAACTATGAATTACATTACTTTAAAAAACATCAAATCCCAGGTAACTAAATGTAGTAAGATTTTTTTTAAATGTTTTCTTAGCGTAATACAGTGTGGCGGGTAAGAATGCAAACTCTGCAATGAGACCAGTTGGATATCAAATTCTTCTCTCCCTCTTTATTAGCTCCATGACCTAGAGCAAATTATTTAACTTTTCTTTTACTTTTGTGCAAAACTAGGGAAATAATACTTAAGCAATAGAGTTGTTATAAGGATTAAATGAGTTAATTCCTATAAACCACTTAGAATAGTGCCTAGCATGATGCAAGAGCTCATACAACAATCATAATGATATTGATGCTATATTATTATTATTTATATTACTTTAAAAGTCTTTAGTCATCAAAAAGTACAAAATCACTCAATATCCCAACATTGAATAACATAATTAGAGGTTAGAATATTTATCCATTTTTGTGTTTAAATTGTCTGATGATGGCTACGCATATGAACAATTTAAACTACAATATTCTGTTTTAGCATTATGAAATAGTATCATAGTCCCTTAGCAACAAGAAATGCTCTACTGCTGTGGATTTTATAAGGTGAGTTTCAATACACATTCAGAGGAAATGCCATTTATAAGCATACAGTTAATTGAATGCTCACAGGAAGAGCATAGTTAAGTACTATTCCTTTGTGGGCTGGTGAATTATGCCTTACAATTAATACTTCTCTGTGGGAAAAAAATAGAGCTTGTCTTTCTTCCAAGGAAGGTAAAATTGGCAGTATGGGAACATTGAAAAGTTCTGGCAGGGTTATGTATTTTATTTTTGAAAATTTACTCTTCCCAATTGGAAATGTAATAAAGATTTTGCAACAAGATTCTGTTCCATTGTCTTGCTTGATAAGAAATTTAGACAGGACAGTAAGCATAACCTTCTTTTGGTTAGGGCCACTGGGAATTAACTTGCAATACGACTTTCTCTTTTTTGGTTATGCCATATCATATCCATTCACATTACACTCTTGTGTTAGGGAGTTAGGAAATTTTATCACTTGTTATATATGTTAACTGAATATCACCATTACCTGTGTTACTGAGAGAAAATTTGCTTTTTATTCTCTTGTTTGGTTTTACCTAATAAGAGCACCCTAGATATTTTTTTACTTGTTTAATATACTAATTTTTTTTAGTAATTCTTTTTAAATAAATATTGAAGGTATTTGGGGATCTAAAATCTGAAATGATTATACATGCAAATGTGCTATGTGCAGATGAAGGATTAGTTCTCCTGTTTCTGGCTTTACTGAAGGTGATTGTTGTAACTGTTGACGATCTTACTGATGGAAATGAGATTTGCTCTAGAGATGTTAGTATTTTTAACCCAGATACATCATATGTAACTTAATAGCTCATAGAAGATATATTTTTTATATTTTTATTTACCACTCAGAGTAAACAAACTTCATGTTCTTTGATTTATTGTACTTAACATCTCCCTTTTCCCTTTTATCTTCAAAACATTCACTGAATAATGCTAGTTTTTACATTTTTCTATACATTTTTTATTTTCTCTCATTTATGTCTATTTGTAACCCTTCTTTCTTTTCATTTTTGCTACTATTTATACTAAGAGTTTGCATACTAGTGTTCCTTAAATGACGGTATCAGTAAAAACCACATTACTCCATAAAAATATTTGTTTTAGATGATATAACACTTTTATTTCAGGAGACAAAGTAGTAGAAATGTTTTCACATTTTATGAATGTGGCTTGATGATGAACCTACATGTATATGGCTTGGAACCTTTATTGTTATTTTTTAAGATTTTATTTATTTATTTGAAAGAGAGAGAGCGCACAGTGGGGAGGAGCAGAGAGAGAAGCAGGCTCACCTCTGAGCAGGGAGGCTGATGCGGGGCTCTATCCAAGGACCCTGGGATTATGGACCTGACCCAAAGGCAGACGCTTAACTGATTGAGCCATCCAGGGACCTTGGCATGAATCCTTTATTTTAGTGGGAACAGTAATACAAGAACAAAAGTATATCAATGACAAGGAAGAGAATATGGGAAAATAAAAAAGAGGAATGAGGAAAGGAAATAATATTATAGCAAGCACATGCATCCTATTTGGCAACTATTAAAAGAGAACATTATCAATCCAAAACATTCAATTTCTCCTTAGTTAAGACAATACTTCTTCCTAAGAACTAGATATACTGTGAGATTATGTCATTGCCATAGAAATATCTCTAAAATAGGATGAAGGATGAAAAACGAACTAAAAACACTCAAGTTGCATCCAAAGATCAATAAGAGTAATATAGTTCAATAAGGATTTGGTAAAACAAGCAAACAAAAAACTGCTTTCTCTCACATCTCCCAAATTAGTTAGAATGTGTATATAAATGAAAGAAAAAAGTTCTAAATAAATGATTTTAAGATGTTCTTTTTATTAATCCATTCTCTATTCATAGTTCATTAAAGCTTCAGAAATTTTGATCTTGTTAACCTTATAATTTATTTTTGTAAACTTCTAGATTCTTTAGAAGATACCTTAATACCTTAATACAGCCAAGAAACTATTCACATGCTCATAGTGATCATTAGTGAAAGGCCTAAGCAGCTATACTTTATTATAATTGATCATCTAAGTTTTCAGTAATTTTTTGAAATAATTGCCTAATTCAAATTTATTGGGCATTTTCATCAATGCCCAATAAATTAGTTAATTTATGAGTTAATTTTCTACCTGTTTGTTATTATGCAAATCTTTTAGTACATTTTTATTTTAATCTTAAACTTGCATAGTAACCCTGTAATTTCAAAATACTCATTTTAATTTTTTTTTTTTTTTTTTTGAGAGAATGAGTGCATGCGGGGTGAGGAGGTAGGCAGGGGTGGGGGGGATTCTTAAGCAGGCTACACACCCAGTGCAGAGCCCGTTGCAGAGCTTGATCTCACAATTTTGAGATTATGACCTGAGCTCAGTTGAACACTTAACCAACTGAGCACCGAGATGCTATGATCATTTTCTTTTTTCTTTTTTTTATTTTTATTTATTTATGATAGTCACACACAGAGAGAGAGGCAGAAGGAGAAGCAGGCTCCATGCACCGGGAGCCCAACATGGGATTCGATCCCGGGTCTCCAGGATCGTGCCCTGGGCCAAAGGCAGGCGCCAAACTGCTGTGCCACCCAGGGATCCCTGATCATTTTCAATCTTAGTGAATGTATAACTCTTTGTTTAAGAATGTAACTCCTAAAAAAAAAAAAAAAAAAAAAAAAAAAAAGGAATAAAAAAGAATGTAACTCCTGATATTTTGTAAAACAATATATACTTTTGATAAGAGCTGTAATTAAAATAACTTCTATCCAGGGTGAAAAAACCTGAAATAACTAATATTCAAGATAATTTTTACTTCTACCTTTAGGTATTTAAGAATGTTTTAGATATTTAGAGGATACTGGGAATACCAATTTCTCTTACAAGATGAAAAAAATCCATTGAAATCTAGGAAATGTTTACAACTTATAGGACAAAAGCTGTAAAACTTATCTGGAAGATGTTGAGCAGAGATTTTCAAATGGAGGGGAATGTATCAACTTCTACTCCAAAGAATTCCTACATGATTAGAGTTACTATTGTTGGTAGTATGTATGCATGTAAATGACACGAAGGCTAAAAGTTTGAGAGTAAAAGCTTTTAAGTAGATATTTGTCATAGGATTAGTAAAATAAATATTGTATAGATACCAGCTCTTTACAAATTAAGGTATAGAATTAATTGATTTGAATATAACGATTAATGAAGGGATCTCACCTTAGCAGATGTTAAAAACATACAGGAAACATAAATAATTAAAATAATATAGGAGATCAACTTCTGAAATGGTGGTGAACTCATGAAGATCTTGGTGAACTCATTTTCCCACAGAAACTATGAAAACTGGGGATCCCTGGGTGGTGCAGCGGTTTGGCGCCTGCCTCTGGCCCAGGGCGCGATCCTGGAGACCCGGGATCGAATCCCACATCGGGCTCCCGGTGCATGGAGCCTGCTTCTCCCTCTGCCTGTGTCTCTGCCTCTCTCTCTCTCTCTCTCTCTCTCTGTTTGACTATCATAAATAAAAAAAATAAAAAAAAATAAAAAGGAAGAAAGAAACTATGAAAACTGGCAAACAACAGCTATTTCAGAACTCTGTCAATGAGCCAAAGCCACAGAACGAATTGAAAAAAATCATCTATCCAAGAGAAACTCAGTAAGACAACGATTTCAGTGACATTTTACCTGGGGCTATTCCCATCCATCTCCCCACAACCACCACCCAATTCCTAGCTCTGTGGTACCTAGTCATTCAAAGCTATCAATTTCTCAGCCAGTGGAAAGGTGCTCAGTTAAAAGGTAACACCACTACTCACAAAGTTTAAAATACAATTGCTATATGATATAGCAATTCCAGTTCTGGGTATTGAATGGAAAGCAGGGTCTCAAAGAGATAGTTGTATACGCATTAATCATAGGATCATTATTTACAATATGCAAGAGGTGGTATCAGCCTAAATGTCCATCAGTGGATGAATGGATAAAGAAAATGTGGCAGACACATACAAAGGGATTTTATTTAGCCTTGAAAAAGGAAGGAAATTCTGACACACAATCTTGACCTTGAGGACGTTATGCTAAGTGAACAAAGCCAGTCACAAAAAGAAAAATGCCTTATAATTCTACTAATATAAGGAACCTAGAACAGTGAAGCCCATGAAACAGAAAGGAGAACGGTAGTTTCCAGGGGCTAGGGAGAGGGGGAAATGGTTATTATGTATTACAGAGTTTCAGTTTTGGAAGATAAAAAGTTCTGGAGATTGGTTGCACAACAGTGTAAATATATTTATTACTATTAAACTGTACACTTAAAAATGATTAAGATGATAAATGTTATGTGTATTTTTCACAATTAAAAAAACTAAAGCAAAAAAAAAAAAAAAAACTAAAGCAACATCACCACAACACAATGGATATTTTGTATGAACTTCAGCTCCCTAAAAAATATCTCAATTCCCAGGGTGTTATAGCTATTTGATTTAAATGAGAGTAGGGCAAACTGAATTTAAATTTAAAAATTAAAATTGGACACATTTGGACACATCATAAACTGACAAAAGTTGAAAACAAAGAAAATATTGAAGGCAGCAAGAAAAATATGACATTATATGTAAAGTATGCTCAATAAATTAGCAGTTGATTTTTCATCAGAAACCATGAAAACTAGAAGCCAGTATCTTAAAGTCTTCAAAATGTTGAAAGAAAATCCTATCAACCAAAAATTCTACATGCAACTAAACTTTCTGTCAGAAATGGAGTATTTAGGGATCCCTAGGTGGCGCAGCGGTTTGGCGCCTGCCTTTGGCCCAGGGTGCGATCTTGGAGACCGGGATCAAATCCCACATCAGGCTCCAGTTGCATGGAGCCTGCTTCTCTCTCTGCCTGTGTCTCTGCCTCTCTCTCTCTCTCTCTGTGACTATCATAAATAAATAAAAAATTAAAAAAAAAAAAGAAATGGAGTATTTAAAAATCAAACTATTTTGAATGTAAAAATTCTAAAGAGTTTACCAAAAAAAGTACTAAAACTAACAAGTGAGTTCAGCAAGGGCCTAAGATACAATGAAAACATATAAAATTTTTTAAAATTTTTCCTATATACTACAAATAAGCACGTGGACACCAAAGTTAAAAATACAGTGCTGTTGGGATCCCTGGGTGTCTCAGTGGTTTAGCACCTGCCTTCGGTCCAGGGCGTGATCCTGGGTCTCCAGGATCAAGTCCCACATCAGGTTCCCTGCATGGAGCCTGCTTCTCCCTCTGCCTGTGTCTCTGCCTCTCTCTCTTTCTCTGTGTCTGTCATGAATAAATAAATAAAATCTTTAAAAAAAAGACCCCTATTACAGGATGAAAATCAAACTATAGAGTGTGAGAAAATATCTGAAACCACATTTCTTTCTGACAAAGGACTTCTTTATTTTTTTAAAAGATTTTATTTATTTATTCATGAGAGACACAGAGAAAGAGAGAGATAGAGCGGCAGAGACATAGGCAGAGGGAGAAGTAGGTTCCATGCAGGTAACCTGTTGTGGAACTCGATCCCAGGACTCCATGATCATGCCCTGAGCAGAAGGCAGATGCTTAACTGCTGCCAGGCGTCCCTGACAAAGGACTTTATCTCAAAAGTATAAAGAACTCTCAAAATTAAACAGTAAAAAGCAAGCAATTCAATTAGGATATGGGCAGAAGATATGAAGAGACCTTTTGCCAAGGAAGATATGTAAATGACAAAAAAGTATATGGAAAAATGTTTGACATTATTAACCATTAAAGAAATGCAACTTGGCCATACTGAAATCACTATATACATATCAGAATGACTAAAATTTAAAAATTGTGTCAACACCAAATGATGATGAGAATGCAGAAAACCTACATCACTTATACTCTGCTGGGTGTCTAGTAAAATAGTATAGCCACAGTTGCAAACAATTTGAAAGTATCTTTAAAAATTAAGAATGCACATTCACCAAGAGAACCACCAAAATACACTTAAACAAATTTAAAAGAATAGAAATCATACAATATCTGCTCTCAGATCACAGTGGTAACAGATTAGTAACAGAAAGATAACTGGAAAATCCTAAAGTACACGATTAAACAACACACTTCTTTTTTAAAAAAATAAAAGATTTTATATTATTTGAGAGAGAGAGAACAAGAGAGAGCATGAGTGGGATGAGGAGCACAGGGAGGAGCAGACTCTTTGCTGAGCAAGGAACCCAACTCGGGATCATGACCTGAGCCAAAGGCAGATGCTTAACTGACTGAGCCACCCAAGTGCCCCTAAACAACACACTTCTGAATAACACGTGGGTTTAAGGAAAAAATATCAGCGGAAATTTGAAAATGTTTTGAACTATTTTGAAACTCAATGAATATGAAAGTACAACTTATCAAAATGTGTGGGATGCAGCAACATCAATGCTTAGAAGAAATTTATAGCATTGAATGCATAGATAAAAAAGAATAAAGACTTAAAATTAAAAATCTAAGTTTCCATCTTAGGAAACTAGGAAAGAACAGCAAATTAGATCCAAAGCAAGCAGAAGAAAAATAATAATAATTGAGAGCAGAAGTCAATGAAATTGAAAACAAGATGTAATAGAAGAAAATCAGTGAAATTAAAAGCTGCTTCTTTGAGACATAGCCATGGCCAACAAGCAAATGAGAAAATGCGCTGCATCACTTGCCATTAGAGAAGATCAAAAGTCAATAAGCCTCTAGCCTTTGTAACTAAGAGAAGAAAAGGACAAAAATTACCAATATCAGAAATGAAAGAGAGGATATTACTACAGATCCTGTGGATAATAAAGAAATACTATAAACAACAAGTATTGATGATCTAGATGAAATAGACCAATGTCTTGAAAAATATAATTTGGCAAAACTCACACAAAGAAATAATCTGTAAAGACCTATATCTATTTTTTTAAATTTTTATTTATTTATGATAGTCACACACAGAGAGAGAGAGAGAGAGGCAGAGACATAGGCAGAGGGAGAAGCAGGCTCCATGCACCGGGAGCCCGACGTGGGATTTGATCTCGGGTCTCGGATCGCGCCCTGGGCCAAAGGCAGGCGCTAAACCCCTGCGCCACCCAGGAATCCCAAGGCCTATATCTATTAAAGAAATTTAATCCATAATTAATAACCTTCCAAACAGAAAGAACCCAGCCCAAGTGTGTTTACTGATGATATACCAAACATTTAAGGAAGAAATTATACTAATTATAAATTATACTAATTTTCTTTTTTAAAAAAGATGTTATTTATTTATTCATGAGAGACACAGAGAGAGAGGCAGAGACATAGGCATAGGAGAAGGAGGCTCCCCAGGGAGAGTCTGATGGGGGACTTGATCCCAGGACCCCAGGATCGTGACCTGAGCTGAAAGCAGACGCTCAACCACTGAGCCACCCAGGTGCCTCTAAACTAATTTTCTACAATCTCTTTTAGAGGATAAAAGCAGAAAGAATACTGCCTAACTCAATGTATGAGGCCAGAATTACCCGAACACCAAAACCACACAAAGATATTACAAGAAAAGAAAACTACAGAATATCTCTCATGAACATGGATATAAAAATTTTCAATAAATATTAAGAAATCAAATCCAGGGTATCCCTGGGTGGCTCAGCAGTTTAGTGCCTGCCTTTGGCCCAGGGCATGGTCCTGGAGCCCCTGGATCAAGTGCCACATCAGGCTCCCAGCATGGAGCCTGCTTCTCCCTCCTTCTGTGTCTCTGCCTCTCTCTCTCTCTCTCTCCATCATGAATGAATAAATAAATATATCTTAAAAAAAAAAAGAAATCAAATCCAACAATGTATAAAAGAAGTATACACCACAACCAAGTGAGGTTTATCCTAACCAGGCAAAAGTTGACTCAACATTCAAAAATCAATTAATGTAATCCATCATATCAATAGACTAAAAGAAAAAATCACATGATCATATCAATAGATGCAGAAAAGCATTTCACAAATTCAACACCCATCATGATAAAAATTTTCAGTAAAGTACAAATAGAGGGAGACTTTCTCAACTTTATTAAAGAATATCTACAAAAAAACCCTGCAGCTAACATTATATTTAATGGTAAGAAACTCAGAGATTTCCCACTAAGATCAGGTACAAACCAAGGATGTCCCTTCTCATCACTTCCCTTCAACACTGTACAGGAAGTTCTAGCTAATGCAATAAGCCAAGAAAAGGAAATAAAAGACAGAATGGGAAGGAATAAATAAATCTATCTTTGTTCAGCAGTGACATTATCATGTATGTAGAAAAAAAATCAACCAAACACCCCCCTGGAATGAAGTGATTATAGCAAGATTGCAGGGTATGACTTAATACACAAAAGTCAGTTGCTTTCCTATATACCAGCAACGAACAAGTGGAATTTGAAATTAAAAACACAAAACCATTTACATTAGTACTCCTTTCTTCCCCTCCCCCACCAAAAGAAATACTTAGGTATAAAACTAACAAAATAGGTACAAGATCTAGATGAGGAAAACTACAAACTCTGATGAATGAAATCAGAGAACTATAAATAAAAGGAGAGAGATTTCATATTTATGGTTAGGAAGACTCAATATTATCAAGATATCAGTACTTCCCAATTTGATCGATAAATTCAGTACATACAGTCACAATCAAAATCCCAGCAAGTTATTTTGTGGATAGATACTATAGGAAACTGAGTGAAAGGTTATGGGATCTCTATATTATATCTTACAATTGATCAGTCTACAACTATCTCAAAATATGTTTGATTTTAAAAATGAAGGAGACGGGGTGCCTGGATGGCCCAATTGGTTAAGCATCCAACCCTTGATTTCATCTTAAGGTCATGATATCAGGGTTGTGGGATCAAGCCCTTTGTCAAGCTCCACCTGATGTAGCCTGCTGGAGATTCTCCTCTCCCTCTTCTCCTCCCTCTGCTCTTGCTCTCACTCTCTCTCTCAAATTAATAAATAATTTTTTTTTTAAATGAAGGAGAGGGATGCCTGGGTGGCTCAGCAGTTGGGCACCTGCCTTTGGCTGGGAGCATGATCCTGGCATTCTGGGGTCAAGTCCTGCATCAGCCTCCCTGCATGGAGTCCGCTTCTCCCTCTGCTGGTGTCTCTGCCTCTCTCTGTGTGTGTCTCTCATGAATAGATAAATAAAAGCTTTTTTTTTTTAAATGAAGAGAAATTCTGACGATCTAGATAAACAAAAACAGAGTACATCATTAGCAAACTTGCCTTATAAGAAATGCTAACTGGAGTCCTTCAGGCTAAATGAAAAAAATACCAGATGGTAACTTGAATTCTCATGAAAAAAATAAAGAGCACTGGTAAAAATACTACAGAAATATATATATACACACACATATATATACATGTGTATATATATATATACCTATTTACACCACAAATGGGGCACCTGGGTAGCCCAGTGGTTGAGTGTCTGCCTTTGGCTCAGGGTGTGATCCTCGGGTCCTGGGATCAAGTTGCACATCCCCGGTTCCCCGGGGAGCTTGGTTCTCCCTCTGCCTATGTCTCTGTTGCTCTCTGTGTGTCTCTCATGAATAAATAAATAAAATCTTTAAAAAAAGATTGTTTATAATCCTTTTACCTCTTTTTAGTGACAACTACATAAAACAATAATAAAAACTGTTGAGTTCATATTATTATTTTTAAAGATTTTATTTATTTATTCATGAGAGACAAAGAGAGAGAGAGAGAGAGAGAGAGAGGCAGAGACACAGGCAGAGGGAGAAGTGGGCTCCATGCAGGAAGCCCAATGTGGGACTGGATCCAGGAACTCTGGGATCATGCCCTGAGCCAGAGCCAGACGCTCAACCGCTGAGCCACCCAGGAGTCCCTGTTGAGTTCATATTAAAGATTTATTTTTTTTTTATTTTTTATTTTTTTTAAAGATTTATTTATTTATTCATGATAGACATAGAGAGAGAAAGAGGCAGAGACACAGGAGAGGGAGAAGCAGGCTCCATGCACCGGGAGCCTGACGTGGGATTCGATCCCGGGTCTCCAGGATCGCGCCCTGGGCCAAAGGCAGGCACCAAACCGCTGCGCCACCCAGGGATCCCTCATATTAAAGATTTAAATTGTGTGGCAATAATCATACAAAGGAGAGGATGGAGATGTAAGAGAAAAGTTTGTGTGTAACATTGAAATTAAGGTGATATTAATCCGAGCTAGATTGTTTTAAGATGCTAATTATAATCCCCAGAGCACTCATTAAGGAAATAATTTTTTAAATGTGAGAAGAGACACAAAGGAGTTAAAATATTAGTACACTAGAAGATATTTAGCACAAAAGAAGTCAATCTCCTCTTATAAGGACACCAGTTATATTTGAGTAGGGCCTACATTATTGATCTCATTTTACTTTTTTTTTTTTTTTTTTTGGTGACTCTATCTTCAAATGTAGTTATAATCTGAATTAGTGGAGGTTTGGGCTCCAATATATGAATTTTTGGGGAAGACAATTCAGTCCATTAACAATGACATATAATTTTCATTTTCATTTTTTCTGAGGCATTTTTTCTAACATTTCTTGCAAAACATGAAAATTGCCTACTTGCAACAAATTCCTTCAAATTCTCTCATTTTTGCTTGCCTGAGAATGTATTTCTCCTTCATTTTTGAAATTTAATTTAGTTGGAGATGGAATTTTAGGTTGGTTTTTTTTTTTCTTTCAACACTTTAAGTACTTCACTCTTTTTTTTTTTTTTTTTTTTTTTTTTTTGCTTGCCTGTTTCCTGAAGAGAAGTCACTGCAATTATTATTCTTGCTTCTCTGTAGGTAATGTGGTTTTTTTCCCTCTGGCTTCTTTCAAAATTTTCCCTTTACATTTGATTTTCTGAGGTTTGAATATGATATGTGGTGTATATCTTGTGGTATTTATTCTTAGTGGTTTATGAGCTTCATGGATTTGTTTTGATGTTTCTCAATTGTTTTAGGAAATATTATTGTTTCAGGTATTCCTTTTTTTTCCTTTCTCTTTTCTACTTCTGGTATAATCATTATACATGTTACATTCTTTATAATTGTAATTTGTATTGTATATTTTTTAGATATTCTGCTCTACCTCTTTCATTGTATTTTCTCTTTGCATTTCAATTTGGAAGTTTTTGCTGACATTTCTTCAAGCCCGCTGACCTTTCATGAGAGTATGTCAATCTACTGAAGAGCCCAGCAAGATGTTCATTATTTCTGTTACAGTGCTCTTGATTTCTAGCATTTCCTTTTGATTCTTTCTTAGAATTTCCATTTCTCTGCTTACATTATCTATACATTCTTGTATGCTGTCCACTTTTCCATTAGAGCCCTTAGCATATTTATCATATGTTTTAAGTTTTTAGTATGATAATTTTAACATCTCTGACGTATCTGAGTCTGCTTCTGATGCTCTGTCTCTTCAAATTGTTTCTTTGTTTTAGTCTTTTAGTATAACTAGTAATTTTTTTTAAATCTACTTCATAGGTGTTATTGTATTCTTCCATTAAGAAGGATATGTGTAATTGTCTATTGATGATGTTATTAGAAATTGATGTTCAACATCTAGGGCCATTAATTCATTAAGGGTTACAAAATAGTGATGTTCCAATTCTCTCATTCTTTATTCAGTTATTATATAGAGTACTTTTAGGAGGAGGAACTTCTCCTTATCTGCTATATGATTACTCAGAGGTAGAGTTTATTTGTTTTTTATTTTTTTTAAAGATTTATTTATTTACTCATGAGAGATACAGACTGAGAGAGAGAGGCAGAGACACAGGCAGAGATAGAAGCAGGCTCCACACAGGGAGCCCAACATGGGACTCCATCCTTAGTCTCCAGGATCACGCCCTGGGCTGAAGGCAGCGCTAAACTGCTGAACTACCCAGGCTGCCCCAGAGGTAGAGTTTAAATATGAAAGTCAGGATAAGTACTTGATATCTTTTTTTTTTACTATAATTATTATGATGAAAAAAAATTATTATGATGAGTTAGTTCATTAGCATCCAATAGCAATGTTTTTGGTTGTTTTCTTTTTTGTTTTATTATAAGCTCAGAAGCCAAAAAATACTGATATATTTCAATTCCTTTCATATTTTAAAAATAGAATAATAGCTCAAATTTCATTAACATACCGGTTAATATAACCACTTATAAGAGATGCTACAGTTTGGCTTGGAAGATAAAACATAGACCAAAGACTTGAATAGGCACTTCACGAAGAGGGTATTCAAATGACTAATAAATATATGAACAGATGTTCAACCTTTTTTTTTTTTTTATTTATGTATTTATGATAGTCACACAGAGAGAGAGAGAGAGAGAGAGAGAGAAGCAGGCTCCATGCACCGGGAGCCTGACATGGGATTCGATCCTGGATCTCCAGGATCGCGCCCTGGGCCAAAGGCAGACGCCAAACCGCTGCGCCACCCAGGGATCCCCCAGATGTTCAACCTTATTAATTATCAGAGAAATGCAAATTTAAACCATAATGCAATACCACTATTTACCTAACAGAATGGCTAAGATAAAGATAGAAAATGCTAAGATTGGTGAGAATGGAGAACACTGTTTATGAGAATGTGAATTGGTATAACCATTTGGAAAACTGATTCATGTATCTAATAAAATTGAATATATTTACTTTCTAACCTCCAGCAATACTCCTGGATATATGCTCAACAGAAATGCATATGTATATTCACCAAAAGACAAGTATAAGACTGCTTGTAGCAGCATAATTCACTATACCTATAAAGTGGACATTAGTAGAAAGAATAAATAATCCAAAATCTACAATACATATATATATAGTATGTATATATATATATATATAGTATATGTATATATATAATGGTTTACTTGCACAGAAAGAATGAAGGAGCTATGATTGCTCAAAAACATTGAAGAATCTCACAAACATTATATTGAGAGAAAAAGCCAGATACAGGTTCAAAAACAGGCCAAACTAATGCATGGTGTTTAAAAGTGGGTTAGTGTGCTGGCAGGGAGGGATCTTGTGACTAGAAGGGGCTTCTAGGATGCCAGTTCTTGATGTTTAGTTTTAAAAATCTGGTTGTTGGTTAATGTGTATGGTCACTTTGTGAAAATCCAGTGACCTCTTTATTATTTGTGTACTTTTCCGTAGGTACACTATTATTCAGTAAAACATTTTAAAAATACAATTTGTGATATCCTCATCTAACCTCTTCCATACTTTATTAATCAGTGCTTATTTAGACAAGAAACAATTATTAAACCCCATTGAATCGAAGGCATTTTAGGAATATACGTATGATTAAAACAGAATCCCTTGAAGTTGCTCATAGAATGTCATTAGTAGAAAAACTTAAGCTAAATTTAAGAAACTTAACTTAAGCTAAATCTCCTATAGCATGATTTTATCATGTTTTTAGTGTTTGGAGATCAAACCAAATTGATTTAAAGTTTCTCTAAAAAATTAAATATGTATAATTCATAATGGTGTTTGGTCTATTATTTTTCTAACTGATAGAGAAGTCAACTGTTAAAAAGGTGATCTTTGTGTAACAGGGATTTTGTGTGGATTTTTTAGGGGGCAGAGGGTCCATGTTAACACATTTGGTAAACTTTTATTTTAAAGCACCTTTCTGGAATACCAGTCTGACCTCAATCTGAACAAAGCCCTAGTTGATGTTTGCTGGAGGTGGCTTGGTCATTTTCTCAGCCTGTATGTTTAGTATTGAATGTTAATCAGATTCATTATTAAAGATTTCATCTGCCACACAATAAGTAATTGGCTATGTCTGAGTGGCCACCTTTTGTCTTGAGCAGATTGCTTAAAACTGCATTAAGCATCATCAAACCCAAATGACTGTTTGTCTTTTACTTGTTTTCTAACAGATTGGGTCTTATTATTATGCAAATACATTGCAAAGAATAGTCTTAGAAAAAGTGCATATGAATTCCTCTTAGTTCATAACAGGCTTTTATAGTGAAGGATGCATGAAATAATTGCTAATTATGTTAACCTGTTTCCTTTTGTATATATTATAGAGCACCATTTAGAATCCATGGGTTAAAAGTAGTACAAAAGTGAGAAGTTTGTAAGCATTGCTCTCTACCTTGATATATTGTGTCATCCTCGTTTATTAATGAAATGATACAGAGGAGAAAGGATTAAATATATTATTTAAATTTACTGTTAGTTTTCTTTTAAAATGAATCAGTGAGATAGAATAAGCAAAAAAATCATGAAAGTATAATTATTAAACAATATAATTATAAATCCACATTTTCTCTACAATGTATTCCATAAAATCATATTTGCTGACCAATAGAGTTTTATGTGTAAATCATTCATCTATGGTTTTGATCCCTCAAAAGAATTATATGTAATGCCATCTTTCTTTCTTTTTTTTTTTAATGCCATCTTTCTTATTCAATTTCATTATTGTTCTGATTAAATAAATTCAGTGGCTATGAAAGGCATGAAATTGGCTGCCATCTGAGATCTGACAATGTCATCATAATTGGTTTAAGCAGAATGTACTTCATACTTATCTTAGGACATCCTTCGTAATCTGTCTGCTCTTGAAGCTGACTTGGCCACAAATGAAATTATTGCAGCCTTAGAAATGAAATCCTCACCCATTAAGGGTTCAGGTGGACTTAGCTTCATAATCTGGTTTACAAGTTTTGAGTAGTGGAATTATATGGTTGTCCTTCATATTTCCTGACCAGTGAGTTTTAGGGAAGAGTATTAATTTCTGTTCTATTACGGAACTGAATCTTCTCAAATTTGTATATTGCAAATTATATTAGGAATGGTCAAACATTTTGTAAATAAAGCAATTACTATTAATAAAAATATTTTCATATATATGAGTGAAAATATTCACTTTTTAAAAAATTCTCTAGTGCCTTTACTGTTTTCTATCCTCATTTAGATTTACAAAGCATCTGAATTTTCCCCCAGTTTTATTGAGGTAAATTGTATAGATTTATTTATTTATTTTTAAAGATGTTATTTATTTATTCACGAGAGACACAGAGAGAGAGGCAGAGACACAGGCAGAGGGAGAAGCAGGCTCTATGCAGGGAGCCCAATGTGGGATTAGATCCAGGGACTCCAGGATCACACTTTGAGCAGAAGGCAGATCTGGAATTGCTGAGCCACCCAAGCGTCCCTAAATTATATAGATTTAAATTGTACATGGTGTTTTTATATTTGATACATTATGAAATGATTACCATATAACCTAATTAATATATCTATCATCACATAATGACCTTTTTTTTAATGTGGTGAGACAACAAAATCTAACTCTTAGAAAAGTTTATGCAATACATTATTATTAACTATAGTCATTATTGCACACTAAGTCTCTAGAACATGTTCATCTTATAATTGAAAGCTTGTACCCTTTGACCACCATGTCTCCATTTCTCCTACCCCTTGTGAGTACCATTCTATCTGGTTCAATGAGTTAGATATTTTTAGATTCCACACACAGGTGAGATCATGTCTTTTGTGTCTGGCTTATTTCATTTAGCTTAATATCCTCCAGATTCACCCATGTTGTTGCAAATGGCAAGATTTCTTTCTTTTTTAAGGCTGAATATTATTCCATTATGTATTTTTCTCTATTTATCATCTATTCATCCATTGACAACACTTAAATTGTTTTCATATCTTGGCTATTACAAATAATGCTGCAATGAACATGGGGGTACATTTATCTTTTCGAGTTAGTGTTCATTTTCTTCAGATAAATACCTAGAAATAGAATTGCTAGATCATATTGTAGTTCTATTTTTTATTTTTGAGGAAACTCTATATTGTTTTCCATAATAGCCATACCTATTTACATTCACACTATAGGGTATAAAGATTTCATTATCCCCACATTCTCACCAACACTAGTTATTTCTTGTTTTTATGTTTGTTTTTAAAATAGCCATACTAACAGACACGAGATGATATTTCAATGTTGTTTTGCATTTTCTTGATGATTAGTTATGTTGAGCATTTTTCATATGCCCACTGGCCATTTGTACATCATTTGAAAAATGGCTATTCAGGTTCTCTGCTCATTTTTGAATCAGGTTATTTGGCGTTTTGGTTATTAGTTGTATGAGTTCCTTATATGTTTTGGATATTAACCCCTTTCAGATAAATGGTTTCCAAATATTGTCTCCCAATCCTTTTGAGGATTTCTGCAACTATGTTCTTCAGATATATTGGAGTATAATTTTTTTATAGTGTTCTTTTCTGGTTTTGTTATCAGGATAATACTGGCCTCCTAAAGCATTTTCTCCTCTTCAACTTTTTGAGAGAGTTTGAGAAGAATTGGTATTAATTCTTTTTTAAAATTGTATGTAGATTCCACTCATGAAATTATCTAGACCTAGGCACTTCTTTTTTGTTTGGAGGTTTTTAATTATTACTTTATTTTCCTTACTTATTATTGACCTGTTCATATTTTCTCTTTCTTTATGATTCAGTCTTGGTAGGTTGTATGTTTCTAGAATTTAACCATTTTTTTCTAAGTTACCCATTTTGGGTGGTATATATTTGTTTATAGTACTCTTTTATTGCCCTTCATATTTCTTTGGTATCTTTAGTAATGTCCCCACTTTCATTCCTGATTTTACTTACTTGCATCTGTTCTCTTTTTTTTTCTTAGTCTAGCTAAAGATTTATTGATTTCATTTATCTTTTCAAAAAATTAACTGTCAATGTTTCATTGGTATTTTATTTTTCTAGTCTCTATCTCATTTATTTCTGCTCTGATTTTTGTTATTTTCTTCCTTCTGCTAACTTTGAGTTTAGTTTGTTCTTTTTTTCTAATTTCTTGAGCTGTGAAATTAGATTGTTTAGTTAAGATTATTTTTGGGTTTTAATATAGGTGTTTATTACTATAAATTTTCCTCTAATAAATGCTTTGACTGTATCCCCAGTGTTTTGTTGTATTGTGTTTCCATTTTTATTAGTCTCAAGATAGTTTTTTATTTCCATTTTGATCTCTTCTTTGATTCATTAATTGTTCAGCAGTGTGGTCAATTTTCACATATTGTGAATTTTCCAGTTTTTCTCCTATTATTTATTTCTGGTTTCCTATTGTTGTGTCAGAAAAGATACTTGATATGATTTCAATCTTCCTAAATTTCTTAAGACTTGTTTTGTGACCTTACATATGATTTATCCTGAAGAATATCCTATGCACTTACAAAAAATGTGTATATTGTTGCTGTTGAATAGATTATTCTTTTTTTTAAACAATCATATACTTTAAAAAAAATTTTTTTAAGATTTTATTTATTTATTCATAGAGATGCAGAGAGAGAGAGAGAGAGAGGCAGAGACACAGGCAGAGGGAGAAGCAGACTCTATGCAGAGAGCCCAACGTGGGACTCGATCCAGGGACCCCAGGATCACGCCCTGGGCTGCAGGCGGCACTAAACCACTGCACCACCGGGGCTGTCCTGAATAGATTATTCTGTTAGGTCCATTTGAAGTATAGTTTAAATCCGATGTTTCTTTATCAATTTTCTGTCTGGATAACCTATACCTTATTGAAAGTAGGGTACTACTTTTTGCATATGTTCCATGAAGTTTTGTGTTGCTGTATTCACATTTGAAGAAGTAGTGACCTCCTTTAGTCTTTACTAACTGGCTCTGGGAGAGAAATACCTTCACTAGTCAGCTTGGTTAGGGATCTTTGAGCCTCTCTTCAACATTAACTATGGGTGTGCCCATTTGACACCTCTTGGGATGATTGGGAATTCTTAAGATAGTATGCTTTTTCTTGATTTCTTCAAAGCCAGCCAAATGCTGAGATTCTCCCATTTGTTTTTCCTAGGGTGGTACCCTGAAATGTTTAAGTTTGCATGCCTTCTCCCAAACTCATAAAGTCAAGTTGAATGTTTGTGTGTGCTTGGAAGTTGTCTGCAGAGGCTCGCATATGTCCACAGGAGCATCCATGATGATACAGCCATGAAGGGAGAGATGCATAGAGTAGTTGAGGGAGTCCATGGGGCAGTTTTGGGGGTTCTTGAGGTGATGTGCCAAGTGGCTCATTGCTGGCTTTCTGATGGAGGGTATAAGCATTTCGATAGGATTCACTGCCCTTTGTTGAATTCCACATACTGCTTAGTGTGAGTCCTGTCTCTCTTCCCTGCCCTCAATGACTCTTCTAGGCACTCAGCTGTGCCTATCACCTCAGTATTCTGAGTGGGATAAGAAAGAAGCAACCACTGAGCAGCATTCTGTATGGTTAGGGAAGCCAGGCAATCACTCATCATCACTTTCTCCCATGGAAGAAATTGCAGGCAGAGGGGGGATCTCTCTTGGCCCATGTCACCTTGAGGGAAGTGTGATATGGTTAAAGTGAAGCTATTCTTACCCTCTTCGAGGCATCTATCTTCAGATTTTTTTTCTCCAGTGGTGTGCTTGAACTTCTTCATTGGACTTCTAGCCTCCCACAAAGGTACTCTCATCCATGTGTGTTTGTTAAAATTCATGCTTCTGTGGGGAGATGATAGTATCTTACTGAAGTCATTCCTCCAAAATTCACTTTTTAATGAAATATTTGGATAGTATCTGAACTCAAACTTTTTTACAACACTGTGGAACAGAGCTGGCTTAGAGAATAGTATTAATCTAAATGGGTTTCTTTACTGAGGTGCCAAAAGAACTCATTATAAGATGACAAATGGTATAATACTAAATTCAATGACATGCCATCTGTTTATAAAAGATAACAAATATTAGTTGATATAGTCTAAATAAGACACTGCTCCAACAAAGATAATCAATTGACAAATTGGCTTTCAATGTTAGAATTTTTTTTTAAGATTTTATTTATTTATTCATGAGACACAGAGAGAAAGGCAGTGACATAAGGCAGAGGGAGAAGCAGGCTCCTTTCAGGGAGCCCGACCTGGGACTCGATTCCTGGAATGGGATCATGCCTTGAGCTGAAGGCAGACACTCAACCACTGAGCCACCCAGGCATCCCTCAATGCTAGATTTTTTATGTAAGTTATTCCTTGACTCTAAAATATTCTTTTTCATCCATTTTGACTATCTTGCTTTTCCAATTTTGGATTCATCTGCTCTGTGGAGCCTTCCCTTTCCTTCCCTTGTAGCCACATTTATCCCTCACTTTTCTGACAATGCTTCCTATCTTACACATTTAACCACATAATTGTTTTGTGACCTTTGATTTTCTGTTCAATTTGTGTAGATTTTCTATCCCCCTTGAGACATATTCTTCAGAGATAGCAACTCTAGTGTATGTGGATGGATGGTTGGCCATGCCTCTGTTCCCTCCTATTGTTCCCAGTGCTACTATTTTTTTCTCCCTTTTAAGATAATTTTTAAGTATAAATATCCTATTAAGTATAGATAGAAATGTATATGTATTGTGTAGACAATGATTATTTGAATTGCTCTTAATACTCAATATTGTAATTTTGTCAAAAGGTAAGACTCCTAATATAACACTTAGCAGATAACCAGTTATTGTTGACAAGAGACTGGTTTTTTACTGTGGTCTTTTTTTTAAAGATTTTATTTATTTATTTATTTATTTGAGAAAGAGAGAGTGTACACAGGAGCAGGGGAAAGGAGCAGAGGGAAAGGGACAAGCAAACTCCATGCTGAGCATGAAGCCCAACAGGAGGCTTAATCCCACAACCTTGAGATCATGACCTGAGCTGAAATCAAGAGTTGGATGCTTAAATGACTGAGCCACCCAGGTGCCCACAAGGACTGATTTTTTTAAATCTAATTTTCAGGGATCCCTGGGTGGCGCAGCGGTTTGGCACCTGCCTTTGGCCTGGGGTGTGATCCTGGAGACCCGGGATTGAATCCCATGTCGGGCTCCCAGTGCATGGAGCCTGCTTTTCCCTCTGCCTGTGTCTCTGCCTCTCTCTCTCTCTCTCTCTCTGTGTGACTATCATAAATTTAAAAAAAAAAATTTTTTTTTAAATCTAATTTTCAGTGGACTGGGCCCTTTATTTCTCTTATTTCAAAATGGAGTTAATTCTGCTTTAACTTACCTTATAGAGATGTATGTATTTGTATATGTATTTATTTCATATATATGTATAATCTATGCATGTATTTCATAATGAAGTAATATTAGTGTGCTTTGAATCCTGAGCTTTATGTTTTCAAGCAAATATAGTATATGTGTTCAAGTAATAGATAACTCAGAAGTAGTTCATTTACCTATAGGAGAGAATTTCTTTTTTAAAAATCTTTTTAAATTGATGTATAATTAATATGCATTAATTATATTAGTTTATAATGGAGTTATATTAGTTTCAGGTGTACAATAGAATGATTAAGCAATTCTATACATTACTCAATATTCAACATAATAATCTCCTTTATTTATTTCACCCATCTCTCTACCTACCTCCCCTCTGGCAACAACCAGTTTGTTCTCTATACTCAAGAGTCTGCTTTTTCGTCTGTCTCTTTTCTTTGTTCATTTGTTTTATTTCTTAAATTCCACATAGGAGTGAAATCATATGGTATTTGTCTTTTTCTGTCTGACTTATTTCACTTAGAAGTGTACTTTCTAGTTCCATTCATGTTTTTGCAAATGGCAAGATCTCTATTTTTTTTTTTTTGGCTGAATATTATTCCATTGTATGTATACTACATCTTCTTTATCTATTTATCTATGGATGAGCACTTGGTTGCTTTTGTATCTTGGCTATTGTAAATAATGCTCCAAGGCAAACTGTTAAGTGGAGGAAGATATTTGAAAATGATATATTCAATATGAGGTTAGTATACAAAATATATAAAGAACTTCTAGAATCAACACCAAAAAGACCAAAACAAAACAAATAAATAATTTGACTTAAAAATAGGCAGAGAATCTAAACGGACATTTTTCCAAAGTAGACATACAAATGGCCTACGAACACATGAAAAGATGCTCAACATCACTAATCATCAGGGAAATGCAAATCAAAATCAAAATCTAAAAGACAAGAGGGAGAGGAGGGGCAAGATGGCGGAAGAGTAGGGTCTCCAAATCACCTGTCTCCACCAAATTACCTAGAAAACCTTCAAATTATCCTGAAAATCTATGAATTCGGCCTGAGAATTAAAGAGAGACCAGCTGGAATGCTACAGTGAGAAGAGTTCGCGCTTCTATCAAGGTAGGAAGACGGGAAAAAAGAAATAAAGAAACGAAAGGCCTCCAAGGGGGAGGGGCCCCGCGAGGAGCCGGGCTGAGGTCGGGGCGAGTGTCCCCAGGACAGGAGAGCCCCGTCCCGGAGAAGCAGGAGCTGCACCGACCTTCCCGGCGGAAAGGGGCTCGCGGGGAGTTGGAGCAGGACCGACCTTCCCGGGGGAAAGGGGCTCGCAGGGAGTTGGAGCAGGACCCAGAAGGGCGAGGATGCCCTCGGGCTCCCCGGGACAGTAACAGCAACTGCGAGCCCAGGAGAGTGCGCCGAGCTCCCTAAGGGCTGCAGCGCGCACGGCGGGACCCGGAGCAGCTCGGAGGGGCTCGGGCAGAGGAAGAGGCTCCGTGCGGAGGGGGCTGCGCGGTACCAGGAGCAGCTCGGGGGGGGGGGGTCGGGCGGCGGCTCCGCGGAGGGGGCTGCGGGGCGGGAGCGCGAATCCAACAGCGCAGGCTCCGGAGCACAGGGCGCCGGGACACAGCCCAGGATCCGGCCTCCCCCGGGACAGGCAGAGGCCGGGAGGGCCCAGGACAGCGAGGACGCTCCTGCCCCAGCTGAGCAGATCAGTGGCCCCGCCCCGGAGCCTCCAGGCCCTGCAGACGGAGAGCTCCGGAGTTCCTGCGGGGGCTGAATCCAGGTTTCCAGAGCTGGCCCCGCCACTAGGGCTGTTGCTCCTGCGGCCTCACGGGGTAAACAACCCCCACTGAGCCCTGCACCAGGCAGGGGCACAGCAGCTCCCCCAACTGCTAACACCTGAAAATCAGCACAGCAGGCCCCTCCCCCAGAAGACCAGCTAGACTGACGGACAACTTCCAGGGGAAGCCAAGGGACTTAAAGTACACAGAATCAGAAGATACTCCCCCGTGGTTCTTTCTTTTTCTTTTCTTTTTTTTTTTTTTTTTTTTTTTTTTTGCTTTTTGATTTGTTTCCTTCCCCCACCCCCCTTTTTTCTCCTTTCTTTCTTTTTCTTTCTCTTTTTCTTCTTTTTTTTTTTCGTTTTTTTCTTCCTTTTTTTCTCTTTCTCTTTTCTTTCCTTCTTTCTCTCCTCTCTTTTTCTCCTTTTCCAAATACAACTTGCTTTTGGCCACTCTGCACTGAGCAAAATGACTAGAAGGAAAACCTCACCTCAAAAGAAAGAATCAGAAACAGTCCTCTCTCCCACAGAGTTACAAAATCTGGATTACAATTCAATGTCAGAAAGCCAATTCAGAAGCACTATTATACAGCTACTGGTGGCTCTAGAAAAAAGCATAAAGGACTCAAGAGACTTCATGACTGCAGAATTTAGAGCTAATCAGGCAGAAATTAAAAATCAATTGAATGAGATGCAATCCAAACTAGAAGTCCTAACGACGAGGGTTAACGAGGTGGCAGAACGAGTGAGTGACCTAGAAGACAAGTTGATAGGAAAGAGGGAAACTGAGGAAAAAAGAGACAAACAATTAAAAGACCATGAAGATAGATTAAGGGAAATAAACGACAGCCTGAGGAAGAAAAACCTACATTTAATTGGTGTTCCCGAGGGCGCTGAAAGGGACAGAGGGCCAGAATATGTATTTGAACAAATTCTAGCTGAAAACTTTCCTAATCTGGGAAGGGAAACAGGCATTCAGATCCAGGAAATAGAGAGATCCCCCCCTAAAATCAATAAAAACCGTTCAACACCTCGACATTTAATAGTGAAGCTTGCAAATTCCAAAGATAAAGAGAAGATCCTTAAAGCAGCAAGAGACAAGAAATCCCTGACTTTTATGGGGAGGAGTATTAGGGTAACAGCAGACCTCTCCACAGAGACCTGGCAGGCCAGAAAGGGCTGGCAGGATATATTCAGGGTCCTAAATGAGAAGAACATGCAACCAAGAATACTTTATCCAGCAAGGCTCTCATTCAAAATGGAAGGAGAGATAAAGAGCTTCCAAGACAGGCAGCAACTAAAAGAATATGTGACCTCCAAACCAGCTCTGCAAGAAATTTTAAGGGGGACTCTTAAAATTCCCCTTGAAGAAGAAGTTCAGTGGAACATTCCACAAAAACAAGGACTGAATAGTTATCATGATGACACTAAATTCATATCTCTCAATAGTAACTCTGAATGTGAATGGGCTTAATGACCCCATCAAAAGGCGCAGGGTTTCAGACTGGATAAAAAAGCAGGACCCATCTATTTGCTGTCTACAAGAGACTCATTTTAGACAGAAGGACACCTACAGCCTGAAAATAAAAGGTTGGAGAACCATTTACCATTCGAATGGTCCTCAAAAGAAAGCAGGGGTAGCCATCCTTGTATCAGATAAACTAAAATTTACCCCAAAGACTGTAGTGAGAGATGAAAAGGGACACTATATCATACTTAAAGGATCTATTCAACAAGAGGACTTAACAATCCTCAATATATATGCCCCGAATGTGGGAGCTGCCAAATATATCAATCAATTATTAACCAAAGTGAAGAAATACTTAGATAATAATACACTTATACTTGGTGACTTCAATCTAGCTCTTTCTATACTCGATAGGTCTTCTAAGCACATCTCCAAAGAAACGAGAGCCTTAAATGATACACTGGACCAGATGGATTTCACAGATATCTACAGAACTTTACATCCAAACTCAACTGAATACACATTCTTCTCAAGTGCACATGGAACTTTCTCCAGAATAGACCACATATTGGGTCACAAATCGGGTCTGAACCGATACCAAAAGACTGGGATCGTCCCCTGCATATTCTCAGACCATAATGCCTTGAAATTAGAACTAAATCACAACAAGAAGTTTGGAAGGACCTCAAACACGTGGAGGTTAAGGACCATCCTGCTAAAAGATGAAAGGGTCAACCAGGAAATTAAGGAAGAATTAAAAAGATTCATGGAAACTAATGAGAATGAAGATACAACCATCCAAAATCTTTGGGATGCAGCAAAAGCAGTCCTAAGGGGGAAATACATTGCAATATAAGCATCCATTCAAAAACTGGAAAGAACTCAAATACAAAAGCTAACCTTACACATAAAGGAGCTAGAGAAAAAACAGCAAATAGGTCCTACACCCAAGAGAAGAAGGGAGTTAATAAAGATTCGAGCAGAACTCAACGAAATCGAGACCAGAAGAACTGTGGAACAGATCAACAGAACCAGGAGTTGGTTCTTTGAAAGAATTAATAAGATAGATAAACCATTAGCCAGCCTTATTAAAAAGAAGAGAGAGAAGACTCAAATTAATAAAATCATGAATGAGAACGGAGAGATCACTACCAACACAAAGGAAATACAAACGATTGTAAAAACATATTATGAACAGCTATACGCCAATAAATTAGGCAATCTAGGAGAAATGGACGCATTCCTAGAAAGCCACAAACTACCAAAACTGGAACAGGAAGAAATAGAAAACCTTAACAGGCCAATAACCAGGGAGGAAATTGAAGCAGTCATCAAAAACCTCCCAAGACACAAGAGTCCAGGGCCAGATGGCTTCCCAGGGGAATTTTATCAAACGTTTAAAGAAGAAACCATACCTATTCTCCTAAAGCTGTTTGGAAAGATAGAAAGAGATGGAGTACTTCCAAATTCATTCTATGAGGCCAGCATCACCTTAATTCCTTTTTTTTTTTTTTTTAATTATTTTATTTTATTTATTTATGATAGGCACACAGTGAGAGAGAGAGGCAGAGACATAGGCAGAGGGAGAAGCAGGCTCCATGCACTGGGAGCCCGACGTGGGATTCGATCCCGGGTCTCCAGGATCACGCCCTGGGCCAAAGGCAGGCGCTAAACCACTGCGCCACCCAGGGATCCCATCACCTTAATTCCAAAACCAGACAAAGACCCCACCAAAAAGGAGAATTACAGACCAATATCCCTGATGAACATGGATGCAAAAATTCTCAACAAGATACTGGCCAGTAGGATCCAACAGTACATTAAGAAAATTATTCACCATGACCAAGCAGGATTTATCCCTGGGACACAAGGCTGGTTCAACACCCGTAAAACAATCAAGGTGATTCATCATATCAGCAAGAGAAAAACCAAGAACCATATGATCCTCTCATTGGATGCAGAGAAAGCATTTGACAAAATACAGCATCCATTCCTGATCAAAACTCTTCAGAGTGTAGGGATAGAGGGAACATTCCTCGACATCTTAAAAGCCATCTATGAAAAGCCCACAGCAAATATCATTCTCAATGGGGAAGCACTGGGAGCCTTTCCCCTAAGATCAGGAACAAGACAGGGATGTCCACTCTCACCACTGCTATTCAACATAGTACTGGAAGTCCTAGCCTCAGCAATCAGACAACAAAAAGACATTAAAGGCATTCAAATTGGCAAAGAAGAAGTCAAACTCTCCCTCTTCGCCGATGACATGATACTCTACATAGAAAACCCAAAAGTCTCCACCCCAAGATTGCTAGAACTCATACAGCAATTCGGTAGCGTGGCAGGATACAAAATCAATGCCCAGAAATCAGTGGCATTTCTATACACTAACAATGAGACTGAAGAAAGAGAAATTAAGGAGTCAATCCCATTTACAATTGCACCCAAAAGCATAAGATACCTAGGAATAAACCTAACCAAAGCTGTAAAGGATCTATACCCTGAAAACTATAGAACACTTCTGAAAGAAATTGAGGAAGACACAAAGAGATGGAAAGATATTCCATGCTCATGGATTGGCAGAATTAATATTGTGAAAATGTCAATGTTACCCAGGGCAATATACACATTTAATGCAATCCCTATCAAAATACCATGGACTTTCTTCAGAGAGTTAGAACAAATTATTTTAAGATTTGTGTGGAATCAGAAAAGACCCCGAATAGCCAGGGGAATTTTAAAAAAGAAAACCATATCTTGGGGCATCACAATGCCAGATTTCAGGTTGTACTACAAAGCTGTGGTCATCAAGACAGTGTGGTACTGGCACAAAAACAGACACATAGATCAGTGGAACAGAATAGAGAATCCAGAAGTGGACCCTGAACTTTATGGTCAACTAATATCCGATAAAGGAGGAAAGACTATCCATTGGAAGAAAGACAGTCTCTTCAATAAATGATGCTGTGAAAATTGGACATCCACGTGCAGAAGAATGAAACTAGACCACTCTCTTTCACCATACACAAAGATAAACTCAAAATGGATGAAAGATCTAAATGTGAGACAAGATTCCATCAAAATCCTAGAGAAGAACACAGGCAACACCCTTTTTGAACTCGGCCATAGTAACTTCCTTGCAAGATACATCCACGAAGGCAAAAGAAACAAAAGCAAAAATGAACTATTGGGACTTCATCAAGATAAGAAGCTTTTGCACAGCAAAGGATACAGTCAACAAAACTCAAAGACAACCTACAGAATGGGAGAAGATATTTGCAAATGACATATCAGATAAAGGGCTAGTTTCCAAGATCTATAAAGAACTTAGTAAACTCAACACCAAAGAAACAATCCAATCATGAAATGGGCAAAAGACATGAACAGAAATCTCACAGAGGAAGACATAGACGTGGCCAACATGCATATGAGAAAATGCTCTGCATCACTTGCCATCAGGGAAATACAAATCAAAACCACAATGAGATACCACCTCACACCAGTGAGAATGGGGCAAATTAACAAGGCAGGAAACAACAAATGTTGGAGAGGATGCAGAGAAAAGGGAATCCTCTTACACTGTTGGTGGGAATGTGAACTGGTGCAGCCACTCTGGAAAACTGTGTGGAGGTTCCTCAAACAGTTAAAAATATACCTGCCCTACGACCCAGCAATTGCACTGTTGGGGATTTACCCCAAAGATACAAATGCAATGAAACGCCGGGACACCTGCACCCCGATGTTTATAGCAGCAATGGCCACGATAGCCAAACTGTGGAAGGAGCCTCGGTGTCCAACGAAAGATGAATGGATAAAGAAGATGTGGTTTATGTATACAATGGAATATTACTCAGCTATTAGAAATGACAAATACCCACCATTTGCTTCAACGTGGATGGAACTGGAGGGTATTATGCTGAGTGAAGTAAGTCAGTCGGAGAAGGACAAACATTATATGTTCTCATTCATTTGGGGAATATAAATAATAGTGAAAGGGAATATAAGGGAAGGGAGAAGAAATGTGTGGGAAATATCAGAAAGGGAGACAGAACGTAAAGACTGCTAACTCTGGGAAACGAACTAGGGGTGGTGGAAGGGGAGGAGGGCTGGGGGTGGGGGTGAATGGGTGACGGGCACTCGGGGTTATTCTGTATGTTAGAAAATTGAACACCAATAAAAAATAAATTAAAAAAAAAAAAAAGACAAGAGGGACATCTGAGTGGCTCAGTGGTTGAGCATCCACCTTTGGCTCAGGGTGTGATCACGGGGGCGGGGGATTGAATCCCATGTCGGGCTCCTTGTGTGGAGTTGGCTTCTCCCTCTGCCTATGTCTCTGCCTCTCTCTCACTCTGTCTGTCATGAATAAATAAATAACTAAGCCGTTTTTTTTTTTAAATCTAAAAGACAAGAAATAACAAGCACTGGCAAGGATGTGGAGGAAAAGGAATCCTTGTGCACTGTTCATAGACATGCAAATTGGTATAGCCACTGTGGAAAACAGTATGGAGGTTCCTCAAAATATTTAAAATAGGGTTATCATATGATCCAGTAATTCCATAACTTGGAATTTACCCAAAGAAAACAAAAACACTAACAAAAACACAACTCAAAAACACTAACACTAACCCCTATGTTCATTGTAGCATTATTTACAACAGCCAAGATATGGAAGAAGGAGAGAATTTCTTTGTGAAGCACTGTTTTCTGTAATTTGCTAAAGACACTCTGATGGGAGCCAAATTAATATCTCTTCCAGGCACTAAAATTCATGAGAAGCAAAGATCTAGTTAGGGTATAAGAAAAAGGAAAGAACTTAATTACAAGTGACATCTAACAATCTAAGAAAACATCATCCATTTGTATATTAATTATACTAGGCATAAACAAATTAATCAGAAATTTAGCAGAATGTAGAAAGAAGGCAGTAAGCTAAATGATGTGGTTTTTGCTCAATATTAAATTTAACTAAATATGATTGCCAATATTTGGCCTTTTTTTACCTACAAAAACATCTATTTCATACAGTTCAGCCTAATAATGTTAAGGTATTGAATTATATGGCAAGATTCATATCAAAACTTGTTTTATTGATAATATACTGAAGCAGGGGCGCAGGTTAAATGACTTGCCTAAAAAAAACAGTTAAGACTATATATACTATATATAAAAAATTAATTTTTGTTTTTTTCTAGCTTTAATTCTACATACGAACCCATTACATTATTTTCATCATATTAAATCATCTCAGAATTCAGTAGGCTTTAACTCTTGCTTTATATTTGCATCATTTAGCTAATACTTTGGGGGATGAGGCTTTAGAGAGAAGAGTGGATAAGGAATAAAAAAAAATCTGAGTACTAGTCTTAGCTTTTCCACTGTAATTCCCTTAAAATCTTTTTTAAAAAAATTTTTTCCCTTAAAATCTTGATAAGAACAGCATGTGAAAGATTAATTCCTTTACCTAAAATTTCTATTAATCTGGGGAGGAGGAATTGGTATTGTTTTCTTTTTTATCATATGTCTAAGCTTATGCTTTTGTTGAATTTATTCATTTATAGATTATTTACTCTTTCTCCACATGCAGTCCTAATCTCATATCATACTGACTTAGATATAGAATTGGACTCTGTTCATAAATATTGTTTTTTTAAAAAGGAAAGAAGAGAAAGAAGGAGAAAAAAGAAGGAAGAAGAATAAAAAGAACAAAGAAAAAGAATCCCCTTATTTAAGGAATTTATGTATATAACAGGCTTAATGAAGGCTTGGAGAGAGGGGGAGATTGATTCATTGATGATTGATTTTTTAAAAAGATTGTATTTATTTATTCATGAGAGACACAGGGAGAGAGAGAGAGAGAAGCAGAGACACAGGCAAAAGGAGAAGCAGGCTCCATGCAGGGAGCCCAATGTGGGACTCGATTCTGGGACTCCAGGATCACGCCCTGAGCCAAAGGCAGATGCTCAACTGCTGAGCCACCCAGGTGTCCCCAAAGTTTTTTTCTAATAAAAAAGAGTTGGAAAAAAAAAAAAGAGTTGACTCCTCAAAAGAAAAGAAATTTTTGTGTTTACAATAAGGATGATTTTTGTCACCCTATTACAATGGGATAAATTTGGTTAAAAAGCTTATACTCTCTAAAATCTATATTTTTCACTAGTAAGTTGGAGGTGTTCTATTTGATTTGCCTGTGTCTCAAAGTAATAAGCATCAAATGGGTTATACTTATGTGAAAGTGTCATATAAACTTTTATATACATTTAAGAACTTTCATGTGGAGAGAGCCTGGTAAAAATAATGCTAGATATCAGTTGGAATGGATATGTTCTTACTTTGTGCATTATTTAATTTATTCCTCATAATACTATTGATAGTCATTATTGTCAATTTTAATATGAAGAAACTGATACTCAGAAATGCTAAATTATTTGCAACGTCAGACAGTTTTAAGGTAGGAGAATCAGGATTTAAATCCAAGTTTAACTGCCTACAAAACTCATGGATCTGTTTATTTATTTGCTGGTTTTCATTATATCTCAGTTCTAAATCTGAGTTACTAGTGTGTGTACATATAATTTCTTAGAATTTCAGTGCTTTTTATGTCAGAAATACCTGTGCCACCTACCTCATAAGGATTTTCAAGAATCAGCTGAAGCATTTTGAAATTTTGAAGAACCATGTAAATTTAATTAGTATTACTTGAGAAGTGGATGCAAATAAAAGTAGACATACATTCTTAGGTAAAGAATATTTAAATTCAAATGAAGATAATTTAAATAAGTTTTTGACCTTTTAAGAAAATTTGACCTTTTCCAAATTTTGGGATATATGTCTCTCATTAGATATGTACTGACAACTGCAATTAAAAGATTAAAATCATATATCAAAATGATATAACAAATATTTGCAAATCTTAATATTTAAAAATACACATTGCATACTCCAAACAAAAATAGTATAATTTCAGCCAAAATTTAAAGGTCAAAAAGGCCAAAAATTTAAATGATTTCAAAAAGAAATTAAGTGTAGCAAAATCTTACTTAATTGATGTAGTCCCTCAAAAATAGAATTTTTGAGTAGTTAAATGCTAGTATGTAAGGCCTTCTAAAATTTATGCTTTAAACATTTAAAAAAAATATTTGTAGTATGTTATACTTCCTGATTAAGACTCAGGATCAGGGATCCCTGGGTGGCAGCGGTTTGGCGCCTGCCTTTGGCCTAGGGCGCGATCCTGGAGACCCAGGATTGATTCCCACATCGGGCTCCCGGTGCATGGAGCCTGCTTCTCTCTGCCTGTGTCTCTGCCTCTCTTTCTCTCTCTGTGACTATCATAAATAAATAAAAATTAAAAAAAAAAAAGACTCAGGATCATTGACATAGATTATCTAGGACAGTGAGTTGAATCTGTGCTAACTCTAGAACATTGGCATTCTTGACTAAATCTTATGATAATTTTTAATTATGATTTCTTTTGTTTCTAATAAAAAAGCTTGCAGAATGTCCATGTAGTGGCATAATCCCAGGGTCAGAGAAATCTGACTGTCATTCTGCAAAGTCATTCTATTGAATCAAAGGTTGAAGTACTTAGCTCATATCTCAACAAAATGATCTCAATTATCTTCCTTTAAATTTTAAAATATTTATGATTATATATCATTTGTTTGAGATGTCTAAATAAATATTAAACAAATGTAAACACGATGTATATGTAATTTGTCTTTGCTCATTATATTATTACTGAAAAGCTTTATAAGAGTGTGCATATATTTTTTATTAGCTAATGTATACACTGTTGTATTTTGGGTTACAATTTAGTTATGGCCATTATAAATTTATTCATAAATAAATTTTCTGGGAAGTTGATGAATTTTGCCATATAACATTACCTTTTCAGTTATGGTATAATACAATCATTAAGTTAGTAATCTCATTTAGTTTTAGAAATTTGTCATTGGGATGCCTGGGTGACTCAGCGGTTGAGCGTCTGCCTTTGGCTCAGGGCATGATCCCGGGGTCCTGTGATTGAGTCCTGCATTGGGTTCCCTGCATGGAGCCTGCTTCTGCCTCTGCCTGTGTCTCTGCCTCTCTCTCTCTGTCTCTCTCATGAATAAATAAATAAAATCTTTTTTTTTTTTTGTTTTTTTTTTAATAAATAAAATCTTAAAAAAAAGAAATTTGTCATGTGGGACTTAAAAGGTCACATGCAGCTTGCAAGAGTGCTTTAAACAATTGGTTGAATGTTAGACTCTTGATTTTGGCTCAGGCCATGATCTGCTAGTTGTGGGACTGAGCCCCACGTGAGGCTCTGTGCTCAGCATGGAGTTTGCTTGTCCTTCTCTGCCTCCTCCCCCTGCTCAAGCACCTTTCTCTCTCTCTCTCTCTCAAATAAATAAACAAACAAACAAATAAATAAATAAATATCTTTCTAAAAAAAAAAAAAGAACTGCTTCATGCAAATTTTTTTGTGGGATGCCTGGGTGGTTCAGCAGTTGAGGACCTGCCTTCAGCTTAGGGTGTGATCCTGGAGTCCAGGGATCTAGTTCCACATCAGGCTCCCCAAGGCGAGCCTGCTTCTCCCTCTGCCTATGTCTCTGCCTCTCTCTCTCTCTCTGTGTCTCTCATGAATAAATAAATAAAATCTTAAAAGAAAAAACAAATATTTTTTTCATACTCTTGTTTGCAAGTTAATATGTTTCTCCAAGACTGTGAAGTCCTACGCAAGGAATCGGGATATATTTAAAGCTTATAAGAGTAGCTGCTAAAATTAGGAATTAAAGATTAGATTGTTGCATATTCTAATAAAGTTTCATTAAAGTGGGATTGTTTTATGCTGATTATTCTGCTGTTGCCACTTCTCAGGAGTATCAAAATATAAATCACTTCTTTGTTATTGGTATATTATTTGGCTGAAGAACATGAATACAAAACATCAACCAACAGAAAAGAAAAAATTGAAGCATTGTTTTCAACATTGTACATTTATATAAATTATATAATTGTGTGATTTCTCTGTAGTGAGTTGTTTATTTTACAGAGAGGGTAGTGACGGGCAGAAGGAGGAGAGAGAGAATCTTAAGCAGGCTTCATGCCCTGCAGGGAGCCTGAGTTGGGCTCAATCTCAGTACCCTGAGATCATGATCTGAGCTGAAATCAAGAGTCTGATGCTTAATTGAGCCAGACAGGCACCCCTTTAGTCAGTGTTTTAAATATTAAGGGCATTAAATAAGGTTTTAGAATTTTTAAAGTTGCAAATAGATTTATCCCAAGAATGTTAATTACATAGTTTATCACAAAAATGAATAGTTTTTAACAATAGTTTCAATGATTTACTATGTAAAGCTTAATTTGTTAACATATACTAATATATAAAAAAAACTTACAGCATTGTAAAGGAAACCATCATTGAAATAAAAAGGCAACCTACCAGTGGAAGAAAATATTTCCTAGTCATATATCTGATAATGGGTTAATATCCAAAATATGTAAAGAACTCATACAGCTCAATAGTAAAAAAAACAACCAATTAAAAAAATGGGCAGAGGATCTGAATAAAATTTGTCCAAAGATGACATAGTCCAACAGGTGCATGAAAAGGTACTCAACATCAGTAATAATCAGAGAAATGCAAATTAAAACCACAATGAGATATCACCTCACACCTGTCAGAAAGCTATTGCCAAAAACAAGAAATAACAAGTGTTGGTAAGAATGTAGTGAAAGGGGAATCTTTGTGAACTATTGGCAGGAATGTAAGTTGGTGTAGCCACTATGGAAAAGAGTATAAAAGTTACTTAAAATATTAAAAATATGACCTAGCAATACTCTGGATATTTATTTAAACAAAATGAAAACACTAACTTGAAGAGATTTATGAACCCCCATGTTCATTGCAGCATTATTCACAATAATAAGACATGGATCAACCTAAATGTCCAGTAGTGGATGAATGGATAAAGAAAATGCAAAGGAGATGTTTACATGGATGTATATACACATACTCACACATATATTTCAGCCATAAAAAAAAGGAAATCTTGCTATTTGTGCTGGACCTTGAGAGCATTATGCTAAGTGAAATAAGAAAAAGACAGGTACTGTATGATCTCATTTATATATGGAATCTGAAAAAAAAATTAAAAAACACGAACTTATGGACACAGGGAACATATTGTTAGTTGCCAGAGGTGGGGCATGGGGTGTGTGTGTGTGTGAAATGGGTGAAGGTGGTCAAAGGTACAAACCTCCATTTATAAAATAAGTACAAAAGTACTCTTATAAAATAAGAGATGTAATGTACAGCATGGTAACTATAGTTAACAACACAGTATTGTATATTAGTAAGTGGCTAAGACAGGAGATCTTAAAAGGTCTTACCATAGGAAAATAATTGTGACTGTGTGGTGATGGTTGTTAACTAGACTTATTGTGGTGATCCTTTCACAATGTATACAAATGTTGAATCATTATGTTGTACACCTGGAATACCTAATATGAATGTTGTATGTCAATTATGTTTCAATAAAAAGAGAAAAGCCTCAAATCAATAATCTAAGCTCCCACCTCAAGAAAACCTAGAAAATGGGGAGTAAAATAAACCCAAAGCAAGCATAAGGAAATGAATAATAAACATAAGAGCAAAAATTCATGAAATTAGAAACAGAAAAGCAATAGAAAAAAATCGGGAAGTAAAGGTTCTTTGAAAAGATCAATAAAATTGACAAACCTCTAAAAAGACTGGCAAAGAAAAAGAGAGAAAACATAATTTATCAATGCCAGTAAAGAAACAGGGATATCACTACAGAGCCTGCAAAGGAAAATAAAAGAATACTACAAACAACTCTACACATAATTTTGATAAATTAAACGACAAATTCTTTGAAAAGCAAAAGTTCTTGTAACTCATCCAATAAGGAATAAAAATTTGAATAGCACTGTAACTATTAAGGAAATTATAGCTTTGAAACTCAAAAAAAGAAATCTACAGATACAGATGATTTTGCTGGAGAATTTTACCAAAAATTTAAAGAATTAATATTAAATTTATAGTCTTTTCAAGAAAATAGAAGAGAAGGGAACACTTTTTATTTCATTTTATGGAGTTAATATTATCCTGATAGCCAAACCAGACAAAGTCAGTACAAAAAAAAAAAAAAAGAAGAAGAAGAAAAGTACACACCAATATCTCTCATGCACATAAATGCAAAAATCCTTAGCAAAATATTAACAAGACAATCCAAAAAAATGTATAAAAGAACTATACACTATGCCCAAGTATCAAAGTTGGGTCAACATCTGAAAATCAGTGTAATCCACCACATTAACTGTCTAAAGAGAAAAACAATCATATGATCATATCAGTTGCTGCATAAAGAGCATTTGACAAAATTCAATACCCATTCATGATAAAAAGTTCTCAGTAAACTTCCTCACCTTGACAAAGAACATCTGCAAAAACCCTACAGTTAGTATTATTTGTAATACTGAGAAACTGAATGTTTTCCCTGCTAAGATCAGGAGAAAGATAAAGATGTCCTCTCTTGCCACCCCCATTCAAGTTCATACTGGACATCTGGCTATAACAACAAGATAAGAAAAGGGAATGTATGCAGATTGGAAAGGAAGAAATAAAATTGTCTTTATTATCTAACTAGATGGTACTCTATGTAGAAAATCCCAAGAATTGAAAAACATTCCCTGGAGTGAACTGAGAGTATGGCAAAGTTGAAGGATTCCAAGTTAATATACAATGATCAATTACTTTCCTATATCAGCAATGTATAATTGGAATTTGCAATTTAAAAATACCATTTTTAGTATTACAAAAAAATGATTTAGTAAGATTTAAATCTAACAAAATATGTACAGAATCTATATGCAGAAAACTATAAAACTCTGATGAAAGAAATAAAAAAAATATGTAAATTAATGGAAAGATATTTCATGTTCATGGTTGAAGGACTCAATACTGTTAAGGTGTCAATTCCAAACATAATCTGTAGATTCAATGCAATTCCAATCAATATCCCAACAAGCTACTTTGTAGATATTAACAAATTGATTCTATAGTTTATATGGAAAATACAATATTTAAAATCACTTTATAAATGAAATGCCTAGAGACTAGCCTAACAAAATATCTATAGGTCTTGTATGTCGAAAAGCAAAAAATAAAAATAAAAAAAGTACAAAATAATGATGAAAGAAATCAAAGAAGTTCTAAATAAATGGTTAGACATAACATTAGAAGACTCATCATAGTAAATATATCAATTCTTCCAAATTGATACATAGATTTAATGTGATTTTTATCAAAATTCCAGCAAAAAGTGTTTGTAGATATAGATAAGATTATTCTAACATTCTCAAAACTCAACAGTAAAGGAGTGCCTGGGTGGCTCAGTTGGTTAAAGTATCTGACTCTTGATTTCGGCTCAGGTCATAATCTCAGTTGTTAGATTGAGCTCTGTGTTAAGCTCTGTGCTGAGCATGGAGTCTGCTTAAGATTCCCTCTCTATCTGTCCTTCTGCCCCTTCTTCTCATCTTTCTCTCTCTCTCTCCCTCTCTAAAACAAACAAAAACCCTCAACAGAAAAAAATATCTAGTCGAAAATAAGAAAAAGACATTGAAGAGACATATCACCAAAGAGGATAAACAGATAAGAAATAAGCACATGAAAAAATGTTTATCATTAGCCACTAAGGAAATGAATTTAAGACCAGGATAATAAATCACATGTCTATCAAAATGACTAAAATAAAAAATAGTGACAATACCAAATACTGGAAAGAATGCAAAAAATGAATCCTATCACACATTGCTGGGGAGAATATAAAATGTTACAGTTACTCTGGCAAATATTTTGGCAAGGTCTTAATAAAAATATACAGAAGCATTCGTGGGTCTTTATCTCAAAGAAATAATAAAGTACGTCCACATAAAAACTTCTACACGATAGGTTCATTATACCTTTATTTGTAATTGCCAAACGCTGGAAACCAAAATATTCTGCAATATATGAATGGTTAAACCATAGTACTACTCAGCAATAAAAAGGAAGGCACTATTGATACATACACAATTAGAATACACAATTCAATGACATATGCTGAGTGAAAAAAATCAAATTTCAAAGATCACATACCATGTGATTCTATTTATATAACATTCTTGAAATGACAAAATTGTAGAAATGGAAAACAATTAGTGATCTCCAGAAGTAAGAGGAGATGGCAGAGGGAATTGGATGTGTCTTTAAAGAGGTATCATGAGAGAGATCTTGGCAGTGGTGGAATAGTTCTTTTAATTGTGGTGGTAGTTTTATGACTCTGCACATGCAATAAAATGACATAGAACTATATATACATTTTATACCAATGTCATTTTTCTGGTTTTGATATTGTACTAAAAATACATATAATGTAACTGATAGGGGAAATTGGGATACATAGGATCACTTTGTATTACCTTTACAACTTCCTGGGAATCCATAATAATTTCTAAAGGAAAAAATATTTTAAAAACTCAATATATGTAATCATCCTATTAATAGACTAAAAAAAATCTTGATATTTCTATAGGTGCAGAAAAAATATTTGGAAAAATCCACTGTCCATTTGTTCTCAACAAAAGGGCATCTATAGAAGCCTACAAAATGAACTAATTCTTTAAAAGATTTAATCTGCCAAAACTCACACAAGAGGAAATCTGAATTGGTCTATATCTATTAAAGAAATGAAATCAATAATTAATAACATTCCAAAGCAAAAAACACCAGGCACAGATGGGATCACTGATGAATTCAACTAAACATTCAATAAAGAAATTTACTATTTCTCTACAATCTCTTTCAGAGATTAGAAGCAGAGGGAATACTGCTTAACTCATTCTATTCTTAACTCATTAATCTAATATCAAAACCAGATAAAGACATTACAGAAAAGGAAACTACAGACCACTTTCTTTCTCAAACATGGATGCAAAACTCCTGAACAAAATACTACCAGATTGGGGTGTCTGGCTGTCTCAGTCAGTAAGGCATGTGACTTGATTTCAGGATCATGATTTCAAGCCCCATGTTAAGTGTAGAGATTATTTTTTTTAATTACCAGATCAAATCCAACATTCTATACAAGTAATTATACACCATATCCAAGTGAGATGTATTCCAGCTGTGCAAGCCTTGTTCAACATTTGAAAATCAATTATACCATATCTCAGAGATATTGCAGGGCTGCTGCAGATCACTGCAATAAACCAAATAGCACAATGAAGTGAATGAAATATTTTTTTTACTTCCCAATGCATATAAAATTATGTTTACACTACACTATAGTCTATTAAGTTTGCAGTAGCATTATTTCTAAAAAGGCAATGTACATACCTTAATTTAAGAACTTTATTGCAAAGGGTGGCTCAGCAAATGAGTGTCTGCCTTTGGCCCAGGTCATGATTCTAGGGTCCTGGGGTTGGGTCCTGCAGGGAGTCTGCTTTTCCCTCTGCCTATGTCTCTGCCTCTCTATATGTCTCTCATGAATGAAGAAATAAAATCTTAAAAGAAAAAAAAATATTGCTAAAAAATGTTAACCATCATCTGAGCTTTCAGCAAGTCATAATCATTGATCACAGGTCACCATAACAAATATAATAGTAATGAAAAGGTTGGAAATATTGCAAGAATTACCAAAATGTGGCACAGAGACATGAATTGAGCAAATGCTATTGGGAAAATAGTGCTGATAGACTTACTCAATGCAGGATTCCCACAAACCTTCACTTTGTAAAAAAACATAGCATATCTGAAAAGCAATAAAACAAAGCACAATAAAGTGAGATATGCATGTAATGCAGCCAAATGATCATATCAATAGATGCAGAAAAAGCATTTCACAAAAGCCAATACCCATTTATAATAAAAACTCTCTAGACTAGGAAAAAAGGAAAACTTCTTCAACCTGATTAAGAATATTTTTTAAAACCTTCAGTTTATTTTCTACTTTATGGTGAGAAACTCAGAGATTTCCCACTAAGATCAGGTACAAACCAAGGATGTCCCTTCTCATCACTTCTCTTCAACACTGTACAGGAAGTTCTAGCTAATGCAATAAGACAAGAAAAGGAAATAAAAGAATGGGAAGGAATAAATAAATCTGTCTTTGTTCAGCAGTGACATTATCATGTATGTAGAAAAAAAAAATCAACCAAACACACCTCTGGAACGAAGTGATTACAGCAAGATTGCAGGGTATGACTTAATACACAAAAGTCAGTTGCTTTCCTATATACCAGCAATGAACAAGTGGAATTTGAAATTAAAAACACAAAACCATTTACATTAGTACTCCTCTCTTCCCCTCTCACCCCCCACCCCAAAAAAAATACTTAGGTATAAAGCTAACAAAATAGATACAAGATCTAGATGAGGAAAACTACAAAACTCTGATGAATGAAATCAGAGAACTATAAATAAAAGGAGAGAGATTCCATATTTATTTATGAAGACTCAATATTATCAAGATATCAGTTCTTCCTAACTTGATCAATAAATTCAGTGCAGTCCCAATCAAAATCCCAGCAGGTTATTTTGTGGATGTCAACAAACTGGTTTGAAAGTTTATACAAAGAGGCAAAAGACCCAGAATAGCCAACAGAGTATTGAAAGAGAGGAACAATATTGGAAGACTGATACTACCCAACGTGAAGACTCATTATAAAACTGCAGTAATCCAGACAGTGCAGTATTGGCAAAGTCATAGCTAAATAGATTGATGGAACAGAACAAAGAGCCCAGAAAGAGATCTCTCTAAATATAGTCAACTGATATTTGACAAAGGAGCAAAAACAGTACGATGAAGCAAAGCCGTTCTCTTCAACAAAGGGTGCTGGAACATCTGGACATCCACATACAAAAAAATGAATCTAGACAGAGATCTTACACCCTTCACAAAAATTAACTCAAAAGGGCCAAAGACCTAATGTAACACACAATATTATAAAACTCATGTAAGATGACATATGAGAAACCTAGATGATCTTGGCTAAGGTGATAGCTTTTTAGATACAACACCAAAGGCATAATCCATGAAGAAAATAATTGATAAGCTAGACTTCATAAAAATGAAAAACTGCTCTGTGTGGGGCACCTGGATGGCTCAGTTGGTTAAGTGTTCAACCCTTGATTTCAGCTCAGGTCATGATCTCAGGGTCTTGAGATCAAGCCCCACATTGGGCTCCATGCTCAGGCGGGGAGTCAGCTTGAGATTCTCTCTGTCTCTCTCAAATAATAAATAAATCTGTAAAAAAAAAAAAAAAACCTGCTCTGAGGAAGACAATGTCAAGAGAATGAGAAAACAGGGATACCTGGGTGGCTCAGTTGTTGAGTGTCTGCCTTTGACTCAGGGCCTGACCCCAGAGTCTGAGGATTGAGTCCTACATCAGGCTCCCTGCAAGGAGCCTGCTTCTCTCTCTGTCTGTATCTCTGCCTCTCTCTGTGTGTCTCTCATGAATAATTAAATAAAATCTTTAAAAGAGAGAGAGAGAATAAGAAAACAGACCACAGCCTGGGAGAAAATATTTTTGCAGAATATGTATTTGATGAAGAACTGTTACCCAAAAAAAAAAAAAAAAAAAAAAAGAACTGTTACCCAAAATATTCAAAGAACTCTTAAAACTCAACAAGAAAAAAAATTAAAACCCCAATTAAAAAATGGACCACAGCCCTTAACAGAATCATCACCACAGAAAAGATATACAGGTTTCAAATAAGCATATGAAAAGATGTTCCAATTTCTATGTCATTAGGGAAATGCATATTAAAACAACAATGAAGGATGCCTGAGTGGTTCAGCTGGTTAAGTGTCTGCCTTTGGTTCAGGTTGTGATCTCAGGGTCCTGGGATTGAGCCCTGCATCAGGCTCCCTGCTCAGCGGCAAGTCTGTCTCTCCTTCTGTAATCTTCTGGTTCTCACTGTCTTTTAAATAATAAATAAATACAATCTCAAAACAACAACAACAATAAAGAGATACCACCATACACCTATAAGAATGAACAAAATAAAAATAAAATAAAATAAAATAAAAAAAGAATGAACAAAATCTGTAACACTGACTACAGTTAATTCTGGCAAAGATGCAGAGCAACAAAAACTCATTTATTGCTGGTAGAAAGCAAAGGGTACTGCCACTTTGGAAGAGAGTTTGGCAGTTTTTTATAAAGCTAAATACACTCTTAATAACATACTTATACAATCATACTTAGTAGCACACTCATACAATCCAGGAATTTCAGTGCTTGGTATCTACTCAAAGGAGTGAACACTTTTATTCACACAAAAACTTACACATAGATGTTTATAGCAGCTTTATTTATAATGGCCAAAACTTGGTGGCAACATAGATGTCCTTCAGGAGGTGAATTAATAAACAAACTTTGGTACATCCAGTCATGGAATATTCAACACTAAAAAGAAATGAGCTATCAGGCTGTGAAAAAATATTGAGAGTTTTTTTTAGTAAGATTTTATTTATTTATTCATGAGAGACACTCAGAGAGAGGCAGAGGCATAGACAGAGGGAGAAGCAGGCTCCCCATGGGGAGCCTGATGCAGGACTCAATCCCAGGACTCTGCGATCATGACCTGAGCCAAAGGCAGATGTTCTATTGCTGAGCTACCCAGGTGCCTCAAGATATTGAGAAGTCTTAAGTACATATTACTAAGTGAAAATAGCCAGTCTGAATAAACTACATACTGTATGATTCCAACTATATGACATTCTATTAAAACTATGGCAACAATAACAAGATTGGTAGTTGCCAAAAGCTGGGGACGAGGGAGAAGATGAATGGGCAGCACACAGGATTTTTAGGGCAATGAATATACTCGGTATGACATATAATGATGTATACGTTACTACACATTTGTGCAACACCAAGAGTGAAGCATAATGTCAACTATGGACTTTGGGTGATCTTGATGTGACATTGTAGGTTCATCAAATATAACAAATATACGCTATATTGGGAAATGTTGATAATGAGGGAGGCAATGCATGTGTGAGGTCAAGGGATATATAGGAAATCTCTGTACCTTCCTTGAAATTTTGCCATGAATATAAAACTGCTCTAAAAAAATACTCTTTAAAAACAACAACTACAGCAAGCAATATACTTAATTTTTGTGAAAGATTAAATATTTTTTCCTAAGATCAAGAACAAAAGGATATATGCTCTCCTCACTTCTATTCAACATTGTGCTAAAGGCCTTAGCCAGTGCAATGAAGGGAGGAGGGAAAAAGTAGAGCATATAGATTGCAAAGAAAAACTAAAACTGGGGATCCCTGGGTGGCTCAGCAGTTTAGTGCCTGCCTTCAGACCAGGGCATGATCCTGGAGTTCTGGGATTGAGTCCCACATTAGCCTCCCTGAATGGAGCCTGCTTCTCCCTCTGCCTGTCTCTGCCTGTGTGTGTGTGTGTGTGTGTGTGTGTGTGTGTGTGTCTCGTGAATAAATAAATAAAATATTTTTTTTATTTTTTTATTTTTTATTTTTTAATTTTTTATTTATTTATGACAGTCACACAGAGAGAGAAAGAGAGAGAGAGAGAGAGGCAGAGACACAGGCAGAGGGAGAAGCAGGCTCCATGCACTAGGAGCCTGATGTGGGATTCGATCCCGGGTCTCCAGGATCGCGCCCTGGGCCAAAGGCAGGCGCCAAACCGCTGCGCCACCCAGGGATCCCTAAAATATATTTTTTTTAAAAAGTAAAACTATTAAAAAAAAAAAAAAAAGTAAAACTATTTTTAGTACAGACAACATGCAACCTATGCAGAAAATCATAAAGAATCCATAAAAAGCTACTAGAACTAAGAAGTATGTTTAAGAAATTCTCATGATTCAAGATGAAAGTACAGAAATAAATTACATTTTTATGTAGCAATGTTTCTTTTCGTGTTCATCTGCTGGTCATGAAGTCTTCTAATATTTAGTTGCTGTAAATGCTCTCCTTTCGCATTCATTTTTGAAGGATATTTTCACTGGGTATAGAATTCTAGGTTGGAGTTATTTTCTTTAACCTAGAAAATGATCTATTGGGTCTGACTTCCATTATTTTTATTGAAATGTTAGATGTCCTTTTTTTCTCTACTTCTAAGATTTTCTTTTTGTTTTTGGTTTTAGCACTTTTATTATGATGCTCCTATCACACTTTACCTTTTATTTATTGCTCCTGGGTTATTAGTACTTCTTGAATGTGTGGCTGATATATTTTGTGAGTTTTAGAAAATTCTCAGGTATTATCTCTTCAAATAATTTCTTCTGTCTCACTCTCTTTCATTCCTCTTGGGCTCCAGAAAAAGTCTCAGAACTTTTGTACCCAACTTATTATATGTTCACTGAAAGAAGTTGGCTTAGAGTGCCATCATCTCTCTATGTTAATACTTTAGACCATCATGCTATAATTTTACTGCATACCAATAAAAATAATTTTTTTACTTAAGATAAGACTAAAGCTTCTGAATAGCTTTCAGAAGAATAAGCATAATCTTTCTTTCTTTGATTTATGCCTTCTTGTGAATTAAATGGATGTTTTGGCTTTCAAAAAGAAGCATCAGTCTCAAATACTGTTTTGATACTTACACTGTATTTTATAGCATTAACTTCTATTCACCCACACTTATGGAAAAAGTCTGTATCCTTCATTTATTACTACCAGCCAGGGATATATGATTGTGGATGCATATTTCTGTTTCAGCTTTTGTTTGAGCAGCTTCCAAAACATCATCCTATAGGTTTTTAGAATCTGTGCCAAGTTCAGCTCAGATTAAGTTTCTTTGTTAGAATTGCTTTTTAAAGCATCTGGATCAGAAATCATATACTTCTGCTGCATAGCAAAAGAACATTTGGAAATCATCAGGGGCATCATAATAGAGGATGATAGTATTGTATGTTTTTTTCTCAGATTAGGTAAAGACTACAACAAAAAATAATTTTATTAAGAGTTTAGAAAATGCCGTTTTAATATTGTTCAAACATCTTGAGCAGCTGATGGCTGGCTTCAAAAAGAATATCATTCTACATTTATTGTTCCTAAAGCCATCATAGAATATTTCTGAGGAAAAGTAGAGATTTCTGCTTTTTACCTATTTTCAATGGTATACACACAGACACACGCACACACAGACACACGTGTTAAGAAGGCATGCACTCTTAAAAAATTTTAGTTTAATATAATTTTATTTTTGTTTCTTCCCTAATTTGAAACAGAGACTTAAGTTATTCTTCATATCATTTTAACAAACAGCATCCATTGTGTTAAGTTTGATTTAGATTTCATTAGAAGACAATAATCAATTTGTTCTCCTAAACAGAGAGATCCATCTTTTTATTAAAAAAAGAAAAGTAACACAAAACTCCAAGGGAAGCCTTCAGTTTCTAATGTAATACAATATGTCATTTTCATAAATGGGCAAGAATTTTAAAAATCATCTCAGAACTGTTGTACCTATGAAATAAACTTAAATCTATGGTTTTTAGCCTCTCTTATAGTTTCCAAAATGATTGATGGATTTTGGAGAGATCATTTGGTTATTCCATATATAGCCATGAGAGGGTACATTTAGGTTGTGGTTTGGAAATCCAAATGATTTAGTGGATAAGCTCCAGACTGTAGAACCAGAAGAAAAGAGTTCTTTTTCTCATTGGAGTGTGACCTTTGTCATGCTTCCCTCTGCTATTCTTAAATTTAGAAATAACTTTCTCTTTTATATTCATTTCTAAAGGTAGTGTGAAATCATCAAGATGTATCACAATCTAATTGTACTTTCTCATAACTATATATGGAATTATCAAATGATCTCTCCAAATCTCATTAATCATGAAATTATGATTAGTGTGACCATTTTGGTACTAATTAAAATATTGTAGTTCTTACTTTTGTGAATCATATAGTCATCATATTGATAGCATCATTTTTCAATCTAGTCTAATATATGTTTTTTTTTCTTCCTCTCATTAGCTAAGGAAGATAGTAGAGGAAAGGAGGACACACCCTTTAGAGAATAAGGAAACACACTTTAGCTTCTTTGTAGCCTACCTTATCTGCACCTTAAAGACATAGCTAAAATATGATGTCTGAAATATATGTAGCAATGAAGTTTTTATTGATTGATATAAATATGGATGGCTTTGTTCAGCTGAATACTGCTGGTAGGAGTTACTGGCGTATGTAATACATTATCTTATTACACTCATTTTATGGAAGCTGATCCTGATGGGACAGTGGAAGGAGAGCTTTCTTCAGCTTTCTGGAAAAGCAATTAATCCCTCTGCTTATGTAGCAACCATGTCTTGGATCGCATTGGCGTACTGGCACCCTTTCTCCTTTTATTAAAACAAAAATGCAGCTGCTGACCAGAAGTGCAGCTCTACAAGTGGGGCTTTCATCGTATTGGTAAGAGATTCATATCCAGGGTTGACATCATTTCAGTTATGGGTTTTTCATTATTAAATTTTGGAATTTCAAGTTTGTTTATTAAAGATTTAAAGCTATAGGTTAAATCACCAAATTGAAATCCACTTATTTTTCTATACTATGATAAGTGGATAAGGTGTGCTGGAAAATGTATTTTTCAGATTTTACCAGAAGATGAATTATTTTAATTGTGAAATGCATGGTGTCATAAGGAAATTGACAATTTTTTTCCTGAATCTTTAGCATGTCTATTTTATATGTAACTGTCCACATTCCTCAGTTTCTAGTAAGTAAATTTAACAAATGGTTTGGAACTATTGACTATTAACTGTTGGTAAAAATAGTGACTAAGACTTTTACTTAGCACTTGTGGCAATTTTATTGTGTACTTCATCTGTTTCTCATCAGTATTCAAAATTGATAATTCTGTAAAACACATTGCATTCACTAATACTAACAAAGATTTTTAACTCTTGGTATAGTCTTGTATATAAGGGCTCTCTTAATTTGTAACCCAGTCTTTTTCAAGGCTGTTCATCTTTTACTGCAAAATCAGAAATTAGCAGAGTACTTTTATCTAGGGTTTAACGTAAATTTTATTTTAAATGGCAGAAGTAACATTGTGTAATAGATACTTTTACAAAGACATTTATGAAACAGAAAGTTCCAACTGCAGTATATTTTATATTTGTAAATTTCTTTTCTTTTTTTTTGGTTTTTGTTTTCAAACATTTATTTTTATTTATTTTTATTTTTATTTATTTATGATAGTCACAGAAAGAGAGAGAGAGAGGCAGAGACACAGGCAGAGGGAGAAGCAGGCTCCATGCACCGGGAGCCCGACGTGGGATTCGATCCCGGGTCTCCAGAATCGCGCCCTGGGCCAAAGGCAGGCGCCAAACCGCTGCGCCACCCAGGGATCCCTATATTTGTAAATTTCTAATGCTTTGGGCTTCTGATATTTTAAGTCTTGCTTTCCCATTAAATCGCAGTCTATTGGGTTTCAATTTTGACCTCTATGAAATCCATTTTAATAAAGACTATTGAATATATGTATGATGGCTCTCACACTCATATTATGTGCATTTTGCATTTATATTAGTAGGTAATTGGTTTTTTAAAAATTGTTATTTATTTGTTTTGCTATTTAAAATGAATATAACATTTAGAACAAGATACTGGAAAATGGCTGACACATCACTCTGACTATTTAAATTGGTTACATATTGCAGGGGACAGGGTGGGAAATCCAAAAGTTTACAATTCTTTTTTTTTTTTAATATATTTTTTTAATTCTTATTTATTTATGATAGTCACAGAGAGAGAAAGAGAGGCAGAGACATAGGCAGAGGGAGAAGCAGGCTCCATGCACCGGGAGCCCGACGTGGGATTCGATCCCGGGTCTCCAGGATCGCGCCCTGGGCCAAAGGCAGGCGCCAAACCGCTGCGCCACCCAGGGATCCCTTTTTTTTTTTTTTTTTTAAGATTTTATTTATTTATTCATGAGAGACAGAGAGAGAGAGAGAGGCAGAGACACAGGCAGAGGGAGAAGCAGGCTTCATGCAGGGAGCCTGACGTGGGACTCGATCCCGGGTCTCTTGGATCACGCTCTGGGCCGAAGGCTGCGCTCAACCGCTGAGCCACCCAGGGATACCCCATAAGTTTTGGGTGTCACCAAAACACCTCCAATTCTGTCTGGCCTACTACAGATTCAGTCAGGGCTTCCCACAACCTCTTCAGGTTTAATAATTCTCGAATGGCTCGCAGAATCCAGAAAGGTGCTAATACTTATGATTGCCACTTTATTATGAAGGATACAAATGAACACATGAAGATATAAACAGAACAAGATCTGAAAGAGCCCAGAGTACAGGAGCTTCTGTCTCTGTGCAGTCATGGTGTACCACCAGCATATCAATATGATCATCAACCAGGAAGCTCCCCTAGACTTGTGTGTCAGATGGTTTCATTACATAGGCATGATAAATCAAATCACAGGACACTGTGATTAATCTCTCTTGTTTACTTCCTTTCCCTGAAGGATGGGCTGGCTGAAAGTTCCAACATTCTAATCATGTGGTTGGTTTTCTGGTTACTAGCCCTCATTCTGAAGCTATCTGGGGCCCTGTCTTGAGGCGCCTCATTAGCATAATAATGACACTCTTATTACTCAGATAATTTGAAAGGTTTTTGAAGAGCTGTGCTATGAATAAGGTCAGATTAGATTTAATTATATCATAGTTGCCTATTGTAATTGTTATAATTACAAATACTTGTATGTGATAAAACATAAAGAGATATTTAGAAAGATAGTTCTGATGTAGAGGTCATCAGTAAATTAATGGCAAGCACATTGGATAAGTCTGTTGTGGGAGTTGCAGATTTTTAAATTTCTACATCTACACTGAAGATAGGTTTAAAGATTGGACCATTTTCTTACACCATACACAAAAATAAACGCAAAATGAATTATTAAAGAGCTAAATATAAGGTATGAAACCATAAAACTCCTAGAAAAAAACATGGGGAATAATTTATTTGACATTGGCTATAGCAACATTTTTCTATTTCTTCAGGCAGGGGAACCAAAACTAAACGTATCCACAGCAAAGGAAAATATTGACAAAATGAAAAGGCAAGCTACTGAATGGGAGAAGATATTCACAAATGATATATCTGATAAGGGGTTAATGTCCAAAATACATGAAGAACTCACACAACAGCAAAAAAAAAAAAAAATCAAATAAATAATCTGATTAAAATGGGCAGAGAATCTGAACAGACATTTCTCCAAAGAAGACATACAGATGGCCAACAGACACATAAAATATACTCAACATCACTCATCATCAGGGAAATGCAAATCAAAACCACAATGAGATGCCACCTTATACCTGTCAGACTAGCTATCAAAATGACAAGAAATAACAAGTGTTGGTGAGGATGTGGAGAAAAGGGAACACATTGTTGATGGTAATGTAAATTGGTAGAGCCACTGTGGAAAACAGTATGGATGTTCCTTTAAAAAATTAAAAATAGAAATACCATGTGATCCAGTAATTCAATTTCTGGGTATTTATCCAAAGAATACAAAAACATTAATTCAAAAAGATACATGTACCTCTATGTTTATTTCAGCATTATTTACAATACCCAAGAATATGGAGGCAACCCAAGTGTCCATCCATATATGAATGGATAAAGATGTGGTATATATACAATGGAATATTACTCATACATAAAAAAGAATGAGATCTTGCTCTTGTGACAAGATGGATGAACCCGGAGGGTACTATGTTAAGTGAATAAGTCAGACAGAGAAAGACAAATACCATATGATTTCACTGGTATGTAGAATCTAAAAAAACAAAACAAATGAATAAACAAACAAAAAGCTGAAACAGACCCATAAATACAGACAATAAACTAATGGTTGCCAGGGGGTGGTGGGTAGATGAGCTAAAAAGATGAAGGGGAGTAGGAGAAACAGGCTTCCAGTTGTGGAATGAATAAGTCACGGGAATAAAAGACATAGCATAGGGGATATGGTATATCAATAATATTGTAACAGCATTGTCTGGTGAGAGATGGTAGCTACACTTGTGGTGAGCATAGCATAACATATAGATTTGTCCAATCACTATGTTGTACACCTAAAACTAATGTAACATTGTATGTCAACTATACTTCAGTTAAAAAGAAAATAAATGAAAATATGATTTAAAAATATGTTTAAAGATCCATAATAACTGGTTACTTATTTGATACAGAATCATGAAAATAATGTTCTGATTCCAGTTTTACATTTTAAAAAGTCTTAAACTTCACAAAGACAATGCCAAACACAGGGTACTTGAAATGTGCACTTTCTACCCATTGAAAACTGGTTTTATTTATCATTAGCCAAGTTGTATTTATGATATCCATGTCCTGGCAATTTGCTAACACAAAGATCACAAAGTTATTTTTTTCAGCCACACATAGTGCCAGAAACTGAAATCCTAATACTGACTTTCCATAGCCTGTGCTCAATGTGCTTATCCATAATATAATTCAAATTACTAAAACACAATTTTCTGTGAAATATTTGATAATATAATAATGCCTGTGTTGTATATATCACATTACCACATCTTATTTTTCCTTTTGCTAGTATCACTTCCAATTGACACAATAGATTTCCTTTGAAAAATGAATGAATGACAGTGTTTAAATCTTATAGAAACTGAGGTCTGGGTTATGCTCTTTTCATTTTTAGAAGGGTGGGAATTGGGCAGCCCCGGTGGCCCAGCAGTTTGGCGCCACATTCGGCCCAGGGTGTGATCCTGGAGATCCAGGATCGAGTCCCACCTTGGGCTCTCTGCATGGAGCCTGCTTCTCCCTCTGCCTGTATCTCTGCCTCTCTCTCTCTCTTTGTGTCTCTCATGAATAAATAAATAAAAGTTTTACTAAGTTCTACTAAGTTCTAGGTCTCTGTATTACTATACTAAATATACCCCTTTATTGTAAAATAATCATAAGTCACAAAAAAGATATGAAGATTTATAATCTAGAAATAGCTAGATTACAGAGTATTGAAGTTAAGATTGCTAATACAACCATGAGAAGAAATCAAGTAAGATTTTTTAAATATATTATTTTATCAGTAACAACCATCACTTTCTTCCAATGGAACTGACAAATGCAAAAAAAATCCACACAATTTTCAAGATATTAATAAAATTAAATATTTTGAAGAGTAAATGTGACATTTGAGAGAAATTATTGTTGTCTTATGGGATAATGTAGACCAACCATTAAAAGAGAGAACCATTGATTTTAGTGGGAAAAATCAATTGAAGATAACCTAAAAAAATCATCTTTAGTTTTCTAGATTTCTTTTAAGGCGATAAGTAGGAACAAAATATACTCATTATTTTGGTATAAAACCCTAATCATCAATTATGTAAAATAATAATATATTTTATAGTATATAATTTTTATAAGAATGTTTTATGGTTGATATTGTGTTTGTGTGTATGTGTGTGTACTTGGATGTATATATATATATATTCTGGTAGTGGGAGGTAAAAGAAAAATGAAAGTATTCAGGAGTAATAAATAAAATAGAAATAGAAGGAAAAATGAGACTCAGAATAAGTCATAATTAAAAAAAGGCATCCAGACTTACCTAATAGTATTGGACTTCGGGAGTAAAAAATACATCTAGATTTTTTTAAAACAGATAAACAGTGCTAGAATTTCACAATCCAGTATTTATTGAGTACATATTATATGCTTAAACTGCCAGTAAAGGGAATGATGGGGAAGTTTCAGACATGGTTCCAGCTTTCAAAGAATGTAAAATCCAACAGAAGTGACTAAATTAACATATAAATGACAACTAGAGAAATAAATTCTAGGTATTGATGTGGAATGAGTTGGCTTCTCAAAGGAGGTAGAATTTACAAGTTTTAAACAAAAAACATGTATATTCCCTTTCTTTTTTTTCCCTTTCTAAAGTTTTATACAATCATTCCTGAAATCAGATCTTCTTTGTTTTCATTAAGAAATTATAACTTCTTTTCTAAAAAGTATGATTACCACAATTCCTTTTACATAACAGATTTATTTTAATGTTATAACATAACTGTTTTATGTTTTTCTAGAATGTAGTTGCTAAAGATTTAAAGCTCTGTTTTTGCAACTCTTCCTGTTCCTGCTCCAAAAGCCAGCCACATAAAGTTAAGCTGATATTTTTATTCAAACCCTGATATTGGGCTGGAAGTTTTCCTTCCTCTTCTGCCCCTTCCCTTTGTACATTAGATAAATAAAAGATATTAATAGAAAGTACCATGGAAACACAAATTATCAATGAAGATAAAATTACAAGAAACAACTTTTTCATGTTACTCCAATATTAAAATTATTTCAGAAAACATTACTATTTAATATGACGACTTTAAACTAAAATTAATATCCACGTGGAAAATGTCATTATTAGAATTGTATAGATCAAGATTGTTTTACAATAAGAGAAGTCATTTGCGGTCAGTGGAGTATAATACGTGGCTTTAGATGCCAAAGTGTAATGAAATTAAATTTATGTCACTCTATTTTTGCTTTCTTTTCTATGGGCGAATCATGAATCTAACTATGTCACTTGAGTTTGCTTAACAGCTCGTGTTGATGAAAAGATACTGGTCTTAATATATAGTAAGGGCGGTTATAATACACCTAGTACAATATGCTGAAAATTTTTATGAGTCAGTTCATAATGTACATGTGAACTTGTCAAAAAAAAATCAATACCTTAAGTGAAGGATAAAGTTGGGGGGAAGTGGCAAAGATCAGAATTTTTAAGTTATTCTACCATTTGTTTTAAAATTTTTTGAAAGTAGTTATTTTAGAATTATATGTGGATGACATTTGCATATTTTTACCTAGCTATTTTGCCTCATTAAAGTAGTAAACAAATCAATGATACTTTACTAGGAAACTTTTCCCAATCTGGATGTTAAGAAAAATTGAGTATGATGATATTAATTTGCTGTTAACTAATGTTATACAACATTGTTAAATGACAGTCCATCTATCAAATTAACATCATGACATCCTACTTGTTATTTTAATATGTTATAACGATGAAATGTGTTTTTTAGATATGTTTTACATTTGCACTAAGTAATGGAAAGTACAATATATTATGTGCCTGTGCCCTGAGGAGAGATTTTAACAAAAATAATTGAAGGTAATAAATCTTAGCTCTATTCCCTCTGTGCTGCCCCATGCCCGTATACCTTTTATATTATTGTATCTCCTATACATAGTAAGCTTTCTAGATAGTGACAAAGGTTGAACACTATTGTGTGTATTACAGAATAAAACCCACAATACCTGCCAAAAACTTACTTTGCCCTGAAATGTTGCTTTAATAAACACTCTCTATGATCACTTTTATGATGATTTGATCCCCTTACCTAAGATTGAAATGCACTCTTGAATGATGTTGCTATTTAACATAAGACAAGTTTTTCAAATAATTAGGAACATCTACAAGCTAATAAATCTCTTCTACAGTTTTAATTTGATTGTATACCTGGTAGGTGTTTTTGCTTAAGAGAGTGTGTGTGAGGGTGCATGATTTATAATGTGTTTGGATTTTTTGGTTCAAATTGTCATGGGCAGCAATGATAAAATTTTGTGCAGAGAAGTGAGGCAATTCATATTTGATATATAATATTATTATGTTTAATCATGCCTTGATCTTGCCAATATTCCCTAAGGTGATTTTTTTAAAAATTTGAGATGGTTAATATTGAGACACATTATTCTAATAACTGGTGTTCCTCATAGTGCTTTGTTTTCATGTGTAAATATATAGCACAGATGATTATACACTATCTTTTCAAAAATGATTACAGGGTTTTGTAGCTTTTGTATAACATTATCCAGAGTGTTCTCAGTGTATATTTAAATGTGACAATATATTGTGAAAAGCAAATTTTAAAATCATTTAAATGGAATACTTTTCAACAAGAAATAATGATGTGAATGAAAACTAATCCAATATATATGAATGTAGCCCAGGCTTGCAATATTGGTTTATCCATTAATTTTCTTAGCCCAGGTGTTTGTTTAGTGGGAAGTCATCTCACAAAGTGATGATAGATGTATTTTACTCAGACCTAGTTACACAAGTCCAGCATCTCATACTTTTCATGCTCAAAACTGGTTAGGAACCTTTGCTTATATATATTTAAAAATCACAATTTGAGAAAATTGTTCATGATATTTCAATAGAAGAAACTCTTTCTGAAAAGCTTTCAATGAACAAAATAGAACATTTTAAAACCTAGGTAGGAATGAATTTTATTCATAATGTTTTTATAAAATTCTTATTGAAAAACATTAGAACAGGTTTTTTTCTAAAATGGAAAACTTAAAAAAATAAAACAGAAATCTTTTTTTTATTTAAAAAAAATTTTTTTTAAATTTATTTATGATAGTCACACACACACAGAGAGAGAGGCAGAGACATAGGCAGAGGGAGAAGCAGGCTCCATGCACCGGGAGCCCGATGTGGGACTCGATCCTGGGTCTCCAGGATCGCGCCCTGGGCCAAAGGCAGGTGCTAAACCGCTGCGCCCCCCAGGGATCCCAAAACAGAAATCTTTTACTGATTTTTCACACTTAAAAAGCAATAAAAAAAACAATATATTTTTATTGTAAAAATCAATACAAAAATCTCAAAACTGTAAATTCTACCCATTCTTACCTCTCAGAGAAAGCCATTGTTAATACTTTACTGTATATCTTTTCAGGATTAAAAAAAGTTTTAAGATTAATTTATGCATACTATTTTGCAAACTCCATTTTTTTACTTTCTATGTTATGGAAAACTTTCTAGGTCAGTACATATAGATCTTGATAATTTTTAATGACAACATAGTATTCTGGTCATAGTTAACTCCCTATAGGTAAATGACAGCTTAATGAATCTAGTGATGGTTATTTAGGTTGTTTCCAGTTCAAGGCTTTTATAAACGACATTACATTTGTTTTATAAACAACGTTAATTTTTAGAATTTATTCCAAGGAATTAATTGGATTTAGATATTTTTAAGTTTTATATATCTTGTCTAGTTGCTGAGTTATGTTGATCAATATGCAAATTTACAATGCCACTAACAGTATATGACGGTATCTATACCTCACCTACTCTATATAATCCATATTTCTAATATTTATTATTAGATTTGATGGAGTAATACATCTTATTTACTCACAATTCTAGATTTTTTCATGTGTGAAGTACTAAAAAATACATATTTTCTCTCCATTTTCCTATCTTTTCTTATTGATTGGTAAGAGAGTTTTAGTAAAGACATTAACCTTTTGTGATGGGACACCTGGGTGGCTCAGTGGGTTAAATATCTGCCTTTGGCTCAGGTCATGATCTCAGGGTCCTGGGATCGAGCCCTACCTGAGGCTCTCTGCTTCCTCTCCCCTTGATCCTTCCTCCTTGGTCATGTTTTCTCTTTCTCTGATAAATAAGTAAAATCTTTAAAAATTTATATTAATCCTTTGCATATTATATGTTAAAATGTATTTTTAAATTTTGTTTTATGTGTCAATGTGTGGCCAATTATGCAGTCAATTTTATTAGTTTTTTATTGATAGTTTCTAGCTTTAGTGTATGCTAAAGATCTTCCTTAACAAGATTATGATAATATTTTTTTATTTTCTTCTAGTGCTTCAATAATTTTGTTCCATTTACTTCTTTTTTATTCATTATTTGATACACAGTTAATATACAATAAATCATAACTACTTAAAGTATACAATTGACAAGTTTTTATATATTTACAACCCATGAAATCAGCAACACAAGATGATGTGCATACCCAGCACCTCAAAAAGGTGTTTGGTGCCTCTTTGTAGTTCCTTCATCCCATTTCTTTTTCCACTACCCACCCACCAACAGTGACTGATTAGTTTTTTGTCACTGTAGATGCATTTTCTAGAATTTTCTATGACTGGAATAGTAAGTATGCATTCTTTTTTGTCTGGCTTCTTTAACTTAGCATAATTATTTTGAAATTCACCAGTTGTTGTATGAACAATAGTTAATTTCTGGAAGAGGGAAAAAAACCCAATAGTTATTCCTTTTTATTGCTGAGTAGTATCTCATTATATAACCATGCCAAAATTGGTTGTTTTTTTTTTGTTTTTTGTTTTTTTTTTTTTTTTTTTTTTGTGCACATGTTAATGGACATTTGGGTTATTTCAAGTTTGGGGCTATTACAAATAAACCTACTTAGGAACATTCATGTACAAGTCTTTGTAGGGACATATGCTTTCATTTCTCTTGGGTAAATACCTAGGACTGGAATGGCTGAAGAATATAATCAGTGCATGTTTAAACTTTTTGAGAAACTGCCAAACTGTTTTCCAAAGTGATCATACCATTTTACTTTCCTACCAACAGTTCTACATTTTTGCCAACACTTGGTGTGGTCAGTCTTTTTATTTTAGCCATTTTAGTAGGTATGTGGCATTTTACTAAATATTAATTTGCATCTCCTTAATGCTCAGTGTCTGTTCATGTGTTTTCATGCCATTCACATACATTATTTGATGAAGTATCTGTTCAAATCATGTGCCCATTAAAAAAAATTGTATTATTTGTTTTGTTATTGAGTGTTGACAGTTCTCTATGTATTCTAGATTCAAGTGCTTTATCAGTTATAAGCTTTGCAAATATTTTCTTTCAGTCTGTGGTTTGTCTTTTATTTTCTTAACAGTGATTTTCAAAGAACAGAAGGTTTAAATATTGATAAAGTCAGATTTGTCTATTTTTCTTTTTTGGATCATGCTTTTGGTATCATATCTGAAAAATCTTTGCCTAACCTCGGGTTACAGAGATTTTTCTCAATATTTTCTAGATGTTTGTGGTCCATGATGCATTTTAAGTTAATGTTTGTATATGGTGCAAGATATGGGTCCAAGTTTATTGATTTACAACCAATTGTTCCAGCCACATTTGTTGAAATGAATGTTTCCTTGCCACTGGATCACCATCTTTGTCAAAAATAAGTTATCCGTATATGTGTGGATCTGTTTCTGGATTCTCTATTCTCCTCCATCGATTTATTTGTCCATTTTTACAATACCACATTGTCTTGCAATCAGTTAATGTTAATACTCCAGCTTTGTTCTTTATCAAAGTTGAATTGACCCATTCTAGGTCCTTTACATTTTTGTATGAATTTTAGAATCAGCCTGTCAATTTAAACAAAAAAAGCTCACATGAATTTTTATTAAGATTGCAATTGGTGGGCAGCCCAGGTCGCTCAGCAGTTTAGCACTGTCTTGAAGGTGTGATCTTGGAGACCCGGGATTGAGTCCCACGTTGGGCTCCCTGCATGGAGCCTGCTTCTCCCTCTTCCTGTGTCTCTGCCTCTGTGTGTGTGTGTGTGTCTCTCTCATGAATAAATAAATGAAATCTTAAAAAAAAAAAGATTTCAATTGGTGGGGAGCACCTGGCTTGCTCAGTTGGTGGAGTATGTGACACTTGATCCTGGGATTGTGATTTCAAGCCCCATGTTGGGTGTAGAGTTCCCCCCCCCCAAAAAAAAATTGCAGTTGGAAGATTTAACATCTTAAAAATATATTTTTTAAGATTTTATTTATTTATTCATGAAGGACAGAGAGAGAGAGAAGCAGAGACACAGGCAGAGGGAGAAGCAGGCTCCATGCAGGGAGCCCGCCATGGGACTTGATCCCGGGTCTCCAGGATCAGGCCCTGGACTGAAGGTGGCGCTAAACCACTGAGCCCCCCGGGCTGCCCAACATCTTAAAAATATTGATCATCCACATATAAATAAGGCATACTTCTCCATTATTTGGTTCTTCCTTCATTTCTCTCAAGTGTTTTGTAGTTTCCATGTATAGGTCTTGCTCATCTTTGGTCACACTTATTTCTGAATATTTTACAGTTTTATGCTACTGTTGTTTTTTTTTTTTTTTTTTTTTTTAATTTTTTTTTTATTTATTTATGATAGGCACACAGTGAGAGAGAGAGAGAGAGGCAGAGACACAGGCAGAGGGAGAAGCAGGCTCCATGCACCGGAAGCCCGACGTGGGATTCGATCCCGGGCCTCCAGGATCGCGCCCTGGGCCAAAGGCAGGCGCCAAACCGCTGCGCCACCCAGGGATCCCGCTACTGTTGTTTTTTTAAAAAAGATTTTATTTATTTATTCATGAGAGATATAGAGCGAGAGAGGCAGAGACATAGGTAGACGGAGAAACAGGCTCCATGCAGGGAGCCCCTTGTGGGACTCTATCCCAGGACTCTGGAATCATGACCCAAGCCAAAGACAGATGCTCAACCACTGAGCCACCCAGGCATTCTGCTACTGTTGGTTTGTATTTCAATTTCTGAATATTTGCTGTTAGTGTATAAGAATATAATTGATTTTTGTATACTTATTTTGTGTCCTTCAATCTGGCTAAACTCATTTATTAATTCTAGTAGAGTTTTGTATATTGCACAAAATATTCTACACAAATGAACATGTCATCTATGAATAAAGACTTCCTTTTCAACTGGAAGCTTTTAAATTCTTCTTGTTTATTGCACTGGATAAAACCTCCAGCCAAAGAGCACCTGCGTGGCTCAGTCACTTAAGTGTCTTACTCTTGAGTTTGGCTCAGGTCATGATCTCAGGGTCATGAAATCAAGCCCAATATTGGGCTACAAGCTCAATGTAGAGTCTGCTTGAGATTCTCTCTCTCCCTCTCCTTCTGCCCCTCTCCCCAAAATAAATAAATAAATCTTTTAAAAATACCTCCAGTACAATATTGAATCAGCATGGTGAGAGGAAACAAACTTGTCTTGTTATTGAGTCTAGGGAGAAAGCATTCAGTCATTTCACCATTAAGTTTGATGTTGGATGTGGATTTTTTGTAAATGCCTTTTAATAAGTTGAAGAAATTTTCTTTTTTAAAGAGATTTTATTTATTTGAGAGAGAGTGGGGGAGAGTATGAGCAGAGGGAGAAGCAGACTCCCCACTGAGTCCCATGCCAGGTATCATGTGGGGTTCCATGTGGGGCTCAGTATCCTGGGATCATGATCTGAGCTGAAGGCAGATGTTTAACCGACTGAGCCACAGAGGTGTCCTGAAGAAATTTCTTGTATTCCCATTTGCTGAGAGTTTTTATTAGGAATGTTTGCTGGGATTTTGCCCAATGCATTTTCTGTATCTGTCAGATGAATCATATGGTTCTTCTTTTTTAGTTTGTTAAACTGATTTATTTTTTAATGATAACTTACCTTGCATTCCTGGGATATACCCTCCTTTACTGTCATGTATTATTCTTTTCATATATTGATGAATTTGATTGGCTAAAATTTTATTTATAATTTTTACATATATGTCTGTGAGGAATATTAATCTATAGTTTTCCTTTCTCATAATATCTTTGATGGCTTTGGTGTCAAGGTAATGCCAAACTCAGAATGGTTGAGAGATATTCTGCACTCTTCACTTTTCTGGAAGTTTGTATAGAATTGATATTATTTATTCCTTAAGTGTTCGGTAAGATTTACAATGGAGTTTTCTTTGTAAGATTGTTTTTAACAGTTTCAATTTCAATAGATACAGAGGTACACAGATTATCTATTTCTTCTTGACTGAGTTTTAGTAGGTTGATTCAAGGGATTTTTTTTCCCAATTAATTTAAGCTTCCAAATTTATGGACATAAAATTAAAATATTTCCTTTCAGTATACACAGAATCTATAGTAATGTGCTCTCTTTTATTCCTGATATTAGCAATTCGTGTCTTCTCTCTGTTTTTTCCTGATTAGTGTAGTTAGAAGTTTATCAATTATATTGACATTCATATAATACCAGCTTTTGATATTATTGATTTTCTCTATTGCTTTCTTTTTTTTTCCACATTGGAATAATTTTTAATATTTAAATACAAAAAGTGAGCACTTTTTTTAGACAGGTCTCTCATAGCCAAAATGGGCAGAGGAAATGAGCTGCTGCTCTGTCCTCCACAGTCCCCATCCTGTGGTTGAAGCTGCTCCCTCCTTTCCAACATAGAAATTCACAGTGGCTGCTTTACACTACGGCTGTAATGCATTATGTGTTTCATATTGTATGCATGTCCCTCCCCAACATCTCCATGCTTAAAACAAAAATGGTGAGGGGTACCTCCTTCCCAGTGGCATCAATTCCTATGCCACAATGGGATAGTGAGATCCTCCGGTCATAAGTGATTTAGTGAGAAAGGGGTTGGAAGGCCAGAGCTGGAGTAACCGTCTGCATTGCTGCACTCTTGCTATGAGTGCAAGAGTGAGAACAGAAGAAATGGGACAGCGTGGAGGGCACAGTTGCAAGTTAGGAGTCTCTGTGAGACACTGGGGAGAATTCTCCCCACCAGGTTTAGATAAATCAATGTGACAAAGTTTAAAAAAATAAAAATAAAAAGGAATCCAAATAATCAGCAGTTCAAACACTATTGAATTTTCAAACTTGTCCCAAGACAAGTCAAGTAGCAGTAGCAATCTAGATTTTTCCAGGAAGTGAAGGTAGAGCCCCTGGCATTCCTCCTGAGAGCCCTGTGTTAGGCCCTAAAAGTATCCACCTCTGCTGCAGTTGCTGCTGCTCCATTTGCAACTTCTCAGTCTCAAAGACAACAGGAAGAACCAGGATCATGAAGGAAGTGGTCCCAATCCACAAGGCTGCCCTGGAAAACCTGTACATTTTTTGAGCCACAAAGAGGGAGAGATCAAAAGTGGCTCCAGCCGCGGACAGGACCCTCTCTGGGAACATCTCCGTCAGACCCCACAGTCTCTCCGACAGGGTCTCATCTAGCTCCTCGTCGTCTTCCTCCTCCAGCTCCTCTTTGGTCCTCTCGGCATCGCCTTTCGGAAGCAATTCGTCTGGGGACAGGGGCGCCCCAAGGCAGCCAACGGCAGCTGCGGCCATGGCTGCGGGGCTCTCTATTGCTTTCTTTGGTTTTGTTGATTTCTATTCTATTATGTATTATTTCTTGTTTTCTACTTACTTTGGGTTTAATCTACTTTTTTTTCTAGTATCTTAAGGTGTATGTTGAGGTCAATTACTTAAGATCTTTCTTCTTTTCTAATACAAGCTATTGGTACTAAAAATTCTCTCTAGTCAAAATACTTTTCAATTTTTCTGATTTCTTCTTTCCAAATGCATTATTTAGAAGTATATTATTTAGTTACCAAATATCTGGGGATTTAAGTATTTCTGTTATTGATTTCTAATTATTTTTTTAAGATCTTATTTATTTATTCATGAGAGACACAGAGAGAGAGAGAGAGACAGACAGAGACAGAGACACAGGCAGAGGGAGAAGCAGGCTCCATGCAGGGAGCCCGACTGGGACTCGATCCTGGGTCTCCAGGATCACGCCTGGGCTGAAGGCGGCACTAAACCGCTGAGCCACCTGGGCTGCCCTTGATTTCTAATTAAATTGAATTGGGGTCATAAAACATACTTAACAGGACATACATCATTTTAACTGTATTAAGATTTGTTCTATGGCCTAGAATATGGTTTATCTTGGTAAATGTCCCATGAGTTCTTGATAAGTGTTCATCCTGCTGTTGGTCAGAATGTACAAGGTCATTGATGATTCAAGTTGTATGCCTGTACTCATTTTCTCTCTAGTTGTTCTCGCTATGATTGAGAGGGGGGTTTTGAAATCTCCTTCTTAAAAATTTATTTATTTATTTATCTCAGTTGGCTCTATGCAGGCCCAATGCAGAACCTGAACTCACAACCCCAATATCAAAACCTGAGCTGAGATCAGTGTCAGACACTTAATCGATTGAGCTACCCAGGTACCTCTGGAATCTCTCACTCTCTCTTTTAAAGATGTATTCATCTATTTTAGAGAGAGAGAAAGATTGCATGTGTGTGAGTGGGGGGAGGGGTGGAAAGAGAGAATCTTCAAACAGACTCCCCGCTGAGTGCAGATCCCAATGTGTGACTCAGTCCCATGACCTATGAAATCACAACCTGACCCAAAACCAAGAGTCAGAGTTACCGTGGACTGAGCCACCCAGGTGCCCCCTGAAACCTTCTTTTAAATATTGCATTTGAAAAAATAAATAAATAAATATTGCATTTGTTTATTTCTTCTTTCAATTTTATCAAATTTTGTTTTATGTATTTTGGAGCTCTGTTAGTAGATGTGTAAACATTTAAGATTGTTATGTCTTCTTCATGTCATCCTTCATGCAAATAGATTTATTCAAATACACTTGTTTTGCCTTCTACCTCATTCAAAAAAGAATTTGAGGCAGATACATTCATTTAGCATCCACTATGTTCAAGATACTAAAGTAGTGTTGCTCGAAAACTAAATTCTTATCACAATTTTACAGAAATAAATACATTGTACACAGGGACCCAATATAAACATTTATTTATACATATTTTATATATTATATATGTACATCTAAAAATATTTCACACAAAAAATTAACTCTTACTACATGTGATGCAATCTGATATTTTCTCTTCTATGTCATTAAAAAAATCCATACTAGTTATAAAAAACTAATTTGATGAATGACCAAAATAATGGATTACAACTTGCAGATTGAAAAAGACTATATAAGGATGATAGAAATATGACAAACACAGTTTCATGCCCTGAAGAAGCTTTCATTGCATTGGCAGAGGCAGACATATACACTGGCAGTCAACATGATAAATTGTGATAGAACACAGGGCACTGTGGGATATTAGAGTTGATGAAGTGAACAAAATGGTTAGCTTTTCAGGTCAAGGGAATAACAAGAGGAAAGAATTAGAGCTTAAAGTTAGAAGTGAAGAGTAGTTGGGATATGAAGCTAGAAACAGATAAGAACCCAAGTCATTTTGTATGAGGAATTTGGTCTTTATCTTGCAGGTTATAGGAAGCTTCAAAGGATTGTTAAGTAGAGACTTGACATGATAAGATTGGTGTTTTAGAAAGATCACTCTGGTTGCATTGTGGAAGATAGTTAGAGAGGGGCAAAACTAGGGACAAGAGGACTATTTAGAAAGTTACTGCAAAGGCCCAGGTAGGAAATGATGATGACCTGAACTAAATCAGTGGAAGTGATAATAGAGGCATATTTTAGAGATTGATTGAAGGATTAATGATTTAGTAACTGACTTAATGTAGAAATAATGCTGAGGGTAAGAGATGAGAACATGATGTAATATCTCCCATCCATTCATTTAATCATTGGATCTAAAGAAATTCTTTTTTTTTTTTTTTTTAAGATTTTATTTATTTATTCATGATAGTCACAGAGAGAGAGAGAGAGGCAGAGACACAGGCAGAGAGAGAAGCAGGCTCCATGCACCGGGAGCCCGATGTGGGATTCGATCCCGGGTCTCAGGATCGCGCCCTGGGCCAAAGGCAGGCGCCAAACCGCTGCGCCACCCAGGGATCCCTGGATCTAAAGAAATTCTTAAAGATATTCTGTACATTAGGCACTCTACTGGGTGTTGGACATCCAGTAGTAAACAAAACAAGTGTGGTTTCTACTCTCATGAAGCTTACAGGTATTTGGGGGAGCAGACATTATGCTAATAAATAGATAATAAATAAATAAATGCTAATAAATAAATAGATTCATAAAAATTGTGATAACTAGCATGAAAGGAAGGAACACAACATGCAGAAGACTGAAACTGGACCACTCTCTCTCACCATACACAAAAATAAATTCAAAATGAATGAAAGACCTAAATGTGAGACAGAAAACCAACCATCAAAATCTTAGAGGAGGGCAGCTGGGTGGCCCAGTGGTTGAGTGTATGCCTTTGATTTACGGTGTGATCCCAGAGACTGGGATCGAGTCCGTGCATCAGGCTCCTCAAAGGGAGCCTGCATCTCCCTCTGTCTATGTCTCTGCCTCTCTCTGTGTGTCTCTCATGAATAAATAAATAAAATCTTTTTAAAAAATCCTAGAGAAGAGCACAGGCAGCAACCTCTTTGACCTTGGCTGTAGCAACTTCTTGCTAGACACATCTCCAGAGGCAAGGGAAACAAAAGCAAAAATGAACCACTAGGACTTCATCAAGACAAAAAGCCTCTGCACAGCAGAGGAAATAATCAACCAAAACTAAAAGGCAACCAACAGAATGGGAGAAGAGATTTGCAAATGACATATCGGATAAAAGGCTAGTATCCAAAATACATAAAGAACTTATCAAGATCAACACCCAAATAATAAAAAAAATCCAGTTAAGACATGGGCAGAAGGGGCAGTCCCAGTGGCGCAGCGATTTAGCACCATCTGCAACCCAGGTTGTGATCCTGGAGACCTGGGATCGAGTCCCACGTCAGGCTCCCTGCCTGGAGCCTGCTTCTCCCTCTGCCTGTGTCTCTGCCTCTCTCTCTCTCTCTCTCTCTCTCTCTCTAATAAATAAATAAATAAATAAATAAATAAATAAATAAATAAATATTTAAAGAAAAAAGAAATGGGCAGAAGATATGACAGACATTTCTCCAAAGAAGACATACAGATGACCAACAGACACACAAAAAGATGCTCAGCATCACTCATCAGCATGGAAATACAAATCAAAATGACAGTGAGATATCACCTCACACCTGTCAGAATGGTTAAACCTAACAGCATGGGAAACAAAGGATGTTGATGAGGAGGTAGAGAAATGCTCTTACACTGTTGGTGGGAATGCAAACTGGTGCAGCCACTGGAAAACAGTATGGAGGTTCCTCAAAAAGTTAAAAACAGAACTACCACATGACCCAGCAATTGCACTACTAGATATTTACCCCAAAGATCCAGAAATTGTGATTTGAAGGGGCACATGCACCCCAATGTTCATAGCAGCTCTGTCTGTAATAGCCAAAATGAAAATTGCCCAGATGTCCATCAACTGATGAATGAATAAAGAAGATGTGGTACACACACACACACACACACACACACACACGGAATATTACTCAGCCACCAAAAAGAATGAAATCTTGCCATTTGCAATGACATGGTTGGAGTTAGAGTGTATTATGCTAAGTGAAATAAGTCAGAGAAAGATAAATACCATATTATTTCACTCCTATGGTAGAATTTAAGAAACAAAACAGGGGAAAAGAAGGAAAAATAAAAGGAAATAAAAACAGGGAGGCAAACTGTAAGAGATTCTTAACTATAGGGAACAAACTAAGGGTTGCTGGAGGGGAGGTGGATGGGGGCAAGGAGTAAATAGTTTATGGGCATGAAGGAGGCCACTTGATGTAATGAGCACTGGGTATTATATGCAAGTGATGAATCACTAAATTCTGCCCATGAAATTAATTCTACACTATATGTTAACTAATTTGAAATTAAATAAAGCCTTGAAGAAATAAAAAAAATATGGTAAATGTTATGTTGTATATATTCTACCACAATAAAAAAACGTAGAAAAAAGTGCTTGTGAAGCAATCTGAGCGCAGAATGCTAGATACCTAGGATTTTCCCCAATCTTTTCTTTTTTGCCCTAGTCTAGTGGAATTTTCTTTTTTTTAAGAGAGAGAGGGAGGGGCAGCCCAGGTGGCTCAGTGATTTAGCACCGCCTCCGGCCCAGGGCCTGATCCTGGAGACCCGGGATCGAGTCCCACCTCAGGCTCCCTGCATGGAGTTTGCTTCTCCCTCTGCCTATGTCTTTGTCTCTGTCTCTCTCTCTCTCTCTCTCTCCGTGTCTCTCATTAATAAATAAATAAAATCTTAAAAAAAAAGAGAGCGAGCGAGCATGGAGACGAGTGGTGGGGGAGGGGAAGAGAGCGAGAAAGAGAGAATCTTAAGCAGGCTCCTTGCCCAGTACAGAGCCCAACATTGGGCTTGATCCCATGATCATGACCTGAGCCAAATCAAGAGTCAGATGCTGAACTGACTGAGCCACCCAGGCATCCCCCAATGGAAAAATTTAAAGCCGTTTTCTTTTTCTGAATTTTTCCAAAGGATTCGATTTCGGTTTTGTAGAAACAACTGTTTTTTTTTATTTATTTATATTTCAAATGACAATTATGTGATGGTTTATATAATAATCATTTAAATTATGTAATTACAATAACAAGTATATCTAGCATAAACAAGCTGAATAAACACAACTGATTCTTGGTATGTCTACCACTCTCTAATGAGAACAAAAATCTATGTGTATAGCAGGCAGTGGCATATTACCTAAATGCTATCAGTGTGCTATGAGCATGAGCCAGTATGTTTTATTTATAGAAGTAATGGAGAGTATTAATTTGTATTATGTTGATTAAATAGAGGCTAGTTATAAGAGTTTCTATTTTTTTTAATTTTTTTTATTTATTTATGATAGAGAGAGAGAGAGAGAGGCAGAGACATAGGCAGAGGGAGAAGCAGGCTCCATGCACCAGGAGCCCGATATGGGATTCGATCCCGGGTCTCCAGGATCGCGCCCTGGGCCAAAGGCAGGCGCCAAACCGCTGCGCCACCCAGGGATCCCAAGAGTTTCTATTTTAATTCCAGGGGATGACCAGGAAGCAGTGGGGATAGGAGTTTAAAAGAATATAGGGATCCCTGGGTGGCGCAGCGGTTTGGCGCCTGCCTTTGGCCCAGGGCGCAATCCTGGAGACCCGGGATCGAGTCCCACATCGGGCTCCCGGTGGAGCCTGCTTCTCCCTCTGCCTATGTCTCTGCCTCTCTCTCTCTCTGTCTGTGTGACTATCATAAATAAATAAAAATTTAAAAAAATAAAAGAATATAGAAAATAGGAAAGATTGAATCTAAATCCCCAAGCATTTTTAGTAAGCTGTAGCCAGACAGATCTAGTGAATTTTCTATTTCTTGAATTCTAGTTGCTGAAAACTGACTGGCATCATCATCTTTTGAGGAGTTAAATTTTAGTCATGGAATTTCTATTTGAACTAAAATTACATGACTTATATTTTGATTTAAACCTAATGACAGCAAATTGGTTCATAGTGGAATATAGTAATTCTGGATAAACATAAATTTTGTGTTTCAAAATGAAACAAAGTTTTCTAATTACAATGAACAAGAGAATGTAATTAGTCCCAATTGCCAAATGAGACACTGCGCCAAGAATTTCAAGAACAGGAAAAAAATAGAATTGTATTCAACATGAATGCCAGGGAAAGAATGCTTCCAAAAGGCTCTAAGACTCTCCACAGAAAAACAGTTCCATTAGTTCCTTAAATCTCCATATCCATACCTTTCATCAACACTGAGAATTTTCTCAATTTTCAAATTCCTGGTTTGGTATTCTGTTTTCCTTTATTAAAACTCCTGTCATTGCTCTGAAATCTCCTCCTCAGTTTATAAAGTTCAAATTTATGAAGGTCTTGAGGATTTTGTTTTCCAACAGTATCAAATTTTTCCTTTTAATGTAACTAGTAAGGAAGAATATAAACAAGGGCTGGACAGGGGCCCTCTGGCATCCAAAGAAATTGTATTTTTTCCCTATCCCTTGCTTGTTGTCTTCTGGGTCTCCATCTAAGAAAATGACAAAGTTTCTGTCTTGGTAACTTGCTTGGTCTGTCAAATGACTGCAGATATGAAGCTTCTCCTTATCACAGGAATGATTACACTGAAAATAGACTCTCATCAGAAGACAATTTTTCTCAATTCATCACCCTTCCGGGCTCCCTGGGTGGCGCAGCGGTTTGGCGCCTGCCTTTGGCCCGGGGCGCGATCCTGGAGACCCGGGATCGAATCCCACGTCGGGCTCCCGGTGCATAGAGCCTGCTTCTCCCTCTGCCTGTGTCTCTGCCTCTCTCTCTCTCTGTGACTATCATAAATAAAAAAATAAAAAAAAAAAAAATTCATCACCCTTCCAAGGACATTATGAATGCATCATTTTCCCAGAGTGAGCAACAGTAAAGCGACATGGAAAGATGCCACATTAGGCTTCTATCTATTCCAATTTATACTATGGGTTTTCTGAATTGGCTCTTTAGCTATCCTAAGTATGCATTAATACTGTTTCTCCTTACCAAACTGCTTAAGCCTGAAGATTTAAAAACAAGCATAAAGGGAAGTATATATACTTGTATCATTATATACTTATGTATAAGTATATATGTGTTTATGTATACTTATATTATTATATACTTATATATACTTGTATTATACTTTTATTTACTTATATATACTTCACCAAAGCATCAAAGATAAATACATTTTCTTTTCATGCACTCAAAAATAGGGACAGGGGACACCTGGGTGGCTCAGTCGATTGAGTGGCTGCCTTTGGCCTACGTCCTGATCTGGGGGTCCTCATATCAAGCCTTGTGTCAGAGTCCCTGCTCAAGAAGGAAATCTACTTCTCCCTCTCCCTCTCCCCTCTCCCCTACTCATACTCTTTCTCTCTCAAACAAATGGGAAAAAGTTGGGGATAAGTGTCAAAGCATCATATGATTATAGTATCTTATTAAAATTGGTGTTTTTACCTGCAAAAATTTTCTCTCATTATCCTCACTTGGCTTGAGAGTTGCTGCTTTCTACTCAACCAAAAATATGAAAGATTTAAGTACTAAGCATATAAGTACTGAGTATACTGCAGTATGTTGTGTTGGCTTCACCCACCTATTGGCTCTCATCCACCAGAATTCAAAATGGAAAATGTACCTAATGATGGTTTATACATAACTTCTGGGAAGGCTTCTTGGATTTAATTTTTTAAAATTTAACCCTATAATTTATTTCATGTAAGTGGTCCCAAAGAGATCTCCATAATGACCAGCTTTAATTTATATGCCTCAAATATCCACAGCGCTTGGATAAATGAAAGGCCCTGGTCTTAAAAAAATGACAGCATGCTTGGTTACAGGCACGATACAATAGTTTGGAATTAACTAAAATTAAAAGAGCTATATATTCTACCTCCTGCTTATTTAGCTACCTAAAAGGTTATTCTAACTGCTTCTGATCAAATATATTAGTAGAATTAGATTTAATCCATTGTTCAATACTAATTCCTTATGTAGCATTAGGCAAATTGTCTAAATATCTTGTCTTCTGTACATGTATAAATGGAGATTATGCTCGTGCATTCTGTGATGAAATACTGAACTCCTGCTTTTGTTGCCACGCCCCAAGGGCTTAAGGCTACTTCCTGTGTTTAAGGCTTGGGAAAATAACCCAAAAGTATTAGAGATATTAGTCCCACCTTTCTTTTTTACTTATGAGTAAGGCTTTTGTGTTTTGACTTATGCTCTTCCCTCTATAGTTATATATTAAAATTCTACTTATATCTTTGAAAGTGAATTCATACACTTGACCCTTGAACAACATGGAGGTTAGGGGTGCTGACCTTCTGCACAGCTGAAAAATCTGCATATAATTTTTGACTCTCTAAAAACTTAACTACTAGTAGCTTACTGTTGACTGGAAGACTTACCAATAGCATAGAGTCAATTAACACACATTTTATGTGCTATATATATTATACTGTATCCTTTTTTATTTTTAAAGATTTCATTTATTTACTCATGAGAGACACAGAGAGGCAGAAACATAGGAAGAGGGAGGAGAAGCAAGCTCCATGCAAGGAGCCCAACATGGAACTCGATCCCAGGACCCCAGGATCACGACCTGAGCCAAAGGCAGATGCTCAACCGCTGAGCCACCCAGCGTCTCTATTATACTGTATCCTTAAAGTAAGCTAGAGCAATGAAAATGTAATTAAGAAAATCACAAGAGAGAGAAAATGCATTTACAGCATTGTAATATTTTCATAGAAAAAAAAATCCATGTATTGGTGGACTCACACAGTTCAAACTCATGTTGTTCAAGGGTCAACTATATATGCAAAGCACTTAGAACAGTACCTAGTTCATGATACTATATAAATGTTTGCTCTTATTAATATACTTGTATTCCAACTCCTTTGTGAAATCTTCCCTAGCCTCATCTGGTCACTCCTGTACAACCATGTGTTTCTTGGGCTCGTCTTCCTATTTAAGCTTATGTTGAACTTAATTGTTTATCTTTTTCTCTCCTTCACCAGACAGTAAGCTATTTGAAGGCAAGAACCATGACATTTCTATTATCCTTCCCATTGCCTAGCATATTACTTTTCAGATATTATTCCTTTAAAAACTGTTAATTGATTTAATTGTAATGATGATTTTCAAAACCATTTGGAAGTTATCAATTACCAGTATAATATTCTCTCTTAGATCTGCCTACTAATAGACTTATATCTTTAGAAGTGAATTAATACACTTGTCCCTTGAACAACATGGAGGTTAGGGGTGCTGTCCTTCTGCACAGTTGAAAGTCTGCATATAACTTTTGACTTTCCAAAAGCTTAACTAATAATAGCAGTTTTATGCAGACACATTGGAGTTTCAGAGATTAGTCAAATGGCAAGGATCATAAAAAGGTATTTTCAAAACAACAATAAAATGCACAAACAATGGGATTCACAATGAGATTAATTTAGACTGGAACTCACTAAAGCAAAGACAAATTTTTTTAAAGATTTATTTATTTATGATAGACACAGAGAGAGAGAGAGAGAGAGAGAGAGGCAGAGACACAGGAGGAGGGAGAAGCAGGCTCCATGCCGGAAGCCCGACGCGGAACTCGATACCGGGACTCCAGGATCGCGCCCTGGGCCAAAGGCAGGCGCTAAAGCGCTGAGCCACCCAGGGATCCCCAGAAAAGACAAATTAAGATAAGATTAGGGACAAGGATAGATTTAGGTAAATGAACAGAGCAGCTGAAGCATGGTTCAGACCCCATTTATAGATAGGAAAGAGAAGTTGTAATCTTAAGAAAGCATCTGAAATCATTTTCAAGTGTTTCATTAACAGGTGACTGTGGGGTAGGAGATTAAAAACAACTATAGTCTCTTAAATTAAAGGATACATCTTTTTACATTAGTTCTGCTCACAAGATGTTTGTTAAAGGATTCCTGTTTACTAGAATGGCTTCCATCATCTTCATGTGTGGTGCTATTCCTTCAAAGAGGATCAGAGATATCATCACCACAAAGACCTATTCCAGTTTTCTAAAGTCTAGGAATTTCCATATGGAATTTGTTCTCTAGAACTCCTAATAGCTGGACTTTTGACTAGAATACTAGGCTGTTTCCCCCTCATGCTCATTAAATGGAATATCAAGTACATAAATCTCTAGATGTTGTTTGGTTGCAGATAGCAGGTCCCAAGTCTAAAAGTTAACCCCAGTCAATGGAGTGCCCCTAAGAAATGCTAAATGGTTCAGACCATAAATTCCACAGCATCACTTACTTGAATCAGTGAAGGAAGGATAGGAGGGGAGTAGGGAGAACATTTTGTAGGAAGGAAAGTTTAATGTTGAGTTTGTGGTGACATAGAAGAGATCAGGAAAACATTGTCTAGATTTAAAGGTCACCAGGAATCTGAAGTCAAAGTTTTTTTTTGTTTTTGTTTTTTTTAAGTAGGCTCCATGCCCAGCATGGAGTGCAACATGGGGCTTGAACTCACAACCCTGAGATCAAGACCCGAGCTGAGATGAAGAGTCAGACACTTAACCAACTGAGCCACTCAGTGCCCCTCAATAGGAGAACTAAAGAAATGTTTTTCTGTCTTCAAGAGGGCTAACGAGGACTGTGTGTGTAGATGGTTGGAAGTACTTGGCCTCTAGTGCATTAATATGGCCTGGGAACTGCAGTTCATTTTAAAATTTGCTATTTTTAATTTGTAGAAAGGTACTGGGTGATGGGCACAGAGGAGGGCAGTTGATGGGATGAGCACTGGGTGTTATACTATATGTTGGCAAACCAAACTTCAATTAAAAACATTTGTAGAAAAGTACTCTCTGACAATCTAATTTTTTTAAATCAAGTGTCTACAAAGAGCTCAAGTTCTTGGGTAAAGAAACCTTTTGTTTCTATCCTTTAGACCCTTTTAACAGTTGAGGATAGTTAACCAGAGGCTTTTAAACTCTGAGAATTCTATTGTCTGAGAAAGGAGGTCATCTTTGACACCCCCTTCTCTGTAGTGGGCATGTGATGAAAAGATGAAAAAATCATTGGGCTTCTTTCATTCCTATGATGGTAGTCTGATGAAACTGTCAATTAGTTTCTGCTGAACTTGCTCCATCATTTCTTTTTTATTTTTTTTTAATTTTTTTTAAACTTATTTATGATAGTCACAGAGAGAGAGAGAGAGAGAGAGAGAGGCAGAGACATAGGCAGAGGAAGAAGCAGGCTCCATGCACCGGGAGCCTGATGTGGGATTCAATCCCGGGTCCCAGGATCGCACCCTGGGCCAAAGGCAGGCGCCAAACCGCTGCGCCACCCAGGGATCCCCTTGCTCCATCATTTCTAATCCTAATTCTCTCACCTTTTAATCAATTTGGTGAGTTGTTTGATGTCCTTAATTTTTTAATTTCCCTTTTCATTTAAGTCAACCAAAGTTGGTTCTTATATCTTCAATCTCTCTTTTCTCACACATTTTATTCAGTCCTGTTAATTACTTTCAAAATGGATCTTGAATTTATTCACTTTTATGCAGCTACTCTGATATCACCCCCTAATCTAAGCTACCATCTTTTCTTACCCAGACCATTACAAGACCTTTCATGAAAAAAAAAAAAAAGACCTTTCATGGTTCTGCTTTTATCATCCTCAAATCTAAACTATTCTCCATATTGCAACCACAGTTATCTTTTAAAACTCAAATCTGAGTTTTAGATTCCTCAGTCCAATATTCTTCAATTTCTTCGCATTGCTCTTAGAAGAAAAGAAGAAAATTTTAAATCCTCAAAAGAGTCTATAAAACCTTTTATAATCTGGTTCCTGATATCTTCTCCAATCTTGTTTTACAGCATGCTCCCTAGTTGCTCACTGAGTTCCAGCAATTCTGGCCTTCTTTTAGCTTCTTGAACATAATAAGCTCCTTATTAACTCAGGAACTTAAAACACGGTGCTTACTCCACCTAGAATACTTCTCTCTATCAACTATGTGCCTTGCTGGCCTTTATTTATTTCCTAATCTAAACTAATTCATACTTTTCTCTCAGAGCATTTTGTTCCTTTCACTTTTTATTTCAAGTTTTTATTTAAATTCTAGTTGGTTAACATATACGGTAAAATTGGTTTCAGGTGTAGAATTTAGTGATTCATTATTTACATAAAACACCCAGTGCTCATCACAAGTGCCCTCATTAATACCCATCACCCATTTTGCCCATCCCTCACCTCCCTCCCTCCATCAATCTTCAGTTCTCTATAGTTAAAAGTCTCTTATGGTTTGTTACCCTCACTTTTTTTTCCCTTCCCCTATGTTCATCTGTTTTGTTTCTTAAATTCCACATATAAGTGAAATCATATGGTATTTGTCTCTCTCTGACTGACTTATTTAAACTTAGCATAATACATTCTAGCTCCATCCATGTTGTTGCAAATGGCAAGATTTCATTCTTTTTGACGGTTGAGCGCTACTCCATTGTATATATATTTACACCATATCTTCTTTATTCATTCATCAGTTGATGGACATCTGGGCAATTTCCATTGCTCGGCTGTTGTTGATTATAGTGCTGCTATAAGCATTGGGGTGCATATGCTCCTTCAAATCACAATTTTGGATCTTTGGGGTAAATATCTAGTAGTGCAATTGCTGGGTCATGTGGTAGTTCTGTTTTTAACTTTTTGAGGAATCCTCCATACTGTTTCCCAGTGTGGCTGCACCAGTTTGCATTCCCACCAACAGTGTAAGAGCGTTTCTCTACCTCCTCATCAACATCCTTTGTTTCCCATGCTGTTCGGTTTAACCATTCTGACAGGTGTGAGGTGATATCTCACTGTCATTTTGATTTGTATTTCCAAGCTGATGAGTGATGCTGAGCATCTTTTTGTGTGTCTGTTGGTCATGTGTATGTCTTCTTTGGAGAAATGTCTGTCATATCTTCTGCCCATTTCTTAACTGGATTTTTTTATTATTTGGGCATTGATCTTGATAAGTTCTTTATGTATTTTGGATACTAGCTCTTTATCCGATATGCCATTTGCAAATATCTTCTCCCATTCTGTCGGTTGCCTTTTAGTTTTGTTGATTATTTCCTCTGCTGTGCAGAAGCTTTTTGTCTTGATGAAGTCTCAGTGGTTCATTTTTGCTTTTGTTTTCCTTGCCTCTGGAGATGTGTCTAGCAAGAGGTTGCTACAGCCAAGGTCAAAGAGGTTGCTGCCTGTGTTCTCCTCTAGGATTTTGATGGTTGGTTTCCTGTCTCATATTTAGATCTTTCATCCATTTTGAATTTATTTTTGTGGATGGTGTGAGAAAGTGGTCCAATTTCAGTCTTCTGCATAACATTTACCATCTTAAACACTTTTAAGTTCAGCGATATGAAGTACACTGTTGTGCTATCATCACTACCATCTATCTTGAGAACTCTTTTCATATTATAAAACTGAAATTCTATACCCATTAAACAATAACTCTCTATTTTATCTGCCCCAATCCCTGGCAACCACCATTCTACTTTCTGCCTTTATGATTTTCACTAAGCATTAATCTAAGTGGAATTATACCGAAATTGGTTTTTTTTTGTAATTTTTAATTTTTCTTGTGAATGGCTTACTTCACTTATGTTCTCAAAATACATCCATGTTGTAATGTATATTCCTTTTGAAGTGTGAATGATATTCTATTGTATGTATATACAACTTTTCCTTATCTATCCATCTACTAATTGACATTTGGGTTAATTCCATGTTTTAGCTGTTGTGAATAATGCTGCTATGAATTTGAATATACATATATCTTTTTTATAAGCTCTTTATATATTTTTGATACTACCCTTTATCAGATATGTCATTTGAAAATATCTTCTCCCATTTTGTAGGTTCCCTGTTGCTATTTCCTTTGCTATGCAGAAGCTTTTTATTTTGATGTAGTCCCAATACTTTATTTTTGCTTTTGTTTCCCTTGCCTCAGGAACATATCTAGAAAAATTTGCTATGGCCAATGTCAGAAAAGTTACTGCCTGTATTCTCTTCTAGAATTTTTATGGTTTTAGGTCTTAAGGTCTTTAATCCATTTTGAATTTGTGTATAAGAAAGTGGGTCTAGTTTCATGCTCTTGCATGTTGCTATCCAGTTTTCTCAACACCATTTGTTGAAGAGACTATCATTTTCTCATTGGATATTCTTTCCTGCTTTGTTGACGACTAATTGACCATATAATTGTGGGTTTATTTCTGGGTTTTCTATTTTGTTTCATTGATCTATGTGTCTGTTTTTGTACTAGTACCATATTGTTTTGATTACTACAGCTTTGTAATATAACTCGATGTCTGGAAATGTGATGCCTCCAGCTTTGTTCTTTTTCCAAACTGCTTTGGCTATTCAGGGTCTTTTGCAGTTCCATACACATTTTAGGATCATTTCTTCTATTTCTGTAAAAAATGCTGTTGGTATTTTGTTAGGGAGTGCATTAAATGTGTAGATTGCTTTGGGTCGTATAGCCATTTTAACAGTATTTGTTCTTTCAATCCATGAGAATGGAATATCTTTCCATTTCTTTGTGTCATCTTCAATTTCTTTCATCAATATTTTAAAGTTTTCAAGTACAGGTTTTTTATTTTTGTTAGGTTCATTCCTAGGTATCTTATCATTTTTGGTGCAGTTGTAAATGGGATTGTTTTCTTAATTTCTTTTTCTGCTGCTTCATTATTGATATATAGAAATGCAACAGGTTTCTGTACATTGATTTTGTATCCGACAGCTTACTGGATTCCTTTATCAATTTTAGCAGGGTTTTTTTTTTTTTTTTTTTTGGTTGAGTCTTTTGGGTTTTCTGTATATAGTATCATGTCATCTGCAAATAGTGAAAGTTTTACTTCTTTCTTACCAATTTGAATATCTTTTATTTCTTTTGGTGCCTGATAGCTGTGGCTAGGATTTCCAGGACTATGTTGAATAAAAGTGATGAGAGTGAATATCCTTGTCTTGTTCTTGACTTCAGGGGAAAAACTTTCAGTTTTTCTCCACTGAAGATGGTATTAGCTGTGGGTTTTCATATATAGTCTTTATTATGTTGAGCTATATTTCCTCTAGACCTATTTTTCAGAGAGTTTTTTTTATCATGAATGGATTTTGTAATTTGTCAAATATTTTTCTCTGTCTATTGAACTGTTCATATGGTTCTTTTTTTTTGTTGTTGTTCATATGGTTCTTATCCTTTCTATTATTTTTGTGATGTGTCATGTTGATTGATTTGTGAATATTGAACTACCATTGCAACCTAGGAATAAATCCCGCTTTATCTTGGTGAATGATTTTTTAATGTTTGTCAGATTTTGTTTGCTAGTATTTTGCTGAGGATTTTTACATCTATATTCATCAGAGATATTGGCCCCTAGTTCCCTTTTTTTGTGGTGTCTTTATCGGATTTTGATGTCAGGATTATTCTGGCCTCATAGAATGAATTTGGAAGTTTCCCTTTTTTTATTTTTTGGAATAGTTTGAGAAGAATACACATTAACTCTTCTTTAAACATCTAGTAGAATTTGCCTGTGAAGCTATCTGGTCCTGGACTTTTGTTTTTTGGGAGTTTTTGATTACTGATTCAATTTCTTTGCTGATTATCGGTGTGTTCAATTTTTCTTTTCTTTCTGTATTTTATATCTTTCTAGGAATTTATCTATTTCTTCTAGGTTTCTCAATTTGTTGGCATATAGTTTTTCATGATATTCTCTCATAATTGTATTTCTGAGGTGGTGGTTGTTATGTCTTCTCTCTTTTGTGATTTTGAGTCCTTCCTTTTTTTTTTTTTCTTGATAGCCTGGCTAGAGGTTTATCAATTTTATTGATTTTTCTCAAGGAATAAGCTCCTGGTTTCACTGATCTGTTCTATAGTTTTTTTAGTTTCTACATCATTTATTTCTGTTTTAATCTTTATTATTTCTTTTCTTCTGCTGGTTTTAGGTTTTGTTTATTCTTTTTCTAGCTCCTTTTGGTTATAGGTATAAGGTATAAGGGTAGGTTGTTTATTTGAGATTTTTCTTGCTTCTTGAGGTAGGCCTGTATAAACTCCCCTCTTAGAACTGCTTTTGCTGCATCACAAAGGTTTTGGACTGTTGTGTTTTCACTCTTATTTGTTTCCATGAACTTTTTTATTTCTTATTTTATTGTTTAATTAACACTATGTTTAATTAACCTCTATGTATCTGTGGTCTTTCCAGATATTTTTCTTGTGGTTGACTTCCAGTTTCATAGTATTGTGGTCAGAAAAGATACATGGTATGACTTTGATCTTCTTGCATTTACTGAGGCTTGTTTTGTGGCCTATTTATTTGATCTATTCTGGTAAATGTCCTGTGTACACTTGAAAAGAATGTGTATTCTGATGTTTTAGGTTGGGATGTATCTTCTGATGCACAAAATTTTTAAATTTTTGTTTCATCCAATTTGTTTATTTTTTCTTTTGTCGCCTGTACTTTTGGTGTCCTATCCAAAAAAATCAATGCCAAAAGCCAGAGTAATAAAGATTTTTGCCCTATGTTTCTTTTAAAGAATTTTATAGTTTTAACTCTTATGTTTAGATCTTTAATTCATGGAGTTATTTTTTTAAATATAGTATTACTTCATAGTCTAACTTCATTCTTTTGCATGTGGATATCCAGTTTTCCCAGCAGCATTTGTTGAAAAGACCCCCTTTCTCCTATTGAATTATTGTGGCACTACTGTCAAAAATCATTTGCCTACATTTGTGAGGATTTATTTCTGGGCTTTCTAGTCTATTCCATTGCTCTATATGTCTTATGTTGTTTTGGTTATTGTAGCTTTGTAGAAAGTTTTGGAATCAGAAATATGAATCCTTTAGTTTTGTTCTTTTGAAGATTGTTTTGGCTATTTAGAGTCTCTTGAGATTTGGTATGAATTTTAGGATTTTTTTTATACTTCTGCAAAATATATTGGTGGGATTCTGTAGGGATTGCATTGAATCTGTAAGATTGTTTTGGGTATAATTAACATGGTAACAGTATTAAGTCTTCTAGTCTGTGAGCATAGAATATGTTTCCATTTATTTATGTCTTTTAAAATTTCTTTGAGTGGGATGCCTGGTATCTCAGCATTTGAGCATCTGCCTTTGGCTCAGGGTGTGATTTTAGAGTCCTAGGATCAAGTCCCACATTAGGCTCCCTCGTAAGGAACCTGCTTCTCCCTCTATATCTCTGCCTCCCTGTCTGTGTCTCTCATGGATAAATAAATAAAATCTTTTTAAAAAATAAAAATTTTTTGAGCAATGGCTTGTAGTTTTCATCATACAAGTCTTTTACCTCCTTGGTTAATTCCTAGGGTTTTATTTTTTGATACTACTGTAAATAGAACTGTTTTCCTAATTTCCTTTTTAGTTGTTCATTGTTAGCATACAGAAATGCAACTGATTTTTGTGTGTTGGCTTTATTTTATGCTGAATTAAATTGTTCTAATTTTTTAAATGAAATCTTTAGGGTTTTCTACTTACAAGATCATATCATTTGTAAACAGAGATCTTTTTACTTTTTCCTATCCAATTTGAATGTCTTTTATTTCTTTTTCTTGCCTAATTTCTCTGGCTAGAACTGCCAGTAGTATGTTGAATAGAAGTGGCAAAGTGGGCATCCTTGCCTTATTTCTGATCTTAGAGAAAAAGATTTCCATCTTTCAACATTGAGTATGATGTTTGCTGTGGATTTTTAATATTTGGCTTTATTATATAATGAGGTAGTTTCCTTCCACTTCTAGTTTGTTGAGTGTTTTTTAAATCATGAAAGTGTGTTGATTTTTGTTAAATGCTACCTTCTGCATCAATTGAGATGATCTTGTATATTTTTTCTGTTAGTATGATGTATTACATTGGTAAGTTTTCATATATTGGAACATTCTTGCACTCTGGGAATAAATCCCACTGAATTTATTCAGTGTATAATCCTTTGAATATGGTGTTAAATCCAGTTTGCTGGTGTTTTGTTGAGGACTTTTGCAAAAGTATTCATAAAGGATTTCAGTCCATAGTTCTTTCTTATTTTGTAGTGCCTTTGTCTGGCTTTGGTTAGGGGAAAGCTGGCCTCAAAGCATAAGTTAGGGAATGTTTCTTCTTCAATTGTTTTGAAAAGTATGAGAAGTATTGGTGTTAGTTCTTTTTTTAAGATTTTATTTATTTATTTGAGAGAAAGACTAAGTGACAGAGAGGGCATGAATGGTGGAGGGGCAGAGGAGAAAGAGAGAAGCAGACTCCCCTGCTGAGCAGAGAGCCTGATGTGGGTCTCAACCCCAGGACCTTAGCTGAAGGCAGATCCTTAACCAGTTGAGCCATCCAGGCATCCCAGGGGTTTATTCTTATTTAAGTATTTTGTAGAATTCACCAGTGAAGCCATCAGGTCCATTGCTTTTCTTTGTTGGGATATTTTTTATTACTGATTCAATCTTCTAACTAGGTATAGGCCTATTTAGATTTTCTATTTTTCACGATTTAGTCTTAGTAGGTTTTGTGTTTCTAGGAATTTGTCCATTTTATATAGATTATCCAACTAGTTGGTATGCATAGTACTCCCTTATAATCCTTTTTACTTCTGTAGAATCAGTAGTAATGTCTCCACTTCCATTTCTGATTTTAGGAATTTGAATCTTCTCTCTGTTTTTCTTAGTCCATTTTAAATGTTTATCCAATTTGTTGATCTTTTCAAAGAACCAACTTTTTATTTCATTGATTTTCTCTATTTTTAAAATTTATATTTTGTTTACCTCTGCTGTTATCTTTATTATTTCCTTCCTTCTGCTAGTTTCATTTGTTTGAATTTCATTTGTTCTTCCTTTTTCTAATTCCTTGAGTTGTAGAGTTTGTTGTTGATTTGAGATTTTTTTTTTTTCTTTTAGCACTGTGAATCTATTAGCCCATGGTCTTCTGGCTTTCAAAGTTTCTGATGAAAAATATGCTGATAATCCCATGAAGATCCCTTATATATAATGAGTCACTTCACTCTTTCTGCTTTCAAGATTCTCTCTTAATCTCTTTCAATAGTTTAACTATAATGTGCCTTTTAATGCGTCTCTTTGAGTTCACCTTACTTTGAATTCCTTGAGTTTCTTGGATGTTTATTTTTATGTCTTTCATCAAATTTGGAAACTTTTTAGCCATTAGCCAAATACTTTACCGCTTTCTTTCTCTCTTCTCTTTCTGGGATTCTCATGATGCATATGTTGGTCCACTCGATTATATCACACAGGCCATTTAGATTCTGTTCACTTTTCTTCTGTCTTTTTAGTTTCTGTTCCTCAGATTCAATTAATTTCCATTGTCCTATCTTCAAGATTACTGTTTCTTTCTTTTGTTGGCTCAAATCTACCATTAAAATCCTTCTAGGGAATTTTTCACTTCAGTTATTGTACTTTTCAGCTCCAGAATTTCTTTTTAGTTTCTAAGTTTTCTATCTCTCTATTAATATTTTCACAGAGTGCTTTCTTTTCCACATTTTCATTTAGTTCTTTGAGCATTTTTAAGGCATCTGTTTTGAAATCTTTGTCTAGTAGATCCACCATCAGGTCTTCTTTTCCGAGATCGTTTCTGTTAACTTATTTTTTTAGTAAGTTGAATTGATCATTATTTCATGTTTCTTTGTATCCTTGTGTTTGTTGTTGTTGAAAACTGGACACTTGACCCTAATAATGTGGTAACTCTGGAGATCAGATTCTTCTTCTTCCCTAGGATTTTCTGAGTTTTGTTTTTGATTATGGTTGTTATTTTATTGCTATGGGTGTCTCTGTGCCAAGGATCAGCCTGAGGCATAAACATAAGGTCTTTTCAGGTCTTTTCTTAGCCTGCACCTTTTCCTAGGCATATGATGACTTTCTAATTTCCCTTGTATATGCAGTTGCTTTTGAATGTCCTAGTTTTTAATGTTTGGCTTCCAAAAGGGGAAAAATAAAAATGAAGGGAGAATAATAATAATAATAATAATCATCATCATCTTTTCAAATATCCTAGAAAGTATTTAAGCTGAAGGGGTGGAGCTTGTAATAATTGGGGAGCTGCAACAACAAGGGTCACCCACCTCTTTGTACCTCTGAGATTAGGACTGGTAATTAACAACCAGTACACAGATCCCTGATATTTTGTGGACAGAGTTCTTTTTGCTACTTTGTCTCCTGCAAGCTGGAAATGGAAGACATGGATAGCTACCTTTCTGGAATGCACAAACTGCTACCTACCACTAGGCTGAGGAGTAGGATAGAAGCTACTACTGTGCTTCTTAATCTACCTTCTTAGAATCCTCTCCGTGAGGACCTTTAAGTTCTTGACTTAGTTTAAATAAACCAAACAAGGAATCATAGGCAATGCAGTTATGGATATGGTCTACGCAAGAAAACTGAAGCTGATTCCAATAAACATAGTCTCATAACAGAACATACTCAAAGAAATCCAATAAACAGATTATGCTCAAAGAAAGTTTTAGGCCCTATATCAAAAGATTGGAAAATAAATGCATGCAAATAAATACATGTTTTAGGTTAAAATAATGTTAAAGTAAACTTTGCTTATGATTCCCTAAGTTAATCTTTTTCAATGAAGTACCCATTGGCCAATTCCCAGGTTCCTCTCATAACTTATTTTTTTAATTTTTTAAAATTCCATTTATTTATTTGAGAGTGAGTAAGTGAGTGAGAGACGAAGCAGTGGGAGGGGCAGAAACAGACTCCCTGCTCAGCAGGGAGCCTGACATGGGGTTCAATTCTGGGACTCTGGGATCATACCCAAGCCAAAGGTAGATGCTTAACTGACTGAGCCACCCAGGTGCCCCCATCTCACAACTTATTAAATAAGCAATTTCCACTGTACCATGGATCATCTATAATTTATATCCTCTGAATCTAGCCTGAATCTAGCCTTACTTCAATTCTAAACTTGACTTCTTCACAACATTTGACAAGTTAACATCTGTTTTTAAAAATGCTCTTTTAAAAAAAATAAATAAATAAATAAATAAATAAATAAATAATAAATAAAAATGCTCTTTTTTTGGTCTCCATGCCACCACACTCTCCTGATCTTTTCCTTTCCACTCTAGTGTGCTTCTCAGTTTCTTCTGTGGGCATCTCTTCTCCTTCACTGTTCTTAAATATTGGCATATCTCAGGGTCTTTCCCAGCCTTGGGCTCTTTTCACTCTAAATACTCACCTTAAATGACCTAATTAATTTCTGTTATTGATGATTCAAAAATCTCTAATTCCAAGCTCAATCTTTGTTCTGAGACACACTCTTTTTTTTGGTATTTTTTTTTATTGGAGTTTGATTTGCCAACATACAGTATAACACCCAGTGCTCATCCTGTCAAGTGCCCCCATCCGTGCCTGTCTCCCAGTCACCCCATCCCCCCACCCACCTCCCCTTCCACTACCCCCTGTTTGTTTCCCAGAGTTAGAGTCTCTCATGTTCTGTCACTCTCTCTGATATTTCCCACTCATTTTCTGAGACACACACTCATATGTCCAAATGCCTACTCAACATTTTTACTTGACTACCTCTCTAGGACCTCAAACATAGCATAACCAAAAGTGAACTAATCACCTTTCCTCTACCAATTGATTAGAGATCCTTTGTCCCCTGCTCAATGAGTGGCACCATAATATATATAATTTCTAAACCAACAACCTGATAATCATTCTTAATTCTCCCCTTTCCTTACCTGTGACATCCAATAAAACTTCAGTTCCTGTTACTTTTTACCTCCTAAGCATTTCTCAAATCCATGTACTTTTCTCCATTTCTACTACTATCATTCTCTCCTAATTTTTATAATAACCAATTAAATGCTCTCCTTACCTCAAGTGTTTCTACTCACCAATCCATTCTGCCACCAGATTTGCATATTAATTCTTCAATATATGTACAATTCTGAACTCTGCCATATGATTTATTAGTCTTACATGTTCTGGACTCTGCCAGTCTTCTCTTGCTAGTTTCCCAAACACTTTTAACCACACTGAATTTTGGTTCCTGTAACATCATGCATCCTTGCCCCATCCAGGCTTTTACATGCTATTGTCTACCTGGAACACTCCTACTCATCTTTCAAATCTCAACTTTAAAGACATTTTCTCAGGAGAGTTAATCCTAGTCCCTAGATTAACTTAGATCTCCCTGAAATATGTTCCAATTACACCACTCTTTATGCAATTGCTTCTTTAATCTTTGTCTTCCTGACTAGTTGAAGAGTAGTAGCCATGTCTGTCCTATTCACTGCTGGATCCACAGCCCAAAGCCTATCACATAGTAGGTACTCAATAAATACTTGTTGAGTGAATGAATGAAAAAACACATTGGCAATAGTTAGAACTCAATCACTAGTGAATGAAATGGTCTTAAAAAGAAAAAAAAAACCACCACATCTTTCTATTCAGAGGAGAGTTATTCTCAGCAAGCTCATTGCCATGGACAATGTTATTCTGACATTTGGAATTCTGGAACTCTCTTTGGGATTGCCTTCAGAATATGCAATATATTCCCCCCTAATGCCCTAGATAGTGGCAGATATTCATCATTTGAGGTTGGATTTTATTTTGGAAGCAGCAAAATCACTCAGAGCCAAGATGGGTAATCAAGCAAGGTAATATTATCAGAGGTGAAAAAATTATGCGTGACTATAAATTAATGAGTCTGACTTTTTCATAGGGCTCATAAACTGGGTCATAAGGCAGTTGTAGAAGAGCAGTTTCAAAAATGTTTTGAGCAATGGCAGGATTGTTAGAATGTTTGTATAGCTTCCCAAGGGAACTTTTTTGCAGGGAGCACTGCTCATTTAGATGTATACAGTCAAGAATGTTTTGTTTTGTTTTGTTTAATAATTCTTGTTTCCTTTAGACACAATTTCTACATATATGTAAGCTTTACTCAAAGCTTCAGGGAGAGAATGATATAGTAGATAGAGTCCAGAAATGTGAATTAAATGTTACTTATCATCATCATTATTGTGAACATTTAATAATGTGCAAGGCACTTACAAATTAATCATTACCATAATTTGGCCACATATCATGACAAAGTAATTTTAGCCCACCTACTTTAAATACCTCCCCTAGCAAAAATGTTATGAAATATAGAATAATCCTTTGCCAACTATGATAGCTCTCAAGAGTACCAACCACAGTGAGATTGGGTTGACTCAGTTTATTGAAGTTAATGAGTGATTCCAACTGCTACAGATGGTGCCTTCAGACTCTGCTCAGACTACTCAAAAATATGTTCTATTGATCACAAGGGAAATCACGGGCAAGAACAGATCTACAGAAATAAATATATCTTCCCTATTAATAGCAACAAATAGATCTTATTTAAATCTCCCATTATGTGTCATTAAGTGCTAAGCACTTAATATGCAAGTATTATTTTTTCATTTCAGAACTCAAAGCTAAGAGAGGTTAATCGACTTGCCCATCATTAAACATATAGCAAGTGGAATATCTGGACTGAGAACTAATGGTCTACATAATTCCAAAGCCCAAGTTCTGTCCACTTTATTCAAGGTACATAATGAACTAAAACAAGGCCATCACCATATGTAAAGATTTTACATTTGAAATACCACCTCTGTTGATCTGATTTTTTGTATGTGGCTCATCTTCTCACCAGTATCTTAGTCTTCTGGCAGCTTCATTTTTTTCAAAATGAGCATCAAACATTTTCTGTTGATCTTTTCTCAACTTTTTTACTGTAATATTGAGTATATTCTGGCTGTGTTCTCAATTGTCCTTATGCCTCACTTCTAACTCCATTGTCGAAAAAGTTGTTACTGAAGCTCAGATCCTGCCTATGATGGCCTGCCCCATGGAAACTAACGTTTCATGACCTTTGCCTCCTATAAAGAGGTAATGGATAAATCTTTCTCTATGGGGAGTTTTTCTTGCCACTTGATGTTAAGTCTTGTATGGAGAAGGTAATTAGGGGGGTGGTTGATGGAATTTTTCCAGTTACGAAATCTGATATCCATATCTTGTCTAAGCACAAGCTCCAATTTAGATGTGGAGCTTGCTACTAGAGTCAGTCTTTCTCCTGGGGAATGCATGGGCTGTCATAACATTTTTGTCATATCTCCATGTTGATTGTGCCATTATGTTGATGGAACCAAATTCAGGAGCCACTTTTAACTTGAACGCTCTTGATGAGGGTCTTAGAGGAAAGCATGATTTGTCTTGGGTAAGTAGGTTGATACATTATCTTTCTAGCTTAATATTAGCAAAAATGTATTTTTTTCTAATATTTTGATGCAAGAGCCTTTAGTGCCTAACAATGAAACATCCAACTAAGGGAAATTAGAAAGAAATCAGTAAAACCTTGTGTCATAAAAATCAGCATTACTTTCATATACATATCAAACTATAAATCAAGATTTTTCTACCTATTTACAACCTAGCATACTTTAACCCCACCTCATTATGTTTCTTCTCTTATTTATATTCCTGATTGAGTTCATGGTGTTTATTTTAAGGTCAGTAGAGTCTGTTTCCAGCTCCTCATAATATTTTAACTCTTCATCTGTCCCTCATCCTTCACTGTGATTTAATTATTTATTACAAGCATCTCTTAAGTCACATCTGTTCAGAGCTCTTTTCTGGGCCTTAAAATTATACCAAACTCTCTAAGTCTTGCTCTGTATTCTACAAAAAGCCTTTTAGATTGTAATGCTCTATATTCTACAAAAAGCCTTTGAGATTGTAATTGTAATGAAGTAAAACCTTTTACCTAAGAGAAATATTTTTAATGATATAAACAACAATCAGAAAGAAAATATGCAATGAAAAGGGTTAAAAGGGGTCTTAAAATTACTATTCTATCAAGTCTCTCCATCCATATATTTATCCTACATTTTGCTCAGAGTAGCCTACAGTATTATTAGTCTGCTAATACTAATTTTCCAAGGGTTCTGGAAAGTAATTTAGCAGCAAGAATTATTCTCAAAAAATACACTAGGAAATTAAACCACAGTAGGACATTGTACAAGGTCTCCTGACAATTATAGAAATAATATTTAGATGTCCTGACTCCTAATTAATTATTTACTACAAATAAGCTGTTTGCTAGGGAGGTTTGGCTACATGTCCCTTAATTATCTATTAGCACATAATATTAGTATATGTTAGAATACTAATGCATGTGTTCATATATTTTTATCTGTTAATATACATAATCCTTCCTTCTGCAAAACTTGCAGTGTAGAAAATAAATTCCAAGATATGATAACTAGTGATAAAACAGTCAAGGGTTATCAAGGAGGAAATCAAAGAAGAAGAGACATGCACAAAATGTTGAAGAAAACTAGCAAGAATTTTCGTAATTGTTTTTTTTTTTATTGTTTTACTCTAAATCAGTGCCTTTCAAAATTTTAAAACCATGACTCATATGGTTTTTAAATAAATGCATTTTATCATAAAACTTAAAAGTAGTTATCCTCACTATGTGCAATACATCTTTGATGCAATTTCCATTTCATTTCTTAAAAATCTGGTTAGAATCTAATGAGTGGGTCAAAGTCTATAATTTGAAAATCACTGCTTTAACTTGTCCACAGCTATGAAGAAATAGAAAGAGGAGAAAGAGTTAGTGATGACATAAGCTAGTCCAAGCCAAATTTAGTAAGAGATATTTAACACGATCCTTTTCTTCCCTTACTTACAAATATGTACATCTTAAAGACTTCAAAAGAAGGAAGTTATATGTGCCCAACAGTGCACATTTTTAGGATGCCAAAGAGTTTTTACCTAAATTGCTTGTTCTTGTTTCAAAGTAATGGTCCAAAAGCGAAGATGTGTATGTGTTTCTTTAAATGAACTAGTGTGAATTTTAAATAGCAGATTTCTGCTTTCATAAATCATTTGTATCAAATTCATCTGTTGTTCTTCATATGGTATAGCACAAGTGTGTTGCAGCTGGCTGCTTTACAAACTGGAATTTGGATTCTATTAACAGCTCCAGTGAAAGATTCCTCTCCAGTATCTGGGCTTCTTCACTGCTACACACACTGAACATGGCTTTTGCACAATTACTTAAAGCTCTTTCAATTAGAAATTGCAAGATAGCTGTCATCAAACTCATGTAATGTGCATCAGCCAAGCATCTGGCAGAATTTGTATGTGCAACAGATTAAATATCCACAATGTTTTCTCATCTTGAAGCAAATACATTGCTTTTATAGCTAATGGAAAAATCAGAAGTGTTTCCATTATCCTGGTTTTAAAACTACACATACAACAAAGCAAATGTCAAAGTAAAATGCATGGGTTTTTTTTTTTTAATTGCTACTAGGAAGTATATAAAATAGCTTTATTTGCACCAATGTGAAACTTTACCATTACTTTTAAGACATGAGATATAAAAATAACAAGAAATTGATAGCGTTTGAATAAGTAGCATAGTTGCTGAGCATAATGAATTTTGCTGTCTGGAAAGCCCATTTAAAATTCATTCTACCTCTAAGCAGTATTATGTCATATAGTAGAAAATGCACTAGAGGGGCGCCTGGGTGGCTCAGTCGGTTAAGTGTCTGTCTTTGGCTCAGGTCATGGTCCCATGGTCTTGGGATTGAGCCCCATGTTGGGCTCTCTGCTCAGAGGGTAGCCTGCTTCTTCCTCTCCCTCGCCTCCCTCCCCTCCGCCCCCCCTTGTGCTCTCTCATGCTCTTTCTCTCAAATAAATAAATAAAATCTTAAAAAAGAAGAGAATGCACTAGCTAGTGTAAAAGGCCTGGGATTTAGGTCTTAGTGCAGTCATTAACTGATAGTGTAACTTTGGGTGATCCACTTAACCTTTCTAAAATTCATTTTCTTAATTTTAAAAATGAAGATATTAAACCACACAGCTTATAAATTCCAAAGTGTTTTGGGGATAGTGAGGCTTGAGGTAGTTATTTATTATATAAAGGTTAACAAACAGGAATTATCCACTTATTCCTTTCCACATTAATTTGTGGGTACCTCTCATCATGTAGGTAGGAAGTAATTATCTTTGCTTAAATGCAAACAAGTTTAATAAAGCTTTAGAAGGGGATCCCTGGGTGGCGCAGTGGTTTGGCGCCTGCCTTTGGCCCAGGGCGTGATCCTGGAGACCCGGGATCGAATCCCACATCGGGCTCCTGGTGCATGGAGCCTGCTTCTCTCTCTGCCTGTGTCTCTGTCTCTCTCTCTCTCTGTGTAACTATCATAAATAAATAAATAAAAAATTAAAAAATAAATAAATAAATAAAGCTTTAGAAATAATCTCTGATCCCACTTAGAAACTAACAGAATAGAGGTTGCTAGAAGTCTATCCTAGTTATCTAGGCAAAGCTTTCAATCACTATACTAAACGAACAAATCATATAGGAAAACATATTAGCAAAAATTGGATAGAGTAATAAGATAAACCAGTATGCACATCCACCCGTATTATTGAGAAAAGGCAATGTGTTTTTATACAATTGAATTGAACAAAAATTATACTAACTTATGAATACTAGAGCTACCAGAGAGAGAAAGTGGTAAGCATCTGGAGTTAAGTTTTTTCTTCATGTAATCACAGTGATGACATCATTCACAAATGGCAGAACATAATAAAGCATTTATCTTTCATTCCACAAGGTGGTGTGTTTTATGTATAAACTACTTGGGGTAGTGTTTTTATTCTGAATCTAATGATGTGCTTTTTAAACGGTTTTCTTATTTTTGCCTTGTTAGTACATCACTTAGAATCCTGCCTCTGGGTCTAACAAATTGCCTGATGCCAATGTAGATACATGTACTTGTTCCCAAATTGATAACATATGCCAAGCTTTTCTGTACCGCCCTCAATAAACACACTTTTAGGGGCAGTCTTGACCCTGATCTCAAAGAGAACTCTCAATGTGTTCCCTCTCAGCAAGAAGATCAGCTTCCCTGTGCTTTTTACCCTGTAGTTATGGCTTTAAAAATCAAATATACTTTAGAGACATAATATGATCCTTTATTCATAAATATTTGTATGTAGTATAGAGCCGAATGAAATTCGTGAAATACTATTAGAAGATATCTTAAAAAAAAGTGGAGGAGTTTCTGGCAATAAAGTTTGCTAACTTCAACCTAAGAACCTATTCAGAGCCTTCCAAATACTTGAGATTTTACCTTTTCCTCCCTTCCATAATGACTTCTTCAACCAAACCCTCTCAAATGAATCCAAGATTAGTTTCAAGGAGTCCAGGTTAAAGGTGTTTGCTGATTCTTTATATTTGCCTCCTACAGCTTTATTTGAGATACACCTGTAAAATGAACATCAGTGGTAAGGTATAGGCTAATGCATAAACTGCACTGTATGTTTAGAGTACATTGGCCATTCATTCATTCATTCATTCTCTCACTTACTTTTCAAATATCTATTAAGTGCTTTCGTTGTTCCAGGCATGTGTTAAGCATTGAGGATACAAAATAAAAGGAATTCTTTTAAGAGTGATATTATAGTAATGATAGCATTAAATCTAATATTCACCAAGGTAAATGAGACTTAATAATTTTTATTTAAATATCTTTACTTCTAATAATTTTCTCTATTTTTTCTATTATTGATTTGAAATTATTGTTTCATTTGTCTTCTGCTTTTCTGTCTTTGATACAGTCTAAGTTAAGACTTATTTATGGTTTGAACACTACATCATATCAGAAAAAAATGATCAGTAAATTCATTTAAACATTTTAGGAGAGTTTAGAGGCGCTTGGGTGGCTCAGTAGGTTAAGCATCTGTCTTCGGCTCAGGTCAGGATCTCAGGGTGCTGGGATTGAGCCCCACATTGGGCTCTCTGCTCAGGGGGGGACCTGCTTCTCCTCTGCCCCTCCCTCCAGCTCATTCACTTGTGCTCTCTCTCTCTCTCTCTCTCTCTCTCTGAAGTTAATAAATAAAAAATATATTTTTTAAAAAACAAACATTTTAGGAGAGTTTCATGGCTCCTAATTGTTATTCCACTCTAATTTTTACTCTAAATAATTGTAGATTCTCAGTGTATGCTTAGGTCTTAGAGTCCTAGAAAAATGGAGGGAAATGGTCTTCACCAAGCATGTCTATGGGGATCAGAACTTTAATGTTATTTATTTAGAGAGGATTATAATAAGTATGAGCTCAGAGATCAGGAGACAGTAACACTACAAAAGTAAATACCATTATTAAGAGGACACATAATAGGAGGTTTAACTGTGTATACATCACAACTGTGTAGTCACTTTCCACCCTGGGAGGGACTGGTTGTATTCTTAAAGGGTGTCCTGATTCAAACGTATAGCAAAGTCAGTGATCAAATGCTCTCCTAACTAGAGATTACATCAGGTGTTTACTTTTAACAGTCTTTCTACTCAGGGCATAAAAAAATGGCATGTGAAGATGAAAAAAAACATTCTATGTACTGAAAGAAAATGTTGCTGGCTAAATGGTAAGGTAAATTCTTATTCAAACTAAAAATGTCTTTTTTCTTTCACTCCAGTTGAGTCATCTGAACATTCAGTAGTACGCTTAAGCCAATAAAAGAAAGAAAGAATAAAATATTCAGAAGTAAAACATGTCCATACTTACACAGTTTCAAGTTAGAAATGGTTGATTAATTATCTTATTAAGTTGCTATCCACTGCAATATTTAATGCTTTATATTACTGAAGGGCCACACAAATATTAGCAAATTGATTCCATAACACTCTTTAAAGTTTGCTAATGTTGTTACTGTGATTTCTAAGGCAAAGGCAGAAGAGACTATTTCAGAGTATACTTTGAGCTGAAGGAATGTGCAAATACCTGTAAATTAGTCCTGTTTTGGAAGTGAGGTATGCACTTCTGGAACAAGTAGGAAATATTGAGCTTTGGTGATTATGTGCCCAAAGAGCACTGGGTATTATTCTATATGTTCGCAAATTGAATTTAAATTAAAAAAAAAGAACCAAAAAGACAAGAAGTGCTATAGATCTGAATAGAGCAGGGGCTATTTTAATCCTCAGGAACAGGAATTATTCATATACCATGATTTTGTCTTTACACCCTAACTACTTCAGTAGCAACTGTGGGACTAGAAAAGGTAATTGGCCTTTCTCAGGTAATTCTGAACACATATGGAGCATACTATCATTGTACTCAAAGGCAGGTACTTCTGCATCTCAAATGGGTGCCACCTTGCTGGTCAAGTTCTCCCCAAACAAGAGGCAATAAAAACTAGCTATTCCCCAGGAGCAGATCTTCAAAATTAGAAATGTGACTGGAAATCTGAAGGGAAAAAAAAAAAGAGTTGGGGCGATTTTCTACATAAGCTCTCCCACCATCCCCTACTGCCTTTTAAAAAATAAATTAACTCATCATGAGACTTCCAAATGCATTCTTTTAACATATGGTAAGAGTGTAAACATACTGGATTTATTTCAGGGGAAGAAGTAACCTGATTGATTCAAACAGTACCTCAGAATTTATTCAGTAATGTCAAAAGTCACAACTTCTTTTTATCACTTTGGATTCACAAAATTGCATCAGAGGAAGATATATGCTTGAGTGTGATTGCTCCCAGACATGCATTTTTCCTCCATCAAGGATCTGAAATAATACCAGAAAGCCAGCTTGTATTCGTGTGGGTTTTAGTGGCACTCATCCAGAATGATTTCCCATTGAATGTTATGTCAAACTTGTGAAACAATAAGGTTATATCCTGACACCAGTAATTTTCTCTCTGGCATCTAAAATTCAGATCCTTCTGTTGGTAAAACTGTTCTCCAAATTTATCTAGCTATCTTGTATCACTTTTGCAAGGTAAGGGTAAGAGTGCTGAGCAGGCAAGTATGGGAGTGAATGTGTGAAAAATTAGAAGAATTTGAGAAATTGATTAATAATGGGAGAGTTCTAATATCAGAAGTTAATGGTATTCTTACACTTTGAAATGAACAATGGAAAGTCAAAACCTTGTTGAATTGAATGTAGAGGAAGTATACACTGGAATGAAGTCAGTACTGCCAGGATTAAGTCTTCATTCCTTTTCATTAGGAAGAGTCTCTCCCATGCACACATGTCACCATACTAATAGGCAGCAGGAGACACTGTTGTACTGTTTTCTTCCCACCATGAGAGGCCTGAGGATGAAATCAGAGATCATCTGCTTGTGAATATGGGGGGAAAGAACCCATTTTCACTGCAAGGATTTAATGTGATGTTGATGGCAAGTGACATGATCACTGAAAACAGATGCCATATGGAGTCTCATTGATTGATGTGCAAATCTTTGACAGCAGAAACCCAGGTTGTCAGTTTGCCTTCATGGTTGTCTTATTGAGATCCAGTCAGGAAAGGTTCTTCTGTTGGGACATGAATCACTCTGACAGAGAACTAAAAGTTTCTTCTATCTGGCCTTATTATTTTCAAGTGTAAGCAACAGGGAGAATTTTTCTAAAGGTGAAACTCGGGAATTTCAAAATCCCCTTTAAAACAAATTATCTTCTTTAAATGAAGAACATTTTCACTAAATAGTTCATTAGACCTTGTTTTCTTGTTTCAAGCAACATTTTTATTATCCTTCTAGATGGTGGCTATCGCCCTCAAGGCATTTGCTAGTCTTCTACGTCTATGTGCGACAACTTTGGTTAAATGGGGATTTTGCAAAATGAGGAATCATGCCCCTCATGCTTTGGTGTGAGTTTGTATGCTGCCGTAGTACAAAGAAAACACATAACTTTACCATGTGCAGTAAAAAAGGGACTGCCTTGAATTAAGAAACCTCTCCGGAAGCAGCTGGAGGAGCCTCTCCACCTGAACTCAGTTTGGGAGGCTTGTGCACTTTGGTTTTAATTGGTGCAGTCTGATCAAGCAAATCAAAACAAGGAAGTATTCATAAGCTCTAGAGGGAATGGTGTTCTTTAGAATCTCAAAGAACTATATATTTTGTTAGATATTAATCATATGTGATGCTGTAAAGAAATGCACTTGGCAACAACATGAGAGATGATGGCATTAGTATAATGTGTGTAGTGGAAAGGTTTCTGAATCCAAAGCCTGTAAATACTTTATTCCAATGGTAGATCCTAATTATATTTTCTGAATTAGTTTTTGATTGGCTGGCTTATTTTATGTTTGTTTTAATAACATCTATTAAAGATTTTTCTACTATAAAGCAGTACATATTTTTTGTTAAAACACTGGAGAATTTAAGAAAAAACACCCATATTTTTATTGCCTTTAGACAACCAATATATTTTCCTATGTATACGTATTTTTTTTTTTAAAGATTTTATTTGAGAGAAAAAGCAACAGAGAAAGAGAGCACAAGGAGGGGAGGGGCAGAGGGAGAGAGAAAAGCAGACTCCCCACTGAGCAGGGAGCCCAAAGCAGGGCCCAATCCTAGGACCCTGGGATCATAACCTGAGCTCAAGGCAGACGTTTAACCGATTGAGCCACCCAGGCACCCCCTACAGGTTTTTTTAAAAAAAATATATACCATATGTAAGATTTGTATTCTGCTTTTTAAACTTAATATTCTATCACATAATATTTGTGTAAAACTCGTCTAAATTTTCTTTTATTAGCTACAGTGATAATCAATGGATATATTGTTGTGTTCTTAACCATTTCCTCATTGATATTTACCATTTCCTATCATGTTAACTAAGATTGCAATGAATATTTCTCTTCAAAGTTGCATCTCTGGATCTTAGTTTATATTTATATAATTGGTTCCCAGATATATAATTATTAGGTTAAAATATAAAAACTTTTTAAAGGCTTTTGATAGAAATTGTGAAACCATTTTCCACAATGGTTATTTCAATTTGCACTCTCTCAAGCAGAATGTGATAGTATTCATTTCACGGCTCATTTAGATGGCTGATTATGAGGCCCAATGGAGTTTGAAAAGATGTAATTGCTGTTTGACTCTTTCCTTAACCACCCTTAATCTCTGCATGTTCAATTTTCTTCATTAATGAGATGAATTATAAAATATCTCACAAAACCGTTGTGTGAAAAAGCAGTAAAAATAAATAGAAAATAACTCATAATTTAAAAACATTTACTAAGTTCCTGCTGTGCATGGGATTACTCTACTTATGAATATGTTTTTTCAATTGAGAACACCTAACAAATTTTTATTTTCCCTAAACAATAGTAGTCTAAGGAAGGAAAGGATGAAAAAACCTTCGGTTAGAGAATCAAGAGACCCATTCTCTATTTTACTCTTTTACTAACTTGCTGTGTGACCTTGTATAAATTACTAAAGTCTTTTGGTCTCTAGTTCTTCATCAAGGAGTGCAGCGGATTTAATCAGATTATCTCTAAACTGCTTCAGGATCTAAGATTCTTTGATGCTATCCAGTCATTTTTCTAGAAAAGAATGACCCTTCTATCTACTCCTCCTTTCAAAATCCAAATGGAGAGTGCCTGCAATATTTATTTCTAAAAACTCTCAGTGAGTTCAAATGTGTATGGCTGTACTGGGGTAACTTTCATGTTTCTATTCAGATTTACTTTAAAGAAATATCATGATGAGAGCATAACCTTTGCTTGATCCTTTTGTGAGTTAAACAAAAACAGATGAAAGTTATAACAAAGAATCCTTTAAAAATATAACTATACTGCAATGTGCCAAATTATGCTGTAAGCTTTGTAGTGTAATGGTCACTGTTTTCAGTGAGAATTGCATAAAAGTCTTTGAGATTACAATTTGATGCTCATAACTACAACACAGAAGATATCTTACTCTATAGGGAACATCATCTTATCTGGGCTATAGTGAAAACTTACTTTGTTTATTTCATTTTGTATACTCTTAAATATATTGCTAACAAGGAAAAAAATCACATTTTATTTACTAGCAGGATTTTGTTATGGAAAATTTACAAAATTTACATTTTTTAATAACAGCTTTATTATGATATAATTCACAATTTTAAAGTGTATAGTTCAATGGTGTTTAGTGTGTTCACAAAGTTGTAAAACCATCACCACAGGTGTGTTTTAAAGACAAAATGAAAATGTGCAGACAATACACTAATTGCTTGCTTCTATTTATTAGATTTTGTATTATGTATGCCTATATTTTTTTTCACTCAAGACCTTGTTTAGTTGTAAGAATTTAAACTATTCAGAGTCAGTAAATAATTGGCTGTGTTATGAGCACATTTTCAGTTTTATTTGAAATCCACCATCTCTCCAATCCTACTTGGAAATCTTTTGTTTACAGAATAAAGAAAAACTAAAATAGTTGTATATATGTTGTGTTCCTCAGAAAAGACATCAACAAACTAATATTTTTATTTTTATTTATTTTTATTTTTTTAAAGATTTCATTTATTTATTCATGAGAGACACAGTAGAAGGCAGAGACATAGGCAGAGGGAGAAGCAGGCTCCATGCAGAGAGCCCGATGTGGAACTCAAGCCCGGAACCCGGGATCACGCCCTGAGCCAAAGGCAGACGCTCAACCACTGAGCCACCCAGGTGTCCCAACAAACTAATATTTTTTATTTAACCTATAAATTTTCTGTGATATCCTTATCCACATTTGGAAAGCCAGTTGAACTCTAAATCTGAAATACACAGATGGGGCACCTGGATGGCTCAGTCAGTTAGGCATCTGACTCTTGATTAGGGCTTAAGTCATGATCTTAAGGTCATGAGATGGAGCCCTGTGTCAGGCTCTGTGCTCAGCAGGAAGTCTACTTGAGATCTCCCTCTCTCTCTCTCTCCTTCTGCCCTTTCCCCCTGCTGTGCATGCACGTAAGCAAGTGCTCTCTCACTCTCTCTCTCTCTCTCTCATGAATAAATAAACCTTTTAAAAAAATTAAAATACATAGAAACACTATAAGGGTAGTAACTCATATATCATAATAACTCATTACGATATTTTAGAGAGATTAGGAACATTGTTATTTGTCATCTTGTCTTTAAATGAGCATTGAAATATGTGAAAAACAAACCTAGCTTGAGGAAAATAATTTGACTCATAATGAGACTTAAAAATTCAGAGAAAAATGTGGGACAGTTAACAGAGATCAATAATTAGTTGAGAAATAACAAACTTGGAAATAGTGGGCATGATTTTCATTTTTGTAAAATTGTTTATTTCTGGGAACATTCTGTGTTGTATAAATGAGATTTATATATTAGTTGGAAGCTACTTAATAATGCAGCATTGTTTTTTAGGAAAAAAAGACTGACGCCCTCTGCTGTCATTTTAACTTCTTTCTATTTGCTTCAAAAAAGGAAGGAAAGGGGAAAACCCAAGCGAAGTCGTCAGGGAGCAATACTGGTAAATTCTGGCATCCACACTTCCATGGACTGAATCACCTGCCTCTATCTGACTATTTTATAACTTCACTCTGAAGTGAATTCCCATCATCATTAGAGACAAACATAATTCTTTAAAAAAAATTTATTTATTTATTCATGAGAGACACACAGAGAGGCAGAGACATAGGCAGAGGGAGAAGCAGGCTCCATGCAGGGAGCCAGATGTGGGACTCGATCCCGGGTCTCCGGGATCACGCCCTGAGTCGAAGGCAGATGCTCAACCACTGAGCCACCCAGGCATCCCAAACATAATTCTTTTTAAAAGATTTTGTAGTGATAGAAATGTGTGCCTATGAAATTCAGAAAAAATCATATGAAATGAAAGTATCATTTGAGATTTCTCCCGAAATGAAACCAAAATGGATTTGTTTGGTAATCAGAGGAAATCTCAGCCAAAAATTCTTTTGGAACTAATGAGTACCTCCTTATTCAGTGAAGCAACTTAGAATATATGTTGACTGGACAGACTTAAAATTGTTATTTTTCACTATTTTATTGAAGCATTTGGAGAATTCCGGCTGTAGATGGCAGCATCACACTAATGCATCCTTTCTAAAGCCTCCGAATTTGTAAGAAAGATGCTAAAAGCTCTCTGATGCTTAGAGGACTACAGTTCATTCACTAAAAACCAGACACTTTTTTTTTTTTTTTTTGAAGGTGAAAACTTGCCTTGAGTCTGCAAGCATCCACATCTAAATTTACTACATTCAGACTTATCCCCAAAGTTTTCAGCATATTCTTTTAGTTGTGAGGTTTGGAAGACAAAATGAATGCGTATTTTATTAGAGCTTCTGAAAATACCAATTGCAGGGCCTTTGAAAACACAGATTTGTCAGCATTTCACATTAATGGGTCTTTTATTTGTTTGTTTTTCTTCCTGATTTATAGATAGCACCCCATTATAGAGGCAATATATCTTAATTTAAATAACTTTCAAGTTATTTATGACTGGCAATGACTTTGAGGCTGAGGTGTTTTACTTTGTTTTATTTTTGTTAACAGGTTCATTCTGGTGCTAGTGATAACAGTAGAGCCTAAAATAAAAGCAGTTTTACAGAGTTCTCTGGATGATTGGAGTAATCTAGTTAATTGCATGAAAGACTCCAATTTTTCTTAAAAAGTCTTTTTTCATTTCCTGCTATATTCTAACTTAAAATTTTAAAAGAAAATTATAAGTAATAAATGATGAAGACTCAGTATGCCACAGATATTATGTAAGGTTCTTTTATTATCTTATTTCACTTAACTCTTATTACAAACTCACATTATTCTTATTCTGCACATGAAAAAGCAAGGGCAAAGGGATTCAATGACTTGCCCAACAATTCACAGCTAAAAGTGATGGAACCAGACTATAATGCAGAGTTTTTTTTTTTTAATTTTTTATTTATTTATGATAGTCACAGAGAGAGAGAGAGAGAGGCAGAGACACAGGCAGAGGGAGAAGCAGGCTCCATGCACCGGGAGCCCGACGTGGGATTCGATCCCGGGTCTCCAGGATCGCGCCCTGGGCCAAAGGCAGGTGCCAAACCACTGCGCCACCCAGGGATCCCAATGCAGAGTTTTTTTAATTCTAAGATCAGTTCATTCAAAGTGATGATAGCTGCTTCTCCAAAGAGAAACATAGTCTGGTAAGTAGGACATGAAAGATTTAAGACAGGAAAATGGATATAATTTGTAAGCACTTGGAATGGGTGATTTTTTAAATTTTGGGTTTTTTTTCTTCCTTCAATAAATATTCATTAAATGTCTAGTATGTACTAAGCCCTGGAAAGGAACCAAGGAAACACCAACATGGTCTATAATACACAGTTCTTACCCTTTTATGTAGTGTATGGGGGGAAACCAATATACAGATAGATGATTACAACACAGTGATTCTATCCTTGCATTTAGTACGTTGTAATATATGGTAATATGGGAATACAGAGAGGGCAAACCTTACCTGAGGTAGAGGGGAAGAGAGCCTTCCTGAAGTAACTGATATTTCAGTTGAGTCTTATAGGGTAGACTAGCAAATTGGAAGAGATAGAGGAATGACACTGCAAACAGAAAAGCAGTATAAACCAAAGACAGTAATGGTGTGCACATTAAATAATGTAGTTCTAATACTGAAGTGAAACATTTGAATTTTTTAGAGGGGGGACAGAGGCAGAGGCAGAGGGAGAGAGAGAATCTTAATCCTAGGCTTGATCTCACAAGCCTGAGATCATGACCTGAGCTGACATCAAGAGTCGGATGCTTAACCAATTGAACCATCCTGACACCCCTAAAGTGAATAATTTGGGAAATAGTTTTGTTGAGTTCAAAGGGAAGAGTCAGGGTCATTATTTTCTCATCAACCCTTAACAATTACCTAAAAATATTATAATAATACTAAATCTTAAGGACTCTTAGATGACAACCTCAACCATCAAAAATATATAGTTAAGAACCTAGAAGAGGAAGGAAAATAAGAAAACTGACATTTATTGAATAGCACTCATGTCATCTCAATACTGCACATTAATTCTGTGATATAAATAGTAATGTGTCTGCTTTATGACAAGGCTTAAAAATATTAAGAAAGTTTCCCATAGCAAGCTAGGGAATGGCAAAGCCAGAGTTGGGGCTCTGATGACTCTAAAGCCTGTGCTCTTTTTTTATGCTTTTGTAGGAGAGGGAAAATTGTTTTTCCTCCTACCCTTCCAAGATCTTGACTGGAGCTCTATAACAAAAGATGGATTAACAAAAGAAAAGCATACAAATTTATTTAATATAAGTTTTATGTGACATAGGAGCCTTCATAAGGAAATGAAGACCCAAAGAAGTGATTAAACCTGAGTGATTTTATGGTAGGTGTGACGAAGAGTAGAAAGTCATGGGAAAATGTGATAGGACAAAAAGAGTGTGAGCTCAGAGTAGTAAACTGGGAGAAACTTAGTAAACTGCTTGTTGACCTCTTGGTGTCCATCTGTCTTCAGAGATAAGGATGCTCTTTTTCTCCAGGTAGAGAGAGGGCACCTCTCACATGAAGGTTTTATGACCTGATTCAGGGGAAGGTCAGAAAGTTCTTCCTGCACATGCTGTTTCTCAAATTCCTTCAGCTTAAAATATGCAATATGCCAAGATTAGATGCATATTTTGGGGTAGCGTGTCTTGAACCCTGTCTTTTTTCAGAGTAGCCAAAAGTTAAGCATCACAAAGTCTATACAGTATGACTTCCTTATGCACTTTACTCATAGGAAAGTTCCTCAAACTCTGACTCAGGGGATTTACTTTTATAAATCAAATCCATTCCCATTGTCCACTCCTCATCATCTCATACATCAACTAAAATTAAATTCCGGGGGTGCCTGGGTAGCTCAATGGGTTAAGCATGCAACTCATGATTTTGGCTTAGGTCATGATTTTGAGATTGAGTCCTGACTCTGGCCCGGTGCTCAGTAGGGAGCCTGCTGGAGATTTTCTCCCTCTGCTCCTCCCCCAACTCATATGTGTGCATGTTCCCTCTCTCTAAAATAAATAAATAAATATTTTTTAAAAACTGAACTTTCTAACCCTGTCTGGTCAGAGTTACCACCAGCACCACACTCCATACCACTGAAGTTATTTTTCTGAAACAGAACTAGTCCTATTACTTATGCAAACAAAAACTTTACTGCTTTCCAATTGCCTTTAAAACGTTCAAACTCCTTAGCATAATATTCAAGGCTATTTACTTAGCCCTGTGTTTTTCCATACATATGTCTGTTTCTTTCCTTCTTTCTGCCCTTCTCCCATTCCCTTTCTCTCTCTCTTTCTCTTTCTTCCCTTTCTCTGTCTTCCCCCATGTCTTTCTTGTTCCCGCCCTCTGTCGCTTGCTCTCTCCCTCATCCTCTCCTTTTTACCATGACTATAGTAACACTGGAATATTTATTGTTCCCTGAACATAGCATGTTCTCTTCCCCTAAAATGTACTTCCTATCCTTTTCTAGCTGATAAGATCTGACAAAATCCAATTAATCTTTCAAGGTATGGTTTAAGTGTCACCAACCCTGTGAAATCTTTCCCTGTCTCCCAGGATTAAATTAATACTTCCTACTTTATACTCCCACAACACTATTCTTACCTTTATCAGTGCCCTTAGCAGTTTATTTTACAATTAGTTATATACATATATGCTTGTTGAATTATGAGCATGCTTATACCATCTTAGAATAAGAGAGTCATATTACTTCCTCAAAAAACTAAAATAGTGAATACTCAGAATGTTTATTGAATGCGTAAGGCTCAGTTATCTGAATTCACAGAGGCATTAAAAATAATGAATTAGGAAAAGAAAGATGAGATTATAAGTTATGATAGGCATCCTGATTATAGCAAAAAAATGATAGCTCTGAGCATGGGGAAGATAGAAAACCACATAAAACACAAGTAACTAAAAATACCGATCTGAGCTTATATGTTATGGAATTGAACAGCAAGTTTATTTCAGCGTATCCTGAGGTGGCACTGTTACCACCCAGTTCATTTTAATTGACGATAAGATTAGTGATCCTGTATTATTATGAAAGCATTTACAATTTGTTCTGTATGGTGTGTTTAAGAAAGCATGATGGCATAAGGATAGACATATAGATCAATTAAACAGAATTGAGAGTTCAGAAATCATCCCATGTATCCATGATCAACTGATTTTTGACAAGAGTGCTAAGATTATTCAATGAGGGAAAAATAATCTTTTCAACAAATAGTGCTGGGACAGCTGGATAGCCACATGCAAAATAATGAAATTGGGTTCCAATTTCATACCATATACAGAAATTAACTCAATATGGATCAAAGACCTACATCTAAGCACTTAAACTATACAGCTTTTAGAAGAAAACTCAGGTGTCAATTTTTATAACCTTGAATTTGGCAATGGATTCTTAGATATGACACCAAAAGCACAGGCAACAAAAGAAAGAATAGATAAATTGGATTTCTCCAAGATTTGAAACTTTGTACATTAAAAGACACTATCAAGAAAGTGAAAAGACTACCTAAAGAATGGGAGAAAATATTTGCAAATTATTTATCTGATAAGGGTCTGGTACTCAGAATATATAATGAACTCCTACAACTCAACAAAAGGACAAACAACCCAATTTCAAAATGAGTAAAGGTCTGGAATAGACAATGGCCAAAAAGCACATGAAAAGATATTCAAAATCATTTGCCATTATAGAAATGCAAAACAAGACCACAATGAGATAGCACTTCACACACACTAGGATGGCTATTTTTTTTTAAAGGAAAGTAACAAGTGTTGGTGAGGATATGGAGTAATTGGTAGCATGAATATAAAATGGTGCAGCTCCTACGGAAAGCAGTTTGGTGGTTCTTCAGAAAGTTGTAGAATTATCATATAACGCAGCAATTCCACTTCTAGCTATATAACCAAGAATTGAAAGCATGTATTTGTAGAAAATGTTGCATACAAAATATCAGGGGGTGAACTTGGTGTTTGATGGTTTTATAGATTCTTCAGGTATCCCTACACCTCACCCCAGTCTCATAACTTAGGTACATGACAAATGCAACCTTTCCTTTCACCCAGGAAAGATATGTGTTCTGGCATGGAGTGTGATCGTAAGTCCCTGATCCTCTCCTCCCTTCTCTCATATTCACAACTACAAGAACTAAAGATGGACCAGAGATTTGGCTCCAACTAGTATCCTCTGGCCCCTGAGCCATTAGGTTGACAATTCATTTATACGTCTTTCTGCTAACTCATGATCTCACTCAATAGCAGTATTTTTCTGGGTGGTATTTTTTGTTGTCGATCTTTATGCTTAAATATGGGTTCTTATTTTTCTCTGTGAATCATTGTGTCAACAAAGGTGTAGTTGGTTAGGTAAATACAGAGGAGATAAATGAACTAAATCCGAACCTGTAGAAACATTCTATTTTCAATGCTTACAGTAATGACTTGCACATTTGTAATATTTCTTTCTGGCTTCTTTTCATGGTAGGTATTGAGTCTGGAAGTTAAAAAAAAAAAGAGAGAGAGAGAGAGACAGAGAGAGAGACAGAGAAAGAGATAAACAGGGAATGCTTCCCACTAAGAGTCCAAAACATCTAAAATGAAAGTTGGCCTTTGAGTAACAAAAAAATGTATATGAAACACTTAAAAGAAAACAAGTACCTAATAGTTCTCAGGTAGAATTAGTCACTCTAATTTTGTAATATCTTCCAAAGTGTGCTTCTTTGAACTTTCAGTTGAAATGAGACCTGTGCTAATTAGCATGCAGCTTCTTGTCTTGGAGATCAACACATTAAAAACCAGGTGGATAAGTCCATTTCAATGTTAATCTAGGGTGTCTGAAGCTTCTCTTAGCTTTAAAAATGCTTTAAAATAGCCAACCCTCTAGCTCTATAGAAAGATAAGTAGTTTGTAAAGGAACGTTTCAGCTTGTTTTTGCTTCATTTTCATTGTTAGTTTTTATAGAGATAATAGTTCCCAGCAATGATTGTTTCCAGTAAAAAGAAGTTCAAGGCAGATTGAAAATATTTTTGAATGAGCTCAAACAATTTGCAATTTATGTAGAGTGCAGTACTCTCTTACTCATAGGTAATATTGTTTAATCATTGTTAACATGTTAGGTATAAGATCAATGATTTCTGCCTGATAATACCTTGCACTTTAAAGTATATTTAGTGTTTACTTACCATCTGGTTTTAATGTGGTGGAGTCATAATACATAAAAGAGAATATTCACCAGGCCCATCTTTTGGGTTACACCCATTAACACAAAAGTTGTAATGTTTTCCAAAATGCCTTCATTTAATTACCAGTTATGCTGAACTTTTCACAAGTTGCATCAATGGTGAGTCACATAAATTAAAATCCACCGATGTATACAATAGAACAAAAGAGAGGGGCAAAAGAAGTTTCAGTCTCTAGACAAAAGTGGAATTTTCAAAAGGTATAAAGAAAAAAACCTTTGGTCAACTTCCCATCCTATAGAAGAGCTGTAAGAAAAATACTAGAGTCTAGTACCATGTAAACATTAATAGAAACTAATATTTCAGCAGGTGTGCATGTTGCTTTTTAAATTGAACAGAGTAATCCTTTGATCATGTCTCTGAAAAGGTTTTCTTTCCCAGATATGTTGCAGTAACTTTTCTTAAAGGTATAGTTACCCTTTCTGGAAATTTCTTGATGTCATTATTATTTTATGTTTAAAAACAATACAAATCCTTAAAAAAAAGGAGGGGGCGGGAATCCCTGGGTGGCTCAGCGGTTTAGTGCCTGCCTTCCTCCGGCCCAGGGCATGATCCTGGAGTCCTGGGATCAAGTCCCACATCGGGCTCCCTGCATGGAGCCTGCTTCTCCCTCTGCCTGTGTCTCTGCCTCTGTCTCTCTCTCTCTGCATCTCTCATGAATAAATAAGATCTTAAAAAAAAAAAAAAGAATTTCTACTTACATAAATTTACAAAATTCTTTTTCCTTTTAAAGATGTATTTATTTATTTATTTATTTATTTATTTATTTATTTATTTATGAGAAACACAGAGACAGAGGCAGAGACATGGGCAGAGGCAGAAGCAGGTTCCCTACAGGAAGCCTGATGCAGCATTCTGACCCAGAATCCCAGGATCACGACCTGAGTTGAAGGCAGACACTCAACCACTGAGCCACCCAGGTGCCCCAAATTTACTAAATTCTGTTATTAACCATGTTATTAACTGATACTAAGTTTTATTGTAATCAGAATTTACTTTTCCTTGCAATCTAGTTTAAGGAGTGACATTAACATATTTATATAGTGTGTATAGGATGAAAGATATACATGATATCATAATGATAGACAAGTAAACTATCAAATTAGAAAAGTCATTTAAAAAAACGATAAAATTGGTGATATAATGGTGTGTTTTAAAGGTATCACCATTGCAAATGTTTTTAAAAGTTTCGCTTTTTTCCAAGTTCTGTCAATACCCTTACAGACATAGCCTAAGGACAAACTTCTACTGATACTCTAATTCAAATCTGCCTCATATCCTGCCTCCTAGCTAGGCTTCCTGCCTCTCTCTAATCTTATCTTCTAAATCTGTCATCTATATTGCCCCCAGAAAAATTCACCTACAACTTCCTGCTTAAAATTTCAGTATTTCTTTAATATGCATGCAAGACCTCTGGTCCCTTATTGCCCAATCTTATCTTCTGCATCTCTCTATTTAGAATTTTATGCTCTAGTAATACTGGATTTTTTTTTATTATTACATACACACATATGTTATTTTATATTTTTGGTGCCTTTTTTCTCATTATGTTCCCTCTACTTGGATTGCACTTCCCATGGATCTTTGCTTGGCTCACTCTTACTCATCTCTTAAGAACCCAATTCAGGCATCATTTGATCCTGAGGTCCAAGGTTGAATTTAAAATCCTTTTCTTTGTGATCCCATAATGATCTCTGCAAATCTCTATTTAGTATATTACATTGAGATCATTTGTGTCTGTATAGAAGATCTACCTACTTTCTTTTTATGTCATTAGTGCCTAACACTAAACTTAATGCATACACTTGCATGTTTTCTGAAGTCAACATATAATAGTGTGTAACAGTAGGTAGAGTTTTTTTTTTCTGTTTATAGCTTTACTACTTTTTAGTTAATTGCCTTTGAGTAATCACTTGCCTCTTTAAAAGAGTTTTTTCATCTTTAAAATGAAGGTTGTTAGTAAATGGGGAAGCTAGGTTTCCATCCTAAGCAGTCTGATTCCAGAATCTATTCTTTTAACAATTACACTAGGCTGCATGATAGGAATGAGATTATTAGACTGAGTGAGATGCCAGTGAGAACACTTTGTAAAGCAAATGGTATTATGCAAATAATAGTAACTACCATTTTGGAGCTCTACTACATGTCACATACAGTACAAAGGAATTTTCATATCATATTAATTAACATCATAATTGTATTGATGATATATTAATTATAATTAATAACACTACCTGATTTATCATAGGTACTATTGTAATCTCCCCTAAAGATAAAACAATTGGGGCAAAGAAAGATTGTATAGCAATAGGTGGTAGGGCCTGAATTCAAGCACAGCCGTCTCAATCTGTAGCCAGTGTGCTTAACCATAATGTTGTGCTGCCTCTCACGTATTATAAACATGGTCGTTGTGTTCTCCCTACACATGAATTTTGTCACATCAGTCTTCCCATTTACACTGTATGTATCTGAAACCATATGCTCTAATCAAAGAGAGTTTATTCTATTTGGAGACTAAAGGAGGTGTTACAAAGCAATGTATATTGTCATGCCAATGAGGACTTTCAGGATTAGCACCTATAAATAACCAGATTGCTTCCTTAATATAGGTATGTGTTTAAAGATAGAATCACACATATACTAAATGTACTTACACATATGTTGTAATTGGTAAAGGAAATCATGAAAAATTCAATTGTGAGTTAGAAATCAAAGTATCAAGTTCATTATTACCTAATTCATTACTTCTTAAATAAGAAATACCAACATTATATCCTCTTCTGAAGAATTACACCTTATGAAATAGTCAGAGACATTTTTTTAAAATCCTAAATTGGAATCCACTGCTTAGTGGAAATAGGGAGATATGAACTCCAAACACCCTGCCTTTGTGGGGTTAGGTGAGAAAATAGAGTGATTTCATTTTAGTGCTGGTTTTTAACATTTAATTTCCTTTTATAAAAGTAGTTTGACCTTTGTGGAACATAGGAAATATAAAAAGACTGAAAAAAAAGCCCAGAGTTTCGTTCCCATCCTCCAGAACCATCTTCTCCAAAGGACCCCTAGACAAGACCACCTGCTTTAGCATTACTCAGCTGTAGTCAGATGGAGAAAATTCAGATGGAGAGACTTATATCTTCTAACAGCAAAAATACAAAGTGAATCTCCTGCATGAGAGACCTAGCAGCTATATACTTGGCATAATATGGCATATTTACCTAACAGCTTGCTATGTGCATAATATATGAAGTTCCTTTTCATGGCTGTTTGTTTCTGTTGGACTGTATGTGTTAAAAAATAATATAAGGTCAAATTCCATAGAAAAGCATGGTTCTGATTGAATTTCCAGTCTCAAACTCTGGATCTAAGCCAGTAGAATCTGGGAATGTGGCAAGGATAGTATGTCTTACAATGCAACACTCAAAAGTGACTACTTAGGTTGATTAACTAGTAGTAAGGATAGGTTTGGAAAGATATTTCAACCAGACTAATTAGCAAGCAGTTAGATGTGACAGAAAAGTGAGTAAAATATATGCCACCTCTCTGGTAGGGAGCTATAAGAATGCACTGGGAAAAGATGAAACTAAGCAAAATATATGCTGGAGCGATACAGTGAGAAAAGTTAGCTCCATTGTATGACTCATGCTGTTTAAAAATAAAACTGATAGCTCTCAAACACGATTTGAGTTAGAATAAGAGTTTGACTCCTAAATATATGTATTTAGCTATATAATTTTTGATGCAATTTATTATAGGCAATAATGCCTTTAAGCCCATTTTAGGATTCAAATTGAGATATGAATTTTTTTTTAAAAAAAGCACCATATGATGGCCCCAAAACTGTATTAGTTTAAATTTAAACTCTGAAAGGATCAGTTTCTTATCTTTTTCATTTCCTTTGCAAAATGCCCAGCAAAACACATGTATTTATGTTGACACTTTTTGGAATTAACAGTGGAATGAAATGTAATGAATGATCTGCCCAAGAATATTACGTTTAAAAAATGGATTGTGATTGTAGATGATGACTTCTCTTCTATGGCTCAAACAGTTAAAACTTTAACCATTACTTGGTCACCCTCATATTCAATTTTTGTCTCTTGGATTTTGGTTCTCACTTATATTTCTACTCTGGAGCACTTTCTTTCAGTCGTTTGCCTGGAATGCCTTTCTAACTTAATGAAATCCTATTAATCTTTCAAAGAATATTATCTCCTAAAGAAATTCTTCTCCATTTCTTACCCTTTCCTCTTTACAAATAAAATTATTCCCCGTGCTCTACAATTCTGATACTGCTTCTATTGCCATACTTAAAACATTATATTATAGTTAGTATGTATTTGCCATTTTCTCAAATGTATTTGTAAGCTGCTGGAGGGCAGGAACTATTTTATTTATACTAGAACATCTACTCTTCATGAGCAAGAAATTAACATAAAGTGTTGTACATTGTTGACACTTAATGTTTTTGAAACCGAATGATATTCAAGGCAGGAATTTTAATGCCCAAGGTTGGGCAGATAGAGGGGGCAGTGGGAAGCCTCCTTCTAAACATTCTCCTTCTTCATTACCGAATTAGGCTTCCTATTTGCCCACACCATCCACAAGGTAGATATGAATTTCCCTTTTAAATTTTCAAATCTGCTTATCAGTTGTTCTCATTATGAAATTGAACACGTTACTTTGGATCTTCTTATTTATTCAGAAAGTATGTGTTGACCACCCAGTATGGCATTGCTTAAATTTTCATCCACATTAACTCCTCGTTTTTCTCAAATGTCGATAAATAATAACGCCCACCACACCACTGTTTGTACAGTATTTCACAGCTTACAAAAACACTTTCACGGTTGCCATCTCTTTAAGGTTTCCAAAACGTACAACGTGGATTGTATGATCTCAACTTTTGAGGATTTTCTTAGGTTTCCAGCTAACTTCATGAAAGCTATGCTTTTGTTTAACCACGTTGAATTATAACATTCTTTGCCTCTTACAGTTGAGTAAAAAGATTACTGGACAGGTGAAGTGACTGCTCTGTTACATGTTCTTAGTAAGTGGCAGAATCTAAACTGCAACAGGATCGTCTTCTGAGTCCTAGTTCAATGTCCTAGCCACAGCCTACATTGCCTCTAGGAGAAAAAAGTTTGAGTCCTTCACCCTCACTTTTTTTTTCTTTTTTTTTAAGATTTTATTTATTTATTCATGAGAGACACAGAGAGAGAGAAAGAGAGAGGCAGAGACACAGGCAGAGGGAGAAGCAGGCTCCATGCAGGGAGCCCCACGTGGGACTCCATCCCGGGTCTCCAGGATCAGGCCCTGGGCTTAAGGAGGCGCTAAACCGCTGAGCCACCGGGGCTGCCCTCACCCTCACTTTTGAGAAATTATTTTTGTTCACTTTTGCAAAGTGTCGTTTCTGACATGGTTTTGTAAATCTCGCTCTCGTCACAGTCTTCTTCCTGGATTTAAACTCTCTTTCCCTCCTGCTACTATTGAAAGTGGAATTTATGCAAACCTACACCAGGTACAACAACTTTTTCTATGCAATTTTCTCTTGAGTAGATTTTATCTGCAGATTTTAAAATCTCCCAGCTCTGTGGCCTTTAGTTATTGTTTTCAATGCTCAGATAGTTGGGTAGTTTTATAGCATTTACTCAAAGGTCCACTGAAAGACTTGGGTAATGTGATCTCTGGGCACCATTGGCTGGTATTTCTCTTTTGCTGAGAACTCAGTTTTAAACTGGAATAATTCTTAGAGATACTTGATTAATTCCATTGTTTTCCAGATGAGGAAAGTGATTCTGGTGAAAAGAAACTTGTCTAAAGGTGTATAGCCTGGATTCAAATCCAGGATTCTAACCATGGCCTTTCTACTTCTTGTAGTGCATGTTGAATGGAAATAAGATCTCTGAATAAGGACAAGGGCATTTGATCATGCTAAACTGATTAAAAATGGTTAAAATTGTAAACAATTCGAGGATTCTGTTACCATTCTGTAAAAATTGACCTTAATTTGCAGCTAAACCTGAAGAAGTCCTTTTTTTTTTTAATTTTTTATTTATTTATGATAGTCACACACAGAGAGAGAGAGACACAGAGACACAGGCAGAGGGAGAAGCAGGCTCCATACACCGGGAGCCTGATGTGGGATTTGATCCTGGGTCTCCAGGATCGCGCCCTGGGCCAAAGGCAGGCGCCAACCGCTGCGCCACCCAGGGATCCCTGAAGAAGTCTTCTGAAGGGCATAGCAAACCTAATCTTCCTACTCCCATTAATCAAATTATTAGAAGTGTAATCATTGTTTTTCTTAAAAAAATAATCTTCACGGGGCAGCTGGGTGGCTCAGTCGGTTAAGTGTCTGCCTTCAGTTCAGGTCATGGTCCTGGGATGGAGCCTTGTGTGCTCAGCAAGGAGCCTGCTTCTTCCTCTCCTCCCTCTCCCTCTCCCTCTCCCTCTCCCTCTCAGTTTCTCTCTCCCTCCCCTCCTCGTGCTCTCTCTCTTAAATAAATACATAAAATATTTTTTTCATAAAATCTTAAAAAGAAAAGAAAATGATCTTCATGTGACAATTTCCTAACTTTATACCATTTAACCTTTAAATCTAAGCTCCATTGTCCTTTTCATGGCACATTATCGGGGAATACTGATAATGTCACAGCTGAAACTAGCTGAGCTTAAACATAGTATATGAACCCTTTATAATTTATTAACAAGACTTGAGCATAGAGGCTGATTTTTCTAAGATTTGGTTCTGTGAGACAGAGTCTTTTGCGTTGATTTAGGATACCTAAATTCAGACTGAAATTTTCCAGACTTGAGAGTGTTCACATTTTTGTAGCTTAATTGTAAATCATCTTTCATTTAGAAGATTTAAAGACAGGCTAAAGACCTAAATCTTTTCAGTCACCTTCCTAACTAGGAAAAAGCCTCTAGATGAGCCTTATTATGTTTTTTTTTTTTCTAATGGATTAGAACAAACAGTTTGATAATGTTCAAATAGTACAAATACCATCACAAGGAAAACAACTTTTTCCTCCAAGAGTTAAAAGTAAAATTAGGTGTCATTATAGGGCATTTGTAAGACGTTTGAAAGCAGTCTAGCCCAAGCAGGCCAAACCGCTCAACTGTAATGGGCAGCAAATCAAAACCAGAGTGGTAGCTTGTTGTTCCCCTATTTGTTTTGCTTCATTCTGCTTGATTATTTTGGCAAAGCTAAGCTGAAACGGCAATGCTCTGAAGTTCTGTAAATTTAAGCTTTTAATTAGGTAAAAGACTCTTTTGCAGCTCTTGTTGAGTGCTCATTTTGTGCTTGGAATGCTTTATTCCATACTTTGGTATGTTTTGAAAAGAGCTGTGGTACTCTGCTGACTCCTTTCAGTAGCCATGAAAACTCTCCATGGATCTTTTCTGCGTTTTATCTGCTTATGTGTTATTCTGTAAGTGCCTGGTGTATTTGAACATCTCCAGTATTTTCTGTACGTTTGTGCTGTTAAAAAAAAAAAAAAAGCCAAATTCCTCTTAAAGATGTCCTACTTAAAGTTATTTTTAAATTAAAAAAATGTTTAATTAGCAGTGCCTATCAAGGATAGATTTTTCTCAGCAGAGAGTATTTCCTACTTTGCTATTTCACAATATTTTCTCGAATGTTTAACTGATTTGCACATGTTTTTATATCTGTAGTTGTAACTAAAAAATGGAACATAGGAGAAGAAGCGTTGTCAAATGACAGTACAAGACCATGGCTATGTGGTTTTCTTTTAAGAAAGAAATATTAGGGGGGTGGGAGTGATTGGGTGACGGGCACTGGGGGTTATTCTGTATGTTGGTAAATTGAACACCAATAAAAAAAATAATAAATAAAATTAAAAAAATAAAAAATAAATAAAATAAAATAAAAAAGAAAAACAAACAAACAAACAAAAAAAGAAATATTATGGTGTTTAAATGATATTTTTCATTTGGATAAAAAATCTTTAGATAATAGCTCTCACATGCTTGGGTATTAGAGTCTGTCTTATAAAGAACTCATTTAAACAATGTAAGGATCATAAGGGAAATCTTGATCAAAATCAAATAGGCTAAATATGTGTGTAGAAATATTAGTCACTTTTAGTGTTTTTTGGTACAGGGAAAATCTCTAAATTGGCTTCCTTCTGAAATAGGAAATATATTGAACATGAATTAGTAGCCATAGTTAGAGAATGGTCTATTTACTTTTAATTAAAATCCAGTCTGCTTTTTATCTAAAATATAACATGTATCTACATTATAGAAAAAGCAGCTACCCCGATGAAAATGAATCCTAAAGTACATGTGTCAATATTCAAATGTTAAAATGGCTACAGAAAAAAATTGCTACCCACAGACAATCTTATCACACTTACTCTCGTGAAACAGGTGTCTGAACTAATTTGGGAGCTTTGGTTTTATTTTTGTCAGTGTTTAATTTCCTGCCATGCAGATGCACTTCGTGTTAAGAGATTTATGTGATTAAGTGGCAAAATGACAAACAAGGTTGTCTGGTGCTCATCTTCCCTCTTTAGTCGACTAATCACCTTTGGATTCTGGGCTCTGTCAATGAGTGTGTTCCTTACTGAAGTAAGCTGCATTTATCAATCTAAACATTTGATCTTCACATGACCACATTAGCTGGAGGTGAAGTCCAAGATAAAAGTTACAGTTTGGGTTTAGGAAGATATTTTATAATCCTGGGTTGGAAATGATTTTCTTGGTTAGCATAAGCATCTTTCCTCCTGGTTATGTTGACAGCACCATCCTGCACAAGCACTTTAGCTTAAGTGGGAATCACAACACTGTTGCCAAGATTTAAAACATCAAGGGAGGTAAACTAGTCAAGATTGCTATCTTCTCATAGCAATGAGGTTACTTAGAATTCAGAATTATTTTCTTAAAAGCAAAATGTTCACAGTGAAGGCTTGAGGCTAATACAAAATAATTCTGACACCAGTACTATAGTGTGTGTATCTCTCACTTGCCCTTGACTTGACACACAACTTGAGGGATTTGAGGTGATTAATAGCTTACTCTTTCTCTCCAAGGTGATGATTACCTCTCCACAGGTACTATCATCCTAGTGTATTAGTGGTAATAATGACTGGGATTTATGTAACACTGTCTTAAGGAAGATTGCAAAGTATTTATGCTTATTATCTCCTCCCATTGTGTCACCAGCCAGAATTGTTATTTAAAGCATTCTGGTGGGGAAGCTGGAGCACTGTGTTCAGAGGATTTGTCCCTGGGGCCCACTGATAGTGGCATAAAAAAGGTTTAGATCCTTGATTTCCTGATTGTTAGCCCACTATCCCTCAACCAGATTGCTACTCTCTCTCCATTTTTCAAAGCGTGTGGGAGCCATTAACTTTCCCATTTTACTCCAAGCATAGAAAACAACAAAAATCTCCTGCCAAGGGGCATCTGGTTGGCTCAGTTGGTTAAGCATCTGCCTTTGGCTCAGGTCAGGATCCCAGAGTCCTGGGATCAAGTCCAGCAGCGTGCTCCCTGCTCAGCGGGGAGTCTGCTTCTTCTTCTCCCTCTATGCTAGTGCTCTCTCTCAAATAAATAAATTAAATTAACAGTTCAAAAAATCTCCTGGCATTGTGAAAATACATTTATGTACTAGCTTAAATTTGTGTGACAGCACATGGTGCTCTGCATATGGTTTTTCATATCTTTTAACAAATAAAAATTTGTGACAGGATGACCTGACCCTGAGTCTTCAAAGATGAGGCATGGGAGCTGTTGAATTTTCTTTGCACAGACTGCCCAAATGTACATGTTGCATGTTGTGAGTGTGATTGGATGGCGTTGGAGGTGGTATGAGCCTCCTTTATGTTAGGAGCTTCATTTCTCTTGTCTTGCACTTTCACAGGATTCTTTCCCTCATCAGCCATTACACCAAACCACATATTCACATGTGACTTAGGACTTAACTCTTTTGTAATTCTATTGAAGTCCTTGTACAAAATGGATTATGTCTTTGGTATTTTATGTGTACAACCAAACCCTCCAAAACCTAATTCCCTTGGTCAGTATCAACCCAAATTTGCCTGCCTTTCTTGTGGTGAAAGCACAATCTGATGAAGGGAAAAATTTGGTTTGACTCACATTTGGCTTGAAAATACATTATTGTTAAAGGACCCCACTTGGTCACATTTTAAAACACACTTAGATAACTCTTACTTTGAAGTAATCATTTAAAGTGTTCTTTAAAAAAGGAAGGGGAAGGAAGAGAAGAGAAATAGATATAATGAGCCTTAATTTTGTGTCAGTCTCTGTTATATATGTTTTCAGAAATGCTATCTTACTGAAACCTTGTTAAACCTGCAAGATAATTATTTTCTCCCATTTTAATAGAAGAGAAAATTAAGAGTCAGAGAGGTTAAGTGACTTGAACAAGTTACTTGGTAATAAACTAATAAATGACAGAACCCAAATTTAAGCTCTAGTAGTCTGACAGTTATTATCCAAAATATATCTGGAGAGGCCCTTGGGTTACTTTAAATGTTATCAATGAATATCATGGAAATAATTGAGCTAAGTCTTTCAGAAAGGGAAAGCTTACTACAGAGAGAGTCATATCCATGCAGATGTTAAATCTAAAAAGAAAAGAAATCTTTTCCAGCACTATAGCTTGTGGCATTTGAGAAAAGCTTCTTACAAGAACCCCAGTTTTAAAAATAATTGCACTGTTCTAAAATCTTCTGAGATAATTGTGAGGAAATCTGAGGGAAAATGTGTGTCGTAGGCTCAATGGCTTAGCAGAATCAATTATCTTTTGAATTCGGACTTTGTAGGGAAGTAAACTGTAGAAGAATCTTTAGTACTTTTAGTCAACCTTTCAGCATCTGGGTAAATTAAAAGAAAAATTATCTGAAAAGAGCAACATTTCTATTGACCATTTTGCATTTCTAAGCACTGATCATTTTAGATGGAGCTCTTCTCTTTCAAAGCAGGGGATGGATGTAAGAAACACTCTCTCCCCTTTCTAAATTAGATAATAAATTATTATTAGATAATAGATTACTTCCAACTTTTAGCATCAATGGATTTAAATTGTGTAAACATTAAATTTGTAATTGTGCCTCAGAAAAACTGTAGTAATCAAACCCAATACAGATTCATAGGCCAGAAGACAGTACTAGGATAGGGGTTTCCTGGAGGAGAAGTAGCTCTAGGGAGGAAGGGGAGACCTAGATTCAATGTTATATGCATTTCTGCATAAAATTCAGTGACCATCTGTGTGCCTCTGAAAATATTTCTGAACTTTGGGCAGGCTATAGATTGCACATGCCTGGTTGATGTTTTTCTGAATGTTTAATCCTAACACTGAAGCCATTCATTTTCTCAACAGTAGAGGTCCTCAGTACCATAGTTCTTCAACTAAGATGCTGAAAATTTTTCCCACTGTTGAATTATTTGGCTTTATGATTGTTTGTGGAACTTAAATCATTTTATGTGGATAATTTTATATTTTTGTATCATTAATAAACAAGAACAATTTAGTTCTAATTGTCTTATCTTGGCTTAAATTTTCACAATCTTTTGTAACAGCTGAAATAATGTGTCAAACATGAGTTACCCCGGTTGGGGTGGGGGGATGGCTGAAACAGGTAATGGGGATTAAAGAGCACACTTATCATGATGAGCACTGATTAATGTATAGAATTGTTGAATCACTATATTGTACAGGTGAAACTATTATAACTCTGTTTGCTAACTGTCCTGGGATTAAAATTTAAAAAAAAATTTTTTTTAATGAGTCATTCAACAGTGGTGTATTTGAAAAAATGTCAGCCATTTTCTTGAAATTTTGAAATAAAAAGGTGGAGAAGCTGTTTAGAGAAGATTTTAAAGCTTTTTGAGATGAAGGGAAATAATGGTTTGCCAGGAAGACTAGACAGTCAGTTCTGGTTTTCTAAAAGCTGCCAATTTACTTATTGTCTGTTGCATTTAGAACTGTGGGTCTACAAGATTTTGGCTCTGTCCCAGGGATTTGTATTTTTATTTATTCTTATTAGGATCTTCTGCTATAAATACAAATTCACTAAGAACATTCTTATTTACCCCCCTTTTTCCCCCAAATCTGACCTTGTACTTAATTCCTCCCCCATTCATTACTCTTCATAGCTAAGTAATTGCTAAAACCTTATCAACTCCACCCCCTATATATGGCTAGTGCATTTCCCATCTCTGTAGCCCCCACAGCCCTCAGTTAGGCCCTAACTCAGTTATTGCAACCATCTTCTAATTCATTTATTTCCAGTCTCACCTCTTTCTAAACCATTCTCTGCATAGTTACAAAACCACCTTTCTGAAATGCCATTTTTCTTCTGAAAACTTTCAGTGGTTTGCCATCACTACTCAATAAAGCCCAAATTTTCTTAGTGTAGCCTGCAAGTTCTTTTATAACTTTGTCCCTCACTACCTCCTCAGCTTTATTGCTTCGTTCTGTTTTCACCACAGCCCTCAAACCTATGTTCCAGTCATCCACGGAACTATTTAGAGTTCTTCAAATGCATCCCACTGTTTCAAACTTCCTGCCTTTACATGCTGTCATTTGCTCTAGTATGACCATTCTTCTTTCTTTCACTCCCTGTTTGCATGACAAATACCTAACTCTTCCCTTAAGATCCAGGCCAAGTATATTCTACTTTGTAAAACCTTTCCTGAACCTCAGATAGGGTTAGCCATTACCTTCTTGCGCCAATACTCTACGGCATACATTCTTCCACCAACATACTTCCCATGTTGCATTAGTTACATCTTCTGCTAGACAAGTGGTTCTGATGGGGAGGGGCAGGAAGGTGCTATGTAGCAATGTTTGGGGCCTTTTTTTAATGGCATACAGGAGAGGGGGGATGCTATCGGCATCTAGTGAGTAGAAGCCAGAGATGCTGCTAAACACTGTAGAATGCCCAAGACAGTCTCCCACAACAAAGAGTTATCCAGCCAAAAAGTCAATAATACCAAGGTTGAGAAACTGCCAGACTGTAAACTTGTGTCTTTTCTCAACTTTGGATCCTTAGAATGTAGAACAATGCCAGGCAAAAAAGAAGCACTAAATAAATACCAGTTCAATGAGTGAAAAATTTCATAGGATTCTCTGAAAGGATTTCATCCAAAGATAGGGAAATAAGATTCTTTGAGAAAATAGCCAGAGCCCAAATTCAATCCCATTCAAAGGTAAAATTTGAAATTTACTTTAAAAGTCTCTTAGTTTTGCATAGTGAGGTTGGATTTAAACATAATCTGCTTATGTGCCCACTTCCTCTCTCCAAAAGTCACAAAATGTAAGGAAATACACATTAAAAAGAAGAAACAGTTCATCAGTTTAGATACTTTGAAGAATCTCTGAAAGAACACAAAAGATAAAAGGAAGTAAATAATCAAAGAAATAAGAGGAGAAATTTTCCTAGTTTTCTAAGGGAGAAATAGAAGCCTTCAGATTGAAAGGGCCTACATCAAAATACTAGGGATAGAGAGATGAAGAATAATCTACAAAGGAATAGATACCAGGTCAGCAGTATGTGTTTCATTACTGAGGCTTAATGCTAAAAGACAATGAAACAGTATCTCAATATAATAAGGGAAAATTATTTTAAAGCTAAAATCTTATTCCCAGTCAAGTTAACATTTAAATGAGGAAAGGGGCAAAATTAAAACATTTTCAGGCACATTAAGACTTGGAAGTTATCATCCTCAAAACTTCTCTTTAGAGAATTGCTAAATGATGTCACCCAACCCCTCCCCCCCCAAAGGAATTTATAGAAATACAAATGATCAAGAAAGCAATAAAACCTACAGTGATTCTAATAGTGTCCATAAATAATGAAAAATTATTAACAACAACCTGGAATTGAAATATCAGGTAATTTCAGCATAAACAATAGGAGGGACAAGGTGAGAGGACAGGGAAGTGAATGAAAGCTTATGAAGACTCTTGTGGCAGTGGAGGCAAGAGTTGTGTTGATAAGTAAACTAATTGATAGGAAAGTATCATGGAAAAAATTTAAAAATCCATAAAAAAAATGTAAGAGTAACCATCAGAAAAATATATAGTTTCCAAGACAGTAAAGGGAAAAAGGAGAACTAAATCAATCCAACAAAAGGCAATACAGAAAAAAAACAAAAAAGAAACAAAAAGAAATCACAATAAATAGAAAATATAAGATAAGGTAACAGGGTTGTCTAAATATACCAGTAATCACAATTAATGCCAATAGGTTAAATTCTCCAGTTAAAAGAAAATCCAATTGAGCTTTGCAAAAATCCTGCCATATGCTGTTTAAAAGTAACTATATATAATATAAAATGATAAAAGTTTAAAATAAAAAAATGGGAAATATATCCCATATAAATGCTAATAGAAAGTAGATACAGTAATATAAAAAAAAGAAAGTAGATACAGTAATATTAATTTTAGACAAAATATTAGTTTCAGTCTAAAAACTGAAAAATGGGGCATCTGGGTGGCTTAGTCAGTTAAGCATCTGACTCTTGGTTCAGGATCAGGTCATGATCTCAGGGTGGTAATGCTGAGCTTCACATTGTGCTCCATGCGTGGCTCAGTCTGCTTGGGATTCTTTCCCCTCTCTCTCCCTCCTTGTTGGTCCCTCCCCTCTCCCCAAACTCCTACTCCCGCTCATTCTCTCTCCTCTCTCTCTCTCTCTCTCTCTCACTTGCTCTCAAATAAATAAAATCTTTTTAAAAATAAAAAACACCAAATAAAAAGTGAAAAACAACAAAAGGGACAGAGAAGGATTTTTTTATATTGATAATAAATACAATCCACCAAGAAGACATAAGAATTTTGAACTTTTATCTACTAAACACATGATTTTGAAATATATAATATTAAATAAAAATAGAAATACAAGGAGAAATTGACAAATCCATAATTTAGAGTAGAAGATTCTAATAGCTCTCTCAAGTATACACACACACAAAGTAAAGAAATAGAAGATTTTTAAAAAAGATTTAAAAAATTTTTTTATTCATGAGAGACACACAGAGAGGCAGAGGCATAGGCAGAGGGAGAAGCAGGCTCCCTGTGAGGAGCCGGATGTGGACTCGATCCAGGATCCTGGGATCACACCTTCAGCTGAAGGCAGACGCTTAACTGCCGAGCCACCCAGGCATCCCAAAAAATAGAAAATTTAAATTACACAATTAAGCAAGCCTGTTCTAAAAGATACATATAGAATATTATACCCAGCAAAGACATAGTATACCTATTTTGAAATAGTATGGGAGACTCTTAGAATTTAGCCACTACAAGGGAAATTTTAACAAAAACCCTAAGAGCCAAGCTCTTATATTCTACAAATCTCTGGCCACAATGCAATAAAAATGTTGCAATAAAAATGTTGATTAAGAATTAATAGTTAAAGGATACCTCCCACCCAAATTTCTCTGTGTGGAGAAAATAAAACATCTTTAATACTATTGTATCAAATCACAGAGTATTTAGAAATAGAAACCAATAAACACAAAATATTACCCAAATCTAGAGGATTCTAACAAAGTGATATTTGAAAGAAATTTTAGAGCCTTTATTGCATTGTTTAGAAAATAATAAACATTGGGGCACTTGGGTGACTTGGTTAAGTGTCTAGGCCCTTGATTTTGGCTCAGGTCATGGTCTAGGGTCTTGAGATCAAGCCCTGCGTTGGGCTCTGAACTGAACAAGGAGCCTGCTTGAGCTTCCCTCTCTCCCTCTTCCTCTGCCTCGCCCCCCGCCCCCCCACCCTCACATGTTCTCTCTCTCTCTCTCTTTTTTTTTTTTTTTTATTTAGATAGTCACAGAGAGAGAGAGAGAGAGAGGCAGAGACATAGGCAGAGGGAGAAGCAGGCTCCATGCACGGGGAGCCCGATGTGGGATTCGATCCCGGGTCTCCAGGATCGTGCCCTGGGCCAAAGGCAGGCGCCAAACCGCTGCGCCACCCAGGGATCCCACATGTTCTCTCTCTTAAAAAAGGAAAGAATAAAGATTAAAGTTGAATTAAGTAAGCATTCAACTATGAGAACTGTGTGTGGGGGGAACCATAAGCCCTAAATAGAAGAAATAATGAATCAAGATGAAAGCAGAAATTAATGGGAAGATAAAACTAGTAGGTCCAATTAATACAACCAAAAATTAGAAGTTTTTAAAGACTAATAAAATATACAAAACCTCAACAAATCTGATCCCCCCAAAAAGAAAGCAAAATGAAGATATTGGAAAAGGTTTATTTTTTTTTTAAATCTTTTTTTTTAATCTTTTTTTTTTTAATTTTTATTTATTTATGATAGTCACAGAGAGAGAGAGAGGCAGAGACACAGGCAGAGGAAGAAGCAGGCTCCATGCACGGGGAGCCCGATGTGGGATTCGATCCCAGGTCTCCAGGATCGCGCCCTGGGCCAAAGGCAGGCGCCAAACCGCTGCGCCACCCAGGGATCCCTGGAAAAGGTTTAAAGTTGTATTTATATACCAAAAAATTGAAAATCTAAACTCAGTGGAAGATTTTCTAGGAAAGTGTAACTTAGTAAAATCTATTTCACAAGATAAACAGTTTAATATTCCAAAAAATAAGAGAATTTTAAAAGTGGGAAGAAGTTGGGGCACCTGGGTTAAGTTGGTTAAGTGTCTGACTTTGGCTCAGATCGTGATCTCAAGGTCCTGGGATCAAGCCCCACACTGGGCTGCTCACAGGGAAGAGTCTATTTGTACCTCTGCCCTTCCCCCTCCTTGTTCATGCTTTCTCTCTCTTTCTCTCAAATAAATAAATCAAATCTTTTTTTAAAGAAAAAGTGGGAAGAAGTCTTCCTCTGAGAAAGCATCAAGACTAGTTTTTTGGTTTTTTTTACAGGTTAATTCTATCAAGCCTTAAGGAATAACTGTTTCTTTTGTTAGATAAAATGCTCCAGAACATAGAGAATGAGCTAAATAAAGCTTCCTCACTTAACCTACAAGGCTGAAACCAAATTTAGACAAGGGTCGCATGCTTTTAGATTTAGGCCAATGTCATTCATGGAAGATTCAAAAATTTAAATAATATAGTCATAAATCAAGTCCACTGATGTATTAAAAAATAAATGCATTATGTCTAATTAGGATTTATCTCAGGAATGCAAAGATGATTAATTGTCTACAAGTTATCAGATTAACAGAGGAAAAAAATCAACCTCAACAGTCCTCACCTCAAAAAAGAACATTTAGGGATGCCTGGGTGGCTCAGTGGTTGAGTGTCTGCCTTTGGTTCAGGTCATGATCCCGGGATCCTAGGATTGTGTCCCGCATCGGGCTCCCCACAGGGAGCCTGCTTCTCCCTCTGTCTATATCTCTGCCTCTCTCTGTGTCTCTCATGAATAAATAAATAAAATCTTAAAAAAATAATATTTAATATAACTCAGCTCCATTCCTCATTAAACACACAAAACCCAACAATTTTTAGTAAATTAGGAATAGAAGTAAACTTCCTTAACTTGACAACATTTATCTGCCCCAAATCTACAGCAAACATAATAAACATTCCCTTTAAAACTGGAACAAGATAGGATGCCCACTGTAACTATTTTTAACGTTATACTGAAAGCCAATGCAATATGAAAAGGAAAAGCAATGAGAATTATAAATACTGGAAACAGACAACAGTGTCATTGTTTGCAGACCACATGATAGTTGTCTGCTTAGAAAAAAAACAATGGTTCTAAAAACCATTAAGAAAAGTTAGCAAAGTAACTAAAGATGAATATAGAAAAATGGATGGCTTTCTTATATCACAGCAATTACATGAAATAGATAAATTCCTACAAATAAATGTAACAAGAAATCTGAAGGACCTATATAAACTACTAAACTTCAATGAAAGTCATAAAAGAAGAATCAGTGGAGGTAAATACCATGTTCTTGGGTTGGCAGACCCAACATTGTAAAGATGTCAGTTCTCTTCAACTTGCCCATAAGTTTAATGCAATCCTAATCAAAATCCTAGTAAGTTTTTTTCATGGAACTTGACAAGCTGGTTCTCAATTATTTATTGAAGAGAAACTGAATGAGACTGTAAGCGAACTATTTGATACAGAACAATGAAGGGGGAATTGCCTTCTCAGATATGAAAATATGCTATACACTTATGATAATCAAAACATTGTGACACTGGTGCAAGAATAAGCAATTAGGTTACTGGAACAAATGTAGAGCTCAGAAAGATACTTATATGAATAAACTTAGTTTTTTAAAAACAATGGTATTTCAAAAGAGTGAGAAAATACTGCTAGGGTAATTAACTGTCAATTTGAAAAAGTAAAACAAAATCATATCACAATCTCCTATCAAATACAAAGCTCAATTCTAAATAGATTAGAAAGCTAAACATAAAAATAAATTTCAGAAAAATATAAAAGAATATTTTAAATTTGGTCTGCGAAATCCTTCCTAAGCATAATAAAAAATCTAGAATTCATAAAATAGAGTGGCAGTAAATAAAAACTTTTGACAACTGAAAACAAAGCTTTTAAAAATGACATAAGTGTAAACTTTTATAAAAACTTTGGATTGGGGGCAATCCGGGTGTCTCAGCGGTTTAGCACCGCCTTCAGCTCGGGTCCTGATCCTGGAGACCCGGAATCGAGTCCCAAGTCGGGCTTCCTGCATGGAGCCTGCTTCTCCCTCTGCCTGAGTCTCTGCCTCTCTCTCTCTCTCTCTCTCTCTCTCTCTCTCTCTCTCTGTGTGTGTGTGTGTGTGTGTGTGTGTGTGTGTGTCTCATGAATAAATAAATAAAATCTTTGAAAAGAAAAAACAAACTACTTTTGATTGTAGAGGCTCCTGGATGGCTCAGTTGGTTAAGCATCTGACTTCAGCTCAGGTCCTGAGATCAAACCCCACGTTGGGTTCTTCCACTAGGCTCTGTGCCCACTAGGGAGTCTGCTTGAGACTCTGTGTCCTCCACCCTTGCCCCTCCTCCTGCTCATGCATGCTGTTTCTCTCTCTGAAATGAATAAATGAAATCTTTTTTAAAAATGTGTAAAAAAAAAAAAAACCTTCTTAACTGTATACTTACCATACATCAATTATACCTCAATTTTTTAATTTTTAAAAATTTTAAATTACTTTTTAGAAGATTTTGTTTACTTGTTTGACAGAGAGAGAGCACAAGCAGGGGTGAGCAGCAGAGGGAGAGGGAGAAGCAGGCTCCTCACTGATCAGGAAGCTAGATGCAGGGCTCAATGCCGGGACCCCGAGATCATGACCTGAACCAAAGGCAGACGCTTAACCGACTAGCCACCCAGACACCCTTACCTCGGTTTTTTTAAAAAGAAAAGGAAAAAATGTCGGGGAGAAAATAATCCTAACATCTATAATAAATAAAGGTAACATTCAAAATCTGAAGAGTACTACAAAGCAATTAGAGAAATTATAGACCAAGAGTAAAAAGGGCAATTGACAGAAGAAATAAAAATGACCAAGTAACATCTGACAAGATGTTCAAATGACTAGTGATCAGGAAAAGGCCAAATGAGATGCCACTTTTCATCTGGCTGATCAAAACAAAAAAATAGGTAATATCTGCTGATGATGAGTGAAAGCGATAGCCACTCACATGAATCACTGAGAATTCTGGAGCTTGAGAGGTGACTTTAAGTTCTCATCAACTATTCTCATCAACGTATCACTAGTTTCTTGGTTTTTATCCTAGATAAATACTTGCACCATATATATATATACACGTTGAAATATGTATGAGGATGTTTATTGAAGAATTGTTTATAATAGCAAAAAAGAGAAAAATTGCATAAATACTAATGGAGCTAAGTAGACTATCATTCTATAGGTTCATGGAATACAATCCTATTTAAAAACAAAATAAAAATAGAACATATGTAAGATATAAATACATAGGAAAAAGGTCAAGAAGGATATACAAAACTTGCAGTAGTAGTTACAACCTAGAAAGGAAATAGAAGTGGGAATAGGGATGAGAATAGGGAATATTTTTCAATATTTTGAAAAATTATTTACATATTTTTAAAAGCTTCATAAGAATATATTTCATGTAGAAACAATTTAAAATTTACATAAATGTTTGAAATGACATCCTTATAATAAAAGCAATACATGTTTATTATAGAAAACAGAAATTTCAGAGAAAGAAAATAGGAAAATAAAATTAGTCTGTAACCAAGGAATAATCACTATTAACATTTTGATTCATAACCTGTCAAATTTTTAAATTCACATATATGCATATTTCCTCAGACTAGATTCCTATGTTGCAGGAAGTGTTGATGCTGGATCAGATGTAATATGCATTTTCTAGTCCTTTGAAATGTATTTCTACAAGCCTTTCAGAAAACTACTGCTTAATACCCCCCCCGCCCCCCCCCCCCCCCCCCCCCCCCCCCGCCAGCCTGATTGAGAGTACCAGGCTCCCAGGGCCCTAACCAACACTCGATATTGTAAGGTTTTTATTTTATTTATTTATTTATTTTTTATTGTAAGGTTTTTAAATATAAATTTGATAAGTCAAGTCTGGCATTTTGTGTTTTTTCCTTGATTATGAATAAAGTTTAGTTTATTAAGGATATTAACTTTTTGATAGTATGTTGCAAATAGACACAAACGTTTTAGCCCCCAAGCCATAAACAGAGATTACATTTGATTGCCATTAGAGCTGTTAGTAATATTTGTTGTTTAAACATGCTATTATGCATGTATTGTGTTGTGTGTGTGTATATGTGTGCATGTGTGTGTGAAATATATTACTCTATATAGAAAAATAACATTACCATCTTGGCTTGCGATTAACTCACATATTCCCTCACAGAAAAATTAATTTATTTCAACCAATTAATCACTTTTTAAAAAAATTAAAATGTTTCCTGGAAAATTACATTCTTTGGGAAAGCTTTCTTTGTGAGAGATTAAAATCTGCCTTGGACTTTTACATGGATTAAGTTTTAAATTAGCATAGAAGAATAACAATATGAATCAATTTGATCAAAGAAAAAGTGTCACTAATTATTTAAACAAGACACTTACAACAGGGATTTAAAGGCAAAGAAGCGGATTTCCCTTGCATGTGGATCAAATCAGAAGTATCCCATAATTGACTCTTTACAAGACCCTGCTTCAGTATAATGGACTAGATATTAAAGCTCTAAGTATTTAAAGCTAGTTTCCGTCTTTCTCTAAATGGAGGCCCGCCACTAAGAGCTATTTTACAAGTCTGACACATTAGCTGCATCACGGGGAAATACATGGGCTCTGCTTCTAGGGTCCGGAATTTCAAGTGCTTTCAATAGTTAAATGGTGTGAAATGGGTAACATTGAACCTGTGAGAAGCAATGAGTGCCTAAAAAATAAAATCCAGATGGGAAAGTTGATGAAAAGGGATATAGATACTGTAATGGTTCTTTCAATGAATTAATTCCAAAAAGAGCCCATACATTTTGTGTGTATGTGTGTCTGTGTGTGTGTAAGCTAACTTATTTGTGCACATTTGGGGGCAGGGGAGCCCTGTGATTTTCTCCCTTCTATTATTTGACATTGTTTGGAAACAAAGGAGCTTTTGTAAACTATTGCAGTCAGATCAAACACAGGAGTAGAATAAGAGGAGTCATATAAGGAGTATTTTATAACTTTCTTAGAGTAGTAAAGTCAAAAGGGTCAAATCAAGACCACAGCTCTTCCTTACAGTGTAATTTTAGACTAATTTCTTCATATGTCGGTATTCCCACTACAGAATAGAGATTTGGGTACCTACCACTACAGTACATTCAGGGAAACACAATGTGCTTTAAATTATCAAAGTTGTTTTGGTCTCACAGCATCTTTAATAGTTCACACAAAAATAACTCTGAAGAAGCATTACAGGGTAATGAAAAGAGTTTTAATATTTGACTAGATGTGGATTCAAATCCCATTTTGCCACTTAGTAAAATGCATGACCTGGATCAGATTACTTAATCTCTCTGAACCTCAGTGCCTTTATTTATAAAACAGGGATAGTAGTCATATCATTAGGGATGTTAAGGGAATTACACATTTCAGTGTCTGAAAAGCACTAAGCAGAGTGGCTAAATGGGGAGCCCTCAAATTCATAGCTATTATTATTCATAGCAAACCTTGTGTTTGAATTAATTTTCTTGTAATTTTTCTTCTCAATAATCAAAGACTAATTGGTACAAAGAAGAGGTCCTATTTTGATACTCAAATACTGGCCATTCTTTCTCTTGTACAGAATTCAGAATATTGAAAAATATATATATTTGCTTCTACCATCCAATGTAATAATGAATGGAACAGAGCCAAAGCAATCCCCTCAGAGTGGGTTATGAAGTTCTAGCTTCATATCTTACCAACACAACTGTAAGAAACCAACAGCTCCAAGGTACTGCAGTGTTCCATGAGAGTGAGAGTCATTCTGTCCAGTGAAAGGGGACCCTGCAGCACCCCCAGCTCCATTTGGCAGTCACTAACTTAACTACTTGTAAGTGAAAGGTGCTGGAGGAGTCAGTATAGAGATCTGGCTCTGACTCTAGTTAAAGTTCTCCATATTTTCATTACCAACTCCATTTTTATGGTTTAGATCTTGGCTATAGTAAACTCCAAATTGAATAGATGCCTCAAACACACATCTGAGCCCAGCATTTAGCCTTAAATAGCAGTCAAGTTGCCTGCAGATGCATTTTTCGAAATGGGGCATAGAAAGGATTTAAAAAAATGTCAGGCATCAAGCAGCCTCACAAATCATTTTTACGTGGCTTCCTGGACCTTTGTTTTTAGCAAATCCTTTAACGGGGGATTGACTCATTTGTGTATTTCTTCAAAGGAAGGATTTTGCAGGTAGCTCTTCATGAGGCCTGCCACCTTCTGGGATTTGGGAGAAAGAGAGTTTTAAAAGAGTAGAGATGTTTACTCTTGAGAAGTCATTGTTTGGTACCTGCTGCCATTAGCTCACTAACTAAACTGCTGGCAATCTCTGGAGTAAAGTATGTGTCTGTGGAGTCCTCAGACTACAGATTTGCGATCCTAGGACTGAGCTGGAGACAGAGCAACAATGTTTCAGAATCTCATTAGCATTATTAATAAATGGACATGGTGCCATGTTCATCTAAGAGCTTATTTTATAAATATGAATGTTATTGTAAAACATCTGTTTTGAAAACAAACCCATTTAAACATGGTGAAATTATTTTCTGTCCCTTCATGTTGGGTTTTTGAAATAAAAACATATATGTAATTTAGATGGCGTGTGCCTCTAACTAAGTTAAAACATAAGCAAATCTACTTAGCCAAAAAGCCAAATTTATTCTCATTTTATTAGGCAGGTGGTGTACATATTAGATGATTTCCCTCTCGGGTTTTACATTTATTTCATGTGTTTTTCTCCAAAGAACAGGAGTTATTCTGTCAAAAGTGGGGAGGTGAAACCTCGGTTAAGGGGATACTGCAAATTCTACCCTTTCAGCAGAAGTAATTTATAGTTTCATAATATTCCAGAGTTTCTCTTTGTCTTTTACATGACAATTTATGACCAAGGTATTTTCGTGTTTCCCTTACTTCTTGCTACAAGCCTGAACAAATAAACTGTGTGCATATAGGGTCTGTTTCCCCATGCTAGTTTCCAGGTATCATTATTTTTTCTTTCCCTGACCTCATGTGACATAAACTGGATTCTGCATTGCATTATTTTTATCCAGAAGGCACATAATGTGAAACTTAACTAGTGAGAATGAGCTTTTGTGTTACTTGTCCAAAACTCTCCTTTAAAACAATCCAATGGTTAAAATCCAATCTTGTGAATATAGAAAGAAATGTTTTGACTGCCTAGAGAATATATATATATATGAATATATATATATATAGTCTTTGGGATACAGTTATAGATCTATATAATCTTTGGTATACCTAAAGAATGACTTTTTCAGACATTTGCCCTTGAGTTTTTAAAAAGTTTATTATGACATATACAAAACCCTGTAAAAAAAATAATACAGCAAACACCTCTCTACTCACTGCCTACCTTAAAAAATGAAATATTAGCAATAAAACGGAAGCCCTTTGTATGTCTCCCTCTCCAGTTGCATCCTCCTTCTAATTCCCTAGATGATGAAATCTGGTATTTATCACTTGCAGGCATTTCTATATATTTTTACTATATAGGTATGTCTTCCTAAACAATATACAGTAGTAATGCCCACTTTTAAAAACTTTATATAAATGTCATAGTGTTTATTCTTACCAAACTTGCTTTTTTCCCTCAACATTTTGTGTGTGAGCTTTACCCCCATAGCTCTGACTCATTAATTTTCACTGATGTATGATATTATATTGCACAATTATGCTACAATCCATTTATGTTTCCTGTCAATAGACATTTAGCTTGTGTATTATCGTTTGCTATTATCAACATTGCTACTATGAACATTCTTGTGCATACCTTTTTGTACATATATGCAAGAGAATAACATTAAGTACCTACCATCTTTTAGGCATCATGTAGGATACTTAACATTTCATGCTTACAAAATGCACAAAATGACACAGAGAGAGGCAGAGACATAGGCAGAGGGAGAAGCAGGCTCCCTGCAGGGAGCCTAATTTGGGACTCGATCCCTGGACTCGGGATCACACCCACAGCAGAAGGCAGACGCTTAACCACTGAACCACTCAGGTGTCACTTGGCAGATATTTTCTTAATGAAAAAAGGGAGCTAGTGACTTCAACAACTAATATAGTATTTGTTGCCAATGATAAGAGTTCAACTTCTAAGCAAAAATAGAATCTTGGAAAACTTTAAGATTTTTTTTAAGATTTTATTTATTTATTCATGAGGTACGCACAGAGAGAGAGAGGCAGAGACATAGGCAGAGGGAGAAGCAGGCTTCATGCAGGGAGCCCGATGTGAGACTCGATCCCAGGATCATACCCTGAGCCAAAGGCAGATGCTTAACCACTGAGCCACCCAGGCATCCCATTTAAGACATTTTTTTAATCACATCTATAGTGATATTAACACACATGATTTTTTATTATATATTAATTTTTTAAAAGATTTTATTCATTTATTCATGAGAGACGGGGAAGGAGACAGAGACATAGACAGAGGGAGAAGCAGACTCTCCATGGGGAGTCTGATGCAGGACTCCATCCCGGGGCCCTAGGATCACAACCTGAGCCACAGGCAGACGTTCAACCACTGAGCCACCCAGGTGCCCCACACATGATTTTTTATAGTGTACTATCAAATGTGTCAACATATGGAAGATCTATATAATTCAGTGAACCAATATTTTCCAAATTACTAATGAATGATATTACAAAATCATCATGAATAAATGACTATTCTAAGTGCATGGGAAGGGATCCCTGGGTGGCGCAGCGGTTTGGCGCGCCTGCCTTTGGCCCAGGGCGCGATCCTAGAGACCCGGGATCAAATCCCACGTCGGGCTCCCGGTGCATGGAGTCTGCTTCTCCCTCTGCCTATGTCTCTGCCTCTCTCTCTCTCTCTGTGTGACTATCATAAATAAATAAAAATTAAAAAAAATAAGTGCATGGGAAACTAATGATTTTAATGAAACAAAGTACAAAAAGTTCATTGATAGGGTTTCAGATTCTACCTTGCAATTAACATTTAAGAAACTACCATTTGTCAGTTTTTGGTGTAGCATCAAAGAAAAATAGCCACGATTATCTCCAAATGCTACTTAGAACACTTCTCCCTTTTTCACCTACATGTCTGTTATGAGGCTGCTTTTTCTTTATGTACTTCAGACAAAACATTTCACAACAGATCAAATGCAGAAGCTGATAATCAGAATCCACTGTCTTCTATTAAATCAGAAATTAAAGAGATTTGCAAAAAATATAAAGCATTACCACTCCTCCTGCTTTTCTTTTATTTTGGAAAATGTAGGTTTGTGTATGTGTGTGTGTATTTTTTTTTTTAGTATAATTGACACACAATGTTACATTAGTTTCAGATGTACAGCATAGTGATTCAACACCCCTATATATAATGCTATGCTTACCACAAGTGTAGCTACCACCTGTCACCACACAACACTATTATAACATTGACTGTATTTCCTGTGCTGTATCTTCTATTCCCATGACTGGAAGCCTGCGTCTCCCATTCTTCTTCATGCATTTTGCCCATCTCCTCATTTCCCTTCTGTCCAGCGACCATCAATTTGTTCTCTGTATTTATAGATCTGATTCTGCTTTATGTTTGTTTGTTCATTTATTTCATTCTTTAGATCTCACATATGAGTGAAATTATATGGTATTTGTCTTTCTCAGTCTGACTTATTTCCCATGGAAAACATATATTTTATTTTATTTTATTTTATTTTATTTTTTTAAAGATTTTATTTATTTATTTATGATAGTCACAGAGAGAGAGAGAGGCAGAGACACAGGCAGAGGGAGAAGCAGGCTCCATGCACCGGGAGCCCGACGTGGAATTCGATCCCGGGTCTCCAGGATCACGCCCTGGGCCAAAGGCAGGCGCCAAACCGCTGCGCCACCCAGGGATCCCGAAAACATATATTTTAAATGAATATGTTAGTTATATTAACATATAATGGACTTATTATTAAATGAATTAATAAATATATATAATTTTCTCAGTTTTAATTCCTAGCACAGTAAATACTGATAGGCATAACTCACATATGTAAGAATCCTTTGGAGGTCCTCAATAATTTTTAAAAGTAAAGGATCCTGAAACCAAAATGTTTGGCTTACTACTAATATAAAAGGAAGAGAAACTTCCAGCACCAAAGAAAAAAGTAGCAGAATTCAGGATAACAGAATTAGAATTAAAGGTGGGGTTGAGGATGGTAGAATTAGTATGGTTATTGGATTGCATTGAATTAGGGCAAGACTATGATATATTAAAAGGTAGCACAATATATAGATATACTTTTAATCACTGGGGTCAGAACTGATTTCTCCTAACTGTACTATTAAGCAACAATTCAAGTAACTAAAAGTCACTTCCCTTTAGGGTTGTCATTTTACAGGATGCCCTGTTAAATTTGAATTTCAGATAAGTAACAAGTTAGTATAAGAGTTAGTTTAAGTGTGTCCTGAATATTGCATGAGATTTATATTTAATTAAGTGTCCTGTATTTTATCTGGCAGCCCTACTTCCTTTTCTAGGTCTTAATTTTCTCATAAGTAAAATGAAGATTCAGGCTAAATTCTTATATGCCCAATCTTGTAATGACAGCTGAGCTGTGATGCAAAATGAAAAAAATCAGCAACTTATAGTGTGTTTGTGTTCACGTGTTGATACAAAGTGGCCAACCGTTCTGTGTTGAGACGGCCTACCATTTATTTTGAAGTTATTCTTCTACCACATGAATTCATAGCTTGGATGTCTACCATCTTCAACCCTACTTCTGATTCCATTATCCCAAATTCTGTTACTTTCTCATTTAGAACTCAAAGTTTCTTCTCCTAATACTAGCGGTTATCAACCTTTTTGGTCTCAAGGTGTTATAATATCTCTTCTTTTCATAAAATGACAGGTGTTTTTCTAGTGTCCTTTTTGGGAAAAATTTATGATTAATCCTTAAAATTGCTTCAAAATTTTACTTGTAAAATAAATTTACTTGTATATAACATTTCTTTTTAAGATTTTATTTATCTATTCATGAGAGACACAGAGAGAGAAAGGCAGAGACAGAAGCAGTCTCCATGCAAGGAGCCCAACGTGGGACCTAATCCCAGGTCTCCAGGATCACACCCCAGGCTGAAGGTGGTGCCAAACCGCTGCACCACCCGGGCTGCCCATATATAACATCTTAAATATCAGAATCACTACACTGGATGATGTCTAAGTGTCCTCCCAGCTTTAACACTCTATGGACTTTGCTATAGACACAAGAGGCACACAGACTCTTCCACCTGCCACCCTAGTGACTCTAACACAATTTCTTTTCTAAGCCACATTTTCCTTAATATGTAATAAAGAAAGAAAAGCTCTCACTCTCCTCTCCGGCACTGTTAGTTACTGGATAGTGAATGAAGTCATGTCTGGAAGTTCTTAAGAGAAGTACCTAGAAAGGAAGGGAGGTGCCATAACTCTGATTTGGGAGCAATAGTTGAGTTTTTAGGATGAACTGAAAAGCTGAGAATATGTTTAAAGTATTGTTTTCGATTTTCACATCTTCAGTTTGATCCTTAATGACATGTTTGCAATGATTCCAGGAACTTTGTGATCTTAGTTCAGTACTGACATTTTACATCCTTCACAGGACTTTAAGCACTCTTTAAGGAATGCATGGTTGATGTAGTAGAGAGAAAAATCTAAAATCACACTGTATCTCAGAGCCAAAAAGCCCAGCCTTTTTGGTGGCTTCCAATACTGACCTTAAACAAACGTGACTTGTTTTTCTAGAAACACCTGTTAACTTAAAACAAGCAAAAAGGAATTCTTAAGGTTCACTGAATAGCTAAGTCAGACATCATTTCTATTCTTCCAAAGGTTGTGATTATTTATTTTTCCATACAATTACTTAGACTAGCCTTTCACCAAAAATAAAAGCTAAATATGATGTATCATGGGCAGAGAATTCTTGATCCAAAGCCCCAGAGATTACCTGACTTGATCATTCCACATACTATGTATTCTCAACCAAAATAGACTTCTTTTTAAAGAGAATCCAATTTCCAATGGGTTTAACCTAGAAAAACAGCAAAAAGCTAATAAAAGCTAGGAGGCTGGTCCAAGGAAAGCATTGTGGCTGCTACACATTTGGAGGCCTGGTTCAGTGGAGAGGTTTGGAGTAACTGCCAATTCCTCTAGTGAATTTGCTGTTCTCTGAGATGTGGGATGGGGCACCTGGTAGACTCCTGGCAAATTCTTCAGGAATAAATTTTACTTGACTGTTTTCCCATATTGCCAAAACTTGGGATAATTGAGATACTGGAATTGTTAATGGAATCTTTGGAAAGAAAGAAAGATATGAGGATAAATTCTTCTACAGGTTCTTCCTACTCATTCCCTATCACCCAAATTAGGATCATGGCAAATTCATATTTTGTGGTGCATCAGAGAAGCAGAATTCTTTTGGAAAGCATATTTTAAGTGCCTGGAATAATGTGTACCACTCCTCTATCCATTCTTTACCATAGTATCCTGCATTAGGGATTTTTACTTATTTTACCAAAGAGATATAACCTACAATCACTATCCAAGTTGAATTGATTTTCTGTTACCAGTAGCTGGATAATCTCAGCATCAGATAGGTAAATGACCTTTCTTTCTCTCCCCATGCTTGTAAGATCTTTGAATGCAGTGCTCTAAGTTCTATTGTCATGGAGACCCATGTATCTACATTTATTATCTGTATTATATTGCAGATTTATATCTACATTTAGTGTAGGGTTTGGCTAGGAATTTCTCTCCTTCTGGGTTTCAATATCAACTTTGTGTTCCTCATTCTTAACTAGATTGACTAGGAAAAGGAGCTCATACTAATTTGGCTAAGGGTTTGGGGGTTTTTTTGGGGTTTTTTGGTTTTGTTTTTGGACTAAGGACCTTGTATGATCCAATATTTCTCTGAGTTCCAGGCTTTTTGGCTGCTTCTCCATGTCTTAGAAAAACTGATTGCACCCTCTCTAGATGTTCCACCTCATCAGTAAGTGTAAAGCAAACAATTAAGAGAATCATGATTTCCAAGGAAGAAAGCAGACATCAAATACGAAATTGTAAATATCACTATGTAAAGACATCTATTGAGGCTTATGAGATATCTCATTTCTAGTGTATTAGACGTGTGAGATCCTAACATCAGTCAGTGGCCTGGGAGGGCAAGACCAGAGAAGTTTTTGTGTTAGATGAACTGAGCTTGTTGGGTTACGGTGAGCCTGAATGACTGAGAAAGACAAATGATTCCAAACCAGCTCCTAAGACAGTTTAATAAAACTTGCCTCTCTGGTGCCAAGATGAACCTACTAGATCTCTCCCCTGGACCATAATAAAAATAGACAACTATCATAATTAAAAACATAACAAAATTCCTTTTGGCCTACCATATACCAGTAATTATGCACATTATTCTATTCTTATGACAACTCTGCAAATTAAGATTTATTGTCCCCATTTTAGAAATAAGGTAAGTTGCTTCAGACAGATTAAAGGATTTATTCAAGCTAGTAAGAGAACTGGAGTTTAAAATCAATCCTCTGGTCTTAGAAGTGCTCTGGTCTAAGTTGTTCTCTCTATGCAAATAGGGACACTAAATCCCAGAGGAATAAATGGACTTCCAAGTCCATATTATTAGTAAGTAGAAAAAGCTGGAGTTAAAATCCAGTTGGATGGTGCTTTTTCTATCATATTTGGATTATCCATGATCTGATGACTTCAGCTACAGCTTAAGAGGATCAGGATAGACTATATGGTAGAACATAAAACAAAAACTTCAATAGATTTAAAAAGAAAGAAACAATACAAAGTATGCTTTCCTACCATGATGAAATGAAATTAGAAATCAATCATACAAGGAAGTTTAGGCAACTCACAAATATGGGAAAATTGACACACTCCTTAATAACCAATGGATCCAAGACGAACTCAAAAAGGAAATTAGAAAATACTTTGAGATGAATGGAAATGAAGACACTACATACCAAAGTATGTATGCATTGTATGTATGCATTATGGGATGCAGCTAAAGCAATATATATATAAAGGGAACTTTATAGTCTTAAATGTCTATATTTTTTTTAAAAGAAAGATCTCAAATAGATAACCTAACCTTACACCTTACAGGAAAAATAGGAACAGACTAAACCCAAAGCAAGCAGAAGGAGGAAAATAATAAAGATTAGATAGAGCAAAATTAATGAAATAACGATAAGGAAAACAATAGAGAAAATCAGTGAATCCAACACCTGGTTCTTTGAAAAGTTCAATAAAACTAACAAAACTTTAGTTAGATTGACCAAAGGAAAAAAGAAAATACTCAAATTACTAGAATCTGAAATGAAAGAGAAGACATTGTATCAACCTTACAGAAATAAAAAAGAATTATAAAGGAATACTATAAACCATGAATTCTATGCCCCTAAATTAGATCATCTAAATGAAATGGACAAATTCCCAGAAACACACATATTATCAAAACTGACTCAGGAAGAAATATACAAACTAAACAGGTCTATAACAAGTAAAGAGATTGAATTAGTAATCAAAAAAACTACCCTCAAAGAAAAACCTAGGACCAAATGTCTTCTTAGATGAATTCTACCAGAGATATAAATTAAAACTAATACCAATTCTTCACCAACTCTTCCAAAAAAAATAGAAGAGGAGGAAACACTTTCCAAATCATTATATAAGGCCAATATTAGCCTGATACTACAACCAGATTAGGATAGCACAAGAAAAGAAAACCAGGGCAGCCTGGGTGGCTCAGTGGTTTAGTGCCGCTTTCAGCCTAGGGTGTGATCCTGGGGTCCTGGGATCGAGTCCCACATTGGGCTCCCTGCAGGGAGCCTGCTTCTCCCTCTGCCTGTGTCTCTGCCTCTCTCTCTCTCTCTCTCTCTCTGTCTTTCATGAATAAATAAATAAAATCTTAAAAAAATAAAAAAAAAGAAAACCAAAGACCAATACATGCTATGAAAATGAACACAAAAATTCTCAGCAAAATACTAGCAAACTGAATCCAGCAACTTATAAAAAGAATTATATACCAAGACCAATGGGATTTATTACAGGAATATAAAACTGGTTTAACATTTGAAAATCAAAAAAGAAAAAAAAAAAACATTTGAAAATCAATTAATGTAATACACCATATTAAGGGAGTAAAAAACAAAAAACTCATGACCATCTCAATAGACAAAGACAAACATTTGACAAAATTCAACACACATTCATGATAAAAAAAAAAAAGGAACACTCAGACTAGGAATATAAAGTAGGTATTTCAGTCTAATAAAAGGCATCTATAAAAATCCAAAGCTAACATCCATACTTATTGGTGAATGACAGAAAGCTTTCCCTCTCAGATCAAGAACAAGGCAGAAATGTCTACTCTTGCCACTTCTATTGAGCATTGTACTGGTAGTTCCTGCCAGAACAATTAGACAAGAAAAATAAATCAAAGATATCCAGATTAGAAAGGAAGAAGTAAATCTATTTGCTAATGGCATGATCTCCGTAGAAAATTCTGAGGACTCCTCAAAAACTATTAGAACTAATAAATTCAGAAAGTTTTCAAGATACATGTCAATATACAAAAATCGATTGTTATCTATAATTGTATATGTAATTTGCATATGATGTAAAAATCAATTGTGTTTCTACATATTTGCAATGAATAATTCAAAACTAAAATTTTTTTAAATTACCTTTACAATAGCATCAAAAATAGTAAAATACTTAGGAATTAATTTAACAAAACGAGTACAAAACTTATACTCTGGAAATGGTAAAAAAAAAAAAAATTGTTGAAAGAAACTAAAGGAGACCTAAATAAATGGAAAAATATCTCATGTTAATGGGCCAAAAGACATACAATTAAGATGGCAATATGCCCCAAGTTGATCTACAGATTCAATTCAATCTCTATCAGAATCTCAGCTGGCTTCTTGGTAGAAATAGACAAACTAGTTCTAAAATTCACATAAAAATTTGATGGACTCTACTTTTTCAAGGACAAAGTTGAAGGACTCACACTTCCCAGTTCTAAAACTTACCACAAAGCAACAATTATCAAGATAGTGTGATACTGGCACAAGGAGACCCATGGAATAGAACTCAGAATCCAAAAATAAACTCATGTGTCTATGGACAAGCGAGTCAAGACCATTCAATAGAAAGAATTAGACAATTCAATGATTGGTTCTGGGATAACTGGATGACAGCCACATGCCAAAGAATGAGGTTGGACCCTTACCTCATATCATATACAAAAATTAGCTAAAAATGGATCAAAGACCCAAATATAGCAAAAAGTCTAAAACTCTTAAGAGAAAGTATAAGAGTGAATCTTCATGACCTTGAATTTGGCAATGGGTTCTCAGATATGGCACTAAAAGCATAAGCTACCAAGAAAAAATAGTTAAATTGAATTTTATCAAAATTAAAAAAATCTTTGTGCTACAAAGAACACTCAAGAAAATGAAAAGCTAACCTACAGAATGGGAGAATAAACTTGCAATCATATTTCTTATAAGAGAGTTGTATTTCCAATATACAAAGAACTCTTACAATTCAATAATAAAAAATTAATAACCCAATTTTTAAAATGGATCAAGGATTTGAATAGACATTTCTACAAAGAAGATACACAAATGTCCAATAAGCACATTAAAAGATGCTTAACATCTTTAGTTATCAACAAAATGCAAATCAAAACCACAATGAATTGACAGGTCACATCAACTATGTTGGATATAATAAAAAAATTCAGATAATCAATAACTAGTGTTGGTTTGGCTAGGTATAGAGAAATCAGAGCCCTCACAGGCTGCTGGTGGGATGTACGATGAGGCAGCAGTTTTGGCAAACTGTCTGGGAGTTCCACAAACTATAGGTTACCAGGTGACCCAGCAATTTTACTCCTAGATATATACCCAAGAGAAATGAAAACATATGTTTTGAAAGAAGCCAGGGATCCCTGGGTGGCGCAGCGGTTTGGTGCCTGCCTTTGGCCCAGGGCGCGATCCTGGAGACCCCGGATCGAATCCCACATCGGGCTCCCGGTGCATGGAGCCTGCTTCTCCCTCTGCCTGTGTCTCTGCCTCTCTCTCTCTCTCTGTGACTATCATGAATAAATAAATAAAATCTTTAAAAAAAAAAAAAAAAAGAAAGAAGCCAGTCACAAAAGACTATATATTGTATGATTGTTTTTATATGAAATGTCCAGAAGGGGCAAATCTATAGAGATAAAAAACAATTAGTGGTTGCTTAGGGCTAGGACATGTGAGAAATAGGGGCCCATAGCTAAAGGATACAAAGTCTACTTTTGAGGTGATGAAAATGTCTTAAATCAATTATATTATGGTTGACAACTCTGTGAATATACTAAAAATCATTGAGTTATACACTTTAAATAGGTGAATTATGGTATATGAATTATATCTTAATAAAGCTTTTAAAAATGTATCGGTGGCCGAGAGTATTATAATTAAAGTATTTACTCAAATAGGGCAGCCTGGGTGGCTCAGCGGTTTAGCGCCGCCTTCAGCCCAGCGAGGGATCCTGGGAACCCAGGATCAAGTCCCACGTCGGGCTCCCTGCATGGAGCCTGCTTCTCCCTCTGCCTGTGCTTCTGCCTCTTTCTGTCTCTCTCTGTGTCTCTCATGAATAAATAAATCTTTTAAAAAAATTAAAGTATTTACTCAAATAAAAATTCTCCAAAAGTTTAAAAAAGAATAATGAAAAAATGAAAAGAGAAGCTTAAATTAAAAAAAAAAAAAGGTTAAATGAGGTACAAATGTGAAAGCTTACAAAATCAAGGCTGGCTAGAATCAAATCACCTAACAGGTTTTCATCTCATGTATTGAAATCTTTATATATATCACAAGGATTTCCACTTCCAGTTTCAAGTCTTGTGTATCCTCACATTCTTTTAAAATTTTTGACCAAGAAGTAAAGGATTTAGTTAGCAATAACAATGAGAAAAGAGGGAGCTTGCCTTCTCAATTTATTGGGGGGGGAGGGGACATGAAGATGGTGATTAAAATCCACAAAGATTTGAGAGCCTATTGTGTGTTTTGCACTAGGCTTTGTAGAGGGAACAAAGATGAATATATTCACATGGAGGTTATAGACTCTAGGAGAAATTGAAGTGACCAAGCTATTTGGGCTGGAGAGACAAGAGAGAGGAGAGAATATCTGTCCTGAAGTTTTCTGGCAGGTTTGCATGCTTCACAAGTTTAAAAAATTGAAAAATACTAACCTGAACTGGATATGGTTCACTGCATGGTGATAGATGACCCTTTTTCATTTCTCTGGTAGGTCTAAACTTTTAGAGTTTAGCCCCTCTAGCAAATGCAAAAATCTGTGGGCATTCTGTGGTTTCTCCTTTCCTCCCCTCCTTTTCTTAAATTCATCATCTTGTGTTGATCTCTCCACATCTAAATGGAGGGCTCAGAGCAGAGTTCTCCCTGGTCTTAATGATATCCAGCCCTATCTCCTAGGACCATCATAGTTTACCCGTTGGAGCTCCAAATTGGCCACTTGTTACACACAAGGTTTCTGTTCCTTTTTCTCTTCATTCTTTCTTTCTTTCTTTTTTTTTTTTTTTTAAATAGAGCCAGTAATGTTCTGGATGACTCTGCGGTTAACTCTGGTCTGACCCTGCACCTTAGTGGTTTTATTAGCTGTGTGTTTGGCTCTGGGATCCGCTCTCTAGCTATTGTCGTTTCTGAGACTATTTGTGTCTCCAGTGAATCTCTCCTAAATCCCCGGCTGTTATCTGGCTTGGGTATGTGTGTCTAAGAAGTGAGTGCATTCTTGTCTGAAGTACGTCCTGACTGTCTCTGATAGCAGCCATTTCTGACCTAACTTTACTGGGTGCTCAGATTGATATGATTAAGATTAATGAGGCTTACTTTCAGTCCTGAAGCTATTTGGGGATAAACTTGTAAATCCAATGAATTTTGAAGATGACTAGTAACTACTTACTTTTCAACCTTTAGGGGATTTGAAGGATGATTTATAACTACTCCTTTTCCATCCAACAATATCATTAGAAAGATGTCAAGAGAGATACTGCTTTGCTGCCCGCAGATTATCACTCACAAAAAATGTGCTTTTACTAATAATAATTCATAAATTATATTTATGTGTTTGTACAAACTCTACCAATGAATGGTGGTTCAATAAAGTCATTGACACAAAGGCAGGACAACATACACCCCAACTGAGAAGTATATAGTTTTCCTAATTACTGTGACAAAATCCTTCCTGAATTAGATTTTCTTCAAAATGTCTGCATTTTGAAATGACTGTATAAGATCATCTACAAGAAATGCAGACATTAAAATTACAATATTGCTCTAAGATAAGGTAAAGTGGGGAAAAGTGTAAGGATCCAGATTATATAGTAGTTCTTCTGTTATTGTATACCTGGTCACTCTGGAGGGTTAAGTCTTCCAGGGAGTGGGGTGTTTATACACTTTTCCGTTAGTTTAACCAATATAATTCACCTGAATTTTTCAACCGTTATAAATTAATCTTCTTTTGGGGTGTCTGGGTGGCTCAGTCAGTTAAGCTTCCAACTCTCGATTTCCTCTCAAGTCATGATCTCAGGGTCATGAGATCGAACCCTGAACGGTTGGGCTTAGAGCTCAGTGTGGAGTCTGCTTGTCTCTCCCCCTTCCCCTCTGCTTTTCCCTCCATTTCCGTTTGCACTCTCTCTTTTTCTAAAATAAATAAATAAATCTTTTTAAAAAATTAATCTTATTTTAATGACTCACAGGCATGCCTATGAATGTGGAGGCAATATGACAGTTGCACAGGCTCTGAAATCAGCAGATCTGCATTTGAATACTGGTTTCTGCCCTTCATAGCTACATGACCTTGGGCAAATTTCTTCGAGTTTTTGAGCTCCAATTTCTCATCCATAAAATGGGAATGGTAGAATCAAACAGTGATGGGGTGCTTTGGTGGCTCAATTAGTTAAACATCTGACTCTCAATCTCAACTCAGGTCTGATCTCAAGGTTGCAAGTTCAAGCCCTTTGTTGGGCTCCACAATGGTCCTAGGGCCTACTTAAACAAAACAACAAAAACTGAAGAGTGATGATTTGGTAATTAAGTGCTATAATGCAGTGGTTTTTCAGTATTTTTCACCCCAAAATTCTTTTTACAAATGAAATCTTAGGCAGAGCTGTGTCATGAACAAGTGGAAATGCTCTGAGTTTTTAAAATCATTATATCTCAGCACAGAGCCCGACACTTAGTAGATACTGTTTATTTTTATATTTTTTAAAATATTTTATTTATTTATTCATAAGAGACTGAGAGAGAGAGGCAGAGACACAGGCAGAGGGAGAAGCAGGCTCCATGCAGGAAGACGTGGGACTTGATCCCGGGTCTCCAGGATCACGCCTTGGGCTGAAGGCAGCCCCAAACCGCTGAGCCACCTGGGATGCCCAGTAGATAGTTTAAATGATAGCAGCCTAGTATTAGCATCACTTAACATGAAGCTTTTATTCATATTTATGCTTTTACTCTCTATCTGCTTTTTTTTTTTTAATTTTTATTTATTTATGATAGTCACAGAGAGAGAGAGAGAGAGAGAGGCAGAGACAGAAGCAGGCTCCATGCACCGGGAGCCCGATGTGGGATTCGATCCCGAGTCTCCAGGATCGCGACCTGGGCCAAAGGCAGGCGCCAAACCGCTGCGCCACCCAGGGATCCCTCTCTATCTGCTTTTAATGTGGCTTTCTGTCTTGCCATCAAGCTGTCATTTGTCTCTTCCCATTGTAATCCTTGTACTTGCTCACAAAACCCTTCTCCCATCTTTTAATTTGCTACATCTTCCTAATCAGCTCTGGACTTAGAAACCAAACAACCATAACTTAGAATTATGTGTAAAATAAGAGCAACCAAGTTCTGCATGAGGGTTTTAGACTACTTACATGAGTAAGATGCATTATCACATACTTTGGGCTTCTACTTTGTAACGCAAACTTTGGTTATTCAGAGACCTTTTCAGAAAATAGTGTGGTACAATTGGAAGAGTATGAGTTTGGAAGTTAGACAGACCTATGTCTGAATCTCAACTCCTCTACTTGACCATGGACAAGTTACTTGATCTCTCTGAACCTCATTTATTATCTTGAAAATGCAAAAAAAAAAAAAAAACCACCCCACTGTATCATAGAATTATAATAATTAAATGATGAAAATGTATAATGGAGCCCTAGATATTTAGTAGATGGTTTATAAAGTTACATTCTTTCTTTGCTTTGCCCTTCATTTTCCTTTCTTCCTGACTTTTTGCTGTGTTTGGAAATAGATTAAATTGCTGACTGGTTCAGCCATGTCAAATGGCGTATGGTCTACTGGCATAAATTTTGGAAGAGATTAGGAAAGGCAGTGGTGGTGAGACTATCGGAGGCTGAGACCATGAGAAGCTGCCACATGGAGTATGGCTATAATTTCCCATCCATAAAAGAAAAAGGGAAGAAAAATGCCAAGATGATGAAGCAATTTTGTGAAGGCCATAGCATGAGAAATCAATAATGCAGACATTAGCACACTATACACGGTTGCAAGTGTCGTGCATCCTTATTCAGGCACCACTCTGAGCTATCTATCTTGCCTGCTAATTTTTCACATAAAATCTTTTTTTTTAAAGATTTTATTTATTTATTTATTCATGAGAGAGAGAGAGAGAGGCAGAGACACAGGCAGAGGGAGAAGCAGGCTCCTTGCAGGGAGCCTGATGTGGGACTCGATCCCTGGACTCCAGGATCACGCCCTGGGCCAGAGGCAGGCACTAAACCGCCGAGCCACCCAGGGATCTCTCACATAAAATCTTGATTGTAGTTGTGAACTGGCATCCAGTTCGTTCAAGTGTCATCAATAGTTCAAGGGTTTTGTCTGTTTGAACCCGAGACTTCCTAAAGTCTTTTAAAAGTTTCTTTTGAGAATGACTAAATACATATTAAAGAATGAACCATATTTTATCAAATAGTTAACTTAAACATAAATCTATAAACACAACCATAGCAATAAATAATTCAGTTCTGACATGAAACATTGCGGGGATGGCTCTCTCCTGGTCCTGTTAAGACCCTCTTCTCTCTTGTCTGCCCTGTCTATAGTGTACTGTTTGCCCATCTTCTGTGTCCCACGCTGTCTTACAGTCACCCCATTTCTACCTTGTCCAAATGGCTTTTAAGTAATCACAGAGAATTTTCAGCTTTTCTGTCTGCAATTGCTCAAAGTTTAGTCTTTAATTATAGTCCTTTTGAACTATATTTCCACAGCACTAGCAAAACTGTTCCACATCTGCTCCTGAACAGAACCATTTAAAGCTATAACATATGAAGGTTCATTTTCTTTTACTGTGCACCCTGCAAAATGCATACCACAACCATCCACTCTCTATCTTGTACAGCTTTGATATCTCTTGCTCTCACTTACTTGTTTGTGTTCTCTCCCTTTCTCTTTCTCTGCTTCTTTTTTAAAGAAAGAGAACAGTTTCTGGGCTGGTACAATCTGAAAAGTCTTCTCTGTTGTGCAGAAGAAAGGATAGTTCTTTTATCACACCATTTCCTTTCTGGTTGTAGCAAACTAGAGTTTTGTTGTTTTAATTATTTTAGGCTCATATCTATAAGGGCATCAAAGATCTAAGCACTTTTTACTAAAGTATGAAAAATTTCCTTGCAGTTTCCTTTGATTTTATATTGTTTTACTCTACTGTTTCCTAACTAAATTCTGATCATGGAGTGAAAGATTTTATAGAACAATATCTGAGGAAAAGAAAGTGACTACAACTAAAATTGGAAAATGCATGAAAGAAAGAGGATTAAGTTAGATAGTTCAATTTAATTCCATTTAAAAACATATGCTCATCTGAGCCTTAATTGTACGAATCCCAAGGTACTTTCTGGGGTTCTCAGTGATAAAGAAATGAAATGTGCTTTCTTTAGATAGTTTCTTTAGAGATGTAATGTCAACCTTTTAGATTAAGAACCTGTAAAGTGGGGTGCATGGGTGACTCAGTCTGTTAAGCAATCAACTTTTGTTTTCAGCTCAGGTCATGATCGCAGGGTTATGATCTCAGGGTCATGAGATCGAGCCCCATGTCAGGTTCTGTGCTCAGCATGAAGTCTGCTTGCCCCTCTCCCTCTTACGTTCTCTCTCTTTCTCAAATAATGAAGAAATATATAAAAATCTTTTTAAAAAATCCATAAAATGATGATAACTCTACCATCACTATCAGCCATTCCTTCTAGTTCCATGAAATAGTGAAAAGAGCACCGAACTTAGTATCAAGACATGGTGCAAGCCCTGGCTTTTCACTTACTAGCTATATGGGCTTGGCTAAGCCACTTAACCTCTCTGAGCCTCAGTCTGTAAAATGGAGATAATCTACTGTACATGGATGCTCTGATTAAATTATTGAGACCATACTGCAAAGTACCATGCAAATCAATTTTTATTTTGAAGTCATCAATTTCTATCTTCTCTCCCTTGGGTTCACTCCTGTGTCACCCTCTCAGAGCAGTCCTTTTAGTTCCTGACTCTGCTTCTTGGTTCAGAGTGAAAGAGCATAACTCTTAGCCAGTCCCCTCCCTAGTGAGTATCAAGCACTTGGAGTATATTACCTCATCGCATCTTCAAAACAATCCTGTCTGGATTTGAATCCAGGCTGTCTGACAAAGTACATACTTGAAATCGTGCTGATTTGAGGTAACTTTTAGGCAGCAATTAATACCTGTCACTCTTGGTGCCATGAAGGAAAAAAAGTCTCTGATAGACATTTTCATTCAGGATGATGCAAACTCAGCAGTAGTTAAAATCCACTGGTAAATCCAGGGGGAGTCCTGGATGCCTCAGAAATGGTGGCCTTCTGCATCCTGGGAAGGATTCCCAGGAAGGTGGTGGCCTGCCCTAGGATAGTAGCTCAATGTAGTACCTCTCAGGGCCACTTGGGAGATTTTAAGCTAGGAGGCCTTGGAGACAACTCCAGGGCAACACCACATGGCTCTGAACCCAGGAAGGCTTCCACACACTGGGCTCCACAGTGAGTCCAGGCATCACACTGAGCATCTCCAGATGGGCCTGTATCTAAGCTGCCTTTCCTAGCTGGGCTGGGGAAGGCTTGGGGAGATCTGAAAGGAGAAAAAGAGGCTCCAAAGTAAAGAAAGTTGGACAGGAAGTTCCTTAGCAGAGCAGAGGCCAGCAGCAGCAAGACGACAGCACTACCCCCACCAGCACTCAACAGTCTACGAAGTGCAAAGATTGTGTCAGCATTTCCATTTTAAATCCCTAATTTCATAGGCTTACGGCTCAAGTCATAAAAATTCACTCTGGGCTGAAGTTTGGCATCCACTCTCTTAGCTGTTCTTAAGCTGTGTGCCCAAAAATAGAGACATTTCTAGTTTCAGACATTTTGGGGGCTTCTATAAGCAAATCCTACCCCAAAACTTCATTTGGTAAAAATAGGCTTCTAAGCTGTCGGTCTATGATGCCTCAAAAGCTTCCCTCTGTAAACATGCAGGAAACATGTTTTGAAAAAGCAATATTGTTCCACCAGAAATATGGATTCCCTACACGCTGAAGTGGAGCTGTGGAAGTAACGGAATCTACATTTATAATTGCACTCTCAGAGTAACAGGTCAAGTGACCCCGCTGCTGCTCACCATCTTGGGCTGCAGCTGTTCTTGTCCTAAAAGACATTTGAATTTCCAACTGGAGGCAGCTTTGTAGAGGTTTGGAGTTAGCAATTGCTTCCAATTTTTACAGGTTATTCGACCTTGACAAACGTGTACTTAAACCTCAATTATACTTTCCTTATAAGTTTGGTAAGAACAGAAAAGATAATATATGTCAATACAGCCTGACATGTAATAACCTGTATTGGTAGCACCCATTCTACTCTTCCCTGACTACCCCTCACCGGCCACTGAAGCTATATAGACATTCAAAATAGTAGGCAAATTGAAACACAAATTCTCAAGAGAAGACTCCCATTAGAAATCTGATAGGTGGGCAGCCCAGGTGGCTCGGAGGTTTAGCGCTGCCTTCAGCCCTGGGCGTGATCCTGGGGACCTGGGATCAAGTCCCACGTCGGCCTCCCTGCATGAAGCCTGCTTCTCCTTCTGCCTGTGTCTCTGCCTCTCTCTCTCTCTCTCTCTCTCTCTCTCTCTCTGTGTCTCTCATGAATAAATAAATAAAATCTTTAAAAAAAAAAAAAGAAAAGAAATCCGATAGGTGATAAGGAACTAATAATTCTACCAGTATGGCAGGGACTAGTATTACTGGCAGGGACCAGTATGGCAGGGATGTCTGAGAGCTGCGAGGACTTGAACTGCAAAACTTAGCTCAGGTAAGTAATACTTAGGCAACTCGGTGCATTCTACCAGCCTGATCTGAGGGAAGTTTGAAAAGTCCCATCTCCTCAAGTATTGGGGCTTGTGCAGCTAACAAAGAGTAGTAACAGTAATAATTCTGGCATTCACCCCTGCTGAAAGAAAGGCAGAGCAGGAGCAGGGCCACCATGTGGGACCTCCTCATCCATGGGGAGGTTACCCGCAATTCCCAGTCTGTGAGACCTGGGGACTTCAGGCTTATGTCAGGGGAGAGAGGGAATGTCTGGCTCTGGCACCTGGTTTGGGAGCAAAGGAGAGGAATCCGTGGCTCTGAGCCCCAATCCCAAGCTCCCATATAACATCTATTTCTGCAAAGTTTCTATCAATAGAGGGATTTTCAGAAAACTCTTCATTGATGGAGGCACTACTGAAATGTCCATAGAGCATTTAGGAGTTGGTCCAACCTGAAGTTTAACTTTTACTTTTTATTTTATTTATTTGTTAATTTTTAGATTATTTTTTTTATTAATGAGAGGCACAGAAAGAGAGGCAGAAACACAGACAGAGGGAGAAGCAGGCTCCACGCAGGGAGCCAATGTGAGACTCAATCCCTGGACTCCAGGATCATGTCCTGAGCTGAAGGCAGACACTCAACTGCTGATCCGCCCAGGTGTCCCAAACTTTTACTTTTTATTTTATTTTTTAATTTATTTTTAAGATTTTATTTATTTATTCATGAGAGACCTAGAGAGAGAGAGAGGTGGAGACACAGGCAGAGGGAGAAGCAGGCTCCACGCAGGGAGCCCGATGTGGGACTCGATCCCAGGACTCCAGGATCATGCCCTGAGCCAAAGGCAGGCTCTAAACCGCTGAGCCACCCAGGTGTCCCCCAAACTTTTACTTTTTAAGTGTCAAAAGTAAACTCCAGATCTACCAACAGTTAGCAGTTTTACCTACAGCTGTCTAATCCTTTTATCCACTGCAAATTCCATTCCAAAGGGAGTCATTAAGGCAAAGTAAAAGTGATGAATATTAACTGATCAGGGAGGGGAAATTAGTGAGGTCCTATTAAAACTAATGCATTTCTAAGCTGTTGATGCTCTTTCTTCATATTGTTAAGTTATGAACTCAGAGGAATGAATATAATATATATAACAGGCAGAGGAAGAATAAGATAAACACAAAACACAGGCTTAGAAAAAGGACGCCATTCATACCATCAAAGATTTCTCCCCCATTTCAAATTCTGCTGCCTCTTCACTGGAGGTTACCCTATCCTGAATGTCATGTTTATTACTCCTTGACTTTTGTTTAGTATGTGACTCACTTATGGGAATAAGTATTCCTAAACTATTCTCAGTCTTTTGTTTTGAGCTTCATAAAAATGGTATCATATTGTATGTAGTCTCATACAACTCACTCTTTCATTCAACATGTTCACAGTATTCACTCATGTTGATATGCACAGCAAAATTCATCTTCACTGCTGTATAGTATTCCATTATTTGACTATACTGAAATTTATTTAACCATTGTCCTCTTGAGAGATATTTGGATTGATTCCAGTGCTTTGCTACTGCAAACAATTCTGCTTCAAACATTATTGTACTCGCCCCCTGGGGAACATGGCAAGAATTTATCTAGGGGGCAGCCCAGGTGGCTCAGCGGTTTAGCGCCACCTTCAGCCTAGGGTGTGATCCTGGAGACCCAGGATTGAGTCCCACGTCGGGCTCCCTGCATGGATCCTGCTTCTCTCCCTGCCTGTGTCTCTGCCTTCTCTGCCTCCTCTCTCTCTGTGTGTCTCTCATGAATAAATAAATAAAATCTTAAAAAAAAATAAAAGAATTTCTCTAGGGATTTATTTCTGGTGAGTCATAGAGTTTATACATCCTCAACATCCCAAATCATGCCAAACTATTTTCCAAATGGTTGTACACAACCACCAGCAGTGTGTATTTGTTTCAGTTGCACTATATCCTTTCTAATTCTTAGTTTTATTTGACATTTCAAGTTTTGGCAACCTCATGAATATGAAATGTTATCCCTTTGTGATTTTAATTTGCATTTTCCTGATTTTCAATGAGGTTAAGCATCTTTTCCTATATTTATCAATCTTATCTATTCTTTTGTGAAGTGTTTGTTCAAATCTTTCAGCCAGTTTTCTGTGGAATTGTCTTTTTCTTATTAATTTGTAGAAATGCTTTATATACACCATATATCACTCACTTGTCTTTCACTTATTTATGCTGATTTTTGATAAGCAGAATTTTTAATATAGTTTGTTATTACTGTCTTTGTTCTTTTTTTATATAATTGTTTCTCACAGCATGAAAAATAAGCTGGAATTTGGTTCATCCTTAGTGAGTGGCTCCTCTAGTCCCACTTGGATAGTATCAGTTGGGATGAATCTGGAGTTGATTCAGTTTATTTTACACATATTTTTTTCCAAAGCAGAAGTCTGTCTCTAGAGGCCCTCAAAAAGTATGGGCTTTTGTTGATAACTTTCACCTGTTTCTGGGGGAATTCTGCTTAGCATCAAACAACCATCAGAGTCTCATAGAGATTTTTTGTTCCTCAGAGTCAGTAAGAAATTGCAAAAAAGTCTTTACCCTTACTTAGGGTCCCTGGTAGTGTGGTAATATAGAGGGCAATACGAAGCTAACTAACCTGGTGTCTAAACCAAGTTCCACTCTTTACCCACTGTGTAAGCTCTCAGGCCCTCACACTCCTTATTTATTAAAAAGATAATTGCACTTGTGAGAATCAATAAAATGATACAGTTCAATTGCCTACATGACACACAGCTCTCAACAAATGTATGTCCCCTGCACCTTATGAAGGGGAATCCTTATTTATTTATTTTAAGATTTTACCCATTCATTCATGGACGACACAGAGAGGGGCAGAGACATAGGCAGAAAGAGAAGCAGGCTTCTTGTGGGGAGCCTCATACAGGGCTCCATCCCAGGACTCCGGGATCACGACCTAAGCTAGGCAGACACAGGAAGGGGAGTCCTTTAGTAGTCAGCCTGTTCAATCCATTTGCAATCTTTGGCCAAAAACCTTTCTTCCACCATGTTTCCCAAACTTGTATCTGCACATTTGACATATGTGAAGACTATAGGGGATGAATAATTGTTTGCCAGGGTTTTTGTTTTTTTTTTCTCTTCTTTAAATACTCAGGAATATTAGCACCATGTGCTTAACCATTCCAACTCAACTCACCATGTTCCATATATTTGTCAAATGAAAAGCCAATGTTATTTTTGCAAGCACAAAATCTAGGGAGAAACACTTGTAACAAAGTACAATGGGATATTCTGACCTTCATTTTGTCAATCACAATGTTTCACTCAGAAATGCCACAGAAAAAAAAAAAAAAAAAAAGAAATGCCACAGACTTTCATTCGTATTCTCTCCCCCCACACACATACCCACACAGACACACACATGCACACAAGTGGTTGCACACACACCCCTTCCTGCTTCCTGCACTGGCATTCCTTAGTTACCATAATCAATGCCGAGCAGCCAGTTGTGACCGGAATGAATCAGGAGCAGTTGCAGTGAGGCAGTGAAGTTTTGGTTAAAAGCCTCCAATTCCATCTTTATTGCTCCTTATACCAGAATTTAAGAAGCTTCTAGGGCCTTGATCAGTCTTCCTCAATTGACCGACTAGCCCCAGGGTTTGTGATCTTGGTAAGGAAGGAGATGCCCTAGCGTCTATACTGATCATTCTTTCTTTAGCTAAATTTATTTTGTAGTCAATGTACCAGTTCAGGACCTCAGACACTCTTTGTAAGCCATCCATTCCTTTATTTTACAATCTTTCCTGCTCAATCAATCTCAACCTGTTGTACTGGTTCATTTATCTCTTTCCCTTTCTGAATTACTTTAATGAATTCTTCGTTTACTTAATCAACAAATGTTAAGTTCACTTTTTAAAATGTGCTCTTAAATTTACTATTGCAGAAATCACTGTTACAGTTTTTAGTAACTCATAGCACATTTATCTGTGTGTTGTTGGTATGCATGCTGCTTTTATTATATATGCATTCAGACACTTCTATCTCATTCTACTTTCATTAATATCAAAGCCCTTCCTTGATGTGGTGCTTTTCAATGTTTCTGTTTTCTTATTCTGTACTCCAATAGTTCTTTGTATATGCACCACTCTTATGGCATGTATTTTACAGTGCTTTGTATCGTGATTTTACTCATGTTAATCTCCCTTCGAGATTGTAAGTGTAGCCTAAGTGCCTGTCCCCTTTCAAAGACTACTTTTCTCTGATATCCTTGACGACAGGGATTTGTTTCAAGAAAATCATCTCGAATCATCCTTCCTCCACACACTAATTACTCCTGGCCACACTGGCCTCGAGGAGGGGTGGTGTAGCGAAAGCTTCATTTCTTTTTATTGCCCTCACCCCTAGCTTCCTTCAACACTATTTAGGCAAGGCTGTTATGGATAGTATACTTTTATGGAAGTCATAGAAGAGCTAACAACATAGCACAGAAAACAACTCAGAAATGAACATCACTGTCCTAGAGTCCCCAGGCCATCCCCATTACAGAGGATCTCTCAGAAAGAAAGGAACTTATTTTCTTTCCTTTGGTTCTAGCTTACAGGCTTTCTTTTTAGGCCCTCTTGTCTCCCTAGTCCCTCTTCACCTCTTTGGACATCTCCCTCTAGTGGTCCCTCCCCATCTCTTTCACAGTGATTCTCTAGGAAAATCAAGGCTTCTTCCTTTCTTCCACAGAAATATCCAGCTCTCTCTTTGTCTAGTACATTGAGGTTGTGCCTTTCTCAGCCAAAAAGTTCCATCAAGGGCAGCTCGCGGGGGGGCGGGGGGGGGGGCACTCAGTGGTTTAGCACCACCTTCAGCCTAGGGCCTGGTCCTGGAGACCTGGGATCGAGTCCCACATCAGGCTCCCTGCATGGAGCTTGCTTCTCCCTCTGCCTGTGTCTCTGCATCTCTCTCTCAATCCATGTCTCTCATGAATAAATAAATAAAATCTTAAAAACAACAACAACAACAAAAATTTCCATCAAAATGTTTTCCATGACAATAGTGTTATGGACCCTGAAAATCAATTTTTAAACTCCCCATAAATAGAAGGGGCTGCGATGTGTGTGTTATTTTAATAGCATTTTTCCCTACCACTACAAATGTGAGGATCTTATTTCACATCATTCATAATGCCTTACACATGAGATGATCTAATTTTGCTATTCCAACCCTTTTGGCCTCATTTAATAAAAACACCTGCATTTCAATGGTATATAAGAAGGAGAGGGGGGAGGAAAAGGAAGGAGATAAAATTAAGTTTTCTTCCTTAGATGACCAGTTGATTGGTAAATCATCAACGTCTGCTTAGGACACACAGGAGGAGATTTTTTGTAGGGAAAGGATTTCAATTCTGAACAATGTCAAGCTTGTAGTATCCATAGGACATCGGGTTCGGGTAACAATACCCAGAAGGCAATAGGAATACAGATGTTAGTACTCAAGACAGAAGTAATTTGTCTCTTGACTTGGAAATCATTAGAGTATAAGGCACTGGTTAAGCTATAAAAGAAATCACTCAGAATACCAAGGAAAAGAGAAAAACATGAGAGAGAGCATGGTAGATATAGACGTCAGTGGATAAATGATGCTCCTGGAAAGAATAGTACAAATGGGGATAGATGGGGTATTCAAATGTATAATTTAGGAAAACTACTTAGAAATACTAGAAGGATTTCAATAGAAGTCAGGGTCAAGACAGGAAGATCCACTATCACTTTACTTATCATTGTTGTTAACATAAATTCCATACAATAAAAAAGGTAGAAACAAAGGCATGGAGGGAAGAAACAAGAGAGAAAGAGGTTTTATTATTTGCAAATATTGATAATATTATTTGCAAATAAGAGTAACTAGAAACTCCAAGAGAATCAAAGCTACTAGAACAAAGAGAGTGATAGTACCTATTTACAAAATAGAAACTGTTTTTCTACAACATCTCAGAAACAACCACTTAGAAAATATAATGGAAAAATATTGAAATAAATATCATGCACAATAAAAACAAAATAAGGAAAGAGCTATGTTTGGAAATGCAGAGGAAAGAAGTTAAAGGGACTTCCTTCTTATGACCCATGTTATAGGTGGTAACTATATCCCACATTTTTGCTGTTGCTGCATGTGTGCTAGTTCTGAGTCCCCAGATGACTAGCTCCTAGACCATAATACCATGTCTTCCTTCTGTCTCTTATCTGAAATCTACTAGAAAGGCTAAAACTATTATATTAGATTCATGATGATTTTGTGCATTTTTTTTTCCAATTTGACTTAAACTATAGATAGAGACTTACACAGGAGAAAATAACCACTTCATGAATTCACCAAAAAATATCACTGTATCAGAATTATTCTTCTTTTTTAATTTTTTTTTATTTATTTATGATAGTCACAGAGAGAGAGAGAGAGAGAGAGAGAGGCAGAGGGAGAAGCAGGCTCCATGCACCAGGAGCCAGACGTGGGATTCGATCCCGGGTCTCCAGGATCACGCCCTGGGCCAAAGGCAGGCACCAAACCGCTGCGCCACCCAGGGATCCCCAGAATTATTCTTCTAACTACTGCCTCCTATGGAGAACTAATAGTTCCACAACACAAGATTTAGTGTCTACATTCCTGTTAAATTTCCTTGCTTCAGCTAAGTACATTTTATAAAAAAGACCTTTTAAAAATGAATCTGCTGGAATAACCCTAAGAACCAGCATTCTCAAATAGACTAGGGTCAAGGGAAAGAGAAAGCAAATCCTTTCAAACAGGTTTCTGGGATCCTGTGGTCCTGGGATTGAGTCCCACATCGGGCTCTTCGCAGGGAGCCTTCTTTTCCCTCTGCCTATATCTCTGCCCCTCTCTGTGTGTCTCTTGTAAATAAAAAGAAAACAACAAAAATACAAATCAGACTTCCCAGTCTCCTGTCATCTCTCCTCTTCTTGCTGGCCAGGGGATTACCTGGGGCAAACAAGGAAAATAATTAGTACTTCTAAGTCAGAGAAAGAAAGACTAATACATATGATCACACTTAGACATAGAATCTAAAACAAAGAAGCAAAACTCATAGAAAAAGAGATCAGACTTGTTACCAGAAGTAGAAGGCGGGGTAAAAAGGCACTGGAGGAAAGTGGTCAAAAGGCACAAACTTCCAATTATAAGGTCAATTAGTACTACGGATGTGGTGTACAACATGATGGATAGCTAACACTGCTGGAGAAAGGATAGATTGTAAATCCTAAGAATTCTCATCACAAAGGAGAGAATTTTTTTCTTTTTTAAAGATTTTACTTATTTATTTGAGAGGGAGAGAGCACAAGTAGGAGGAGAGGCAGGGGCACAAGCAGACCCCCCACTGAGCAGGGAGCACAATGTGGGGCTTAATCCCAGGACCCTGAGATTATGACCTGAACCAAAGGCAGACACTTAACTGACTGAGCCACCCAGGTGCCCCTCCTTTTGTCTTTTTGTATCTATATGAGAAGATTGATGTTAGCTAAACCTACTGTGGCAATCATTTCACAACATATGTAAATCAAACCATCACGTTGTATGCCTTAAACTTATACAGTGACTTATACAGTCAATTATTTCTCAATAAATCTGGGGGGGAAATCCAAAGTAATATACAAAGAATCATTAGTTAACTTAAGCCTTTTTTTTTTTTTTAAGATTTATTTATTGGAGAGAGAGAGAGAAAGTACAAGCAGGGGGAGGGGCAAAGGGAAAGAATCTCAAGCAGACTCCTCACTGAATGCAGAGCCAGACATCCGGCTCCATTTCACAGCCTTGGGAGGTCACTACCTGAGCTGAAATCAAGAGTCAGACTCCCAGGCACCCCAAGACTTTTCTAAGTTACTGGTGTCTTTTGCCTCATGGTTGACTAAGTCTAGATCTCTGCTTTAATTAGAAGAGAGTCACTCCAGAAGTAAAAATGCTTAAGGAAATTCAAACAATGGAGTTGTAATAGTGTTGTATTATGGTGATAATTTGCACTTTCCTGATGACTATTGAAGTCAAACACCTTCTCATAAAAGACTTCTGGTTTTGGCAATATTGTGACCTAGAGAACCTGAAGAATGCTCCTGCTCAAAAACCTTTTGAAAGATGGATAACTATACTAACTTTCTGCTAAGAGAGTAGATCTTAAAAGTTAAATTGTAATTATATATGGTGATGAGTGTTAATTAAACTTATTGTGGTAATTATTTCACAAGACAGTTGACCCTTGAGCAACCTGGGTTTGAACTACATGGTCCACTTTTACACAGATGTTTTTATAGTACAGTAATATATTTTCTCTTCCTTATGATTTTCTTTTTTTTAAAGATTTATTCATTTATTTATTTATGACAGACATAGAGAGAGAGAGAGAGAGAGAGAGAGAGAGAGGCAGAGACACAGGAGGAGGGAGAAGCAGGCTCCATGCTGGGACCCTGACGTGGGACTTGATCCCGGGACTTCAGGATCGCACCCTGGGCCAAAGGCAGGCGCTAAACTGCTGAGCCACCCAGGGATCCCAAGCTATCCAGGGATCCCTTCCTTTTTTTTTTTTTTTTTTTCCCCAGGGATTCCTTCCTTATGATTAATAACATTTCCTTTTCTCTAGTTTACTTTTTTTATATTAAGTTCAGCATAGTTAACATATAGTGTTATATTAGTTTCAGGTGTACAATATAGTGATTCACCAAGTCTATACATTACTCAGTGCTCATCATAAGTATAATCTTAATTCCCTTCACCTATTCCACCTACCCCCCCCCACCCACTTCCCCTCTAGTAACCATCAGTTTGTTTATTCTTTAAAGTTATAGTTTATTTTATTTGTAAGAATACAGTGTATAATACATATAACATACAAAATATGTGTCAATTACCTGTTTATGTCATCAGTAAGGCTTCCATCAACAGTAGGCTATTGGTAGTTAAGGTTTTGGGGAGCCAAAAGTTACACATGGATTTTCGACTGCATGGGGATCGGCATCCCTAACCCCTACTTTGTTCCAGGTCAACTGTACATACATATATCAAGTAATTGTGTTGTACACCTAAAACGAATATAATGTTATATGACCATTATGTCTCAATTTTAAAGACACAGCAGTCAGTGGTGCTTGGGTGGCTCAGTCGGTTGAGCATCTGATTCTTGATCTCAGCCCAGGTCTTGATCTCAGGGTTGTGGGGTCAAGCCCACCGTGGGCTCCAGGCTAGATATGGAGCCTATTTAAAAATGAACAAACAAACAGAGCAACTTTCATTTAAATATATAGCTGAGTTTTAGGAAAGTAAGGAAAATCCTCAAAGATGAAAAATGTAGGCAGAGCTAAAGTCAGAGTTGTAAATCTAAGCTGGTGCTATGACTACCTGGGGATAAAGAATCTATCTTATTAAGCCAGGGGACTGAATTTTATTTTTCTCTTTACAACTGGTAACAGAGTGTCCTTTTTAAATTAACTTTTTTAATAAACTTTTTGAAGTATGACATGCACAAATCATAACTGTATACTTTGATTAATTTTAACAGCATGAACACATTGGTACTACTCACACCAACAGACTTCTTTTGCCAGCTCTCCAGTAGCCTCCCCCTTGTCCATCTAGTCACTACTCATCTCCCCAAGGGAAATCTTAACTTCTAACAGCATCAAATTAGTTTTGCCTGTTCGGACTTTGTATAATGAAAACACACAGTATGTATTCATCTGAGTCTGGTTTTTTTTTTTTTGCTTAACATTATGTTTGTAAGATGTATCTGCTTTTGCATTAAGTTGTAATTTGCTCATTCTCATTGTTGTATACAAGTTCAGTGTATGAATATATTGTGATTTGTTATCCTTTCTTCAGCAGATGGACATTTGGGTTTCTTTCACTTTTGAGCTATAATGAATAGTGCTACTGTTAATATGCTATACTTACCTTTTTGTTAGCATATGCACCTATTTTTTTCTGTATATACCTAAGAAGGGAGTTGCTTGGCCATGGGGTACATTCCCACATTCCTCCTAACCATAATTGTAGGATGCTGACAGTTCAGTAGATACTGCCAAATAATTTTCGAAAGTAGTTGTACCGATTTACATTTCCGCCAGCTATATGTGAAAGTTCCACCAACACTCAGTATTATTTTTTTTCATCTTGGCCGTTCTGATGGGAGTATATTGATATTTTATATGGTCATAATTTACATTTTCCTGATCGCTATTGAAGCTGAGCACTTTTTCAGATACTTCTTAGAAATTTGGATATCCTCTTTTGCAAAGAACATGTACAAGTCTTTTGCCCATTTATCTTTTCAGGTTGTTTATCTTTTTCTTATTGACTTTTAGGAGTTTTTTAAATGTTCTGGACTGGAGTCCACATGTATCTAAAACCTATCTTCATTTTTTTTTATTCTGTACTTGGCCTTTCATTGTCTTTTGTGAACATAAGTTGTTGTTTTTTAAGATTTTATTTATTTATTTGACAGAAAGAGAGAGCGAGAGAGAGAACACAAACAGGGAGAGTGGGAGGGAGAAGCAGACTCCTCGCTGAGCAGGGAGCCCAATGTAGGGCTGGATTCCAGGACCCCGGGATCATGACCTGAGCCGAAGGCAGGCTCTTAACCTACCAAGTCACCCAGGCATCCTGAATATAAGTTTTTAATTCAATATAGACCAGTCTCTCAGTTTCTTCCAGTATGGTTAGTGCTTTTTGTATCTTCTTTAAGAAATCTTTGCTTAGCCCAAGGTCATGGAGACATTCTTCTAGGTTTTCTTTTAAATATATAGTGTATTTCATATTTAGATCACAATCCATCTGGAATTTATTTTTTCCGTACAGTGAACAGGAGTCAAACTTCATTTTGTTTCAAATGGATATCCAATTGACATGGACCATCCTTTTCTACTGCATAGTCATGTTTTTCATAATTCAGGTACCATAGGAGCACCTGGTTGGCTCAGTCGGTTAAATCTCTGACTCCTGGTTTCAGCTCAGGTAATGATCTCATGGGTAGTGAGATTAAGCCCCCTGCGATGGGGTCTGTGCTCAGAGGAAAGTCTGCTTGAGATTCTTTTCCTCAGCCCCTCCCCCCACTCTCTCTCAAATAAATAAATAAATTTGAAAAAAAAATTCAGGTGCCATATATGTGTGAGTATGTTTCTGGATTTTCTGTTCTGTTTCACTGGTCTATCATCTATCTTTGCACCAGTACCATACTGGTAAGACTGGTAAGATAAAGACTGGTATAGGATGATTTCTTAGAAAATTGCAAAACAATAGAAAAGAATTCTGTTGTGAAACATCAGTAGACACAGTAAATGTCATATCAGACATCTTCCCCCAAGAACCTCAGATAATAAAATTACCATCTAGAAATTATTCTAGAACACGTTTAAGGTACATAAAAAGCAGAGATCACAAACAGGAAAAGCAATATTTTTTTTTAAAAAGACTAAACTGACTTTAAAAAGAATCAGATAGAATTTCAAGAAATGTAACATGTACTCCTTAAAATTGATTGAGAATATTCATTGATTTGATTTTCCAGTGGCAAGTCTTAATTAAATAAAAGGTAGATTTTAACTGTGGAAGCATAAACATGACCCCTGATTATTGTCCTTCCCAACTGCAGGCATCAAACAACCTTCCATCTTTTGTTGTGACATCCTAATGCCAGGAAACATGAAATAAGCAGGAAATGTTCTGAATAGGCTGGACACCCCAATGGATTCATCTCCAGAGTCTCTGGTCTGTTTTAAATGTTAAATGTGACATTTAAAAAAACAAGATTTTATTTTACTTATTTTAATTATTTGAGAGAGAGAAAAAGAGCACACAAATGGGGGGCAGGCAGAGGGAAAGGGACAAGGAGACTCCCGCCTAAGCAGAGAGCTGGCTGCAATGAAGGCGCTCTATCCCAGGACCCTGGAATCGTGACCTGAGCGGAAGGCAGATGCTTAACCAACTGAGCTACCCAGGCACCCCTAGGTGTGGCATTTTGGTGAAACACCACCAAGAGGGTAATGCTAAAAAATGACTCAGCATGATAGAAATTCAAAGGAAGCTTTCCGGGTGGCTAAGCAGTGAGCGTTGGAGGAGTGTTTTTAATGCTACCTAAGCAAAAATAAGCCCTGCCTGGCTGATTGAGGCTTAGGTTGTGTTACAGGCAGCTGACATAGTGATCCATTCTCCACTGGAGAGTGGAACCAGGTTTTGGAGTCACACCTGTATTTAAATTCTGGTTGCACCAGTTATTGCTATCTCTGGCCCAGAGTGGGCATCCAGGCTCTGAGGCCTCCGTTTCCTCCCACTCCAGAAGTCCTAACAAAGCCAGAGTACACACAGATTGTGCTTGTGGCCCACTGAGTCCTAAAGACCCTTAGGAAGTAGTAATGGTAGAAATTTACAATCTCTGTGTCAGTCACTGCACTAGATGTTTTATATACATCACTTCATTTCGATCCTCATGATAGCCCTGAGATAATAGGGACAAATATAGATGATTCCCCCCATTTTATTTGCCCAAGATCACATGCTGAATCACATGCTAACCTATGTCTGTTCTAGATTCTTTCCATAACACTAAGTTGCCTGACTTGTGGCTTATTTCAATGCTTTTTACATCCAGCTTCCTTCTGAGCAACATATTTCCATAAAATTTTAAACACTGGCAAGTAAACAAAAGGACGCTGCTGATTTTCTTGGAGTTGGCTTTGTGGTCTCCAGGACGGTCGTGTTTCTGTGGCAGGTCCGGCTGCTCCCCTCAGCTGTGCTTGCAGCTCACTCTTAATGTCAACCCCTCAACCAGGACAGGCTTTATTGATCTTTATTGGTGCTGCCTTCAAAGCCTGAGTGGCCATCTGAGAGGATGGAAGAAACCAGTAAAAGATGGGATTCTGGGGAGCCATCCCAGGTAGAGTGGTGTTTTTACGCCCCAGCACATTTGTGGAGCAAATCTGGTGCACTCATAAGGACAGCTAATGAGTACAAGTGAAGTTCAGTCCTTTGTGTAAACAAGGGAGAGCATGTGTCTGAATGTAATTCCGACTGCATCAAGGTCATTTTAGAGCTGGCGGAGCTCTATTTGTCTTAGGAAATCTCGAAAACTTTTATAGGGAATTCGGAAAATATTTTCAGCCAGCAGGAAAGATAAAATCCCTACACAAAAAGTCCAGGCACGGGCCCAGAGACTGAACAGGCAGACTGCTGTAAAACCCCCGTTTAATAAGGCATTAAAATGCCATCGACCTGGACACATTAAAAAAAAAAAAAAAAAAAAAAAAAAAGAAGCCATGAAAACAAATACCATTCAAATAATTAGGATCTTATGCCTGAGGCCAGCCTGATGCCAAGCAGGGACTTCCCTGCAGGAATCTGTGCTGAGCCTGATCCCCGGAAAGAGGGATGGGCTGAGACAAAAGCAGCCCTGCGCCCCGGTTTTCTCCCCAGTCCCCCTCGACCGCCTGCCCCTTGGTGCTGAAGCCAGTGCATTTGAAGTGGTCTCCCTCGCCGACCTCGCCTCCCGCGACTTTCCCGCCCGGCAGCTCCCGTGGGGGCGCGGGGCCGGGGAGCGGGGGCTCCCGTGGGGGCGCGGGGCCGGAGAGCGGAGACCCCCGTGGGGGCGCGGGGCTGGAGAGCGGGGGGGCCCCCGTGGGGCAGGAGAGCGGGGGGGCCCCCGTGGGGGGCGCGGGGCCGGGGAGCGGGGGCTCCCGTGGGGGGCGCGGGGCCGGGGAGTGGGGGCCCCGTGGGGCCGAAGAGCGGGGGCTCCCGTGGGGGGCGCGGGGCGGGGGAGCGGAGACCCCCGTGGGGGCGCGGGGCCGGAGAGCGGGGGCCCCCGTGGGGCCGGAGAGCGGGGGCTCCCGTGGGGGGCGCGGGGCCGGAGAGCGGGGGCCCCCGTGGGGGCGCGGGGCCGGGGAGCGGGGGCCCCCGTGGGGGCGCGGGGCCGGGGAGCGGGGGCCCCCGTGGGGGCGCGGGGGCTCCCGTGGGGGCGCGGGGCCGGGGAGCGGAGACCCCCGTGGGGGCGCGGGGCCGGGGAGCGGAGACCCCCGTGGGGGCGCGGGGCCGGAGAGCGGGGGCCCCCGTGGGGGCGCGGGGCCGGGGAGCGGAGATCCCCGTGGGGGCGCGGGGCCGGGGAGCGGGGGCCCCCGTGGGGGCGCGGGGGCTCCCGTGGGGGCGCGGGGCCGGGGAGCGGAGACCCCCGTGGGGGCGCGGGGCCGGGGAGCGGGGGCCCCCGTGGGGGCGCGGGGCCGGGGAGCGGGGGCCCCCGTGGGGGCGCGGGGCCGGAGAGCGGGGGCCCCCGTGGGGGCGCGGGGCCGGGGAGCGGAGATCCCCGTGGGGGCGCGGGGCCGGGGAGCGGGGGCCCCCGTGGGGCAGGAGAGCGGGGGCCCCCGTGGGGGCGCGGGGCCGGGGAGCAGCCCTGAGCCGCCCCAGGGAACGGCCGGAGCGCGCCCCCGACGGCCGCCGCGAAGCTTGCAGCGCCCAGCTTGTGCGTTTCTGCTCCGACGGGGACAAGGAGGCATTTGAAGGCCTACTTTATTGGGTAAATATGCTCCAAATCGGGGTGAGGGCTGGAGAGTGAACTTCTGTTTACGAAGGTAGCTGTGAGGGGAAAAAGCTGTCTTTTCACCAGCTCCTGCAAATACGGAAGCTGCCTCCCAGCTATTTCCTGCCGCGGGGCTTCCGAACCCTGAAGGCCAGGTGCACCGCCCTGCAGCTCATTCCCGCCCTCCCCTCAGGTGGTTTCCGAGGGCTCTGCCCCAGAAATTTATAACGTAAAGGACTTGTCTTCTTTTCTGGGTGATCCTGTGTCTGTGGCACCAGCGTGGCGCAAGGTTGCCCGCGACGACGAAGCGATGCCTCGCGGACCTAAGTGGAGGAGCTCGCAGACCCTTGCATTTTATTTTATTTTATTTTATTAATTTATTTTTTATTGGTGTTCAATTTACTAACATACAGAATAACCCCCAGTGCCCGTCACCCATTCACTCCCACCCCCCGCCCTCCTCCCCTTCCACCACCCCTAGTTCGTTTCCCAGAGTTAGCAGTCTTTACGTTCTGTCTCCCTTTCTGATATTTCTCACACATTTCTTCCCCCTTCCCTTATATTCCCTTTCACTATTATTTATATTCCCCAAATGAATGAGAACATATAATGTTTGTCCTTCTCTGAGTGGGACCCTTGCATTTTAAATCGCGTTATGTCTCTGGTACAAATGGAACGGGCCTGGTATTTTTCGCCTTTTCATTCACTTTTAAAACTGTTTAAAAACTTCCTATCTGAATTTGGGTCACTGATCAATGTGACTTTTGTTAAAGACTCCTGTAGAGAAACTTGTGACTCTGAATCAATGTTTCTAATGTTCTGTTTCTTCCTCTTCCCGTAGGTTTCCCTTTCTTCCAAGAGATGGTAATCACCAGCAAGATTTGACAATGAGAGATAGGAGAAAGGGAGAGAAAAAGAAAGAGAGACAGGCAAAAGAATGAAAAATATAATTAAAGTCTAAGCATTTTCCAGGGTTAATTTGAATTGGACCAGTTGGTTTCGTTTTGCAATACAAAAGAAAATTTCAGGCCTTGGGGCCTAAAACTTTCATTAAATTCAGCTTTGGTGAGTTCTAATAATACAGAGGTTTATTAAAAGCGTGAAAAATGTCATTGCAGAGGCCTTCCCTAGGCAGCAGCCTCACCTCTTGGGTATGACTCATGCTTCCTCCATGGCCGCCTGAGCTGTAAAGTTGTGGGCAGGATATTTAAGGTCCTTGAGTCTTTCTTGCCATTTTACTGGGATCGTGGCCCAATTAGCCATCTTGCCATCCAGAGCAGTAGCTGGACAGCAAAAGTGAGAGAGGGGCTGGTTGCTTAGGGCTGTTGCAAATGATTAGTCCAAAAGGGTAGCGTAAAATTTAGAACTTAGTCCCCCGCAGGAGTCTGCTGGAGGAAATGAAGGGATCAAGAACATGAGAGGAGCACTGTGGCTGATTGTTCCCGACCACAGCCACAGGCTTTTCTGTGTGTGCCGGAAATTGACCTCGTCAAAAGCTGAGGATGCAGGCAGGGCAAGGACAACGATAAGGCAGGTGATGATGCTAAATCATCCACCTCTCGGAGCCGATGAGATTGCTCAATACCCTGCCAACCGTTTCCCCTCCCTAGTCTATAAAGAGCAGTGACTTTTTTCCCATGAAAATGCAGAAATGAGCATGGACTGGTACTGACTGGATCACAGGAAGCTTAATAATTGCAATTCCTTTCATTTCTTTCTATTTTCATGCAGAGCATCTCATGTGGCCCACGAACCAAGCCTAGAACTTCTAGGTTGGCAGCACATATAGTACTCATCCTTCTTTGTAAAGAGGAAATTGGAGCCAAGGAAGACTGAGGGACTTGTCTAAGGCCTCCAGCAAAATAGTGGCAGAGTTGGGACTTTCTTTTAGTAATAGAGTAATTCCCCCTGTCACTGAGTATGGCAGCGAGCTCTGAATGAAGAAGTGGAAAGCTCAAGCTGTCTCTGTTGGAGGCACTGGTGAAGATGGCTGGCTTCCCTGCTGGAGGGATACCCTTTCCTAAATGTCCTTGAATTTTATCCTGAATCCTGGATGAGCCCCAAGCCCCTGGAAGTGTGAGGTACTCAGAGGGCTGGAAAGACCAGGCAGGATTCTTCCCAGCATGGCCCTCTCGCTCCCCTTGGCACTCCATACCTAACTGCGCATAGGCTTTGGCATCTGTTAAAGGGGGCTTAACTGTGAGACAGGAGAAGCAATAAAGTCCCAAAAAGCAATAAAAGGAATTTAGCAGAAAAAAAAAAAATGTCTGCATCTTTTCAGCATCTAAAATGAAACCCGTGCAGACAGGCATCCCATGTTAGGGGAGGGGGGCAACATTAATTGAGCACAGTTTTATCTGTATTATCTCATTTAATATTTTCTATGACCTTGGAGGAGAGGTAGCACTTTATTATTCCTAATTAACATATAGGGAGGTAGAGGCTCACAGAGATTAGGCATAGACCTGATAAGTGGTGGGGCTCCAGGCCCATTCTCTCTCCACTGCCTCGCTGCCTCTCTATCTGTGGGATGTCACCTAGAGCACAGACCCTCACAGTGACTTCTCTAGAACCCCTTAACCTCCATACTTAAAAAAAAATCTCACCTCCCTTCAGCAAAAAGCTTTCAAGCACACATCCCAATATATTTATTATTTATACAGATTTACTCCTGTACTAATCTAGACATTAGCTATTTGAAAAGGATGAGATAAATAGAGAAATAGAAAAAGAAGTTTCTGTATTTCCTTCTATTACCCTTCTTTGGAGAGAGTCCTGCTATAGATTCAAAGTCCTGGATATAACTAAGAAATTCATGGCTGCAGACATTATTTGGAATTATAGACCTTCAGTGCTGCAAGGGTTATGTGTAGCTGGGCAGAAGAAGGAAAAGGAGGCTCAGAAAGAGGGCAGATCACACAGCCAGTGAGTGAGAGAAATGGGACTAGAACCCCCATCTTTGCACACCCAGTCTCAAGCTCTTTTCACTGCTCTACACTGGTATAGGAAGCCGAAAGCTCATTTTCTTGGGCTAGAAAACTCAGGGCTTCAGTGTGACAGGCCATAGCTTAATGCTTGAACGTTCAGTGCTGTGTCTGGAGTAAATTCAGGTCCATCGATTGCTCTGAAGAGACAGCCCTTGCCTTTGAGTCTGGGCTACAGAACATGTGGGCTAGGCCGTCAGCACGTGGGGTCTAAGAGAAGGAAGACTGTGCTGTGCTGTATTTGGCATTATTAAAAGCAGCTCACATAGTTTCCATCATTCCTAATGGAACCACGTCATTTTACAGACCCAGCCCTTGCTTCAGGCACCCTTGCTAGGAATTCTTGGTGTAAAGAACGGTGTGACTCCAGAATGTGTCTCTTCCAGGTCATCCCAAGGAAGAACTCTGCAATCAGGAGTTGCAAAGGCAAGAAAAGGACACCCTGGCTCTGCCACCCAAGCCGAGGGGGACTTGAGGCCATCCCCCAAACATTTTAAACAGTTGCTTTAGAGGTACTTGGATTATCTACTAACTCTGCTAGTTTGGACCAAGCTGACCCAGCCTCATGGACAGGATGAGACCTAATGCAGTAAGAGCCTACCTCCCGCTGAGGTAGAAGGCAACAAGTTCATGGCCAACCTGTATGTTAAAGGCAATTATAAATCTAAGTGCCACAGATTCTTTACTAAATTATATTTGGTGGAGTCTCCCACTTCCTCAGACCTAAATCTTTTTTTTTTTTAAAGATTTTATTTATTTATTCATGAGAGACACAGAGAGAGAGAGAAGCAGAGACACAGGCAGAGGGAGAAGCAGGCTCCATGCAGGGAGCCCAACGTGGGACTCGATCCCAGGTCTCTAGGATCATGCCCTGGGCTGAACGCAGGTGCTAAACCGTTGAGCCACTCAGGGATCCTATTTATTTATTTATTTATTTATTTATTTATTTATTTATTTATCCCCTTTAAACCTAAATCTAAAGAAGGTTCAGATTACAGCATTCTAAGCAACTCACCTGGCCCAATAGCTCATGTGCAGGTAGGATGATGAGTGGCTCATCAGCTGCTGTCCCAGTTCATACAGGCACCTGCTAGAGAGTTCAAGCTGAGAAGGGATGAAGGACTAAAGGAGCACCATCATTTTCTAAGCATGCACCTTGTCTAGGTACTTTATGTAGAGAGTCATGTTTGGGGGCTTCAATTCTTGTCTTTGGTTTTGTTTGAGTTTTCTCTTCTTGAGGGAGAGACAAGGCTGGTCCTATCTTAGCATAGGCTGAGTGGTCTATAGAAGGGCTTGGGAGAAGGGACAATTTGGAATCCCTGAAAGAGAAAGAGATATAAGGACATAGAAGGCAAATGCTGAAAACTGGCCCCAATCTACTACTCCTGGGCTCATTTGCCCCCTAGCAAGCAATTGGATAAGACAACAGAGAGTTGTCAGTATGAGCATCACACTTTCGACGCAAGCCTATAGGGTAGGAGGGTACTCAAGTAAGCTTGTGACCCTGGGCTGGCCTATGACCCTACAAAATGAGCCACAGGAGTGCCCTGCCCTCTCACTGCAGCTGTGCTGGCAGCCAGCGCAGAGGAATCAGGCCAGCCCAGGCTGAAAGCAGAGTCCCCAGCGAAGGCAGCACTCCTATGCTTGAGCAGCCTCTTGGGAGCTTGGGCAGTTCCCTGGCTCCCATGTCCGAAGGGCCATCACCTCCTGAGCAGTGCTTTAGTGCCCTGGAGTGCTGAAGAGTGCCCTAGAGTGCCCTAGAGTCCCTAGAGCTTGAAGCTCTGCAGCCTCACACAGCTAACACTAGAAAGTAGGCAGCCCAGACCCAAGCATTTGCCGCTACGGTGGACACTACCAGACCCGTTGAAAAGAGAGAAAAAGTATACAGATGTAAGTGAACTTTAGAACATAGAATCGGCATAAATTAGCGTGTGTTTGGGGGTGGGCAGGTAGGGAACTAAAGCCCAGGTTTCCGACTTGAGCAATGAGAGGTATTTACCAAAACAGAGAAGACAAGAAGATGAACAGGGCTTCAGTTCTGAACTGAAGGGCTCAGGTCTGAACAGAAGGAGTTGGAGATCCCGACATTTCTTAAATGGAAACATCCAGGAGACCGTCTCAGGAGAGGGAAATGAGATTAGACTTGAGGTCTATCAGCATATATTGGTGAAAGAGCCACGGAACCAGATGGCATCATCCAGGGAGAGCACCTAGTGAGAAGACACGGCTTAAAGCCCTAGTCCTTGAACAACAGCCGCATTATGGTACTGGGCAGAAGAAAAGGTGCTAAGAAGGAGAGCCTGAGAACCGGGAGGAAAACAAGTAGGGTGAGGGGGTCCAGAGGTCAGTCTCTGTCCACTTGACTGGCAGCAACAACCACCTCCCGGAATTACTGTCATAGCATTTGTACAGGGTTTCTTTAGTCTTTCTTTTATTCCAGACACTTCTATAATCACGATTTTTCCTTGTTCTTTAATCAAATCTTTTATTACTTTTTTAAAGATTTTATTTACTTATCCAGAGAGAGAGGCAGAGACATAGGCAGAGGGAGAAGCAGGCTCCCTTCGGGGAGCCTGATACGGGACTTGATCCCAGGACCCTGAGATCATGCCCTGAGCCAAAGGCAGACACTCAACCACTGAGCCACCCAGGTGCCCCTTTAATCAAATCTTTAATCAAATCTTTAATCAAATCTTTCAGTTACAGAAGTAATATATGTTCATCGTAACAGGGCAAATAAAACAGAGATATACGGGGGAGCTATCAGAAAAAAAGTACCTCTAAATCTCTTAGCCCCTACCACACACACACAAGCACATGTCACAGGCTCACACATCACACACACACACACACACACACACAGAATATACACACACCATGCACACATATATGCACACACAGACATTTGTATTTCACACAAATGGGAAACCATGCCTATTACTTAGAATATTTTTTTTCACGTAATATATCATGGTGCTATATATTTATATATTTCATTCTTTTGTTGATTGCTATTTAATGATCTGTAGTTTGGCTGCACTAATATGTTTTTTTCATTCCCAAATATTCTTGAGATCATACTCTATGTTATGATCTTCTTTTTTCATTTAGTATTAAATCAGTTCCCTGGTCATTAAACACACTTTGTAAATATAATTTCAATGACTACATCATAGTCCAGAATATGAGTATATCATAATTTATTTAACCATAATTTACTTTCTGCCAATTTTGGGCTATTAAAATAATGTTTATAATGAACATTATAAAGCATTAAGCTGTGTCCACATTTCTGGTTATTTTCTTTAGGATGCGAACACTTTTAGAGTCTTTGTCCAAGTTACCAAATTGCTTTTTCTAGAAAGACTGTAACAATCTATTCCCACTAGCAATAATTGAGAGGCACTCCCCACATCTTTTCTTAAATGTTTATTAATTTGTTAGATAAAAGTTGTGTTTTATCATTTTGATTTGCATTTCAGATTATTAGTGAGGTTAGCTTTGTTCAAGTTCATTATCCATTTGTAATTCTCTTAAGAAGGAGCTGGTGGCAGGCACCCAAGGCTCTCCATTTCCAAATCAGCCCTTCTTTCACTACCCACTCTACCTCAGAAGCTTCTTTCCCACCCTGGGCTCCAGGAAGGCCCTCTCCTTCCTGTTCTGCATCCCTTGCCATCTGCTCCCAAGCCCCGTGTCCCCTCCTCAGCCCCAGAGCTGGTCTCTGTCATGCTTCTGTGCCTGCCAGTGCCCTTGCTTGGCCTCCCCTCACCCCCTGCCCAAGAACCAAACACAAGCCTACAATTTTTAAGCCAGCTGCCAAGGTCCACCAGCAGACTGAGGTCAGCGCTGACCCTGGGGCAGACACAGCCAGGGCCCCTCCTGCCCCGCTCTGGGCCCCGGGGAAGTGGGGGGCTGCCGCTGGGGTCTTCTCGGCTGGGCCTGTGCACAACTATGCCTCATCTCTTCCTTCCCCACTCTCCTCCTCTCCCCATTATCCCAACTCAGGCTTTAATTTTCACAAATGATACAATTTGGTGGTTTGGGGTTTCTGTAGGAGAATTTCTGTGATCCTCAGAGCACTGGGACCTGTTTGCCCTTGTTAGCGAAGAGGGACTCTGGACGCTCTGCAGACCCCGTCAGGCTGTGGTAATGAGCAGGGGCTGTTTGAGCTGCAAAGTGTAAACCTGGTCCTTCTTAGTGAGACTTCGCAGAAATCCCACTGGAGATTTTTCTGCCCCTGCCCTGTCTACTTTCCTTCATAATGATAAATGGCTGAAAAGAAAACTATCTAATCTCCAAACTGCTTGCTTTTTTTCTACTCTTTCTTCAAGGAGAGAAAGAAGAACACAGTCACATAAAACAGAGTCCTTCATCGCCTGCTTCTCAGGAGACAGTTCTTTCCCTTTTCATCCCGGGCCTGTTTCTGATCTCTGATGGGCTCTCACTGAAAGCTCCTGCCGGCCTCTCTAATCAGCTGCGACAGACGACAGACGCTGCAGTTGCTAGGGTTGCCCATTGAAATTGAATTGATTGCCCGGCCCCTTTGCCATTTTGTTCTGCACACAATTGCTTAATAGCTGTCACCTTGGCTTTGGGTCCCAGCCGGCTGCAGGCTGACTGGTTCCCATTACTTGAGATGGCCAGTGCAAGTTCATCACCTTTACAGGATGTCCCTGATTGATTCCGTATGCCTTGGAGACCTGCAATATATTTGCATAGGAGGGAGCAGGGCGTTGCTGGGGGATGGAATAGAAATCCCTTGGCCTCGGGAACTGCCAGGTTTAGCTGCTGGGCTGGCCATATTTGAATCATTACCGGGCTTCTTGTCAGGAGTCTGGCCTCTGCTGACATAGCTGCTAATGAATTTGTAAATTTTTAAAAAATACAAAACAACCCAGCCTGTCCTAACCTTTGCTGTCGCCACCTGCTGCCTGGGTGGGGACAGCAAACAGAACCATGTTTTTCCTGCCAGAGCTCCGTGCTGGTCTTTTGAAATGACAGTCGCTCCCTCCCTATCCCTTCCCCTGCCTGCCAAGTGGGAGAACTGGGGCTCAGAGGGGGACATCTTTCAAGTGAAATCCTTTGCACTGGGAACTACTTCAATTAGACAGCAGGGGGAATGTTAACATGCCCTCCGGCCTTTTAAGTGGGTTTTAATTTTATGTTGTAAGATAAGACACTGCAAGGCTGGGGCTGCTACTTCTCCAGCAGGCTCCATTAGTGGGGCGAGCCAAGGCCTCTTGACCCCCTGAGGCCCAGCCAAGACTGGAAGTTGGTTTGGTTTTTTAACAATTTGTCAGTCTGACCCAGCTTCTCTTCTCTCTCCTTTTCCCTTTTGTTGTTCCAGGTTCTTCTGTTGTTGGAGGGCAGTTGGGTAGCCGAGCTGCCACTGAGAGCCTAGCCCCCGTTTTCCCCAGTGGCAGGCCCTAGGCTGGAGAGCAGAGCCCTGGGGGAGCTGCCTGTCTATGGCTTCACAGCTGAATATTCATCAGGTTTTTTTTTTTTTTTTTTTTTTCTTTCCCCTTCCCAGGCAGGGCACTGGAGAAGCAGACACTTTTCATGTGGCAGGTTTCTGGCCCGATGATGTATGACCTGTTGGCTCTACTGAATGGTGCCCTTTGTTCCAGGGTATCCCATGTGCCCCCTTTTTATTGACTTGTTGATTCAGAGGGGCAGGAAAGTTTCACAAATCCCACTGCAGGCCCTGCTCTCCAGCCATGCCCAGGTGGGGAAGCCCAAGGATCTCATGCTTCCCAGAAGACTAGGAGGAAGGTATGGGCTGCCTAGAGGCAGAATGTTCCTTGAGAGACAGCTTTCTTTACCTTGGACTCAGACAACTGTGTGTCTGCAGAGAGCCTGGGAACCCACATCTAGCTCCCAGTCCTCTGTCTGGGGTTCTGGAAGCGTGGAGTATCCCAGAATGCAGTCTAAAGCCAGAAGGAAAAGAGCAGAGCAGGCATGAGTTAGGAAGAGTCCACCCCTTCCCTTGCCCCCTAAGCCAGGTTCAGTTAAGTTTTTCTCTGTGACCAACCAGCCCAAGATGGGATCCAACAGCCAAAGAAAGAGAAGCTTGGCCTCCTTCCACAGGAAGAAGTTTAATGCAGAGAGCCACCCTAAAGATTCAGGGCGGTGACCTGGGAGAAACAGATGACAAGGTTGACTTTTTACCCAGCAGGATACCTCATCTTCATCCTGATGAAGAAGAGGGTTTAAAGAACACCTATATCCTTGTCTCCTCTTCTTGTGACTTCTCAGACCAGCTAGCTATGGAGACAGTGGACGACAATGAGCAGCTCAGGAAGAGGAGCCATGAGGGAAGGAGCAAGAGGCAAGGGGTTATAAGGAGGAGGACCCGACACACCTTCCAACACCAGTTTCCCTTCTAATTTAATAGGGTGAACCTGGACTGAATTTCATCTCCCTTCTTCCCACTCTATCTTGTGGCCAAGCTTTAGGGATCTGGCTGAGGAGTAGGAAGCAGAGGTCTCTGCAAGGACTTGATTCCTTTCTCTGGGGTGCAGGAGGTTGATGAGCTCATACATCTGACTGCTCCAGGAAGCCCCAGCTTCTCACTCCAACCTGCTCTTCAGTTCCTTGTCAGAAGAAGCTGCACAAATCCCACCAAGAATTCCCTGTTCATAAGACCACTTCCTTCAAACTACCAGGTTGTGTGTTGACTATTACACAGTGACAGATTCTTGTGTGCTTCCTGTCTTGGCCTCCTGGGGTCTTTGTGGGTCCCAGAATCCAGACCCATCATCTGAGGAATAGCAGGCCATCAAAGTTACGATTGTTCTGTTGGCTCTAAATTCCTTCACTCTAGGCTCAGAGGCTCCATGGTATAAATGCTCAGAGGCACAGAAAAAATACCAGCAAAAGGGAGGCTGAGACCATTGCTGAGCCAAGAAATGACAAGTCAATAGTAAAGAGCATCCACACACTTCACAGTTGTAAAATGGCTTTATGTTCCGATACGTAAAATAGAATGTCCACGCTATATAACAAAACACTTGAAGTTCCATATCCCCTGTTGGCTATCGTGTCTTCTAATAAAGTTTAGTCTGTGGTGTCTGTGTGTGTGTGTTTATATATATATTTATATTTATATATATATATTTATTATTTACTTAATATGTTTTTATCTAAACATTCTTAGTTTTTAACATCAAATGTGTAATAAAAACTTAAATAGATGTCTTTCCAAATACCCCCTCCAGCATTCATTTTATTGTTTATTCATTTGTAAAAAGCAAAGCTGAATTTGACATGTGGCCTGCATTTGTGAGAGAGAGAGAGAAATATATATATATATTTATTTATTTATTTATATAATATATAAATAGCTATTCAGCATGCAAAGAGTTTAGTGATTTCCCAAATTTGATTACAGAGTTCACACCAGCCCCATGGATGGTCTGGTGATGTTCAATGCTAAAGAGCTGGATTAGGGACTACATGATCCACCTCACTGGAGAGTTATCCTTGCTTCTCTGAGCTCACTGGCTGAATTTACTGGAAGAAATGAATGTTTTCTCAATTCTTGTTTTTATTTCTGTTGGGCTTTCTTGCTCCAGAGGCGAGGATTTTCTGGGAGCAGAACAGGCTCTGCCTGGCAGCAGCTCCAATGTGGTCTCTTGGGGACGTTGCCAGGTGAAGTGTGTCTCGTAATTGCCAGTCATAGGATGCAGATGGTGCCTGAGAGGCCGAGTCTTGTACATGAGAGAGAGACTGGACATTGGGGACTGAGGGGAAGGACTTTGTACTGTATAAGAAAACCTGAATGATGACAGAGATGCTATTGGTTGCATCTTCCCTCCTCTCGAAGGAAAAAACATTTTTTAATACCCATCAGGTGGCACTTAGCACATGACCTTCTCTGAAAGTCATCCCTCAGACCTCAGAACTGAGCAGTCAGCTCTACTCTCAGGGTGCACTTTGTGGCTTAGCTGAGCGCATGTCTCGGGTAGTCTCACAGAATCTCCAGAAGCCAAAAGAGTGGGCCTCCTGCTCCCCAAACAAGATTTGCAGCTTCTCTTGCTAACCAAAGGCCAGGAACTCTAAGATGTACACAGAGCCCTCCCACCCCAGCAATGAGAATCTCCCCACAACCTTCCCTATGAGAGAGACCTCACCACCTGGCCCCTGAGAAAATCAAAGATTATATTATCAAAACCTTTAAAGAACTCACATGAACTCTCCACTCCTGTCCCATCCATGCACATATCAAGAGATGTGAGATAACAGTGGACCCAGGTCCTGCAGCAAAAATTGCTTCTTAGATAATTGTGGGTTGTTTTTTTTTCCCTTGTCGTGGCCTCAACTGTAGGTCAGAAGGTGAATGCTCTCCAAGTGTGGGCACGCACACGTGCACACACAGACGCACACACACATACACACACGCATACACCCTACCCTTTGAAATACCTTCCTGTGTTTCTGGTAGCGCAGGCCACCCACAGAGGTTAACACTGGATTAACATGGTCCTGGGGCTGTCCGGGGACATGGAAGTCATCCGTCAGTCCAGTTCTCTACAGTTCCCATTCCTGAATGATACTGTAAGGAAGCTTCCCGGGACAAGGAGAAGCTCTGAGAGTAGAGGAACTCGTTGGCGGCATTCAGGTGCGGAGAGGGGGGCTTCCTCTCACACACAGAGGGGAGGCCGCGCTCCCTCTGGAAGGAGGTGGTGGGCCCCCGCTCCCGGACCTGAGACTGGGAGAGCTGGGTGTAGACACTGAAGTGGCTGTTCCCTGGAGGCTGGGAGCTCGGAGCGGAGATCGCGGGCAGCCGAGGCATCATAGTGGTGGCGGTGAAGTGCGTTGGGAAGGACTGGTAAGGCACAGTCTCCATCGTCTGAACGCTGTAGCTTGTGTACGGTGAGACAGACGTCCACATGTTACAGCTCAGTGGGGGCGGGGGCAAGTCGTCCACTCCAGACACCCCAGTAATCTCAGGCCCTGAACCCGAATACATACAGGCTTCCCTCGGGGTCACCTCACTGCAGTAGGAGGGGCTCAACATCTGTTGGTCGTAGGGAGGGGGAGAGCGGAAATAATGATCCTCTCCCACTGCAGGGGGAGCTTCCAGATAGGATCGCTTGCAGGGTAAGTCCAGATGGCGGGCACTGTCTGCTGGGAGACAAAGAAACCTTCAGGAAGAGCCATTTCCACCAGCCTGGGACCCATGATACCCCTCTGGGATGCCAAAACAATCCTGCATTGTCATTCGGGGCTTGCCCTGGACCCGTGTGGCCATGGCACTCCCAGAGTCATTTTAATCAGCTACAGCTTTTATAAGGTGGCAGCAGCCAAGAAGTGGTCAGAGTGTGGACCCTGCTCAAAGGCCACAGGGGACACCACATCAGTGGACACTGAGTGATGTGGTTACCCAAGCGGCATATAGCTTTCATCCTTTGCCACCCTGACTCTTGGGGCTGGGAAGAGGCCTTAATGTGCACTGGCATTCTTAGGCTGGGCCCACCCCAGCCAAGGAAAGTGGAGGCAATTGCCAGACCAAACCAGGCCCAGAGGCCACATCTGTCTGAATTAGCCAGAAAATTAAAGCCACAATGTTTCTGCCTTAATCCTCAGCTCCCAGGAAGGCCTTAGCTAGCCAAAGCTACTCGCAGGCACGTTCCTGTTGCTTTTAGAAGCCATGTGTTCAATGAAGTCCCAGCAGATTGTTATTATACAGATTCCAACATAACAGTATTTACCAAATTAAGAAATGGAGCTGATAATAAGTAAAAGGTGACTTGTACTTTTAAGGCTAAGCTTATACTCTCTTTGGGGAAAGATGACATCAGCTGCCCCAAACCACATATGTGTGTCTTTCAACGTCCTCAACCATGACAACTTGACTGTCTGGAGTGGCACATCCTCCCCTGGGGCCCAGGGATGACCCAGGCCTGAGGACTTGGCAACCGTCCACTCAACAAATCTAAGAACACTTGTCCAATTGCTTCACTTGGCCTCCTTCCTTCTGTTTTCTCTAGGGATTCATCCTGAGAGCTGTGTGTGTGTGCACAGGGTGGAGGGGCTGGGGAGATGAGTGGATGGAGTTTGAGGACCTACATTCACCTCTATCCTCTGCCCCACTGGAAGCTCTTTCCCTAAAGAGGAGGAACTTGCCTCTCTCTCTTACCAGCTCTCTCCTCATCCCTTACTCATCCCTCGTCTCTATCTTCTCTCCAAATTCCTTCTTTCTCTCAAGATCATGAAGCTCTTGGACTTGGAAAGTGGCCCAGTCACTCTAGGTCAGGAGTGAGCAAACTTCTGGAAAAGGCCAGATAGTAAATATTTTAGGCTCTGTGGGCCACAACGGAATCCTCTGCAGCCATTTGACCCTGCTGTTGTCACATGAAAGTGGACACGGATAATAGGTAAACAAATGTGTATGTCCGTGTTCCCATAAAACTCGACTTATGGATATTAAAATTTTGAAATTCATTTAATATTACATATCATGAATCGTCATCCTTTTTTTTTTCAACTATTAAAAAATTGTAAAAGCATTTTTTATGACTCACAGGCCAAACAAAACCAGACAACAGCCTAGATTTGGATCAAGGGCCACGGTTTAGCATCCCCTGCTCTAGGGCATTCGTTCTGATAGGACTGGAGCAGAGGATCCTCAGAGCTCCACCAGTTGCTCCCTAGGAGCTAGGTGGAGAGAACATTCTGGATTCTAAGGAAAAGCCTCCCAAACTCATTCCCAAGAGAATTTCAGGGGCCTTGAAAATTCTTCTAGTATAACACTATTTGTCTGTATTATAGATGGAGGAACCGAGACTGGTACCAGAGCACAGATGTTCCAGTTCCCAGCTCAGGGCTCCTCTTCTTCAAAGAAAAAGAAAATAGTTCTTTGCCTGTCTTCCTGGAACCCAATCTACACCCACAATAACTTATTTCTATTCTCAAGAAGCCTCTGCAGATCCTGGTATGATGATGTGAGAAGCCTGTTCCCATGACTCTGGGTCATCCCTGTTTTAGGATTGAGGTTGCTTTGATAACTGACAGCCCCAATCCAAAAACCTCTGGACTATGAAGACTTCAGCCTCCCCCTATGCTTAGAGACAGAGCCCACCTGACTTTGGGTGATCTGCCCACACCTGGAGGCTCTGCAAGCAGTGGCTATAAAGCAACACCTGGCACTGGAGAGGGGTGCCAACAGGGAGGGGGACTGGGAACATCAAGGACACGAGCTGTCTGTGAGGACTCTAAAGACTGCATTAAAATCAAGAATCAGGGCAGCCCGGGTGGCTCAGCGGTTTAGTGTCGCCTCCAGCTCAGGGCGTGATCCTGGAGACCCAGGATTGAGTCCTGCGTCAGGCTCCCTGCATGGAGCCTGCTTCTCCCTCTGCCTGTGTCTCTGCCTCTCTCTGTGTGTGTGTCTGTCATGGATAAATAAATAAAATCTTTAAAAATAAAATAAAATCAAGAATCAACATCCCTGCACTAAGCCTAGCCACGGTCCCTAACCCTCCAGGCTTGTTCTCCCACGCCACAAAATAACTAGGGGTGTGCGCATGCGCGTGTGTGTATGCGTGCACAGATGTATGTTCACACACGTGTGCACCCATGCATGTTCGCATGGATAGTGGAGAGCGTTTATAGGAAGAGCTTTATCCCTCGTTTGACCCTCTAGGGCTTCTGGACTAGGAGAGCGCTACCTCGTCTTTTCAGGCAGTGATAGAAGAGGCTGGAGTCCCTCTGGGCTGGGAAGGTGTTGAGGGGAAGGTCCTGTGGCTCAGCCGCAGCAAACTGCATGTGAGCCCCATTCTCATACTGGTAGTGCTGGAGCGCCTGGTGGGCACCATGCAGGGGGCTGACATCGGGCTTGGCGGAGAGCTGGGTGGAGACGAGCCTCTGTCTCATGATGCTTTTGGAGATCACAGGATATTCTTTGCTGGAGAGGTGGGGAGCACAGCGACAGGAAGACAGTAAAGATACTCGGAGGGTTGCCAAGTCTGTGTGTGGGAACTCAGGCTGAGCTCCTCCCCACCCCCACCCCAGGCCAGGCAGCCCCACCTCTGCAGCCGAGCCACGCGCAGGTCACTGTCGTCACTGCCCCGGAATCCCTTGGCAAAAGGGTTGTTCTCAATCTTCAGCTGTGTGATCTGTCAGGAGAGGACACGCAGAGTGGCTGGGGTAGAGGACTGGGCTGGCTTCTGGCCCCCCTCCCCCATCCCAGGCCCATGTGGAGCCTGCGGCAGGGTCTCAGGAAGTTGCCCACACCAGCCCTTGGCCAGCCCAGCCGGCAGTCTTGCTGGGTCCTCCTTGTGCGCAGCATTCACGTCTGGCTCCTTGCGGCTTTCACCCACCCTACTTACTACAGACCTTCTGACTGTCTCTCCTGTTCTCCTACCACCGTGCTGCCTGCGTGCCTGCAACAGCTTCCCATCTGTGTCACCCCATCCAGTGCATCTGCCACATCAGCTTCTGAGTGGTCATACTGAATGCAAATCTGACTCTTTTGCCTCAAATGTGCCATATCCTATGGCCCTTCCCCAATATCCCCAGCCCATCTTTCCAGTCCCAACGTGCATGATGTGAAAAGCCCCGAGAAGGGTAGCATGGTCAAAGGCGGAGAGACAGGGGAGAGTGGCCAGTGCAGGGATTGGAGGCCATCTGGAGTGGTCAGGCTGGGGAGGGGGTGTGGACCCCTCTGACCACAGCCTGGGAGGGGCTTCTAGAAGGCTCAGTCTCCTGGCTCCCACACAGCTGACAGTGCCCTGAGGCTCCTTTCCCCATTATTTCCCCTTTCTTGGCAGGCCCAGAATCTGATCTTCAAATCCCACCAGGGCGAAGAAAGTTATAGAACAAAACAGCCTAACATTCAAGCCACAAGGCAAGCTCCACACTCTTGGTTTTTACAGTTCTCAACTTTGTCCATTCCCCATAATTACTTCGCACTGGAGATTTGGGAGGCTGCTCTCTCTTCCTGCTCATCAGTTGCTTTCTCACTGCTCTGAGGGACAATACAGATATCCAGGGTGCCTCCAACTCACTGCATGGAGGCTTCCCTTCCTGCCTCCTCTGTAGTGGCACAGAAATGCCAGGCAGGGTCAGTGGTGGGGGCCACGGAGGAGGTGGCTGTACCTTGTGATTCTGGTAGGAGGTCACAGAGATGAAGGAAGTCTCTGGGAACACATGAGTGCAGAAGGCTGTGTTTTTGGAGCCGAAAGCATTGTTCTCATCAGCCTTCACGATGTGTAGCCGTGGCTGGTACTTGTGCATGGAGTTGAGGATGATCTGGAAGAGAAGGATCTCTTTCAGAGCTCCAGGTCCCCACCCTCTATGCCTGGTCTCAGTCAGCTGGCCTTGGGCTGGCTTTCACTCTCCTAAAAGCCCAGGCTCCAGGGCCTGACTTCTGGGACAGGCCAGAAAGGTGCTAATGCTCCCAAGTGAAGAAGCAGGCTCTTGGGCCCCAGCTCAGACCTGATGATCACCACTCAGCCTCTCTGCTCCAGACCTAATGCCTGGCCCCAAGACCTTCCCGATGGCATAGTTGTTTCACGGCAGTAATGGAGAACTGAATGGTTTAAAAGCCCAAGTGACCTCAGCTCAGTGTAGCAGGTGGAATTCCAAACTGTAGGCAAAAGTCCAGAGGAGGTCACGGACCTGCTGTATGATCTCAGACAAATCACTGGACTTCTCTGAGCCTCCGTTTTCGTATTTGTAAAATGTCATCCCAATATATAACTTATCTCCCTCAGGTTTCCTACTCCAGCTGCCTCTTTTCCCTGCTCCTCCCACTCCTCTCTCTGCACTGCCTGCCCTGTGACCTGCCTTTCCTAGAGATACCTGCCAGGGTACGCAGAATGGGGGAGGAGCTGAGGAAAGTATCCCACTTGGGCTTTTTTCATCTGCCTCAACATTTGCAGAGGCCTGCTGCAGGGGTTCTGGGGAGACCTAGATGCACCAGACTGAGCTGCCCTCAGACCTGCTAGATGCAGCTCACAGCCTGGAGCCTCCATCATGGGCTAGAGTTCCAGGTGCCAAGGTAGGAGAGAGCAAAGTTCTAGGAATAATGCCAGAGAAGGCCAGAGGCCCCACACACCCATGAATCCTTGAGGATGGCTGGGCCTGGGGAGGCACCCCACCAGGCAAGAAGAGCCCAGGAGGCCTGGCCTCGGAGGAGCCCCTGGAATAACACACAGTAGTTGCTGCTGCAAACCTGCTTCATTCGGCTGTGCCCCACGGTAGCGGCTGCATCATGTGCCATTAAAATGTATTTTTTATCGTTGACATTTGCCAGACGCCCTCCCCATTGGAGGCAGGACCAGGAATTTGGGGCATTTTATCAGCACCGCTGTTTTTGTTAACCCTTTGGCTCCTATCCTGGCGGGGCAAGGCTAGGCCCTCCAGCCCCACTACTCTCTGAGCTCCTGTCTCTCCTCCCTTTCCTTCTAGGAGTGCCCCTTCCTGGCTAGTCCTGCTAGTTCCCACCCTTCCCAGTTCCCAGGGCCAGGTTTGGTGCAAGATGAAACCCCTGAGTGATCAGAGGGCCAGAAGAAGGGACAGGACCAGGCCCTTCCACGGCAAGCAAAGGCAGAAGCCTTAGTCTGGGAAGGCCCCATGTCTGGCATGCCCGCAGGACAGAGACAGCCCAGAGTGCAGACTCAGCTACAGAGTAGGTGCATCAGGATCTGGGCTGTGGCCTCTGACCTTCCCTGGGCTCCTTGGTTTGGCTGGGTGATTCTATCCAGCAGGAGCTAGCTTCTCTGCCTCCTACTACTGGCCGTGCCCCCTTCAATCCCCAGTGACAAACCTCTGGACCCTCTCAGGGCAGGTACCCCTAACCCCATGCCAGGTCCTGCAGCTGGGGACCCACTGCTCAACTGGGAGCCTGCCAGGTAAAAAAACTCAGAGTGGACACACAAGTTCGGCCTTGGGAGGCCTCAATGAACATCCATTTCCAGGAGGCTAGGGAGAGGGATGGGTCTTGGGAAACGCCTCCCAGTCCCTTTAGGTTACTCTGTCCCCCCTACACTGTCCCCCAGCTGCAGGACCTAGGTTCCCAGAAGACCTGAAAACTAAACACCTGGGAGGTGGCCTAGATGTCTCCAAAAGTCCCCAGAGTCTCACCTCTGGGCCTTTTCACATGCAGTTCCTTCTGCTTGATCTTCCTTTCCCATTCCCTCTCACCTTCTGGGGTTATCATCTCAAGGCCCAACTCTTCCATGAAGCCTTCCCAGATCACTAAGTCCTGTTCTGAACTCCTGATTCTGAAACATCTTCCCCATGCATTGTCTACTAGGTGATTGGCTGCTTCCTACTGGCTTCCTGTTCTTCTTGTCCCTTCAATTAAATTATAAGCTCCTCAAGAGAAAGGGCAATATCTTTCACTCCTTCAGTACCTCTGGCCTCCTTTATCCCAAGACAGGAGCTAGTAGGTGCAAGGCAGGACTACAAGAGTGGGAAGACCTGGGCCATGACCACAAACCCTCTGTCCCTGACTCTCCTACCTTCCTTCACTCAATAGAGACAAGGTGACCTCTAAGGCATTTTTTAGGTCAAAAATAGAGTTTTATTTTTATTTTTATTTTTTTAAAAATAGAGTTTAAACTTGAGCACAGACCACCTCTCTGTGAGCACTCATATGTTGCAGCTCTGGAGTGGCTGGACTAGCTCCTGCTCATGCCAGCTCTCCTAGGGCCGGGAGGAGCACAGACAGTGGACTGCAGGGCCTCGGGAAGATCCAGGCCCCCGCACAGTGAGGCTGAGCTGTCCCTTAAGGACACCTTCAGACAAGTGATGGCATCCACCCCACTCCTCTGCCACCTGAGGAGTCCTGGGCTGTTATCAGTCTGGCCAGAGCCCTGAGTATCATCAGCTCCCCTGCTCCTCACTGACACTCAACCTCCAGGTCTGGTCAGTGACCAAGTCCCGTGACTTCATCCTCAAGATAAAAAAGCCTCTCTATTCCCACTATGCAGCCCTGATTCAGCCCCCCAGTCATCTCTCTCTGGGTTTAGGACCACCTCCCTCCTGTCTCTATCTACCTCCTCTCCATTGTCACCTCCTACACATCAGATCAGGTCACTCTCTTGCTTAGAACCTTCCAGTTCATCCAGGAAGACTGATCACTGCTTGAGAGCAGGGCCTTTTGTAGTTCCTCCTCTTGCCTCCCCATTCCTGCCAGCATTTAAAGCTCACTAAATGTCTTATATTAATAATGCCACCTTTGATGGTTCCCTCTTGCCCCCTGGGCTAAAGGCCAAACTCCTTAGCCTATCAGACAAGGTTCTCCATTGACTGAAGTGGTGAGATTGCCAAACACACCTTCCAGGGGAGGGAACCAGACTGCCTGGCAGGAAAAAACGGAAAGAAAAAAAGTGCCAGACCTACAAGGGCAGGATGGAGCCACTGGGGGAGTGCAATCTCAGACACGGAGGAGTTAGGAAGGATCCAGAAGCAAGCTTCTATGGGTCTCTGCTCACCAGCTGCAAGTCTTAAGCAAGCTCCTTCTCTCCATGCATTGGGGTCCCTATCTGTTAAGTGAAGCCTTCAATTAAGAAGTGGTCCCAAACACCTCTCCTAACTCAGACAGCCTGGAACCTGGACAGGTGTCTGGAAGAAAGTCTCACTCATTGAACCAGTGCAAATTGAAACTGGTGCCTCAGCCCCAACAGCCCAGGAGAATGTGAAACCAACTCTGTGACTCACACCTGGCTTTACTCGGAAGTTCCTCCGGCGCCACATTAATCTCTTTTGCCAGAATCTTACATTTATATTTGTGGCAGAGGATGTTGGGCCAAATGGACCAGCCACGTCAACAAACCCCACTACATGACTGGTCCCATCATTGTTTTACAGAAATGGGATTCATTATGTTCTGGCTACAATTCAGAAGCCTGTTCTATTTTAACAACTGTGATAGCGCCAAACATCCATCTCCTCGAGAGATCACCATAGCGTGCTTGGTCAATGAGGTCCAGATTTATCTGTATTAGAATCACAGAACATTAGGACATGGAGAGGCAGACCTTAGAAATCATTCTAGTCCAACCTCTTAATTTACAGATGAAGAACAGGAGGCTTATAGTGGGAACGTGACTTGCCCAGGAACACATAGCTGGTTGGAGACAGAATCCTGAGAAGATTCCAGATGGCCCTGGAGAGAGCACACACTGCTCTCAACAACATGCTCAGAAATTAATGATAAAGTGTCAACCAAACACTGTAAGAGTCAAGGATTCACCAGGCTCTAATGTCCATCACAGAACACAGTGTATCTGGATGCTAGCCACACAAGTGTGGCCAATGTCCATTTTGTCATATATCAAAACCAGATTTTTCCCTTGTCTCATAATTTTACTTTCTAAGACTACCTTCATCATCCTTCTCCAGTCCTGCAAAGAGGTAAGGACAGACACAGGATCCACAGTTTACAGAAAAAAGAAGAAAAAATTGAGAACCAGAAAGGTAAGCGATTGGCTGAAAGAATATCCAAACTAGAACTGAGTTGGGCAGCCCATTAGCCAACCCGCACGGCCTTGGCCAGATATGCCTAAGGCCTCACTTCCAGGGCAGCAACCAGGGCCCAGAAACCTTTCTGCCTCCTCTCACAGACACTGCATTGTTTACGGAGCATAGCCTATGTGCCAGGTCCTGTGCTGAGGAGCCTACACACATCAAATGATTACTCTTTACAGCAACCCTATAAAGTAGGCGTTATTATGAGACGCATCAAACACCTATGAGGGACTGTGGCTCAGGGAAGTGAAGGCATTTGCCCAACCTCAGACAGCCAGTGGAAGGCGGGGCTAGAATTGGTACTAATTTCTGAGCCTGAGCTCATACATGTACCTGGCTGGGGAGCACCAGACATGATCTGGAGTTGGAGGGACATCGGCAAGGGTTCGGCACATTGTCAGGGCACAGCATATGCCCTGAGAAAAAGAGGAGAAAAGAGGGAGAGAGATCAGTAGCTCTGGGTACCCCCTGACAAGTTGACAGAATAAGCTTTGGAGGGACGTCAGCCCCTGGCGGAGGACATGCCTTCTCTGTTTAAATACCACCCTCTTCAGTGGGTTCTCTCATTCACTTACTGCTTACCAGCATCCACCATGCCAGACACAGTGCCAGGCACCAGGACACAATGGGGATTTAAAACCTTGGGGTTTCCTATCAAGTGAGTAAGTCATTCAGGAATCCAAAACTCAAGCAAAAGTAAGTAGTGAGAAAATGTACTGGAACGAAGACTGCATTTGTCATAGTAACGAACAAGATGAAATACCTAACAGAAAATGTGTGGGTCCTTCTGAAGAACACTTGGATACACTTTGGAAAGACAAAAAGCAGACTTCAACAAAGAGAAAGGCATTCCTATCAATCCTCCCTAAGGAAATTTATAATTTCAAGCGATTGTAGTAAAAATACAAATCAGTTTCTTTTTCAATACTATAAGCTGATTCTAAAGCCCATATGAAAAAATAGATAAGCCTCGCCAAGAAAACTCTGCAAAAGAAGAGCGATGGGGGACCAGCCCTGCCAGACACGAAAACCTATCGTGAAGTTTCAACAGTTAAGGCCCTGGCACATGAACAGACACAAATTCACATGAGGATTTAGTGCAGAGAAATAAGGCATCCTAAGCCAGGAGGAAAGAGAATCGGTCAATGATTGGTGTCAGGACAACTGGATAGCTCTTTAGGAAAAAAAAAAAAAAAAAAAAGTTGGATTCACACCTCATATTGAATGCCAGAATAAATTCCAAAAGGATCAATGGTTTAAATGTAAAAATAAATCCATAAAATACTAGAAGAAAACATAAGAAATCTTCCTTATAAGTAAAGAAGGGTAAGGACATTCAATTGCTCAAAATCCAGGCAAATGACAAATAGGGAAAACATACGAGCAACTCCTATCACATACAGAGGCTAAATCTTCCTAATGTATACAAGCTCCTAGAATTGATAAGTGTTCAAAAATCTGAGAGAAAAATGAGCAATTGATAAGGACAGCAGTTCACAGAAGGGGAAAAAGATGCTAACTTCACTTATTATAAAGGAAATACAAATTGAAACTACCACCAGTATCTACAGTTTGCCGATCAGCCGGGCAGAAGTCCACAAGGTCTCTCCCACCTGTTGGTGAGGCTACAGTAGCTGTGGTGGGAATACACATCAGTACACTCCAAGGGAAGGCGAAACCACAAGCCACAATGCCAAATATCCCTTTGAGCAAGCAACTCGTCACGATCACGTCAAAGATCTTTGACACAGGCGTAAAATGATATAACACACAAGTGTAGCTGAAAGAGCAAACATTGGCCTCTTAATTTCTCCAATAAGGATGAGCTACATAATTTATGGAACAATTGCATGATGAAATTCTATGTGGCCATAAGACAAGGAATTAGAGGAAGCTCTACAGGAATGGGATGATCTCCATTTTATACTGTTGACAAAGAAAGCTGCAAAAAGCATTTATTGTACGCTATCTTATGTGTATAAGAGAAAGGATCTGAGATTCTGTACTCTGCTCGTCTATGCAAAAAGAAATGCCAAAATGAAAGTAGTAACAGTCGTTTCTGGTGGCAGGGATTAGAAGAAACTGGTGGATAGGGAACCAGAGGAGAAAAATGGTTCATTACACACATTTTAATTTATTCCTTGATTTATTTTTAAATCATGTGACTGTATTTCTTATTCAAAACCAAATTTTATTAATAAGGATAAAATTCTAGGAGCTCTGAGTGATGCAGTCAGTTAAGCATCCTGATTCTTGGTTTCAGCTCAGGTTGTGATCTTAGGGTGCTGGGATCAAGCCCCAGGTCGGGCTCTGCACTCAGAGGGGAGTCTGCCTAGGATTCTCTCTCCCTCTTCCTCTGCCCCTCCCCTCTAAAATAAATGAACAAATCGTTAAAAAAATAAAATTCTAACTGTGGTATGTCCTAGGACAGAAAGGTGATCTGAGAGCATGTAAGGGGGACCCTGAACTGTTGCCCCAAAGAAGTGACATTTGAGCTTGGACCCCAAAGCTCAGGGGTAACTAACTAGGTGAAGAGCATGTGGTCCCAGGAGGAAGTGGCACACTGAGGGGACTGTGCCACTTGGTGACCAAAGAGCTGTGGCCCACGCACCCAGCCTGGAGCTAAGTCAGCCTCTGGAACAGTTACTCACTATGTCGGAAATCATAATCTGGTCTTCCACCCCAGCAATCTGGGAGCCCTGGGACACAAGAGGTGGTGAAGGCCATCTCTCTGCTCACAAGAACACACGCACAGACACAGAGACACACCCCACTGCAGCCATCTGCTCCCTGCCTCCAGATGAGGAGAAAAGACCCAGCCATCTCCCTGTCCTGCTGGAGGCAGCAGGCCCTACCTACTCAATCTCCTGAAGCAGCTTCTCTTACCATGTCACCATTCCTGGGCCCAGGACCCTGCCAGGAGTGGGAGGGGGTGCAAGTAGGAGGCAAGAGGTGGGCAGGTTCTGTGGGCAGCAGAATAGGAGTGGAGCTGAACTGGGGCCCTGGTCTGAGGGGTCCCTGTTCCCTATACGGGGGACCGACTACCAAGCCCAAGCCCTCGCCAGGACCCTGGACCCTTCTCCCCAGGGGAAGGCTGCAAATGAAAGGCAACAGCTAAAACCCCCAAGATACTATGAGACCAAAGGGAAAAGACCAAAGGTCATTTGCCTGAGAAAGTTCCTCGAGGTCTGGGAGATTTTAGGGAAAACTGAAACTGTGGAGGTGAACAGTGCAGGAGGGGCTTGTTTGGGGCAGACTCATATTAGGAGCTGGCTCTTTCCCAGGCTCCTGCCCTGAGAAGCTGGGCAGGGTGATGAGGAGCTCAGCACTTCCCTCAGTGCAGGCCAACGAGCAGAAAGCCATGGTCCACATGGCTTATCTAGGAACATCCAGTTCATGCTCCACAGCCCTTGCCTGTATGGCCAAAAGCTGCTCCTTCTCCAGTGATGTTCCACATAGTTGAAGATGTGACAGCTCAAGCCCTGTGTACAGAAGGACAGGTGGAGAAGCCAAAAGAATTCTGTACTGGACACAGGTGTATGTCCAAGAGGGCTCTTTTCCTCCCAGCCCCTGAGACAATCACCTTGTCTCTGAGTCCTGCCACCATTCACGGTGTGCTATAACCAATAAGCTGCTCATGTTGGGTGGATGCAGCGATAGAGGAAAAGAAAGATGCTCTGCATCCCAACCCTCTAGAGAGCAAGCTGGATTACTAGGAGGAATATCCCTATTGCCAAGGATACATGAGCTCCAGGCAGGATGGCAAGTGGAGCCAGGGGCACCACAACATCACAAGCCTCTCAGGCAGCCCCACTGGTTCAGACTCAAGACTATATGCAGGATTACTGCCAACCCCTACAGACTCCAGTAGAGCCACAGAGGCAAGCCAGGCTGCAAAAATCTGTTGGGCTACCAAGCCCAGGTCTCTCTCCCACTTCTTGAAAAAGGCCAGGTTTTCAACCACCTGAGTCCCACCCCTGCCACTTTCTGCCAAGGTCAGGGTTGGGGGCGGTAGGAGAGTCCTCTGAGGCATCCCTGCAGCTGGGAATCATGACAGCAAGCTATGCATCCAAACTTCTCACCAGAACTTTGATCCTTAGGTAATTTTGGCCACTCACTCAAGGATCCAGCTCTGGCCAAGCTCTCTGCTCACCCCAGTGGTCTGTCCCATGGGGTCCATGTGTGCCGCTGTGGGCAGAGAGGTGCCTGCCAACTAGGTTCCTGAAATCCCACCATAAAGACCCTTGCTAACCTTTCCACGTTAATGCCATGGCCTGGGCAAGCAGAGGAGGCCAGGTAGGAGCCAACTGGGAGCAAAGTCTCCACCAAGAGAGTGCCCGGTAAGAGGCCCTTCTGTCCCTCCATGAAAAGGCCCTGAGCTCTGGAAGAAGGGCTTGGCCAACCCTTCCCATTAGATTGGTGGCTTGTCTCCACCCCCAGGGAAAGGTTAGGGCTGCACCTTTCTGCCACACACCCGATAGCACCTGCCTGTCTTGCAGGGCAAAACCTGTGCTCCTTGCAAAATGGAAAAGGAGGGAGTTAATTATGTTAATTAAGCTTTCTCCTAGTTGCTTGGTTATAGATTACTAACTCGGAATAGAACCAAACGGACTCTGAGGAAATGAGAACTAAGAGTTGCTTGTCTTATATGCCAATCAATCAGAAATGACCATTGCTAGCATTTTCCATGAGGAACTATGATTCACAGAATTCTGATCTGCACACAGCACCCCAGAAATAGATTTCAGGTATAAAAGAGGCACGTACCTGCACACTCCCCACCCTTGTTTCCCCTACCACCATCTGCACCCTGAGTGTTACGTGTACAGCCTGGGCAACTGCATCCAGCAGGCTCTATGGCACCCGTGCTCCACCACACCCCACCCTATCCTTTCAGAGTAATGGTGGGTAGTGGAGACAGGCAGGGCCTGTGCCCTGGCGGATAATACCAGGTCCCCAGGCTTCAGTTTGCCACACACTTGAGCTAAAAATTTCCACATAAAATGCTTTTTGTGGGCCTGCCAGAGCCAGATGGGGAAAGAATGAGGCTCAGCAGCCTGGATGGGGCGTCAGCAACAGCATCCCTGGGGCTTCAGAGTCTCTCCTGTAAGAGCCAGGTCCCAGGCATGGCCAGGAAGGAACTGCCACAGGAGCCAGAGCGAGGCCTTCCCTTCCAGAGGGCAGGGACTGCCAGGCCGGGCAGACGGCACAGGCCAGAGAAAGGCTTCAGAAGTCATCAGTGACTCTTTCCCAAGAAAGTTAGCTTGTCTTAGGCTCCAGTAAGGCCAAATTTGGGGAAACTGAAGCTGAGAGATTTGATCCATCATCATCATCCTTGTCATAGCTGCCATTTATTTAGAGCCTCTCATGGGCATAGTACTTCATGCATATTCTCTTAGTTAATTCTTGCAACCATGAAAGTTTTCTAGATGAGGAAACTAAGGCTCATAGAGGCCAAGAAATTTTCCCAAAGTGGGGGATCCCTGGGTGGCTCAGGGGTTCCCCAGTTTAGCGCCTGCGTTTGGCCCAGGGCGCGATCCTGGAGTCCCGGGATCGAGTCCCACATCGGGCTCCTGGCATGGAGCCTGCTTCTCCCTCTGCCTGTGTCTCTGCCTCTCTCTCTCTCTCTCTCTCTCTCTCTCTCTATCATAAATAAATAAGTCTGAAAGAAAGAAAGAAAGAAAGAAAGAAAGAAAGAAAGAAAGAAAGAAAGAAAGAAATTTGCCCAAAGTTACCCAGCCAGCAAGTGTGAGGAGAAGGATGTACAGCTGTGGGACTCAGACCCCCTGCTCCTTCCAGTCCAGCCCGGCAAGTGCCAAAGCCTGGAGCTGGATCCCCAGAGTGGATTCTCCATATCTCCACCCCGACCCAGCACCCACCCCCAATCCCCCACCCTGCGCCCAGCGATGCACCAGGACTGGCTCTCAAGGTCAGGCAGGCTCTCTCTTACATGGCCAAAGGGGTCCAGGTGGTTGTTTGTGAGCTTCAGCTTCTGGAAGGAGACCAGCTGCCGCATCCAGTGGGCCCCAGTGGCAGGAGAATCGGGGTGGACATAGAGCCGTCCTGGCATGGCAGGCTCAGCCTTCCCCGCCACCATCCTGCCAACAGAGCAAACAGAACCATGGCGGTTGATTACTCTGGGTTCTGGAAAAGCCCCAGATTCCCTGTCCCCTCTGAGAGCAAATCCCCATAAACCTGAAGGAAAAAAAATCACTGCTCATCCTATACTCTCAATTTAGGACTTTGTGAGTAGGCATGAGGGTCAGAGGAGAGAGTGCTGAGGAGCAGCAGCAATTCCGAACCTCTTTTGTCTCTCAGAATGATCAAGCAATCCAAAGAGAGAAGAAATAGACACATGGCCCTGGGCAGGACCTGGCCCCTGAATCCTGCCTCCTGAGACCAGTCCCTGCTGATCCTACCACTCACCCACTGCGGAGCCCACATCCTGACTAGCGGCTAATTTGTTCAGCCCCTCTCTCTCCTTGGGTGCTGTCTGGGGCTCTGGGGACAGCCAGAGTACTAAGGGGATGGCCTTAGGAAAAGTAGCCCCATATTTATTTACCCTGCCCTAGTTTTGCCCTACAACCCATTTGTTTTCCCCAGCCCCTTGCCAAAGGGTCCCATCATCCAACCAGCACACAGCTGCCCCTCACTCTGGATCAACAGCTGAAAAGGAGGGCTCACAGCCAGACAATGAAGATAAGGAAAAGCAGCAAAGAGACCAGGCACCTATATAATAACCATCCATATCATAGTCCCCCAAGGAAATGGCTCCCATCCCCGTCCCCAGTGCAGCACGACCAGAGCCTAGAACCATCCAGTGTTGGTGACTGTCACACCACGCATAGTCTCCAATCCTGCCTGTCCACAGCTGCAGGGAGAGAACAGACCCTTGAAAGCCACAACCCCTCAAACCCTGCAGCTCGTTTCCAGTCCTGGCCCCACCTGCAGCAGATGTGCAGACATTTGCCCACGTGGCCCTCAGCCCCTGCAGGCTCGGTTCCCAAGCCTGGGGTCTGTGCGATCATTTGAACTAACTGGTGGATTCCTGGACCAAACATCAGGTGGGGAATGTGTGTGGTGACGACAGACAGTTGAGAGAAGACTGGGGATGTGAGGGTCCCAGGTTCTTACCATTTGTTGTCACAGAACTTGTAGCGGTGGTCATCCGCAGGGACGATGTCAATCAGCAGGATGTACTTGGTCTTGGGGTTCATGCCTGTGACTTTTACCTTGTAGCTGGGGAACATCCTCCTGAGGGAAGCCAAGGTGTGAGGCAGAGGCACAGACAAAGAACCAGGAGAGATGGCACACAGGGGTGAGGGGACAGAGACCTTAAGAGACACTGGCCTCAGGGCACCTGGGTGGCTCAGTCAGTTAAGTGTCTGCCTCCAGCTCAGGGCATGATCCCAGGGTCCTGGGATCCAGCCCCTGCATCAGGCTCCCTGCTCAGAGGAGAGTCTGTTTCGCCCTCTGCCTCTTCTGTCCCTTCTGCTTGTGCTCTCTGGCTCTCTCTCTCTCTGTCAAATAATAAATAAAAATCTTTAGAGAGAGAGACTGGCCCCGATCAGAACTGTGTGAGCTGGGTAAGGCACTCCCCTCTGGTAGGGCCTCAGTCTCCCCCTACACAAGGGAAGGGCCGCACCAGCTGTATAGCTGTGTACCCAGGAGCTGTGTCTAGGAAGAGGGCTTACATGACTTCTGCAATGCAATTCCCTCTCCCCTATTATCCTTTAATATTTAGGCCTACTGGCTATGAGTAGCTAAAGCATAGAAACCCCAGGGTCATGAGAGAGGATTTCAACACCAACCTGACTGCTGAATTTCCCTCCTGTCCTTTGCCCGTCCCTACACAACTAAAGTTCTGGGGTGCCATTACAGGAATCAGAGCAAAAGACCTCGCAATCCCTATCAGCAGCTTCTGTAATCAATGGGGTGTCTCCTCTGGGCCTTGTCTTTGTGGAAGACCTCAGGCCTCAAACCAACACACAGGAAAACAGGGGAGTGTGGCTGGGTCTCTGGATTCTTTTGGTGTGTTTAGCAAGAGTGTTTAACTGTGCGAAGACCTCACCTGGGCCCATGCACAGTAACTGGGGTACCACGGGAAGTCAGCTCAGGAGCCTCACGGAGAAAAGCACAGATTCTAGAACTACGGTGCCATGGGCCACTGACAAGTTGTGAGGCGTTGGGCAACTTGTATGGATCTCTTTGTGTGTGCCTTGGTTTTCATATCTTTAAAATGGGGATATTACTACCTATCTCATATAGGTTGGTGTGTAAGATTAACAGAGTCCATTTGTGACTCTTACCACTGGCCCCCACTGCACTCCTTCCTCTGTGAACCAGTGGATGACCTTCCTCTGTGAAAATTGACTTATCGAAAAGCAGGAAGTTATCCAGTTTCCACAGACCATGCTAAGACTGTCCAGGACCTGAAGCTCAGTGAATGTTCTAGAGAAGGGCTTCCCCAGCACCCACAGCTGTATAATAGCATGTACATCTCCCTGCAGGGGCACAGCTCTGCCCCCCTGGTCACCAGGTCCCTGACACTGGACTTCCCCAGAGGGCAGACAGAAGTTCCTCACAATTCTCCTCAGACACCCCAACCCACTCCTAGCTTAATCTCCTACAGAGGTGTTTCCCCAAGAAAGAGGCAGGATCCAAACCTAACTGAAGACACTAAAGCCTCAGGAGCTAAACCCCTCTCTCTCCCCCAAGGTGGAACAAAGCCCAACCAGTCCACATCCTCTGCCTCCTCACTAAACCGAGAGACTGTAAGGAAGAACCTCAAGAGAAGCTGTCCTGGACATCTCAAATGACTGAAGCCCCCCATTTTGTCAACAGGGGTACTAGCTTACCCAGACAGGAAGGGCTTCCAGAAGGGAGGCCTCAATAGGCCTCCACAAGCCAGCCGACCCTGCAGCAAGCCCAGGCCAGGATTCTGAGGTGAGGGATTCAGTTCTCTCCCTGGCCCAGTCCCAGTCTGGTCACCCTCTCTCTTGTGGGAGGAAAGGCTCAGGAGAGCACTGCAGTGGGCCAGGGATGTGGGAGGTGTGCAGCCGTGTGTATGCACAAGCCCGTGTCCTTGAGTACACAGTGGAGTGCGCATGTGTGCATGTGTGCGTGCCTGGAGGGAGGAGGGAAGTTCTAGCTGCAAGTCTAGGGACTTATAAACCGTGTGGAAGAATTTGTCTCAGATGTCAATTGAAAGCATTTTCAAATGTCCACCCCACCCCCTCTTCAGGAATGGGGGAAGTGAGAGGGCTCAGGAACCCAATCCTGCCTCCTGCTCACCAGCCCCTGCCCGGCCTGGGGGCACGGCTGGAGCCTGCACCACCTTCTCTCCTGGCCCAGCCTCTCCCCTGATAGGCCTAAAGCTGGAGCCAGGGAAGGCCACAGCTGCCTCACCTCCCCTCCTCCCTGGGGGAAGGCCCAGAATCCTGTCCCCCCGCCCCCAGGCCACCATTTTGTAACTGCTACAGAAACTGCCACAAAATGGGGTGGCCCTGGCTGTGTTTGGCTGACCTGGCACCAGTGCCCTGCACTTAGCCTGTTTCTCCTGTAATAACTCCAGGTGGCAATAGCAGAGGGCGGGCGTGGCTGCCCCCCAGGCCAGGATCTACAAAGAGGGTCCAGGAGAAAGTGGCTCCTTGCCACTGGAATAGTCCTCATAACCTAGGCTGGAGGATGGAGGACCTTCACCTTCTCCTACTCCCTACTCCACTTCATCTCTGCAGCTCAGGGGGCCAGGCTGGTATTTAGAAGGCCCATAAGCAGCCTGTGTTCAGCTCCCCAAGGCAGGGAACTGGTGTCCTGTGGTTTGGCTTCTCCTAGAAGCTGACTATGGACCAGATTCCTGACTGAAAGCCCCCAGAGGGAGGTTTTGCCAAGAGCTGGGGAAGGGAAGGAAGGCGTCTCCTGGCCTCTGCCTCCCCTGCCCACCAAGTCCCCTCTTCCTAGAGCAGCAGCCCTTAGAAGCAGGGAGGGGGATGGGATATCTGGTCTGAAAGCAGGAGTTCCGGAGTTCCGAAGTCCACTGCTCCAGGCTGAAGACTCCTGCTGAGCAAGCCCCACTGCCTTCCCAGGAACAGGTATCTCCCTCTCCACTAGGGCCCAGTTTGGTGGCTGCTTCTGAGAACAGCCAGACAACAGCCTTGGCCCTGGGCACTATCATTTCCCCATCGCCTGGGGCTCCAGCGGAAGGAAGGGCACACCCGTGTGGGTGAAAGGCTGGGTGTGCAGGGGAAGCACACGGTCCACCCAGCCGGTCCTAAACCTCCTGCTGCGGGCTGAAGGCATCTGCCCTGGGTGCCAGGGGTGGCTAGCAGTGGAGCCCAGGGACCCAGCAAGGGAGCGTGCACCAGGTGGGCAGGACTCTCGCCACAGACACGAAGCTGGGTGCAGGAGCTGTGACATCCTCGGGCTCCCCCTACACTGTGAAGGCCCACTCTACGGAAACAGATGAAAGGATGGGGTGCGAGGACATAAATGCCCCCTTAAGCCTCCGTCTGCGGGGGCAATGAACGCCTCCCTGGGTCGGGGCGGGAGGGCCAGGAAGACGGGATGACTGAGCCGCCGGGCGCCCCCTCTGCCCCGCCGCCAGCGCTCGCCTGCCCCCCGTCCCCCACACCCGAAGGCCCCCGAGTCCCGCGCCCTCAAGCCCCCTCCCCCACCGCGCCTGCGCCCCGCGAGCCTCGGGTCTGCGCCCCGGGCGCCCCCTCGGGGCTCGGGCCCCGCGGCACAGAGGCGCTCCCGGCACACGCGGAAACGGCCCCGCCGGGGAATAAACAAGCCGCCCGCCCCGCCGCCCGGCAGGAGATGAAAGCCGGGGTTTCTCCTCTGATCATGAAACAGGCTCTGAAAGGGTGCGGGCTGGAGCCTTTATCTGCTTCATACTCGGAAATGGTTTTAGAATGAACTGCTAAGATAAGCTTCCTTGGACGTTTCTCGGCGGCGTGGGAGGCTTGCGGGGCGCGGGGCAAGGGATTCGGGGCCTTGGGATTTGGCAACAACCCCTTAAATGCTCGCTCGCTGCTGAGAGGGGACGTGCGAGTTCAGCTGGGCGAGGGAGCCACAGGGGCTCCCGGCTCCCCCGCCAAATGTGGCCGTAGCCAAATTCCTGGCCTTGACCTACAAGCCCCCAACCCATCCAGAAGGGGGGGGGGGTTGCGGAGAGTAAGTCGGACCTAGCGGACCAGCCAGATTCTCTCCACCTAGCCAGGCCCCCAAGCCAAGCCCGACGGCAGCCGGACTTTCTCTGGGGGCCAAGAAGCCCAGGAGCAGCTAATGTGCCTTCTCTTAAACGAAGCCACAAAACCAAACCGAAGGGGTGAGAAGTCTGGAGAGGGGCGCTTCCAGGGAGGCGGGGAGTGGTGGTGGTGGGGGAAGGCACACAAGACGATTCTGTTCTTTTTCCTTATCTGGTGGTGCTTTGATTGGGGGTATTCGTTTTGTAAAAGTCTATAGAGCTGGACAGTTAAGATATGTTCATTTTTATGCAGAAATGTTCCACTTCAATAAAATGGACATTGAAAATTAGCCCTGTGTATATATCATGCACACACATACATGATGTATACACCAGCGGTAGAGCCCAGAGCCTGAAAGGAATGGTTTGCAGGCAAAGGATGGGGGTCCGCAGAAAACTCCACCCTTCTTTCTATCCCTAGTGTCTGGGAATCTTGAGATTTCTGAGCATGTTGGGAAGAGTCTAGGGCCCATCAACCAAGGCTCAGTTTGCTGGAGGAGGGGGCGCTGTGTCGTTGGTGTTGTCTAGAGACCTGAGACCAAACCTTCTAGGGCCAAATGATTTCTGAGAGCAACGGCAAAACTTCAAAATATATTCCCACTTTACACACACACACACACACACACACACAGTTTTCTAATTCACTCAAAGCATTTTTAAGAAATATTTTCCCTGAGGTGGGGGGGCAGGAGTGAGAGTGTGTGGAATGGATGCTGTTTTGGAAGATCACTTGCTTCTCAGATTTTTTTTTTTAAAGACACTTCCTTCTGATAGACTTTTGCTTTCAGAAAATACTTTAGAAAGAGATCAAAGGACTCTCTCCCCAATCCACTTTCCCAGTGTCTTCAACCCTTACTTGTCTTATCACCCACGCCACTGGGCTCTGACGCTCTGTATACAGAGCGAGGGCAATTGGCTTTGAAGCCCGGGATTAAGCTGGGCCAAATCCTTGCCTCAGAATAACAAACAATACAGGTTCAACAGGAGTTCTCATCGGTAGTTCATTTTTCAAACGCAAATTCACTGTCACTAACACAAGCAACATTGAACTCAACAGGCTATGAAGGCTGATAGTGGAGATTTATCTGGTGGCAAAGCCATGACCTAGGAGTAGAGCAGTCAAACGGTTAGGAAATTTTCATTTTTGGGAGGTTTATATTTAAATTTTTGTGGAGCTCACTTTTATCTATGTTTGGGAGCAAATGCAGTTTCTCACATGTATCAGGCTTGGCGGGGATATGAAAGAGGTAGAGAGGGGAGGGGTCCGCTCTGTGGAGTAAAGGGCTGAAAGCTTGTGCATGCAGGAGACTGAGAGGGGCAGAAACTGGCTGGGAAAATTCTGGCCCATTTTACACCTGACATCAGGAGTTACTGAGGGTTCGGAAATTTATGTCTCCTGATGTGATTGGCCTTTTCTTCCCTAAATCAAGTGGTTTGAGAATCCAAAGCCCCTATCCGATGAAGGGGACTATTTTCCTTTGGGCTTCAGATCTCTGAGGGCTTAAGGCAAGAGGCTTATGACCCAAAGATACATTAGTATGAGAACATTCCAGTTCCCCTTCTCCAGGGCCTGCCTCTCCCTCACCCTACGGCAATGACCATGCCCTGACCAGCCAGGGTCCCTAGGGCAGTGCAACATTGAATGGCCTTGAAAATAAGCAAGGAGGGGAATTTCTCAAAGTTGGGTTTCATTCTGGGGGTGGATCATCATCTGCTTGGCTTGTGTAGACTGGCACCTGCCCAATCTTGCTTCTATCTCTAAGAGCCAAGTGTCTTCCCTTCTCTAGGGTCAGGTTATGTTCTCATGGTTCCCCTCCAGCTCAAGCAGTCTAGGAATTTGTGATTCAAGGTTCAGGAGAAGGGTCCAGGCCATCTGCTGAGACACGCAGGTGTTCCAGGAAGGGTGCCGATAGAGACACAAATAAGAGAACTGGGAATCCACAGGATGTGGAAGAGCCATGAGCCCAGCACAGCACCCCTGAGGCTGCCCATGCAAAGGAGGCAGTGAAGGGGGAGGGTTCCGTGGGGGGGTCAGAGCCACCAATGTGGTCTCTGAGGTCAGCAAGCAGCTAGGCAGGAGGGAAGAAGGCCTGTGAGGACCACGGGGAGGAGCGATGAGGCTAATGACTTTCTTAAGGACTAGACCTGGTACAAGAATCACTGTCAGCCAGAGAAATGAAAGAGTGTGAGGAAACCATAATTGGTCAACTTCATCGCAGCCATTTAAAAATTATTATCCTCATTCCCTGAGGCCCATCTCTAAGCTTCCACTAGGATCAGGCACAAACATCTGCCTGAAGCTAGTCACCTCTGGAAGTGTGTGTGTGTGTGTGTGTGTGTGTGTGTGTGTGTGTCTGTGTTGGGGAAAGAGAAGGAGGAGGCAATCAGATGCAGGAAACCCCACTGAGGAGAATCAAAAATACCTTTTGTTTTAAATGGCAGAGGCCGGGGGAGCCCCAAGAACACGATGGCCATTTATTTTCAAAAGACAAGGTTATTTCTGCTGCCTTAAAGGGGAAATTCTGGATCTTTCTCTTTCTTCTTTCCTTCCCTCCACCTCAACAGTCACAAGAAATAAATTCCCCCTCTTCACACCTATAATCCACTCAACAATTTACCATACATAGCTCATGTGACCCCAGGTATGAGTCTCACAGTAACCAAGAAACGAAGGATGGCAGGTAAGTCTACAGTCACCAGCTGTTTTACCCAACACTACCAAGCCACAGGAAGTTTAGAGACTTGCCCAAGTGCACTCAGGTAGGAGGAGGCAAGGCTTGTGACACCTGGCTCCCCACTGTCCTCGAGAGGACTATTCCAAGTGGCATCCTCTACCAGGTTGCCCTAGTGCAACCTCTTTCCCCATCTCCCAAATGCAGCAAATTCAGGCCCTAATATTCCCCTGCTTGTTCTCCTGATAGAGGCTCCAGGTAGCTTTGCCATCTGCCTGGGTAGCGTGGCCAAGCACCCAGACCTTTACCCCCAACAAAACAAAGAAAACCTTGCAAGGCCTGCTGGAGAGCAGACTAGAGGAGCCACACTACACACTGCAAACTACCAGCTTTTTGTTTCTTTAGAACAGCACACCGTTCTTTGAGCAGTTCAGCACGACTTCTTTAAAAAGTAGAAGAAAAATGCTGAGTGGATACCAGGCATTTCTCTAATTTCAATTAATTTTAGCTAGCATTTATGGCAGGCTTACATGTGCCAGGAGCCTTGCTAGGTGCTTTGCATATAATTGTATGTATTATTTTGCAGAGGGGGACGAGGAGAGGGCAGAGATCCAAGCACCTTGCTGGATGGAAGCCGCTGAGTGGAGCTGGAAGCCGCTGAGGTCTGACTCCTCATCCCTGGCCTTGATGCTTCACCTTGGAAAACCCTATTTACTCCTTGGAAAACCCTATTATGGGCCCACAGCCAGGCCAGGGGACAATTTCACACCTCCTTGTCCCCCAGGGACCAAAATCAAATGTGAGTAAGTGGGGGGGGGGGGGCGGTTCCTACACCTGAACTTTCCAGCGTCTCTGCCCACAGCAGTTCCCCTCCACTGAATAATGCTGGTCTGGTCCTTCCTGCCCCACCCGAGACTCCTGGCCCCCCATCGAATCTCTCTGGTCTTGCCCCCTCTGCATCTCTCTCCTCTCACACCCTCATCCAGGCTCTCTCCCACAGACACCAGTGCATTTTAAAGATGTTTCCACTTTATAAATCATCATGTCTGGCAGTCACCCGAGAGCTGCTCCCTAAACAACACACACAGGGCCCAGCGGTGCCCTCTCCTTGGCTGAGGGGGCAAAGAGGAGCAGTGGCCCTGGGATGAGAGATCTGGGGTTCATGCTGCCCCAGAAAAGTTATGGAAATAGGGAAACTTGGTCAAGTCCCCTTCCTCCATCTATTGAGGGCCCATCTCGGGATCCCTAGTCAATGCAATCCTGAGAAACTGGGCAAGTTCCCAAAAGAAAGAGGACAAAGCAGCCCCCCAGGGGGCTGATAGTGCTGGAACTGGGACCTCTTAGGATGTGGGGATCCTTATTTGCATTTTATTTGCATAGTGCTGCCCTCCCATCCTTCCATCCCCCCTCGGCTTCCTAGAGGAGGATCCCCTTGGGGAAGTTCTGCTTCAGCCCAGTTGCCAAACGTGTAGGGGCTAAGGCCTGAGCAGCCAAGGGGATGCCTGTGGCTCCCTTGGCTGAAGCCGGAGAGGACTGTTAAGGAAGCTCCTGAGGATCCCCATCGCTCCCACCAGTCATCTTCCATCCCCCAAGTAAATGTCCCAGCGCTGACCTGCCCGCCTTGGTGATGATCATCTCGGTGCCCGCCTCGTGAAACTTCTTCCAGAGCTCCTTCTCATGCAGGCCCACCTTGATGTTCTCGATGGTCTAGGGATGAGAGGGAAAGGGGACTTACGTCCACCTGGGCCACAGCTCTACGCGGGGCCTCAGGACAAGAGCACAGACCCAAGGAACTATATATACACAGTACTGCCAGCCCCAGGACCCCATGCCTGAAGGTTTCGTTTCATAAAATTACACCATACCCCTGACGAATTTTTCAAAATTTAATCAGGAGCCGAAACCCTCTCCTTCGGAGCTGCACCTATCTATGGTGGTCCGCAGAGGACACATACTGACTTGCCAGGGTAGATGACACACGACACAAATATCAACACTCCACGTGCGGGAGGTAGCCTTGCGGACAGACACACAGACCCAGGAAGGACACGCATCCCCGCGGCCAGACCCACGCAGGCCGAGGGCCCGCACAGACGGATTCGGTTCGTTGGGACCGTCAGGTTATCCCCGTGACCCTCTCCGCCCCGGCCCCGCGGCGGCCCCGCTCGCACTGGCTGGGATCCGTCCTTGCCCCCTCCCCACCCCGTGCCAGGCTCTCGCCCCTGCCCTCTCGGCGTAGTCGGAGCTGGACACTCGGCCGGGACTCGCCCCGCGGCCACCAGCGTCCCCACCCCCGCCGGTCCCCGAGTAGCCCCAAGGGGCGAAGCAGAAGAGGGACGGAAGGCGGAGAGCGGGAGCCCCGTCCCCGCGGAGCAGAACGCTCGGCCCGGGACGCAGCCAGATCCCGGGGCGGCGAGCCTTGCTCTCGTCGGGGAGGCCTGGCAGACTCGGGCGGCCCTGCAGACAGACCGACGACGCCCGACCTCTGCCCGACGGCCAGGGGTCCCTACCTGCTCTGCGGCGGCGGCGGCGGCGGCGGCGGCGGCGGCGGCGGCGTCGGCGCCCGGGCCCGGGGGGCTGCCGAGCGCGGCTCCGCTGAGGCCCGGCGCAGCCAGCGCGGGCTCGGGGGCGTTGGCGGCGTTGGAAGCGCTGGCCTCGCCGAGCGCGGAGCCCGGGGCCCGGAAGGCCTCCTCGCTCTCCGACAGGCCCTTATCCTGCAGCATCTCCTGCGGGCACAGCACACACCGCGTCACATGTCCGGGTCCACGCTCGCCAGAGGCCCCGCAGCCCGCTCCAGTGCAGCCGGGGGACTTGGGGTCCGGCGGAAGGCAGCCCTGGCGCACGTGGACACCGCCCCCTTCTGAGCTGGGGGAGGGAGAAAATACTGAGGGTAGGACCGTGGCCTCCTCCTTCTGGGTTCTGGACCTGGGAGGGTCTGAGTGCGGTTCAAGGTCTGCCTGCCCCTGGGTGTGGGGCTGTGTGATGAGCAGGTCTGGGGGAAGGACCGCCCTCTCGGCATTGCCCCAGCTGCACCCCCAATCCCTCCCTCTTGCTGGGCTCCAGTGGAGCCTGAGGCCCCCCGTCTCTTTTTGCTGTTCCACTCTCAGGCCAGGGCAGCCAGGACACTTCCAGGGTGGGCACCAGAAGACCAGGCCAAGAGGGAGGTCCTGGGCTTCTGGGGTTCCACACCTGCAGAAGGGTCCCAGGGCGGGGCAGTCCCTCAGGCCCCTGCTCCCCCATCTGCTTTAGAGCAGATGCTTTATTTTTTATTTATTTTTTTTTTTTTTTAGAGCAGATGCTTTAGAAAGCCTTCCTGAACCAAAGGCTTTCACTCCTGTACATTCCCACTCTCACACACAGTCACCCCATGGGTCCCTCACACAGGCACATGCATCCTCACACCCAGACACAAGCACCCACACAGAACCATCTAGTCACCCAAACAGCCACACTCTCCTAGGGCAGCTCTGATTCAGACCCTGAACTGGGCCAGGGACCCCCAGCCTCGTCCACACATTCACACTCTTGGGCTCATGCAGTCACACTTTAGCTCCAAAGGGCTCTGCTTTGGGGCAAAGGACTGAGGGCCTCCCCAGCCAGTTCACAGGCACAACCTAGTCCTGCTTCCAGGCATAGCCATCCTTCCCCAAGAATCTAGAACCAGCCTGCCCAGTGCCTGTTGCCTTCTAGAAGTTGGTCCTGGGATATCAGGATGAGTCCAGGCTGCAGGACCTGCCTTGCCTGCCCCCATCATGGATGCAACCCTGCATTATCTCTACTCTTTTCCACCTCTTTGCTCTTCTCCCTTCTTTTGGAGCTGGTGGGTGTTTCTAAGCGCCTAGCTGCCCTTCTTGCGGAGGAATGTTCTGCCTTCTCCTGTCTTCTTCCTGTTGTCTCCTGGGTCTCCCTGAGCATCCCAAGGCTCAGGCCTCTGACCATCCTGCCCACTGGCCTCCCCATCCCAGGTCCTAGACGCTGGCTTTCAGGGCCTCGCAAAGTAAACAAGCCAAGTGCAACCGAGGGAGATAAAAAGGGGCCTGGGCCAGTTGAGGCTGGGAAAAGCCTATAAAGATAAAGCTGACAGCCCTCCCAGTCCTCCGGCCACAGGCAGCAGGAAACAAGTTTTGCCGGCAGGGCCAGCGCCAATACCCCTTGGGCCACCTGCGGGGGGAGGGGGGTCCCAGCCAAGCCTAGGAAACCCGGAGCCCCCCCGGGGCAAGGGGAAACTGCTCCATGAGGGGAGTTGCACACTCTGGCCCAACAAGCTGATTCCAATTGTATCTGGGGCCAGCGGGATAAGCGCCTGTGATCGACTGGTCCCAGGTGCGGCGGACCTGGGACCAGTCCCAGGGGCCAGGGGGACGCGCCGCCTGGCTCAATGCTGCCTTGGCCACTGGGTCCTCTACGGGGCACTTGTCACACCAGGAGCCTGCAGGGCCGCCCTCTGGCTCACGCCCGGCGCGCTCGGTCCGGTGCACGGAGCTTGTCCCGGGCCGGCATCCACTGACGCCGGTCCCTCGGCTCTGAGCCGGGGCGAGGGCAGCGTGGTGCCCTCCCTCGCTTCTTCCTTTTCTCTCCGCCACGGAGAGACGTCTTGACATCGCGACCGCTGCCCTCGCCCTCGCCCTCGCCGTCGCTGGAGCTCCCCGCTAATTTCCTTTTCGTCCCTCTCCGCCGGCCCAGAGTGGCTGTCCCCACGCTTCCGCTCGGACCCGGAGCCCGGCGCGAACTGCGCAGCCGGATTCCGCACCGGCCCGAGCCCGCGGCCCGCGCGGCCCGCAGCCTCCGCGCTCGCCCCTCGCGGACCCCTGGGCGGACACGGCCCGCCGGCTCGGCGCCCTTTCGCTCGGTCCGTCGCTTTCAGCCAACTCGTTTACTAAGAAGAGCATTTTACTTTTCACTCTAGATTACTGGTGATATTTTTCTTGCACTGCGGGAATTAACATTTTGTATTATTTAAAATATTTTAATTATGTCTCTTCTCAGAGCAGTATTCTGGTCAGTTCAATGACATTGAGAATATCCTAGCACATAAACGATTAGTACTTTTAATTTTTAATACTGTAAAATTAAAGTACTGGTTTGATCTGTTAATTCATCATTATTAAATATGTCGTTGCTTTCCTGTCACCGCTCCATCATTCTCGGGCCTCCTGGCACCTTAGTGATATCTAAGGTGTTACTAATATCCAGGTAATTATTAGATCTAGTATTCGAATGGGTCACGTTAATCTATTGTTATTTTCATTTTTATTGGGAACCCCTAAAATGCTTCCGTTGCTGGCTCCTCGGTCAGTTTATTTTGTCACAGTTTCAATAAATTGTTATTTACCATAACTTGTCGTATTATTGTTTTCAAAATTGATGTTAATTTTCTTCACATCCTTATAATACTTGTTATTTTATCATTATTTGTTTTGTTAGAATTGTTCACATATTCCAGGTATTCTTCATCACATCGTTACAATATCTTGTTACTTTGTCATTATTTGTAATGTTACGATCTTAATTCCCCGGCTATTTTTCATCACATCATTATTCCTTGTTACTTTGTCATAATTTGTAATATTGCTGTAGTTCATAATAGTCTGATTATTTTTCATCCCATTGGTAGGATACTTCTATTACTCTACTATTATTTATCATGTTGTTGAGACTATTAATACCTTGGTAATAAATTGTCATATTATTCCAGCAATTCTTGTTGCTGTCTTTGTTTATATTAGTATTGCTCTAAAGATTTTGGTTAATATTTATTTTAATAATTCACTATTGTATCAATAATAAATTATATGATAGTATTCCATCGATACTACTAATATTAGTGTTTCCCTTAATAGTATTTTAAACTGTTCACCTTTTTCCTATAGTTTTGTCTTTGTTACTATTTCCTATACTATTGCTATTTATTTTAATACAATGGTTCTTATCAAATTATTCCTGTATTTGGAGTTACTTTGTCTATAATCCTTTTAAATTTGGAATTACAATTTTCACTTTGTTCTGAAAGGGACTACTATTCTTGTTTTAAAGTGTGAGTACTGTTAGTTTTGCCGCTTAGCCTTGTTTCTTTGGCAATTGCTCATATTCTGATAATTCTCGATCATCGATAATTATTTATATATGATGCTCCTTGCTTTAATTTTGACGAGCCTGCTGCATCCAAGGCCCTGAAGTCCAGCATTCCGACCACACACTTCTACAACGATATCGCCCGGGCCCTCTTCTTGGCCTTTCTTATTCTGCAAACACCAGTTTCAAGACCACCGCTCCGCTCGTCTCTCGGCTGAACCTTGTTCCTTTGGCGCTGGCGCTGTCGTTGCTTTGCCCTTGGGTCGCTAGACCCAATTCATCCCGTTACTCGGAGGCGAGGAGGGCTCGCGCCCCAAATCGCTGGGAGTCGGGCCGAGGCGGCAGCCTGATCTGCAGCGCATCGCGCCACCCTCCTGCAGCCTTGCCGGTCCCTGAGGTTCTTCCCCGGGTCTCGTTACTCGCCTCTTTTTAGTTCATCCTCCTCTGCCCGCAGCCTCACGCTGGGCTCAGGGTGGTCCCCGCCCCGCACGCCAGGCTCACCCCAGCCCCGCAGGAACCCACACTCACCCTAACTGCGCTGCTGCATGCGGAGGCGCCTGCGGCCCGAGGTCCACTGCAGGCTCGGGTCCGAGGGGCACGGGACGGTGGGGGCACCGACTCGGGGCCACTGGGTCAGTGTCCCGCTACCCGCCGCGCCCTCGGGGCCGGACACATCCCGGCTCTGGAGCGGGCCCTTGATCTCCGACGCTGCACTTTGGGGCCTCAGCTCCCTCCTCCCCCTCCCTCCCTCCGGGGCCGCCACCCCCCTGCGCTGACGTCGCCGCTGTCAATCAGTCTGCGCCCGCCGCCCCCCGGGGAGGGGGGCTCCAGGGTCCCCTGGCTCCGCGGCCCCAGGACCCCGAGCCCCCGAGAGGGCCTCGCGATCGCCCACCGCGCGCCTAGGTGCCCTCCCTGCGGCCCTTGGGCCCCGCCGGCGCGGCCGGGGCCGGGAGCCCCGCATGGTTTAGATTAGAGGGGCGGGAAGAGACCGAGAGAGCGGCCGGGCAGGGCGGCACGGCTTGCTCCAGACTCGACAACCGAGACGGCGCGGCACCCCCGAGCTGCGGTGCGCGCGGCGGGGCCTGGTCGGGCCGGGGCCCCACTTGCAGTACTTGCAGACAGCCGCCCTCCGCGGAGCCCCGGCCGCGGACTCGGCGCCCGCGCACACCTCCGCCCGGGACCCGCTCCCAGCCGTGCACGCGGCGGCTCGGCAAGCCCGCGGCCCCGGGGGCGGGAGCGCAGCGCCCCACGCACCGCCCCGCACTCGTCCGACCATGCCCCTCACACATTCTCACACCTCCGCGCTCCGACCTGCGCGCTCCTGCTCCCGGGCTCCGGGCGCGGGCTCCGGGCGCGGGCGCCACGGCCAGGGCGCGGCCCCTCCGCTCTCCGGCCCCTGCGCGGCCCGGGCCTGGCGGGCAGCGGGCGCCGACCCGGCCTGGCGCGCCTCGCAGTCGGCCGCGGAGGTCACGGGCCAGGCGGCCGGGCCTGGAGCGGCGGCGGCGGGGAAGTCCCGGGCCGGCCTCTGAATCCGAGCCGAGGCCCCCGGCTTCAAGGTGCCAGGGCTTGGCAGAGTCTCTGGGCGAAACTGCGGCGACGGCCAAGACTCCGCCGGCAGCCTCAAGATCCCAGAAAGCTGAGGAGGAAGTCCAGGGCCTGCTCCAGTCTAGGAAGCTCAGACCACTGCGCAGGGAGCTAGCCGGCCTCTGTGCCTCAGAAAGTGAGGCCCCCTCACTGCCTAGACCTCCCTGCCCAGCCTCTGACTCTCCACTCCCTCTGTCTCCACTTACCTCTCTTTCTCTATGTCTGTACCTCGCCACGGGACCCTTCGGCTCCACAGGCAGACAGATCCATGTGGACCTTAGCCCACGTCCAAGCCTCACAGCCTGTCACATGCCCAGAATACTGAGGCAAGGCTAGGTCTGCCTGCCCATCCCACAGGCCCCAGAGTCCCCTGTCAACAGGATTCCCAGATTAGTCCCTTGGTCCTCAGCCTGGGCTGCATCCCTCCCTCCGCTGGTGTCTTCAACAGTTCCAACCAGCCCCTGTTCCTTTCCAGACTTTTACCTCAAAATCAGATTGAAGGGAACAGGGCCGGGAAATTCCTTCCCTGGATGGATCTGTCCCCTTTCTAATACTGGGAATGGAAAGCCAGCATCTGTGCCTCCCCCACTACCCCTGCACTCAAAGGTAGAAGCAAAACACCAACTCTGGAAAGCCAAGTGCTGCTCTCAGGAGCCTGGAACCCATCCCCACAGTGGGCCCACTGCTCAAGAATCAGATTCTGTTACTCCATCTTCCCCTCACAATTTGTCTCATGGAGTCTCAAACCAGGAGGGGGAGGTAAGGTCTAAGGGATAGAGAAGCTTAATCCTCCTCCAATCCTGCCTTCTCCTGGAGTGGAGAAAGGAAAGGCCCTGGTGTTTCAGAGACGCCTGGGGAGTCATGTTTCCCGTGTTAGGGAGAACTGGATGACACGTCTCAGCTTCTGCTCCCAAGCCCCCTCCCATGCCCTCTCCAACAGCCTGTAGGGAAATCCCTTGCAAATAAATAGTGTACAGACTAACCAACCAACTACTGTGTGGGATGGTGAACAGGGAGGGCAGTGAATCATCAGGTACCATGAGAAGACTACACTTAGGCCAGATTCTGGAAAGAATTTGTTGACAACCATTGGAAGAAGTTCATAATGAAACCACCTAGAGTTGCTCTTTAAAGAAACTAGAGTGGAGACTTTCTATAAGTGCAAGGCTTTCTGGAGACTCACGGGAGATACTCCGAATCAGTATCAACTAGGAGAAATGAGATACAGGAAGGACAGGCAAGGGTTTGGCGATGAAAAGGAAGGGGCAAACCAGCCAGCAACTAAGAGAGAAAAGGAAGTTAGATATACACATTCTCCATTAGTAGGATGGAATTCTTTGTTTCCTTGATTCTCACACACACATTTTTTTTTCACATTTTGACATCTCTGAAATTGGGATGCATCTTAGAATCAATGGTAGTTTAATTCATTGCAATGTTGTAGTTTAATTCGTATTGTTTCTTCTTAGTGGTACTTAAAATCATAAAAAAGTGTAGTACTTGTTAATAAATGGCCTGTGGAGAAAAGAAAAAGACCGGTGGTGGTTTGTTGTTGGTGTTGTTGTTTTTCCCAAAATGGATTTGAGGAGTTCAAAGTACAAACTCTTCTCAACCAGCTAAGCAAATAGTTGACCATCTATCACACAAGCTTGGGTTGGCTTGGGGGAAGCCCTCTGGTTTGGTGTCAGGCTTACCTTGGTTTTAAAATCTGGCTCTAAATCCTGGCTCGTTTAGCAGCTGTGTGATCTTGGGCAAGCCCCTTAACACTTAAATAAAATGGAGATAATCAGGGCAGGCCGGGTGGCTCAGCGGTTTAACGTCGCCTTCAGCCCAGGGCCTGATTCTGGAGACCCGGCACTGAGTCCCACGTGGGGCTCCCTGAATGGAGCCTGCTCCTCCCTCTGCCTGTGTCTCTGCCTCTCTCTCTCTCTCTCTGTGTCTCTCATGAATAAATAAATAAAATCTTTTTAAAAAATGGAGATAATCACACCAACCTAATAGCTTATTGTGAGGTTTGGCAAAGTTAATACATGTAAATTCCTAGCATATGTTAGGTAGTTAAGATGTTCCACGTATTCCTAAAATTTGTTTTATTCTACCTCTGTTCTAAAAAGGCTTGAGATGATTTATAACCAAAATAAGTTAATAAAAACACAAGTAAGATTTTTTATTTATTTGGGTTTTTTTTAAGATTTTTTTTATTTGAGAGAGAGAGAGAGAGAGCACAGAGGGAGAGTCAGTGGGAGAAGCAGACTCCCCGCTGAGCAGAGAGCCCTGAGGATATGGGGCTCAATCTCAAGACCCTGAGATCATGACCTGAGCCAAACATAGCCACTTAACCGATCCCCACCCAGGCACCGCCCCCCCCCCCCCAACTTTTAAAGTAGTTTCTCCTGTCAATTTTTATTTGTATGTCTGTACAGTGTCTAACTATTTACAAAGTGGTTTCACAGCTACTATCTCATCTGATGCTGTATTATATCCATTATATCTCCATTTTATGGATTCATTCATCCAAAGTAATATTTATCAAGTGCTTATTACTATGTGCCAGACACATAAAAAGGAAAGGCTAATTGGGTAGTTTATTAGTTCTATTAGTCAACTGATTGACTAACCAGTTACTAACCACAAATTCACTAATGAATGACCTGCAAACTTACTAATTAATCACCCAAATAATCAACCCCAAGGGAGCAGGGGCTACAGGATAAACTGAAGAATCCCAGTTGGTGCAAATGAAGTGGCTTGCTCAGAGGTGAGGGGAGGTTTTGTTGAAGATGACTACTTGAGCTGGCACCATAGTGTGGTGAAAAGCAAATTACAGATTTTTTTAAAACCTAGGTTTTTGGAGTATTTCATAAATACCAATGTCCAGACCCACCCCAGACAAACTGAGTTAGAATCTCTAACGACAGGATCAAAGTTGAAAATCACTGCTGTAGGCAAATCATGGAAATGTCTCCCTTGCTTCCCTAGTCTCCCTTGTAGGTAGGAGTGGTCATGTGACCCAATGTTGACCAACAAACCTAAGCCAAAGACTGGCGGGAAGGTCAGGAGGGAATATTTTGGTTTATTGATAAAGGAGAAGACAATCTTCTTTCCTTCTATGGATGAGATATCTGGAATTCTCACCCTCTAGAGACCCTGATGCAAGGACAAAGGCCAATATATCAGAACAAAAGGATATCAGAACAAAAAGAGCCTGATGGCATCAATGAGGAGGTAAACCAGTGCCAGACTGCTTCTTGTAACGTGAGAAAAATAAACCTATTTCTTGACATCATTGTTAGTATAGGTCTCTGTTACTTATAGCCAAATACACTCCAGAGGTGTGTAAAGGTCCCAACTCCATAAAGAAAGCTACATATCTGAATGTCTGTGTGTATCCTTGTGCATTTGCACGTATCTTTGACATCAAATTCAGGACGCCAAATCTCTCCCCCTACACCCCTTTCCCAGCCATGTTACTTTGTGTGTGTTGCTACCTAAGCCCTGGGGTCCTTATTAAGTCCCCCAAAGGGAGAGGATGGGCGAGGCAGCAAGGAATTCACTTGTCTCCTGCGGCTTTATTGTCACCCAGTAGCCCCAAATCTTGGTTCTAGGTTTTCTGGCCACATCCCCTTAGGATTAACCAAGCTCAGGATAACTGGGGTGGGAGCAGGGGCTTGAGCTCATTCTGGAAATTGGAGGATTGAGCAACAGGAATGGGTAGTAGGTGGCAGCTGCTGCAGGTGCTTCCCCTTGTACCCCAGGTGCAATTCTGCTCACCTGACCTCTCACCCTGGCCTCACAGGCATTCCCCCACAAAGAGAAATAGGAAACTTCCAGTGAGAAGAAACTGAAGACTAGGCTGCTTTGAGCCCCCGCAGGCCCAAGGATGGAGGCAGTGATTTACCAGGTGAGTACTTCCTAGAACTCTCAGCTGAGACACTACAGAGATAAGGAATGAATGATCAAATCTGGGTTTTGCAGTCAGGGCTAGCAATCCAGGCCTTTTGTTCCAGAGTCCTTATCCATAGGTGGACTGTCTGCAGGTCAGACTTTCCATCACTCTACCTGCTCCTGCCCTGCTGCACTTCTTTCCATTTCCTCCAATAGGACTTCTCTGAAATACTCATTTTACTATCTGTCAGAGGAGGGTATATCGACTAGGGTTGGTTGGGTAAAAATATGCCTAAGTCAAAGAATGTATTTCACTATCCAACATCCCATCTTTTCTTTCCTTCTCTTTCTCTCCTCTATTCTTCCTAAGCACAAACTGTCCAAAACTGGGTCCTCAGAGGGTTTTTTTGAATGAGGAGCTGGAACAAACTAGGACTCTCTAAGAATGAAAGAGTATGTGAGCTATCAGAAAGTCCTTGGAATTTTAAGTTAAAAAACCTGAATTCAGGTCCTCGGTAGGGAGGGACCTGAATGTGATCAATTTAAAGCCTGTTTCCTCATCTGTAAAATGCATTTACAGAGGGACCTAGAATATGATCAATTTAAAGCCTGTTTCCTCATCTGTAAAATGAATTTAATAACAGCCATCTCAAAGGATACTAGAAAGGATGAAGTGATATCACATAGATAAAAGTACTTGGAGGGCTCATAATAGCTAACATTTTTTATTTTTAATATTTTATATATTTATTTGTCAGAAAGAGAGCACAAGACACAGGGAGGCAGGCTCCCCACTGAGCAAGGGGCGGATGTAGGACTCGATCCTAGGACCCCAGAATCATGATCCCAGCTGAAGGCAGACATTCAACTGACTGACCCACCCAGGCATCCCAATAGCTAATGTTTATTGAGCACCTACAATGTGCCTGGCAGGATTCTAAGAGTTTTTTATGTGCTTACCCTTATTTCAACCTTGCCAAATTATCAGGTGAGTACTATAATGATTCTCATTTCATAGATGAAGAAATTGGGTAACACACCTAAAGTCATACAACCAGGAAACAAAGTCAGGATTTGAACCCAATTAGTCTGGAACTCCAGTGTCCATGCTTTTAAATATACTGCTCTATGATCATTTAACCTAACTAAGCCCATTTCATTTGTTAAACAAGGATAATAGTACCTCCCCCTACAGTGTTGCTGTAAGAGTGAAAATACTGCCTGACACATAATAACACTATTGTCATTATTGTAAACAGGACTTCCCCAAGGTCTCACAGTTAGAAAAGACTCATGGGACCTCTAAGATTCCAGAACCCAAGATCTTTACCATTATTGTTCATTTTCTAAAAATTAAAATACCTACCTAAAGACCAAAGACTTAGTCATTTCTCTTCAGACTCCCAAAAGAAAGACATAGTACAGGGGAATCTGGGTGGCTTAATTGGTTAGGTGTCCAACCATTGATCTCAGCTAAGGTCTTGATCTCGGGGTCATGAGTTCAAGCCCCACAATGGGGTCCACGCTGGGAGTGAAGCCTACTTAAAAAAAAAAATAGGACATAGTACATCCTTCATGGTCCCAGGAACATCATGCTCTGTCTCCCCACTGACCCTCACCAAGCTGGCCACTGGAAGAGTCAGGAGAACTCATGGAAGTGGGCTGCTCATTCACCAGGACACACTGGAGGTAGAATGGAGAGCACTGTATACAGACTCTACCACAGCTTTTCTTATGCAAAGATGGTGTTGATGGCCCCTTTTAGCTGCTAACACCACTGTTGGCCAAAAAAAAAAACAATGTTCACTAAATCAGGCACAAATGGGAATAAGGATAAATGTGCATTCTTCTGGAATAAAATCCTCTGTGACAGGCCTTTTTCCTTGCCTCCAAGATCCATAAGCTCCCTTCATCTATCTAATGTCTGGGAAGTGCCTCCTAACAGCTAGCTTCAACCCCTCTTGCTGCATGGTCCATTCTATGTCTCTAAAGAATCAGAGGCATTCTGGGGCTCTGTTAACTGGTCAGACCTTCACAGTCTGAGTTGCCATCCCCTCATTTCAGCCACCAAAGCTGGGTGGATGGAGCTGTCCAAGGAGCCCTGAGCCTAAGAGCTATGCCACACTGGCGCTGAACAGGCACAGACCCCAGTCTGAGTTCCTGGTTGACAGGGCCCAAACCTGTGGCTCCCCCAGAATTCAGCCGACCCCAGAGGGGAGGGGAGGGAGGGTCCCTAGGGTCAACCCCCATGTCCCTGCATTTTCTAAAGTTCCTCCTTTGAACACGTCCCTTTATTTATTGGGCCTCATTTAACCTCAGCCTTGTCCTCCTGAGATCATTTATCTGGTAACTGTCATTCAGCCTGCTATGGCATTGACGTCATAATCCTATTGATTTCCTCCAAGCTAGTTGGGGGGTTTCCTCGACATCTTCTGTAGGGGCTGATTCCCAGTTCTGATCATTACGGAGGAGGAGGAGGCCTCAGACTGCTATGCATTTGCCTAGAGGACCATCTCGGCGTTCCTCGTTCCCAACCTGGCCCTTCCCAGGCTGGGAGAGACGCATCTGTGCGGCAGCCTCGGTTGCTGAAGTGCGAGGTGAAGCCGCTCACTGCCCACCGCCACCTCCGGGAGCTCCCTGAGTGGCTACTGAGGCCGTCCTTCAGTGCAAGAGGCCTGGGCTTCACCAATCGCAGCTTTGCTTGGCCCGGAACCCCGCCCCTCTCCGCCATCTTGGATCCGGAGGGGTAAGGGGGCCCCAGTCAGCCCTGGGGAAGTGGGTGAGGGTGGGGTGAGGCCGCCGCTCCAGCCCACGTGGCCGCGACCTGCGCCTTCCCGCCACCTGCGGCCGGGGCCTGGCCCCTGTCGAGCTGCAGCTGCAGCTCCCAGACACCACCCCAGCCCGTCGCCAGGGGATTAGTGTCCGTCTGTGGGCTGGGACAACCTCAGTGGGGGTTGTCCCTGGCCCAGACGATGGCTCCCCTTCACCCTTCCCCAGGACCCCTTCCCCAGAGTCCAGCTTGGGCAGAGGGGATTGTGTTGGGGGGTCTGACAGCCTGGGGTGCTGATCTCTCCCAGAGCTGAGGTGTGGGGTGACGGGAGTCCCCCTCCCCGCCAAGCCTGAGCCACATGTGCTGGGAAGTTCATTTCCCCTTGTTTTGCAGAACGGGCTCAGGGATTGACCCCGGGAGTGACCCCAGTGTCAGGAGGCATTAATGATCTCCATACGGGCAATAAACAGGCAGACCGGCTGGCTTGGTGTGGAGGTGCCCTGGAATGGGGCCGCCTTATTAGCCTCACATTCGCTCATGGGTAGAGGCTTAATTAGCAGGGGCTCCCTCATCCGTCTCCCCTCCCCCAAACATCCTTGAGCTCAATGGGAACATGGTTGGAGACACTGGAGTTCTCTGGCTGGTTCCTTTGCTCCTCATGGGCCTCCTCAAGAGGCAGACTCTTCAGCCGTCAGCTTGGCCATTTGTCTACCTCTAACAGGACTTGGAACTTGGTCCTCCTGATAAAGCCTCTCTTGTTTTTAAAAGCCCCCAGAGGCCAAGACCATGCATTCTGAGTCAGCTCACTTTTTTGTCTACAAGAACCTAGGAACAAGAAGGCCTTACTCTTCTTTAACTTAAATCTCTCCTATTTGAATTTGGGCCCAATTTTCCCAAAGGGAAATTTCTCAAGGGAATAAATAGGTGGTTACCAGCTTGTATGTGGGTGCGGGTAGGAAGGGGGGTGATCCTCAGCAACTGCCTAAACTATTAAAAGCACCCTCTGATGTATCCCATCTCTTTCTCCAAATTCATTTCCATCAGATTGGTTCCTTATTATAGGTGTGTGACTTAACCTTTTTGGGCTTCACTTTTCTTATCTGTCTAGTTCATTTAAGATTCACCGAACACTACATGGTAGGCACAGTGCTAAGGGCTAGAGAAGTGAAGCAGAGGAAAACCCAGGCCCTACTTGAGGGGAGCTCCCAAACTAGTGTGGGAGACAGACAGACTTGTAAACGCATGCAGTAATAAAATGTGCTCAGGGCTGTAATCTAAGTCCATATTGGGTATGATGAGAGTATGAAAGAGGGAGGTACCAACTTATCCTGCCTCGTTGAGGAAGGTTCCATGAGCAGATACATCTGAACCCATCTTTTAAAGATGAATATGTATGTGATCCTGAGGGAGAATGTGACAAAGATATTTCAGGAAAAGGGAAGAACCTGGAGGAAGGCACAGAGGACATGTTTGAGGAGCAGTAGGGCTGCAGTGGTAGAAAATGAAGCTTTGTGGGAAGGTAGAGTTTGGGAAGGGGCTTCTAAACTGTGTTAACAACTTTATCTAGACAGCCATTGCAGTACATTGAGTTCCACAGAAATAGCACCAGGGCACTTGAGAGCCAGACAGGCACTGACTGGGTACCTCTGAGCCTTAATGAGGAAAAATAAACATGGGCAAAGGAGATCCTAAGAAGGATCCTGAGAGGCAGAACTTCATCATGTGCATTCCTTCTGCTAACTTGCTGGCTGGGGCACAAGATGAAGTGTGAAGATGCTTCAGCCAACTTCTCAAAGTTTTCTAAGTAGTGCTCGGAGAAGGGGAAGACATGTCTTCTAAAGAGAAAGGAAAATTTGAGGACATGGCAAAGACTGACAAGGCTCATTATGAAAGAGACATGAAAACCTGTATCTGTAGCTTCTAATGAAGAAATAATAGAAAAGTTCAAGGATCCCATTGTATCCAAGAGGACTCTTTGGCCTTCACCTTGTTTTATTCTGAGTAACGTCCAAAAGTCAAAGGAGAACGTCTGGGTCTGTCCATTGATGATGTTGCAAAGGACCTGGAAGAGACTTGAAATAACACCGCTGCAGATGACAGGCAGCCTCGTGAGAAAAAAGCTGCTAAGTGGAAGGAAAAATAGGAGAAGGATATTGCTGTATACCAAGCTGCAGGGAAGTTGATGCAGCAGAAACAAGAGATGTCTAGGGCTGAACAAAGCAAGAAAAAAAAGAAGGTGAGGAAGATGATGATCATGGTGAAAAAGTTGGTTCTTGCGAAGTTTTTTTTTTTTTTCTTGTCCAGAAAGCATTTAACTCCCCTGAACCCAATTCACTCCTTTTAATGTAGTAAAAAAAAAAAAAAAAAAAAGGAATGTAAGGCTGTGTGAGATTTGTTTTTAAATTGTACAGTGTCTTTTTTTTAAATAATTGACACACTACCAAATGTGTCTTTCACTAACCCTATCGCATTGTATTTTTAACTAACCTTTGTAGGTGCAGTATGGACATGGAAATTTAAAGCAGGTTCTTGTTGGTGCACAGCCCAAATCAGATGTATGGGGATGATAGTTTTGTCATCTTCCATTGATTCTCACACAACTTACATGAAATAATTGTTTTTCTGTTCACTCTGTAATTGCAAAAAAAAAAAAAAAGTTGCAGCTGTTTTGTTGACATTCATTTTTTTTTTAGATTTTATTTATTTATTTATTTATTTATTTATTTATTTGGGAGAGAAAGAACATAAGCCAAGGTTGGGGCAGAGGGGGAAGGAGAAGTAGATTCTCCACTAAGCCAGAAGCCCGACACGGGACTTCATCCCGGGACCCCAGGATCACGACCTGAACCTAAGGTAGATGCTTAACCAACTGAGTCACCCAGGTGCCCCTGTTTTTTTTTTTTTTTTTTTTTTATTGGTGTTCAATTTACTAACATACAGAATAACCCCCAGTGCCCGTCACACATTCACTCCCACCCCCCTCCCTCCTCCCCTTCCAACACCCCTAGTTCGTTTCCCAGAGTTAGCAGTCTTTACGTTCTGTCTCCCTTTCTGATATTTCTCACACATTTCTTCCCCCTTCCCTTATATTCCCTTTCACTATTATTTATATTCCCCAAATGAATGAGAACATATAATGTTTGTCCTTCTCCGACTGGCTTACTTCACTCAGCATAATACCCTCCAGTTCCATCCACGTTGAAGCAAATGGTGGGTATTTGTCATTTCTAATAGCTGAGTAATATTCCATTGTATACATAAACCACATCTTCTTTATCCATTCAGATAAAGGGCTAGTTTCCAAGATCTATAAAGAACTTCTTAAACTCAACACCAAAGAAACAAACAATCCAATCATGAAATGGGCAAAAGACATGAACAGAAATCTCACAGAGGAAGACATAGACATGGCCAACATGCACATGAGAAAATGCTCTGCATCACTTGCCATCAGGGAAATACAAATCAAAACCACAATGAGATACCACCTCACACCAGTGAGAATGGGGAAAATTAACAAGGCAGGAAACAACAAATGTTGGAGAGGATGTGGAGAAAAGGGAACCCTCATACACTGTTGGTGGGAATGTGAACTGGTGCAGCCACTCTGGAAAACTGTGTGGAGGTTCCTCAAACAGTTAAAAATAGACCTGCCCTACGACCCAGCAATTGCACTGCTGGGGATTTACCCCAAAGGTGCCCCTGTTTTATTGACATTCTGAATGCTTATAAGTAAATACAAATTTTTAAAACATAGGTCTGAAATTTTTCTTGAGGGGAAGCTATAGTCTTTTGCTTTTGTCTATTTTGGATCACATGAATTATTTAAGGTATTTATCTTTTCATTTAGTTAGCTGATAAGTAGCTTTTGTCTATACACCTGCATATAATGAGGGCAATAAAAGTTGAATTGAGACAGAAAGAAACAAACAAAAAACCAAAAAAACACCCCTATCTAAGGGCAATTGGAAGCCAAAAGGGTTTTTAGGAGGGAAGAGGGCTGGAGTGATCAGGCTAGGGTGGGAAGATTTTGAGGTGAAGAGTGGCGTCAGGGAGACAGCTTTTGGAGGCAGTGAGATTAATAGAGTATTTAGGAGAAGTGGAGTAGGAAAGAGGCAGGGCAGAAGCTAAGGCTGTTTCTGGGCAGGAATATGATAGACATTTGTAATTTTCACTCCCTGGGTCACTCCGCTTTTTTTACATTCAGAAAAGTTGATAGTTTTAGGGGAAAGAATCATTCCCATTGAGAATTTTGATGTGACTGTCAGTGAAGGGGCTCTGTCCATCCATGTTAGATGCTCTCTTCCCAGAATTCTAATCTTGAACGTAATGGCAGAAAGAAGGAAGAAATGTGAGTTTAATCTTCCTTTCTGGGCCTCAGCTTCCTTATCTGTATGTATCATTTAACATTCAAGAAACACTGCGTGGTCCATAACATTTTTTTTAAAGATTTTATTTATTCATTTGACAGAGAGAGCACAAGCAGGGGAGCGGCAGAAAGAAGGAGAGGCAGAAGCGGCCTCCCCACTGAGCAGAGAGCCTGATGCAGGGCTCCATCCCGGATGCTGGGATCATGACCTGAGCCAAAGGCAGATGCTCAATCAGCTGAGCCACTCAGCGACCCCAGGTAACATTCTTTTTTTTTTTTCCCCAGGTAACATTCTTATACTACATTCTTCCATCTTCATTCACCTGCACCCATTGCTTGGCTCCCCAGAACTGCTCAGCCTCTGTCACTTGTAAGCCTGGATCTTCAGCCTTTCCTTCAAGCTGGTGAGTGGATCTGTCCTTCCAGTAAATTCCCTCTCTGCTTAAGCCAGCCAGAGGTTTGTTCCAGTCATGACAAGACTGAAGTTGGAAATACAAGAGCTGAAGATTTGGAACACATTGAGGCATGGTGGTGGTGGTGGTGGGGTTATACTGGTAGTTGATGAGGTCACTAAGGGAGAATTCATAGAAAGAGAAAAGAAGACCAAGAAGAGAGTCTGGAGGATGTGGAAAAGAAGAAAGGAAACCGACATGCAACCTAAGAAGGGTCAGTTAGAGTTGGCCAAGACAGAGTGCAATCCTGGCAAAAAAGAGAACTTTTTCAGAGCAAGGGAGCGGTCAGCAGTGTAAAATACTGGCAAGGGTGTCAAGGAGGGGATGTAAATGATTAGGGGAGGGAGGCAATTAGAGGTCACTGGGGACCTTAGGAAGAGCAGATCAAGTGCAGGGGAGAGGAGTCTACCTGCTTCCCAGCCTGTAGGAGGATCAAATCAGTTGGCTTTAGTAAATGGGGAGGGGCCACCAAATAAGAGAGACAGACACTCTAGTTTCCCTGGGCTTCTGGAAAGAGCAGTAGTGCTGGCCTTCTCTATCATCCTTCCCTCTTTTGCATGGTTACTAAAATTTGCCAGCAAGCCCCTACATACCACTGGAGCCCTCACCCACCCAGGAGGCCTGTCCCAGGGGGTGGGGAGGGGGGGGGCGTCTGTCTCAGATTCACTTAGCAGCACAGGGGCCCAGCTGAGAGGCTGAAGTCAGCCCTGCCTGTTGTCCTGGATTCTACTTCTGCTGCTTTAGAGTCAAATATCTCCTTGTAGAGAATTTGGCAATCACAGCCAGATGTGAAGGAAACAAAAGAGATAACCACTGTCAACATTTTGCCAGATTACCTTCTTTTTTTCTTTACTTTTTTTTTTTTTTTTTAAAGATTTTATTTATTTATTCATGATAGTCACACAGAGAGAGAGAGGCAGAGACATAGGCAGAGGGAGAAGCAGGCTCCATGCAGGGAGCCCGATGTGGGATTCGATCCTGGGTCTCCAGGATCGCGCCCTGGGCCAAAGGCAGGCGCCAAACCGCTGCGCCACCCAGGGATCCCTCTTTTTTTCTTTACTTAAAAAAATATATATTTTTTAAATTATGAAACAAAATAGATCTAGAAAAGTGAGTCATTGGCTTTTCAGATGAAGGTTGTTTTCATGAACTATTGAACACTGTTTTTGTATATTTAAGCACTGGTCCGCAATTTTTATAATTTTTCAGGATTTTCTTTTTTTTCCCTAATTAATATTTAGCCCATTACTTATGCTCTTGACAACTTATACAAGCAAAGAGTTGGAATAGCAGAAATGTTATTTAATTAAACTATGGCCACTTCACTTACCATATTGTGTATGTATGGTATGATTGAAATTTTGCAAACAATTAATTATATCTGCAGGGACCCACAGCCAGCTGTGATTGGTAGTTGTCTCAGACAAGGTAAGATTATGGATGTTCTTCATCATTTTCTGTGGCTTATTTCTTTATTTGGTTTGTATATAAATTTTTCTATAATGAGTATGTATTTCTGTTTTAATAAGAAAAATAGAAATAAGAACAATAATAATTAACAGCTGACTGTAAAAACTTACCATATGCTAGTATGCTAAATGCTTGATGTAAGTTCTCTTATGAAAGCAACGACATAACATAAACACTATTATCCACTTTTTCTTTAATATTTATTCATTTATTTATTTATTTGAGAGAACACATATATGCTCATGAGCCAGGGGAGGGGCAGAGAGAGAGGGAGAGAGAGAATTTGAAGCAGACTCCCCGCTGAGCTGAAACCAAGAGATGGGCCCTCAACTGACCAAGCCACCCAGGTCCCCCACTATTATCCACTATTATTTTAAAAATAAACTTTATAGAGGTGCCTGGGTGATTCAGTTGTTTAAGCATCAGCCTTTGGCTCAGGTCATAATCTCAGGGTCCTCGGATCAAGCCCCACATCTGGCTTCCTGCTCAGTGGAGAGTCTGCTTCTCCCTCTTCTCCCTGCTTATGCTCTTTGTTGCTATCTTTGTCTCTCTCTCAAATAAATAAATAAAATCTTTTAAAAAAATAAAATAAACTTTTTATTTTAGAATAGATTTGAAGGAAAGCTGCAAAGATAGTAATATAATTCCCATATTGCTCACACTAGTTTCCCCTATTGTTAACATCTTGCATTAATATGGTGTCATTGTCACAACAAATTGATTGATATTGGTACATTATTATTAAGTAAGGTCTATACATACTTTATTCAGATTTCCTTAGGTTTAACCTAATATCCTTTGTCTGCTCCAGAATCTCATATAGGATATCACATTACATGTAGTCTCCTTAGGCCATTCTTGGCTAAAACCCTTTCTCCAATTCTCCTTGTTTTTGATGACCGTGACAGTTTTAAGGAGTGCCAATCAGATATTTTGTCAGATGCCCCTTAATTGGGGTTTTATGTATTCAGTCATTTCTATCAATACAACCTCATGGATATTTTAATTTTATACTTTGAGTTAAAATCCAATTCTATGTTATTTATTTTGTCACCCAAAATGTTCCTGTTCTGGCCACTTGGAGCTCTTTCTCTGGCTGGTTTCTGTTTGCCTTTGACATACCATCATTATTATCCCCCTCTTAGAGATGAAAAGACTGAAGTCAAGAGAAGATGAATAAAAGCCCCAGGATTATACTGATGGTCAGTAGGAGTCTCTTTCTAACATCCAGGCAGAAAGTATGACTACTATACTTCACTGCCTTTTGAAGTGATTTTGCAACCTTGAGATATCATTGAGGATTTCTATCTTCTCAAAGTGTTTTAAATCTACTTTTATTTTTTATTTATTTACTTTATAAATAACTTTTTAAAATATTTATTTATTTATTTATTTATTTATTTATTTATTTATTTTAGAGAGAGAGTGTATGAGTACACAGGCACAAATGGGGGAAGGGTAAGGAGAGAGAATCTCAAGCAGACTCCCTGCTGAGCACAGAGCCTGACCTGGGGCTTGATCTCATGACCCTGAGATTGTGACCTGAGGGTGAAGGGCATTGAGGTGGGCACTTGACGGGATGAGCACTGGGTGTTGTTCTATATGTTGGCAAATTGAACACCAATAAAAAATAAATTTATAAAAAAAAAAGAAAGAAAGAAAGATTGTGACCTGAGCTGAAACCAAGAATCAGATACTTAACCAACTAAGCCACTCAGGTACCTATAAATCTAGTTTTAAATTTCTAATTTAAAAAAAAAAATATTTAGAGCGAGAACGCTGGGCCAGAAAGGGGAGTTTAGGTACCTCCCAGAGTGAGACCCAGCGCCCGCTCCCACTCCTCGCGGGCCTTCGTCCCCGCCATGGCTGAGCTAATCCAGAAGAAGCTACAGGGAGAAGTGGAGAAATATCAGCAGCTACAGAAGGACTTGAGTAAAATCCATGTCGGGGAGACAGAAGCTTGAGGCGCAGCTAACAGAAAATAATATCGTGAAGGAGGAGCTGGCCCTGCTAGATGGATCCAACGTGGTCTTTAAACTTCTGGGTCCTGTGCTGGTCAAACAGGAGCTGGGAGAGGCTCGTGCCACAGTGGGGAAGAGGCTGGACTATATCACAGCTGAAATTAAGCGATACGAATCCCAGCTCCGGGACCTTGAGCGGCAGTCAGAGCAACAGAGGGAGACCCTGGCTCAGCTGCAGCAGGAGTTCCAGAGGGCCCAGGCAGCCAAGGCAGGGGCTTCTGGGAAGGCCTGACCCCATGGTGGGTGGGTGGGGGGGGGGGGAATGAGGCAGCTCAAGGGTCTATGCTGTAGCTAATAAAATGTGAAAACCCCTGGCTGTTTTCTGACCAGCCAAAAAAAAAAAAAAAATTTTTTTTATTCATGAGAGATACAGAGAGAGAGGCAGAGACACAGGCAGAGGGAGAAGCAGACTCCATGCAGGGAGCCTGATGTGGGACTTGATCCTGGTACTCTGGGATCACACCCTGAGCCAAAGCAGATACTCAATGGCTGCACTACCCAGGCATCCCTGACAGATTCTCATTGGTCAGAGGTAGATAGGTAGGTGGGTTACCCTTCATATGTCCTTTTAGTTTAAAGTCCTATAATTGGCTAGGGATAGTGTTTCTCACCTATGCCTGAAATGGAGATCCAGTCAAGCACTTTCTCTAAATTTACCTGATGTGAAGATTTACCTGGGATATTTATTAAGAATAAATATTCCCAGGCCTTTTCAACAATTCTGAGAAAGTCAGGGATGGAGTCCAGACATTTTTAACACTTGTAATAAGCATCTCAGGCAAGAAAGTGGGATGCAAATTCTTATTCTTAGCTCTTGGCTCATCCTTTTCATCCTAGCTCGTCTCTCTTTGAGAACTTGGCAAGCTGTGTTTCAGTCTTAGGCCTCCTGAGGGCACAACCTGCCTTATGGACTTACCAGTGGTAACCAGGTGCCCACACTGGACTGGTGTTCAGTCCTTATCTGCTGTCCTAATAAGTTCTCAAATAGACTTCTCCACATGCAAATGCATGTCCTATTTTTATTAAAGTAGAGGATGTAGTACTTAGGGTCCATGGCTTCACAGAATTTTCTTTTTTTTTTTTTTTTTTTTTTAGAATTTTCTTTTTATTTTTCAAGGTTTATTTATTTATTTGAGAGAGAGAGAGAGAGAGATTGACTGCAAATGAGGGGAGGGGCAGAAGGAGAGGGAGAGAATCCTCCAGCAGACTCCGTGTTGAGTGCAAAGCGTGATGTGGGGCTCAGTCCCAGGACTCCAAGATCATGACCCCAGCTGAAATCAAGAGAAGTCTGCTTAATTGACTGAGGCACCCAGGCACCCCTAGAGTTTTCTTTTTAATCAACTTTACTGAGATATAATTTGCATACAATAAACTGAACCCATTTAAACTATAAATTTGAAGAGTTCTGACAAACATATAACCATGCACCAATGTAACCATGACCACGATCAAGATGCAGAATATTTCCATTTCTGTAAGAGTTCCCTCAAAAGTTCCCTCTTATCCCTTTGGAGCCAATCTCTCCTTCAGCCCAGCCCCAGGTAACTTCTGCTCTTCCTGTCAAAATAGATTAATTTGCATTCTCTAGAATTACATGTAAATGGAATAAATTGTATATTCTTTTGTGTCTGGCTTCTTTTCATTCAGCATTATAACCTTGAGATTTGTCTATACCAGTAGGTAGATCAGTCCTTTTTACTGCTGAATGGTATTCCATTAAATGGAACAATTTACTTATTCAGTCACCTTTTGATGGGCATTTGTATTGTTTCCAGATTTGTCTATTGTAAATAAAGCCTCTCTAGACATTTGTGTACAACTCTGTGTATGGACATGTTTTTACTTCTCATGGAATTTTCTAGGACTAGGGTAGAGGTGGCCAGGAGTGGCGACATGTAAAACCCCTCCCTCATGCCTTAAGTCAATAAACATTTATTTGGACAATGATGTGCCAAGCCTGCACTGCAGACCAAGCAGGACAAAGAAGGCTCTCATGACCCTTTGGTGTGGTCAGCATTTTGGCAGAAGTGCTTCTGCAGAGTAAGCCAGCCCAGCCAGGGAGACCAAGAGCGCCTTGAAAATCTTCAGACCCACGTTCCAAGAAGGCTTCCTTTGGAATGCAGGTGTGTAAGGGAAAGTTTTTAATGCTTAGAGGTAAATATTTTTTAGCTAAATTATCTCTTTTTTTTCTCACTTAACACCAAGGTAGATTTCCCTGAGAGGTCGGAGTTTCTTCTAGGAGGAGAGAGAAATGTGAACAGACCGTTCTAGACCCTTCCAAATGTACCCAAATGTGAGCCTGGGCAGGGCCTCTGAACAATCAGAAAGAAAGATGTATTTGTTTCCCAGGGCTGCCATGACAACTCATCATAGACTTGTGGCTTAAACTATAGTCATTTTTCTTCTCACACTTCAGCAGACCAGAGTTGGGAATCAAGTTGCCAGTAGACCCACACTCTCTCTGAAAATTCTAAAGGAGAATCTTTCCTTTCTCATTCCAGAGTGGCTCCAGTTCTTTGGCTTGTGGCAGCATAAGTCTAATCTTCATATGGCCTTCTTGCCTGTGTTTCTCTCTGTGTCCTTTCTCTTGTAAGGACACCAGTCATTAGATTTAGGGCCCTCTCTAAACCCAGGAAGATGTCACCTTGAGATCCTTAACTGAGCCTATCCAAATAAGATCAGATTCACAGGTACGAGGGGATGGGACTTAATATATCTTTAGGAGATATTATTGAACCTACCATAGAAGGCGAAATATCAGTAGTTTTAAAAAAAAAACTTTAGCCCAAAAACTAATAGTAATACAAGTCAATATTATTACGAGTTTCCTATGTGTCAGGATCTGTCCTAAACACTAGCCATAAAATATCCCACTTAATCCTCTCAGCAATTCTGAGGCAGGTAAGATCATTAGCTTCAATCTGACAAAGGAGGAAACCATGCATGGTACCAGGAGCTTCATTAACATATCCATGGTTGCAACAAATAAGCAGTCCGACCCCAGAACCATTGCATCATTTTAGCAGGTATTGAGGAGAAGCACATCCCAGAGCATGCTCTGCCCCTGTGGTTTTTGGAGATTTTGAACATCTTTTAGGGCCTGGGAGAGTTGGGGTGGGGGGTGTAAGCAGTGGGAGGGGCCTCCCAGGCCTAAGCCTGTAGACTGGGGAGGAGGGAGAGATGGTATGTCAATCTACTGCCTGGCTGGCTCTGTCCACCAGTCCTTTTCAACCCTTGAGCCTGGGGACCACCATGAGGCAGAAGGACCAGGCAGGAACCAATACAGAATCTTGGGAATAGAAGCTGAGGTGACATCTTACTTTTGAAACATACATCTCAAGCGTAAGGCAGGAAGCCCAGCATCTGATGTGTGACAGGAATGAGGATGTTCAGGGTGAGGCTGGCCTGCAGCTGGGAGCTCCTTTGGGAGTCCCATCCAAATGGTGCAGAGGTTTGCCCTCCCTGGGAGCCAGGCTAGACTGGGCAGCCATCTTCTTGACCTGATATCTATGAATGGACTTTGTAAAGTAAGATACTGACAGCATCACAAGTACCCAGCCAAGGAGCAGAAGAGAAACAGTGAATAGAGGGGTCCTCCCCCTTCAACTAGGGTTCCCTCTACCCACTTGAAGGATTTGTACTTTTCGCTTCATTCTTCCTTAGTGAATCAACCTACTTTCTTCAGGTAACCAATTTTGAAACCTACCACTGTGCCTGGGTGGCTCAGTGGTTTAAGTGTCTGCCTTCAGCTCGGGTCATGATCCCAGGGTCCTGGGATCAAGCCCCACATCAGGCTCCCTGCTCAGTGGACTCTGCTTCTCCCTTTCCCCCTGCTGCTCCCCCTACTCAGTACTCTCTCTCTCTATCTATCTCACCTGCTTTCTCTCAATTAATAAACAAATCTTAAAAAAAAAAAAAAAAAGAAACCTACCCACTACCCATATGAACCCAAGAAAAGCTGAGACCAGTAACTGACCAACCCCAACTCTAGTGTGCAGATGGATGATACAGCAATGGCCTGTGAACAGTTCAGAAAAGCAGCCAGCACAAATTCAGTACTAGGCATATTAATAGGAGCCAATGTTTATTGATCACTCATGTGCTAGGCACCAAGCTAAGTTGTTTTTATGCATTCCCTCTTTAATTCATAGCTACCACCATGAGGTGGGATTATTACCTTGATTTCAAAGAAATTGACACTCAAACAAGTTAAAGTCTACCTGAGTCAAAAGCATTTGCTCTTGTCCCCATACATTAGTGGTTCTCAAAATGTGGTCCCTACACAAGTAGCCTTAGTATTACTGGGAACTTACTAGAAATGCAGGTGCTGAGGCCCCACTCGGACCTCCTGAATCTGAACTCTTTGGGCAGAGCCTAGCACTCATCCTCCAGGTGATCCTCATGCATGCACAAGTTGGAATACCATTGCCCTGCATTATCCCGTTTCTTTGAAGATCCAGGCAGGCCAAAATAATCTCATTTTCTTTTGTAATAGGATGTCCAGAGTGGCAGATGAAAAAGATACCCTGTCTCTAGAGTTCAGCAAACCCTTTGATCTACTTATTAAGAAATCTTAAGGAAAATGTGGAGGAGATTGATTGGGAAGGAGGCAGAACACAGCAGGATGATGAGTTACCCTTCAGGCAGATAGGATGAGTGACAGTTAGACAGTCATACCCTGAGAGTGTGAGTTGACAGGTCAGTACAAATGTGGTAGGAAGTCTCTACTGAGGAACATCCCAAAGTGCTGCCCAGTTTGGGCTTCAATAAATAGTGTAGAAGATGGCATGGTATCAGTTCAGTAGATATCACAAAGCTGGGGGAGATGGGAAGTACTTTGGATAACAAAATGTAGACCCAACATGATTTTGACCAACCAGAAACAGAAATTAAGTATAAAATCGAGCACATGATCACCATGTATGGTTGTGTAATCTGTTCCCTCCCTAGTGCATTTTACTTGGGTTGAGGGATTAAATGGGAGCTGAAATAAAGGCACTTTAGTCAATTTCACCCACAAGAGGAGGACCCATTTTGAAGTTGATGTTAAAGGTTATTTTATGAACTTGCAGCAGTATTAACCCATTATTTTTTTTAACTGGGGTAAAATATATACGACATAAAAATTGCATTTTAATCATGTAAACAATTTTTTTTTAATTTATTTATGATAGTCACACAGAGAGAGAGAGAGAGAGAGAGGCAGAGACACAGGCAGAGGGAGAAGCAGGCTCCATGCACCGGGAGCCCGACATGGGATTCGATCCCGGGTCTCCAGGATCGCGCCCTGGGCCAAAGGCAGGCGCCAAACCGCTGCGCCACCCAGGGATCCCGTGTAAACAATTTTTAATTGTGGTAAAACATATGTGATGTAAAATTTATATTTTTGATAAATTTTCATTGTACAGTTCAGTGACATTAAGTACATTCACATTTTGTGCAACCATCAGCAATATCTATTTCCAAAACATTTTCATCATCCTAAACAGAAACTGCACCTAGGAAGCAACAATTCCTCATTTCCCTCTTCTCTCAGCCTCTGGTAACCTCTAGTCTACTTTCTCTCTCTCAGAATTTTCCTATTCTAGGGGATCCCTGGGTGGCTCAGTGGTTTAACGCCTGCCTTCAGCTTGGGGAGTGATCCTGGAGTCCCCGGATCGAGTCCTGTGTTGGACTCCCTGCATGGAGCCTGCTTCTCCCTCTGCCTGTGTCTGTGTCTCTCATGGATAAATAGATAAATCTTTAAAAAAAAAAAAAAAGAATTTTCCTATTCTAGATATCCTATATGAATGAAATCATACAGTATTTGTCTCTTGGTATTTAGCTTATTTCACTTAGCATAATGTCTTGAAGTTTTATCCACGTTGTAGCAGGCATCAGAATTTCATTTCTTTTTATGGCTGAATAATATTGTCTTGTACATACAGACCACAATTTACTTACACATTCATCTGTTGATGGACCTTCAGGCTATACTTACCTTTCAACTCTTGTGAATAATGTTGTAATGAACATGGGTATACAAGTGTCTGTTTGAGTCCCTCTTTTCAATTCTTAAAGGTACATACCCAAGAGTAGAATTCCTGGATCATAAGGTAATTCTTTTTTAGCTTTTTGAGAGACTGTCAAACTGTTTTATACAGTGGCTACACCATTTTAGATTCCCAACAGGATATGCAAGCATTCTTATTTCTCCTCATCCTTGCCAACACTTAGTTTTGTTTTCTTTTAATTCTAGCCATCCTAGTGGGTATGAAATAGTATCTAATTATGATTTTGATTGGCATTTCCCTAGTGATTAATAATGTTGAGTGCTTTTTTTCCATGTGCTTTTTATTATTTGTATATATTCTTTGGAGAACTATATATTCATGATCCTTTGCCCATTTTTTAATTGGTTGTTTATCTCTGTTGTTGAGTTATAGGAGTTCTGTATATGTTCTGAATATTAAGCCCTTCTCAGATATGTGATTTGCAAGATATTTCCCATTCTGTTGGTTCCTTTTTCACTCTCTTGATGGTGTCTTTTGATGCACGAAAGTATTTAACTTGGTGAAGTTCGATTATTTATTTTTTTATTTTGTCACTTGTGCTTTGGTATCATATTGAACAAACCATTGCTAAATCTAAGGTCATGAAGATTTCATTTCCCCCCATGATTTCTTCTAAGAGTTTTATAGTTTTAGCTCTTTAATTTAGGTCTTTGATCTATTTTGAGTAATTTTTATATACACTATGATGTAAAAGTCTAACTTCATTATTTGCATGTTGATATCCAGTTTTTACAGCCCCATTTGTCAAAAAGACTGTCCTTTTCCCCTATTGAATAGTTTCAACACTGCTGTGGAAAATCAATTGACCACAAACATGAAGGTTTATTTTATTTTGGGGCTCTCAATTCTACTCCAATTTTCTATACATCTATCCTAATGCCAATACCACTGTTTTAATCACTGTAATTTTGTAGCATATTTTGGAATTGGGAAGCATGAGTCGTCTTCTTTTTTCAGATTGCTTTGGCTGTTTAGGGTTCCTTGAAATTCTGTATAAATTTATTGTATTTTATTTTTTTTTATATAAATTTATTTTAAAATGGGTTTTTTCATTTCTGCAAAAAAAAAAAAAAAAAAAAAAAAAAAACCACAAACCCACCATTGACCTATCACTTTTTTTTCCTTTAGAGAGGGAGAGGAGGCAGGGGGAAGGGCCGAGGGAGCAGGGAGAGGGAGAGAATCTCAAGCAGGCTCCATGCCCAGCACAGAGTCTGATGTGGGGCTTGATCTCACAACCCTGAGATCATGACCTGAGCCAAAATCAAGAGTCACTTAACCAACTGAGCCAGTCAGGGGCCCCTGACCCACCACTTCTGATTAAAAACAATATTAGTGTCACCTCTCCACAATGGGGAGGCAATGTGGCTAAACAGCAGACCCTATAGTACCCCAAATAACCAATTTAAGCCAACAGTGCTTCATGGCTACCCAAAACAGGTGATGTTGGGTTCTATTTAAACCAGTGCAGGAGGAGAGAAGCCCTGTGTTCTGTACTCTACCCACTGAGGCCCACATTTTTCTAGAGGGCTCTTGAGACCATAGATGCTGTCCCCAGGGATAGAATAATTTGCTATTTTTTTAAAGATTATTTATTTATTTATTTGAGAGAGAGAGAGAGCATGAGCAGGAAGAAGGGGCAGAAGGAGAGGTCACCAGACATGTGCCTGATCCCAAGACCCTTAGATCATGACCTGAGCCAAAGGCAGACACTTAACCAACTGAGTCACCCAGGTACCCCTATTATTATTATTATTATTATTATTATTATTATATTCTTACTAATGTTTTCATTAGTAGAGAGCACTTAAGGAAATTGGAGAGATGACTGGGTAGGTTAAAGGAAGGGATGCATGACAACTTTCAAGTATTTGGATGGCTCTCCCTCTGCCTTTCTGTTTACTCTTTCACTTATAATGCAAAAGATTTCCTACAGGCAGTCCCGGTGGCCCAGTGGTTTAGCACCGCCTTTGGCCCGGGGTGTGATCCTGGAGACCCAGGATCAAATCCCACATCGAGTTCCCTGCATGGTTGTTTATCTCTGTTGTTGAGTCTCTGTGCCTGTGTCTCTGCCTCTCTGTCTCTCTCTGTGTCTCTCATGAATAAATAAATAAAATTAAAAAAAAGAGAGAGATTTCCTACAGTTATATGAAGACAAATGATCAGGAGCCAGCCCAAACTGCTTGGTTTCTAACCATTGGCAATGTTTTTAACCATTACACCAGTTCAAATCTGGAATAAGCTGCCTGCCTTGGGAGGTGGTGAGTTCCCTGTCATGGGAAATGCCCAAACAGAGGCCAGGTGATGGATTATTGATTCAGTATGGCATTCAGTTAATGACCTGAGAGACTCTTTCAATCATGGAGCAGAGCTTGTAAAAAAATTAATCTGAGTGTGGCCACTCCTTCTTCCCAAAGCATCCTCTCTATGACAGCTGCTGCAATGGGTGCTGGGAACAACATGGCTGTCAACAAGAATCTACTTGTTCAGGTGATGTTTCAATATCACTTTAAAAGGGGCAGTGGCACCTGGATGGCTCAGGCAGTTAAGCATGCTACCTTGGTTTCAGCTCAGGTCATGATATCAGGGTTGTGAGATTGATCCCCGTGTCAGGCTCTATACTTAGTGTGGAGATTCTCTCTCCTTCTCCTTCTGCTCACCGCTGCCAAATAAATAAATAAAAATAAAATCTTATTTATTTTTTTAAAAAGATTTTATTTATTTATTCATGAGAGGCAGAGAGAGAGAGACAGAGAGAGGCAGAGACACAGGCACAGGGAGAAGCAGGCTCCATGCAGGAAGCTTGACGTGGGACTGGATCCAGGGTCTCCAGGATCACTCCCTGGGCTGAAGGTGGCGCTAAACCGCTGAGCCACCCAGGCTGCCCAATAAAATCTTTTTTTTTTTTTTTAAAAAAGGGGGCCAGGGTAAAGTTCTGGAAAGAGCAGACAAACATAGGTTTGAATCGCAGCTGAGTCTCTAGCATACACAGCCCTGGCAAGTTTCCTAATCTCCCCATGTCTCAGTTTCCTAATTTGTACAATAGGAAAATTATACCAGCGATAGCCAGCCATATACAACCTGTTTGCTCATTCCCAGTCCTGGTGGCACCACTGCCCATAGGTCTATCCTATCTTCTGGAGCATCTGACCTAGCCTAGCCAGTTAGAGTTGCCTTTCCTCTGTCCACTGAATAGATATGTGACCTTCATAGGAGCCAGTCAGAGTCTCCCCATGTAGTTTGCTCTATACATGGAGAGCGGGCTGCTCTCTTCCCCTGGTACTGAGGGCTGTAAAGGCATCTGGGCTTGGGATCCCTTGGACATCTTTCCAGCTGTGCAGGCAGAAGGTGTCTGAGCCAATACAGAAGGTAGTCAGTTTAAGAGCTGGAGCTAAGGGGCATGGCTGGTTCAGCTGGTAGAGCATATGGCTCTTGATCTCAGGGTCCTGAGTTCCAGCCTCATATTAGGCATGGAGCTTACTTAAAAAAAAAAAATTAAAAATGCTGGAGCTAATGAGGGGCTGGCTCAGTTGGAAGAGCATGTGTCCAAAAAAAAAAAAAAAAAAAGGAAGAGCGTGTGTCTCTTGATCTTGGGGTTGTGAGTTCTAGTGCCACACTGGATGTTTTAAGATTACTTAAAAAAATAAATAAACTGGGCACCTGGGTGGCTCAGTCGGTTAAGCATCTGCCTTCAGCTCAGGTCATGATCCCAGGGTCCTGGGATCAAGCCTCACATAGGGCTCCCTGCTCAGTAGGGAACCTGCTTGTTTCTCTCCCAATTCCCCTGCTTGTGCGCTTGCTCTCTCTCTCTCCCAAATGAATAAAAAAATCTTAAATAAATACATAAACTTAAAAAAAAAGAGCAGGAGCTAATGAGAGAAAGCCTGCACTAATCTGACTCCAGTCTAGATCCAGCTATGTGTAAAGTCCACTCCTGTTTTTATCAGTTCTGTGAGCAATAAATATCTTTTTTGGCTTAAGCTAATTTGAACTAGGCTTCAGTCAGTAGGAGCCAAAAACACCCTGACCAGTATATCTTTCTGCAGGGCAGTTGTGTGGATTAAAAGAAATCACATTGCAGAGTACCTGGCACCTAGCAGACATTGTGTGAGAGACTAACAAGCCTGCCTGCTTTTCTGGTGTAACCATATGACAACAGAGGCAGATGGGAATGGATTGTTTGTGCGGGTGTATGCAGGAAGTGAGCATGTGATCCCAGCTGGGCCAGTCAAACTGTTTCTCTGGGCTGTTCTGAGGGCAGCAGCAGGGTCACTAAGCTGATTTCCATGGCCAAGCTCCCTGTCCCATGAAGAAGCCCATTTGTGATAGGAGAGAATGACACTGACATGCAAAGAGTGGGAGAGCCCAGGACAGTTGAGTCTGGCCGCCAGCATTCTGAAGACCTGCTGCTCCCTCTCTGCCATGTGCTCCAGTGAACTGCTCCTTCTCTTCAGTTTGAACTGGATTTCTATCCCCTGCCACAGAAGGATTCCTGACTAATGTGCCTGGAGGCTAGCTGAAGTGAGGCCAGAAAAGACCCACTGGGTCAGCTCTGCAGCTGGAATGCTCTGTCCCTCATTCCTGGCATGGGAAAAGCCAACATCTTTTCCTGTCAAACATCTCTCACATCCAGTGTCTGGGGCAGACTGGGTCCTTGAGGGGAACAGACAGGGCTGAGGCAGGTCACTGATGTCATGGTCTACTACTCTCTCTAGTTGCCACCATTCAAATCCTTGACTAAACTGTTGCCCCGTCTCTAAACAGTGTCCTATCTGACCAGTGGGACTATTATAATGACTGCACGGTGAACAAACTTGCCTCCCCCACCTTCTGTCTAGTTTAGGGAAGAGGTTCGGTTCCCCTTCACCCTGGTTGGTGAAGGTGAGAGCATGAGTGGTCGGGCTGAGCCACCATGACAGATTTGATAAGTAAGGCAGAGTCCAAGCTTGGTGACACTTGGGGCACCCCTCTAAGGCTTCAACAAACTCTATCCTGTGTACCTGGCACAGTGCCATCCACATTTTCTTTTGTGTGTTAACCAACAATCATTTGTTGAGCAGGTGCCATGTGCTGGGCCCTGTGCTAGGAACAAAACAAAGCTCACATTCTAATGCAGGGAGACAATAGCTAAAGTAAAAAATGTATAGTGTGTCAGACATCAGTCATGGAAATAACAATCAGGGGACGGGAAGAAAGGACCAGGGAGGGTGAAGATGGGTTACAATTTTGTAAAGGATAGCCTTTCCAAGCAAGAAGTTGGGGAGCAAGGAGGAGCATGCCTGGTGTATTCAAAAAATGGCAAAGTATTGCTGGTGGGAATAAAAATGGTACGACAGCCCCTTTGGCAAGCAGTTTGGTGCTTTCTCAAAAAGTGAGTTACCATTTGACCCAGCAATTCCACTCCTAAATATCAACTCAAGAGAAACGAGAACACAGGTCCACACAGCAGCATTATTCACAAGAGCCAAAAAGTGAAAAGAAACCAAATGTCCATCAGCAGATGGAGAAACAAATGGCAGTATATCCATATAGTGGAGTATTATTCAACCTCACAAAGAGATAAAAGCACTCACTGATCCCTGTTACAGCATGGATGAGCCTTGAAAATACTATGTTATGTAAAAGAAGCCAGCCACAAAAAAAACCACAAATTGTGAGATTCCATTCATATGGGTGAAATGTCCTGCCTAGGCAAATCTGCAGACAAAAAGTAGATTATTGGATGCCAAGGGCCGAGGGCAGGGGCAGGGGCAGTGACTGCTAATGGGTCAGCGTTTGGTTTGGGGGATGTAGAAAATGTTCTGGAATTAGATAGTGGTGATTATTGTACAACCTTATGAGTATACTAAAACCCACTGAATTGTTACACTTTAAAGGGTGGATTTAGTGGTATGCAAATTATATACCAATTTTTTAAAGGAATGAAAAAACCTGAGGAGACCAGTGCCTCTGAGAGAGCAAGGATGAAGCCAGGCACACAACAGTGTACAAGTTGCTTGATATGTATTTGTTGAAGCCGTATAAGAGCAAGAATTGTTACCCTTCGTGTCCCCTGCCTTTTTCAACAAGGGAAAGAGACCTCTGGCTCCCCCAGTGGTGAGACCCAGGCCCACTAGTTCTGGTGTGTGAACAGGTGGAGATGCTCACGCAAATCCCTCCTCCCGGGAAAGACAGAGGCATGCTGCGGAGGTAAACCAGGTGATTTAGAATGAACAGTCTCAAGCTCCAAGTTCTGCTTCCCTGGGCTTGTCCGTCACTTTCTTCCCTCATGGAACCTGCACTGGGCTCGCAAGACCTTAGTTTTCCTGCCTGTAAATGGGAGAGAAGGGAAATCCTCCCTCAGCCCTGGCCCAGGACTTAATGGAGGCAGAGGAAGGAGTGCCTTTGTGTGATGGGGGAGCGGACTTCTGAGCCTCTGAAGTGAAGCCTTGGGGCCCAGGCCAGAGTCAGACCCCCAGATGCTAGGAGAAGCTGCCAGTGGGCCTCTGGGGGAGGGGACACAGTGAGTTGAATGGGCCCTCACCCAGCATGGCCCTCAAGGCAGGGAGGTCCTGGAGGGGTGAGGTGGGAGAGTGGGGAAGGTTTGGAAAACAGGCATTGCCCAGAAAAATGTTTAGGAGGTCAGTATGTAGGGCCATGGGAGGGATCCTGAGGACAAGCTACACAGATGCCACGAGCCAGCCTGAGGTTCAGGCTCAGCCAGGAGCAGGCCCAGCCTCCATGTAAGGAAAGGTGAGGTGGGGGTGGCGCAGGGCAAACCACCACCGCGCAGAGCATGGCAGGGGGTACCAGGGACCACTGCGGTGGGTGCGGGGTGTTACAGAGAGCACAGAGGAATCAAATATAGTCTATTCCTGGGCCCTTGGGGAGGATAAAGGGTATAACCATTGTGATAAGATGCATTGGCTCCTTAAATGTTAGGACAACATGGTGGGGAGAGGTGGGTGCTCTCATTACTGGTTCACAGCTGAGGAAATGCTCTGTTCAGAGAGGGAGCCACTTGCCCACAGTGACCGAGCTGAGGGGTGGCAGAGCCAGGCAAGAGTCAAGTCCATCTGACCACACAGTCCAAGCTCTTCCCACACTACCCCCGGGTAAACCAAGCTGATGAAAGAATTGAAAACTGCCCCCAGCAGGGCATATAGGGAGCCACCTGGTCTTCCAGCCTTATCACAGGTTTTGGCTCTACTGATTTCCCCCTAGCTGGTGGCTGGGGAGGGGATGGGGCATGGTAGGGTGAGGAGGGCATGGGGATGGTGTCATGACCCCCAGAGAAAGGTCAAGGCCCTTGACCCAGCATTGTGGCCAGATAAGCTAGGAGTTTTGGTTTGGGGCTCCAAGGAGGCCCCATAAGGAACCAGTCCCTCTCCTCCCCAGGTCTTCCAGCTGCCTCCACTCTCCTGAACCTGTCTTCCTCTCAGGGCTGCTTTGCCTGAGCAAGTTCACATCTTGTCCTGAGCTGGGGATGGTGTCCCTTTCCCTATACAACCCCTGGGCCTTTGAAGTGTCCTCCCATCTTTTCAGGTCACCTCCCCATGAAATCTTCCTCATCTTTTGACAACGTTCTCATGTGCATTAAGCATCTCCTATGTGCCAGAAGCCCAAACCTGGCCCCAACTCTCTGGCCTGAAGAGTTGTTGTCAGCAGAGGGACATACCAGGACTGTGGGAGCCTAGGATTGAAGGGAGGAGCAGTCAGATAAGGCATGATGAAGTAAAGGACTTTTGGCCTGAGCCTTAGAAAACAATCAAACGTTCAGAGGACATGGGAGAAGGAGCAGAGGACATTCCAGGCAGAAGGAATGTGGGGTTGCCCTATCTTAGAGGATAAACAGCCCAAAGCCATTTATTCTCACCTCCCTGTGGATCTACCATGTTCTTTAAAAAAATTTTTTTAAACATTTTTAAGTAATCTCATGTGGGGCTCGAACTTACGACACTGAGCTCAAGAGTCATTTGTTCCACCACTGAGCCAGCCAGGCGCCCCCCTGCCGTGTTCTATCCTATGCCTGCCTGTGGGCAACATGAAGGAGGGGGTCAGGCCATGCTTCCTTGGGACCTCACAGAGCCCTGAGAGCAAGGGGCTCCAGGGGAATGTTAGATGAGACAAATGAGGACCACCTTCTGGTCAGTTCCTCTCCCTGAGTCAGCTTGTTTTATGTGAGCATGAGTGAGACCATTTCCCACCCTCTCTGGATGGCAATTAGGGAGTCATATTTCGTTTTGCCTTTTACAGAATAAGTATACACAAGTCTTATTTTTAGAGATGAAGATACTTGAGGCTCAAGGGGATCAAAGCCACCGAGCTAAAGGCGAAGCTGGAATTATTATTATTTTTAATATATATTTTTTATTGGAGTTCGATTTGCCAACATATAGTATAACACCCAGTACTCATCCCATCAAGTACCCCCCTTAGTGCCCATCACCCAATCACCCCAACACCCTGCCCACCTCCCCTTCCACTACCCCTTGTTCATTTCCCAGAGTTAGGTGTCTCTCATGTTTTGTCAACCTCTCTAATTTTTCCCACTCATTTGCTTTCCTTTCCCCTATAATCCCTTTCACTATATTTTATATTCCCCGTATGAGTGAAACCATATGATGATTGTCCTTCTCTGACTGACTTACTTCACTCAGCGTAATACCCTCCGGTTCCATCCACGTAGAAGCAAATGGTATTTGTCATTTCTAATGGCTGAGTAATATTCCATTGTATACATAGACCACATCTTCTTTATCCATTCATCTTTCGATGGACACCGAGGCTCCTTCCACAGTTTGGCTATTGTGGATATTGCTGCTATAAACATTGGGGTGCAGGTATCTCAGCTTTTCACTGCACCTGTATCTTTGGGGTAAATCCCCAACAGTGCAATTGCTGGGTCGTAGGGCAGCTCTATATTTAACTCTTTGAGGAACCTCCACACAGTTTTCCAGAGTGGCTGTATCGTTCACATTCCCACCAACAGTGCAGGAGGGTTCCCCTTTCTCCACATCCTCTCCAACATTTGTCGTTTCCTGTCTTGTTAATTTTCACCATTCTCCCTGGTGTGAGGTGGTATCTCATTGTGGTTTTGATTTGTATTTCCCTGATGGCAAGTGATGCGGAGCATTTTCTCATGTTCTTGTTGGCCATGTGTAGGTCTTCTTTGGTGAAATTTCTGTTCATGTCTTCTGCCCATTTCATGATTGGATTGTTTGTTTCTTGGGTGTTGAGTTTAGTAAGTTCTTTATAGATCTTGAATACTAGCCCTTTATCTGATAGGTCATTTGCAAATATCTTCTCCCATTCTTTTTTTTTTTTTTAAGATTTTATTTATTTATTCATGAGAGACAGAGAGAGAGGCAAAGACACAGGCAGAGGGAGAAGCAGGCTCCATGCAGGGAGCCTGACATGGGACTCGATCCCGGGTCTGCAGGATCACACCCTGGGCGGAAGGTGGCGCTAAACCGCTGAGCCACCTGGGCTGCCCATCTTCTCCCATTCTGTAGGTTGTCTTTTAGTTTTGTTGACTGTTTCTTTTGCTGTGCAGAAGTTTTTTATCTTGATGAAGTCCCAATAGTTCATTTTTGCTTTTGTTTCCCTTGCCTTCATAGATGTATCTTGCAAGAAATTCCTGTGGCCAAGTTCAAAAAGGGTGTTGCCTGTGTTCTCTAGGATTTTGATGGATTCTTGTCTCACATTTAGATATTTCATCCATTTTGAGTTTATCTTTGTGTCTGGTGTAAGAGAATGGTCTAGTTTCATTCTTCTGCACGTGGCTGTCCAATTTTCCCAGCACCATTTATTGAAGAGACTGTCCTTTTTCCAGTGGATAGTCTGTCCTGCTTTGTCAAATATTAGTTGACCTTAGAGTTGAGGGCCCATTTCTGGGTTCTCTATTCTGTTCCATTGAACTATGTGTCTGTTTTTGTGTGGTGCAACTGGAATTAGAACTCAGGTCTCTGGCTGCACAAAGTCTATGGTCCGTCTCTTCCTTCAGTGTTGTTGCCTGGCAGCAGGGCCTAGCCAGAAATTGGAACGGAGGCACAGGAAGTGGGCTTGGGTCTAACAAGGCAAGATGGGAACCCTTGATCTGAAGCAGGCCTGAGGCAGGAGGGGCAGTGCCTCTGGGCAGCAGGAGCCAGAGTCCTAGACTCCAGGTCTGGACAACTCCAGGTCCCCATCTAGTGGTAAGAGGTACCCATTGCTACATGGCCCAGGCAGCTCACAGGCTACACTGATCCAGTCAGGTCACCAGGAAACCACCCTCCAGCAAGAAGCACCTCTTCCGATGGGCACTTGACGGGATGAGGACTGGGTGTTATTCTGTATGTTGGCAAATTGAACACCAATAAAAAATAAATTTATTATTAAAAAAAGAAAAAAAAAAAGAAAAAAATAATAAAAAATAAAAAAAAAATAAAAGAAACACCTCTTCCCTGGGCCTGGGGTCCATTGGAGAGAGAGGAGGCCCCATTGAGGGGCATGTGCATTGGGGTTCATGCCCTTCAGGATTTCTCTGCAGAAGCACAGTCGCCTATGGGGGCTCTGCCCTCAGCCACAGACACCCCAACACACCGGCCCCCAAGTCTAGGCCAGATTTCCCAGGGTCAGGGACTGGCCAAACTGTCACCCCGGAAGGCAAGTTCTCATCTACCTGTGCTGGCTTCCAGGACAGGAGGGGTCACCTAGCTCTGGTGCACTGAACCCTGGAGGCTGCCCAGGCCAGAGGGGAATTGGCTCTGTCTCTAGATGACCCCCAGGACCCCATCCTCAGAAGCCCCTAGGCTCCTCCTCAGGAGGAGCGGGGAAGCAGAATTCACTGTTCCAGACAGTATCTCAGTCAAAACAACCCATGAGCTAGGTACTATTATCTCCACGTGGAAGAAGTGAAGGGGAGGGATAATTAGCCCTAGTCAATTGTTCACTGGATACTAACTGTAAATCATTGTGTGGGGGCACCTTACCCAGAAGGGAGAGGTCAAGGAGAAGCTTCCTGGAGAAGGGACCAGTGGGCCAAGTTTTAAAGGAAGACAGGAAAAGATTCCAGGCAGAGGGAGGAAGAGCATGTGAGTGTGAGAAGGACACAAGGCAAGATCATCAAGATTAATCTAGACCTGGGTAGGTGGACAGTGTGGGTAGAGCCCTGGGGTGGGGGTGGGGAGTAGGGGGGCAGGCTGGTGTTCGTAGGCAGATCTCACTGTCAGGTTAAGGATTCTGGACTCCAAGATCATGGGAAGCCTTTCTTTCTTTCTTTATACTTAAAATTTTGTTTATTTGAGAGAGTGTAAGTGAGCAAGAGAGAGCACAAGGAGGGGGAGGGGCAGAGGGAAAAGGAGAAGCAGATGCCCTGCAAAGCAAGGAGCCCAACGTGGGGCTTGATTCCAGGACTATGGGATCATGATCTGAGCTGAAAGCAGATGCTTAACTGATTGAGATACCCAGGCACCCCCAAGGGAACCCTTTAAATAGGGCAGTGCAGGACACCTGGGTGGCTCAGTGGTTAAGCGCCTGCCTTTGGCCCAGGGTGTGATCCTGGAGTCTCATGATGGAGTCTCACATTGGGCTTCCTGCATGAAGCCTGCTTCTCTCTCTGCCTGTGTCTCTGCCTCTCTCCTTGTGTCTCTCATGAATCAATCAATCAAATCAAATCAATCAATCAATCAATAAGGCAGTGACCCTGTCTCATCCATGTTTCAGGAAGGTCCTGCCTGGCAGGGAACTATGGGCGGGCAGGCCTGCTCTAAGCCTCTCAAGGTGGAGAGGCTTGTCCTAAAGTTGGCGGTGGCAGGTTGTTACTCAAGGCAGGGGCTCAGCAGCAGCAAAGGCCCAGAAGCCAGGGGGCGTCAGAGCCTCTCAGAAACAATCACCCAGCGGTTTTTTTCAGAGAGAAGGGTTGAGGGCTGGGAGGGTTTGGGCACAGATGGCCTTTAGCCAGCTTGGGCTGCTATAAAAACAACAGACTGGGTACCTTATAAACCACACACATTTATTTCTCATAGTTTTGGAGGTTGGAAGTTGGAGATCAGAGCGCCAGCACGGGCAGGCAAGGGACCTCTTCTGGGTGGCAGATGTGTCATTGTATCCTCACATGGTGGAAGGGGAAGAGTCTTCTATAGCAGCACTAATGGCATTCATGAGGACTCTGTCTTTGTGACCCCTCCCAAAGGTTCTACCTCCTAATACTACAACCTTGGGTGTGAGTTTTCAATGTGAATTTTGGGGTGATACAAACACTCAGATGATAGCAGTCTGGAATAGTTCCCTACAAAGGCAAATCCTGAGGCAAGATGTACACCCTCCCCAGGCCTCAGTTCCTCAGGCCTTCAGGGGCTCTCTGTAGTCAATGCCAAGTGGAATCGGAGCAGGGGCTTCGGGGGGTCTGGATAAGCATATCCTGGAGGGACCAGGTGTGGGCCCTGCTTCCAAAGGATATATTTCATTCCTCTACTCACTTATTCATTCCTTCCTTCATTCATGCAGTAAATGCTTTATGTACCCCTGCCATGCGTTAAGTTACAGTTTTAGGTCTGGGGATCTAGCAATAAACCCAGCAGATACCAGCCCCATCTTGAGAGAACCAGTGACCTCATAGAGGAGACAGAGACCTTCAATAAATCTATCCCTTCCCCAAGGCATTGTTGCGGGGTAGGGTGGGAATGGGCTTGGCTCCAGCAAACTGGGCAGACAGGGGAGCCTCAGAGAGTCTGGAGAGGTTGGTTTCTCCACGGAAAGCCACCGAGTGCCTTTGTGTAAGCATATCTCTGTGTATTTGCAGGCATGTGTGTCCGTGTGAGTGTGCATGTCTGTTTGTATGTATATCTGTATGTGTTGTTAAATGAGTGTACCTTTGGGGGGGTGTCCATATATGTATCTGTGTGTCTGTGTATGTGTGTGGGGGGGTGTTAGCCTGCTATGCATGAGTCTCCATGGGTGTGTGCACGGTTGTCTACAGGACGAATCTGTGTGGGTGTTGCTGTGTGAAAGGGAGTGTGCCTTCTGGGTGACTCCTAAGGGGTTTCTCAGAACTCACTAGATCAGTAATAAAACTAGAACTGCCGTGAACACAACCAGGACAGCTGTGGGAGGCCAAGGCTGGAAGCGTGGATGGCCCCTCTAAGAAGAGAATAAGACCCAAAGTTGGGGCAGGGTGAAGAAACAGCCAGCGGACCAGGGTTGAATAAGCACCAGTCCCATAAGAAGCCTGTCACAGGAGGCTGGGCCAAAAGCTCAAAAGCATTCAAGAACCCCCAGGGCAGTAGAGCAGGAAATCTGAGGCCCCCAGGAAAGAGCACAGGCATGGGGGCAGCCAGACCTTGGTGTGCCTCCTTACCTGCTTCTTAGCAGCAGCATGACCTCGCACATGTCATAGCCTTGGTTTTCTCCTCTGTAAAATGGGAATAATCATACCCATTGCCCAGTGCCTAGAACTAATAAGAAAGTGCATGCCCAGTGTTAAGCATACAGACGGTGTTCCACAGCTCCTTCCCTCAGCTCCTCCCCATAGGGCCTGAGGATATCCTATTCTCTTTGGAATGGAAATCAATAAGGAAAGCAAACCTGAGCCTTGCCGGAGCTAAGTACTGGATAAGTACTCGCCTTGTGACCTCTCAGGTAACCCATGGAAACTCCTGCTATTGTTTTACACAGAAGCCTCTGCCCCAACCAGGGGTCCCTGGCAGGGCCTACTGGGCTGATAGGAAGGCCACTATCAGGTGGCAGGAAGGGCACTCATCCCCTGGTCTCCTGCATTTAGGCTCCGAGTTAGGCTGTGGCTCTCATGGACACGCCTCTTGCTGGGCTAAAGGGCAGTTGCCCAGCCTCCCCGTCCTTTCCCAGTGGAGGCTGACGTTACCCGTTAAAATTTATCAGCTAACCTTTCCAAGGATCGGCCCACGGACAGGACAGGGAAAGACTTCTTCCGTTGTTTACCGGCTAGCCTGACGCATTTCCTTTTATTTCTCTGAACCTCACTGTCTCCATCCCTGAAATGCGGATCAGTGAGAGCCCATAGGTGCATGTGCTTTGAATAAAGCCTTCCCCACAGGTAAGGAATTAGTCCATAGGGGATCCCAGCTGTATGGGGCATCCCTCAACATGGGCATTTGAAGGCCCTCCCTTGGCATCCCCCTTGTCTCTTTAGGAAGAAGTCACACTAATCAGACTGGTGCTAGGTGGTGAAGTCACCAGTCTGTGCCTCTCCTACAGTTCCCTCCAAGGTGGGGAATAGGGGAGGAAATAACCACATCCCACAAGGGGTGGAGGTGGAGGCAGCTGGAGCCAGCTGGTTCCCTAAGGCTTTCGGGATCTGGAATGCACTTTCCTAATTGTGAATTCCTCCCAGCCACCAGCCCTGCCCCCACACCAAGAATGTCAGCAACAGCATCCCTCAGGGTAGGTTCCTCACACATTAAATAGAAGTACAGCCCCTGCCTCTTGTAGGAAGAGCTTGAGAGGGGCGAAGCCTGGGAATTGGACCAAGGTCAACCCGTCACTCACAGATCAATTTGATTTTGGCCCAGACCACTTATTCTCAGGAAGAGGATTCTGGGGCCCAGAGAAGAAAGCCACATTGCCCAAGTTCACACAGCTAGAGCCAGTGCTTAACCTAGGACCTAATCTCCCGTGCCAGCAGATGAATATGAAGATAACTACTGCAGTATCAAAGGTTCCATCCTATCCTGTATTATATGTTGAAGAGGAAAGAGCTAGAAGCCTAGTGCAAGGAAGATACCTGGCTGGGGTCACAACAAGCTCACGGTGACTGTGTCTTGGTGGAAATCACCCTAGCTGCTGTGGACTGGGCTGCTTTCTAGCTATGTGCCTTTAGTTAATCATAAAGGAGATAATCTCCCAGAGGGCCAGAGCTCATCCAGGGACGTTGAAGGTCAGCTGGAATCAGGCTTCCAAAGCCTTCCCCCCAGGATCAAACTAGCAATCTGGCCTCACACCTTTCCCCCCTCTCATTCAAACTTGACCCAGACCCTTGGTGGCTTTTAACCCAAGGGAGAGAGTCTCAGAGAGTGCTTTCCGCATTCCCCACCGTCTCCCACTGGAATAAAGCCGCCCCAAAGTTTCCCCAGGGGCTTCTGGCACCCAGGGGTTACAGCAGGTCACCGGAGCAGCTCCGGGGGGGCTCCCCCAGGGGCCCCATCCCGTGCCCTTCCCCCAGCCAAAGGCGACCTTGCAGACCACAGTGGAAAAGGTGGGGAGCTGGAGGACGGAGCTTACTTAGGCCGACTTCTGGGCGGGAGGAGCACTGGATCCCGCAGGGCGGCCGCAACCTCCTAACCTCCTATCCCCCACCCCACCCCTGCACCCTGCTGCACCCTGCAGCGGGCGGGGCAGGCGGAAGCAGTTTGTGCGGCACGCGGAGGGACCTCAAGGAGGTCCCAGCGCAGCCGGGCACCTAGAAGGTGGCCGGGCGGTTTTGCAGCCAGGGTCTCGCAGGTCGGGAAGTTGGCACCGCAGGGACAGTCCCACCGGGAAGCAGAGAAGCCACTCGGTTCCATGCGTCTGCAGCCCCACCCCAGCCCCATGAGGGCTCCACGGAGCCTCTTGGGCCCTCCGGTGCTTGTGTCGGTCTCTAGGCCTGGATCTACGTCGGGCTGTGGCTCTGTCTCGGAGCCCATCTCCGTGGAGCTCTCTGTCCACCTCGGGCTCTGGCGTGCGGCCGGCTGTCGGGCCGCGGTCCGGCCCCTGGCCTGGGGCGCCATCTCGTGGGCACTTGGGGAGTTGTCGCGGCTCGCGGACCGGACCAGCGACAGGTTTGCTTTGGGCGGGGAGCTGCGGCAGGTACCCAGAGGAGGGGCGGGGGTGCTTCGGAGTGGGAGTGGGTGTGCGGTGGGCGAGCAAATCTGAGCCTCCGGGAGTCCAAAGGAGCTCCAAGAGCAAATCGGAATCCCAGAATCCGACACTAGCGTCAACGTATCCACTGAGGGGTGACCCGGCTGCCGTCCCGAGGGCGCTCCCCCGGGGAGTGCCCAGAGAGGACCCAGAGCTCGGCTTCCCTTCCCATTGCCCTCTTCTTCGCCGGGCGCGCCAGGGTCTCCCCTCTGCTGGCCCGTCCCTGGAACACGGGGCCTCCCGGCCGGCCCCTGCCTGCTGGGCGGGTGCCCCAGACTTTGAGATCGAGGATGGCGAAGGAGAGGAAAGAGTGGGATTGGATTTCAGGTACCTCCCAACGCTGGGAAGAGGGCAGGCTCAGCGGTTAAACTTGGTTTCCACGAGACTCTGTCCCTCGAACCACCCAGTATTCGGGAAAAGGGGTGAGGGGATGTGAGCCGAGGCGTTCACCTGTGTGTGTCCCGGGGGCAGGAAACTGCGCGTTCCCCTCCAGCTCCTAGGGGTGCCCTGCGGGGCGTTCACGGTGCGCCAGGGAAGCCGACCCCGGTTCCGCGCCCCTGGGCGGCGGGCAGGGCAGGCCGTTCGTGCTGTTTCCCCCGTGAGCGCGGGGTGGGGGGTCGCCGGGGGGTGGGGGTGGCTGGAGGGGCTCGGGGGACCAGGGAAGGGAGTTCTAGGTCTCCAGACCCGTGCTGCCTCGCCGCTAGGGGTCTCACAGAGGCCCCACACCCACATCCTCCGTCCCCGAGTTCCCGGGAGTCACACTCCCCCCCCCCCCCGCACCGACCAGCACGGTTCCCTCTCTGACCCCATAGTCCCAACGCACGCGGCCCCGCAGCGACCCCTCCACCCGCACCAGCCCACGCCCGCGCCGCACACAGCTCCGCGGCTGCGCTGGCCGTTCCGCCGTCTAGGACCCCTGCTGCCAGGCCCAGAAGGGTTAAGAAGGCCTCGGGGCACCGGAGCGGCGGGGCGCGAGGGGCCCGGGCTAATTGGCGCCCCCGGGAACAATGAGGGATGTGAGGCAGCGGAGGCGGGCGGCTTAATTGGGCCACGCAGCGGCCTGGCCTTTGTCTGGGACAAGGCCCTGCTGCCGGCGGTGCGGTTCCCGCAGCCGAACTCAGGTTCGCAGCTGGGACCTCAGGGGCGCGCCGCGAGGGCGACTCCGGGAGGGGACTTGCCGGCGGGGGGCGAGGGGCTGGGGAGACATCCCCCCGAGCTGCACTCGGGACCTGGGGCCTCCCGAGGCCCTGCAGTGTCACTCCACCCCATCTGGGAGGCTGCAGCAACCACCTGGCGCGAATGCGGCGGCAAGCAGGCCGCCCCGCCTAGCGTTTGCAGAGACCCTCCCCGCGGGCCCCCGCCTCCGGCGCGCGGCCCCTACCGCGGCGTGCGGTCGGTGCTGCCCCCTGGCGTCAGTGGCCCGCTCTGCAGTCTGCTGGGCACCCGCCGCTGCTTCCCCACTTTCCTTCCTAGACGTGCGGCGAGACGCCGGAAGAAGCGAACGCGCCCCTGCTCTTCGAATGTTAGAGGAGTTTTGAGCCCAAAGCGACCTCGAATAAGCACACTGTCCACGAGGGATTCTACTTGAGCTAAGGAAGGGGCCTCTCGGGCCCGCCCCGTTCCGGGACTGACCCTTCACTGTGCTGCCTGAGGAAGGTCAGAGACAGCCGAGCAGTAGCCCCCCCGCTAGGGCCCGGGACAGCCTTCTCGGCCCTTTCACTCTCTCACTGGCCAAGGCCCTCGCCGCTTCAGCGTGGCCGGGGTCCGGCTCCCCCCCTGGGAGAGGCGGGCTTGACTCTCATTCCAGGGTGTTTGGAAGCCTGGATACTGTCCATTGCACCTCCACCTTCGCCCTTCCTTCATCTCACCGTTCCTGATGTTCCTGGTGAGTTGGAGACCCATCCTCCCAACCCAACCCCCTCCCCTGCAGTGCTCTAGGTGGGTAGGCTGTGTGCCCGGCCGGGGTGCACGGACTGGGAAGGAGGTGGGGGCTCAGTGCCGCAGAGATGGATAGACCCGAGGGTGGGTTACAGGGACCGTCCCTCTCCCACTCCTTCCCGCTGCCAAAATTAGGGCTGGAGGGGGCCTGGGTGGCTCAGAGTTTGAGCGTCTGCCTTTGGCTCAAGGCGCGATCGGTCCCGGGGCGGCGGGGGGGGGGGGGGGGAGGGGGGGCGGGATCCAGTCCGGCATCCGGCTCCCTGCTAGGAGCCTGCTTCTCCCTCTGCCTGTGTCTCTGTGTCTCTCATGAATAAATAAATAAATCTTTAAAAAAAATTGGGGCTGGAGACACCTGTTGGCTGGGTAAAGCAGAGATGAGCTCAAAGGCTAGGGGTAGGAGGCAGCTGTCCCGGCAGGAGTGGGCCTCGGGGAAGGACATGTCTAATGGATACCGACCCAGCGGGATTCCCAGAGATACCGCGGCCGAGCCCTTTATTATGCCAGGGGAAACTGAGGCAGGAATGGAAGTAGTCTATTGACCCACACTCTCTCCACCCCCAAGAGAGATCTAGGTGAGTTACACGGGAGAACTCTCAGGTTACATTCTGCTACTCTAGGCAACAGCCCTGACAAGGTGAAATGTTTCTTTTCTCTTTTCCTTTCTAAGGAATCTCTACACCCACCATGGGGCCCTAACTCCGGAGCCGAGGTCAAGAGTCGCACGCTCTAGCTCTACGGACTGAGCCAGCCAGGCGGCCCGAGAATGGTCTCTTTTTGAGGTTCAGGAGGCAGATGGAAAAGGATTCTAGGGCCCGCGGGTATTGGGTGCACCGGGGCCAAACTCCTCGGAAGGGAGAGGGAGTAGGGTGCACCCGTCTTACCAGCCCCACCTACCCAGAGGCACAAAAAGGGGAGGCATTTTCCACTCTGGAGCCCGGGAAAGGGAGCCCCGAGTCCAGGTGCGGAGTGGCTGGGGCGACGGCCGGAGGCGAGTGGCCAGCAGAGGGAGCCCGGCCCCTGGCCTGGGAGGCTGCCGGCGCGCGGGGAGCGCGGGGGGCTCGAGCGGCTCCGCGCCTCCCGGCCCAGCCCGCGGCCCAGCCCGCGGCCCTCGCCGGCGCCGCCCGGCCTCGCAGCTCCGCCCGCTGTCCCAGGCTGCTGCCGCCCCCGGGGTGCAGCTGCCGCAGGGCCGGGGGCGCCCAAGGTTTTGTCCCCGCCTCCAGCCCCTCCTTACGCGCTGGCTGCGCCCCTGCCCCACGCGGCCCACAGAGCGCACAGCGCCGTTCACTTCGCATTGCAGCGTTTTATTGTTTTCTCACGTTTTTGTCTTTTCGTCTCGCTTGGTAGCGAAAAGTGAAAACCTGAGGTGGGGCCCGCGGGCCGGGCGAGCAAAGCCCGGGGCGGGAGGGGCCGAGGGGCTGGCGGGGTGGAAGTTCCTCCGGGGGGGGTCGGGGCTTCTCCCGTAGCCAAGGACCCCCCCAACCCCAGCCCTGTACAATATAGATGCTCATGTAAAATGAAAAGAAATTTTAAATGCTATGAATTAATCTCTAGATATTATGTACACAGCAATGTACACCTTTGAATAAATTAATACCAATTTGCATATTCTGGGAACCTTAAAGCTTATTTACACAAATTACCATTTATTTCATAAATATCTTTTTTTTCCCTGGGGACTCAAGGCAGAAGTGCCACTCCCTCCGCTGACCCAGGGGTGGGAGGGGCGCCTGTCTTTTGGGGGAAAGAAGTGGGAGGATTAAAAGAACAGGTCCCTCCCAGCTCAAGTCTACACTGACTTCAGTCTTCACTGAGCCCAGTATCCCTCACTGCAGATTCTCAAGCGGTCCAGGCCCAAGGCTAGGGGGCTCTGGGGTTCTCTCCGAGGCTCCCATCCCTGACTCCTGCACCTTCTGGCTCCCGAAGAGACCGCTAGGCAGGGCGATGAGGCCTCCCCACAGCGCTGGAGGACCCACAGGGGCCCCTGGCCAGTGCCACCTCGACACTGGGGCAGATCTGGCCCATGACCAGTGGCTCCTAAGCAACTGTGTTCCGGGCAGCCGGATTCCTCGTGAGGCCCAGGGAAATGTCCTAGGCCCCGGCTGGCTGGTTGGGGCACTATTCCAGCTGCTGCAGCCCGCTTTCGCTCCTTTATTTAAATAAATACCCATTCTGTGCTGTACACTTCCCAAGCAGCAGGGGCAGGCAGCCCGGGAGGTCTGCGCAGCGGCAGCGGAGCAGCTGGGCGGCCCCCTCACTTGGGCGACTCCCTGCCGGGGGAGAGGGCTCGCTGGTTCTCCAGCCCACTCACCAGTCTCTGGATGCTCTGCAGTTCACTGGCCGCCTCTTTGGCTGAGCCGCTGGGTGACAGGGCACCTCGGGAAGGGGCCCCAACCTTGCGGAGAGCCAGCTCCGGCAGCGGGCTGGGCTCCCGGCTGTTGCTGCCCGCAGCCTTGGAGCCCTCGGCCGCCAGCCCAGTGGTGAGGAGGCTAGTGCTAGGCGGGATAGTGACTGGGATCTGGTAGGGGCTGAAACGCAGGCGGGGTCGGGCACTGCCCAGAAAGTGGCTCCGGGACAGGGAGCCTGCGGCGGCTGCAGCTGCCGCGGCAGCACTCGTGGCTGGCAAAGCAGAGGCCGCGGCCGCAGCGGCTGCCATGTACGTGTAGGGGTAGGGGAAGAGGCCTCCGAAAGTGGGCATTGGGATTCCCTGAAAGAAACAGAACAAGACAAGGGTTAGGCATCCTGCCTGAGGTGTTCCGAGGGTAAGCCAGGTGCTAGGGGTGGTGCTACCTCCAGGAATCCTTGCCCTACTGTTCTAGGAATATAAGACCTGGTTCAGTGGTTGAGCGTCTACCTTCGGCTCAGGTGGTAATCCCGGGGTCCTGGGATCAGAGTCCCTGCGAGGAGCCTGCTTCTCCCTCTATGTCTCTGCCTCTCTATCTCTCATGAATAAATAAATAAAAATCTTCAAAAAAAAAAAAAAAAAAAAAAGGACCAGAGCTCACAGAACTGTAACCCCAAGCAGCACAGGTAGGCAGGAGCCAAAATACTATGGCCAAACTCAGAAGGGAGCTTGCTTCAGGTTATGATGCAAAGGTCTGGCACCATCAAGCTCTGCACCAGGGATTACAGTAAGAGTGAGGCAAAGACACGCCAGGTGGCTGTTCTAGCATGGGCAAAAGCCTAGAGGGAGGAAACGGGGCAGGCATAGAGCCAGGTGGCAAGCAGGCAGCTTCGCCTGTGTTGGGAGGTTCTGTGCACTTACAACAGTGTCCTCCCCAGCCTTTCTTTCTGTAGGAACCCCCAAAGGACTGAGGAAGAACAGACAGGGGAGGAGAGGAGCTCTCTAAATTCTCATTCTACCTGCCTGCCTGCTCCAGGATCTCCTGCCTAGGCCAAGAGAAGGGCATAGATGCCAGTCTGTTTATAAACTGGCCTGGATATTCTACAGAGAACTCCTGGCAGCACCTCAGTGGCCTCTGAGGAAGGAATGCGAAGTCTGCCTGTGGAGAGCACAGTAGCCAGGAAACCCCCGACAAACACTGTCTGAGTCCCTGAGGCCCGACTTTTGGATTATCTGACCTTTGAGATAATGGCTCACTCCCCAGGGTATGAAGGTATGGGGAGGAGTGCAGGGAGCTGACTGTGCTGGGCTTCCAGGGGGCCTCAGGCCTGGCTCAGGCAGGGAAAAGGAAAGAAGTAGCTTAGTCAGGAATGAGAAAATATCCTTCCTGAGAAGGTCAAGCCCTCTTGGGCATTCAGTCCTGGCATCTCAGGTGGGGAGGAAGGAGGGAGGCTTCAGACCTCCCAAAAGTTGGCTCTACCTGATGGCCAGCGGTGGGATGCCCACAGGAACTTAACCACTAGCAGAATACCAAGTGATGCCTCCTGAGTGCTGGGTACTCTCAACCTGGACTTGCACCTGTTGACCAGGTTGGTTGTATCTAGAAGCCCTGACTTCCTCACGACCTCTATGATGCCCATGCTGGGGAGGAGGCATTCATATACACACAGAATCAAGAATACAGATTAAACCTCCAGTTCCTGAACTCCATTTTCCAGCGGCTTCCTTGCCATCTCAGAGCCACAGATATGTGACGTGAGTGGTTCGCTCACTCCACATATCCCTGACACTGAGCTCTGTTAAAAACCCATTTCAGAACCCCTCCCCCACTTTAAAAATATTTGCTTCTGAACCAAAGGAGCCTTCTCAGACCTGAACTCCTATTTTCCTTCCCTTAAGATAAGATCTCAAGGGTTCAATTTGCCAGAAACCTCAGAGGGAAGAAAATGAATGTAGAGATTCCAAATCTTTCCACAGGGAATATTCCACCCAAGCAACCAAAGAGGCCGCTCTCCCCACTGGATCTCTGTATTTTGCGCCTGGCCAGTTTCATAAAGTCTCCCCTGGGAGCTGAGAATTTCAGCCTGGGCCTGGGGAACTGAGCCCCTCTTCCCTGAGATGTGTGGCTGGAGGAGTTGGGAGACCCAAAGTGGGGGAAGGAACAGCTCTGTCCTTTGTCAGGTCAGAAGACTTTCCTGCAGGGCCTGAAAGGGGCCAGAGGCATCTGAGAGGTGGGACATTATGGCGATCAATTGTCCAGAAAATGCTGCAAATTTTCCTACTCCCTTTTTCCATTCAGGGACTGTCAGTGAGCCAAGAGTTTTTGTTTCCAAGAGAAGTGTCCTGAGGCCAGGAAAGTGGACTTCACAAAAGCCAGAGGCAGATCCAGTCTGTGCTGGAGGCAAAGGAAGGGAACAGGCCCAAAGAGGGACAGGGACTTGTCCAGAGTCGTACACTAGTCAGAAACAGTGCCCGGGCCAGACCCTAGACTACAGACTTAGTCTCCCTGCATCTAAGTGTCCTGGAGAGTGTCCGTCAGGTCTCCCCAGGACTGAGTCATTGCCCACTGTAAACTCAGAACACCCATGGCACCCTAAGGCCCTATGCCCACCTTGCTTTCTCCCTCCAGATCACAGGCCTTACCTGAGATGCCAGCATGTGCTGGGAGAGGTGGAAAGGGAAGGGCGCAGGGGTGCTTGCTGCGCTGGCCGCGGGACCCAGCCCGCCTGCGTCCAGCCCGGTGGCGGTCCCCGGCCCGCCTCCTCCACCACCGCCGCCGCCGCCCGCCACCGAGGCCAGCAGGTGACCCATGCCCATGGCGGAGAAAGCTCCGGGGCCCATGGCAAACTGTCCCGGGTGCAAGAAGAGCGGCTGGCCGGCCCCCAGCGGCCCGAAGAACTGCTGCCCGTGCAGATGGCCAGAGAAAGCCAGGCCCGGCAGGTGTCCCGCGCCCAGGGGGGACGCACTGTCCGTCTGCACCACCAGCGGCGCCAGGCCGGGCTCCTTGCCCTCGCCCGCCTCCTTGCGCCCGTCGTCCTTCCGCCTCGCCTCGGCGCGCTCCTTCTCCAGGCTCCGCAGGCCAAATGGGCCGTCCCCGCCGCTCTCGGCCGGCTCCTTGCCCCTCTCGGGGCTGCGCCGCTCCCGGGCGCGCTCAGGTTCGGTCAGGCGAGGGGGGCTGCCGCCGTCCAGGCCCGGGCTGCGGCCTAGCGCCGGCCCCGCGCGCTCCTCGCTCAGCCTCTCAGGCTCCGGGTCGCTGTCTGCGGCGCACTTCTCGTCGGCTGCAGGAGGAGAGGACGCGCGAGGTCACCGGGGCGCGGGCAGAGACAGGCGCGCGGCCTCCCCCGGGGCCAGGGGAGACTGGGCGGGCCCGCCTGGGGCAGCCGCGTCCGAGGAGTTTCTAGGTCCTCGTCGGGCAAGCGGCAAGCGGCAGTCACCTAATCTACGGCCCCGTATTTACAGCAGGAGAAACGGAGCCCTGCGAAGGAGACAGACTCCCTGCCAGAGTCGCACAGCGCCGGGGACCCAGCCAGAGTCCAGCCACATCTTCTAGCTACCGGGGACCGGCCTCCCAGAGAAGGCCTGGGTCGGACGCCCCATCCCCAGACACATCGCTGACGCGTTCTGAGCCAAGAGCCAGCCCGGCGCCGGAGGAGACCCTCCCCGCCCCCCTTCCTCCACCCGACCCCCACCTCGGGTCCGATGCAGGCGCAGGGGACTAGGCGCTGACCCCGGCGACGCTGGTGGTTCCCGCGCGGGGGCAGGGTCGCAAGACGAGGCGTCCGACTCCGCGCCGTCGCGCTCCGGCTTGCAATGCTCCTCGTACAGGCGCAGAGACGGCAGCGTGAGCTGCTTCCTGGGGATGAGCAGAGGCAACGGGTCAGAGGCGAGCGCACCCCCCCCCCCACCCCGCGTCCTGCTCGCCGGGGCACCCTCGGTAGAGCCGCCGGCTCAGCCCTCACCTCTTCTCTCGCCGGCCATTCCCGGTGTCCCGGAAGCCCTTGGCAAAGGGGTTGTTGTCGATCTTCAGCTGCGTGATCTGCGGGGACCGAGGGGGCGGCGCCAGGTCAGGAAGCGGCTCCTCCAGCCCGGCCTGGGGCACCCCGAGGTCAGAGGCTGCCTGCCCAGCAGAGAGCCCCGCGGACGTCCGCTTGGTCCCCGGCCGCCTGGGATTGGACGCTCCGAGCCGAGCCGGAAGACTAGGTGAGGCCGGCGGGCGGGCCTCGCGGGAAGCCACAGGGTCTCTCCCTCCTCCAAAAACTTTATTCGAGGCACTTTCTCTTATCTTGCACACACAAGCCCAAAGCTGTGCGCAGAGTCGAAATCTGCCCAAGCATGCACCCGGGCCCCCTTGGTCACTCAAGTTTAACAACCCCGGCATCTGAGCAAGTGCGCACAGACACAGGGAACGCGCAAGTCCACACCACAGAGAGATATCAGATCACGGCCCGGGCACACGCAAGTGCGCACAGACAAAACAAGTGCCCACAGAACCAAGTGAATTCACACACCTCCACACGCATCCAAGGCGCCCAAAATGTTGCCCGCATACCCGCAAGCACACCGTTTCACAAAGACAGAAAGAATGATCGGTAGGACACTTGGACACTCTCCGGAGAGTGGTACACGCGGGCACAGGTCCAGAGGGAGTGGTTGTCTGCCCCTCCACAGAAAAAGTGTAGAAAGGCAACAAGCAGAAAAAGCCCTTTAATTTAAAAGAAAAGTCTCTAAACACCTCCCAAGGAGTTCAGAGCCTGGACTAACAAACAGGGTGGGGGTGGGGTGCTTTGGGAAGCTGTGTCACCTGTCCTGCCCTCTGGCTCCCCTGGGAGAGTGAAAACCGGGCCCTAGGTTCCTATTGCTGGTTTCCTAGCGTCAGGAGAGCCAGGGCAGATCGCCTCGGGCTCCCTCTCTTCATTTAAATTCCCATCCGGGAGCCAAAAAATAAACGAATAAAATGTAAAAATGTCAGCTCAGCCGGGAGTCTCTGCTAATTGCTAAGTAAACATCTCCACCCCAACGAGTGCCCCGCTGTTCGGGCGCCCTGGGGAGCCTGTGTGTACGTGTCGCAGACTTGGGAGGGAGCCTGGGGGATTTCAGTGGGTGCTGCACTCACAGATGCCAGACTTGGTGCCGGGGAGTGAGCTGTGAGGGTGCAGGGTGGGTCAGGGGCTTCGGACAGGGGTGAGTGAAGGGTAGGAGCCTGCAGGTGTAAAGCGATGACGATGCAGGGGCCGGGCCCACTGCCCACCCAGCGCACCTTGTCGTTCTGGTAGGCAGTGACCGCGATGAAATCGGTCTCGGGGAACACATAGGTGCGGAAGGTGCTGTACGGGAGCTTCAGGATGTCGTTGGCTCTCACGATGTGGAAGCGCGGTTGGTACTTGTGCATGGAGTTCAGGATCGTCTGTGGGGAGGGCTTGGGTCAGCCAGCAGCCCCCAGCCTTTGGCCCGAGCATGAGTACTCTCTGGGGACCCCACCTCTTTCCAAGTCTGTCTCTTTCTTCGAGGGGCTCCTCCACCCCCTCCTTCGCAATTTTCTCCTGTCTTCTCTACTCTTTTTCTTGCCTATATTTCTTTTTCTTCTTTTTCACCCTCAGTTTTCTTTATCACAGTTTCTCTTTTTCTCTCCACTTAAAAAAATTACCCCAGTTGAAACAGAAATAAAAACAAAATAAAAACCCCATAAAACGCCACACTTAACCGCTCTTCCTGGCTCATTGCTAAGTTCCTAGTAACTCCATGAGAAGATTTGGACCTTCCCGGACTCAGTGACTGCCTTACCTCTGAATGGGCAGCCCCTTTCGCCCCATTAACTCCCCTCTCCCATTTACCGGGGGCCTGGCTTAGGTAGAGACGGAGGGACCCCCACCCCCAAACTCCCTCCTCCTGGTGGGACATCTGCCTGTAGGAGGGAAGGGAGTCTTAGGATGGGGAGGAGGCTGGTTTAACTTTTGAATCTCCTAGTTTGGGGGGGAAATGGGGACACGGGTCAAGGGGAAGGGCGAGGAAAAGCTGAGGTTGGGGGCAGGACTTCCAAGCCAAGCAGTTAAAGATCAGAGGCTGCCCGGAGGAGTCCTGGTCGCACCTGCCTCCCACTGGGCTCTAAGAAGAGCTTTGGAAGGCCTGACCCCAGCCGAGATTATGAGAAGCCTGGAGCTTGCCGCCCTACAATTCCTTCATTCCCCAGGCCAGCAGCAGAGCAAAGCCCTCTGGGCCTAGGCTCAGCCAGCATAGGCCACAGGGCAGTGACCTGAGCAGGGGCGCTCGGAGGGTTCGGCCAGCGCTCCCCTCTGGGGAGTCCCGCTGCCAGCTCTCCCGACCTCGCCTCCCTGCAGTGGGGGATGCGCAGTATCTGACCCATTTCCCTGTGCCTGCCCAGCACTCACGAAGCCATGCTTGTCGGAGATGTTGTTGGTCAGTTTCAGCTTGTGGAAAGCCACAGGCTTGGCCATCCACTGCTCTCCCGTGGCCGGGCTGTCCGGGTGGATGTACATGCGTTTGGGCATTTCTGGGTCGGCCTTGCCCGCCACCATCCAGCGCGAGTTATGGAACTTATACCGGCAATCGTCAGCGGCCACAATGTCCATCAGCAGGATGTACTTGGCCTTCTTGTCCAGGCCGCTGACTCGCACCTTGAAGGGAGGAAACATTCGCCTGCGAGAAAGGGAACGGAGGAGACTCCATGGAACCAGTTTTATGTCTGAGGGCCCCAGAGCGCAGGCACACACCGCTGCCATGAGCTTCCCCATCTGTGTATCCCTGTTGTCGCTACTCTGCCTCCATATTACTGCCTGGGAGACCCCCACCTGTGGTTGTTTTTCCTGGGAGATCCCATTTCCTCTTGTCAAACCCTCTCTTATTATATGGTTTCCCATTGGCCTTATCTTCTGGTCTGGTGACTGTCTTTCTCCCTCATCTGAGATGAAAGCCAATGTCCAGAAAAGAAATCCAGGCCCCTTAGAAATACACCTGCTTCTTTTGAATCTCCCCAAGAATTCATTCAGGGGATGTGCCCACTGGGACAGAAGCTCTTAAAATTAAAACCAGAACATGTTCGTTTGGGGAACTGGGTTACAACCGACAAAAAACCGAAAGTTTCGGGGGAAGAGGGTGAACCCGAGGCCTGGATTCTCAGTGGCTGAGTCAAGCGTTGGAGGGGGCTGGGGACTGTGATTTTCTTCTGGCTTTAAGGCCTGGAGCGGTGTGTGAGTGGAGAGCTCCTCACTGCTTGGGCTTGGGCCGGGCCGAGGCTCCCAGCCCGGGTCAGGCTGTAGCTGGGCCCGCTCAGGGCTTCCTGCCGGAAGCGGACCCGCCGGCTGGAATCAGCTGGGCAGCCTGGGCCTAGCATGGTGCGAGGCTCCTTCTGGGCTCCAGGGTCTGAGCCCAGTCCGGGAGATGCTGCATCTCCCCGGAGCTCCGAGCCAGACCCGGAGGCAGGAAGGCCGGGCGGCAAGGCTGAGGAGCCGCGGTGGAGATCTCGGAGACCGCCCGGGCCGAGCTGCGGGGCCTCCTCGGCTGTGGGGCTCAGAACGGTTGGGACCATTCTTGGGCAGAGCGTTTTCCTTTTATTTCATTCGGGAGATTTTGATGTTTTAGTTTTAAAAGAATTCGCTCGGCGCCAGATGAGAAAAGTCAACTTGGTTGTCTGTGGGAGCGAAGCGTGGCGCCGGGGCCGGGCCGGGAGCCGCGGGCGGCTGGCTCGGCGCGGGTCGGTGCTGTCGGGCCCCCAGCCCGCCCGCCGCCCGCCGCCGCCCGCCGCCCGCCGCCCGCCCGCGTGCCCGCCGGCCCGCCAGCCGCCCTACCTCCCGGACTTGGTGATGACCATCTCGGTGCCCAGCTTGTGGAACTGGTCCCACAGCTCCTTGGCCTCCAGCGTCACCTTGGGGTCGTCCTCCACCTCGTCCTCGGGCTCCAGGCTCTTAAGCGAGCGCAGATGCGCGGCGGGCGGGTGCGGGCCGAGTGCCGAGACGTGCAGCCCCGCCTCGGCCGCCGCCGCCGCCGCCGCCGCCGCGGCCGCCGCCCCCGCCAGGCCCGGGTCGGGCAGCGGCTTGGCCAGCGCGCCGGGCGGCAGCGCGAGCGCCGGGAAGAAGGAGGGCTGCGCCGCCGCCAGGAAGGCGGACATGGGGAAGTCGGCCGGCCGTGGCGCGTGGAACGGGTGGTAAGCCATGGCGCTGGCCGCCAGCGCCGGCTCTCTCATCGGGACATCCGGCCCAGGCGCCCGGGGGCCGGGGCCGGGGGCGCGCGGCTCGGACCCCCGGCCCGGGCGGCGGCGCGCGCGGAGGAAGGGCGACCCGGGCGGCGAGCGCAGCGGCAGCGGCGGCTCCTCCCGGCTCCCCGTCCGGCGCACGCCAAGGGGCGCGGGGCTCTGGGCGCGGGGGTGGCGGGGGCTCTGCGCGGGGCTGGGCTGGGCTGGCCCGCTCCGGCGCCGGGGACCACGCGCGACTGGTTAGATCTTGTCGTGATCTCTGGAAAACTGTGACTATCTCACATGTCCTGCCCTGCTCGGATCCCCTGCGCTAACGAGCCAGGCCCCCCTTGATTGCTGATTTTACGCTTTTTGGACCAATTGTGGGTCTCCGGGGGCGGGGTTTTGACAGCTCCAGCCAAGCTCCGGCCGGGAGGGGGGGCCGGGGAGAAGGTGTCGGAAGCCTCAGCAGTAAGAAAACATGTCAACAGAATAAAATATTAACCAATGACGGGCCAGCGGGCCCCGAGACCCCTCCCCCTGCCCCGGCCCCCACCCCGCCGCCCGCAGCCGCGGCCGCCTGCGCCGGGACGGGAGAGCGCGGCGGGCCGACCCGACCCGCCGAAAGGGCCTGAGGCGGGGGGCGCCCGGGTCCAGGGCCCTGGGGAAGGACCCCCAGCCGCACGCCGGCTCCAAGTGCAAAGCATTGACACGGCCCTGAGCGGAGAGGGGGCGCCCTCCTTCTCCCTCTCGCCCGGCGGCCGGGCCGCTCTGGCCCGCGCCCCAGCTTGGCCTCCGACCCCGCTCTCGGCCGCGGCGCCGCCCGGGGCCCCTGCACTCCGGAGGGGGCTGGAGAGAGAGGCCGGTGGGCGGGCAAGTCGGGAGGCGCGGGCGGCCGAGGTCCTGGAGCGGAACCCAGGTGGCGGGAGCCGGTGAGTGGAGCGGTGGTAGAAGCCCGGTGGGGCCGGCACGGGCGGGAGTGGGACGCGGCCTTGCGCTCGGGACACGCGGGGACCCCCCTAGCCCGCGCCTGCCCCTCACAGGAAGACTCAGGAGAAACGTGGGAGTTCCCGGCCAGCCCCGAACCCAGCGCGGTGTCTGCCTGCGTCCCGGACCAGCTCCGAGCCCCCCGACGGCCGAGAGAGCGGGTCCTCGGGGCTAGGAAGGTGAGCGCATCTTCCACCGAGCTCCAGGCGGCACGGCGCGGGCTGATCCCGGTTCCCAGATTCTTGACCCGCGACTCAACGAATTTTCGCCGCATCCGGTACCGGAGACACAAGTCTCCCTCCTCAACAGCGGCATCGTCCCTCCGCTCGCCGCCGCATTCTTAGAGTTTGTTTCGGTGTCTCCCGAGCGTCTGTCTCCCAAGTTCAGTAGTTCGGAGTATGGAGCGTGGGGGTCGGAGTGTCTGCGCGCACCTGTGGTTGAAGCCAATCCCCACCCCCACAGTCTTCCTTCGTTCTTTGGCAGCCTCACTATTTCCCCCGTTCCGTGGTGTGTGCGCGCGCGTGTGCGTGTGTGCGTGTGCGTGTGTGTGGTGTGGTGCTCACTGTGTGCGGCGCGAGCGCCCAGAGTGAAGTGGCCACACACCTGCCTTGAATCGGGCTCGGGCGCTGACCCTCAGACTGATTCCCGGTGGTCGCGTTCGGAAGGACCAGAAGGGCCCCCTAGTACACACATGGGTGACACTCCTGCCCGCACGACCTATAGAAGTGCGGCTGAGTTCGGCCGGCGCGGGCCCTGTGCTCCCGTGGTAGGCGCGTGCAGCCCACATCCGACAGTGACCCACGCAGCACTGCCCGTACACTGTGCACGCCCAGTCACAGGGCACCTTGTCGCTGCACACTTGGACCTGGCATGTAAAGCCGGAGAGGTCGGAGCAGTGCGGATTAGGGACCGGCTGGAGCGGTTTGGCCTCCGCGACCTTTTTTCTACTTTTTTTCCAAGCCAGTCTCTGAGCTCCCTTACCCGGCTCGCAAACGAGCGCCGCCCCCACAGGGTTTTTCCTTACGACCCTGCTCGTTGTCGGGTCGCTCCTCTCTCAGTGCCTCCTCTCTGTCCAGAACGAATCTTCAACTCCGCGCTGCGCAGTCTATGCGGATGGGGCAGGATCCGTTGCAGCTTTGCACAGGCAAAGTCCTGCCGGCTCCATTTAGGCGGGTTATGGCCCCTCAGGGAGGGACGTGTGTGGGCAGGTTGGCGCAGTTGGTGAGGTGACCAGATAATAGGGCAGCCTTCCTTAGACAGGAATCGGGGACCGGGCCCGGGAATCCGTGAATACGTTTGCAGAGTCGTGCGCGTACACTTTCGTACTCCCAGGAATGTGCGTACACCCTAACTGCGTGCAGTTTGGACATTTTCCTGGGAAAAGTCCGTAGCTGGCCCTGGGGTCCAAGGCGCGGAGAGTTCGGAACAAGTTCGGTGGTTGTTTGCCGGAGAAACCCAGCGACGGTGCACGGCTGCATTTGGGGGACCACGATCCCACCTGGCCACGGCCCTCCCACAAGCCACCCACTTGCCCTCCCGCAGCCGCAGGCTCCTTCCAGCCAGGGCCCTGTCGTCAGCCCAGCGTTTCCGTCCCACAGCCAACCCGAGGTCCTGCTACAGGCGCTCTCAAGATTCTGAACCTGCGCCCCCCCCCCCCCGCCCCCAGCCAAACCCTCCTGCGAGGAAGATCCTTGGCTCCTCGAAAACCCACGCAGGGGAGCCTCAGGAGGCCTGAGAGCGGCGCCTTGAGGCTCCTGGCTCCTGCTCGGCCCCTCCCCCATCTGGGTCTACCCTACTTCCCTTTCCCGGGAACAGGCGCCTCTAGGGGGGGTCCCCGGGGCTGAGAGTTCGTGTCTCTTTAAGAGGCCCCGGGGGGCGCCTCGCAAGCCGCCCGGGGCTGGAGGGGGGAGGGCACGGGCGGGGGCGGCTGGCGCCAGGCGGCCGAGGCTCCACAACAAAGCTCCGGCCCCTGTCACTTCGCATCGGCCGGGCCCCGCAGACGGGCGGGGGACGCGCGCTCAGCTGCCCCTCCCTCTCCCAGGCAGTCCGCGGCCCGGGCGTCGGGCGGGCGCGGGCCTCCCGGCCTCCCGGCCTCCCGGCCTCCCGCGGGTGCCGGTGCGCCCTCGCTGCCTCCGCGCTCCCGCAGCAAGGAGGTCGGGCGGGGGCTGCCTGGGCCGGGGGTGCCTGGGTCCCGAGCCGGCTGCGCTGCCCGGAACACCCGCGGCGTCAAGGGCCGCCGTTGGGACTGTCCCCGGGGTGGGCCTCGCCGGTGTCTGCTCTGTGTGCCTGGGAGTGGGTGGCTTAGGGGTGTGGAGGCGGCGTGCGCCGGGTATCGGGGCGCTGTCGCGCTTGTGCCCGGGCTGAGCTCGGTGACGCGTGTGGCCTGTGCGTGTGACGGCCCTGGAGGTGCCACCGGGCGCCCGGCCGCAGCTCGCAGCTCGGCGCGCAGTGCGCGTGGCGGTGGCGGTGGCGGTGGCGGTGGCGGTGGGCGGGGAAGACCCGGACCTGCCTCGCGTCCCCGCTTCCCGGCCGGACCCGCGCCTCCCGGAGTCTTGGCGCCAGCCAGCCCCGTTTAGCGGCCGGCCCGGCTCCCCCCGGGCCCGGCTCTGGCTGGGGTGGGGGCCGCGGCCTCGCTGACCCCGGCCCGCAGCGGCCCGGCCTGTCCCGTCCACTTAGACAAATTGCGGCTGACAGGCGCGCAGTCGCCCCGAGTCGCCGCCCGCCCGACGCCTCCCTCCCGACCCAATTACCCCGCGCGGGGTCGGGCCCAGTGGCCGGGACGGGGTAGGGGGCGTGGGGAGAGCGGGGCCTCGACCTCTTCCCGGCCGCGCCGTGGCCCGGCCCTGCGCCAGGAACGGCGAAGGGGCCCCTCCCCGGCGAGGTCCCGGGAAGTGCCTGGGCAGACGCGGCCTGTGTGGCCCAGGCCCCGGTGGCCTTCCGGGCGAAGGCGAGGCCACTCCTGGCCGCTCCGGCTCGGGACAGACCTGGCCTTTGAAGGGGGTCGCTTTACACCCGAGGGCGAGGGCGAGGGCGAGGGCGAGGGCGAGGGCCGTCCGGCCGGCAACCTAGGGTGCGTCCCCTCCCGCCTTGGGACCAGAGTTCTGGGGACCCTGTGACCCTGGGAGCTCGACTGTTAGCGGCTCTGGAGTCTGGGTCCGCTTGGGAGCAGGGGTCGGCAAAAGTGAGGTGTACGTCTGTGAACGAGTCTGCGAGTGCGTAGACGTGCACGGTAGTGAAATGGTGGGTGTGGGTGCTCGGGATCACGGCGGCGCCAACAGGCCAGGCTGCTGTGGGGCCCGAGAAGGGGGGCAAATCGCTTAAAGGACCCCAAAGACCAGCCCACCTGGGGGAGGGGCGGGGCCGGCCTGCGCGCTCACCAGGATCTGGATTCCCGCTCGAAAAGGCTTTCGCAGGGAGGGGAGGGGAGGGGGGGCGGGGGGCCCGGGGAATTCCTGGAGCACCGTTGCCCACCCCCCCATCCCCATAGTCCGGGTGCCAGCGGGGTCGTACCTGCCCTCTCTCTCCCGAGGTAGAGCTACCTGGCTGGTCCGGTCAGCCCCCTGGCCTCACACCAACTCTTTGCCTTTTTAACCGGTAACTTCCTCTTTGCTTGCTTCAGCCTGGTGGCTCTTCTTGGCTGGGCGTGCACCTTTCCCCCTATTTTACAGGTGAGGACCCTGATGCCCAGAGGTGCGGTTATTTACCCAAGGCCACACAGCTACCAGGGGCAGAGCTGGGATGGGACCTTGGTGGCATCCCCTCCTTAGAAGCTGCTGATGTCACTGCTGTCCTGATGGCTACCCCTACTTCCCCAGCAGGGTGACAGTGAGACTTCAGGGCCCCACCCTTAGGCTGGGCTCTTGCTTTGCGTACAAGACAGACAAGATGCTCTCTTTCTTCTGCCCTTAGAGTTTCTGGCTCTAGGTCTGCAGGAGGGGACTGCCTTTCCAAGTCACACAGGGACAGGGAGCAGCCTCAGAGTCAGTCAGGGGCCGGGCCTGGAAGCTCTTAGGGATCAGGGATGGAGATGAGTGGGATCAGAGTCTTGGATTGCGTGGTGGTGCAGGACAGGGGTGTCAACAGAGAGTCCGGCCCTCTAAGGGGCCGGGCTGGGGCGTATGAGGCAGCAAGGAGCAGACAGAGGTCAGATAGCTGTGTGCAGACTTTGTAACCTGGGGCAAGGCCCAGGCCTTCTCTGGGGCTCGGGCTTTTCATCTGCAAAATCAAGACCAAGCAGTACTCTTTTAAGTACTTTCTAGTTTAGAAATTCTCTGATCTGTGAAAATCAGAAAAATCAGCACTTGAGAAACCATTTCCAACCCCAGCCTGGCAGCTGCCTGCTCTGGCCTCTGCTGGCTTCCAGAGCGGATACTCCTGTTGACAGAGTGCTTGTGTGCCTGGATTTGCCTTGGGACCACTGGGCCTTTTCTCGAATCAATCCCAGCCAGTGCCCTCGCTCCTTGAGCTGCCACCCCAGCTCCCATCAGTCTCCTCACAGACCATGAAGATATTTTTTTCCTCCATCAAACTGAGAGAAAGTCCGTGGTAATTTGCCCGTTGAGCGGGTAGCACTGGAGAATCAGGGAGATCACATGGCTTCCTCAAGGTCACTCGGTCAGGCCACAATTAGATGCGTGTTCTGATGGCCTCCTAGGTGATGCCATCATGGAGGTCGTCTGGGCTTCTGGGGTGGGGGGGGTGCTGGTGAGGTAGAGGCTGCCCTTGGTGTTATCTCTGGAGGCTAGGAGGCTGGCTGCTCCATGGCCAGTGGGCAGTAAGGTCCCCTGCCCAGGGGCCCAGATCTCACTTCCAGCTGATTACAGGCTGTGGCAGCATCTATAACCTCCCCAATTAGCCAGGGGCCAGGCCCAAGGCCTCTCTGATAACCCGAGCTCTGTGGCAGCCGCTGTGGGGCCAGCTTATCTAGCCTTTCTTATCCTCCCCCTTCCCCCACATACTCAAGACTTGCCCTGGCTGTGAGCAGATGAATAACCAGATTGTCCTGCAAGCTCAGCCGGCAAGTCCAGCCCTACACCCACAACTTTCCCTGACTGGAGGAGGCCACAGATGTTTTGCACCCCCTGGAGGGAAAGGGCTGAGCCAGGGAGGACTCCTGACTCTAAGCTGCCAGCCAGTTGCCTGCATGGCCGGAGACAGCTCCTGGCTCTCCATCTTTGCTCCATCCATGACCCCACGTGGATTCAGAGGGGCTCACCTTTCCTAGAGCTCTGGACCCATCCCCAGGGAGCCAGGCCATCGGCAATACGCATAGGCAGCCTGGTGGTATTCCTCTCCCTGTCTCTTTTTGAATGAAACACTGCTCTGGCTGGGGGCTGGGGCTGTGCCAGGCACAGCAACGTCTCTGGTTGAGCTGAAATGGGGCAAAGCTGCTGCTAGTCTGGCAGCCCCAGTGGCCATGCCCAGACCTATGTTCCCTGCGTGCTTCGCTCTGGCATGTGATTCCTCATGGCAATCGCAGGTCCCCAGACAGGAGGGACTGGCGTCAGGCACCCCATCTGTGTAAGGCCATCTACTCAGCCTGCAGAGCCCAGTGTGATGCAGGTCCCGCTTCTCCCCATAAGCCCAACTGACCAGGTGGTGGGAACTGAAGACGAAATCCCTTCTCAGGTGTCATGGGGTGCATGTGAAGGGAGCTGCTCCAGCTGCAGCTGGATGGTTACATGGGAATCCCTGCTTGTGAACTCAACTTGTCTGTGGCTGTTACATTAAACTTCCCCCAAACCACCCCTGGCTCAGTGGGTTTCCATCAATCCTCCCAGGCCTCTCTGGGTTCTTGGGAAAGATGGGGAACTGGGGCTAGCATTAGTCTCCTTCCTGCTCAACACCCCTTTTTGCACCTCCTGTTTCTGGCTCCTCCTCCTGCCATCCACTTCAGGTCCAGAATTGGGAAGGGGTGGGAGCACAAAATCAGGAACCTGTCATCCAAGGTTCCAGCCAGGTTTCACGAGACCTACCTGCCCCTGACCATCCTTCCTCCTTCTGAGTTGGAAAAGAAGCAATTACAAGGTGCCTGCCCCAAAGAGAAGGCTAGAGCCTTCCTGAGGCTCTCCTTCCCCCAGCAGCACTCCTAGCACAGGTCAAGGACCTGACTGGCCCTGACTACTGCAGCCAGGGGGGCTCCTGGCCTGTGTGGTGCCTCCAGAACTCACTGGCTCTGGTAATCCACAAGAGGTTTGGAGAATGGATTTAAATCAGGCCCAACCCAAATTGCAGAGCAAACATTCTCCTTCTCCGTCCTACCCCCTCACTGACTCTCCAATCAGTTGCTCATGTCGAGGCAGGGTGTGTTGGGAGCAGCGACACATGGTCAGGTCCACAGGACTCTGCTTGGTGCTTGGAGAGGACCCTGACCCCAGCAACGCAGGGATGGACACCAATTGTAGCGTGATTTATTGGACAAGACGTGCACTTTTTGACAGGGCCTTAGTAACCACGGTTTCCTTCACTGGACAGTACAGGACCAGGGTAAAAGGGCTTACAGACAAGAAAGACAAATCCTCCCCATGAACCAAAGGGGAAAGAAAAGAGGAAGGGGGTGCTTCTCCTTCCTTCCTCCTTCCCTAATACTCTGGGCCTCAGTTTACCCCACGCCAGCAGATTGGCCAAGGGAAACTGGGCAGTGCATCTCATAGCCAAGAGTGGGCTGGGGCTGTCCGCTCAGGGTCAGCATGCCCAGCCGGGCCAACCACTGTCTCCCCTTCCAGGCCCCCTTTGGGGATGGTTAGAAAATACAAAAGCGGATCCAATGCAGGACATCATGTGCAAACGGAGGAGGGGACGGAGCTTCTGCAGTCTCCTTCAGCCACAGCCCCACCGAGGGTGGGGGGGCGACAGAGGTCAGAGTGTGCCAAGGTGCTTGGGAGAAGGGTCTCTTCTCCATCCAGGGAGGGTGGGCGGCTGTTGTCACTAAGCTTGGGGAAGGCGGTCAGTGAAAGAGGAGCAGAGACCGAAGGGTAGGACCAAGAGGGGGGCTTCTCCCCCTCCCTCCAGCAGGTGAGTGGGCCGGCCAGTCAGAGGCAGGTTGCTGGTACTACGGGAAGCCGGTAGGGAAGAGGCTGAGGGGCTGACTCTCGTTGGTGGGCAGTGGAGATCGGTAGCCATCGAAGTTTCTTGGGATGCTGCCGCTGGTAGAACCTGAGCTGTTACTCAGAGTCTCGATGCTTCCCTCTCGCTGTAGTTCTGCAAGACAGAGGAGAGGACCAGGCCTGGTCAGAGTGGGGTCTGTAGGGGGTGGGACACACCCTGGGCTGGGCTGTCTGCCTGGAGGCACCTTCCACAGGGGGGATTCCCACCTGCTCCCCGGATGGGCCAGGCAGCAGCTCCGCTCACAGGGAGTTCAGCCGAAGGAGGGAGAAGCTCCCTTGGCTGGCAGAGTCCAGTTTTAGTTTTTCCCTCATTGTGGGAACCCCGTCAGGCCAGAAGCCTGGCCGCCCTGCTCATCTGTCTGGACCACATCGCCACACATGGGACACGCGCCCACACCTGCACGCACACTCCTGCTCAGCCAGCATGCTCCCCAGTTCTGTAAGTGGCTCTGTCCTGGGCTACGGGTCAGGTGGGAGGAAAGCCAGAACACGGCAAGGACTGCGGCTCCCCTGCCCCGATCGGTCCCTGCCTCCCCTCCCCAGCCCTGCCGGCTGCCCGGAGCTTCCTCCCTGGCTCGGCGACTCACTTGCTCACTCACTCACTCTGACCCACACAATCTGCCTGCTGGCCAGGCCTGGCTCATCTCTGGCACCTCCTGGAAGGCGTCCTGTTTCCCTGCAGGAGGGAATGCCTGGCTGGAGAGGGGCCTATTCCAACGGAGAGAAGGTCCCTGCTTGCCTGTAGTGCTGCCTTTCTCCCTTTCTCTTAGCCCCCAAGGTCCCGGAGGCCCCTCAGAATGCAGAGTTGCCCTGGGAAGCAGGCGAGGAGGCTGCCACCCCACCTACCGCCCCTTCCCTCGCCCTGCCGCAGCCCTGCTGCCATCTTGGGCTCAGCGACTGGCCCTACCTCATTCAGTTGTGGGCACCTTACCTGTCCCCACCCCCCAATCTCTTCATCTAAGATAGGTACTAGGGCAGGTGGGTTGGGAATAGACTTCCTTGCACGCTGAATACAAGGAAGAAGGAATTACTTCTTGCCTTTTGGCAGGTGGCTAGCTCCTAGCCCCTTCCAGTCCCTCACAGCGGGCTCTGAGACAGCACACACATCCCTGGGAGGATTCTGGAAGCCTAACCCAGGGCCAAGATGTGGTGATCTGCGATTTTTCCTCCTCCAAGGCACGCTTGCCTGGGACTGAGAGGGTCTTGGCTGTCCCCCTCAGAAGCTCAGGATCTGAAAGCAGTCACTTGAAATAGCAAAGTGTGCTTGAATGTTATACTTGTCTGGTCTGGCTTGAGGCTTTTTATCTCCCGCCTGTACCCGCTGCAGCACAGCTAGCTTTGATTAGGGAAGGCGTCATGGCCTTTACTCTTGGGCGGGCCGTCGGCAGCCAGCCAGGAACTGACCACTGACTCCCACTCCCTATCAGCCACCCCCCAAAGTGCAGAAGGTGCCCAGCAATAGCAGCCACAGAATGGGGTGGGGGAGTCTGTGCTGCCCTCCTTCAGAGCAGACGCCTGGACCCATGTGTGAGGGGCCCTCAGGCTGCACCAGCCACGTCTGGAACCTAGACACTGGAACCTCTCAGCAGATAGGGGGGCAGTGGAAGGAGGGGGCTGTGGACACAGGCTGTGGGCCTGATGATGGTCCCAATCTCCAAGAGGCACTGGCTTCTCTGTTGGGCCAGAGGCTCTGGGATACGCCGAGAGTTATCTAGATGCAGACAGAAAACAAGGCAGCTGGCTACCGCATGAGCTGTCTTCCGGGCTCGTTCCCTCATCTCCCCCTATTTGGGAGTACAGACCACTGTGCCAAGAGAGGGAGAAGATGGAAACGCAAAGAACAGACCCTGGGATTTCTACATGGAAGTGCCAGACTCCAGAAAGCTTCCTCCATTCCCTTCGCTGCCCACAAGCAAGCCGAGGAGTGTGTGGGGGATCTCGGAGGCCCCACTCGCTTTCAGAGACCCTTGCCCTCATGCACAGCCATCCTGGCACTAGGGGGCGCTGACAGCAGGGCCAGGAGGGCCCGAGAGAGGAGCACTGGCAGTAGCAAGGAAAGCAGGGGCTTCCTTAGGATCTGGACACCAGGTCCAAGTAAGAAAGCCCCAGATTAAGGAGCAGGAAAGGCCGTAGTACGGGGAAGGCTGGCCCCTTTCCAGAGCTGGGGGACAGGCCCAGAGTTCTTGATGCAGAGTGCCGACACATCCACGCTGCCAAAGAAGCAGAGGAGACTGGAGCCCACAACCAAGCATGGCACCCCCGCTGCCCCTTGGCCCAGGCCCAGGGCAGCTCCCCCAGCAGCCTCAGGGGCCCCACCCCGAGAGTCTGGGTGGATGCACCTCATCCCATCACATGACCGCGCAGGGGCAGTTGCCAAAGGAACTTACGAGTTTGCTGCTCTTGGGGGGCCAGGGTGGCCTGACCGGCCTGGTGCCTATTCTCCTTCCCCCCGTTAGGCCTGAGGTAAGACAGGGTGGGCAGGCTTCTTACTTGCCCCCCGTATCCCAGGGGGCTATTCTCTGCAGAATCGACATCCCCCAGCTTCTTCCCTCCTCTCCACTCCCACTGCTGTAGCCTGCTTAGGACTGCGCTTCCCACCTAGATGATTTCAGGAACTCCCTACCAGTCTCCTGACCTCCAGCAGCCCCCTCTCCAGCCCACCGCGCCAAACTGGAGTGGCTTGTCTACAGCACAAACCTCATCTTGCTTTTCCTCTGCTTAGGAACCTTCATCGACTCCTCACGTCCTTGGGATAAACAGCACTACAAAATGGCCTTTCATGACCCGCCCCTTAGACCCCACCTCACTAATGGCACCTGTTACCGGATTCGAAGAACCAAAGTAATGAACTTGTGCAGTTTGGGGACCTCTCCAGGCTGCTTCAGGCCCCCGGGCCCACACTTATGCCATTCCCTTTGACTGAAAAGCCCTTCCCAGGTTCCCCTGGCCCCCAGAACACCTACTCATCTTCCAAAGGTTAGCACATGTGTCCATTCCTCTGTGAGCCTGTCTTGTGGCCCTGGCAGCAGAGCTGGCCAGGCCCCACTGGGCTGTAGTTCCCCCCGCCCCCGGCCCCCTAACACTCTGTGCAACATCTGTTCACGTGTGTCCCCGTCCGGGTGGAGAGCCCCCCAGGGCCTGCTCCTGTGCCTGATCTCGGTGTCCCTAGTGACAACCACAGGGACTGGAACATCTTGAATGCGTGATGTGGTAAGGAGAGGCAGGAGCTGTGTCTTCAGCAGGGACTGAGAGAGAACCAGAGGCCTGGCTGGACCTGGGCACTATTCGATATGCCTTCTGTCAGACCCCGATTCTCTCCTCACTGAGACAGAGCAATGAGTGTGTGCAGAAGAGGAAGTAGAGGAGGGGTGCACACAGGTTTCCCCCCCTTCGAGTCACCCGGCCGCCCAGCCCTAGGAGCAAGCGGCAAATGGAAATGTGTGGCCTTACCTTCCTCCATCCCGAACACCTGCTTTGTTACTGTTGGGTTGCTCACGGACGCTGGGCTGTTGGCATTGTTTTTTTTTTCCTTTTTTTTTCCCTTTTGGAAAGAAAAGCATTGAGGAATCTTTTTGGAAAAGATATGGACAACGATTGAGAAGTACACTGATCTCTGCAAGCAGGTGGAGAGGTAGTAAGGAGGTGTGGGGTATCACGCTGGGAGGAGGGCAGGCTTGCGGTGAAATTCTGCAGTCAAGGACAGTGACATGCATGTGTAGGGGGGTGGGGACCAGCCAGTCTCGAGGGTCCCAGAGATGGAACTGTTGTGATGGAGCTCAGAGTCCCCCTTCAGTGTGGAGGGCTGTGGGAAGGGGACAGAAGGGTGCTGGCAGTCCCCCATGCGGGCAGGTTGATAGGAGAGGGAGAGGAGACAGTGGCAGGCTGCAGTTTTGGGGGGACATCTCCAGACCTTTTGATTCAGGGTCCCAGCTTCTGGGCTTACCCCCCCACCCCATTCCGGAGCCCCCAGGTCTGGGCAGCTCTCCTATAGTTGAGGTGGGCTTGTGGCGAGAGTCCACCAGCATCTTGCCAGGGCCGCAAGAGAGAGCTGGGGGCTGAGTGCAGGGGTGGCCAGGAAAGCATCCCCAGCAGCCTCTCTACTTAGAAGCATGCAGATCCTGGCCAGTGGGAAAAAGCCAGCTCTAAAAAAGGTTGCTCTCTAGGCCTCAAAACACGGTAGGGGATGAGGAATAGTTCCCAAAAAGTGGGAAGATAACTTGTTGTGCCCTCGCATCCTCCAGTGGCTCTGTGCCCTTGGGAGTTGGGTGCTTGTCTCCCCCTCTTATGGACAGCAAAACCAAGGGTGAGTAGGCAGCCGCTGGCTCCAGGCGTCCAGTCCCCCTGAGACAGAACTGGCGCTGGTACAGGCCTCAGGATGGAGATGCTGGCAACTCCAGCATCACTGACTGGCTCCCAGTGCTCACTGCTGGCTGGGTCCGCCCACTCCCTACAGATTCTCATTGGAAAACGGGCCTGCGATCCACAGATGGCCCTCGGTGCCGTGCCCAGGATGGGCGAGCCAGAGGCGGCAGGACAATGGAAGGAGCAGCAACTCCAAGGGAGGTGCCTAGGCTCTCATGAAGTCAATGAAGGAAACAGAATGCTCAATCCTCATGTTGCCCCCACTCCACACGGAGTCTGGCAAAATTCAAGTGTGTCAGAGGGGGCAGAGAGGTGGCTGCCCTTGCTAGGGAGAGGCAACTCTGGCTACCTGGACACGTATGCAAAGGAGACACAGGGAGGAGTCACTGTTAAGTGTGGCAGCTGGAAAAGTGGCCCCTCCCGGGCTGGGCTGTGCAGACTGAGGGAGCCCCTCTCTGCGGTAGCTCACTCCCTCATCCCAGGGCTGGATGTTGCAGCCCCTCTGCAGAGGCAGGAGCAGCAGGGACTGGCTCCTGGGAGCTGTGGGTGGGTGCTGACGAGCGGGGCAGGAATGCACCTGGGGGAGAGGCGGATGGGACTCCTACACAGCGCCAGAGATGCCATCCGGGGGCAGGACACGGAGATACCCCCTCTGTCGCCTTTCCCTCTGGAGTACCGGTCCCCACAGCTGCTTCATCCTTGAGGTTTTCCTTGGGGCTGTCCTCTCCCCAGGATACAGACCCTTCCCTCCCTTGAGGTTGCTCCAAACTGGCAAGACAGAGACTTCCAGGGACAGACTGGATGGAAGCCTCTTTGCACTCATGAGTCACTTTACTAAGTGCCATGGTCTTGGTTGCCCCATTCCCTGGGAAATGCTGGGGCCACAGGTACTAGGTGAGCCTTGGAAGGAGCTGGGGAAGCCCAGGTAGGCAGGGGACCCCAGTGGGAGGTCAGGAGTGAAGTCTTACTTTGGGCTTGACCGTGTCCAGGCCTCCTCCAGGCCAGATGGCAGTGGGGGCGGTGGGGGCGGCTGGCCAGAGACCCTGAGGGAAGCCCCTCTGGCTTCTGGTAGGTGGGGGGGCATGGTGGAGAGCTCGAGACTCAGGACTCAGAGGGAGGCCTGTTTCTGGGATCCAGCGGGGTCAGTGAGGGCAGTGCCATGAGTGTGTTTGCGAAGAGGGTGCCTGGGACCCCTGGTTCAGCCTGCAGGCAGCCCTGGCACTTCCTCCAACAAAAGCAGCAGCATCTACCGGCGGCCCCTCTGGCGTGCAGCAGCCAGCCCTGTTCTGTACACTTAGAGCCTCACGATGCTGCTCATTAAAGGGATTAGCAGAGCACTTTTATTGGGCCCTGGCTGCAGCCACACACCCCAGTCCTAAACTAACCACCCAAGCTGCTGGTGGGAGTAGGATTAGACCTCAGGACAGTCTAACCCTGCACCCACAGCCCACTTCCGGCAGTGGGAAGGGAGAAAGCTCCCCCTACCTCTGTCCCCACCGCCATCCATCAGCCTAAAGGGCCTGAGAAGAGGGGAGGGGCGGTGTCTGCCCAGAGTGGGGAGGCAGTTTAGGGAAATGCTTAAGAGCACAGGCTCCACCTGCTGCCACTACTCTGGGCAAGATCCTCAACATCTCCTGTGCCTCAGTTTCTTGTGCATGAGGATAACAATGTTTGTTTCCTAGTGTGGTTGTAAGAATTAAATTAAATAATGTAATGCATGTCGAGTGCATCACAAAGTGCTTAAAGCTTCCAGCCAGCAAATGTTGAGTTACTACTATTGTTACAATTGTATTAGTGATTGTGATTATCCACAGGATCCTTTGGGTCCCTCTTCGTTTTTCCTCTCTAGCAGGTGCCTCTGCCAAACAGGCCCCTATCAGCTTGCCTTCCACTGGAGCTTGGGAAGGATTCTTTCTTTTTAATCAAGAAATGGCCTGCTGAGGAAAATGGCAGTTATGTGTTTACAGCTTTTCATTTCCCTCCTTGCCTCTTTGTAAATACCATTTTCCAAGAAAATAAATTTCCAACACTGTTGACATGCATTGATTTTTCCCTCCTGCATCTACCTTCCCCATCAGCAGGGCCTGGGTTGGGCTCAGTGGTACCCCAGGGGAATGGGTGGCCCTAGAATACAGAGCAGCCAGCCAGACGGCCCCATCCTGCCCACTGCCTGGCTCAGAGGAGGCCTGCAAACAGAAATAGTTCCAATCCCCTTCATGACCAGGGAGTGAGGTTGGGGTGGGGTCTGACTAGGAGGTCAGAGATTTTTCAGAACTTCTCTGGATGGCCTATCTGGAGAGGAGACCAGGGGGATCACAGGACTGCTGCCAAGTTCAGCAGATGGATCCAAATGGAATCTGCCCCAAACAGTCAACTTGGTCAGCCAGCGGCCTGCTGGGACCTGCTGGCTGGGATCGACCAAGCAAACTGGGCCTTGGAGAGAGAAGGGTTCAGCAGGTAGGGGGCTTGAATGATCCTGTGGGGTGGAGCAGGACTGGCACCTTCCTGATGGAATCCAGAGAGATGGCCCAGATGCCAATCAGGAGGTGGCCCTGGTTGGACACAGCTTTGGGCTGCTTGTCTTACACCAGTCCTGGGCCTGGAAACTACTGCTCAATCCTCTAGGGTGAGGCAGAGACAGAAATGGAGTTGGCTAAAAATGTTTCCAGACACCCCGACAGCCCTGTCAGAGACCACACTCCGGGCTGGAGGCAGCCTCAGCACTGAAAGTTTTTAGGAGGATAAAAGGGTAGCAGGTAGAGGAGGTGGCCTTATGGGGAGGCCTTGCTTTTCTCTTCACACTCAGGGGTGCCTGTCTCCCCGACATCTTTCCTTTGCCATGCTGCTCCCAGCCACACTGGGCAGTGCCGGCCTCCTCTTACCCTCACGCAACCCCACAGGCTGCAGAGCTAGCAGAGATGCCCGCAGATCAGTATGGGGATCTTGGGAGGACAGGCCTAGGGCAGTCGGGAGGATCGCCTTTCCCTTCTGGCAGGGGTTTTCGTTCCCTTCCCTGGCATGCTTGTGGAAGGAGCAAGGGCAGCTTCTTGAAGCTGAGGGGTGAAGGAGGAAATGGCTCCTCCACATCCGGAAAATAGGAATCCTGGTTGGGGCTGATGGAATCTGGGAGTAGAGGAGGAACAGGGCTAACTGGCCTGGTTATCTCCAGACCTCACAGCTATGTCTGGGTGCAGGGCCCTGGCCCGCTGATGTGACAGGCCTCTGGTGACCTGACGGCACACAGTCTGTCGGCAGGCCCATACATTCCTTCCTGGCCAGGGTCCCTTTCAACCCACAGGACTCACAGATATGCTCTCTCCCCCTTGCCCAGCTCTCACTCCTGACCCTCTGAGGGTACTGAGGCCCAGAATGTTACAGAATGAGGCCAGGACCGCATGGTCTGCCCTGCCCCATACCCCTCAGCTCCAAACAAAGAGGGTAAATATCTGGTGGTCTTGGCTCAGAAGACCAGGAACTGCTTCCCTTGGCCACTGGGGCCATGCACATGCCTAATAACCTTAGGATTTAGGGGGAGACCTGAGGCCTAGAGAAGACCTCAGGTCCTCTGAGGCATCCACTGGCTCCTGGAAGATGAAAGTTGCAGCCAGTTGTGGAAAGTTGTAGAAAGGATGATAGCTGAGGACACTGGGCAGAGAGCCTCCACTCAGGAAAACTGGGGAAGGCACATCACCTCTCTTCCCCATCGTCCCTTCTCTCCTGTAGCCAAAGAGGAACCCTATTCATGACAGCAGGCCAGTGTGGCATTAGTGAAGAAGAGGCACAGAGGTAGCCAGAGTCTCAAATTCCTGGTGGGCCCAGGAGGGACAGGGGTGTGGCAGGAGCTAAGCATGCTGAAATGTTGGGAAAAGGAGGCTAAAAGTAGAAAGAGATGGGGGAAGGGCCTGAGGAATGAGGAGGACTCAGAAGGAGGGTCCATGCTCAAGAGACCAGTCTCTTATCACAGCCTGCACCCCCTCTCCAGTGGAGCTGGCTCTGTGTGTATGTGTGTGTGTGTGTGGGGGGGTAGGAGCAGCTCATGGTCCAGTCCCAGATTCCTTCATAGCCTTTGAACAGCTGGTGAACAATGGTGGTAGATGGGGTATTTGCTGGAGGCTGTGCTGGTTGGGTTGGGGGCTAGAGCCTTTCCCTGGGTCACCCCATATAAAAACCTTAAGAAGATACCATTCCCAGGTAGGGAAGACTTGAACCAGAAATGTTGCCACCTTCTGCTCCCAGGAAATCCATGTTACCTAAGCCCTTCCCAAGTCTTGGCTTCAAAGCAAAAGATAGCAGGATCCCCACCCAGACCACCTCGACCCACATCCCATTTGCAGTGACCCTCTCAGTACCACTACTACTATAACTTTAAATCTTGCCCTGTCCCAACCTCTGACACACGGGGACAGCGAAGGTGGAGTGGACCTAGCTCCCGTTTCCCTGGTTTTGAGGTATTTGACAAATCTGGCTGAAGCCACACTTCGGGAACAGCCCTGTGGGTGGCAGGAAGGAAGAGTCCTGTGGTAGGAGGCTTAGAGATCTGCCACAGTCGTGCTGAATGACCCGCACAAGTCACTTCACTTCTCAGTCTTCTTCAGCGTCTGTCAGGCAGGAGGGGAAGGGCAGCTCTGGCAACCTCACTGGGTGGGGGCTCTAAAGAGCAAAGGACAGGAGGGGGCTTTCAGAAGCAGCACACACACCATCAGGTGGAGGAGCTCACTGTTACTGCAGTGGCGTCCGGCCTAGGAGATCGGTGTTGCCACCTCTGGTGTTTCAGCAGGCTGAGGCCCCTGGAGGAGGACTCCTCATGCAGGAGGGCCTGAAAGGGCCTTTCTAGCTCCAGGTCACCGCCTGACACGGAGGCCAAGTCTTGGCAGATGCCAGCTGAGGTGACGCAGGGCTGGGAGGTTCAGAGACGTGTCTTTGGTGGTAGAGAACGGCCAGCCAGGTGCCGCGACATGAACTCTGTGTGTGCGTGTCTGCTTGTGGGGCGGATGTGGGTGCTAACGAGGGCCCCGCCAACATGCCCACTTGGCGTGGCTACGAGGAAGACTCAGCGCTTGGAAACTCTCCCGTGGAACTGGTGCTTGGCAGCTAGCCGGGACCCAGCTATCTCCTACAGTCCAGCCTGAAGGCTCAGGAGACCCCACTGAGCTCCCAGGCGGGGTCCTCCCGAGCAGTCCGCCAGGCCTCAGAGACAGCACAGGGGTCCGCGGACCACAGGAGAGATGCAGCTCCTTGAACCTTGCTGGCCTGACAGGCCAGAGCCACATCTGGTTCTCATTCAAATGTCCAAACATAATTAAATTCTCTATGATGCAGCGGAAGAGTTTGGTAAGATGTGGCTTTCCCCCTTTCCATCAAGGTTAAGAAATCAGTCTCTCATTCCACCAGCCGGCTGACTCCTTTTCCTCCCTACCACCAGTCTGTCCCATTCCACAAAGCAGAGGCCTGGGCTCCCATCTGATTTCTAGAGCTGACAGGGCTGGAGCCAGTGTGGGCTACATGGAGCCCCTCTCTCCCACTGTACCACTTACCCACCTGAGGCCCAAGCAGCAGGCTGGCGACTGAGCAAGTTAGTGCACTGTGGGCTGGACGGGGGTGGGGAAGTGAGCTGCCGAGAGGAGGCAGCTGCCCTACCCCAGCTGTGCCGTGACACACTAGCGTCCTCTCACTGACTACATGCAAGCCCTCTTTGTAGGTCCTCACAACGGGAAGTCCTTGAGAGTCTCTGGCCTGACCTTTGGGTCCCCCAGTGGGAAATGGAGCTTCCCAGGGTCAGGGCAGGCCGAGGCCATCCCTCCTGCACCTCACCTCTCACCTTGTGCAGCCCAGGGACTGCTGCAAGGCGGCATGGCACTGTGCCCTGGCCTGCCTGCACACACAAAGGAGGAATGGAGAAGGCCAAGAGCAGCATGAAGCCCTCTCACAGAAGCGCTGGGACCTCTGCGTCTCACAAGATTGCTGGCCATTTCTGACCTGTCAAGGCTCTGACAGGCGAATGGACAGCAGGGTCCGGGCTGTGGTCCTCGGGGATGGGAGGCGGCCTACTCCACAGAGAGGGGCCCACTAACTGGAGGCTTCGATGCCTCTCCTCAGCTGCCAGTCCAGGACTTCCCCGAATTCAGGCAGAACATCCCCTAGACGGCCTGCCTCTTTGAGAGCTTCCTTCCCGACTGAGTATCTTCTGTTTACGGCTTTTTTTGTTACACTTAGGGATTTATGACTTTCACTGGTAACGGGTTCCATTCCACTTCCTTTGTGCCTGTGTTTCTAATCTTTGTGCTACAGGCTTTACAAGAGTTTCTGAAGAAGTCAGGATATTTTTCCTTTTGAAACAAGTTGTCCTGTAAGTTAATGACATACGGTGGGTGTGGCTGCTCTCCAGAGACAAATGGAGGCTGGGAAGAGATAACCAGGGTAAGGTAGGGGACAGTCTTCTAGATTAAACAGAGCTATGTGCAGGTCCCTTTAAGACCCTTGGCCAGCTCCTGTGCTAGAGTCCCCTGAGGCTCGCCAACATCCCTAACAGAGAACTAGCACCACGTTCAGATGCACATGGTGTTTCCATGCCAAAGAATGCTCAATGCTCACCCCGGGGACAGGTGCACACACATGCACAAGATGGTGTGAACCAAACAATCCCAACATTGCTGACCTGGCTCTAAAGAGAAATAATTTTGCGTATCTTTTCTAAATGATAAACTTTTGTTTAGTAGTGAATTTAATTGATTTCTTGGTGGCATCAGTGTCAAGGCCCCAGGTCTGGTGCCTTCCTATCAGTGAAGAAGGTGTTAGGGAAACTGGAGCCAGTTCCTAGTCTGGATGCCCGAAGCTCAGCCTAGCAAAGAGAGCAGCAATGGGGCCAAGGTCGCCGTCGCCCCTGTTAGGGTCCCAGCCCGCGCTCTGGAGCCCACACTCCATGGCTGGGAGAGGAGCACAAGGCTCAATTAATTGCTGTGGTGCCGGCTGTCCAGATGAAAAAGCGGAGCGGATGCCGGGTCTGCCTTTGTGCTCTGTTCACAGACTGGCTGCTGGTGCCGGGGCTCTATTCATTATTCAATTCAGCTAGCTCAGACGAGCCTTTCCATTTGCTCCTCCAGGAGGAATAACAAATCTAGAAATGCAATTCCACTTTGGTGTATTAAGATATTGATTCGCCTGTCGAGTGGAAGTGCATTTGTTCTGTCAGCCCTCCTGTGGGCAGGAAGGGGTTAACCAAATGTTTATCACAAGGCTGGCTTCAGAGTTGAAAGTAATGTGATCAGTAATGAATTTTGTGTTACATTAGGTTGTATAAATGGACAGACAAGCGCAGACAACAAGTGGCCAGGAGTCGGGGCTAATCTAATGATGTAAAAATAGAGACAGCACCAATTATACTAGGGGCCAGCTCCAGGCTCCTGCAGGGACTGCAAATGAATAGGTACAAATCAAATTACTCACTAATAGACGCACTACAAGAGGGGCAGTCAATGGTAAATGCATTAGAGCCTAGTGACCTCTCTGCTCTGCACAGCAGAATCCGAAAATTTGACTTCCATCTTAAAAGTGGGGGGCAGGGAACGAGGTTCTCAAAGAAACTCTTGTCGGGTGAAGAACAGCAACGACTTCCCATCCCGAACCAGTCTGTTGCCAGAAGGTACCTCCTGTCTCTGCTGACCTCTTGCCCTCACTTCAATGCCTCCTGAGAGCCTGAGCACTGGGGCGGGGGTCGGCGGGGGGTGGGGGGTAAGGGGGCAACTTCTTGAGGGACAGACAGAGCAGTGGGACAAAGCCCTGCACGTAGGCAAAGACAGGAGGAGGTTACATACCAACATACTTCACAGCCACGTGTCTCTCAGGGGTGCTGTTTTTTACTGCTACGTCAAGGGCTGTGTCTGTATTGAAAATAGAATACTTCTTTAAAGAGGATCACAACATGGACATTTAAGAGAGCAGCAAGAGTGGAAACCAAGAAGAGTAGGTGTCACAGTGCGGCTGGACCACCGCGAGCTCTGCAGGGGGTGTTCGTGGTCTGTTCTGAGGCACAGCACATCCGGGCCTTTACAGAACTTTCCCTGGCCTAGGCTGTTGTTGTCCTTCCCTCTCCTTTCCTCCTGCCCAGTGCCGCCTACTGAGTGCCTAGGTTCAGGGATCATGGAGATGTGCTCCAAGGCATGAATGTAGGCTCAGATTCGGCTCTCCGTGGCTTGGGGAGGAACAAAGGGTGAAACTGAAGCGTCTCCAAGCCTTCTGAGGACCCTGGCAGGCCCAGATGGAAACAGGACCCTGCTGGGCTTAGCCCACACTCGCCAGCCCCACCTCTAAAGCCAGCACTATCACACCCGTCACAGCGGAGATGGCATGCTGGTCCCGGCCAACAGGAGCCTAGAGAGGATGGGGACATGACAGCAGAATGAGTTTAGGGAGGGCACAGAGCAGAAAAAGTCACCCTGTATGAAGGAAGCAATTGGATGTTGGTTTCGCCCAGACTTAATTAAGCACACAGAGGGGTGAACTGCAAGCTATTGAGTTCCGCTAGACAATATGTGGGGGAGCCGATGGGGGGGGGCAGTCTGTGAAGCCTGGTGTTGGGGGATTCTGCTGGCAAATTAAAAAATTTATGCTTGTGCAGTGGGCCTGCAGGTGCCTGGGGGCAGAGGTGGGGTTCAATGAGAAGTAGGCAGGAAGAAATTGCCAAATGTCAGCGGTTGGGCAGCTGATTCTGGCACAGGTATTTGGAAATGCCTCCTTTTGTTAAATTTAGTCACACTGGCATGGCTTGGCCTTGGTAGAGTGAGGCTCTGGACTCCTGAAGGGTCAGAGGCTCATTTCCAACTCTCATTTTCTGTGTGTCTGTGTGTCTCTCCTCTGTTACCAGCCATCAAACCCCGGGGCTGGTCCGTATAGCGCAGATCATCTTCTGAGGGGAAGGACAGAGGGGAAGACGGATATTTAACCATCCATGACTGTGTTCAACTTTGTTCAGATCTCACACCTCACAGAAAGGTCAATGGTTAAAGGTGAATTCTTTGGCAGAGGAGGAAGAACAGAGAGAAATACTCCCTTTTGTTAACCATTTACCTATGTTAATGTCTCCAGAGGAGGGCACTTGTCTGGGGGTCCACCTGCCCTTCCCCAGGCTGTAAGTTTGCCCCAGGAACTCCTGCCTCCATGTCAGGGCAACACTTGGGAAGGGGACTCTGAAGGTTTACCAATGAAGTCACACTGGCATTTTGTCCTTGTTGATAGGAATCCATGTGCTTTGTTTAAAGAATTCAAAGTCAACTGGGCAACTGCAGAGGAGGTTCTCAGCCCTAAGCTGCCATTATAGCTCTGCCTCTGCCTGGGACTTCTAGCAGCCTTGGGAGAGGGCGAGAGGGGGTGGGGGAGAAGGGGAGATAGGGAGAGGAGGGGAAAGGAAGAAAGGGAAGTGAGAGAGAGAGGGAGAGGGAGACAGAAGGAGAGAGGGAACAGGGGAGACAGAGAGAGAGAGAGAGAGAGAGAGAAATGGTCTACTTAAGATCAGATTTGACAACTGGCCAGAAACTAACAAGTGTGTCCTAAACACAGTAATTTTTCCCATTGCTCTGGCTGGCTTTCATTTACCTCTCAGGAGCCACAAAAACCCATGTAGTCATTCAACAAACGTTAACTGGGCTCAGCTTGGTTCTTGTCCTAGTGCTGGATGCTGGGCAATGAGAAGGCTGGTGGTTGGTAACAAAGAAGAATCGGATTCAGTCCAAGGAAACAGAATTAGGTTAAGACATGCAGTATGGGTAGTATGGCTGAGGGAGGGGCTGGAGGGACCACCAGGGCTGAGCCTCCCCCACCCCCATGGCATGTAGAAAGGAATCCGACACTGATAGGGAAAGAAAAGGCACCATACACTACTTGTCTGGGGTCAAGTGTCTAGTGAGCCAGTGGTTCAGAAGTTCAGAGGAGAGAGAAGGGCCATTTGGCTGCATGGTCAGGGAGGCTTCACAGAGTGGGGTGAGGTCAGAGCTTGGTCTAAAAAGTGGGCAGAGAGGGAGGGCAGAGGGTACTCTAACAGAGCCAGGTGAGCAGGGCATGTGCTGCAGATGATAGGATAGTTTTGACAGGTGGGCATGTTTGCATGAACGTGGTGGTAGTGGTGAGGAAATATGAATAAGGGGTCATTGTAGCCAAGCGAGTGGGAGATCAGGTTGGAAAGGATGGTGAGGAGGGCATGGAAGAGCCTTGAAATCTCACAGTAAGGAGCCGAGGTTGAAACAGTTGGGCCCTGGGCACGCTGTGAGTAGGGAAAAAGGAAGACTGAGCAGGCCCTGAACGTGAGAACTCCCCTCCTCTTCTGGGGATCCCCTCTTATTCTGAAATACCCTTTGACCAGTGAGACTGATGAGATCTTGAGAAACTCCTCCTAGATATCTCTCTCTCTCTCTCTGACTCCTGCTCTCAGCATTCTTGGGCTATGTGAGCAGAGTCTCATTATTTAATGTTCTCAGACCACAGTGCACTTCTTGTGAGGCTGTAGCTTGTGCTTAACCTCAGCGGCCCACTTTTTGGATGATGTGAATACATGGCACACAATGTAAACTCTTTTAGAGATATATTGCGCCTCTTAGCCTTGTTTCTCTACATTTCCTGAGTCAAGTTTATAAAAAGTTACTTTGCTTCTGTTGTGTGTAGATCCCAATTTCACAAATCTTTCTCATGAATGACTTTTATCATTTATTTTCACTTTTCTGACAATGACTAAAATAACTAGTATTGTAGGCCCTTGCACAATATTGCTTCTCCATGGAGAATATAAGCTTTGTGAGCACTCAGTTGGCTGATGGGTCACTGAAGGGCCCCCATTATCTTGACCTGGGGTAGAAATAAATATCTGCAGCTAGGGGCAGGCTTGGTTCAGAACCACTACATGTATGTTACATCCCAGACACAGGTTCACAGCTAGGACCTACAGGTGTGGAAGATCCAACCCAACCTTCACGCACAGGCATGGGTGTGGGCACAACTGGTCAGGATTGAAGGACCACCACATGGGTTCAGAGGCCCCCCACCCCCAGCCCCAGAACAAAAGCCTCTGTCCAGTAAACCCCTGCAAAGAGGTTTGGTCTAAACACCAAGGACAGTGTAAGTAGGGTTGCCTCTGAGGATGCTATTGTAATTGTCTGTGGGAAAGACTGGTAAGGAAAGAACTATTCTGATACCAGAGTGAAGAAAACTCAGTTAATTCCACTGTTTCACAGAGGCTGGGCTTCCAGCACTTCCTTAGTATCTCATTTTGATCCTATATTTTGTAGTTATGATCTGATTTCAAATCTTTCATCTTTCTTCCATTGTGAGTCAGAGAGAGGAACATCTCGCTGGCCGTGTTGTGATGATGAAAGGACATTTATGTGGCTAGCCTAGAGTCTGAAACCTCGAAGCCACTTGGGAGGCGTGGCTATTATTGTTGAGAGAAGTAAATGAGAGGACATTTACAAAGTGCTCAGTACAGCAGTACAGTGGCCAGCACTTAACGCATGCGGGGAGCAAATGTGACACATTGCCTGGTATGAGTGAAGAAACAGAACCAAGAATGGGAAAGGAACCTTCCCAAGGTCATAGGCTTCCCCCATTCCTTGAAGAGGACATCCAAATGCTGCTGAGAAACTCCCCCCCCCCCCCCGACATTCTTCCCAATGTCAGCAGTTGGGTGCTAGGAACTGAAGGGCTCTCAGTTTTGGTCTCTCCTACCAGTGGAAACCAGTGAGGAATAGGCCATCTGACACCGAACTGAGACACTGATGGCAATGCCAACAAGGCCACCCCTGGTTTGCAGGCAGCATCTGCTTCCCCACCACCTTCTGCACGAGTGCTGTGGCCACGCATGGCGCTGGGCTCTATGTCTGGATGCTCCTATGTCTTTGGGGACTTACTCTTTCTCTCCACCCTTGGCAACCATGGCATCTGTAGCTGGGGAGTTTGTAGTTTTGTCTTCACATCCTGGCAAGACCAGAGCCTGTGGACAGGGGACCCCCCCCCCCCCAGGCTTCCGCTTGGTCTAGCTCTGCTAGGTGGGCCCCGATGGGTAGCTGGATAGAGGAGCCAGAGAGGAACACATTCACAGTTCAGCACTGTTGCCTCCTTTGGAGCTTTCTATCTCTTTGAGGATAGGAACCATGCTTTACTTCTTCACTACAATGCCCAGCTCAGGGTGGAGAAACCAGCAGGTGTCTGCAGAGAACCTGCCTGCCTGCTGTGACCATGGAAGAAGGTGCAGGCCCGTTGAGGAGTTTGTTGAGAGAAGACATGAAAACCATTTTGTAAACATACTGTAGAAGGAGCAAAATTCCAGGACCCAGTTGAGTAAAGCAAAGGGAAGCACCTAAGGACAGGCTACGTTACTTGGATGAAAGCGCTTGCCTGAGAGGAGGGGTGTCTAAAAGATAAGAGAATTAATTCACTGCCCCATGCCCACCATTGTTGTCATCTGAGTGTGTTCCTGGGACTGGAGGAAGCCACAGTCAGGGCTTGAAATGGGACAGGGCTAGTGTGGTCCCTACCGGAAAGGCAGCCTTAGCAAGAAAATGTTCCCAGCCCTCACTAATGGGGTGAGCAGGAGTTCCAAGGCCGCCTGGAAGAGCTAATCCTGCAGGTAGGACAGAGGGGTCAACACACCAGGTTATTTGCTTTGGGGTACACATCTGGTCAACTCCAGTAACGAGAGCTAACATTTGTTATTGACATTAATTTCCACAGTCCTGAAATGAAAGATGGTATTAGCATGAAGTCACAACATACATGTGTGCACACACGCGTGAGCGTGCATGCGCATGCACGCACACACACAGTGCTTAGTTCCTCTTTTGCAGCACACTGGTGATCATCAGGTATTTGTTAATTAACTTATTGAAAACTTCCTGTGACCATTTAAAAACTGTGTGCAGTGTTCAAAATGCGCTTTTTATGTTAAGAAGGAAAAAAGGCACAGCCCTTTCAAGAAGTAAAAGCAGTATCTGACAGATCTTCGGAAGACCTTGAGTTGAAAATAATCCTAGTAATTAATATACACACAGGAAAACTGAGGAGATTTGGCCGAATAAATGAGAGCACTGGTTTCCAAACTGTAGACTGAAATCCTCTGATGTCTTGTGAAATCAATTCGGTGGGTCATGACCACACTCTTGAGAAAACGAAAGAAAATATAAAGTACTAGAATGCATCGCTTATAATACTGTTACTGTGAAAGTTTGGTATGTTTGGATAAGGAAGTAAATGTATGTCTGGCAGAAGACAAGAGGCAAAGATTGGGCCCTGAGTGTGATCCCCTAAAGTAACTGCTTCTGGACTAGAAGAGAGTCCACCGAGGAGTTGGTAGACAGAAAAATCTAAAGCCTCTTTCCTACCTTGATGCTGTGATTACAAAGGAGAGGCGGTGTTCCTGGGACTGTAGGAAGCCACAGTCAGGGGGAAGAGACAGTCCCTCTTGACCTTGAGAGCTGACTTAGCTTTTCAGAGTCAACAGCAGCAAAAGGAGGCTGCAGCAGGCTGATCAGGACTCTGGAATGAGGCCTGAAGCTTTTTCCCTTGGATGTGAGAGAGGGCGAAGAAGAAAGACGAGGTTTAGCTAAAGACAGAAAGAGTTAAAGTCTAAAGAGAAAGTGCACTTAATGTGTATCCAGGTGTTTATTAAGATTTTTTTTTTTTTTGGTATTGGGTTATATCTACCTAGACACAAAACAAGTAGAGTAAGTACATGTTTTGCTTATTTAAAAAATTCTATTTTTCTAGAAAAGGCAATATTGAAAGGAATGTCTGCTAAGCAGGAATTAGGTTATTTTGAGGGGGGCTGCAGAGAGAGGAGGAGCTGCTGCGGGAGACAGCATTCCGGGCAAGAGAAGTATGTAGGGGAGCCTGGCAGGCACAGAGAGCACGTGTGCTTAGGGACCCTCTGGGGAGTTCAGCTTGGCTGGAGCTTGCATGGGGCAGCAGGAGAGGCGTCTGGAGACAGGGCAGCGGCTGGTCATGAAGGGGAAGGGCACTGTATGCAGCGAGATGGGGCAGACCCTGAGAAGGACAGGGTTGTGGGGGAGGGGTTTAGCTTTTGGACGTGTGGAAGTGTCAGCAGGTGACTAAATAAACGGTTCTGGAGTTCAGGACAGAAAGCCAACTTGGAGATTATTTGGAGTCAGTTTATAGGTAGTGACTGAGCCCCCGGAAGCAGAGGAGATCGCTCTGTACTGATGGAAGGAGAGGGAGGAGAGAGAGGCCCAGGATAGGGTTTTGAGAGATACGTACGATTAAGGCCACCAGAGAAGGAAGACCCAGAAAAGGGATGGAGGAGAAGGAGTGAGAGGCAGAAGTAAGGCCAGGAGAGCATGGTAGACCAAGAGCCCGGCCCGAGGAGAGCCCTTGAGATGGAAGGACAGCAGTGACTTTGTGGGGTGGGGACAGCTGCTGTGGCTGGGCAGACTCTGGATGCAGAGGGACAGGGGGGAGGTCAGTCAAGAGATTCCTTGAACAATGGCCTCTATTTTCTCTCTGACAGTAAAACACAAGATGGTGGGGTAAGAGATTTGAGGAGAATGGGAGAGTCTGAAATACTACCCATGCAGAAGGAAAGAGACTGATTTCAAAATGATGGACTGAGCACACGTGCCATATTAAAAAAAAATAGCAAAAGCAGAGGGAAAAATATAAAACATAAACCATAAACTCTTAGGGGACCAGAGATCCGTGGAATCTTTAAGAGAAGAAAACCAGGCTGGAAGCCACAGCAGCGAGCAGGGGCTACGGCAGAACTGATAACGTCTAGGCTGAATGCAGAATTCATTTGTTCAGTAAATAGTAACCACATGCCTACTATGTGCCAGACGCAGTTCTAGGCGCTGGTTTCTGCTGCAAGGGATGAGCAGAAACTACAAAGAGGAGGAGAAGGTACTAGAAAAGCAGAGAAGGCCTTCCCTGGCTCACTGGAGAGGAGACGCCAGAAATTCGTAGAGGCACCAATTGGAACGATTTGTGATTCTCCTTCAGCAGCCCAGGTGTGAGAGCAGAACCGGACTGGCCTTGATTTGGAGTTCCGCTGAACAGGGACAACGGAAGGGTCACAGGGACAAGGGGAGCGATGATACTGCAAGATGGCAGCATGCCGATTATCTTAGAGCAGATTTACAAATCACATGTGTCATCTAATTAGACTGATCGGTCAGCAGCTCTCGTGGAGGAGAGAACTAACACCTGCCTCAGCAGCGAACGGAGTTTCAAAACAGACCTGGTCGAGTGGGCAGAGGGATCTATCTTGCTGGGACGCAGGTGTTGACTCAGTAGGGCTGGGTAGGGCCTGAGACCACGCATTTCTAACCAGCTCTCAGGTAGAGATGGTGCTGCTGGCTTGCAGATCACTCTGAATAGCAAGGCTTTAGAAGGTTTTGCTTTACTTTGGGGAGACAGTTAATTTGCCCACGGTACAGCTTACCTGTGAGGTACTGGCGCCAGTTGACTGTTACATTTTCAGGAATTCATCTAGCCGACTGACACCATGTTGACAGCTTGCAACTGGCCATAATGCCAGTTTTTATACTACAGAAATGTCCAAATGCTACAAAGCAGGGCTTCCCTACTTCCCTCTGGAGACTGGTTGGTAAACAATTTCCAGCACATCACCAGTGAAGCCTGTGTAATAGTGAGGCATGCTCTAGAATGGGCTTCAGTGTTGGGGGTCACGAGAACTGCTCCATTCATAACTTGATAAAGAGGCCATCAGTCGTGGCTGTGATACTACACAAAGTGCCTGCTAGAAAGCACTACAGGACCGATCATCTCGGGTGCCTTAGAGTACCTAACACAGGCAAACACTTAATGTCCCCTTATCTGTATGTCCTATAAGCCACCGAGAGAAGTAGAGCTGTGGGAAAACAGAGAGGGAAAGGCTGCTCTGGCAAAGGGTGCCTTGCTGGAAATTCGCATCCAAGTCACACCATCTTTCCCAGGCTGTTTCTGGGTGTGCTGGTTTGCCCTTCCAAGGCCCCGGGTTGCACCACTAGCCTGGCACTTCATCTGGAATTGCACCCGGTGACAAGGGATTCTCAGCAAAGGCAGAGGAAAACAAGTTAATTTCCATAATATCTGCTTTCCTTATTGACCTTTAAAAGAGAGGCAGATTTTTAAAAATTGATACATTTAATATGGTCAGAAAACCCCAAATGAATCCCTTTTGGTGACAGTTTGGGGATGAAAATGAAATCCTTCTGCTCAAAAAGGGCATCTCCTATTTTCTGACCTGTGGGTCATGCAGTTTTAATTTCCTCTCTCGTCTTTTCTTTCTTTTTTTTTTTTTTTTAATTTCACAAACTTGCTTAAGGCCACAAAGACACTCCTGAATCCCTCAGCTGTCTGGCAGATGAACTGCTGCCAGTTTTGTTGAGGTTACTGTTTGTGCCAGGTTGAGGTTCTCCAACTCTGACCCAGTGCACCTTTAAATCTGTTTGCTGGATGACACTGGGGGTTCCAAGTGGTGTCTGCAGAGAGCTGCCCCAGAGCTGCTCGAGCTCCTGCGAGGGCAGCTCCTGGGGACTGAATCTGGTGAGAACAGGCCCTGGTTTATGTAGCAGGGGCTGGGCAGGGGCCCCAGAGGTGCAGGGGGAAGGTGGTGCTATGGGGGAAGTTTGGAAAAGGAAAAGCTTTGCCTCCTCCTGCCAGCTTCCAAGGAAAATGGGGTCAGAGCCCCTGTAAGTGGCAGAGCCGCGCCTCATCTCTGGGTGCGGGTAGAACAATGGCATGATGGGCTACCATCCACGAGCCGGATGGCTGGATGATGGGGTAGAGGAATGGTGTGCCCGTGTCTGCACCTGTGTGCACGTGAGGCAACAGGACATGGCTTGCTGCCACTTCCAAGATCCACACTTCCTCTCTTTCCAGGGAAGGAGAGGGTGTGGAAAGGGGCTGGCCCTCAGAGCCGCTGTCTCCTGTGGCCTGGTAAGGCACTTCTCTATCTCCAGGCAAACTCCTCCTCTCCCCTTCTTGAATCCATTCTGTCCATTTGCCCATGACTGTGCCAGTACTGTGGACGGGCATGAAGCGGGTGCTGTGGAGGTGGACACGAGAGTGTTATGTCTCTCTCCTCCACTGCAGGAACGAGAGAACTGGGATGAGAGGGAAAGGCTTAACTGCCAACTATCTAAGGGATGGGCAGGATCCACACGGCAGTGAGACCGAAGTATCATGACGTCAGGCCCTTCAATCCCTGCCAAACATGCTTGCCTCTCCTAAATCTTGCTTCCTGCCCTAAGTTGTGAGTTCCTCCTCCCTGGGATCCTTTTCCCAGGTAGGCCTGTGGAGGAGGGGGTGGGAACATTCACGGTAGGGAGTAATAGTCTTGAGAGGCCTTGGGCAAGCAGGAGTGGGGGGGCCCACCACCATGATCCGCTTGACCCAGGAGGAAGTTCCCATTGACCTCAGGAAGTGGGAAAGAGGCCTGCTGGGCAAGGTTTCTCGGTCCTAAAAGCACGCAGTAGCTGCATAGATATCTAGAATGAGGAGGTGCTTTGGCAAAAAGGAGACATGCTGTATGGAAGAACTGTGGTCTTTCCTAACCGCATGCTGTATATGTGTGTGTGCGCGCATGTGTGCATATATGCATGTACACACCAGTGTACGTGTGTGTGCACGCGTGCACACATGCACATGTATGTCTGCTTGCTGGGACAGGGCTTGCCCATCTTCTAAGGCCGTCTTCTGATTCGAGAAGCTTCCCCCAGGCTCCAGCTGCTGGCCCCTCTCATAGGCAAGAGTTCAAGGGCAGAGGTAGCCTAAGAAAAAGCAGTCTGGGGCCCCAAACCAGCCCTGCCTGCTTCATGCTTGCTCCATCCAGGCCAGCAGGCCCCACTGATACTTGCTAATCTATAAAGCCTCAAGCATGACAGAAGGTGTGCCGCCCTCACAGTCAGAGCCTCAGGGCTGTTGAGAACCCAGGGACTCCAAGGTTGTTCCTTCCCTTGGAGAAGGAGTCCTTCCGGGAGCCACATATACAATTCAGGTGTGTTTACCCAGCACCTCTGCATGCATTATCTCATGTAGGAGGGGTCACTGGGATCCAGTGCGCTCCTTTACACAGGGCTCTCCCAATACCAGAGACTTCCAAAACAATGGCAAGCAGAATGTTAACTAAAGAAACAAATGGTTACAACACGCACCCTCTCCTGCCAGAGAGGGTGCCAGTCACGACCACGTCAGGCTGGAAGGGTGATGCCACCTTTACCTGTTCCGGATCCCACAACGTCCCGGCTCGGCGACTCGGCCATGGCATCGGCGAGCCGCTCCCGCAGGCCTTCCTCCGTGTGCTCCATGGAGGACATGTGCCGTAGCCCAAAGCCCTCGGGCCAGCTCCCGCACACCTCCAGCAGGGTCACGCTCCGGTCAAAGGTACCTGGGGCACACACGGGATACCTGACGCTGAGTCTGTGTTGTTGTTCTGCCTCCCCGGCGCCAGCTCCCCTCCCGGCCCAGGGTCCCCGCGAGCTCTCCTACAGGCCGGCGGGGAGAGAACACCAGGAAACACGCGTGGAGGGCACGATGACGCAGCTCGCGCTGCTACCTGGCTCGGACAGAGTAGATTTTCAGAAAAAGAACTCCACGTCATTGGGCTAGTGGTTTCTAAAACATTTCCTCAGGGTTACAGGTTCCTCCGAAGTCTTCAAGGGACTGCTTCAGAGGCAGGCCAAGGGCAGAGAACCTCCCTGCCGAGTTCAACCAAAACACCTCTACTTTTCTTTGCTTGATACAACAGGGCTTCCCCTAATGGTTCATTTTGAAAAGGGGCTACATGGCTTAAAATTTTTAAAAAGTTTTCTTTCTTTCTTTTTTTTTTTTTTTAAAGATTATTTATTTATTCATGAGAGACACACACACACACAGAGGCAGAGACACAGGCAGAGGGAGAAGCAGGCTCCCCATGGAGAGCCTGATGTGGGACTTGATCCCAGGATCCCGGGATCATGAGCTGAGCTGAAGGCAGATGCTCGACTGCTGAGCCACCCAGATGTTCCTTAAAAAAGTTTTCAACCTACTATAACCCATAACCTGTACCAAACCTCCTCATTTTACATTTGAGGCTCAGAAAAGTAATGGCCCAAGATCCAAAAGCAAGTTTGTGACAGACCGGGTTTAGGAACTCAGATCACCTGATGATGCTTCAATCTGGAGCTCATCGTACTCTACCGCATGCGATCTCGTAGCTGCCCAAGGACAGATGGGCAAGGCGGGGCCGGGGGTGGGGTGGGTAGGGGATGCTAGCAACAGAGTTGTGTGATAGAATCTTCAGCAAAAATTCTTCCTTAACCCAAAGCTGCGCTCCAATTCCAGAAAGTACATGGTGCTCTGCCCAGTGCCAAGATGAGATTTTACATGCAAGATCACTTCAAAGTCTAAATTTAAATTATTCTACTCTATTATACAGCAAGTCTTCTGTGAAAGCTTATTTCGTCTACTCTCTCTTGGAAGGAGATTATCATCATGCTCTGTTGCTTTAAGCACATACCATTTTCCCAGTGATTAGGTAACTGAATCCTCTGCATTTATTGGGCTTGGTTCCTGCCAGCACCAAGAAGATGGGGGAAAAATGCAAATGCCAATGTTTCCTAAAGTTAAAAGTACGCACAACACACACTTTTTATCAGGCCTTGCTTCTCCTCTTTGATCAGCCGTCAGAAACTATCTTTCCTAGGCAGTCAGGACTGGGCAGCGTCAGCACACACTCTCTGCCAATGACAGGTGGTAATAGAGAGGGTGCGAGCCCCAGCCCCGGCAGGCGGCCCTGCCTCTGATAATGGCCAAAGCATCGAGGTGATAACCGTTAGTAAACACTCCGACAGCCGGTGACTCCATACATCAGCAAAGAGGGCCAGATAATCCTGAGCTCTTCTGACCAGACAAAGGCCCTTGGCTGGCCTGCTGGGATTTATATGTGTGGCAAGGGTCACCACTGGCTCCTGAATGTCATCAGCCAAGTTTGGCTTTGATTTATCTCTCGCCTAATTGCAGGGTAGATTCCTGGTGCTGGGAGGATGGGCAACATCTATAAATGTATCTCCCCAGGAAGAGGCCCCCTTAAGACTGGGGTGCTGGGAATCAGGTCATCAAGTAGGACCCAGGAATGGGGAGCTACCTGATACCACCTTCCCTCTTCATCAAGTAGGGTCAGGATGGATCTGGGGAGCCAGGCACTGGTGGTGGAGGTGGGGTGCTCTGGGTGTCGGACCGCCGAGGGCCTGAACTGGGCAGCCAGGCCTTGGCAGTGCCAAGCCCAGAACCACCACTAGACCAGCATTAGCAACAACTCAAAGGTGCCCAGTCCCTAAGGACAGACACACAGGGATGAATGACATAGCTAACTAAGCTTTTGATTCCACTACCCACTCAGTAGGTGATATTAGGCAAGTCCCTCTATGTCCTTTTTCTGTCTCTGAAGTAGAACTAATCACCCTGCCTCGAAGGAAGGAAAGATTAAGCAAGGTTCCTGCCAGGAGCCTGCATTGTCCTCTAGTGCTGCCTCCTTGTAACTGACAAGATTGAGAGCTATAGCATCACTGTGTCTCTGAAGGGTCTGCCTGGGACATGCATATCTAGTGACTTCCAGATGAGGGAATCAGGAATGAGACACGGACACTCCTCCTCCCTGTACCCTCAGGGCTGTGGTGGCAGCTTTCTTACAGACAGACACGGCTCAGAGCTTGTCTTGAGAATGGGGATGCCCTTACTTTTTGTCATTCCACAAGAGCAGTATGCCTGCCTCTACAAGGTGCTTAGCTGGTATTAGTACACGCCGTTCTTAGAGGTCAGGGCAGGTGAGCAGATAGCAGGGCCAAGAGGAAAAATAAAATCGGCCTGCAAGATGTTCTGACAAGAAGGGTTCAGGTAAAAGGGTGGGCCTGGTCTATGACAGATGGTAAAGGCCAGAGGAGCATGTATATGTTAGGGACAAAACAATAGCATACAGGAGAGGAGAGTCAGGAGGTGGTGGAGAATGGAAATAGATCTGGACTGAAATGTAGGCTCTAAATACATATTAACTGTGCGTGTCCTGGCAGTTTCTTTACCTTTCTGAGCCTCTGGTTCCACATCCATAAAAATGGAAAAACAACACAATCCTACAGGGTTGTTGTGAAATTGCATTCGATAAATGCACAATCCCCTGGCACTAAGTGCTCTGCATGTCAGAGCTGTGCTTATGTATGTGTTAATACAAAGATGGACAACTTTATTCGACTGGAGGCATCATCATACGTCTTGACAATCACCACATCCTGAGAGGTAGTGCAGGAACTACTCAATTATTATGGGAGAGGATCTGGAAGCTCAGAGAGATTGTCTCAGTGGCAGATCCGGAACACAGGCCCTCATTCTTAGCCTGGAGTTCATTCTATCAGTTTACATACTGCTTCTCTCAGTTGCATCTGCAGTGGAGAGCTGTGTTTTGTTTTGTTTTGTTTTTTTAAGATTTTATTTAATTATTTATGTGAGAGAGACAGAAAGCAGGGAGAATGGATGACAGAGGGAGAGGGAGAAGCAGGCTTCCCACTGAGCAGGGAGCCCGACCTGGGGCTCAATCCCAGGACCCTGGGATCATGACCTGAGCCATAGGCAGACGCTTAACCGGCTGAGCCACCCAGGTGCCCCGAGAGCTGTTGCTTTTTAAAATTTTAAATTCAATTAACATACAGTGTATTATTAGTTTCAGGGGTAGAGTTCAGTGATTCATCAGTTGCATCTAATGCTCAGTGCTTATCACATCATGTGCCCTCCTCAATGCCCATCACCCGGTTACCCCATCCCCCAACCCTCACCTCTCCTCCCGCATCCTTCAGTCTGATTCCTAGAGTTAAGAGTCTCTTATGATTTGTCTCCTCGGATTTCATCTTATTTTATTTTTCCCTCCCTTCCAATGGAGAACTGTTATGTGGAGAAATCACCTCTATCTTTCCTAACTTGTTCTGAAAGACTCTTGTTACCTTCAACCGATACTTTTTAAAAACTTTTCCCACTCCCAACCAGCCCAGCTTTCTTGGAGTATATGGTAATGCTGATGAGTCATCCTGTCTGTTTGAAGGTGCATAGGAGGGAAAATGCATGGATGGAAGATCTAATCTGTTCTCTGTCTGTTTTTTGTTTTTTTTTTTTTTAAAGATTATTTATTTATTTATCACGAGAGACACAGAGAGAGGCAGAGACATAGGCAGAGGAGAAGCAGGCTCCCTGTGGGAAGCCTGATGTAGACTCAATCATGGGACCTCGGGATCACGATCTGAGCCAAAGGCAGATGCTCAACCACTGAGCCGCCCAAGTGCCCTGGTCTATTTTCTCTTAACATGGGCATTGCTACAATGTTGTGGGTAGGAGGCTAGGGCTATAAGAAGTGTCCAGCAGAGGGGCACTGCATCTTCTCTACTGTCCTGAGAAGTCACAGAGAGGCTAGAATTAGTGATCCTGCATATTGTGCTAGAAGGAATCCCTGCAGTGCCCCCTTCTTTATATTTCTCTTCCATCCCTGCCAGTGTAGACGAAGATAGCCAAGGAGCTCATGGACTACCCTAGTCCTAGAGTGAGAGAGAGCTGCAGGTACATATATGTGTCACCAAGGGCAGGGGTTAACAGGCCAAGCCCTTTGAGAGTGAGGTCACCTCTGTGCTCTTAGGCAACTGCGCATCTTGTCAGCATTGTCGGCCCGGCTTTCATTCATTAGGTCAGCCCAGAGACACTCCATCAGATGAGCTGGCCCTCTGAGTCCCATTATGGGAGAAAGGGTCAGTTTTAAGGGGGAGAAGACAGTGCAGGCTGTTTGCAAAGCACAAAATACACATACTTAGCAACAAAGATCTTTTGCTGAAGCAATGCTCTGCTGTTTGCAAAGCCCCCCCATGTTTAATATTTCAGTTAACTCACACATTCATCAAATATTGATTAATGTCCACTATGATATGAGTCAAGCATGGCACTGAGGTATAGGGATACATAGTGAGAAAAAAATAAAAAAGGTTCATGGTCCTTCACAAATCTCTTGGAAGCAGCAATTGTCACCATGTTACAGACCTGTATTTTGCTGAGGCTGAGGGAGAAAGGTGGGGTAATTTAAGGGCATGGGTTTAGGTGTGATAGTTCTGCTCTGATGCCTCCCGGGAAGCCCTTCCTTTAGGGCTGCCTATCACCTTGCTATTCTCTGCACAGCATTTTCTAAGATTCGGTTTAAGTCTCACCTGCTCAGTGAAACCTTGAGTGACTACCTGAGTTATAATGAGAGCTGTTCCATAGATTCTGTTTGCATGGCAGGTTCTTAACCTTCCGGGTGAAGCTGATGAAAGCTATGACTATGAACTTGCTTGAAAAATGTATGTTTGAATACATAAAATTATGTAAGGAATTTCATAAAACATAAAGTGATTATGATTCTGTATGCCTCTGAAGCCCATCTTTGGATCCTAGGTTAATTAGATCAGTTCCATGGTGTCATTCCCATTATGCCTTATGTGATTCTCATGATCTGCTCTCCAACCTTCTTTAGAAGCTCCTTGAGGGCATGGATTTCTCCATAATCCATTAAGTCTATAATAAGTACAGAACTTTGTGCATCATGCTTACTCAAATTATGCTTGCTTATCAGCTGATTAGGACCATCTAAAAAAATGTGACAGTCACTTTGGAGTCAATACCTTTTGGGTAGGATCCCAGAGCCTAAACATCTAGGTCCAGGATTGGGACGAATGAGATGGAGGGGCAGAAAAGGGAGCTAAAATTAAATAAGAGGAAGGAGGGACGTTACAAATGAGCAGGAAACAATTTCACGATATCATTCTCCTGCTTTCTGTGCATTTATTTTAGGTTTGAGACCTTGGGAATTGAAAGAACCAAACAATTTGCCTGGGATGGCACAGAAAGCCAGTCTCATACAGGTGAGCTTCCCAAATCCTGCTTCCCAGCTCGCATCCTGTGTTACACCCTTTCCCCAGAGGAGAAATGGGTCAGGTTCTTGGGTTTCACAAACCCATTAAAGACATGCTGTGACAGCTGGTAAGCCCACAGCTCCTGGGGAGCCTAGGGGAACACGTGCTCTGTCTTTTGTATACCATTGTTGAGGAGCAATGAAGCCTGAGGGGAGAAGGGGGCCCCAAGGGAGGTGGGGTGTTCCTCTAAGCTGATAGTGTCTAATCACACCCTAGCTATTTAGGACACCCTGGCACAGCCTTCCCTGTCATCAGTTAGGTTTAGCCCAGGATTTGGACTTTGATGAGAGCCTGTTGATCAGATTTCCAGCCACCAGCAAGGCCAGGGAGCAGGAGCAAAACTCGCCGTTCAACATGAGCCCTTCTGGGTGAGAGCTCATGACAGTAATGATGTCCACAGTAACCAAGAGATGATTCCAGGCAGGATGAAAACAATCACTGGAGAGCCTCTTTGCCTGTTCCCCAAACTAGCTCACTGAACAGAGCCTGAGACTGGTACTGTGAGGGAGAGCTCCTCTCTGCATTACAGGCTGGTTCAGATAAGCACAGGCTGAGGACAACTGGGTGCAGCTTAGCTTTACCTGGCAACTGGGTGTGGCTGCAGGCATATTTCACTGTCAATATGCACTACGTGATGACTAACTGTCATCACGTAGTGCATTGGTTCACTGTGAGAAGGTGAGAGAATAGGAGGACCCTGTCTGTCCCCCTCAATCCTTTAGAGTGGTTTGCAAGGTAACCATGCTCCCACAGCCACAGACATGGTATACAGCAAAGGGGCCTAGACCTTGGCAATCTTTTATGATTCAGATTATCTAATTGTCACCAAACCACATTTATCCTATATTGATCCATTTGGCTGTAGGGTTTGGGTTTTGGGGTTAGGTCATTTTAATTTTTTAAATTATATTACATTAAATTAAATAATTAATTTTTTAAAGTAGGTTCCATGCCCAGCATGGAGCCCAATGCAAGGCCTGAACTCATGACCCTGAGATCAAGATCTGAGCTGAAATCAAGAGTCGGATGCTCAACTGACTGAGTCACCCAGGTGCCCTGGGGTTAGGGCATTTTAAGAGAATTTGCTACACCAATCGGGTACCTGGCTGGCTTAGTTGGAAGAGCATGTAACTCTTGATCGCAGGGTTGTGAGTTTGAGCCCCTTGTTGGCTTTACAGATTACTTAAATATATAAAACATTAAAAAAAAAAAAAAAGGATTTGCTACTCCAGTTCAGAAGTAAATTCAGCAAGAAAAAGGAAAGGTAGCAGCCGTAGAGAAATGCCTTTGCTAATGTTGGCAAGCCAGGAGATCTTGATGTGCCAGATGTGATGATGTTGTGCACATCTGTTCTCACAGGCCCTTGTGGCCACTGCTGGGAAGGGATTATTCATCATTCATCGTAGGTCTGTGAACAGACCTTCCTGTGTGGCCAATATATCAAGGAGTCCTAAGCTAGAGAAGCAGAGTTCAATAGTAAATGGGACACTGAGATTTCTTTACAATTTAACAGAGTAGTTGTTTTGGCCACTGCTTTCACAAGTGCAATGTATGATCACAACTCACACTTTAAAGAAGAGGATACAGATCACAACTCAAGATACGTAGGTTGTAATTGGACTTCTCCCACTAACTTTCCTGGCCACTCTGAATTTCCCCCACTTACTACATGGACAGTAAATGAGTGGCTCCCACAGAAGGTATTCATCATACTGGCCAAACTAACAGAAATGGTAAAATGATGTTTGATGTATCCAAGGGTAAAAGGTACCACATTTCATTTTCCATGAACCAGAAAACATAATTAAGCATTCATACTAGTGTCTTTTGTTGTTGTTGTTGTTTTTCTTACTTAAAGGTATATGGTAAGCAGAAGACCTGGGTTCAAATGCCATCTCCTGCTATTTTCTCACTATATGACCTTGGGAAAGTCATTTAACCTCTTTGGACCTTGGTTTGCTTACCTGTTGTAGTGGTTTGAATCACAATTCTCCTCAAATATGCCCACCTCAGAATGTGACCTTATCTGCAAATAGGGTCTTTGCAGAGAGTAAGGATCTAAGATGAGACTATCCTAGAGCTAGGGTGAGTGCTAAATCCAGTGACTGGTACCCTTACGACAGAAAGGAGGAGATCATAGAGCAGAAAGATGGCCATGTGAAGACAGAGGCGGAGACTGGACTTGTGCTGTGACAAGATGAAGAATGCCAGGAGCCACCAGAAGCTGGAAGAGGTAAGGAAGGAGTCTCCCCTAGAACCTTTGAAGGAGGGAGTGTGACCTTGCTGACACCTTAACTTTGAACTTCTGGCCTCCAGAAGTCTGAGAGAATACAAGTCTGTTGTTTTAAGTCACCAGGGCTGTGGTAATTTGGTACGGCAGCCCTAGGAAAGGAATATGCTTATAAAACAGGGAAATGTGTACCTGCCTTCCAGGTTGTTGTGAGCATCTGATCGGATGGCGCATGAAAGAGTGCCATGTGGAACTACACAGGGCCACCTTAATACAGAGGACCACCATGGGACTACATGAGCAACTCTTCAGAGGGGCACTGGGATTCTGTGGAAGGCTTAAAAAGTGAAGAAAGTAGCCTGGGGATACCTCAAGGCCAGAAGACAAGTGCTAGATGAGAAACACTGGTGGGGGAACTCCATTATTAAAGCTGAGTGGTTCCACAGCAAGAGCCCTCGATGGGGATTCATGGTATAGAAGTGGGTGTGTATCCCTCACTTCTCTGAGAATGCCTGCAGGGGGCACAGGAGGCAGGGCAGGTGGCTCTTAGCTCATTTCCATCCTCATGATCTCTCTCCATCTCACTCCATCTGAAGGGGATGCTTCAGCTCCTAAATTCTTTAATAAATAAACAGAATCATGCTCAACATGGGTAAGGATAAAATGAGATGGACTGTTGCTGGAGGGAATATTATTGTTATAAACTACCTGAAGGGCATTATGTATTAAGAGCCTTTTAAAAACATGCCCACACCAGGGTGGCTCAGTGGCTGAGCGTCTGCCTTTAGCTCAGGTCATGATCCTGGGGTCCTGGGATCAAGTACTGCATCAGGCTCCCCACAGGAAGCCTGCTTCTCTCTCTGCCTATGTCTCTGCCTCTCCCTTAAATAAATAAAAGCTTTAAAACAATGCCCAACTATGGATCTAGGAGTCCACCTCCAGAAATCGAGCCCAAGTAAATAAGATGCCAACAAGCCTTCACGCATTAAGATGCTCCTTGCCATGTTAACAATGTCTTAAAATAGGGCATTTGTTAGATAAATGATACTTCCTTCTTGCAGTACACTATTAGGGAGTCATGAAAGATAATGTTTATAATAGGGGAAATTCTTTAAGATATAATGCTAAACAAGAGAAGCAAAACAAGATCGGATAGTTAGTATTACCGAGCAATGTAAAGGAAGCATAGAACAACAAAAATTTTTAAAAATTCACGACAAAGTATTCATCATGGTTGCTTCTGGGTAGTTGGGTTATTGGGGACTCTTCTGTTACTTTATACCTTTCTATGTTTCCTGTAACTTTGGCAATCAGTATAAAACACATAAAGAAACATGAAGAAAAGGCTAAGAGAGAAAAAATGTCCCATGCCAGAAACATGTGCGCTGGGACACAGACAGTAGCCCCCTGAGGAGCATTTGTGGGAGGGCCTGCTGCTGTGGTGCCTCCCCTGTGCTTGGTTTTGACACAGCTGGGGGCAGGTGAGCCTGCAGCTCCATGGCCCGCATCTGACTCCTCTCCCAGTGTCCACGGCTGGCTGCACGTGATGTTGACTCATCCCTGTGTACATCTGACATATTTCCTTTTAATTTGTATCAGGAATGTGCACCAACCTGTGTGTGAAAACGGCAGAAACAATTCTACCTCTGTACAGGTTTCATACATCAGATCAGAAAGGACCAGAAGAGCAACTCTGGAAGGAGTCTACTTTTAAATCAAGTCCCTTTACCTGTCATCTCTGTACTGCCCTGCCACCCCAGCCCTCACCCTTTCGATAAACAGGACACAACTTGCTAGGAGACACCCTTTCATGGTTCTCAAGGAATGTCGGAGCCCCTCACACATCATTAGGAGGTCGTTGAGCCAGGCCCCTGCCTTTTGCCTGGGAGGCCAGGAGATCAGTCATCACGGCAGGGCCTAGTAAGGAGAATTTCAACTGGCTCCATGCTCAGAGCAGACCGGGAGGTGCCTCAAACAGAAGAGCTTTCCAAGTCAGGCTGACACTGGCATTTCCCAGACAGGATCTCAGAGACCTTTTCCTCCTCTCCTTTAAAACAGACACCATCAAGATTTCTATCCCTCCAAGTGGGAAGAGGAGAATCATTTTACAGCTAGATTGCAATGAAAATGTTCTCCCTGCTTCTGAGGGTAGAGAGAAAATTTACACCTGGCACTCTGTTATAGGATTCCGATGGTAAGGCTCAGAATATACACAAGACAAACTATATCCTCGGAAACCTAACATCTTCTTTTTATTCTAACATCTCCTTGAATGGAAAAACTTCGGGAAATGTATCTCTAAACACAAGTAAGCACACAATTTGGATTTTCTAGAACAGTCCTGCTCTCAAATAATTAGCCCTGTGATCAGATCAGGTATCCGAGAAGGCAAGAGAACTAACAACATTTATTGTTTATTTTGTGCCAGGCATCGTCACTTTACATCTATTACCTCACTGAAATTACCCCAACAAGTCTATGAGGTTGGTGCTAACATTCCCATTTTACAGATCAAGACAGTAAGGCTGGGAAAAGGAAAATTTTGTTCAAGATGTCGATGCCAAGAGTACGGTCAAGATTCTGATTCTCAGTCCAAAGCCTACACTTTACCCACTAAAATCCATGCTGATTTTTCATCTTGAAACTATGGCTACACTACCAGTAAAGGGGTTTGCAGTTTAGCCTTCCTATTTCAGAATTTTTAAGTGGTTCTTGCAGTTTGGCAATAGGGGATAGGAGGCAGGACAGAGGCAGAACAAACAACCCATTCCAAATCCCGTGTTTGTCTTAAAAGAGATTTCAGTACTCCACAAATAAGCCAAATTTCAGGCTCTCAACTGAGGAGAACTTTGATGTCTGAAACCTGGGGCTAAGAAGTCTTCTGTTTTTATTAATTAAAGAAGATGTTTCAAAATCATCAGATTTATCAAGACTGGACCTCAGATGTGAAACTCAATATACACACAGACATGCATGGTTTGTCCTTTTGGGTTATTTTTGATCTTCCCTGAGGATCTGTATTTCCTCAGATGAGACTTCTCTGCTTCCTGGGCTGGCTGACGTGTCTGGAGGCCCAACTTTGCAGGCCTGGGCCCCTGCTGGCCTCAGGAATTTCAAAGGCCAGGGAGACAAGAGTGGGCAAAATGGTTCCTACTGCCATTTGCTCCTCTCAGCCCCCAAGGCAATAGCTGTGGGAAAGGTGGGAGGAACCCACTCTGGGCTGAAGGAGAGCCCTGGATGTGCCTGCAGGTCATGGAGTTGACTGGTTTGATACCCTGCCAAGTTTTGGTTTTGTTATTTTGGTAGTCACCTAACCATGTGGGCTTTCAAACGGTGCTCCCAGCTTGGGCAAGAGGCATTTCTATTTGTAGTGTGTGGTCAGCCTTCCACTTCTCTCTGCCATCAAAACCCATAAGCTCTCACTCCACGGGGCAAACCTGAACCAGATTTTCAGCCGCAGGGGTCTTGGGATAAAGATTTGTGCCTGGCCTGCCATTCTGACACAGGGTATATTATATAACAGGATCCCTACTTTCCAGGCCCTTACAACAAAGTTGTTCAGGAAGGACTTGGCCTCAGGGCCTGAGAAGGGCAAGATGAGAAACAGCACTGTTTGGACAATGGGGGACACCCACTGAAGCTGGGGTAGTTGGGGACAGTTTCCATCAGTCATGGCGGTTTGACGTGGGTGGAGGACATTCCACAATAGGGGAGGGGTCTGACTACAGACACGAAGGCAAGGATGTTCCTCACTAGAGGCAGTCGGTAGTATCTACTGAAGTGGAGGGTCCCTCATGAAGACTAATAATACCTCACAGAATCGGTGCCTATTTTCATATAATTATTTCCTTTTGACTGAGACCACAGAAATGTATACCATGGGTAAGACAGATACTGCCGATTCCATTCTATAGATGAGGGTCCCCGAGGTTCTCGATGGGTAAATGACTTGCCTTGGTCACTCTAGTTTCTTTTCCTCCTTTTATTGAAGTATAGTTGACTGTCACCTCAATTTCTTGCCTCCCAAGGTGGTTGTGGAACCATCTGTGAAAGTCCTTAGGGAACAACCGACACTACAAAGATATCATGGCAGCCTGAGGTGGGTGCCGAAATGGGATCACAGGGTAGACTGGTGACTTACCTTGCTGAAAACCTAACTAGTGCTTGCTTAGGCCTCGGGTCCTATGGGGACTTCCTTGACTTTTGGCCTTATTTCCTGGTTTTGCAGCCGAAGGGGGTTGGGGTGAGGGGTGGGGTTCAACCCAGTATCACTGGACTTTATCGCTCAAGGTGTGTCCATGGTTTGTTCCACACCTGAAACAGTAGGGGAGCCTGGGAATTGTCATTTCCTGCCTCAACATGTCCGAGTGTTTGTTCAGCCCTGGCTGGTCACACTGACTCATCATCAGCCCAGGCATGGAAACCAGGGAGGATGTAGGGAAAAGTGGAGAAGCTGCAGGAATGTACCAGGGGGGGCGGGCAGTGAGGTGTTGAAATCTTAACAATGACAATAATCCCTCACACTGCATGCTGCTTTACCCGTTAGAAGATGCTTTCACTCCCTTCACCCTCAGAGCACCCCCTGGGGAGGATGGCAAGGCAACCCTTCCCTGTACTGGTCCCCATTTCACGGCCAAGGAAGTTAAGTGCAGGGAGTTATGTGAGGGGCAAAGATGAGTTTGGAGAACCCAATCCTGCATGCTACTCCTTTGCTACTCCAAGCCAGTGGCCAGCACAGCAGCATCACCAGGAAGCCTGGGACAACTGTAGCCTCCTACAGGCCCCGCCTCAGGCTTCATGAAGCAGAATATGCATTTCAATCACACCCCCAGGGGCTGGGGATGGGGGCGGGGAAGGGGGCGCTCATGTGCACACTAGGGTCACACCCCACTCCCCTTGCCCTGTCCCGGGTCCCTTGGAGTATATTTGGCTCTATCTACCCATTTAAAGACCAGGAAACTGAGGCCCAGAAAGAGGATGGGGCTCTGCCTGTGACAGAAGCTGGAACGGATGGTCTTGGGCTTGCAAAGCAGTCCTGGACTCGCTTAATCCAGCTGACATTCAACTGCTGTGGGCCTTGCCTTTCTCCCACCCTCCCTACCTCCCCACAAGTTCAAACTCTCAAACTGCTCTCAGCTGCCAGGCCCTTAGCCTCTCCCCTCAGTTCCAGCCTTGTGTTAAGTGTTAACACAAGTTCTAGGGCCTGGGGTTAACACTCTATTAAAGCAAACAGAGAAGTTGAGACCTCCTGCTACTGTGGAGGAGCCAAGTGGGGGTGCGGAGCATCTGGGGGCTCCCTGGCACAGCTGCCCAGGGGTAGGCTGGGGCTCAGCTATCTCTGCCCTGCCCCCCACCCGGAGGCCCCACCGCCTGTAGGAGGGGCCAGGACATCCCTGCTTACCTGTGGAGAGGACCTGCACACGCCTTGTGAAATGCCCCCTTCATTAGGAAGTGCAGAGATGCCCAAATAACCGGGGTAAGCTGGTTATGATTTTCCCTCCACTCACTGGACTCCCTGGGTGCCAAGTCTGGCGCCTCTGGATAAAAGTGATTCCTAAGCCATGGCAGGAGCTTGCGGCCAGGGCTCCCCCACCCTTTCCCCCACTTCTACTCCACTGAGGCCAGTCAGGATGCTATTCATTTCCCTAGCTGAGACTCAAGTTCCAAAGGGCCAGGAGAGCTCCTCTGCCCCTCCCTGTGTAAGAAGGGCCAATCTCTCCCATGAGGAGGAAGCAACATCTTTTGTTTCTGCTACACTCATGCAAAGCGCAGCCCAGAGTGAAAGTTTGTATGTGTGTGTGTGTGTGTGTGTGTGTGTGTGTGTGTGTGGAGAAACCCAGCTCTTTATCTTTGGATCTATGGTACATAATGGATTCGGAGAAAGATCAGAGTCATCCATAAGGAGAGAGGTGAGAAAAGCCAAGGCGCCAAGGGGTCCCTAGGAGGGGGCCTGGAAACCTCATGTTACTTTCTCAGACAGACACGAACCTGTCATCCAACCTTGAGTTAGGGCTAACAGCTGAAGAGAAGAATTTCTCATTGTGCTTCATTTGAGTTTTAGAAATGCCTTTCAGATTGAAAAGCTACTAGAAGAGCTTTATCACATCCTTCAGACTGTTAAAAAAAAAAGTAAATAAAAACCAAGTGTATTTGTTGTAGAAACACCTACTGAATAGTTCAAAATGAACTTGCAAATTCACCAAAACTCTCCTGGGCAAGTCATTAACCCTTCCTGGACTGGACTTTCCTTTAAAGTAAAGAGGCCCAGACAAGAGCTCTATGATCTTCAAATGTAGGAAGTGACTTTCCTGCTGTCAAGATCCAAAGTGGGTGGTGGCACCCTATTTACTGGGTGAACCATCCCTCCTCCTTCTCACCCTACAGCAGCTAGCTGCCTGGACTCCGCATCTATCTGCAAAATCTTCCCTTCATTTAGGACCTTCTTATATCTTATTTTAAAGACCATTGAGATGAGGGTGGGGGGCAGATCTCTTAGACAGATGGGGTGGTTATAAGGTCACTGAGTTTTCTGTTCAGAGTAAGAGCATTTGATTAAGAATGGGAAACTGAGTGCTAGTTCTGGTGCTGGTATGTTCTAGTGAGTCACTTCCTGGCACCTCAGTTTTCTGCACTGTAAAAGAATAATAATAACACTAAGTGTCCAACTCTAGGTTTCGGCTCAGGTGGTGATCTCAGGGTTGTGGGATTGAGCCCCACGTCTGGCTCTGACCTCAGTAGGGAGCCTGCTTGAGATTCTCTCTCCCTTTCCCTCTGCCCCTCCCACCCATGCTTCTTTCTCTGTAAAAATAAATAAATAAATATTTAAAACAATAAGAATGCTAGTTATTATTATTGCTAGCTATTCATAATCCTCAAAATTATGCTAAGATTCAAATGATAGTATACATGATAGAGCCTTGAAAACTATGATGTGTAACAGGTATGTAAAGTATTGATTTTACCCTTGGAAGCCAGATGGCTTTGTATTGGTGCTCTCACTGCTTCCCTCTAGACCCTTTGACACTGAAGGATAGGATAATGTCTAAGCCATCTGGCTTCTGGAGGTATGAGAATGTCCAAACAGGTCAGTACACCGCTCAATCCTAAAATGAGAAGGTGAAGTTACCAATCATGTCTTCTCTGGAGCTTTAATACTGCACAAGACGCTTAACTGCTGCCCTCCAGGGTCCAACAGAGCTCACCCTGAAGTTATTCTGATGTTCCATAGATATCTAAGCACCCAAGAGCCTAAGGCAGTACAGATCTTGCCACATAATAAGTGCCTAATATGGACGCCTAGGTAGCACAGTTGGTTGAACGTCTGACTCTTGATTTCAGCTGGGGTCATAGTCTCGGGGTCGTGGGATGGAGCCCTGTGTCAGGTCCCACGCTCTGTGCAGAGTGCTTGACCCTCTCCCTCCTCCTCTGCCCCTCCCCCTGCTCGTACTCTTTCTCTCTCTCTTTTTTTAAAAAAATATTTATTTATTTATTTATTTATTTATTTATTTATTTATTTATTTATTATTTACGAGAGACACACAGAGAGAGGCAGAGACACAGCAGAGGGAGAAGCAGGCTCCTTGCAGGAAGCCCGATGTGGGACTTGGTCCCGGGACTCCAGGATTACGCCCTGGGCCGAAGGCAGGCGCCAAACCACTGAGCAACCCAGGGATCCCCGTACTCGTTCTCTTAAGGAAAAAAATAAAACATTTTTAAAAAGGTGCCTAATAAATGTTTGTTGAATGAATGAAGAACAAAACTTTGCTATATTTTGATCTGAAGTGAGTATCATGGGTCTGAAAAGGAGTGCATAAAGGCATTTCCTAGACACCTTATCTCCAGACAGCACTACCCTTAAATCTCTCATTCTAAAATAACTCCAAAAAGAAGGAGTCCCTAGGCTCCTCGGAGCCACACTCCTTAGTGTTCTACTCAGTAGGTACCTTCTCCCTCCTAAAGTAAGTATAATTAATATCTCTATTTACCCTGGAAAGATAATGTCCCAAGATCAATTGCTTAGGAAAGATTATTTATTCTGACTATTCTTTAATGACAATGTTTGAATTTCATAGATTTGCAATTTCACACAAGGGGCACAGACGCTCTGAACCACTTCTATGCCTAATAAAATACCTTCATTTATTAAAAATCTTAAAAAAAAAGACTTTAGTTATTTACTCATGAGAGAGAGAGAGAGAGAGAGAGAGAGAGAGAGAGAGAGAGGCAGAGAGGCAGAGAGACAGAGACACAGGCAGAGGGAGAAGCAGGCTCCCTGTGGGGAACCTGATGCAAGACTTGATCCCAGGACCCCGGGATCATGACCTGAGCCAAAGGCAGACGCTCAACCACTGAGCCACCCAGGCGCCCCTAAAATACCTTTAGTAGAGACAAAGCCTTTACAAAACTGATTCTGAGAATAGCTGTATTAAACATACTTCAAGAACTTCATTGTGAAGGACAATGAGCAGTGTTAGGTTTCAAACATATAAACAAGTAGAGCTAGCTCTGGCCTTGTCAATGACCTAAAAATGTCTTCTTTGTCCACAGATGGTGCCTCTTTCCAAACTTCTTTAATAGCTTTTTAACATATGGCGGTATTTTTTTTTTTTTTTTTTAATGCTGGATCACATTTAGGCCCATTATTCCACAAAATGGAGTGGGCAATCAGATTGTCTACACCAGAGGGCAGTGAGGATGCTCTAGTCCAATAGCTTTCAGAGAAGCAGCACTAGACCAGTGATCTGTCTAAATGCAGGATTTCCATTGGATTCCTGACTACTCAGACAGTTGCTCAGAAACTTTCTTTTAGATTAATGGGTTAGCACTTCCACTTCTAAGTGGAGACACATCTGAGGAATGCCACAGAAACAAGGGCTCAAAGGATGGGGATTCTCTTGAACCTTAGATGGAATCCATCCATGTGTACGGTGGGAGGGTGGGGTGCAGTCTGTGTAGTTGGAAAGAGCTCCCAGGTTATTACTGAACAACCTCTGGTCTGCAGCCTCATTCTCAGATTTTCCTAATGGGAAGAATCACCCAGGGTGCCTACTGAATAAACAGATTCTCAGGCCCTTTTCCATAATAATCCAATGTGGCGTTTCTGATTCTTAACGTGGGAATTTGGGGAATCACAGCTCTAGAGCAGCAGGTCCTCAAATCCAGCCTAATGGAAAAAGCATGTGACTGTCCTCCCGCGATCCTGATAGCTCAGCCATAACCATGTGGTCCCCTCGGGCAACTCAGATGCTACAAAGGAAAGCTGATCTTACTGGCAAGTTGCTGACTACTCCCCATCCTTCCTTAGCTTCCTTTGGTTTTCCTCCTCCCTCCCTGGCCACCCCTGAGCCTCTCCCAAGGACTAGCTTTGTTCCTTCTGTTCCTCAAATTGTTGTGCTTCTAAGGGTTCCACTCTTAACCCTCTTCTGTCTCTGCATACTTTGCCTGCGTCAGCTCAGCCACAGCCACTCTCTCTCTCTCTCTCTCTCTCTCTTTTTTTTTTTTTAAGATTTTATTTATTTATTCATGAGAGACACAGAGAGAGAGAGGCACAGGCACAGGCAGAGGGAGAAGCAGGCTCCGTGCAGGGAGCCCGACGTGAGACTTGATCCCAGGTCTCTAGGATCACATCCTGGGCTGAAGGTGGCGCTTAAACTGCTGAGCCACCTGGGCTGCCCCATCTCAGCCACTCTCATAGTTAAAACTACTGACATGCTACTGACTTCTGTAGCTGCACTTCTGGCCCAGTTGTCTCCTGGCCTCTGAATCCATTTGTGTTAGACCAAACATATTCCATAGGCACCTCCAATGCCTTATGTCTGAAACAAATTCGTTGCCTCACTTCTCTGAAACTCCTTCCTTCTCTATTCGCTACCTAAGTGAACGGGAACACTACCTTTTTCAGTGGTCCATCCAGACTCTCCCCTTTCCTCACCCTATGGAGCAGGAAGTCCTATTGATTTTACTTCCTAAGCCCTGTCAAATTTATTCCCTACTTCACAGCTACTGAGCTTAGGCCTTCATCAGTTCCCACTGGGATTACTCCAACTATCTTTTTTTCTTTTTTTAAGACTATTTATTTATTCATGAGAAACACACAGAGAGAGGAAGAAGCAGGCTCCCTGTGAGGAGGGCCCTGCTCCCAGCGCCCTAGGATCATGACCTGAGTCAAAAGCAGATGCTCAACCACTGAGCCACCCAGGCACCCCTCCAACGATCTTTATAATGGTCTTTCTGTCCCTTAATATAGCTTCCCTTATAGCTTCCCTTCACTTAGTTATTCTGAGTCCCACCAGATTGACTTTTTATACAATGCAAATCTGAAAATTTTCCTCATCTATCCTCAGGATAAAGCCCAATCTTCTTAGCACCACCGTCTATCATCTGGCCCTGGCCAGCTCTCCAGACCCTGCATACCATGCCCCTACCTTGTACTTTACCCCTGTGCCTCTGAATCTGCTGCTCCCTCTATCCAGAATGTTCTTCTTCCCTGGCTAAGTCCTATTTATCCGTGAAGACTTAGATCAGCTGGAGGAGTCTACCACTCTCCTTCTCAGTCTGACTTAGGTCTTCTAACAGGCTCCCCACAACACTCTGGCTAACCTTCCACAGAGCATCCTCGTGTAGTCAACAACAAACACACTGAGTGTCTATTATGGTTCAGCTACTGTGCTGTGCTGTGCTAGGTTCTGGGAATTTTGGTAAAGGGGACCAACTGCAAAAAGTATTTTCTAGTCTACCTTTCTCACTACACTGTAAATTCTGAAGGCAGCCAGCATCTGGTGATGCCTTTTTTTTTTTTTTTTTTTAATCTCTGTATTCCAAGCTCACAGCATATTGCTTCAGCTCTTGGCACTTAGCAGGAAGGAAAGAAGAGAAGGAAAAAACTGAAGTTGCCACACCTGGGGAAGAGATTAAGAGAGCTGAGATTCTAGTACTCAATTCTTTGAAGTGCAATTTTATGGAAAAAGGAATAGACTTATGTATTTATTTTTGTGGCCCAAGGGGCAAAACAGGACACATAGAAAAAAAAACAGTGTGCTGATGTATTTCAGACCAAGAGAGAGAAGTGTCAACTCCCATGACAAGCTGCCTTATACTGCTGACTCAAGACTCAACCCATGCTCGAGCTCCTCCACAAAGCCTTCCTTGGAGTCTCCTGGGCAGGGAACAGTTCCTCTGCTAGATCCCCTCAGCTTGGTGCTGTGAGTGTTTTGCCATATTTTTTTTATTCACAGAGCCTTAATGCACAGTAAGGAGATGGTTAAAGGTTCAGGCTTTAGGATTCTTATTCTGTCACTTAATAGTTGCATAATGTTAGGCAAGTTAGTTACCTCTCCTGGTTCAATGAATACCTCTTTAAAATGGGACTATTACACTGAGGGGAGCACTTGACAGGATGAGCACTGGGTGATATGTTATATGTTGGCAAATTGAACTCCAACAAAAAAATAAATATCTGTGGGACAGAGAGAGCCCTTGAAAGACAAAAAAATAAATAAAATGGGACTAATAAAGAATATTAAAGCTTAAATGAATGTACTCAGCAGTATCTGACACAGTAAATGCTTATATCCACTACTATCCTGTTGGCCATCATCATGACTCGGTGAAGTTCTGTTTCACAAAAAAGCTGAGGTATAAAGAGACTTCGTGTCAGGCCACAGAGCTGGACCCTTGGGCCAGGATTTTAGATATCTCAGATAGTATTTTTCTTCCAGGCTTAAAATTAAAAAAAAAAAAAAGTTTTCTCTCTGATTTTTCAATCATGCTGAAATAAGCTGACAGTAAAAGGAAGTACTTTCTTCTACAAGAGAATATAAATGTTCTTTATGAATTCCATCACTTCTTCCAAAGGAATTATCTTATCAATCAGGAGAGAAGCTCAGAACTCATAGAAGCTGTCCAGAACATTGCTCCTCATCCTTTTCACTGATTTCAAAGAAGATTATGGCATGACACCAATGTCACATTCTAAGCAACAATAACTCCAGCTAAATGTTGAGAAAGTGTGATGCTCAGGTGCATGACCAAACCAACACTCCTGGTCTCACAATTCACTGACCTCCACACACCAATGACTTCACTTTCATTCCTGAAACTCACTCACCTGGGTCTTGCAATTGCTTCTTCTAGTATTTGAAGCAAGAAATTCCACATCTTGATTATGAAACTTCCTATGTGTCTATCTCCCTCACTTCCTTCTTCTTCCTAATGATGCTTTTCCACCTCATTGAGCCTGCTAGTCCCTGGAGCCCTTCCCTATCATCCTGATCTACTGGGTCCCTCCTGGTGACACATTTTCACTGTCCATCCCAGTGTTCAGGCCCATGGGTCCGGTCCAATAACACCCTCAACCAACCACCCTGCCCCTCACCCCACCATTACTGTTCCCCAATCAACCTGCCTTCTCTGCTTTTCCAGACACATCCAGGATGATCCATCCACCATCCAGCCACCTGATTCCTCTGCTCCGGTTCCTGGGTGGCTGGGCTGTGTTGGAGAAAATCTCACACTTGCCTCCACTGGCACCATGACAAATTTACCAGCCAGGCCCTCCCTGCTCTTTAGCCTTTTCCCCCCATTCATTCCTGGTCAGTTCCCTCCTGTATTTCCTCATCTTCTCAAACTCCCTAAACCTGTCACAACCCTCTCTCTCATTCGTAGCAGATGACCTGCCAACTAACTGCCTTCGGGATTTCCTTTTTAGTTCTTTCTTTTAAAGATTCAGAAGTCCATGCATCTTAAAAGCGACCAGTGTAGGAGTGACAAGCACAGAACACAGCCCCTGAAGAATCACCCAGCCAGCCAGTCAGGCATACGAATAGTGGAGTCTCCCCTGATAAGAGAAAGCAGGCAAGGGATGTTGGCTGGGAACAAGAGAACTGCTCTTCCCGCCTTTACTTTCTCACTGAATACATTCTGGAGGGTTTTTTATTTTGCCCTTGTCACTTCTATTCTTTGTCAGATAGCTGGTGCTGTGTGAGGCTGAATGGCATGCTAAGGTGGAAGAAAAAGATGATTACAGCAGGTGATTGAGCCCATGCCCAAGCAGATGACTTTTAATCCAGATGACTTTGTACTGCCTCCAAATGAGAAGGGATAGGGCAGTCGGTTTTCCTGTGAGATTGGCTTGTGTGCATGCATGTGTATATGTATCTGTTTCAGAGTCATACCAGGAGCCAACAAATACCTGTCCAAAGTGGCAGAAAGGTGCGAGAGTGACGCCTCCACTCTGCGTCATGGTTGTCAGGCCTCTTGATGACCTGGCCTCTGCTCGCTCATCCAGGTTCATTTCTCCCCCTCCCTCCCTGTGCCTTGCATTAAACTTAAGGAACTTCCTTCTGTTTCTCCCAGTGGACCATGCTCCCTTTCACCTCTGGACCTTTACATCTTCGTCTTGCTCATCCCTTGATGGCAGCTTAAACAGAACTTCTGGGGTGCCCTCCCTAGATAAGGCCAGGTGCCCCTGTTATGTGCTCTCATAGCAGAGCCCCCTGAACCTACCTCATCAAGGTACATGAATATTGCTAGTGTGTCTGTTTCCTCTTCTAGAACAGAAGCCCCAGGAAGGCAGAGATATCATCTGTCTTGCTCTCTATAGTATCCTCAAAGCTCAGGACCTACCTTCTCTAATATCTCTATACTGATCCCAGAAAAATCAAGGGTTTTAGATGTGGACAGAACACCACACAGAAGAAAGAAAGTCCCAGTGAAGATGAAGCCAGGTCTGAGAGGGAACCAGTCCTGACAAAAAGACCCAGAGTCAACTGCTACAGGTTTCACGATGCAGTGGCCCCAACTCTCAGCACAAGGTCCTAGATGAAGAGGCCAATGTCTCTGATAAAGTAGAAGCAACTGGTAAGAGGTGGCTCTTAAAGACCAAGGGGACTTGACGTCACAGGATGATGCAGGCAGGTGAACTCAGGTTCCTCTAAGTAACGAGGGCTTGTGTGCTCCAGCTCCTTATAGCTTCCAATGAGACTCTCAGACTCGGTTGCACCCACACAGAGGGTGCTGCTCTGGCCTGCACCCTCGGCCTGCTGTTCAGAGTCCTGGCTCTAGTCTTCTGCTCTCTGATCTTATTATGGACATTCACCCGTCTTAACTCAGCTCACCCAGGACTTTCTTGGCACTCAGATTTTATCTGGCTAACTAGACCCAAGCCTGCATCCAGCCATGCCCCCAGTCCTGCTGGAATGGGCTGACTTCCCCAGCAGGCACCAAACAAAGCACTGGACTTTGTGGCAGGAAGAGAAAGTTGGATGGGAGAAGGGGGGAGGAGATGGGGGGGGGAAGGGCAAACAGAGAGGGTGCCTCATGGAAGCTATAGAGCTCAACCGAGCAAAGAACATTGCCACAGATTTGCTTTGCTCATTCTAGGCAAAATGCCCAACTGGCATGGTTTTCAGAAGAATTAAGCTGCCTTTTTGACTTAGAGGATAATCACAAGTTCCTGGAGGATAATACTGAGACGGGAACTGTCGGGAGAGACATTTGATCACACTCAGATCTGGTAGAGGAGTGGCAGTGGGATGTTGGTTATCTTGACATCCAGTTGTTTGGCACAAACTTCTGTGTACACTTCCTCAACCAGTACTTCTCAACTCGGGGTAGGGAAGTTTCCAAATATATGGAGGTATAGGTCTCATCCCGGATCATAATCAGAATTTCTGGGGCATAGGATTGGGGCCCAGGCATCTGTATCCCCAGGTAACCCTGAGGCACTCCTTGTTGCTGTAAGCCATGACAAGATCTCTGCTCCTGTCAAGGTCCGTGTGTCTGCCCTGGCCAAAGTGCTCACAAAGGAACATGGCAGACAGGGCTGATAGAGGCATTTGGTGCCCGCCCTCCATGAATTGACCCACCTCAGTGGCCTGGCAAGCTGGTCAACTAGGATGAAGTGGCTAAGAAGAGGCTAATTTCTTGGTGCATGTAGGAATATTCTCAACTTCCTTTAAAAGGAAATCTCTTTATATAGTGCCTGTCTAGAAACTCCCAACCATTCACTGCACTTATTTCTCTGGGTAGCGCTCTTCTCTGTATGCTCCGTACTATAATAGGTGATCAACACGCGATTGCTAAGTGAATGAACAAGTGAGACCCCCTGCATTCGGGTGTGGGCTCTCTGCCTATGGGAGTGGCTGGCCCACTGAGGATGGAGGGATGGGGAAACTCAGCAGTTGGGAGATTCCTAGACTGCCATACTGCCCACTCACTGTGCCTGAGAGTCAAGAAGGAAACATTTTTCAGAACCAAGCCCTGAACCTCCACGGCGTAAGTATGTCCTTAGACACCTAAATTCCTTAAAACTAAAATACCATTATTATTTCCATTTAGGAATTGTTATCCAAATTAGCACTAAAAGGAAATGTCCACTTGTGTCCCATTACTGGTTGCTAAGTTTAAGATATTTTGGATACCACAGAGAATGGTCACAAATATCTGGGTGGATCTGAGAGGGTGGAGAAGAGGCCAGATTGTCTTTGGATGCTGAATATCATGCTGTGGAGGCCATGTGACAACAACAGTTCCGGCTTCAGATCAAGTATGTTTTTTTTTTGTTTTGTTTTTTTAAAGATTTTATTTATTTATTCATGAAAGATGGGGGGGGGGAGAGAGAGAGAGAGAGAGAGAGAAAGAGAGGCAGAGAAACAGGCAGAAGGAGAAGCAGGCTCCATGCAGGGAGCTCAACGTGGGACTTGATCCTGGGTCTCCAGGATCATGCCCTGGGCTGAAGGAGGCGCTAAACCTCTGAGCCACCTGGGCTGCCCTCAAGTATGGTTTTATGAGTTCTGTGGAAGGAAGGCCTGGCCTTCTGAAGGAAGGCAGTATGATACAGTGCAAAGAGCACTGAACTGGGAGTCTGAAGGCCAGGATCCATTGCCAACTAGCTGAGTATCTCTACACAAACACCTCACCTCTGTAAGCTTCAGTGTTCTCATGCATCAAATGAGGGTAAGATACCTGCTCTCCCTACTTCAAGGGTTGTTGAAAGAATCAAACAGGAAGTGTATACATAGAATTCCTCTCTGTAAATTCTAATATGATGTATTTTGAGAAATAACCAGGATTTCCCTTGGGGACACTGTTTGCCTAGTGGTCCTTCCTTGCAGCTGATTTCTCTCACGTCCCTTCTTATTCCTCACTGATGCAGACTTCTCTTCTTTGCTTCATAAAACCTGCAGCTTTGACTCCGGTGGCCTAAGACTATACTGCCCCCTGCTCCTCTTTGTTCAGCCCTCACCCCATATCACACCTCTCCTTCCTCCAAGACTTTAGCTCCTGATTTCTGTCATAAGTCACAGTGACAATACTTCCAACAACCTGGCCCCTTAGTTCCTGCACCTTCTGACTTCTAGCATTCACCTCCTTTGCCTCTGCCACTCACGGCAACGGCCATTCCTTTGATATAATTGACAACTGCAAACACCATCACAATCTCAGTTACCAAATTATCTCACCACTGCTTATCTTTCTAGTACTACAACTCCAACAATCCTTTGACCCAACCAAGGTCTCTAATCCACTGATCCTGCCTACCTTGGGTCCTTCTCCTCCTACCATATGCAACTGTTTTATTTTATTTCATTTTTAAAGATAGATTTATTTATTTGAGAAGGGCAAGGGATGGGGAGGGGGAGAAGGAGAGACAGTCACAAGCAGACTCTGCGCTTAGGACAGGGCCTGTCACAGGGCTCAATCTCATGACCTCGAGATTGTGACCTGAGCCAAAACCAAGAGTTGGATGCCTAACCAACCGAGCCACCCAGGTGCCCCTGGAATTGTTATACTCAATCTCTCACACACGTTAACTTCTACCCCACTCTCCCTTTGCTATACTCACCTGGTGAAATCAAAACCTTGTTAATCTGCCCACTCCCTGTCCCCATGTAGTTACTCGTAGTTGGGGAAAAAAAGCACACCGTGCTATCCAGTCTTACTTTAAAATTATGATCACTAACTGCAAATGGGCTTTTAATGCTGCCCTCTGATCACATTTTCTCAGACCATTTGCTTTCCCTCTCTCCTGGCCAGTAGCTTCTCATACCTTCTCCACCACTCCTGTGTTCAGCTGAGGGCTTGGACTGCTACTTCATCAAGAAAATTGAATTGATCAGAAGGGGATTTAAAGTCCTAGTACTGTGCGGTGCCTGGGTGGCTCGGCAGGTTACGCGTCTGCCTTCGGCTCAGGTCATGATCCTGGGGTCCTCGGATCCAGCCCCACTTTGGGCTCCCTGCTCAGTGGGGAGCCTGTTTCTCCTTCTCCCTCTGCCACTTCCTCCACTTGTACTCTCTCTCAAATAAATAAATAAAATATTTTTAATTTTTTTTTTTAACTTTTTACTTATTTTATGATAGGCACACAGTGAGAGAGAGAGGCAGAGACACAGGCAGAGGGAGAAGCAGGCTCCATGCACCGGGAGCCCGACGTGGGATTCGATCCCGGATATCCAGGACTGCGCCCTGGGCCAAAGGCAGGCGCCAAACCGCTGCGCCACCCAGGGATCCCTAAATAAAATATTTTTAAAAGAAATAAAGTCCTAGCGCTGTACCAACCCATCCACCTGCATCAGGGTACATATGCTCTCCCTGATGCCACCAAGGCCAATCGTCCGCCCATGTGCTAGACCCCATCTCCTCTTGTCATCATTATGCCCGTATTTCCTCTATTAAAAGAAAGAATGTCTTGACCCCACTTCCTTCTCTCGCTACCGTCCCATTTCTCTCTTTCCCTTAAAATTCCTTGAAAGAGATGTCTGGGTTTGCTGTCTAGTTTCCTTCCTCTTTGAACCCAATCGTGGTGTTGCCCCACCTCTCTGCTGAAACTGCCCATCCAAAGTTAATGCCCTCCCTATCACTAAATCCCTTGGCCATTTCTCAGTCATCTGACCTGACCTCTCAGCAAACTGAGTCACTTGGCTTTCAGGGTGCCACAGGCACCCAGTTTCCTCCCCTCTTTCTAGCTCCTAGTCTCTCTTGCTGACTCTTACACATGTCAAAAGCCTGTAACTGTTGAGACTCCAAGTTTACAAGCAAAGGCTTGGTCAGGCCAAGGATCAGAGCGGCTGGGGGAGTCCTAGTTTGCGCTCCTTCAGGTCCCTCCTTCCCTGTCTCCCTGCCTATCCTTGTTGCCCGGGTCTCAAGTGGGCTGGTGCCCGGGGCATCTACTCCCTGAACCAAAAGCTTTTCTTCCCTGGCTTTTGAGGTGTAATCCAGGGATGCAGGAGAAGTGGATACTGGCGTTGGGGACCTAAAACAACTGCCAGCTATAAAACACGACTGCCAATTATCAGCTTCTGCAGGCTCCACAGAACGAGCTTCCTAGGAGGTCACATGTTGCCTCTCGAATATACTAACAGTCCAAAAGAACATGAGAAAATAGGAGAAACTGATGGCTTTTTGTGATTTCTTTTTTTTAAACCAAGATGTTAAACCCTGGCTCACCGAGAAAGAATATGAAGCGGGACGTGACTGCCACGGAGAGAAGTGAGGGTTCATTTAATTTGTTATTTTTCCTTTCTTTTTTGGTAAGGGCACCAGACAGCCTTCCCATTTGAGGACTGATAAGGATTTGCCTTGGGACGCTGAAAAAAATAAATAACTTTTCTCAATGTCACAAGGGAAAATGTGTTCTTCCTGGGAAATGGGAAAGGCATTAGTCAGGGTGAGGGCAGAAGGATCTACTCCCACAGGGGCTGGTTTGCCAGATTCAGTGGTGCGGCCGCCTCCCAGCGCCCAACGGGCCTTCTCCTTTCAGGCGGGGTTTAGCCTGACTCACAGCTCCAAAAGCCCCTACCTCCACTCAGCAAACAATGCCAGAAAAACATCTGCTACCCCTAACCCTCCACTTCCCAAAAGAAATGATTAAAAAGTTAAAGAAATACTTCCATATGGAAGAACCCTATCCCAACAGGTCACCACAAAGATACTTCAAACACAATAAAACAGGAAGAGCTAAAAAAAGCAGAGAAGTTCACAGAACCCACACAATCTTTTATAAGGGGGTGGGGGAGCCACCCTGGGTGACTTTACACAGTTCAGGACACCATTTGGCAGTTAAGTATGTCCCTAATCTGCTCAATTTGCTTATTATAGTAAAGGTTTAGGAAAATTTGAGACTGGTGGCCAAAAATACTGCAGTAATCTCTATTCCTAAAGCAAACTCACGACGTGAATTAAACTTCTTCAACTGAAATATTTCAAAGTGGAAATCCCTCCCCCCTCTATGTAGAGACTGGCCACAGGGAAGCCACGGTTGCTTAAAAGCAGAACCACTTCAGTGGACTTATGGTTATTCAGCCCACAAGTATTTATTGGGCGCCTAAGACAAGCCAGGTCCGGTACTAGTCACCAGGAAACAAAATTAAGCGTGACATTTAACCTACCTTTCAGGTGCTTACAACATAGAAAGGATACTGTTAGTTCTAAGTTAGAACTTGGACCTTCCATAGAAGGAGGGACAGAGGAGAAACAGCAGGGGGAGGCCACCCAGCAGAGAGTGCATGCTTTGGAGTCACACAAATCTGGCTGCTTCATTTTTAATTTGCTACAGAGGTGCTACATGGAACAAGGCACTCGCTAAGCCTATGGTTTCCTCAATTATAAAATGGGGATGGAGGGATCTCCCTTGCATAAGAATGAACAGAAATACACACGTATTCCAGCAATTGTTGATACTAGGAAGACTTTTTTCATCTCTAAAGCCCTGTGAAATGCTGAAAGACTTCAGCTAAGAACCCTGTAGATATTTAAAGCCTGAGGAGAGGGAATGGATAGAAAATGACCTTGAGGGAAGGAGAGAAAATGAGAAAAAGGAACCCTCCCCCCCAAAAAAAGTTCCTCTGGTATTCAGTTTAGGTGGACTAGAAATAGTGATTTTCTTTGGAGAGTAACAAAACCAGAGGCAGTTCACACGGAGTTTCGCAAATCAGAGGCCAAGGGAAGCCTGTCAGGAACTTGGCAGGATGGTGATGGGAGCTTTTTCTTGCTCCAGGGGGAAGACCTGGGGCTGAGGGGACTGGGTAAGGCTGAGCCTCCCATCCAGGAGGCCGCAAGCTGACTTCTTTGGCTACCTCCCTTGGGCCTTAAATTGCTTCCTGAGGCTAGGACCTGGCTAATGGTTTATTTACAACAGGAAGAAGCAATTACCTTGGAGAACACGGAGTCATATACCCCACCATTAGCCAGGAACACCGCACTCTCTACCAATAACCTCCAAAGATATATGAACCAGTGACTGCCCCCACTTAAAGACACGGCCACCCCGCTCCTCCCTACTCCATCCTGGTGAGGTGGTTTTAAACACAGTGTGAGAAAGGGAGCCTGAGTTGAGCTTTGAATTAGGAAAGTATAGTTATTTTTGGTTCTGCTGCTGCCTTTTCTCTGTGACGCTGGGCCTTTTTCATGAGACCCCTGTCCACTGTGGGCAAAATGATGTGACGTATTCATGCCCCAAAACTACCTTCCCCAAAAGAATGCTATGAGCAACATTAAAACAAACAAAAAGTAGGTACAGGAAAACTTCTTGTGGGTGAGTGAAACAGAGTTTTAGTACAAAGTACTCAGGCCTGGGAGTGTGGGGAAGCCAGACTTGGAACACACACGGTGTACTTCCAAACTCAAAAGCCAGATTATCCGTTAGGGAAAAATTGGCAAGGCTGCTGCCAGGGAAGCTGTGTGTGTGTGTGTGTGTGTGTGTGTGTGTGTGTGGCATAGGTGGGTAAAATTTCTAGAAAGACCTACAGAGAATGGGAGCTGGAAGCTCTTTATGGGAGGAGGCTGACAAAGACAATGGGAAAGAAGCCTAAGGAAATGCAGGCTGTCTGTTCTGATATTTAATATCCAAGAACCAAAGGCAGAAGAGGTGCAAAAAGCTTAATAGTATTTGTAGTTCAAATTAAAGTGTTCAAAGCCCCGTTATAGAGCAGGGTAATGTATGCAATGACATCTGGGACTGTAATCAGCAAAGCGCTTTCAAGAGCTGCCAAAGCAAACAGCCAAATAACAAATCCACTTTACAGATCATCAATCTGGTCCTGGACTTGCCAAGGTAAATAGTACAAGGCTGAAGTTTGCTTTGCAAACCAGGGAGCTGGGAGTTTAGCAAGGCCTTGATCCAGAGCAGCACCGTTGGGGCAGGGCCTCTGGAGCTTCATTTGAATCAGGAACGTTGACAAGCCCTGCCTCTGAGCAGAGCAAGGGGAGGAGGCCCCCTGGAGCGGGGTCTGAGGACCGTTGTCAATCTGGCGGGCTGCCACAGCTGCCAGGCCTGGCGGTGACCTCTCAAGTGCCCACTCTCTAGCCGGAGTCTCCGGAGTCTCCCCACTCTGGCCAGACTGGAGTTAGTGGGCTTCTGAGAAAAAAAAAAACAAACAAACCAAAAAACAAAAAAACAGCCCAAAAGTTGATTTTTTTTCCCTCTCCTTTTCCCAGTCACTATGAAGGGCCATGAATTCTCAACGCAATTATTTGTTTAATGTCTGTTTTCCCTCACAGACTGGGCCAAGAGCTTCCTGTCTGCTGGGGCTTCTCACTGTGGCATCCTAGGGCCCACTTCAGGGTCTCATCCACAGGAGGCCCCAGTAACTATGTGGTAGCTGAGGGGGCAAATGAGTGAGGACTACCAAGTACTGAGAACCTAGACTGGGCAAGGATGCTTGTCTAGGTACATGGTTTAACCTTAACAAGAGCTTTATCAGGTATTATTCTATCCCCCCATTTTCTAGGCAAGGACACAGACCTAGAAGGCAAAGAGTCATTTAATTCGACTTCCTTCACTGTGTCAGTATTAATTAGCAAAAGTTACACGGCTATTCAGATGGTCCCTACACCTTGCATCTTTGCATTTCTCATTGTGTGGGATTCAGAGAAGCCACTAAAGAAACACCTGTTAAACGCCTGGCAAAGGCTACCAAAGCCTACTCGGTTTATTTCTTAGTATGGATGTAGGGCAAGAATAGCTGTTTTGGGTGACAGCAAGAGAAGAGGTATTTCCAAAAAATCAGGTGCCCTGACTGAGGGCATACTGTCAATCAGCCGTGGACAGCAGGACTCAGCATGCTAGGCCAAAGGGAATGTGCCCCTCTCCACCTCTGGGAGGAATTTGCTGCTCTGAATTTACAGAGCATACACAGGAAAAGGGGACCTCCCAAAGGGAGGTTTGCCTATACTGACTTGGTGACAAAAAGGAACCAGCTGAAAATAATATACACCTACAAAACAGCAGCGATGAGTCTGAGGAGGAACTCCGTGGCCTGTTCTTTTTTTTTTTTAAGATTTTATTTATTTACTCATAAGAGAGAGAGAGAGGCAGAGACAGGCAGAGGGAGAAGCAGGCTCCATGCAGGGAGCCTGACGTGGGACTCGACCCGGCCGGGTCTCCAGGGTCAGGCCCTGGGCTGAAGGCAGCTCTAAACCGCTGAGCCACCCCCTGCACTTGCCTGGTAAATAGCCACCCCACCAAGGGCTATCCTTGGCCAATTCTATGACAGTGCTGGGGTCATTCAAGTTTCATTCTTTTACTGTCTTTTTTTTTTAATTAATTATTTTTTAGTAATCTCCACATCCAATATGGGGCTCGAACTCATGACCCCGAGATCAAGAGCTGCGTGCTCTACCAACTAAACTGTGAGGCACCCCTCGAGCTTTATTTTTTTTTTTTAAGATTTTATTTATTTACTCATGAGAGACAGAAAGAGGCAGAGACACAGGCAAAGGGAGAAACAGGTTCCCTGCAGTGAGCCTGATGCAGGACTTGATCCCAGGACCCCAGGGTCATGACCTGAGCCAAAGGCAGATGCTTAACCACTGAGACACCCAAGTGCCCCTAGAGCTTTATTCTTCAGTGAGCTCTTGCACTGGATGCAGGCTCTGGTTCTTTCTACCAGACACCAACTTCCACTCAGGAAGCCCAGAGTGCAGTAGAGGTTTCAGCCTCGGGAATTGGTGCTAAGTCCCATACATGGGTCAGGCATTTACTGGGCACTTACTACTTGCTGTTATGAGTTGTCCCTATGACACTTAGTTTTCAAAAATTACAATTCTATATTCTTTGTAGCACCTTTGCTCTCTATAACCTGTTATGTATAAGGCATTGGCTCGATGCCTGAATACATTCTACATTATCCTTACAATAAAACTCTGTAACATAGGCTTTGTCATCCCATTTTATAGATAAGGAAATTGAGGCTCAGGGATATCACATTACTTGCCCTAAGTCATCTAGCTCACCTGTGTCTCCCACATGCTTTTCTGTGACTTCTAAGGAATGATCCCCACATTCTCTTTGCCTCAACAGTCTTCAATGCAGATAGCTTTCACAGAAGCTGAGAAGCACTTTGTTGATGCTCCTATTTATTGTACCATGATCATCTGTTTATACATCTGTCTGCCCTGCTAGATTCTGAACATCTGGGGGGCAGAGAGATTGTATCTGATTACCTTTCTGAATCTCTAGTGTCTGGGGTCCTATAATCTGCATCTTGGGGGCTCATCAAATCATATATTGAGTTACTATAAATGAATGAATGAATGCACGTATACATACATTCTGTCCTCATCTCTCAATCAGGGAGATAAAGGACCAGAAAGGTTTAGGAACTGAACAAAGCTGTATAGTTCATCTCATGGACAAAAGCTCAGGAGGAAGGAAGGGCTGGCATACCTGCACAGTATGCGTGGGACTGGCCAGGGCTGGGGGTGACAGGGAGTGGGCCGAGAGGAAGGTAGGCTGCTGGTGACAAGGAGGCAGATGCCCATCTGTCTCACGAAATGCCTCCATTTTTATCCTGGGCCTGGCTTGAGGTCAGGGTCAACTATTACCTGATGGGAACTGGTACCTTCTGAAGATAACAGGTAGAGATTAGTGGTCGGGCATAAACCCCTCTGAAGATAGAGCTTTGCCAAGAGCAGCAGCCACAGCAGCAGTGACCAACAGAGTCTGAGGGGCTGGCGCCCGCCCCTCCCCCCCACAAGCCCCATGCCCTGGCTGCCCCTGTTCCCCTCACAGAGATTTTATTCCTAGGCTTCCACAGGCTGTCCCCAACCCGTGCCCACCAAGGTCCAGAGACAGGTGTGAGGTGGCACCAGGGAGCCAGGAAGAGCCTGAGAAAGCTCCCTGATGGGGTTTTCTCTAGATGAGATGTGGGGCTGCAGGGATAGGAGTTTGGGGAGTGCAGTGTTTTAGAAAGGGCACGGAGCATGGAGTCAGGAAGCCAGGACGCAGCCCTGGTGCTCTCTCTGCCTCAGTTGCAACACACCTTCTCTGAGCCTTGGGGAGAATAATTCCTACTTCATGGGGTGGTTGTGAGGATGAATGAATTTGAAAAAACTTTGTAAAATTATAACATACTCTTTGCATGAGTTTTCTTTTTCTGCTGTGGGGTTATTCTCCCTCCTTTCAATCTATAGCCATAAACTCCATCGATCAATTTATTTGCTCTCGCAAACATGGTGAGCAAGGGCTCCATCCTGCTGGGGAAGAAAGCTCATCTCTAGCATGGTGAAAGGAGGGGAGGAGGGGGCCCCTGGGTAGCTCAGTGGTTTAGCGCCTGCCTCTGGCCCAGGGCTTGATCCTGGAGTCCTGGGATCGAGTCCCACATCAGGCTCCCTGCATGGAGCCTGCTTCTCTCTCTGCATATGTCTTTGCCTCTCTCTCTCTCTCTCTCTCTCTCTCTCTGTGTCTCTCATGAATAAATAAATAAAATCTTTAAAATAAAGAAAAGAAAGGAGGGGAGGAGAGGATGCTGAAAGTCAGAGCAAGAAGTTCAAGGCCTAGAGCACTCTCTAACCAAGAATCACGTGCCTCTTGGCTAAGGCTGGACATGTCTTAGGTCCACTGTCCCAGTAAGACTCTGTTCCAGGTGGGTCACCAGGCAGTAGTTGTTCAAAGAATGCCATCTTCTCATGCCCCACTGAACTCCAAAAAGCAGCCCATGTGGGTGTCTCAAAGGCCTAAAGGGGGCTACACTCTTCAGAGAGCCATCCAACGGCCTAGCTCCAGAGCCTGGTGGGCTGGGAAGAACTCTCTGAACTTGTTTGAGGCAGCCTCACCCTACTCACAGGAGGTCGGGATGTACATGCCAAACCAGGGACACATATGGAGAAGATTAGTCCGACGTGCAAAAGAGACAGGTCAGCATAGGATGATACATGGAAAAAGCCAGTTTGGTATAAACCAAAAAAGTACACCACCCAAAGCCATCACAGGTTCAATTACAGGCAGATAGAGGTCTTGTCAGGACCGACAGTGAGCTGAGGGTTTGCAAGGGGACTCACTTTAGGCCAGCAAGTACAAGCTGTGCACCTGTTCTGCGTTGAGCACACCGATTAGCCATAGCAGATGGAAATGACAGACATGTGTCCTTTGTTCATGGTCATCTTGACAAGCATTCCCCTTTCACCTTCCCTAACTCCTAGGGGTGGGCTGTAAGGAGGGTTACATCATTTGGACTTTTCCTTTCTGCCGAGGTGGGCAGGACGCGTACTATAGAAGAAAGGAAGGGGGGCATCTGGCTGCTTTCCAACCCTCCCTCCCTCCTAAGGACACTTCTGAAGCTCTAGTGTTCAGACCCTGTCAGAAACTCAAGCATGGAACAGGATGTCCTGGAGCGAAAACAAGCCAATGGGGCTTGCCACGTTCCCGGCGCCAGTGTCTGAACAAGCACTGCAAACTTCAAATAAAGTCAGTGCCCACAGCTAACCTGCTGTGAATTGTCACTTCTGCAGGAGCTCCTTGGGCAGTTCTGCCTCGCTTTGTGCCTGCCCCCCCCGGCGGTCACCCAACTCCGAACACACGCTCGTCGTGCTTCCCCAACATTTACTATATTCATTTGTAAGTATCTCCTTGAGAGGGAGAGAAGATATCTATCCATCAGTTTACCATCATCTGCTCTGTCCTTCTCCAGGGACATGCCCACCCCAAACATGAAGACCTACAGATCCAACTCAATGGCTATGGAGTCAACATCTTGGCATCTTCGTGGAAACTCAGCAGGCCTGAGCCTCCTTCTCCACATGACTGGCAACCTTCACTGAATGAAGCAAAAAGGGCAAAGTAAGTCAGAAACCTGGGGGGCACCCCTACCATCCCCTCCTCTCCCACCCTCCCATACTGATGCCATCACAAAGTCCTGATGGCTGTACTTCCTAAATATCATCTGCATCTGTCCGCTGCTATTATCGATCCCAGCCTAATCCATACCATCACTTCCTATTGGACAGCAGCCTGCTTCCAGAATGATCTTTCCGGAACTCAAATAGGATCCTACTACTCTCTGCTGTAAACATACTTCCCATCTTTTAGGAAAAGACTGAGATCCTTCATGTGAACAGCAAGGCCCCACAGCCCGGCCCCATGCTGTTCTCCCCTCTGGACACCGAGCTCCAGCCACACAGGCCATCTTTCACCTTGACCACACTCCTCACCTTCCTCACTCCTGCATCCTTTGCTGACTTAGCTCCTCCCTTAGGGCTTAGTTGAAATGTGACTTCGCAGTGAAACTTGCTTTTATCTGCTCTCAGACCACGTGGAACTTCTCCTCTATGACACTTCACACAATTTATAATTACGTTTACTAGTGATTTGCAATTACTTTTACTTGTAATTTATAATTACAATTACTTATTTGATTTGTGTCTTTTTTCTTCCCTGGACCACAGACTTCACAAGCTCCACTGTGTCCATGCTTAGTGCATTTGATGGTACACATAGTAGCATTTCAGAGATATTTGATGGATGTCGAACTAATGAATGGAGGGTTCTTGGTAATAAATGACAACATGATTTTTCAGTTTTTTTCTGTCAGAGTTTCCTTGCTCTATATTTTACCAGATTTAATCAGATGCTGTGAGTTTTTTGGTGGGAGAGGCATGACTGGTTCCCACATGACAGTCCCTAGGGACCACCCTCTACTGTTTATCCTGCCAAAGATATCAGGAGAAATGGAGACACTCTTTTCAAAAACACCTCCTAAAAGAGCCCCTGCTTTGTAGAGTTGACCCATCTCTTTCTTGCTGGTCAAGCCTGTTACTCCTGGAATCCAGCCAGTCATTTTTTGAAAAAGAACCCCTGTCACTTTAAGATTTTAGTCCCTTGCCTGGGCCATATATCAATGTTCCTTGCTGCAGTGGCTATGCTGCCTGCTGTTCAAATTTGTCCAATTAGACACAGCCCCACAGGGTGGAATTTAGTGTGAAATGTGCCTGCCACTGACCAAGAATGAACTGGTGTGTAGCCCTGCTGCTCTACAAAGTCCTTGGGGAGAGCCAGCGTGGGTCTTCCCAGGAATGGCTCACCACCCTCTGGGTAGTGCCCAGTGCCCAGGGCAGAGGGTCACCCTTTCCACCCCTGTGAGGCCTGAGAACCAGGCAGAGCAGAGCAGGGTGAGGTTGCCTGAGTGCATGTGAGGCTAGGCGGAGGCTGAGAGTCAGCCCCCACAGACATGAAAAGGTCAGGGCGCTGTCTGTATGGCCGAGAGTTCCTTACCATGGTCTCTATTTGGCCCAGAAACCAGAATTCTTTCACGCCCTGGATGTGACTGTGCTGGGCCTATGGCTTATACTGTGGTCCATGGAGACAGAGTCGAACATTCAAGAGCCTCCAACCAATAACTCAGCTGTGATGGGTACTTCTAAGGCATAGGCAAAGTGCCTAGAGGGAGGGGGAACAAGGTGCCCTAGTGGAAAGGGGCTTTAAGATAAGACTTTTCTTTTTAAAGGATTTGTTTATTTGAGAGAACAGAGGGGAGGGGCAGAGGGAGAGGGAGAGAGAGAGCCCTAAGCAGACACTGCTGATCACAGAGCCTGGAGTGGGGCTCGATCCCACGACCCCAAAATCACGACCCGAGCTGAAACCAAGAGTTGGATACTCAACTGACCAAGCCACCCATGTGCCCTTAAGATTTTTTTTTTTTAATTTTTATTTATTTATGATAGTCACACACAGAGAGAGAGAGAGAGGCGCAGAGACACAGGCAGAGGGAGAAGCAGGCTCCATGCAACGGGAGCCCGACGTGGGATTCGATCCCGGGTCTCCAGGATCGCGCCCTGGGCCAAAGGCAGGCGCCAAACCGCTGCGCCACCCAGGGATCCCAAGATAAGATTTTTTAACAAAAGACCTCTTTTGCAATAGAACTTATTTTTTTTTTTAGAACTTATTTTTTAATGTGTTTTGTTTTTTCTCCTCAACAAGCTCAAACTTCTAAAAACTTATGCCATTCTTAGAACATTAGACTTTTAACTACGGAGAGACTTTAGAGATCATCTAAACTACACCCTTATTTTATAAACCAGGAAAATGAGATGAGGGGAAGGAAAAGACTTAGCCAAGGCCATATAACTGGTCATTAGCACGGTTGGCAGCCAGGCTGCTGACTCCAAGCCCAGCTCTGACCTTTACTATCTGATACTGCTTTCATTTCCAGGCTCCTCATACTTCTACTGGATCTACAGATATACTAGAGTCAGGATATACTAGAATTGAGATTATTTAAATATATATTTTATTTTTTGTTAAAGATTTTATTTATTTATTTGAGAGAGAAAGAGGGAGAGAGTGGGGCTGAGAGGCAGAAAGAGACAGAGAATCCTAAGCAGGTTCCACACCATCATGGAGTCCAACACGGCACTCCATCCCACAACCCTGGGATCATGACCTGAGCTGAAACCAAGAGTCAGACACCTAACTGACTGAGCCACCCAGGTGCCCCTAAATATAAATTTAAATAAAAATATTTAATCCCAGTTCTAGTTTTCTCTGTCTGATCAATACACACAGCAACTGTGGGCTTTGGTTTACATCATATGTACAAGGAAGGAGGTTGGGCTGGAAGTATTCTAGATCCTTTTCATTTCTCATTCATTCATTCATTCATTCATTCACTGAACATTTATTGAGGGCTGGCATGCGTCAGGTCCTAGGGATATGCAGATACAGAAAGGAGGGGTCGTCAGCCCATTGCAAGAGAGGACCACAGGATGCCCTGGTGTGCTAAGTGCTCCAGCAGAGGTGTATGCAGTTCCCTGGGAACATAGAGGAAGGAGGCCCTCGCTGAAGAAGTGTGAGGATTCCAGTTGAAAACTAAGGTGTACATGATGAAAAGACCCCCAAACACTTTGCAGACACTCACAGTTCTAGTCTTGTCTCCCAACCAAGCTTTGATGGTGAGTTACCATTTTTCTCTGGGAGGAATGTACAAATGAGAAGGGAAAAGGTAGGGAAAAAGCAGAAAGAAAGGGCCAACAAACCCACAGAGGGACCAAGGGGCCAAAGGATAAGTGAGGGCCGCCTGCTTCTGCTGGATAGCTTACAAGCAGTGGAGCACAGCAGATGGGCTGCCTGCTTCCTGGGGACTGGACACCTCAGTGATGAATAGCCTCTGAATCCTCGGAGGGAAGTGGGGTCTACTAAGGAAACACAGACCCACCTTTTGACCGAGACGCCATATGGAGGAAGGAACTGGGGACCTTGGTCACCAATACTCTCCCCAGATTCATCTCCCCTGCACACCCTCAAGTTTATAATTTTGAGAACATCTAAGCTATTTCTTAAAGCCCTTTTTTACATTATCAGTTATTTTTCTCTTCCAAACCAATCCTCCAAGGTAGGAAGGATTCATTTTATTGCTTCATTTTACAGAGCAGAAAACCCAAGGCAGCTTTAGGCCACTCCAGTGACTCCACAGCTCTCACAGGGATGTCATAGCAGAACCCGGAACCCAGAGCTAGAACTCCTGTTAGCTGATCTCTTACTGCATTACTTATTTCTATGTTGTGGCTGAGTGTTCCACATATATTCATATTAGCCAGTGAGGTTTAGGAGGAAAAAAATAATCAGAATGGGTTATAAATGATTCTTTTCCCCTGGGGAAGTTTGGGCTCTAGACAAAAGTCTTCTCATCTTTAAAAGACTCCCTTTTGTGAAATGAACAATCTGGCCCGTGGTCATCAGCTGTCTAAAAGACCGCTGGCTTACAGCGAATTTCCCCATGTGATGCTAAGTCCATGTGACTATTATCCTTTTTATTCTTTTTCTTTTTTTAAAATCAACTGCTTAGCAGCTCAATCAAATTAATTGTGGTGCTTTCAAAAGGCATCAAAATAGCCACAACTCTCCCTGAAAAGAAGGAAGGCGCCTTGTTTTCAGGAAAAGATGTAAAGTCCTCACTCTAGGGTACTCAAACAGATATTCATTCCATGACAAATCCCCCCTTTCTCCCAGAACCTTTTTTTTTTTTTTTTTAAGAGAGACTTAAAAATATCAACACCAATAATGAGACTATACTCTCAGCTTACTTCTGGCCAAATTTTATTTTCAGCTTGGAGTAACTGGGAGTTCTTTATGGTCAAGGACAAAAAAAAAAAAAAAAAAAGGCGGGGGTGGGGTGGGGAGAGAGAGAGAGAAAGAGAGAGAGAGAGAGAGGCTGGAAAAACCTCTCTAGAAAAATAACCAACACAACTCACTTGTTTGAAATGAAGTGGAGGCTGGAGAGAGGGAGAAGAAAGGAAAGCAGAGTGGGAGGCATAGAGAGGCCATATTCTTGGCCAAGCCTCAGGCCTGGGGAAATGTCCCAGCCAAATTATGGCTGAATTACAACCTCATTCCTAAGAGGATGGTGGAAGGCTTGGAGGGATGGGTGTAACCCCAGTAGGCCGTGCTGATCCTCACCAAGAGTGATGAGAGGAAAGAATTCTTTGTGTTCTTAGAAACTGCTCAGTTTGGCAGCTCCCCTAAAACACAATCTTTCAGAGACTAGCACCTTCCCTCAGAGTGAGTCCCTTGCATTTGAGTGGGCTTTAGAATGAGCACAGTGCCTTTATACATGAGCTCATTCTTGCCTCATAATAAATGACCCAAGGAAATAAGGGGGAATCGGTGTTATTAGCCATATTTTGCTGATGAGGAAACTCAGCTGAAGCTCAGAGAAATCAAATAATGTGCCTAAGGTTATACAGACTGCAGCGATAAAAACCCAGCCCTCTAGGGGTTCTTGCTACTCTTCTTCTCTTCCAGCCAAGGCCTGGGCCAGAATGAAGAACACTTGGCCAGGTTGATTCTCATAGCCTAGAGTAGCCACAGGAACAATCTGCTGGTTGTCCTCTGAGAGCTTGCTCCAGTGTGAAGAAGCACAGATGACAAGGCCCAAACAACAACCTAATGACAGTCCGAGCAAGGTTTTCTGAAAGCACAGGGAGCCTACTGGTCTGCAGGGCTACCCAGATGGCCCCAGGAGCAAAGGGCTTCCTGGCCTGAGCCTCCAAAACCCTAGACCCAAAGGCCTTTTGCTGGGAGGTCCTCAGTCACTTATGACCACTGATTTTGCTCACATGCTTCCTCCTGGCTCAGAACCGCAACCAAGCTGTTTGAAAATGGGGGTCATGAGCTCCCCCAAAAGACAGAGGATGAATGGATACAGGGAGAGGAGGGTGGGGGAGAAGGGTTGTGAATATCTCTTGGTCAAATATACCAGTGTTTCCTCTTTTGTTCCTGCTCTGTCTTCCTCTGGGTGAGTGAAACGTGGCCAGTTTCATACCACATCTCTCCAGAGTACTGGATGCGAGAAGGACACTGCAGCCTTCTTAAACAAGTGAACAGAGAAAGGGAAACTGCAGATGCCACATTTTTAGTTGTGTTTTGGGAAAAATGATAGGAGGCCAAAAGACACGAGATTAAGGGTTCAGAAGACATGAGTTCTAATCTCAATTGATATGGGAAAGTATTAAATTCTCTGGGCCTCTTTTAAAAAAAATCCGTAAAATGATCTAATAGTAATAATTCCTGCCTATATCACAGCATGCCTTAAGGATCATCAGAGATCATGTATGTGACAGCCTTCCATAAATGTTAAAGCGTTATACATATGTGATCTATTATCATTATGACTGAAGAGTTTATTACACATGTTTCAGGCAGATTAAAGAAATCCTCTCTGCCTATTAAGAAAACATAGGAAACACCCAAAGCAAATATTAGAAGAAGTCTAATTATACTCTGGGTCTGCCACTAAATCAGGTAAAGGTTTTGTGACTTACGAAAAGGAAGGGAGAACTGGGACAAAAAAAGAACTTACAGTCCAATGTTTTCCTTCACAGTGTCCCTTGGCTCTGAGTCCCAAGGACAAATGAGCAACCCAAGACTTTTTGGGTGGAAGTGTGGCTGTCTAGGAAGAGATGGCCTGGTACAGAATTTAAAAAACTTGAATTTAGAGCCAAAGAGTTCCAGCTCTGCCAAGTGCTAGCTTTGTACCTGGAGCAATCTGCTTCACCACTTTGGGCTTCAGTTTCTATGTCTGAAAAATGAAGACGAAAATATCTATTTGTGCAGAATTGCCATAAGGATTTGGAATTATGCATATAAAGTGACTGGCATATAGCAGATGTTCATCATAAAGTGATCTTGCATCTTACGTACTTCATAAAATATCATAAAATCCTAGTGGCTCGCTGAAGGAGATGTCAGAGAGATGATCTAAAGACAATAGAAGAGCAGCACGGGAAACTTAGGTTTTGAAGGCCTGGGATTACTAGCTGTGAGACCATGGGCAGGTAACAGCTCAAATTTCCTGCTCTGTAACACATGAAAAATACTGTACAGTCAATGTAAAGACTATAAGAGACAAACTATGAAAAACTCTAAAATGCCAAGCATATAATCAGAGATCAATAAACATCAGTTATAGGTGTGCATTCTGCTTTCTCATTTTACCCCCGCCTTTTTTTTCAGTTCACTATGTCTGAAATTTCCCTGTGCAGATATCATAAATATATTACACAGACTTTTTAAAAACTTAAATTCAATTAGCCAACGTATCATTAGTTTCAGATGTAGAGTTCCAGAATTCATTATTCGCATATAACACCCAGTGCTCATCACATCACGTGCCCTCCTTAATGCCCATCACCCAGTTACCCCGTCCCCCCACCTCCCTCCCTTCCAGCAATCCTGTTTGTTTCCTAGAGTTAAGAGTCTCACATGGTTTGTCTCCCTCTCTGATCTTTTTTCCATTCAGTTTCCCCTCTTTCCCTTATGTTCCTCTGCACTATTTTTTTAAAAAAAGATTTTATTTATATATTCATGAGAGACAGAGAGAGAGAGAGAGGCAGAGACATAGGCAGAGGGAGAAGCAGGCTCCATGCAGGGAGCCCGATGTGGGACTCGATCCTGGAACCCCAGGATCACACCCTGGGTGGAAGACAGGCACTAAACTACTGAGCCACCCAGAGATCCCTGCTCTGCACTATTTCTTATAGACTTTTAAATTTTATTTGCTAATTGTTTCTTGAGGCCTGTGAAGCCAAGTAGAGATGTTCAAAAATGGCCAGTTGTTTTCCTTGGCCCACCAAAATAGACAATGTCTTGGGTTTTTTTTTCCTTCTCTTAGCTAATATCTAGGGCCTCAGATTTAAAAGTAAGGAACAACTTTAGTATAATAAGAGTATAATAAGCATTACAGGATGATTCTAGATAGGTAAATATCAGAGATGTAGGTGTGTCTTATGGATTACAGAGGTTTCCCCATCTGTCTCTCATTTCCTATTCATACTGTTGCCACCCATGGCCTCCTGTACCCTGGGATAGTTCTGGACACACCTACACTGCCACACCTGTTCTCAGAATCTAATCCAGAAACACCTCTCGTCTCAATTCCTATCTTGCCTACTTATCATCCTATTAGATCTCATCTAATAAGTTGGACCAAGTCTCATTTTTTTTAAGATTTTATTTATTTATTCATGAAAGACATAGAAAGGCAGAGACATAGGTAGAGGGAGAAGCAGGCTCCATGCAGGGAGCCCGATGTGGGACTCATCTCAGGACCCCGGGATCATGACCTGAGCCAAAGGTGGATGCTCAACCATGGAGCAGCTACTCAGGTGTCCCCTGAGTCTCATTTCTAGTATTCTCAGAAACACAGTAGTTGGCTAACAAGTCTATGCTTCTTTGCCACTTCTGTCCTCAACTGAAGAATGGAATTGAAAGCTAGACAAATCATAAAGATACATTTTTTTCCTTTGGAAAATAACTCATAATAAATGTGTATAAAAATAGGCTGTTCTCTGAAAACTCGGGAGTTCATGCAAAAAAAGACATTTGAGGCCCACCTTCAAAAATGCATACTACTTTTCACTTTAATGGAATTACAACTATTTAGTCTGACAAAAAGCTAAAAGAGAGACAGTACTGCACTAGAGGGGAAGAAGAAATTACTTTAGTCAATGTCAAAATGACAGGCCATCAAAAATTTGTGGTTTATTAAGAAAAGAAAAGATCTCTTAAACAGACCTAGATGGCCTGGCTAACTTTTGAATTTAATCCTGTGATATACTGTAACAATGAACGGCCTCTGCAGCATATCAAGCAAATTCATAAGAAAATGATCAATACATTTGACATATTATTTAATTATAATCTTCAGTGACAGAGGCAATATGAAAATCTAGCATCAACGTCCTGACAGTGGAATAAATAAATAGATATAATTATTCCTCATATTAATCCCAGCAGAATTGCAGATTATAAGGCCAGACTGTAGGTCTGAGTTCTAAGGTTTCCTTAATAAGATTGAATTTGACGTAGGGGTGTCATATCACTAATATTATGCCTTTTTATTAAAACGGAAAGCTCTCTGAGGATTTCAGATTCAAATGATCAAAAGGACCCGAGGTTCCCTATATAGTACTAGTATTCACATGTCACGGGTAACTCCCAAGATATGCACATGGAGAACCATGTGGGGAGGCAAGGCCAAAGCAGAAGCATGAATTAGGATAACTGCATTCTCCGATTCTTGGAATCTCAGACTTAGAGGTGGAAGGGCTTCAGGGACTTGCTAGCCTCTAACCATCATCACACAGAGCAGGAAAATGAGAATCAGAGAAGAGAATGGATCTACTCAAGGTCACATGGACCAAACCTGGCAGAACCAGGTCCTAACCCAAGTTCCAGGATGTACAGTACAAAGCTCTTTCTGTGTCACTCTAGGAGAGAAAGCAATTGCTGAGGTGGTCAGCTAGAACACTGTCAATATAACTGTGCCTATCATCGTACCGACAGAAGGAATGCACTCTCCTGCACGGGCCAAGAAAATTATAGTTAACATTTAACATTATGGGACCAACTTCAAAGGCACTCCAGCTGGACTCTAATAATGGGAGATGAAACTGCTAACAGCAGCAGAAACTTGCAGGTGGACACTGCTGGAAACAGCACCCGTCCTCAGAGCGGGAGGGCTCTCCCGAAACCCCACACGGGGCTGCTGCCTCACCGCAGGGTGGGGAGAAATACGGGCAATACCCTTCTGTCTGCCTGTGGTTCACCATGGTATTCAGCTGTCCATCTCTCGTTAGTGCTACAGGACACTGAGAAATGGCCACGTCTGCCATTTAGGGGAGGGGACTTAGGGCGTGGCTGCTGCTGCCACTAGGAAGGGGGCCGAGGTTGCCCTGGTGGGCTTCCAGAAAGACCACATTTTGCTATATGCCAGGAGGGGAAGAGAGGAGATAGCGGCTGCTCAGATGTCACCGAGGAGCAGAGACTGGACACTGCCTGTCCGGGAGCCTGACAAGGGAGGCTCCAATTTAGAAGAGTCAGTTAATTCTGGAATCTCCACTCCTGCTTAAAAAAGGGGTGAACATCCAAAAAAAAAAGGGGTGAACGCCACATGCAGAAGCCTCACTAACCTCAGGCCACAGTCAACTTCTGAAGGAAGGACTGATCCCACCTTGCAGGGAAGCTGTTGCGGACAACCTTCTGGAGTGGTTCAGGTCCCCTCTAGCCAGGGGCCCGATCCCTGGTGTGGTGGTGGAGGGGAAGAAGGCAGGCGCGGGACAGAGCTCCGGCAACAGATGAGGTCTGGGCCCCTGCTTCCTGCACATCCTGGGACACAGGCACCACCCTTGCTGCCCCTTTACTCCGTCGGGGCATCTGGCATGCTCTACCTGGCCGCTCCCCATCCTCAGACCTGGGTCCTCCTGCATGGTCTGCCCCAGGTGGGCAGAGGGAGATGAAGAGATTCAATATCAGCACTGCCCCACCCCCACTCCTGGGGCAGACCACTTGGCTGCCTCCGATGCTGCAGCTCTGCTCTAATAATGAGGCTTCTGTACTGTCCCCGGAGATAAGCCCCCCAGTTTGTGCTTTGGAGCCCTGCCTTGATTGGCTTCAGTTACCTGGAAACAAGGCTATGCCCTACCCTGTCCACTCCAAATCTCCCACCCCACTCAAGAGTCCTGCTGGATTCTCAATGTATTACTGAGGCCCCACTGCCAGCTTCCCCTAATGCTGTCTCTGCCCTGTCAGCCCAGATGTCCATATGGGGCATTGCTAGGGTTCCCGTCTCTCCACCCTACCAGCAACTGTGCCTCCCTGGGCCACGGCCCCAATACCAGTAACTGTCTAGTTCATCAGGCCTAACACTCGGCACAGGCCCATTGACAGACAGGTGTTTAAGAAAGGCTTTTTGCTGCTAGTGAAAATGGCACCATCAGTAGAAAAACGAATGAAAGAGTAAAAGCATATGATCTATTTATTTAGGCAATGTTGCCTTTATTTTGTTTTATTACATCCTGCTCTATATGTTACAACCTCTAAGTGGGCTCTGGTGAAGAGTCCCTTCTCCCACTGGTCCATTGGCTTCATCCTGGGCTACTGAGGGTGGCAGGAAGATGTGGACCTGGGCTACTGAGGGTGGCAGGAAGATGTGGAGCAGAAGCTTCTTAAAAGCTTGGCAATAAACGCACACATTGATCAGATACCTGGGGGAAAACAGCTAAATCTAATATAATGTATTTCATATATAAATATATTAAATTTAGAGAGAAGATGCTACTCTTTGGAAACCTGGATTTTTAAAGAAAATAAACTAGGGGGTAGTGGTTTAAATACATGCTACACTAGGATTTTGATGGAATCTTGTCTCACATTTAGATCTTTCATCCATTTTGAGTTTATCTTTGTGTATGGTAAAAGAGAGTGGTCCAGTTTCATTCTTCTGCATGTGGATGTCCAATTTTCCCAGCACCATTTATTGAAGATTCCATCAAAATCCTAGAGAACACAGGCAACACCCTTTTTGAACTCAGCCACAGTAACTTCTTGCAAGATACATCCACTAAGGCAAAAGAAACAAAAGCAAAAATGAACTACTGGGACTTCATCAAGATAAGAAGCTTTTGCACAGCAAAGGATACAGTCAACAAAACTAAAAGACAACCTACAGAATGGGAGAAGATATTTTCAAATGACGTATCAGATAAAGGGCTAGTTTCCAAGATCTATAAAGAACTTATTAAACTCAACACCAAAGAAACAAACAATGCAATCATGAAATGGGCAAAAGACATGAAGAGAAATCTCACAGAGGAAGACATAGACATGGCCAACACGCACATGAAAAAATGCTCCGCATCACTGGCCATCAGGGAAATACAAATCAAAACCACAATGAGATACCACCTCACACCAGTGAGAATGGGGAAAATTAACAAGGCGGGAAACCACAAATGTTGGAGAGGATGTGGAGAAAGGGGAACCCTCTTACACTGTTGGTGGGAATGTGAACTGGTGCAGCCACTCTGGAAAACAGTGTGGAGGTTCCTCAAAGAGTTAAAAATAGATCTGCCCTATGACCCAGCAATTGCACTGTTGGGGATTTACCCCAAAGATTCAGATGCAATGAAACGCCGGGACACCTGCACCCCGATGTTTATAGCAGCAATGTCCACAATAGTCAAACTGTGGAAGGAGCCTCAATGTCCATCGAAAGATGAATGGATAAAGAAGATGTGGTCTATGTATACAATGGAATATTACTCAGCCATTAGAAACGACAAATACCCACCATTTGCTTCAACGTGGATGGAACTGGAGGGTATTATGCTGAGTGAAGTAAGTCAATCAGAGAAGGACAAACATTATATGGTTTCATTCATTTGGGGAATATAAATAATAGTGAAAGGGAATATAAGGGAAGGGAGAAGAAATGTGTGGGAAATATCAGAAGGGGAGACAGAACATGAAGACTCCTAACTCTGGGAAACGAACTAGGGGTGGTGGAAGGGGAGGAGGGCGGGGGGTGGGGGTGAATGGGTGACAGGCACTTAGGGGGGCACTTGACAGGATGAGCACTGGGTGTTATTCTGTATGTTGGTAAATTGAACACCAATAAAAAATAAATTTATTATAAAAAAAATACATGCTACATCCATCTCAGAACTGTACACGAGTCTCCCAAACTCTAGCGAGTTATCATGAGTTTCTGTGTGAAAAAGGAGTTTGGGATCACACATTAGCAGTTTCACAAAAGGGCCGGCAATGGCTAGAGTTGGCTTCTTGCACAGATCAATCACACACGTGAGGAATTCCATAGGGAAAAACAGCTAAACATAATTTAAGCTGAAACTGTTAATTTAATAAGCCTAAATAGTAGGAATTGCTGTATCTTACCCTGAGGAATCTAGCCCAGTACACACAGGCTGGCACATAAGCCTGAGCAGGTGTTTGACTACAAAGAGAAGAGGGCCACACCATTCAGAAGGCCTGGAGTTCTTTCCTGAAGAAGTTACCTCTTTATTATTTTCTCCTCCTCCTTCCCTCCCTCTCTCCTTCCCTTTTTTCTTTTATCAGACACTAAGTATATACAGCTCTATGACTTTATCTTTGCTGCTCTAGAATGATATTTTGGGCCTTCCCCTGAAATACATCTCTCATTCAGCACACATTCACTAAGCACCAGCTCTGTATGAGATGCCATTCTAAGCACCAGAGGATGAGAGATGTTAAGATGAAAAGTCCTACTCCTGAAGAAGTTCAGTGGACAGAGAAATAGGTGGACAAGCAAGCTGGAGTCACGATATTGGCCATGGGAACCCCTGAGCCTCCTGAGGCATGAAGGAGGAGGCTGGGCAGAGGCAGTGAGGGGAAGGGGTAAGTAGGGTGACATCACAAGGAACAGTATGAGTGAGGCAAGGGGGCATGAGTGAGGCAAGGGGGCATGGGAACTATAGGCCATTTGCCCTGGTCAGAATCCAGGACCCACCAGGGGGAACATAGAGTGGGGAGGCTCAAGAGTTCTCGGGGTTAGGTGGAACCGTTGGTTTACTGGCCCGTCATCTTGACTCTGTTATTAACCATTGACACTGTGCGCCTCTTCCATGGGCTTATTTGCTTTCAGAGGTGAGAGCACAGGCACCAGGGCCAAGAGTCGGACTTGAGGCTGTTCTGTAGGCTGTCCTGTGCCTCAGAACAGGGAGTGCAGGCTGAGATGTGCAGGAGTGCAGAAGGGCATGCCACTGGAATGTTTGGGAGAGGATTAAAGGCATTTTCTAAGCAAACTGTTCCTCAGATGGGTGAAGAGGAGTTCCAACATCAGACAAATGCGGTTATTGCTAATAGCATTCAAATTTGGAATTCTCTCTGGTGGCTGAAATCAACATTTCCCACAAAGGGAACCTGGACAACTATGATCTGTAAAGAGCATTATCCACTCCCTGGGTACAATTTCTTGGCCCTGAATATCAGGTTAGCGAGCTGAAATAATTAAACATCAGGCCAGCTGTTTGAGGCAATTAGGTAACATTTTTCATCTAGGAGACCACACAACAGAGAGGAGAGAATATGGAGATAAGACCTGTGTTTTGATTTACTGAGTCTCTGCTGCAGATAAAGCCCAGCTTTTTGGAATCCTTCAGGCAATTACTATTTCAGGCTTGGCAAGAACTTGAGTCTGAAAGTAACTATTGGGCTTGTCTTGGCAAGACTCAAAGTCACTGAAGTTGTAAGGTTGTCCCAGGCAGCAGTAGAGGGGGAAGTCAGTGGCAAGAGGAAGCCAGGAACCGTAGAGCCATTGGGAGGGCTGTTGCAGGCTTGGAGCTCAGAGGAGGCCAAATTTGGTCCTCCCACAACATGTTCTTAGAGAGGGAATGTGGTCAGATGGTGAAGGCCCAAGCCTCCTGGTTGGGATTCTGTGGTTCCCTTTCTGGCATCTGTTCTTGTCAGTTCTGTGGGCATTGCTTACACTCCCTGTCTTAGTATCCTTTCCTGTAAAAGAGGAAGAAGGCCAAACACTCCTATGTTTGGAGGGGGAAAGGAAAAAGTCGCGTGTCTGGCATGTTGTCAGATGGTGGCTTAGTGCACACTGAGGGAGGGGCATGTGGCTAAGACCATCAGAAGAGTCGACTTTAATCTCCTCTCTGCTGGTGACCTAGCTGACAGAATGACTTTGGTCAAGTCACTTCCCCCATCTGGGCCTTAGTTTCCACAGCATTAAACGAGGGAGCTGGACTAGACTAGAGGGTCTCTAAAGACCCTTCTAGTTCCGACACTCTACTCTTCTGAGATGCTAAATAAGATAAATCGCTGGGCTGAAGGCAAGCAAGTTTTTCTTTGAATGGAAAAGAGAAAAAGCCTATGTACTGCCAGCTGACATCCCCCACAAGATTCCGGAGCCAACACTAAGTATGGGGCGGGGAGAGTGGGGCCGTCTGAGGAGACAGCAGGCCCGCGTGTGGTCACTGGCGACACTGTATTGAAACATCTCTTGCTTGAGCTCTTCCACTTAATTGGGAGCTTGCCTTTCCAGTTGTATATTTTTATCCTGCGCCCTGGAACCCAAACCATTAGGTTTGTAGCCAAAGGCTGCTTCTTGTTTAATCGTTAACTGCCTCAGCACTGTAGAGCTCGGAGCCCAGCCGGAAAGTCCTCATCCAGATGCCGCACCTCTCCAGCAAGCAGGACTCAAGGGAGGATGCAGAGCTGGACCAGAATTCAAGTCCTGTCCTCCAACTCGGGAAATAAATCCCCTCCACTGTCTGGCCCACACAAATCCCAGTTCAGCCTGGCCTCTCCTGTGGGGTTATTCTGGTAACAAAATTCTTAAGCTCAGCAATTCTTTTCTACTCTTACCCACTCTCAGTGAGGAGCCAACTGGGCTATTCCTTAGGCTCCACTTTCCGTGTCTGAAATGTGGTTGAAAACTAATATTCCAGATGTTTCCTCATATTTTAAGTGGAACCACAGATTAAGCTTCCTGTAGGAAGGCAGTATGGCATCGTGGAAGGAGGACAGTCTCTGGACTCAGACAGGCGTCTGCAGCGTGGCGCTCCCCTCTACAGCTGTAAGGCCTTGAGAAAATAGTGGTTTTTTGAACCTCAGTTTCCTCTTTTATGGATATAACAGCCTGTGTTCCTACCTGGTGGTAACCTCCATGAGTCCAAAGGCTATCTGATCTGTTCCTCATTAGGTAGTCTAAGCCTAACACTGAAATTTCTCAATTAATACGCACTGAGCCAGTGATTAAAAACCTCTTGGTTTTGAGGGGAAAAAAACCTCACAGGTTTCACGGTTTGAAAAAAAAAAACCTCACAGGATTTTGAGGAGATGAAGGAGATTAAAGATGTGCCTGACCTCGTCCTTGGCACCTGGAAAGTGCTTATTTCCTCGTCTGTCTTGCTTGGAGACACACAGCTACCTGAATAAAGTGAATGCTCCCAGAAGCATACCAGCCCTTGGTTATGCCCATTTAAGTAATCAAGAGGCCACCCCCCGGGAGAAAAGACAGGCTCTTTGATTTGCGGATATTTTCCAATCTGACCAGTCCTGACCCTGAAGCCACGGCTGCAGCTCACTTTCTGGCAATGGGCAAAGCAGCCCATCAGACACAGAGCCACGCATGTCACGGATGGTGATAGGAGGTCCTTCAGTAATATCAATGGCTTCCTGGCCTTAGGGGTCTTCCAAGGAGATTCACAAAACTAGACCCGGGTGTGGAAACTAGATGTTCAAGGGCCCCTGGTACACTAGACTATTGTTCCAGGACAGAAACAACTCAGAATGAAACGATGAGTGGGATTTTCCTTGCATTGGCCACAATACATATGTTTGTTCAAGAAAAAAAAGTTGGAGCGAGAAGACATGGATGTCTGCTGCTAAAGAAAAGCCTGTTTGTGCAGCCACAGTGGTGAGATTGTTCATGGAGTTCATCTTGAAAAGTCCAATTACCCCAACAGCATGGCCAAGATCAGTGTCACTTTGGGGTGGGCCAGTACTCCAGCCTCTCAGTACCAGATGTGAGTCACATGGGGATATCTGCTTTGTGGGAGAATAGGCACCCACCACACTTGTTAGCTCATCTGGGCTGACATCACCTTTCTCCCTGCTCCCTCCTGTCCATCTCCTTGGACACACCTGCCTAATGGATACCACCATATATACCAAGTAACTGTAAGATGTAGAATCCTGGACTTGGATCCAGATCTGGGGTGAATTGGGGAGGACACTTGCAAGGGCCAGCATCTCTTCATGATGATCCAGGGTCCACATCTCAGGAGCAAGAGATCGAAAGATTCTCTTGCTTTGTTTCTCATGGAATTCTCAGACACTACACCAATCTGGAGAAGTACAAGTCTCATGAGGCTGAGCTGGGAAGTGACCTATTTATCCTATTTATCCCAACACTTGACTTTAAAATGTGTCTCTCAACACAGGGTGCCAAGTTTCCCTTCCACCCTACATTTCAGGGGGATTTAAGAGCAACAATTTACCTACAAATTCTTCAAGCAGCCTAGAAATACACTGATTTCTCCAAACAGTAAATAATGCATCCTCATATGGATTGAAAAAACAAAATTCTAAAATTCTCATAAACTAAATAGCCTGAATAGAGATCCTAAATTTAGACTTTGAAGGATGTAAGTCCATCAACAACAGCAAGATCTAATCTTGAAGAGGTGCCACCACACAGAATCTTCAATCTCTGATGGGGTTAGTCAGAAAGTTTCTCAAAAGAAAGTTGATTTTAAATTAATGTCTTAAGATAAATCTATATGTGCTGATATGAAAAGTAAGTTTGGTTCTCTGTATAGCATGAGCTCAAGTAAGAAAAAAAAGGATAGATACACATAGATGATATTAATATACAGTCACATAAAATGTGAAAATAATAACAGCCAATATTTATATAGCATTTACTGTCAGGTAGTATTTTTTTGTGTGGTGGGCAGGCAGTAATTTTTTTTTTAAAGATTTTATTTATTCATGAGAGACACACACACACACAGAGAGACAGACAGACAGACAGACAGACATAGGCAGAGGGAGAAGCAGGCTCCATGCAGGGAGCCCGATGTGGGACTCAATCCTGGGACTCCAGGATCAGGTCCTGGGCTGAAGGCAGGTGCTAACCCGCTGAGCACCCAGGCGTCCCAGGCAGGCAGTATTTTAAGTGTTCTGCACATATTAACACACTGAATCCTCACAACAACACTAGGATATAGGTTGTACTATTTTATGGATGAAGAAATGAGGCCCAGAGAAGTTAAGTAATTCATCCATGGTGACACAGTCAGTGAGAGGCAGAGCTGGGAACTGAAGTCAGTGTGGACTGTTCTAGAGTTCATGTTCTAATCTGTGGGGCTAAACTGCTACTGGTGTCCTGGAAGATCCTCAGAAGCCATTTAGAACACAGCCTTCCCTCTACCTTGCTTCTTCCTTCTACCTCACTCCCAGCTGCTCAACAGAGCTGGGTGGGTGGGGGGGGGGGGCTTTTCCTGTCACAGCACTTGCCACTTGAACCATCTGTTTATACAGAACGAGCCTAGGTGCTCTCAGAGGACAGGGCATGGAGGCCTCCCTCTTGTCATGCCTCTCACATCTTTAATATGTGGTTCATAGCTTGGCTTAATGAACAGGGTTCAGGGGAAACTGGTTTCTGAGAGATGGTTCGCATGTGGGTGACAGAGAGATCTGAGAGTTCTTTAGATGGCTTCATTCCTGATTACTCACAGAACCCTTCGAAAGAGGGATCCCTGAGTCACAGACAGGAAAGCTCATATGTATACATGCATAATAGGGAGGAAGGCCTGGAAATCTGGGAGCTGGGAGAAGGAGGAGATGTGATCTCTTTGGATCCGCACACCTGGCAAACCTATGGCATTTCTCCCTGATAATCAAGAACCAGAACCAGGTTCATTAACCTCTGAATTCTTATATTTATTATTATTAACCACCCGGACAGCAATGACTAATTCTTGACACATGGCTAGAATATGGCTTCCTTATTAAGGAAACACAGGGAGGTAGCCTAAACGCTGTAGCTTTGAGGAAGAAAACTGCTTTGAGCATAAAGCTTTTCCTTTAACTTTAAACCTTCATCTTTAACCACCGATGTGCTCATTTGCCAGTGTTCATGGCTTTCTTTTTTTTTTTTATTTAAATTTTTTTATTTCTTATTTATGATAGTCACAGAGAGAGAGAGAGAGAGAGAGAGAGGCAGAGACACAGGCAGAGGGAGAAGCAGGCTCCATGCACCTGGGAGCCCGACGTGGGACTCGATCCCGGGTCTCCAGGATCACGCCCTGGGCCAAAGGCAGGCGCTAAACCGCTGCGCCACCCAGGGATCCCCATGGCTTTCTTTTACAAATTTCCGTTTGACTTCACATTTGACATACAAAGATGTAGTGGTTCATGGGAGGCTCCCTCCTTCACCTATAAACCAGCCCCCCACTTTCCAAGAGTGGCTGCCTGACAATCCCAAAGCACCTAGGGTCACCTCTGTAGCTCTAGACTTTTCTCAGAGGGCCTTAAACATATGTTTTCCTCGGGAGGTAGGACACACTTTGGGAAGAGGAAGTGGCATCTATTTGACATGAGAACTGTTCTTTCTCAGGGAGAACAATGAAATAAAAATAGACCTTCATGCTATGATGTAGCTGGGAAGCAGAGGGTAAGTGAGTCAGGGTCGAGTCCACACTGGCCACACCACAGTCCATTTGACACCCACTCCAGGTCTGGGGATGCTGGTCTACACGGCTCCCTGCTGCCTTTCCTACAAAAAGAACAACTTGAGAGACGCCTGGGTGGCTCGGCAGTTGAGCACCTGCCTTTGGCCCAGGGCATGATCCTGGAGTCCCGGGATTGAGTCCCACTTCGAGCTCCCTGCATGGAGCCTGCTTCTCTCTCTCTCTCTGTCTCTGTCTCTCATGAATAAATAAATACAATTAAAAAAAAAAAAGAGAGAGAGCAATTTGGGGAGTGATGCTCTAGGGGTTAGCACTCAAACAGCCTCATCTTCACACACCAGGTCCTTCCACAATTTTACATTACCTTGCCATCATTCTTCATTATGAAGGGAGAGAAAAGGAGACTCTCTCTGGGTATCTTTTCTATCTTGAAAATTTTGAAAGATGTTCGCAAATCAGTAGAAAATTATTTAATTCCCCTATAAACATTCTCACACAGGCTAAGGTCCTTTTTTCTTCTGTCACTAAACCCGGGGCTGAAAGGAGCATTACTCTCCGTTGGGGTGTGTGTGTGGGGTTGTGTGTGGGGAGGAAAGGGAATTAACCCTTGTTTGGGTCAAGAACCGTGGACTCCAAAAGGAAACAGGACTCCATGTTGAAAACACTCAGAGGATGGGACTGAATAGTCCTCAGCATCTCTGCGGGAGGAGTCCCCTGAGCCGGATAGAGAGGACATGACACATATAATACTCTCCTGGCCTACTTATACTTTGGTGCATAAACTTTATTATAAGTACAATGTTGCCAGATTCCGGTGCATAAAAAACTGGCTGAAAAATCCAAACCATAAATAATGCCAAGTAATAAAGGAGGTGAATGTTTTTGTTATTAGATTCTTTCATTGTATAAATCTGTTTAATAAGCTGGCTAGGAATCACTGATAGAAAACAGACTTAGTATGGTGTTACAGACCAACCCGTTCTAAAAGGCCAGTATGGGAACTCATGCCAAGTTATCGTTTTCTGTTCTTAACCAATGCAACTTAAAATGCAATTGTTGTTTCCTTGCTCAAAAGTGGAAAATGTCTTACGAGGCTGTGTTTAGAGGGAGTAGAAGGCATGCTTGGTGTCACAGATTACTCCCTCCCTTCTTCCTCCTCCCCACACCCCCAAGGCTCTTCATTTGAAGGCACTTCACCATATTTATAGATCACGCTGCCTTTTGTCTTACTCACTGAGAGAGGCTGGGGTCTGTGTATGACTCCTACTTTTTAGAGTCCTATTTCTCAACATTTATATGCGTGTGTTTAGAAAAATCCCTCCAAATATCCTCCTTTTGACCCAAGAACCATAGCAACCACTTTGGCTAAAGAAATTCACTGAACATTAAAAAGGGTAGTGGGGGGTGGGGGGTGGGGGTGGGGGTGTGAGGAGATGATAGAGCGGCTGGAATGGAGGTCTCTGGGGTCACATTCATCTTCCAACACTATGGTTTCTAACGGCTTGTTGATGTTTTTCTGGGGTTGGTTACTATCATCGTGATGGGCTGTAAAATGAAATGCTATAAACTAGCTGAGGGCTTAAGGAGAAATATTTGCCAAATGGCATAAACAACAACACCAGGAGTCCCCACATACTCAGCCTCACTCACAAGGCTTGGCCATTGTACCCAGGCTGCTGTTTACAGCACTGTGATGCGTAAACTCCACCGCCTGGCCAGTCTACTTTCTGACCCCAGTTCCCAGGCCCCTTTTTTGGGAGGCCCACACACAGCTAAATAGATAAAACAGAGGTAATTGGATGAAATAGGTATTTATCTGGCCAATTTAATTAGTGTTTGGAAAATTTAAGTCTCAGTGGTATAAAGGTACATTGGAGTTGTTTGTGTAACTGTGTTACGTTTATAACTATATATCAGATGCTCTGCTATGCATTTTATATAGGTCACTTGGAAGAGCCTACAGAAGGTGTTCCAAAAAATTAGTTAAAAAAAAAAAAGTTGGAATTAAATACTTTCGACTTGGTTACTTCTCTACAAGTTAGCCATTAATTCCTTAGTCAGGAACATGACTCCTTCTAGAACATTGTTTACATGAGGAAAAAGTAATTCAATGTAGAGTACTTGGGACATGAGATTAGAGGCTTTTCTGTAGTTTCTGGGATTCATATAATTCCTTTTTTTTTTTGAATGCTAAATTTGGGGGGACCAGATCCCATTGAGGAAGATTGGGATTATTCCTATTTTACACAGGTAAATGCCAAACATAGAAGATGGAGATTAAAAGGGCTGCTTAGTAATGTACAACATGATAACTATAGTTAACAACACTCTATTGTATATTTGAAAGTTGCTAAGAGAGTAGATGTCAAAAGTTCTTATCACAAGGGAATAAAGTAACTATGTGAGGTGATGGACGTTAACTAATCTTATTGTGGTGATCATTTCACAATATAGACATAGAACGTGTTGTACACTTTAAACTTATACAGTGCTATACATCAATTATGTCTTAATAAAATTGAAAAAAAAATAAAAGGGGCTGTTTTCATGTTGGCTAGAGGCTAAGGAAGTTAATTCCACAGGTGTCACACTTACTGCTGTGGGAAATGCAATGGGAGAAAGAAAGAATGAGTTAGATTTGCCTGAGATTATTCTCAAGGAACTTAAATAAAACTGTAGTAGATGCTAGTGAAAGTGGGGGGTGGGGGTGGGAAAAATTATAGGTAGTATTCTTTGTTCCCCAAAGAACAACTAAAAAGCTGACAGCAAATTTTCCTGCTGGGAACAGTCCCAGAGGAATGATGTGGATGAGGTAGACTGCAGTGTACTCTTCAGGATCATGGGGATGGCAACCAATATTCAGCAAGTGCCACCCCAAGCCCACACTTTGTGAGGCCCTCAGCTTCATCCTTCCTCTTCTAATCCTGTGGCTCATGGGGAAAGAAGTAAAAGAAAACCCCAAGGACCCAGCAGGAATGACTCTCTGACAAACCCTGTCAGACCTGGGAAAGAATCACAGAATCAGGGTAAACGGGCACAGAGGTTCTGACCCCAAACTGGCCAAGAGATTCAGAGCTATTCCTAGAAAGATCTGGAGCCAGGAAATAACAGACGTAGAAATAACCATCCTACTTAAGCCTGGGGAAAAATATCCAAAGCTCCATTAAGAAATGACTAATAAAGGCGAACACCTGTGGCCCTAAATTCAAAAAGTGTTTGAAAAGAAAAAGCGGTTTAGTGCCGCCTTCAGCCCAGGGCGTGATCCTGGAGACCCAGGATTGAGTCCCAAGTCAGACACCCTGCATGGAGCCTGCTTCTCCCTCTGCCTGTGTCTCTGCCCCCCCCCCCTTTCTCTCTCTCATTCTGTGTCTCTCATGAATAAATAAATAAAATGAAAAGAAAAAAGCTTGACTTACCTTTGAAAATTAGTATCTGGTGATATCAATTATCTGGTGGCCTTTTTTTTTTTTTTTTAAAGATTTTAAATTTATTTATGAGAGACACAGAGAGAGAGGCAGAGACACAGGCAGAGGGAGAAGCAGGCTCCCTGCAGGGAGCCCGATGCGAGACTTGATTCCAGGACCCCAGGACCACAACCTGAGCCAAAGGCAGACGCTCAACCACTGAGCCACCCAGGTGCTCCTATGTGGTGGTTCTTTTTTTTGTTTTGTTTTTTAATATTTTATTTATTCATTCATGAGAGAGGGAGAGGGGGAGGGTGGGAGGGAGGCAGAGACCAGGCAGAGGGAGAAGCAGGCTCCATGCAGGGAGCCCGACGCAGGACTCCATCCCGGGTCTCCAGGATCAGGCCCTGGGCTGAAGGTGGCGCTAAACCGCTAAGCCACCTGGGCTGCCCTACGTGGTGGTTCTTAAGGTGAGTTTTGTTTTCATTTAAAAATGAAACAAAACCTACTAATCCCTAATAGCTATATTTAAGGCTGAAGTCTGAAAGCTAAATAGGTATAACCAAATCAATATTACAGCACCAGAGTACTCTCATTGTAAGCAAAGTGTCTACCAGGAAATAAAAAGCATCCAATGATAGAAAGTTTCACCTACACGTTAATCTCATGGCATCTTTACAAATCAGGTGCAGAGAGTCGAGGGGATGTGTCTGATGTCATGCAGCTGCTGAAAAGAGAAACCAGGCCCAGGCCTCAGGTATACCACCTTTTTAATACTATGTTGCTTTTCCATATACACAGTTGGGGGCTTTCTCCTGTCCCCATTAACTATTTGAAAACTGGAAATACATACTAGGATGCTGGAGGCCTCCTAAGTCAGAAGCTGCCCAGTGCTCTGGATTAGGGCACTGAGGTGGATTTGGGGGATGAGCCTCAGGGCCAAATTCAGTGAAACAAGGACACGCACAAACCTTAGGGATGACCTCATTTTCATTGCTCACCAATGTCTTTCTGGTGGAATCAAGACCGGGAAAATAACAAATTGCCTACTATGTGCCAGTGACTCTTCTAAGCAGAGAACACATATTACCTCACTTAATCCGATGTGGAAGGAAGGTGTTATGTGCATGTCTACCAGAGGAGGAAGGGGTTTAAGGAACTTGCTCAAGTTTATACAGTCAATAAGAGCCCAAATAACGGATTTGAATCCAGGTCTGTCCATCTCTCAAAGCCTAGGCACTTTCTAGAAAGGCAAGCTTTTCTCCTGGCTGGGCTCAGCACTGCTTTCAGCTCACTGCCTCACTGTGTAGCATGTGTCAGTGCGTTGCTTCCTCCATTCCTTGCACAACACCAAGTAGAAACTGTTCACCCAACTGAGCAGCTGAGTCAGGGTTCACTTGATTCTTCATTATCCACTGGGTCATCTGGCAACCTGGAGATGCTCCCTCATTCACTGAATAAGGCCATTATTCCATCATTAGAGGAGTAAGGCCCCATAAAATGGCAATCCTCTTAAGAAAGGTCACACATCCCTGTTGCTTCCATCCTAATATGTATAAAAACTTTAGAAAAGGCTTGAGAGATGGGATGCCTGGGTGGCTTAGTGGTTGAGTGTCTGCCTTTGGCCCAGGGCATGATCCCAGGGTCTGGGATCAGGTCCCACATTGGGCTCCTTGCATGGAGCCTGCTTCTCCCTCAGCCTCTGTCTCTGTCTCTCTCTGTGTGTCTCTCATGAAAAAATAAAATTAAAAAAAAAAAAAAAGAAAAGGCTTGAGAGGGAAAACGGAGAGAGTTTGAGGGTATTAGGCAACTGAAAGAGACATGCTGGAGGTTCAGTACATTATGGAAGTAAGTGTCTACCAGGTACACAGAGGTGCACACAGGGTTCTGTGAAAGCCCAGAGGAGATGTTATTTATCCTCCCTCCCTTCCCTCCTTCCCCCCATCCTTTCCTTCCTTCCTTCCTTCCTTGGAGTCTCCCTAGAGGAGGTGACATACATGCTGCGTCTCACAGTAGGACCAAGAATGGAAAAAGCAGAAGTGAGAGGGGCATTCTGGGCATCGAACAGTGTAACTAATACAGAGAACTACAAAAAGTCTGGTGATGTGGAAACACAATTCAAGGCAGGAAGTGGTCAAAGCTGTGGATACAGAGCCAGCAGAAGCCAGACCAAGGAAACACTTTGTAGACTAGGCTAAAAAGCTTGGGCTTTTTGTTGTGGGCAAACAGGGAGCCTCTGAAAGGCTGCAGACAGAGTAGTGACACGGTCAGGGTGGCCATGTCACAGGACAGATAAGTGGATGCCAATGTGAAGACAGGAAGTCTGGATAATTCCAATAATCAGGCAATGAATTAGGGAGTGGTACTATGAATGAAAAGGAAAAAGGACAAATCTGAGAATTATTTAGAGAAGAAATCAGGAGGAGCTGGAGTTTTCTTTGTGTGAAGTGAAGGAGAAGGAGACAGTGGTGAGGATAACACGAGAATCATTTCCAGTTTCATTGATGGGGTGGATGGAAGTGCTTATAAGTTCAGATCAAGAAATACTAACAAATGGCACTGTGCGAAGTGGAGCACGGTTATGGTGGATCAGCCTAGGAAAATGAAATCTACTCTTTAGCCATCCATTCAACAAATATTCAGAGCACCCACTAAGTGCCAGGCACAGAACTTGGTGCTGGGGTCACAGAGATGACTTTTCTGCCTCTCCTGTCTGTGTGCTTACAGTCTAGCAGGGAATCAGGAAAGTTAATCAGAGGCCCCTCTCTGGCTCAGTTGGTTGAGCATCTGACTCTTGATCTCCAGGGTGGTGAGTTCAAGCCCCACATTAGGTGTGGAGATTGCTTAAGTTGAAAAAAAAGAAAAAAAAAAAAAAGGACACTTGGGTGGCTCAGTTGGTTGAGCATTCAACTCTTGGTGCCAGCTCGGATCATGATCTAAGGGTTGTGGGATCGAGACCCATATCGGGCTCTGTGCTCAGTGGGGAATCTGCTTGAGAATATCCCTTTCTGCCCCCCGGCCCCATCGCACTCACATACACTCTTCTCTCTCTTAAATAAATAAAGACATCTTAAAAAAAAAAAAAAGAAAGAGAAATGTTCATCAGAAAACTAAAGCATGAGGACACCTGAGTGGCTCAGTGGTTGAGTGTCTGCCTTTGGCTCAGGGCATGATCCCTGCACCCAGGGATCGACATCGGGCCCCTTATGAGGAGCCTGCTTCTCCCTCCACCTATGTCTCTGGCTCTCTCTGTGTGTCTCTCATGAATAAATAAATAAAATCTTAAAAAAAAAAAAAGAAAACCAAAGCATGGTGTGCCAAGGGTTCAATACAGAGAGCCAAAGAGAATGGAGGGACACTGTGCCTCAAGCCCAAGATAGGCAGTGGAAGAGGGGGTGAGCACCCCCACACACCTGGGCCCCCCTGCTGAGAGCTGGTCACTCCCCACTGTACCTACTCCCCTAAAAAGAGGTCAAGGACAGAAATGAGAAATGACAGCAGGAGGAGAGAGCACTAAAGTCCAATTAACAACAGGTGGTAAGGCTGTCAGCTCAAATCGCTGTCCTGGAAGTCAAGCAGATTTCAGGCTGAATCTAGATCAGTATTCAAACTCTATTGTACCTACAGCACTAATTGCTCAGTGAAGCCCATGTGTTCCTTCTCACCCACTGGATATTTCTCTGGCGGTTCAGAAGTTCCAGGCTGCTGCTGTGTCCCCACACATAGGCGCCTGTTTACATTCTTTCCCTAGTCTCATAGATGACAGACTGGTTTTTTTCTTTTCTTTACTTTTTTTTTTTTTTTAAGGCAGCTCAGAAGTTGCCCACAGACGGGGTCTCCTGCCGCTGTGTGCAGCTCTAGTTCCCCATAAATCCTCTTCATTTTGCCTCCATCAGATGACATTCAAATATTATTTGAAAAATCAATAATTTCCCTGGCTTTGCTGTATCAGCATTGCTATTCAGCACACAGGCCGATGGCTGCAGCGCTTGCAGCTCCATCTCGGAGGGCCTGCTGCTGGGCAGGTCCTTGCCTTTAATGGCCATCCTAAAAGGCAGGTTGGGAGCTCATCACAGGTTGGGCTTTTTCAGCCATCCTTTGCTTTGAATATCCTAGAACTTCTGATGGTTACACAGCACTAGAGGGGGTATTACAGAGGATCTTCTCTCCCCAAGCCCTTATTGCATAGATGACAAACTTGGGAAATGATCCATACACTAGATCCCTCGAGTTTATAGTCAGAACTACTCCATTTCACTGTCTTTTTTTCTCTTAGATAAAAACATGCCCAGAGGCCATAGCTAATCCTGTAAATGAAGAGTCATATAAAGTAAGGTTGTCTTTTCTTTCAAAGCTGGGTAAAAAGAATATGTGAATTCTGGAATCCCCTCACTTCTCGATGTGACCTAAATTCTATCTTAGTTTTATATCTTATCTTAGATATCTTATATCTTAGTCGTCGTCGTCTTCTTCTTCTTCTTCTTTTAAGATTTTTAATTTATTTATTTATGAGAGACACAGGGAGAGAGGCAGAGACACAGGCCGAGGGAGAAGCAGGCTCCCTGTGGGGAGCCAAATGTGGGACTCCATCCCAGGACCCTGGGATCACATCCTGAGTCTAAGGCAGATGCTCAACCACTGAGCCACCCAGGCGTCCCCATATCTTAGTTTTCTTAGCAGTAAAATGAGAATAGTGACATGGATCTTCTGAGTCGGTTGTGAGGATTAAATATATCAGCCTAAGGCTCCTGGTAAATGGACTATTTAAAATTAGTGTAAGAAAATACTGCATTTTGGGGATTCCCAGGTGGCTCAGCAGTTTAGGACCTGCCTTTGGCCCAGGGCATGATCTTGGGAGTCCTGGGATCAAGTCCCCGCATCAGGCTCCCTGCATGGAGCCTGCTTCTCCCTCTGTCTCTCTATCTCTCCTGAATAAATAAATAAAATCTTAAAAAAAAAAAAAGAAAACACTGCATTTTTATTTATAACATGTTCTCAATTCATGATAGAGAGGATATTTCATTCCTTAAGGGTCAAAAAATGACCATACTTTAAAAAAAAAGGCTGAAAAATTTGCATTTCATTATTGGAATGGTGTGGTTAGCATGTTGAAGATTCTATTAGATGGTACCAATTTTCACATTAAGTGGACATGAGTTATTGCTGAACACTTAAAGCTATCTCTGGAGAATAAGACATCATAACCACATAAATGATAAAGTCAGATCCCACGGTATGTCTTGATGTGATGTTAAGAGACAAGATAAGAATAGTCCACAGAAGACAGGAGAGGTCTTGGAGGAGGAGCGAAAATTCTGGCTCTTTCTCCTGGTGGGGCAAGAGTGGGAGGCATCAGTGGTAATGGGTGACTGTATGTGTAGAGAATCTCTGATTTTCCTTAGCATTAGCAAACAGAACTAGCCTTTCCCCAGAAAGACATCCCTAATTTTAGGGATGACCTGACTTCTTTTCCATTTACTACTTAAAAATCCCTTACATGAAAATGTTAAGTTGCAATATAAACATTTATAAGAGGAGTGGAAAGGGGGCAGGTTTTCTACACTGCAAAGAATTCTTTATTTCTGCTGAAAGTTCCTTTAAACTGGGATCTCATTCAGAGGTTTCTAACCTGGGGGTGGCTGGTCCCCAAGAGATCCATGGACAGAAATTAGGTGGTCCATGGATTTGGCTGGAAAAAAAAATCCACCTACATTTTTGCTAACCTCTATCTGAACTTTAGCACTTCTATCAGTTATGAAAGTCAGCAATGTTAAACAGTGGTTTGCAGTACCTGTGACTGTCACCGATAGAAATCAGCATTTTTATTGCACATTATTATTGTTACAATTTACACCAAGGATTGAGAAACTTTTTCTGTAAAGGGCCAGATGGCAAATATTTTAGGCTTTGAAAGCCATGTGATCTCAGTCCAACTATTCAACTCTGCTGTTGTCCCATGAAAGTAGAGATGATATGTAAATGAATGAGCATTCATTCCAGTGGCTGCATTCCAATAAAACTTTATTTACAAAAATGGTCTGTGGGCTAGCATTTGCTCACCCTGGTCTCACACACATCATGACTTTAAAATTATAGTAGCAATTAGTTCTGGTTATTTGTTAAAAAACAAAGTATGTATTACTATATCATAAATGTGTGGGCATATAAAATATTTTAATTCTGATGTTCTGATGTGTTTTATTTTATGCATGGAAAAATATTCTGAGAAGGGCTCCATAAACTTCATCGGATGACCAAAAGTCCATGGCACAAGGATTAAGATGCCCTGTCATAGATACAGTGCTTGTTTACAAGTTATTCTGGGTAGAGATTAGAATTGATGGGGAAGAAGAAAGCTAGAGAAAATCAGAGTGAGAGACAGTGCTATCAATTGAAGCTAATCAAGTAGGAAATAAAAACCTCCCGGCAGCCCAGGTGGCTCCGTGGTTTAGCGCCGCCTTCAGCCCAGGGCATGATCCTGGAGACCTGGGATCGAGTCTCACGTCAGGCTCCCTGTGTGGAGCCTGCTTCTTCCTTTGCCTGTGTCTCTGCCTCTCTCTCTCTCTCTCTGTGTCTCTCATGAATAAATAAAATCTTAAAAAAAAAAAAAAAAAAAACTCCCTGGACTTCTTAGGGCCATCGATGGAAAAAATGGAATTCTTTTCCCTATTTTCAGCTACAGCATAGAGTTTCACTTTTTGTACATTTCTTCTGTTTACAGTGGCACTCAAGATTCCATCCTGCCTCCTTTGACTTTACTTCTTGCCACCACACATTTCTCTGAAGTGTTTTCAGTGCAAATCTGTTATTTAAGCACAATGTGTTTATATATCCCAAACTGTACCTGCCTCCCTGATGATGCCCTTCCCCAAATGTCACCTGAATAATGCCTCCTGGGATTATTAGGGAGCGAGTTTTCTCTTTAGAATTTTCTACTTAGAAACCTGAAGTTGAAGGATGGAGGAGTTGAAGGAGAGGAGGGGATATGAGGACCAGGCTTCCCTGTGCCTCATCAAGGTCAAAGCTCTATGAAAGTAACCTTAGGGTCTCAGAACAGTGAAACTAACTGGGAATATATGTGACAAGTCACATCTTTCTCATGGAAGACAGGCTGTGTTGTCTCTTAAGTATAAGCCATATTTACTTCTAATAATACAACAGCAAAATATAATGTGAGGAGAAAGCACCTTCTGCTTAGTCCTGTACTAAACAGCTCTGGGTTACATTTACAATTTTAATAAACTGATTTGTCAAAACTGTCAGAATCAAGGGAGATCATCTGGATACCAGATGAACAAAAATATCTGTAATTATAAGTTGTCCATTTTTCTCTTTCATCTTCTATATATGTATCTGTGAGTGGCTACATATTTTCATGCACATACGTACACATAAATTTTAGGTCATTTAAAAAAACCTGTCATAATAGAATTCAGGAGAGTAGAAAATACGGTTCTCCTGGGATAGCAATGGGGCCCGAAGGCTAGGCCACACTCCCCACCCTAGGAACAATATCCTTTTGCTGAACCATTCTGTCAGAGCCAAAACATTTCAGTTTCATTACCACCTGGATTGTAACTAATGCTTGCTGATCACTCACCTGCTGTGTGACCACAGGCAAGTAACTAAATTTCTCTGGCTCTTTGAGATCTGTGTGTGAGATAAACATTCTAATACATGTTAACTGCCCCCGCAGAAGTGGCACAAATATTAATGAGATTCTTTTGGTGAAGAAGCCCAAGCCCTCTGAAGAAGGCCATGAAATATTGCCATGAATCTGTCATGAACGAATGAATTCAAATACTTACCCCGAGTTTAACTGGAATCCCTGTCTTTTACAATGCAAGTGTTAGATTATGACACATGACTACTCTCAGTGGGAAGGTAGTCCGCATTCAAGGGCACTAGAATCTATTCCCCTAAAAGGGGTGAGAGGGGTGGATGGAAAGATGACAGGATGCAGCCTAAAAAACAGCCTGAAGGAGTGTGAGTGTCACCTCTGAGGTTGTGAGGACATTCTGTCTGGGGACCAGGATCTGACTCCCTTTGGGAAGTAGTTTGGAGAGGCAGTGGCAAGAGTCATCGATGCTCTTTTCCATCAGTATTCTAGAGAGCTAGAGAATCAACTCCTATGGAGAATGAAGATGCTAAGAGAGCCAGGGTTAGCACTGGGGAGAAATATTAGGACATTTGGGAAGAGTTTCCACATCTTAGAGCTCCCCATCCTTTTCATTTTATTTTGATTTTATTTGAAGATCAATAAGGAGTGAAGCCTCTAGATGAGGGCCGTTAGGAAGCTGACTTTGGTGGTGGTGGTGGGGCAGCTGATTTTTAAACCTGACATTTTAAATGACCCCTGATGGGTTAAGGGCTGCAGTGAGTGTCTCTATGGCAATGTTCCAGGCCGGCTACACACCAGGCATAAAGTGTGCTGGGAAGCACAATTTCCTGAAGTATTTTGCTGACATCCAGGCCTGTGACTTTGGTGAGTGAGAAGAATCTGCCACTCTAAACAAGTCTTGGGCTTGTTTTGTCCAGAAATGGATGCAAATACAGAAAGATAGTGCTAGAAGTGACCCAAGGAACCTGCTAGGATGTGTTATTCAACTTTCTGGAAGTGAAAGCTAAGGTCCAGAGAGGGAAAGTGACTTGCCCAGGACTCCACAGTGACTGCTAATGAAGCCAGAGGAGGTACTCAGAGCAGTGTCCACATTGCCTGTCCAGCATGCATGCAGGGCAAAATGCTCATCAATGGTCCTTCTTTGATACTGTTTTGTCTGGACTACTTAGAAAGCCTGAAGGGATGAAACCCTTGACTACAGAGCAAAGGGGAATGTGTTACTAATAATGGATAGAATAAAACATTCTTGGAAGCCTGGCCATTGTGCAGAAGTTACTCTCAGAATGAACACAAACAGCTGTAGTGGTTCTAGACTCCTTATCTCTCCCCCTCCAACACACCCGTCTTGCCGTGTTTTATCTCTGTCCATCAACCACTGGGGACCCTCACAGTGACCTTTCTAGCAAGAACACCTGGACGTGGCTTTCTCTGTAGGCTTGCTCCTTTGCCTATCCCTATAGCGGTCTAGGTCTTTGCCGACTGCTGCTTTAATCATTTGCTAATTTGCTTAAACATCTGGTCAAATTTTGGAAATAATCTCAATGCAGAGTTTAAGTGAACTTTTCTTGGATGTTGAGAGTTTCCACATGCCTCCTCTCTCCCCTTCCCCCACATTCACACACACAAACACATCACCAAGGACAGTGAGACCGTCTAAGGCAAGAAAAAGAAAGTCAGGGAATAGGACTTTGGCCATGATTTCTCTTGGTTGTTCTTTGGGTTCCTTAAATTCAATAGGTTACCAAGTAAAGATATCTTCTCTCCTCCATCCTCACCCTCTTTCTGTATGAATGATACTGTCTTCTGCTCAGTTTGCCAGACCCTGAGTATCATCCCAGACTCCTCCCTCTTTATTACATTCTGGGCACAATATGCCATTAGCCCTCACAGACCCCTGAACTTTCTCTCACATTTTGCATACTAACTCACAGTTAGTACCTGATGGTTTTCCTGGATCCAGTCTCACCCCACTTCAATCCATTTTCCACACTGTAGCCAAAGTAGTTTTTCTGAGGCACGTATCCGATCATAATGTCTTGTAAAATTCCACAAGAGCTCCTCAAAGTCTTCAGGCTCTTACCATGACATCTAAACTCCTCATGACCAACCTTCTAACTCTCCCTCCTCATCTCCTATTTGTGCCCTATATCCTGGCCTTCCCAAACTAAATGACATTCTACTGGTGCCCTGACCTCTCTTATCAGGGACTTTGTCCATGCTGTTCCCTCTTCACTGCTGCCCGGCTAACTCCACCTATTCTTTAAGGCTCGGTTCAAGCTATCATTTCTCCAGAAGGCTTCCCCTGGCGCATGGTTGGTGCTTATTACATTTTTTGAATAGATGAGTAAACGAAACAAAATGGTAGAAATATGTTTTGTAAACACATCTCTTTCCTACAAAAGCATGGTAATAACTGCAAAGGGAAAGGAAAGAAGGTAGGCTGTGAATGAGGCTTTGGGCTGAAGGTGGTATGAACATCATGGCACGGGCAGAAGCACTCTGTTCCACCTTTATCAGAAATGCCTTTTCAAAAGTGAGATCGAATCCTAAAGGCCAGTCTTTCTATAGAAGACCTGAAGCCTGGATCCCCAGGGGGAACAAAGGAGTAGTGGAGGCCAATATATTCTGCTTCATATAGTGATGATACACATTTAGATTCTGTGACCCTGGGGAAAAAAACTGGGGGACTATTTTACTAACTATCATTAGCAAAACAAAACTCACTTTCAGAAGAAAGAGACAGTTTTCATGACCCTCTTGGGCCAGGGCAGGAGCTCTCTCGGCAACTGTTATGTTTAAAATTGTGACAATCTTTGGAGATTTCAGATGGCTACCACAGACATCTCAGTAAGATTAGTCTTCAACTGAGTGGTATCAGAAACAAGCTTTACCATAAGCACATTGAGAACTCGACAAAAGAACCTTCACCTTGAAGCCACTGCCTTGGCTCTTGGTGGCAGCAATGTCACAGAAAAGGCACACACATCAGAGACACAGAGACAGCTACACTTCTGAAAAGACTCTCCCAGTCTGTCCTTTGCCTTGGGAATAATGCTGGGCATTGTTAGTCTCAGAGATAGAGGTTCTCTACCCCATTCTCCCCGCCAGGAGCCAGACTATTCTCACAGAAGTCCCCATCACCAACACCTCCTTGCCGCCATCACCTGCTCCTTATAAACCTCTTCACTTGAGAATTGAGTTTTAGGAAGGAAGAAAGGGGTTGCTAGCAAGGCTGCTTAGTAATCCAGCACGATCATTCCAGATATTGTGACTCACTTAAAGGGAGTTCCTTGTCTGGATTGCCCATCTCAGGCAGTTTATTAGGGAGTGTGCCCTCCAAAGGCTTAGAGATAAGTCTGGTTGGGGGGCGGGGAGCACATTCCCCAATCAAGACTTCATCACCTGGCAGGGGCTATTTAGAAGCTGGGCTTCTCAGCTTGTCTCCTCAGTAGAGTGACACCAAGACTTTCCTGTCAGCCACAATTTTGAGTGGTGATGTCATCAAAGGTTTGGGTCATGTGGGTGGGGGTTGTCAACGTTTTTCTGAATGACTGAAATGGCTAAATGCTTCACTGACCTGCCATACTGAAAGCACCACAGGAGCAGAGAGAAGCATCTTAGGGGCAAAGATCTCAACAGTAGGAAGTAGACACAGAAGTCTCAAGAGAAATTCTGTCAGGATGTTTGGAAAAGATGGATTTTATCCCCAAGCCCAGTGGCATTAAATGCAGGCTATCTCCCAGTAAATGGGACAGGACAGAGCCTGGCAGGAAGCAATGGCACTGCCCATTTGTGACTAAGTGACGACACTGTCCTGAGAATTCTGAGCAACACAGGGACATGCGAGGTGGAACAGAAGAGTACCCAATGGGATCAGACCCCTAGGTCTGAAATTCAACAGTGTTAAATGCCACAGGCAAGGCCTTTTGAAGCCAAGTCTGCCCACGGACACCTGAAGCAGAGCATTAAAATAGCACTGGACCAAAGCTATTCTATTCCATCTATTTCTCATCCTTCACAGGCTTTCTGAACTCATACTACCAGCGTGGAATTTTTTAATAACAAAAGGAATTCCAAATACCATGCTGTGGGTAGCATAACTCTGTGTGCCCCTTGGATGGCTTAATCAAACGTTTAAAGATACTTAGATGGGTGATTCTTCCGAGGCTGGTGAGAAGTTCCACGTGTCTTGAATAGAGAGATAAAGGGCTTGTAAGTGTGGGGCTGTAATAGAACTTCTAACTACCTGCGGGCCCAGGAAAAAAAGTTAATATTACATTTCAGGTCTCTCTCTCTTTTTTTTAAGATTTTATTTATTTATTCATGAGAGACAAAGAGACAGACAGAGAGAGAAGCAGGGAGCATGACGTGGGACTTGATCCTGGGTCTCTAGAATCAGGCCCTGGACCGAAGGTGGCGCCAAACCGCCAAGCCACCTGGGCTGCCCCCTCAGGTCTCTTTAAAGCAGAATGAGTAACTCCCGGTAGCTGGGCATTTCTAGTACACTTTTCCTTTATTTTATTTTATTACTTATTATTTTTTAATAGATTTTATCCATTTATTCATGAGAGACACAGAGAGAGAGGCAGAGACATAGGCAGAGGGAGAAGCAGGCTCCCTGCAGGGAGCCCAATGTGGAACTTGATCCTAGGACCCTGGGATCACACGTTGAGCTGAAGGCAGATGCACAACCACTGAGCTCCACCCAGGGGTCCCCACTTCTCCCTTTTTAAATAACAACTTCTTTTAGTGACTGGAAGATACAAGAATGAAATGGCTCTAATCTATTACTTAACTACGTTGACCACAGACACAGCATCCTACTTTGCGGCAAAAGGAGTTGCAACTTCCGGTAGATCTTCTAAATCCTGCTGCACATAATGGAATTCAAGCTCATGACTGTAGGTAGGTCTTCATATCATCTCACCAGCGACATGGTCTTTTCTCTTTCCTGCTTGACCACTGTTGACCCTGGGCACCTGGCAACTGGGGGATGGCTTAGAAATGCCTGGTTCAGATTGTGACCGAACAAGAAAACTTCATTCTGTTTTCTTCTCTAGGGGTTCTCTGGGCCCGACTTTTCTCATCTTAAAAATGAGGGTTGTTTTTTTTTTCCTCTTCCATCTCAACAAATCTGAGACTGGTATCTCCCCTAGTAAGAGTTTTATTTTCTTTTAAAGATTTATTTATTTATTTGAGAGAGAGAAAGAGAGAGCATGAGCAAGCATGAGCAGGGGAAGGGACAGAGGCAGAGACAGAGACAGAGAGAATCCACAAGCAGACTCTCCGCTGAACACAGAGCCCAATGCAGGGCTCAATCCCAGGACCCTGAGGTCTTGACCTGAGCAGAAACCAAGAGGCAGCCTCTTTACTTACTGAGCCACCCAGGTTCCCCTCCCCCAGTAAACGTTTTAAATTGGGGTGAGGAAGGTGAGAAATAAGGAGAAAATGATTGGAATCCCTAGGATAGGAGGGCCAGGGGGATTTTCTCAAACTCTAAGTGAGATTTCCAGCCAAAGAGTTTTCTAATATCCCTTCTAAATATGAACCTATGACTACCTCCACACCCCACCACCCTTTAATTTTCTCTCCATTTGTTCCCCAGTGAGGTTGGGGCCACATCTCTTTTAAGATTACATCAGTAATATTTTTTGTTAGTGGTCTCTGAGCTTGCTCACAAAACATGAGTTCATAGAAAGCCCTACTGGTTGCCAAGTTTTAGCAGTAATTGGCATTTATACTTTGAGAAATCTTTATCAAAAATCTTATACATATATCAAATAATCCATTTGTCAAAACTAACTCCCCATAAATGGTTTTTTTTTCCTGGCATATATGATCACAGGTTATTGCTTAAGTTTATATATGATTTAATTGGAGATGTTTAATCACCAAGGGTTCAACTTTGCAAATATTCTGTATGTACTGATGAAAAACAGACATCTCCAGGCAGACTTGAAAAAAAATGAAATCCACATACTTTGTTACTTACATGACATCATGTAAGTGATAGTTTGCAAGGCTATGGTAACTCATTCGTCAAGTACAAATACTAGGGACACAATTAGGGGGTCCTCTGTATTCTCCCACCCTGGCCTCACCCACTCAATTCCCAAGCACACAGGACTGCCCACTCCCCAACCCCACTTTGTTTTCGATCAAACTAGGGTACTATCTTTTTCTCTTAATTCTCTGAAAACCCACCTGAAAAAATGAGAAACGTAAGAAGTGCTGTGAGAAGGTCCAGTGACAAAGAAGAAAAGTGAGGGGTGGGGGTGAGGGGGTTGGAACTCATGTAAAGAAAACACTGGGGTGATCCTAGAATCCTATCCCCTCGAGGTGAGTGGGTGCCAAGTTCTGCATTTCTCCTAAATGATCCCAGCAGCTGCAGCACGTTATATGTGGCAACTTTTTTAGGATCTGAAAGGGTTTTCAAAGTCATGCTGGCAGCTGCCTCCTGTCGCCCCACTCTGTAATGATTGAGCCTCTTGTTCCTTTTATAGAGTTGTTCTCTCCTAATAAAACACTAAATGCTGGTCTGAGCAACTGTTCCAGGATCACTAGATGCAATCCTCCCTCCCTCTCCCATCTCACCCTACATGCCTTTTCTTTTCTGGTCACAATGGACCCCTGTGTAAATTGTTACAGCACCGGCTTACAGCAGCACAGGCACGCACACAGCCTTGAAAATGTGCGCATACAAACATACACACGAGCCCCAGCCATCCCATATCCACCAAACCTGAACTCCACATCCATTTCCAGCTATTTTAAGAGCTGCTACTTTAAAACTGGGCAGCCTTCCTAAACACACGAAAGCATACATGAAGCACAAACTGCCAAGGATGAAGAACCGCAATTCATTGTGTCAGGAGCCTGCAGACATGACACCTTCAAGCTGTTTGTCAGAATCAAAAGCTGTGACTTGTCAGCTTTGGGATGGGAAGCCCGGCAACACAAGCTATTTTTTTCCCTGGCAAATCTGAACCATATTTTAAAGGTGTGAACCTCTTCCAAACTTCAACATGCAGATGGAAACAGCACCACACCAATCTAGGAACTGGCTCGAAGAGGCTTCCTTGCTCATCCCAACTCTCAGTCCTTCTGCTAGCCATGACCCAGGAGCTACAGAGAGAAAAGCACGATTCCCTTTCCCACATCAAGTACGGCAGCATTTAAAAGTGGCCTCTGTCTCTAAGGTTACATGCCCAGTTTATATTTAATCTGTGTTTTTACATTTTCATTTAAGATTGTAAAGCTTCTCAAGAGCCAGAGTCCAGGTTACTCGGCTTTTTATCACTGGCAGCTAGCAACATGCCTGAGAGGTAGTAGTTGTTCAGGAAATGTCTGCTGAATAAATAAGTGAAATCCTGAAAACAAAATGAACTTGGCTCGTGGGTGCTTGGCAAAAATAGGCAAACTGTAAAAGTCCCTTGATCACATTCGTTCCCAAGATTTGGAAAGTTTTTTGCTGGGCTTTTAATGAGGGAATCCTATCTTTTTGAAATAATCTTATGTAAGCAATGGCCATTTGACTATAAATGAAAAAAAAAAAAAACCACACACACACAGAAAGAATGGTTAGGTAGTACACAAATTTGGGTGCCCAAATTTTCTGTGCAGATTTTATCTTAAAGATCTCTCTGAAAGTACAAATAAAACTGTTGTAATTGGTGATTGAACATTTTTGGCTTACGTTGGTCTGTGTGTGTGTATGTGTGTGTGTACATATGTGTTTTTCTATTGAGTGCTAAGCATTTTATTTAACTGATGTATTTATTTTCTGTTGCAAAAATGTTTTGAAATATATAAGCAGAGAAGATGGTATAATGAACCCCATCTACCCGTCGCCGGCTTTAATGATTATCGATTCATGGCCCCTCTTACTTCATCTATATAAATTAGTTTTTAACTCAGGTTTTGTGACAATCCAACTTTTGCCTCGAGCTCCCCAATTAGTTTATAATTACTACCAACTTTTGAGTTTTGAGAAACCTCCCACTCAGAAGGTGGAAGTTTTGAGCCAAAATATGACATTTGACATGGGTGCAGCTGCTTAAAATATGTCTTCATTAAAGTCAGATGAAGGAGATAAGCCTGGTCTTGGCCTCCAATGGAACACAGTCAACGTTTGCATTTTTTAAGTATAAAAGTAGAACTCTTTCCACCACCACACTCCCTCCCTCCCTCACACACACACACTCTCTCTCTCTCTCTCTCTCTCTCTCACTCATACACAGTAAAAACCCTAGTTCTGAACAATTTCCTTAACAGTGCGTTCCTAGACTTTTTGGTCATTAGCACCCACGCCTCCTGTTCCCAGTTTCTGCACCACACTTTGAAGGACCTGAAGGCAAGGACGCGGGGCAAAACAAATGCTCAAATTGATTTTAAGAAACAGACCTTTAGACATCTTTTCATTTTTATGGCTTAAGATGGTGCAAAAATGTTACTTACTCCCTAAACAGTTATTAGTCTCTGTAATGTAACATAGCAGATACTTTCTAAATCCTTTTAGCCTTCTCCCCCTTACTGGAAAGATCATCATTTTTTTTTTTATTTCAAAGTGGATTTAATAAAGAAAAGGAGTGCTGTTAAAGTAATACGTGAGGCTTTGACATTAAGCAGCGCAACCCTGTGGAGTCGGCAAGAACAGGATCTCTAATCTCCAGTGATTTATAGAGGCTCTTCCTTCATCTCTGTACTTGGGGAGGGCCAAAAAGTTTAGAGACAGCCTGGCGTCCCTCTTACTCCACACCACTAACTCCTGCTGGCCAGTCTGCCTGCTAAAACTTTTAACTCTTTAGCTGCTGGCTGAGAGCACATCCATTAAAGCCCGTTTATTTGCTTTCAGAGGACAAAGTGGTTTCGTATTGCAGTAATGCACAGGGAGGTAAACATCTACATCTGATACTGGGAAATTATAAGCAAAGAGGGGGAAAAAGCTAAAAACCAAATTGGGCTCATTTAGAGATGTTTGGAAATGGTCACAAAAGAAGCCCCCTTTCATGAGAGAATGAGAACTTACTGGGTCGGCACCCTTACCCTACCCCCTCGACTCTGACTCCGAGTGAGCCAGCTGAGTCATGGTGGCTGCATTCTCTTCTAAGTAATGCTTAGTACTTGGAAATAGAACTCAAGGTCAAAGCCAAAGTTCCAGAATATGATTAGAAGGATCAGACGACATTAAGAGTCTGAAACGAGTTGTTCTCACAAGTAGACTTCAGGGCAAGAGGAAGGTATACTTCCACCGGGCCCTGCCCAAGAGGAAATGTGCATAGACAGGGCAGTGGGGCCTGTGTGGTTCTTCTGCAATGGGAGGGACTGAAGGACTGATGCCATGAAGCTGACACTAGTAATTGTAAACATTTTATTGGTTGATAGAGAAATACTGTGAGCATATTTCCTTGCCTCTATCCCTATCCCCTAGAACCAAAATCTCTGGGTCCAAGGCTCTCTTTAACACAAGGTACCTGCAAAACGCCAGCCACCTCCTGGGTCTAAGGAGGATTTTATGGTTCTCAGTATAGCACCAGGGTTGGGTGCAATTCCTCTTGAAAGGACTGACACGTGAGGGAGTAGCTCATTTCTAAGCATCTCTGCATTAAAACCCATCAGGGAAATGTCCTGGCCCTCTGGAAGGCCATAGCTCATGGTTGCCTCAGGCTTGGTTCCTTGTCCCTACCACTCAGACAAGGAAGCACTCCTCCTAACCAATCAAGAGTGACGGAGAACTTACCTGCGTCAAGGTCTTGGGCTAAACCTCATCTATTAGAAGATCAGAGCGCTGCATTTGCCTTGTTAGCCTGACAGGGCATCTTAAGTAGAAAGTACATGCTGATCTAAAGCTAGGACAATTTATATCATAGATGGCCTAGGACAAATCCCTGGTACTTGATACCCGGGAACCTCTGCTATCTAGGCCACTTAGGACAAAGAAAAGTAGAGAGCCCTACTTTAAGAAGCCTTCTGGAATCAAGTGCACAGGTCAAGAAGACTGACAAAGATCAATATTACTTACTTTAGGGCTGGCAGATGGCAAGTCAAGGTCACAAAATTCTACAACTGAGTGTAGCAATGGCAAATAGAAAAGACTCTACTCTTTCCCTAGCCATACTCCAAGTGTTCTCTGTGATTCAGGAAGGTGGCTGAGTGCCTCATCTGATGCTGGGGCTAGGGAGAGAACTGAGGCAGGGACAGGAAGCAACTTGCTTGAGAGCTCACCGCCCGCTGGTGGGAAAATCAGCACCAGACCCAGAGCTTTGGAGATTTGAGTTCTGGTTCCTATCTTTTGTAAGTTACTTAGTGTCCAAGCTTCAGTTTACTCCTCTTAAAACCAGAATAATAAAAGTGTACCTATATGGTGCTGTAAAGATTTGATTGAGAAAATGAACAAAAGCCCTTAGAATGGTAGCTGGTACACAGGGCATACTGAACAAATGGTCTTAATTATTGTACTGTTTGTTGTTGTTGGTTGTTACTGTTCTTTATTTTCAGAAATTCCCAGTCGAGTGAAAGGGGGTAACAAGTGCACTTTTTTGGAACAGTAAATGGCCCTCAAGCCAACTCCAAGCTGCTCTGAACCAATGCAGTATGGCAGACAATTTTCCCCATGACAGCCTGCCACCATCTGCTTCCTTATTTCTGACACAGCACATACCACATTTGGTTGTGATTTAGCTCTATACAGATTTGTTCCCCAACTAGATAGGGTTCTTTTGGGGTAGAGTCCATGGCTTATTCCTAGTCACATCTCCAATGTCTGGCCCAATAGGTGGCTCACAAACATTTACTAGATGAGTAAGTGAATGAATGTAGTTTACGGGGCCTAGAAAGCCTTCTCTGTCTTACTCACTCTGCCAGGATTTCTAGAGTGTAACTTGTCTAAATATGTTGCCTTCTCACTCTAGTAGGGCCCAGGGCAGAGTTTAGACACCAAACATATTTACAGTCTAACCTTCTCTGAAGGTGACACACTCAAGGAGTCCCTCTGTGATGCTCTGGGCAACTCTTTCACCAGGCTGCGAAGAGAGTATTTAACACATCACACCTCTTAACAGCATTCCCACAGATCCTGGCACACTATTAGGCGTTCTCTGTTAGTGTGAAAATCCCTATTTTGTCATGTTATTTTTTGGTCCTGCACCAAGCCACAGCACGCTAATGCGAGAAAATCTGGAGACATTCCTTCTAGGTCAAGTTGCCAATGGCCTACAGGGTCATAAACACCATGTCACAGTCCTCCTCTGGTGGCCCATTTTGCAGGCTAGCACTAACCAGAGGCTTTGCCACATGCCAGATTTCACCAGCTGAGGAGTGGGAACTGACATCCGTACAAAACCAACTGCTGCTGCTTTGTCTCATCCTGGTGACCTTCAAATGCAGATGGAAAGAATTTGTGAGAAAGGAATGTGTCACATTTCCCATCCAGGCTCACCAAGGGCCACCTGCATAGACTTTCCCTTTGAATACTATAAGGCAATCCTGGAGGAAGATGTGTAGAGTTGAGTTGCTTTGTAGCAGTCTGTTGATTCACACTCACACACTGGAGACTCTTTGGAGAAGAGTCTTTCCTTTAATGAAACATTTCTGGTCCACGAGTAACAAAGGTGTCACAATATTCGGACAGTCAAAGCCTGGTGTTGTTTTTAGGTCTGAGTTTCCATAAGGCAAACACCACTATTCACTTTTTTTTTTTTTTTAAGACAAGCTTCTCAAGTCTTGAAAATCAAAAATGGTGGAACTCTAGAATTTAACAGATTAAGCCGATATGCCCAAAGTAGGGACCAGAAATGGAAAGGAAGATGTCAGAATCAGAACTGGAGATCTTAGCTGCAGGCTCCTTACCTCTGGAAAACTGCAGACCCCCAGCTCCTAGCTCTCTCGGCACCCTGGATAAACAAGCCTTATCGGCCACCCACACTACTTCAGTTAGTAAAACGGCTTAGGAATGTAAATCACACTGGAGTGAAGTGTGATCCTAATTTGCACTTAATCAAAGCCAATTAGAGGTACATTATTTACACAAAGCCCATGCATCTCAATTATGCCTAGCACAGCCCAAGCCAGTTTTGAGTCCAGACCTTAATTCTGCTTAATTAGAGAAGTAAACATTTTCACTGAGTCAATCCTCCTGGCTAGTCTAGAGCCTATGGCTAAACTGAAGCCAACACAGAGCTCCCCACTGGAGGGCTGAGAAAGTGTAAGTGACACCTGTTGGAAATCAGCAGAAAACAAAGATCAGTATTCAGACCCGGGGGCTACTCTGCACGGAGCAAGTAGCACTGGGTTCTCTGACACATTGCTTAGTACCTATTCTGCCAGGCACTAAATGGCATATTTGTCCCCCCGCCCCCATTCCTGTATTTTAGCAAGATACACTGCAGTCTAGGATGATGAGAAAGCAAAGGACCCAGGTTCAACTCTCAGGTGATACTTTTCCTGTCTCTGGTTCATGCGGCCCCTGGTCTACTTAGGCGGGGGCCGTCTCAAAGTAGCTGGTTTGAACCCGGAGGGGGCAGAAGAGGCTCTGAGGTCCAGGCAGGGAGCCAGAGGGAGCAGCTTAGGCTGAGATTGAGAACAGGAATTCAGGACAAGGCTTCCAGAGCCTACAGACCAGAGAGCCAGGAGAGGGCCTTGGTAACAACTGCTTGAGATTGTCACTCACCCACCCATTCAACGACTAGGTGCTCCGTACTGGGCTAGGTGCTGAGGTCAACATGCTGTGACCTGTGTCCCCGGACTTCGCAGGTGAGCAGAAGGGTGAGGGGTTCTCTCAGCACGGATCCTGATGGCTCAGCTGAGGGTACCTCACAGGGACATGACCCCTGTGAGGTACAGATGAACGCCTGGGCAGGCGGAAGAGCCAGCTGAGTGAAGCCTACACAGCCACCTCCACAGCTCAGCCAGAGAAAGAAAAAAGGAGCAGAGAAAGGACACGCAGCTGTGGTTGCACTGCTAATTCCAAGGAACACCAAGGCAGCAGAGGGCAACAGGCTTGAGATCCAAGTCCCAAGGCTAGGATTCAAGCTGCCCAGGTGAGTGAGGTCAAGTTCTAACTTAAACAGTGGTTCTCAAGTTCTAATGGCTCAAAAATAAATTTATTTAAAATTTCACTTTGGTATAGTTCCTCTCTAAAAGCACTTGCCCATCCCTCTGTCACTTGTGTCCCCCTAAGTAGAGGTAGAGAGGGAGAAGGAAACAAGCACAGTACGCAATGTCTGGTGTGGAGTGGGTGCTTTAGCACAGGCCTATGGACAGGCTGTATGAAACCAAGACGAATTCGATTCGTTGGTATTTTTCCAGCACAAACAGTCCCATCTGTATTAAAAAATAAACTAGGTGGTGAAATTGCTGAAAGGACGAAGCAGCACCATTGAATGTCCTGGTTGCCCAACTGTTTTCAACACTTAAAGGAGCAAAATGGAGGGAAGTAAACATCACAACATCATAGTATTTATTTAGATATAAAATGCCATGGGCTACTTCATTTTTAATATTGAAGGGGGGAAATCACAAACATATACATCTATCTATCTCCAAATGTTAGAGTTCATTTAATTACATATTTAAGACCTGTACATTTCACTATATGAAAAATTTACCTCAATAAAAAATGCTTAGGTTGGGGCACCTGGGTGGCTCAGTCAGTTGGGCATCCAACTCTTGATTTCAGCTCAGGTCATGATCTCAGGGTCGTGGGATCAAGCCCCTTGGCAGGCTCAGGGCTCAGCAAGGAGTCTGCTCTCCCTCTCCTTCTGCCCCTCTCCCCACCATGTGCATGCACACGTGTGCACATGCACACTCTCAAGTAAATCTTTGAAGAAAAAAATGCTTAGGTAGATAAAAGGATGATGTAATTTGACTAACCCATTAAACCAAGATGGAAACAAAAATAATAGCATTCAAAAAAAAATAACAGTGTTTAATTCTTCTCAAATTGAGGCACAGAAACTTCTAGAATGATTTGGTCTACAGTACTCTGTGTCAACAGGCTTCCTTCTTTTTCATTCAATGTACCTTTTCCATTTTATTAACAAGGAGCAATCCAAACATAATTTTCTATAACTTGGGCATTTAACATGTCCTGGAGCTTCTGCAGGTCAAGCTAGGGATCCTCGGCTGACATAGGAAGTCACATCTGTTCACAAGTAAACCAACTTTAGTTCCCAAAATAATCTGCCTTTGAACTCTTTCAACACAACCGGAATGAACTGAGTTCTCTGTCCTTGCATATTAACCAAATGCCCTGCCTGCATTCCCAACCATTCAACTCCTAGAAATTACTAGTCTGGACACTTGGGGAGAACCTCTCACTAACGGCCCATTATCCCCCTCCTTTCTCAGCTGCCAACTCAGAGGCTCAGTAAAGACTTCACATTGGTAAGATATTCCCAAAGAAGCAATAAAGGAAATTTCACATTTATGAGGTTTTCTTTTTCCTAGAGACAAATTTTATTTCAAACCTGAGACCAATTAGGGAGGAAAAGTAACAAAAGCATGTATGCAGTCAAATGGTCTACCCCTGAGCTATGCCCCCAACAAAAGCATGTATGAATGTGTTCACTGAGACACCAGCCCGGACAATTTTTTTACAATTGAAAAAGTTCTTTCTCATATATATTTCATTTGATCTTATTAGATATTCACAAAAATCCAAAAGGCAGATACACAGTAAATGACTGGTATATATATGGTACAGTTAGTCAATGAGGTCTTCTGAATCCAAATTGTTTCTTCCTCTACATGAAACAGTCTAGATTGAAAAAGTTGATCAGGAAAAAAGTTCTCTAGCATCTTTTATGTGTGCAACCTCTGAAGAAAGTAACACAGAAAAGGAAGTAAAGATGTCCTACACATAAACCGATATTACATTGTGTGTTAACAAAACTGGAATTTAAAAACTTGGAAGAAAAAATATTTACCATGAAAATACAGGAAAACATTTTAATCAGTAGAGAAGGGGAAAATTATTCTAAGTATGATGCAAGCCCCAGAAACCACTAAAAGTTGCCCGTAAATTTAAACACATAAAAATTTAAACTATTTTATGGTGAAAAAAGTATCGCAAACATGTTTAAAGATTATTGACAAGCTGGGGAAGATATTTATAATACATATGAAAAATAAAATGGTACTTAGTATGGAGTAAGCTTCTCTAAATCAATATCAAAAAGACTAATAACCCAATAACCATAGAAACATGAGCAGAGGCTATGAACAGAAAATAAAAAGGAATTTAAATATGACAAAAGATGTTCACGGCCAGTCTAAGAGAAATGCAAATTAAAATCACAGTGAAATATCACATTGAATCTGATAGACAAGATTTTAGAAATCTGATAACATGCCGTATTGGAAAAGTATAGAGAAATAAGCACGTTCATATGTTGTCGGTGGGAGTATAAGTTAGTAGAGCAACTAGGATGGAAAATTTGGCATTTGCTAATACAATTACAAATGAATATATTCTTTAACTTGGGAATTTTACTTCTAGGAACTAATTGTATAGTTTCTAATTGAACATTGCCCAAATATTCAAAGATATAAAAGGATGTTTGTTTCAGCATTATTTATAATAACAAAAGATTAAAAACCATCTATACTTCCAAAAATAGGGATTCTAAGTAAATTATGGTAAATCATTGCAATGAAACACTCTGTTGTCTCTGAAAATAACAAGGACATTCCATAAATATCAAAAAAGGGAAAATATCCAAGATATATGATTAAAATACAAAAGAGAATGCATTGTAGGGTGTCCTTTTTTTTTTTTTTTTAAGATTTATTTATTTATTCATGAGAAACACAGACTGAGAGAGAGGCAGGGACACAGGCAGAAAGAGAAGCAGGCTCTTCACAGGAGCCCAATGTGGGACTCGATCCCGGGATCATGCCCTGAGCCGAAAGCAGACACCCAACTTCTGAGTCACCAAGGTGTCCCAGGGTGTCCTCTTGAAGGAAAGAAAAAAGGATGTTTGCGTGTGCACAGAATATCCTTGGAATGACACATAGGAAACTGATATAGTGATTACCTCCAGGGATAGACCAGGAGATAAGTGTGGGGGACTTTTCACGATACACCATTTTGTGCCTGATTTTCTCTTTTAATTGCGTGGCATGTATTACCTTTTCAAGAAGCTGAGATATCATAGGAATAAAGTAGACCAATGAGTTGAGACTTGCTGGAAAAAGCCTTTGATCTGTTAAAGTCTAGATATTTCCATATGGCTCCATGTCTGCTGCCCAAATAAGCAGGCATGTGTGAGGAAGGCTGGCTGAACCCCTGGCTCTGGTGCTGCCCATGTAAATAATAACCTGTCCAAAGAATGGACTTGGAGGGGCCACTTCCTGCTGGGCACATGTACAAACACACATATACAAACAGTACCAATCTTTTCATGCCAATACAACTTTTGTTCCGAGTCACAAGAAGCTTTAATATCCATCATTGCAACAATTCTTTACATCTTCCAACGGAGGTACTATTATTCCTTCCTGTTACGTAAATCTGTACACTGAAGTTCAGACAACTTAGGTGCTCATCCCATACTAGGATCAGTAGGTGGCAGGGCCGTGATTCAAACCTACATCCCCTAATTCCAAATTAGATATTCTTTCCGCCATACCAACTACCTCTCATTCCCTTCCAAGAATAAGTTGTGATTCCTCAGTGCCCAAGCTGGGCTGATTATAAGATATGAAGTGTTCATTCTGCCTATACAACTCCCTGGATTCGGGGCCATCCAGTGGCCGGCCTCCCGGACTTGAACAAACCACAACTGCCTTTGTCTCGGCATCCAGGGTGCTCACGTGTAAAGTAGGGAGCTTCGACTGTAAGAATTCTGAGATCCCTTACAATTCTTCAGTGAAATAGAAGATTCTTTTAGTTCTGCTGACAGTGGGGAGAAAATTACCCCAGGGATGAACATTTAACTAAAAAGAGTACTCCGAGCTCTGAAGCCAAGCTAAAGTTAATGCAGAGAGAGAAGGAGAGAGGGAGAAAGAGTGAGCCAAAGGAGGCTTAGCAAAACTTACACCATCAAAGTCATCCGGCCAGCCTGGAACAGCCAAGCCCAATGTGGCTTGTGGTTATCTGCCTGGTTTTTTTCACTCAAGCACAGGGATTGGTGTCACCTCACCATAAAGGCTCAACGGCTTGGCCCACTATTTTAAATCTGGTTTCTGGTCTATACTAGGATAGATTGAACAACTCTGTGTCCTCCAAGGGATTAAGAGCTTATCTTAATATCTTAGGCTTATCCCAATAACAGTGACGGGGACAAGTGAACAGACAATGGACCACAATATTGGACCCAAAAATACCCTCTGCAAGGCCCCAGGGAAAAGTCTGCAAAATATAAGCAATGCCTAGTGAATATCTTCACTGCAACAAGCTAGGCAGAAGCTGCCATTTAAGAAGAACCCAAATGATAAAGGATGGGATATAGCTCCCTGCCTGCTCACATACCTGCCCACAAAGGGAATTATTGACTGAGGAAAAAAGGAGAAACAAGCAAGAGCTTCTATTCTATTAAGTGTATCAGTCCTAGGTTGCCCCCCATCCCTTGAAACAACAGCTTTACTGAGATATGATTCATCTACTATACATTTCACCCATTTAAATGATACAATTCAATGACTTTTAGCATATTCATTACCACAACTTATTTTGGAACATTTTAATTACTCTAAAAAGAAAAAACCTGTACCTCTCAGCCATCACCTCTCAAACTTCCCATCCCCACCGCCCCTCCCACCCACCCAGCACTAGGCAACCACTAATCTACTTTCTCTCTAGATTTGCCTATTCTGGACATTTCATATAAATGGAACCGCACAGTCTATGGTCCTTTGTTACTGGTTTATTTTAGTCACAAATGTTTTCTTTCTTTCTTTCTTTTTTTAAGATTTCATTTATTTATTCATGAGAGACACAGGGAGAGAGAGAGAGGCAGAGACACAGGCACAGGGGGAAGCAGGTGTCCTCAGGGGGCCCAATGTGGGACTCGATCCCAGGACCCCAGGATCATGCCCTGGGCCAAAGGCAGGCGCTAAACCGCTGAGCCGCCCAGGGATCCCAGTCACAAATGTTTTCAAGTTCATCTGTTATAGCATGTATCAGAACTTCATTCCTTTTTATGGCTGAATAATATCCCATTGTATGGACATACTATATTTTGTCCATCAATTTGTTGATAAACACTTGGGTTGTTTCCATCTTTAGGCTACTGTGAATAATGCTGCAATGAACATTGATGTACAAGTTTTTGTGTGGACATTTTTTCATTTCTCTTGGGTATATACCCAGGTGTGGCATTGCTGGATCATGTGGTAACTCTATGTTTAACCATTTGAAAAAGTGCCAGACATTTTGCCAAAGGAGCTGTACCATTTTACATTTCCAAAGGTAGTATATAAAGGTTCTGATTTCTCTACATCCTTATCAACACTTAATATCTTTTTTATTACAGTCATCCTTGTGGGCACAAAATGGTATCTCATTGTTTTTTGAGTTATATCTTTCTGATTCCTTTTCACCTGATTATTGGTCATTTGCATATTTTTTTTTTGGAGAACTGTCTATTTGGATCCTTTGCCCATTTTTAAATTGGGTTATCTGCCATTTTATTATTGAGTTGTGATAGTCATTTATATAGTCTAGATACAAATCCTTTATCGAATATATGATTTGCAAAATTTTCTCCCATTCTGTGGGTTATCTTTTCACGTTTGTGATATTGTTCTTTGAAGCACAACAGTTTTTAATTTTGATGATGCTCAGTTTATCCTTTTTTTATTGTGTTTGTACTGTTGGTGTCATATCTAAGAAACCCTTGCCTAATCCAGGGTCACAAAGATTTATACCTATGTTTTCTTCTAAGAGTTTTACAGCTTTAGCTCCTATATAAGTCTTTGATTAAATATGGTGTGAAGTACAGGCCCAACTTCATTCTTCTACACGTGGCTGTATATTGCCCCATCACCACTTCTTGAAAAGATTATTCTTTCCCCCAAGAATTGCTTTGGCATCTCTGTTGACATCAGTTGACCATAAATGTGAGGGTTTACTTCTGGAGTCTCAATTCTATTCCATTATCTATATGTCTATCCTTATGTTTGTAAAACACCATCTTGATTGCTATAACTTAGTAAATTTTGAAATTGAAAAGTTGAAGCCTATGTTTGTTCTTCTTTTTCAAGACTGTTTTGGCTATTCTTATATCCATTCTTATATCCATTGCATTTATATGTGGATTTTAGGACCTGCTTGTCAATTTCTGCAAAGAAGTTAGCTGGGATTTTTACAGGGATTTCATTGACTATGTAAATCAATTTGGGGAATACTGTCATCTTAACAATATTGTCTTTCAATTCATAACATGTCTTCACATTTACTTAATTAAGTCTTCTGTAATTTCTTTTAACAGTTTGCATTTTCCTGTTTTAAAAAGAAGCTTCCTTTTAAAATTTTTATTCCTAAATGTTTTAATCTTTTTATTTATTTTAGAAAGAGAGTGCATGTGGGTGAACATTGAGGGGAGGAGCAGAGAGAGAGAGAAGCAGAGAGCTAGCAGACTGGGCTGAGCACAGAGCCTGACATGGGACTCGATCTCACATCTCTGATATCATGACTTGAGCTGAAATCAAGAGTCAAATGCTTAACTGAGCCAGCCACCCAGGTGCCCTGTATATCATTCTTATATCCTGCATCCTTGCTGAATAAGAATTTGTTCCTAAGGCTCTTAAAAAATAATTTGGGTTGGGCAGCCTGGGTGGCTCAGAGGTTCAGCGCCACCTTCGGCCCAGGGCCTGATCCTGGAGACCCGGGATTGAGTTCCACGTCGGGCTCCTTGCATGGAGCCTGCTTCTCCCTCTGCCTGTGTGTGTGTGTGTGTGTGTGTGTGTGTGCACGTGCGTGTGTTGTGAATAAATAAATAAAAATCTTCTAAAATATAAATAATTAAGGATTGTGGTAGCTTCATACTGAATCAACTCATATAAGTAGGAATGACATTCCCCAGAATTTCTTATCCTCTATGACTAGGGGTTAGGATTGTCTATATGATAGATTTATGTGAGATTCAAAAGATGGACATGTGGCAGTCGTCATTACACTCTGAAGGTTAAATGTTGGGCACATGGCACTGTGGCATCTTGTGTATACCGCTGCTCATGTGCCAGCCAACCTACCAGGCCTGCATATCGCCCCAGCTCTCACCAGATCGCCTCCTTCAGATTCTTTGTGTCCTGGGCCAAGTGCATGTGCAGCTCTGTAATGAAGAATGTCAGCGCCTGCTGTGGATCACCTATTTCATTGTGGCTAATAGCCCTGAGAAACAGATCTGGGATCCAGTTTGCCTCACGGGTTCAAATTTATCCTTTCCTTTCCTTCTGTCACTTCACCTTGATCTTTCTTCCCAACATCAGCCCTGATCTCCATTCAGTCCCACCATGACACTCAAAGGCAACAGACTCCTTGAATGGCTACCACACCCATACAAGGTTAGATATAGGTCTAGTCCCTATAACAGATCCCTTATTCTATACCAGTGGTTCTGCTTCTATGACGAAAATTTCTAGAGATCGGTTGTGCAACAATATGCATAAGGTCAATACAACTGTACTGGACACTTAATGATTAAGATGGCAAATTTTATGTTATGTGTTTTTTTTTTTTTTACTACAAAAACAATAATATGACTCTGGTAAAGGGAAAGCAAAAGAAGACTAAAAAATGTAGTGGTGAGGAGGGCAGTTGGTGGTGGCGATACAAAAGGAGAAGGAGGGAGAGATAGGCGATATAATTCTGTCTTCCCAACTGGAATAAGAATATACTTTGAAGATAGAGCCTATGTCTTATTCATTTTCATGAGTCAAGAGAATCCTTAGTTAAAAAAAGTACTGAATGAATGAATGAATGCAAAACAGATAGGTGTGGAATAAGTAAAGGTACAAACAGTCCCCCAAATCAAATATGACTAGGGATGCCAAATCTTCAGTGAATGAGTGAATGACAGAAGATCTGTAGCTTGAGTGACATCTACAAGTGAGTAACGGTTTCTCTCCAGGCACAAAATGTAGGACATGATATTAAATATTCAAGAGATACATGACCTAGTTTTTTGGAGGTGGGTGGGGGTGTTGGGTTTTCAGTGTACTCTGAGCATACACAGATCTATATAGGACAGGTCTGTGGACACAGAGTAGAAAAAAAAAGGAGAGCAGAATCTTTTACCCTATGGTCATGTTTCAGGTCAAACAGTCCTTTCTTATATAGCCCTTCCTGACTATGCTCTGGAAAATTCCATGTTTCACCTCCTTGCCATCTCTCTCCTAAAGTTCAGAATCAGACTGTAAGCCTGTGGGCATCCCATGCTGCTGCTGCTGCTGCTTCTTCTTCTTCTTCTTCTGTATCCTATGCTTCTTGCCATTGGGCAATGCAGCATTCATTCATTTATTCACTCACTTGCCCACCATCCACAGAAAAGCATTGGAAATTTACAGTTCAGATATGGTCCCTACCATTGTAGCTTTGGGTAAGGGCCCTGAGTACTACTGAGAAATCGGTCAATCTGTGAAATTTCCGAAGAAATAAAAGCCTTGCCATCACTACTAATTACCTTCTAAGTTACCAACCACTGGGGCAATTTAAAAACTAACTTTCTTATCTTAGTAGAGAGAGGACAAGAAAAAAGGAACCTTGCTTTCGGAATTCTGGCTTTATAAAGAAAATAATGACTGTCTCCATTTAATATCTCTGGCCAGAGATAGTTAATCTCTGGCAACAAACGATGTGCGTGTGTGAAGACACTGTTTATTCTAGCCTTTCTGCAATTTACAAATCGAAACAAATAATGATGGAGACATTTGCAACTATGGAAAAAGGGTGTTTACAAAGTGGGAGAAAACAGACTAAATAGGCTTAGACTACTAGAAAATTTCTAACACGACATGGATGGACTCCACAACAACGGAAGGTGCAAAAGGCTATGAGTCACACTTATTGTAGCAATTAGATCTTTTCAGAGATTTCCTAAATATGTCAGTTTCAGAAAACAGTATCTCCATGCAAGGTCATCTTGGTAAACCCTGGGGACGCTAGACAGGAGAATTTTCCTAGGCCTCCTGTATCAGCTCTCCATCCTTAGATACAGCTTCTCAGATACCCGGTCTTTAGTTTAGTGTTAAATCATTCAAGCTTAAGGTGCTTCTCACACTTTCCTTTGGAAACTAATTCTTTTTTCCCAAACCTTTCCTTAAATGGCATTGCTCACAGCGAGTTTCCCTGTGAGAAGCATGTGAGAAAGAAGATTTCCTTTAAAAATCCACACTAGGTCATTTTCTTTGTCCATGCTCATTCTCTCTCTTTCTAAAGCCATCTGTCTCCTTTACCATGGCAAAGCTTTTCTCCTTAACACTGAATGTCATCTCTAACTCCCCAAATGTGAGAATAAAAAAGAGGTCATTCCTCAGCGATAATCCTGAATTTGCTATCTTCATTGTTACAGAAATGTTCATATGAGAAACATCAAATTGCTTGTTAATGATCAAAGGGGTTGGCCTAGAATAGATAAAATTTTAATGACAGTGAGGACAAGTTTCCCCCATGTAGAAACTGACCCGGACAACATGGGCTTTCATATGGATTTCATATCTTTACAAAAAACAATAATCAAACAGCAACTCATTAGAAATGAAGAAGGGAAATAGTTCAGTATCCACGAAAAGCAACACTGGGTTTTCACAAGATAAAGACATTTATCTTTTATGGGGCAGAGGAGAACAAAACTACTCCCCAGCTCAGCTAGCAAGAGAAGGTGTAAGTTCACAAGTGCTTATTACAAAAACAGTATGGTCAAAGATTTTTTTTAGGATAAAGGCAAGGACTGTGGTCATTAGCTGTTCTTTACAAAGTCCAAGACAGCACTGCACACCCAGACACTGGGAAATATCGCATTTGACGAACAGAAAAAAGAATGATGATTTTATGCAGTGAGATCCTGAAGTTCATTTCTTTATCAAATAAGTTTGTTTCACTAAGTTTGGGCACGGATTGGCAATGCTTACTTAAGGTCAACATGAATTGAAGTCAAGGCTAGATTGTGGAAACCAGGCCCACAGAAGCAGAAATTTAGTCTAGAATATTTTCCAAGGAAAATCTTGATTAGACTTTTTCTACCTTGTATAAGAGGGAAAAGAATGGAACCATTATTGAGGGCCTCTTCTGCATCAGGAACTATGCTATGCTATGTATAATATGCTATGCTATATTCAATGTAAAAAATATATATAGTATACTATGCTATATACAATCTATATGCTACATGTAGGTCTAATTTAAGACTCAAAATATCCCAGTGAGGTAGCTGACGTTAAGTAACTTATATAAAGTTACAAATCAAATTTTTAAAAAAATGGAACTTAGAAGCTGTCTGCCCAGGAAGATTATATACTCTTCCCTCTCCAAGGTAGTTTCTCTCCATCATACGTCTAGTACTCTTTCATATTGTTAAAACCTGCCCATAACTTACTGCTTAGCTCTCTCTCCTTTTGGTTCAGATTTTTTAAAAGGTTGTATTACAGATACAGCTGAAATCTCTGTGTACCACACTCCATTCCCTGGCCCCAATCTCCCTCCCAGTATTGCCTTATTCTCATTCTTCTGCAATCTCTTTTTTTCCTTCAATGTTTTAAGGATTTATCTATGTTGCTACAGGTAGCTTTAGTTTATACTCACTTATACTCTATATAATAAACATATCATGATTTTTTAAAAAAAATCCATGCTTTTGCTTATCTGCAATGAACATTATTACGTGAGTCTTCTTTTATACAAGCCAGAACTTTCTCTGTATTATTTAACCTAGCAGTAGAACTGCAAGATCTTAGAAATAATAATACTGATAATAAGTGACACTTAAATAGTGCTTGTGTCATTGTTCTAAGTGCTTTTTATATTAACTCATTTAATTTCACAATAACTTTATGAGGATTCTGTTTTTATCTCTATTTTACAGATGGGAAGCAGTCTGGCTCTAGGATCTTTCTAACTACACTAGACATTGCAGATTATCTTCCTAAATGAGTCCATCAATTTATATTCCACCATCAGTGTCTAAGATTCCACATCCTTGCCAGCACTTGTGGTCAAAGTTTTTAATTTTTGCTATCCTAATATGAATTTTTCCTAATTTTCTCCTGTACACATAACCATTTGTCCTAGCACAATTTATTGACTAGTCCACTCAACAGCACTGATTTGTGAAGCAATCTATCATATTTCAAGTTTTCACATAGTGTTTTCATTCTACTGTTTGTCTACCTCTAACAATACCATTCCATCTCAGTTATCACAGTTTTAAATACGTTTTGATTGATATGAGATTCCAATGAAAATCATAATTGGTCTGTTCTCCAAAACTGTTCTTTGCTATTTTTGACTTCTGGTCTTCCATGTGAAGTTCACAGTCACCTTGAAAATGTTTATGAAAAATCCCATGCTGGCTACTCTCTGATTGCTCCTTCAGATGCACCACTCTTCTCCATCTCACTCTGTCCCCATAAGACTGTCCTCCAGATGAACAGTGTCAACTGGGTCCCTTCATCCTAGATGCAGCCAATGAGAGTCAATGGCAGGAGAAAGAAGAGCAAGAAGAAAAAAGGTCCTGCCCCACTTGGCTTTCCTGTTGCAAGACCCAGGTCAGCAGTGGCGATTTCTCTATGGAAGGTCTGTTAGGTGGGCTTCTCCAAAAGCCTCAGCTACAGCACTCTCTGGGTGCTGACAACTGCTCTACCCCTTACTGCTTCAGACCCAGGGGTGCTTGAGGCTTCTATCTTCTGATAGCTTGGGGTACTGCGCCTTCTCCCCTGTTGGTTTCTTGGTTTCCCTAAGCTGTGTCTAAATATTTGCAAATTAGCCCTTCATGAACTCTTCAGTAAAAGCTTCTGTGTGCGCCACTGGTTTCCTGCCACGCCTGTGATTGATTCCAAACCTACAATGATTTTGATTAGGATTTCATTTCTCAATTCATTTGAGGATAATTGACAACTTTACTATATTGAGTCTTCTCATCCATGAGTATGTTATATCCATTTACGTTTTCTTTCATCCCTTCAATTTACTTTTTAAAATTTTCTGTAAATGTTTTGCATGTTTTTTCTAAGGATCATTCCTGCCCTCTTTGTGCTTTTGATTGCTATTGCAAATAGGACTTTTCTTCAATTGGTTATTGCTGGTATGTAAGAATGTCATCAATTTCTCTATTCAGTAACCTTGCTGGATTCTTTTATTAATTCATTCATTGACTCTCCTGGATTTATTCTTTCTGTCTTTCTTTTCTCTTTTCTTCTCTTTTCTTTTCCTTTTTTCTTTCTTTTCTTTTTCTTCTTTCTTCTTTCTTTCTTTCTTTCTTTCTTTCTTTCTTTCTTTCTTTCTTTCTTTCTTTCCTTCTTCCTTCCTTCCTTCCTTCCTTCCTTCCTTCCTTCCCTCCCTCCCTCCCTCCCTCCCCCCCTCCCTCCCTCCCTCCTTCTAGATTTGATTTATTTACAAGAGAGATAGTGCAGGGGGAGAAGCAGAGGGAGAGGGACAAGCAGACTTTGCAAGGAGCCCAACGTGGGGCTTGATCTCACAACCCCGAGATCATGACCTGAGCCCAAACAAAGAGCTGAATGTTTAACTGACTGAGCCACCCAGGTGCCCTTCTCCTGGATTTTCTATACAGCACATCATATCATCTGCAAATAAGGTCAACTATGTCTCTTTCTTTCCAATTTTTGTGTCTCCTATCTCTTGCTCTTACTTCATTCCATTGGCTAATACTTCCACACAATGTTGAATAGAAGTAGTGTTAATAGGCATCCTTGTTTCATTTTTCTTAGCTTTTAAGTAAAACCACTCTAAATCCTAAAGCTATGGCTCCCAGCTTCCATTTGCCCTTAAATAATTCTATTCAGTTTGAATAGAATTTGAATTCTATTCAAACTGAATAGAATATTCAGGAGTCACACTAGCCAAAAAAATCACATCACTACTATGTGCCCTAGAGAGTATGCTATTACATTCTAATATAGAAATGGCAAGTCTTGACAATTGTGGTCTACACTGAAAGAGCATTATGTGAGTTATGAGCTCCGGCTTAGGTGGAGCTAATTTAAACAAGAAGGTTCAACCAATTCTTAGATAAGCAATCATCCATTCACACAACTAGAATTTGTGGAGATGGTCATATCAAACATCACATGATTTACCACTTTAGCTTTTGAAACTGGGAAAAAAACATGCTGAAAAGAAATAAACAGCTCTTTTTCCCTCTCTCTCTCTCTCTCTCTCTTTTTTTTTTAATGAATGTAATAACAGAAGAGTAATGAGGTTGGAAAACAGATGTGGACAAAAGGAAAGCGCATGCTACAGTGTGGCCCACACAATCTGGAAAGGAATGATAAAAAAAAAAAAAAACAAACTTTACAAGCTGTTCTGAGTCTTGAATTAAAAGAAGTAATCAAGCAAGGCTGACTTATAAAGGGTCAGGGGGTAGCATCCTGCAGCAGAGAATAAGCAGAACTCCTTTTCCTTAACTGTCCCCTGCCCTGTTAAGTACGGGAAGGAGGATTTTTCCTGGGTAGCAGCCTCTCTGAACATATTCTTAATTCAGTGTTTAATAACTGCCATGTAACCTCCTTTCCCTGCCCACCCGCTCCCCAGGGAGGTACTTCCCTAATGGGTTGGCTCTTTTTAGTCTGGTTTTAGTCTCTGGCTCTTTATATTCTGACGGGGGCACCACAGTCTCTTTCTATGACTTCCAGGCAAAATGTGTCAAATTAGATAAATGTGTTCGATGCTGGTTTGGGAGAGCTCTCATTCTCTAAGTGATGTCTTCCCACACCCTTTTCACCACGTTTGCCTCCTAGAGTCAGTTGGAATGTGTATAACAAAAGAACCCTAACTTGAGAGTGTCTAAATCCTCAAAGAGAGGTTTGTTGTTGCTGTTTAACTTAACAGTACACAATGCAGCAGAGCAACATCCAGAGGCAAATGCAGCATCTTGGTAAAAGGAAGATAAAGCCTTGTCCTGTTTCCAAGGAGATTAACCACCCAGAGATCATTTTCTCGAGTTCCTACGGGCACTGTTATTAATGGTGTTATATGGCAGAATTGTCAGACCCTGGTCAGTTTACCAAACTACGCTAGTCTGCACAAAGTGTCTCTCGAAGTGGCACTGTGAGAAAGCAGTCTGCTGCAGTTGTCTGCCTTGGCCTCTGAAAGCTTTCAAACTCAACTACTGAAGTCCAGCCAGCATCTAATTTTACCCGTGAGTTCCAGGAGAGAGTAAAGCTGGTGGGAAGATTACAGAGTTCCTTGAAGCTCTGACCTACAACAGGAAGAGAGTTGTCAGCCTTCATGTCTCTCACCCTAAATCCCAAGGCAAACAACAGTGGCAGGGCATTTTATAACACGTTCCCATTGTAAAATTGCATATTTCAGAAACATGACGCTGGCTCCCTCATTTTCCATAGACTTCGTGTCAGTATACACAGATGACCTTAAAATGAATATTTTTTTTACTTTAGCTTTTCAATTCCAATTTGTCTAACGTACTTGGGCTTCTTTGGGTTTTCTTGTAAAACTGTGGAAATCTACTGTTTTCAAATAGGCTAATGCCTCTACACATTCAACTCTGATCACTTCATTAATGTCCTGGGAATTTCTGGTACTGTTAGTGTGAAATACCACAGGGATTTGAGAGTTTTGGGGGCATTCTGAGCTTACTATAAACAGAGTGGAAAGATAGAGCTTTGAAGTTAAGTCTTGGCTTTGATGTACAGTAGTAACTTGGGCAAGTTGCTTAATATCTCCCATATTTATCTGTAAAATGGGTATAATAATACCTACCTTAAAGGGTTATTGAGAGGATTAGTGACAACCTATGTCAAGCGACTTGCACCGTGCTAACGCAGCAGTTCAATGGATAGTAGTGATTGCCAGTCCAAAGTGAAAGAAAGCAAACCCATAGTTGAATTCAGTAAAGATGCCGCAGAGGACACCCTCTAGGGAAAAAGATGACCTCAGGTGCCCTTAAAAGCACTAGGAGGATCAGCCAACAGGAGAAGTGATAGCAAGTGTCTGGTGTCTAGGGAGATCTCCAATATGATTGTCCTAGGCCAGTCATGATGGACAACTGCCCATTTTAAGGCTAGTTCCCTCAGAAAGAATATGAGCCTCTTCTTGGAGGTAGGCTGATGAAAGGGAGAAAAAACAAAAACAAGAAAACCAGCTCCCATGAGTGGAAAATTTAAATGGCTTCATTAAAACTCTTATACTGACCAGCCTGCTTTCTGGAGTAGCAGTTCACAGAATAGCCAGTAACCTAAGAATGGACCAGACTTAGGCACCCTCAGCTTCTCCAGTGTTAAACAGGTGATCTGTTGTCCTTGACCCCTATGGATAGGAGCTGACAATTTCTGTGCTATTAAAGTCAGAGCTGGACTCTAATAAGAACAAAGCACAAACCATACTAGAACACTGACTGTAACTCTAGGTCATAAACTGGCTGAATTTCAGTGTTCTCAAATTCTATGTGCCCTTGGAAAGAGAGATCAACACAGATTAGTTATACTCACTACTCTCAGTCTCTTCCAAAATAAAAAGGTAAATAAAAAGTAAAGATTATACTACTATTTACTAAGCAACTACACAGTAGCAGGTACTACCACTAATGCCACTCTTTTGTCTACTAGAAGGAAATATTTTAGAAGGGGCTCAGATAATAGAAAGCTCCTTTAGTATCCAATATAAAATAACAAATTTAGTCCTGATATTTAAATAAGCTGTTTAGGAGAGAAACGCAGTGTATATTTAGACCCTTGGGTTTAAGAAGGAAACTCATCTTTTAATCAGAAATGAAATAAGAATCCCCAAGAGCTCAAGGCTCACCAGAACATCTGTCAGTTTAGAATGGATTAATAAAATTAAGAGGTATGGTAAAATCTTATCTAGGGGGAATTACAAATACAAATCCATATGCTGGAATGGGATGGAAGAGTCAGTTGTCAATATTTAGCTCATGTTCTGTGATTCTTTTATCGAGCAACACCTGGCTTCCCAAATAAGCCATAGAGTGTATACTAGTCTCTGTTATATTAGATGAATCTATTAAAATTATTACCAATAAATTCCTTGTTTAGAAAATCATGGCATGAGTGAGCATCATCCTACTTACTTAATCCATTTTTTATTGTGATCAAGGGGAAGAAGCTAACATTTATTAAGTGTCTATTTGGTGCAGGCACTCTAAATGTTACTTCATTTAATTCATCCAATGGTACCATGAACAAAGCATGATTACCTGCATTCTACAGAGGTTCAGTTGGTGAAGTAATTTGTCTAAGGTCAGCAGCCAGTAAGGAAATAGCAGACCCAGCATTCAAACCCAGATAAGCCTTCCGCTAAAATTTGTGGGTTTTTTTTTAAAGATTTATTTATTTATTTGAGAGAGAGGTAGGTGAAGGGACATTGGGAGAGGGAGCAAGAATCCAAGCAGACTCCATGCTGAGTGTGGAGCCCAACATGGGGCTGATCTTATGAACCTGAGGTCACGACCTTGACCAAGGCCAAGAATCAGACACCTATCCAACTGCACCACCCAGGCACCCCTAAAATTTGTGTTCTTTTGACCATACCACACGACCTCTTGGGAATCATGCTATGTATTATATTGGCTATCTGGAGGCAAGAAGTTATAACTCCTTTCCACAATGAGTTTGAAGTCTGAGCAAAAGATACTCAAGGTTTATAAAGGCAGCATGAGGCAAAACATGATGAGTGCCACATGAGAACAGTGATTATTAAAGGCATGGACGGACATTCAGAACTCTCTGAATCTCTGACTAGATTCTGACTAGAATGATCAGGAAAGGCTAGAAGGAGGAGTCGTATTTGATCTAAACCAGGAAGGATGAGCCAGAATTCTAGGTGGCTAAAGAGAAGTATATGAAGGGACAGTGATGACAGAAGGATTGCTCAGAGGAAGGGGATGGTGTATACAAAAATATGAAAGTGGGAAGACAGAAGGCATGCTCCAGAGATGATAAATAATTAAATCTGACACAAGCAAAGGGTTTGCCTAAGGAAGGAGTGGTAGGTAACAAAAAAGGTCGGTTTGAACCAAAATGAAAATGGGAATAAACTGCCTTCAGCTTATTATTATGTATGCCAGGCACTGCGCTGGGTCAGTTCATGGAAACTGATTAGAAGAAGAAAGCATTTATTTATTTATTACATTTATTACATTTATTTATTATTTATTACAGAACAGAATCATGTTTTAAATTATTTGATTGCTCCTATGTTCCATGTCATGTTTCTCCCAGAGCATTAAACAAGAAATTAATGAATTTGGATTTCTCTTATTTGAAGGTGGCAACACTTTGTTAAAGTCTTTGGGGAGGAAAATATTTTGACATGGCCAAAATATTTGTTATCTTGGGATAAAGACTCTCCTGGGGCCACTGAAGTATTTCATTCAAAGGAAGGTGACTTGGTAAAAAGTATTCTTGAAGGAATGACTGAGGACATGGGTTGAATGCCAGAGTTCTGCCCTTTGTCAGCAATGTGATCTTAGAGGAATTTCTTTTGCTGACCTTCATCGGTAAGATGGCGATGACAACACCTACCCACAGGTTTGTTTTCAAAAAGATAAAATGTGGGTGGAAATGCTCTACAAGTATAAAGCATACTTTAAATTTTTAAAAAATCCCAAATTTTTCATTTGGTAGAGAAAATATCTTAAACTTGAGTCTACCCCCAGGAAGGCTCAGAGACATACTTATGTGCAATAATAAGGTCCATTCAGGTTTCTCAGTCCATCCCATTGAGGTTGAGGCTGAGTAACTTATTTTGGTTTCTTGTGCCATGAGATACAAACAATCTTAAAATCCTTATGTCCCTTCTGAAATGGTTATTTTTGGGTAGCTCTGTCTCTCGTTCACTGGTATATCCTACTTATCCCCTTTGGCCCCAAGACTCAATGGTTTAAAAGGCAAGAAGTGGACATCAACTTTGGTTACACAGCACTTCATAGGCAAAGTCATTACATTTTTAAAAATCAACAAAAAAGAAACTACCTCTTGATTTGAAGATATAAGACTGATGACGCCATGTAGTCTGGTCCAACTCAGGGTCACTTTGAAGGCACTTTGAAATATGGTACTTTCATGTTAAAAAGGAAGCCTCAACTATACAATGATCCATTGGCTCCCTTATCCTATGACTACCAATAGAGGCTGGCAGGAGATAGAAATCATTTACTAACTGCAAAAAGTAAAGATCAAAGTTGGAAAATAAATATGATATACTTGTGACTTGGAGTTTCAGAAAATAATCTCTCAGTTTGATGACTCACTTTTTAGGGGAAAAAGGATGGCGTGGCATCTCCTATCCCCAGAGTCTAGAAGCAAAATTGCATAGAGTTGGCAAGAAAACCTTTAATGCCTCAAACTCCCTTAGAGTCAAACCCCATCCACTTAGTAATTTATTAGGTGTTACTTACTGAACATCTAAACAATTGCCAGGAGCTTACTACAAAAACATAGTCCAGGGAAAACAAATCTGTGGTAAGGTTCTCCACATGAGGAGCTCTATCAGGAAACCATTATTCCCTAAACCCTACACACAGCATAATTGAGCAAAAAATGTTTATAAAAGTATTTCAGAGAATGAGTACTCTGATGAAAAAAACTTCACTCAAAACATACACCACACTTAAGCCAACTACTGAGATAGACATACACAGCCAAATCTCTTCTAATTTCAGGACTCACACCAAGACCACAGGGTGCAAGGATGTGTCCATTGTAGTTCCAGAAGGGTATGAAGACTTATGGGTACTGATGACATTCACCAGTGTCTGCCCATTGGTTGTCACCACTGGTTTCCCATGATGCTTTCTAGACATTGTCAAACTAACAAGGAATTTAGCAAAGCAAAATGTGGAAAACGAAAGAAAGTATATCATGGAGGCAGTTATGAGGGAAAGAAACTTGTGTGCAATCATCTAAGCTCTCTTCTTACCTTATCAGACGACCCTGAGATGAATAGTTACCTCTTGGGCTTTGTTTTTATTCTTTGGAAAATCAGAAATGTGATTAGCTGGGAAGGGTATTTCTGACAAGCACCAGGGAAAGGAAAACTTTGGTATTTTCATCCAACTCTGGGGTAGAGATGAGGATGGAGAATCTGTTCCAATCTCCGGTGGCTTCGAACAGAACAAAATCTGAAACTTCAATAAGTCATTGTGCACTTTCTGTGACAATTACAGCTCTTTGAAAACCTCCTCTAGTGCCTTCAGAACAAATTTAGATTAATGAAGCCAAACAGAGGCCCAAAGAGGAAGGTACTAAAAAGAGAAAGGGGGATAACACACAGGGCTGTTTCAGTGTAAGCAGGCAATACCAGAAATCTTAAATCTTAAAAAGGAAAAGCTAAAATATTCTAATTGAAGACTGGGATGAATTTATGGTTGATTTTTCTAGGTAGAAAATCACCAGTGGTGTTACAGCACTGTTGTTGGTAAGTATGCAAGACCTTTCCAGCAACCTAATACCAGACTTATTTTCTAATCTTACCAAATACTTGATGAAACATTTTAGAAAAACAGGAAAACCTAGGGCAACGGAGAGATAAAAGCTCAAGGAAAAGACAATTGAGGAATAAACTAAGAAAGTAATTTTACTTTCTAAACCAGCAAGCCTTATATTAAGTGAAGAAATGCACTTGTCATGGTTTTTAAAGCAATCTGAAAGTAAGTCTTTTGAATAGTACTATGTGAGGCCTCTGCTGCTCACAGAGGACACTATGAGTGTCCTTACTATGAGTAAGGCAGTAATGGACCAACAGGGTTAAATCTCTTCAAGGTTTGGAATGGAAAACAAACATCCACTTAACATGTATAGGAACTGTTTTCTAATAATACCTAAGGAAGGGTCTGGATCTTGGGGTTGTCTCCATGCTGATTGAGGAATATACGGTCACAACTGGGGTTTTAAATAAGGTGGCAGTGGGCCTGATGTAGAAGAAAGGCCAAAGGATTTAGGTCCTGTGGGTATTATCCTAAGGCTCTTCTCCAGTTTTCCTTTTATATATAAATAGGATGAGAGTTCTGGTCAATTGTGAAGTTAGGGTAAAAAAAGAAATCACTGTATCTTTCTGAGCTTCAGTTTTCCCACATGTAAACAGAGGAGACTGCACTAGAATATATAATTACTCATATCTAAAGTCCCTTCTGACTAAAATTACATGACAAAGTTAGAAGAGCCAGCCTCCCCTCCCCCCCCCCCCCCCGCCCCAACAAAAACAAACAACAACAAAAACACTTCTAAACGTCTGCCCTGCAGGTGAGTAGAACATGAGGATGGGCCTATATGAAGCACTGGCCCAGAGGTATCCATCACTCATCATCCCCTTTACTTTGCCCTTCCATCCTGGGTGTGACAGGCTACAAGTGATGGAGCTGATGTCCCCTCCTCCAAACTCCAATTCCAGAGTGTGATGAGGACACTGCAACTGTTGAAACCACAGCAGTCATAATAATGAAAATGTACATGATAGTGATAATGTCAATGTACGCCATTATGAAAGATGATACTAGCTAACATCACTGAGCCCTTCCTTCTCCAGGCCCAGGCACCATGTTACACATATTTACTCAGTCAGGCCTTCCAATAACCCTACAGGAACTTAACATTGATATTATCTCCATTTTGCAGATAAACTGAGGCTGAGACACAGAGCAGTTGGGCAGGCCTTAAGAGCTAATGGTAGAGCAATGAATCACTGGACAGCCAAAGTCCACGGAGGAGGGTGTCCACAGGGCTCCCAAATAGTACAGCAGCTGACTGTGAGCCAAGAGACAGACTCGGCCATGGGCTCTGCACCACTGCCGAGGCGGGTCCATTTCTTCATCTATCAGATGATGCCAGAGGAGGAGATAACCTTTGAGGTCCTTTTCAGCTTTGACATTCTCCATGAGAGACCATGTTCCATAAGGACTCAGCAACTGTTTGATTCCCAGGCTTTTTTTTTTTTTTTTCCAGTTCTTCATTTCTATTTTAAAAAATTGCATGTTCCCGTGGCCCTGGAATGCCTGCCTCCGGCCCCTCTGGAGCCCTGGGTTATGTGAAAGCAGCCGTGCCAAGCTGGCCCATGGGCGGGGCTGAGCCTTCCTGGCCGGCCTGTGACATGTTCCTGACGTACTGTGTGGTCAAGGAGCTGGAACTGGGGGGGTCGGGGGGGCGGCTGAATGAGGGCCAAGCCTTGCACTTCAGCTTCCTGACCTGGCAGCCATTCAGAGAGACCCCGCTAAGTGCTATTTCCTAAATACACTCTCTTTTCATAACAATCTTACCACATTGCTTTCCTTTACAAGCGCTCTTAAAAAAGGGAACTGGACTCCTTCTGGTTAATCTACACAGACTACATTTGGAAACCATCAGAAACTGAACTCTAAACAAAACGTTATTAATGCGTTGTAATCTGCCCTCTATGTTGCAGATGAAAAGAAAATGTTTTATAGTTTCAGAGCATACGTTTTAATTGCCTTTTAAGAGTGCATATACTTTTAGTACTTAGTGTTATAAAACTGTAGTATCTGTTTCTTGATAACTGTTGAGTGATCTCAGCTATTTTTATTAGTTTTTTTCCTTATCCTTTCCTCCTAAACTGCCACCCATGCAAAGTTCCTTTAGATCCAGCTTGATATAGGACTCACATATTTGAGATCTTCATTATAAATAGCTTCTTAACAACCTCCACCTCACTATAAAACACTTGTTCCTGAAAATGAGTTCTATAAACAAAGATGGAGTGGGTGGCTTTGTCTAATAATCCAGTATAGCTGGGAACCTAGCAGTCTAGCCTTTTCCCACTTGCTATGGCTTTTTTATAGGGGCCAGATGACCTACAGAGATCTGATGCTCTGCTACTTTTCTCAACTGTACAGCTTTGTCCCAAGGGACTAACATATCAGTCATCAACCCAGAGGTTTCAAGGGCAGACTCTCGGACACACCAGGATCCAGTCTTCTTTTCAGCGAGGAATCTAAAATCTATTAGCATCAGGCCAAAGTTACCAGAGGGACTGGACTCTCCTGGAGCCTGTCACTAGGCCAACAACCCCCTGAACAGCCAGGTCCCTGACAGTCTGCAGGGGCTGAGGCCTCCTCGGCTCACCTTCCAGCTGGGCAAGTAGTACCCAGCTTCAATGATATAAGGCTGAATCACAGACTTACAGGAAATGAAGTGACCTTTCGAGTTAAGAGTCTTTAGAGGCAGGGGCAAAGGATGAGGGTGTCTGGTGATCTGAATTCCTGGCTGGGAGGAAATAGGAGCATTGGGCACTGGCATCCTTGAGTAGTCAAACACTAAGCCACAAATGATAAAACCTTCTCAGGTAAATCATTCAATGTAGGAGAATGTTCAAAAAAAAAAAAAAAAAAAACCCAAAATATCATAGATTCCCCAGGCCAGAAGGGCCCACAGAGATGATGTGGTCCATCACTCATTTTCAGGTGAGGAAACAGAAGTTGAAAGGGGCAGTAACTTGGCCAAGGTTTCACAGCTTAGGTGAGCTTAGGAGCCTGGTCTCTCGCTCTCTGACCTGGTGCTCCATCATCTACAGGACACCCATCAGTAGGTAAAGGAAGCATCACTATGAGTGATTCCATTTAGTTGTCAGAAAAGGAGAGCTTGTGCCCTTTAATTCCAGTTCCTTTTCAGAGATAGTTATCTTCCTTATCTCAAACATTAACTCAGTGTTTCGTATGGTGTCTCCAGTGCTTCACTAATGCCTTCATGACTCACTGGCTATTATGGCCTGATACAGCACACAGTGGCGCTTGGTTATAACCTTGGTTTCTGAAGCAATTTTTATGAAAAACAAGCCTTCTTCTCAGCCCCCTTCCCATCAAAACTTACACGATATATTGAGAATTCTCCCAATGGCTTAGCGGGCCCTATTTCCAAAATGCATCAGAATTTACACTATGGGAAGGAGCAGCTGTTCACACATCTCCTTCTCAACTTTAAAGTTATCAAAACTTGTATTTTAAGTTGGGTTTTCTTCCCTCCTCTGCTTTTGGTAATTTTTTTTTTTTTTTTTTGGTAATTTTTTTACTTCATATATGTGCCGAGAAGGAGAAATGAACTAGGGACACTGAAGTCATCTTACTACATTCAGACGACCATGAGGCAAAGCTCTCTACTGGGCCCAGGGTATGAACTTTCTAAAACACCCCAAACACACAGAAAAGACCTTTCATATAGAAAAATAAGGCCTTCCGTAACCTCTAGTTCTACAATGGTTGCTATTATTTAGTACTTTGTTTTTGGATCCTCTTCAAATCACTGATTCAACTTGATTTCTGATCCTTAATATTTGGGGCAGGTGACATTTGAGCACCCTAAGAAATCAGCTGAAAAGAAAGCTTTAAAAAGTTGGGTCATGACATTGTTGTCTTCTGTGGGTCTATCGGCTAGATATAGCAAGTCTGTCTCACTTTCAATAGATCACAGATTAAGGAGTGGTAATTACAAAAATATCAGGCAGAGAATAGCGAAATACCCCTGAAAATAACTCCTTTTACCACTATTTTAAAGCCACCTCTTAAAGAATTATCTTCTGAGACAACTGAAGCAACATGAGAGAGTTTTCTCTTATGTTAAGGGAAAGGCTTGTCATTCGGTAGCTTTTGTATTAATCAGTGCTCCTACAACAAACGGTTTCTTTGGCCAGGGACACAATTCTATGTTGGGATATGAGAGTCCCTCTCTGCTGCTCAGATGTCCTTGAGATTTCAGCAATACACTTCTTGGGTGTTTCATGACCTTTTGTGCTAGAAAATAAGCCTTTGGAGGATTAAAATTAGCTTTTCTCATCCTAGTTTAAGGAGTGCTCTGCCCTGGGAACATTTAAAAAAAAAAAAAAAAAGAAAGAAAGACAAAAAATTAAAGCCCCGGTCCTGAGCCAAATACCCAGTCTAGTGGTACTGATAATGCTCTCAAGGTTCTTATTTTAAATACAAATTTTTTGAGAGAGAGGGGGAAACAAACCATAGGAGATTCTTAACGATAGAGAAAAACTGAGGGTTGATGGAAGGGAGGTGGGCAGGGGATGGGACAGATAGGTGATGGGTATTAAGGAGGGCACTTTTTGTAATGAGCACTGGGTATTCTATGTAAGTGATGAATCACTAAATTCTACTCTTGAAATCAATGCACTGTATGTTCACTAACTAGAATTTAAATAAAAATCTGAAAATGAAAATAAAAATAAAAATGAATTTTGGGCAGCCTGGGTGGCTCAGTGGTTTAGTGCTGACTTCAGCCCAGGGTGTGATCCTGGAGACCCAGGATCGAGTCCCACGTCAGGCTCCCTGCATGGAGCCTGCTTCTCCCTCTGCCTGTATCTCTGCACCACCGCCCCACCCCCCCGCCGTGTCTCTCATGAATAAATAAATAAAATCTTTTAAAAAAATGAATTTTTGCAGGAGTAGCCTAAAAAATAGGAAAAGAACATGCATGAATTTAAACAAGTTCTCCTCTTTAAGATCAGAGAAGAATGAAATTTTATGCCACAGGTATTTGAGAGTATACTACTACTTCAAACTATTCCAAGTGGTTTGAAATATTAAAAGTGAATATACTGCCTCAAACTTCTTGACCTATAGATCGAAAGTCATCACTCACCTTGTCCTATGTATCCTAATATGGACTAAATACAATACTCAATGAAGTCCTGGTATCATATGCATTAAAGGCCTTAAAATCAGGCTATCAGAATTGATCATCTGCCACAAAATTGGCTAGATACATTTCCATGTGTTGCTCCTGGTATGACAGCTGAGGGACTCAGGTCACTGCTACTTCTTCCCTGCTGAGGACACACAAAGTGGGCGAATTCTCACCATATGGCCTTTGCCCTCTGATTTTCTATCTTACCTGTTCTCCCTAGGCCCAAGGCTCTGTGGGAATTCATGCCATTATCTTTGTTGATTTCTTTGGAAGGTCCTGGTGGGATAGGCTGCAATCATTGAATGGAGTGGTTCTTTAAATTTCCATTAAAAAAACAACAACAAACAAACAAAACAGAACAGTAGTATCAGCCATAACTTGAAAATCTATTCCTGGGATGCCTGGATGTCTCAGCAGTTGAGCATCTGCCTTCGGCTCATGTCCTGATCCCAGGATCTGGGATCACGCCCCGCATCGGGCTCCTTGCAAGGGGCCTGCTTTTCCTTCTGCCTGTGTCTCTGCCTCTCTATCTTTCTGTGTCTCTCATGACTAAATGGATAAAATCTTTCGAAAAAAAAGGAAAATCTATTCCTTTACTTCTGTACAACATAGAGAAAAATTGTATTAAATCATCCAATCCAACTCAAAAGCAAAACCAGGCCTGAAGTGCTTCAATTTTTGGGCTCAAATAGGCACCATCCATGATAGGTATGAAGAGATGGGATCAGAAGAAGTTCCCTTGGCTGTATTCATGGGGAAGGATTCAAGAAGTGCTCAGAAAGGCAAAAAGCTCTCCAAAAGAAGCTAATTCAAAAGAGATTTCCAAGTCAACATCCAAACCAAAGAGATGTGGAAAATTTCAGAAAAGCATCCTAACAAAATATCCCAACAAAGTACCCTAACTCCTTTTTGCAAACGCGCAACTGGTAGGAGCAAAGTTCCAATGTGACAGCCTTTTAAAGCAGCAAGTTGCAACCACAAGTGTGGTTGCTCTTCCAACATTATTATTATTATTTTAAATTATGGGTGGGTAGGGAAGCAAACTTAAGGGGACTGCCAGAGTTTACAAGTCCTAAGGCCTGGGAGGTAAGATACATGGAACCCAGAAGTGGGGGCCTCGTGGTAGAGAGAAGAAATCTAACCTTATTACCCAAGGTGGCTAAGATCTCTGGCCACTCGTCAGGCAGAGTATACGGCTCTATATTTGCAAAAACTGTTCAATAAAATTTTACTGGCAAGGCAAAAGAAGAAACATCTGCTCTAGTCAAGAGCATCTGTGGTCAGCAATAAGGCAGCTGGCACAGGGTCAATGCTGCTCTTGCTAGTAGGTGGTATTGTGGTCACCAGTAATTACTTTGGAGAATTTCATGGAGTCAAGGATAACTAAATGGACAAAGAACATTTTATTTTACTTTCTATCTTTAGCCCAGGAGCAAAAATTGTGACATGTTGTACAGAATTCAGAAGCCCAATGCAATTGATATTTTTTCATGGCAGAACTTTTTACCTCAAAGACTGGAAACCCTTAAATGTAAGTATTTCAAACAATATGTTCTTGACAAGTGACCTCTCCACTCATTATTTCTGATTGAACAGTTCCTGTAGATTGCATTAGTCTTTAAGTGTTTCCTTCTGAAAGATATATTATAGACTACCATAAAGAAAATGTGAAAATTATATTTAGCAAATCAATAAATGGTGCAAGTTTTTAAGAACCTCATCTTTATCAAATCTGTGTGATATCTTCAAAGTTAAATACCTCTACATTGAATGAGAATCTGGAATGTAAATAAAAATCTGTTCAATGCATGCAGTTGTGATAATTTCTCATGGAATGACGAATGTCAGAAAGTAGCAGTTAAATTAATATACACTGTACTTAAAAAATTAAACACTTGGGAAATAACCTTTTGAGCCACTGGAAAATGACAAAGTCTAAGATATTTCAATCAAGTTAATTTCAGTACCCAAGTAATGCATTTTTCCCACCAGGAACTCAATGAAAAAACAAATTAACCAAAATGGGTCTCCAAATGATGGGATAACATCAGGCTCACAGAGAACTTCATGACTGCTTGTCAGTTAGGTTATTCTACACACATACACTCAAAAGCAAAACTGGCCGCATTCATTTTAAATCATGTCAAGGCTGAATGGTTGATATTATATTAAAATGAAAGCATGACTTGCATTTCAAAGAGGAAAAGGAAATTCTCTTACGAACTAAGAGAGCTGACCTGAAACAATTGGTATAATTCAGGTACACAGGCTCCAATGAATGAGGCCATGCCAGGTAAGCCAGGCCCATGTGTTACTGGATATGTTACCTCTAGCCTATCCTTTGACCACTGGGGGCTCCTAGAATATCTTTTGAATAGTTTTGGAAGTGGAGGGAGAGACTCAGGGACTAATTTCAATCTCTTTTAACCTATTCTGACTCAACCATCTCCAGAAGGCCACCTTAGATTCAAGTCTGGGGTCATGTTAGGTAGAGGGCTCTCCCACAACAGGGTAAGAATCCCTGGTCAGGTGAACTATGGGTGTGAGAAGGCCGGTAATCTAAATATCAGCTCTCTCTGGCACTGTGCAACCTTGGGTAGCTCACCTGAACCCTCAGAACTTCACGTTTTTTTTCACAGGTCGGAGGAGAAGGCCTTCCAGGTTTAACATTATATCAAGTCTCTAGGCCCTAACGACCTGCCCCATCAGCTCCATAACACTCATGACTTTGTACTAGGCAGTAAGTGGTACCTAATAATCTCTTGTTGCTTCTTCTTTCAATGAGACCTCACTACCATTAAAAAGAAGTACTAAATTTAGGAATTGCTTTTTTATGACAGTCCAACATCTCATATTGTTACATTAAAGCCTACCATCTGAAACCACTGAACAGCAGGCCAAGAAGTACTTTCTATAACTTTGATTTGTACATACAAATTTTCTACCAGAGAGAAAAACTGATTGACAGTAGATTGACAACTCTTCCACCTTTAAAAGAAACACTTGTATACAGATCAATAATTTGCTTAAATATTGCCTAAAGAGTAAGAATACCCTCTGAATTTTACCTATTGTTATTCTTTTTTTAAAGAATTTATTTATTTATTTATTTATTTATTTATTTATTTATTTATTTGACAGAGAAAGAGCATAAGCAGGCAGTGTGACAGGCAGAGGGAGAGGGAGAAGCAGACTCTCTGCTGAGCAGGGAGCCTGATGTGGAGCTCAATCCCAGGACCTTGGGGTTATAAACTGAGCTGAAGACAGAGGCTCGACCGCCTGAGCCACGCAGGCGCCCGTTATTCTTTTATGACATATATTTTTGCCAACTTCTAGTCACCCTGTTTCCAACTCATGTCTTTGCTTGTAATATTTCCATAGACTGAATGGACTTTCCTTATTGGTTGTTGCTGTTTTTTTTTAACCTATTGAAAACTTACTTCTGTGTCTTTTAAAGACACGACCTTCCAAAAAACTGACAAAACAAATCTTGACATATCAAATGACGGAACAGTATGCACCCATTATATGAGATTATAAGTGAATTTCTCATGAGTCTGTTGGAAGAAATTGGGATTAGTTTGTGAATGCAGTGAGAGAGACAATAATCTTAGAGGACTACGATCAACACTATTCCTTGTACTCAACTTCGGCTCAGAGAAAGTGGGATAGACCTTTTTGCAAAAAGCAGGCCTATTTACTTTCTCTTCTCTTCCATTATTAGCATAAAGAGATGGCTGAGTTGTTGTGTGTGTTCTAAATTGTGGCACGAGATGACAAGTAGGGAACAACAGAGCCAAAGGGGGGATTTGGGTGCTGGCTCTTCACACACACACACACACACACACACACACACACACACGCTGGTTCGCTGGCTTTGCCACTTGCTCCTATAAATCAGTAATGATAACAGATTCTTCACTGGCTTTTGGAATCACTTTTTCAGACAGACCAACCTGGAATGTCAAATCTACTGCTTCAGCATGTCTACTGTATGGAGGGTCCCTCAAAGCAAGACTCATTGTATTGTAATTTGGGGGTGGATTCTTTTAAAGGGTGAGAGATGGGGAGTGAGAGGGGAGGGGAGAGAGCAGACGGTTTCTCATAGCAAGAATTCTCTCATGCCCGAAGGAAAATACCCAAGTAAGAGTGGCATTTTGAAAACTAATCAAATGTCTAACCTATTTTTGCCCTTGAATTCATCAAAATCAAAAACAACATTCTACCTCTTTAGATTGCTTCTTTTGGGGGAAGGTTTTAGTTAAGATATACTTCAGTGTGTTTAAGGCTAGTTGAAAAGAAATGAGCCCTTTAGTCTTACGGCTCCCTGCTGCGGGTAAATAAATTTGGTCTGCTCAATAAGATAAGGTTGGTTCAGACTTCTTAGGGTATGTGTGCTAAGTTTTAATGAGCATCAGCTACAACTCATTACTTTTTAATATCATGGTAGAGTAGGAAAAATAAGGACTTTGGAGTTGGAGAAACCCAGGTCCAAACCCTGTCCTTATCAGCTATCTTCTCTTAGGTCAGTTCTCTTACTTGTGAAATAAAAATATTATTTTTGAGGATAGGAAATTATGTATATAAAGTGACAATCATGGAGTCCATATTCAATAAATGGTAGCTTCTGCTATGACTATTATTTTATTTTTTATGACTATTATTTTTAAATTATTATTATTATTATTATTATTATTATTATTATTATTTTTGAGATGGCATGGTTACACTTCCCAGGCACTCAAAGGTGTTGGCATGCTTCCTACTCTAAAGTACTGGTCAGCAGGACAATGTAACAACCCCCCATCAACATAGTATTATCTTATACATATTTAATACTCAAATGTAAGACTTTTAGTCCTGTAAACTTCCAACACAACAGCTATGGTTTCACATACCTGAGTGTTCTTTTAAAAAAATATATTCACATTTAAAAGGTCAAGTTGTAAAGCCATTTGATTAAAATAGTAATGAAAGAGTAAACATTAACTCACAATTTCTCCTTTGGTCTTTACTATGCCAAGTGGTACCACCTCCAGAATAAGTTGCACCTTAAGACATTTTAAGATTATCTTGATTAAAATCTTTAAGTCCTTAATTTTAAGTAGGGAAAACCTAATCTCCAAAAGCCAAGTTTAATACTTTTAGCATGATCTAGATCTTAACAGTAGCAAGTTATCCTCTGTTACTCCTAAAAGATTAACACGTTGAAACATGATCACCCAAAGTAAATGAAGTTCCCTTATTATATTAATTTCAGAGCCACGGATAAAATGCAAATAATTAACATTAGAAAGGAAGAATTGCTCATCATTAGGCTACTGTCATGACCAAAAGCATCCTAAGTCATAGAAAGCTTGTCTCTGGAATTTCAACAGTTTTCTCCAAGGTGTCAGAGCTATCTGTTAGGAGCCTGGCACGGTGAATTAAAAAACAAAACAAAGCAAACAAATGACCCCCTTCCCTGCCCTAATTTGTATGGCTTTCTTCTTGAGCACATAACTGTCCTTCATGGTGATGCTGTTCAAGCTGGTATGTCTGATGAGGGAATTTGTTGTAAGCCAAGCTCAAGAAGGATTGTTGGTGTCCGTTAATTCCTCCCTATAATATGGTAACCTGCTATTTTATTCACTCTTGCTTTTGCTTTTCAAAAAGAAGCTCAAGAAAGCAGTACCTGATCTTCCCATAAGAAGTGTAGACCCAACCTATCTGCCATACATAGGAAAAAATGCCACAGAAATATGCTATATTGCTTTTATTTTTAAAAATATCCACTAATAAATTTAAAAATCTGAAGCATCCAAGCATTTGGATTTCTTATTTGTTTGCCTGGACGATCTGTAATATCCATTTCGATTTTTGCTATTTCTAGCCATGCAGCCATCACCGGAGCTGGCCTCAGGGCCCTGAGAGGAAATCTGGCTTCCACCTCTGGGACACACGTTCCAGTGCTTATGTCTGACTGACCCTGCCAATCACCCCTCCCAGAAGCCACAAGCCTGGCTTACAATAACAGAGTATATCAAAGAGGACAGGAAAGAAAACAAGACAGTGGCAGGGTCAGCGGAGGATAAGAAGATGGTGAAGATGCCCTATGGAAACCAGGAAGTGTGGAACCATATTCTAATAGTGTCAAATGCGTTTCTCAGAAAAGGCAACGTCATAAATGCACAAGACCTTAACTGCCCAAGTCAGTTCTGCACTACTGTAAAATCACCATCAGAAGTAACTAGGAGAGCAGATTATCTTGTTTGAAAGAACTTGTCAAGAAGAAAGACTCTTGTTCATACGAACTTATTACAGCTCATATGCGTCCACCAACTCAAAGTGTTCATTTTAAGTGTATAACTGATCTCTGATCATCCATGTCCAGTAATTGGCTTCACTCTAGCCATCCAAGTCAAGGGCAGTGATAATTCATTAGAATTAAGCTTCTTGATTCCATATATAAATATGCCAATCCATTTGGCATTCTGATCATAGATTTGGCAAATTAAAATGGCATAGAGAGTAGAACAGAAAAGTGGGTAAGTGCTGGGCAGTGGGGATGAGAGGCAGTTGTCTATACTCAGCCTAGGTTTGAATCTTGACTCTGCCATTTATGGACTGTATGATCTTGGGAAAGTTCTGGGGTTTCTCTGAATCTCAGGCTTGAGGAGAATTATTATAAGGACTCACTGTCCCGACAGATGGTAGACTTTCACTATACGTTAACTTATCAGTAGAGACAGCTGTGTAAAAATGAAACATAACTTTTATTGGCTTTTTGAGGTGCCAAATAAAGGCCACCCTCTTAGCCCTGGCATCGTCAGTCTACTGTTAGTCCCAATCTACCCCTTCAGACTTCTCACATCTACTCTCCAACTCTCCTGCCTTGACTCCTTTGTTTGTGCCGTTGCTCTGCATAAAATCACCTTGAGGATCACCTTTAAAGATTCAAGCCTACCTTCCCTCAAAGTTACTTCAAATGATACCTTCTTCAAAAAGCTTCATTTTCCACCCCTCACCCCCAGCTAAATTACTCATAATACTTTGTGACCTTCTGACAACTGACTGTTTCATGCTATCTATGATAGCCTTCTATACACAAACATACCTTGGAGATATCACAGGTTTGGTTCCAGACCACAATGAAGGGAGTCAAATGACTTTTTTTTTTGGTTTCTCAGTGCATTTAAAAGAGGTGTTTACACTACACTGTAGCCGATTAAGTATGCATTAGCATTTTATCAAAAAAAAAAAAGAAAGAAAGAAAGAAAGAAAGAAAGAAAGAAAGAAAGAAAGAAAGAAAGAAAGAAAGAAAGAAAGAAAGAAAGAAAGAAAGAAAAAGAAACCGGACAGCGGCTTCAGTGGCTCAGTGGTTTAAACTGCCTTCGGCCCAGGGTGTGGTCCTGGGGACCGGGGATTGAGTCCCACATCAGGCCTCCCTGCATGGAGCCTGCTTCTTCCTCTGCCTGTGTCTCTGCCTCTCTCTCTCTCTCTCTCTCTCTCTCTGTGTCTCATGAATAAATAAATCTTAAAAAAAGAAAAATAAAAAGAAACCACTGTACATATCTTAGTTTAAAAATACTTTATTGCTAAAAAATGCTAACCATCATCGGAACTTTCAGCAAGTCCTGGTCACCAATCACAGATCACCATAACTAATGTAATAATAATGAAAACTTGAAATACTGTGATAATTACCAAAATATGACACAGACACAAAGTGAGCAAATGATGTTGGAAAATGGCACCAACCGACTTGTTCGATGCAGGGTTGCCACAAACTTTCAATTTGTAAATAAAACAAAAAACAAAAAACCGTAAATAAAACAAAAAACAAAAAACGCAGTATCTGCAAAGTGCAATAAAGCAAAGTGAAACGGAATGAGAAGTGCCTGTATAAACAGAGTATCTAGCAGAGGTCTTTGTCCACAGTAGCACTTAATAGATGTTGGTTAAAGGAATAAACAGATCACAATTATTGTCTCTTCAATATAAAATCTAAGAAAATGAGCAATGTGCCTTCATCACTTCACCACTTCCCTACAGAACACCACAAAAGTGCCACTGCCTATTAACTCTGGCGGGATGGGAGACATAACTGGCCACGAGTCCAAGCCATGAGAGTTGGCACTTTTCTCTTTGTGTGTAAGGAGTTAAGCTGAGTCCTGGGGAGATACAAATCTCTGGTTTTATTGTTCATGAGGCTGCCCGACAAACGAAGATCCAGCTGCAATTGTAACATTCCAAGCTCATAAGGCGCCAAGTTTTACTAACTATAATTTAACTGGTCCGACTGCTGCAGTCCAAATTCTTGTTTGGATAATCAGCCTTTGTTTGAATATGTTCAAAAACAGCACAGGCTAGCATTAGCCTCTGGGTATGTCATGTGAGCTGATTACCCCGTGGCTCCCAGTAGCAGAAACTCATACACAAGAGGAGGGTTATTTTCCTAGTATTGCTGTTAGGCTAACATATAATCAGTCCCTCCCTCTCCCCCAGACTCCACAGCTCTTCCGCAGCCTCCCCTGACCGTTTTTCTCCTGTCTTTCTTCCTCCTCTTTTTTTTCTTTTCTTCTTCTTCTCTCTTTTTTTTTTTTTTATATAATTCAAAAGTCTTCTTTCCAAGTTCAAACAAAGTTTAAAGGTGAAAAGGTCAAGAAAGTTTCATGGCCGTGGCTGTTTAGAAAGGGTAGCACTAACTGGGGTCTCTAGCTCAGCCTCTACTAAAGGCTCAAGAATCTCATATTTCACTGTATTTCTGCAGCGCCCAGTCGCCTTGACACAATCTGTTTGGAATGAAATTAAGCCCTTGTTAATAATTTTTAACATAACAGAATAATAACTTCACCTGCCAAGCAATCATTTCATACATAAGCAACTCAAGTGGCTCATTTGTTTAAAAAAAAAAATCCAGGTTCTCAAAATTGTACATTTTCACCGAAGGGCACTCATTTGGGATCTGCCCAGCCTGCCTGTCTACAAGTCATTTGGCTGTAACTGGCCAAGGATTCTGGAAACTCTGCACCTATCTTGCTACTTGGGCCTCAGTCTGACCATTCTCAAAGAGCCCCCATGAGTTAACACACTTAAAGTGCTTAGGACAGTGCTTGGCTGATAGAAAATGCTAAACAGTATTTGCTATTATTATTTTGGGGGAGAAATCCTGACTCAGAGCTACAGATCTAACAGTTGGTGGAAAAACTGCTCCCTGGGAAGACCAAGCTCAGAAGAGGCCAGCATGATTAGCTATTGGTACACGGGTTGGCAAAATGCTACAGAAAGGGAAGGGAAGGTGGGGGCTCTAAACTGGTCTGGAATTGTCCGTGTAAATCTGGTTGCAGCAGCTTCTGCATTGCTAGGGGGAAGCCCACCAAAGGAGAAGGAAACTCTGCTCCCTGGGAGGGAGATCTGTTTATTTTGCAATTAACAACAGCAGAGGAACCCTTTCTGAAGTTTTTCCTGGAAGGCTCAGAGTTTAATCCTATACAACAGTTTGGTATTGAATCTGTAAGGTCTTGGTGGAGATGACAGGTAGAAATCAGAGTGTTTCAGATGTGGCTCTGGTTAGAGAGACATAGGGAACCAGGGAAAGCCCTTCTGGGGCCCAAATTCTGAACCATGCAGGCATCTGGGACTTGGAAAGGAGAGGAAGAAAAAAAAAGGAGCTGTACACTAGCACTCCATGGGAAATACATACAAATGAGGTCTACTGGTTGAAGGTTTATCACACTTACTGCTCCTCTGCATTCTTGCTCCAAGCATTCCGGGACAAAGGAAGAGGCCTTCTATTGTGAATTTCCATAACTTGTAAGAGTCATATGTTTAGACTTGTATTCATCTTTAATATCAATGAATTATATCTTCTACTAACTTAAATCATGCTGAAATTTAAGACCATTTTTTCCCCTGCTTTGGGTACTGAGGAGGGAAAAAAAAACCAGACCCACTGATATTAATAATGCTCAATTCACATTAATTAGAATTATAGAATGCCACAGCTGGAAGAGCTCTTAAAGAAAGATCAAATAAAGTAGAAATGCCTCGGGGGTCAGAGCTGAGGCCAGAGAAGGATTTTCCCTGAACCCTCCACTAACAAAACATCGCCACTTGTATCTGTTTTACATACTGGGGTCCTGTATAGAATTTCACTAGAAAAAAGTCTCTGCTGTTGGGGAGGAAGGTTTAAGAGGGAGGTCTCAAAATCAAAAAGCTGATCCAATCCTTTGATTTTAAAGTTAAAGAAACATAAAACAGGAAGGTTATGACTTGCCCAAGGTCTCTCAGTGAGTCCAGGACAGGGTAAGCCAAGAATCCCTTTCCAGTCTTGGTTTCTGTAATCCACTCTCAGCCACGGCTGGAAAGCACTCGATCCACCTTCTGACCCCAGCCTAACTCTATGCCACATGCCTACGTCATTCATCTCACTTCATCTCATCACACGGCATTTTATCATCTCACATCATCATGAGAAAAAGAAGAGTGAATACAACACAGTAAGATGTTTTGTGTGTGAGAGAGACCACATTCATGTAACTTTGATTACAGTGTATTGTTATAATCATTCTTATTGTTAGTTCTTATTAATCTCTTACTGTACCTCATTTATAAATTACACTTTATCATTGGTATGTAGGTATAGAACAAATCACGGTTGTTGGCTGAACCCCTTATAGGGTTCAGTATGATCCATGGTTTTAGGCATTCACTGGAGATCTTGGAACATATCCCTCCAGATAAGGGGGAACTACCATATGCTTCATCTTCAAATCATGTCTGTCTACTTCACCTTGTAGGGAAGCCCTCCATTTACTTTTTTGATTACAAAACTGCAACCTAAAAAGAAACAATTCTTAGAAATTTTTTACTGGTGCAATAAGTCACATTAACAATCATTTTTTAGATATGGACAATGAACTAAAACAAGCCTGGTTGATGGCCATCTTTAGTTGTAAAATCACTTCTGCTAAAGCCATTAGCAACAAAGTGTTCTAGGCGGCTCACATTTTACAACAAAATCTGTAAAAGCCTGGGGTCAGAACTCTTCCCTGGGGCTCTAAGGTGTGAAGCTTCCGAAATGAAGCTTGGACATTCAGAACTTTCCCAACCAGTTCTAATCTTCACCACCTCCTTTCAGTTATCCCTCAAAGAGTGTTGTTAGATAATATGGAGGGGGAAAAAAACACACCCAGAAGAAAGTATTTTTAGCCTCTTCGTAAGTGGTGACAAAGTTTATCGCACTCCAACTCAAATTAGTCACACAGGTTAGTCCCAGGGGACAGCAGTCTGGCTACAGATCATTGCAAAGGAATGACTTCTTGGAGGCCTAAAACAAACACTTAGGCACATGGTTCCATCTGGAAATATAGTCAAATAGAAGCAAATTCCATGAAATTCCCAACTGATGCAGGCAACATAATTTTGTATCTTACCATAGTAGTTTGAGCTAGCTGCTGTTGTCTGCTAAATGGATATACAACTATGAGATAATAATAAGGAAAATAATTATTTTAATAATAATAACTATTATTTCCAATATGCATAATCACAAGGGCTGAAGGTGCCAATAAAGCAGCCATGGAGGGGATCCCTGGGAGGCTCAGCGGTTTAGCACCTGCCTTTGGCCCAGGGCATGATCCTGGGGTCCCGGGGTTGAGTCCCATGTTGGGCTCCCTGCATGTTCCCTCTGTCTGTGTCTCTGCTTCTCTCTCTCTGGGTCTCTCATGAATAAAAAAATGGAATCTTTAGAAAAAGAAAAAATAAAAAAAAATTAAAAAGAGGAAGCAGCCATGGAGAAGAGAGAGGACATCTAAGAATAAAATAGGACTTGCAAAGAATTTCCCACCATTTTAGTTCTTTTTCCTTCTAAGAAAGAGAGAATTGGTTCTGGATCCTTGGGATGAAGCTCAGGCACTTAAGGCTTTTAAAGATCTTCTTCACAAGCAATAAGGTTTTCAGGGCAGAACTAATACACAGGCCATGGATTGGTTATACTCAAGGCCTGCCAAACTGCCATAAATACAAGGAAGATTTCAACTTGAGACTCTGTTTCTTTGTCCATAAAAGACAAACACTCCCTTCATTCAACTCAGTATCTAGGATCTGCTGGATACTGATTTTGAGAGAAATGAGCCCCCCACTCTTGTTTGCCAAAATGTATCTGGTGATGAAACATTACCACCAGTATCTATACTTACATAAAACATACATGCTTATCCCAAATTAATTGTTTCCCAGCTATCCGGGAAACTAAGTGCACTGCACATGAATAAGTCATAATTACTAACTTGGTGGAATATTTTCAAACCTATTTTCTTATTTCTTCTGAATATAGGATTCTTTTTATTTTATTTATTTATTTATTTATTTATTTATTTATTTATTTATTTATTTATTTTTATTGATGAGAGACACACAGAGGGAGGCAGAGACATAGGCAGAGGGAGAAGCAGGCTCCTTGCAGGGAACCTGATGTGGGACTCAATCCCAGGACCCAGGGATCACAACCTGAGCCAAAGGGAGACGCCCAACCACTGAGCAACCCAGGTGTCGCTTGAAGATAGGATTCCTCAATGCCCAGCTTGATTCTGTATTATAGATTTGAAGCTCAACAACACATGGCTTAAAAATAGCTTTGCCACTTCATAGTTTATAAGCTTGAGCAGGGCAGCTGGGGTGGCTCAGCGGTTAAGCACTGCCTTCAGCCCAGGGCATGATCCTGGAGCCCTGGGATTGAGTCCCATGTCGGGCTCCCTGCATGGAGCCTGCTTCTCCCTCTGCCTGTGTCTCTGCCTCTCTCCCTTTCTCTCTCTGTCTCTCATGAATAAATAAATAAAATAAAAATAAAAAATAAAAAATAAACTTGAGCAAGTGCCCACACTTAAAAAACCTGTTTCTTATCTGTAAAACAGGAACAAAAGAAAGCAATAATAATGATATAAAAACAAACAAACAAACAACCCTACCAATGCTTGTGTTATTGCCCTATTTCTGGGGCATGTAGTGGTGGGCTGGGGAAGGCTTATTTACTTGGAAATTTTAACAAAAAAAGTTCAGTAATTTGGCAAATAATTTATATATTGAAACATATGCATTGTGGAAGAGAATATAATATCAACACTAATTTGAAGATAGAATCCTAGCTCCAAAAAAAACTTTTTGGTAACAGACAAGGCTGTGGCTCCAGAACTAGGGTCTAGGTAAACCGAACCCTATGCATCCCTCCTCTGGTATACGATGTACTATAATGGAGAAGCTTTAGAAGCACAAGAGTGTGGTCAGCCCACTACGGCTGGGCTGCCTAAAAGAGAAGTTACTGTATTTAGACACAGAAAATAGATCTGTGACTTCAAAGGTGACACCTCTCATTCTTTAGGATAAGATCCAATGATTTTGGAGAATTCTGTCCTTATTGGACCTACTACATTAGTACTTTCCAATCCTTTTAAAAAACGCTATAAATTATGGTTTCCTGTTAAGGCAGCTCTTTGGTTAAAGACTTCAATGTGTCTATAGTCTCTTTCATGATTTCTCAACACTAAAGGGGCTTAAAAATCTCAAAGCCAAATAAGAAAGGCCTCCAGAAACTGTTCAAGGCTTCAGTTAAGAGCCGGGGGACTGGACCTACACACAGGAGTCGCACTTGGCCAAACGAGGAAGGTCCTATTGCCAGTATCTACTGGACCTGGGGTGTAAAGCAAGAACATACAGGAATGAGGGGCGTCTGGGTGGTTCAGTAGGTTAAGTATCTGCCTTTGACTCAGGTCATGATCCCGAGGTCCTGGGATCAAGCCCCACATCGGGCTCCTTGCTCAGCAGGGAGTTTTGCTTCTTCTTCTCCCTCTACCTGCTGCTCCCCCTGCTTGTGCTCTCTCTCTCTCTCTCTCTCTCTCATTGTCAAACAGATAAATAAAATCTTTAAAAAAGGAAAAAAAAAAGAACATGCAGGAATGAGTGTATAGGAAGAAGCATTCTTAGGAAAACAAGGTGCAAAACTTTTCAGGATTGAAAATCTGAAAAGAGAGTCTCCAGGTGAGAAGGAAAGGCATGGCTACCCCCGTGGCGAAGCCTTTGCACTTTATGTCCGGGGTTAGGGGTGTTGTTCAGTCCCAAGTAAGAGGAAAAGTGCTGCTAACATCGCTGTATAAGCTGGTCTTCCCTTTATAAAGGCTCAAGGACTGGTTGGCAAAACTCTCGTTCTATGTCGACCTTAGTGCAGATTTTACATAAAACTGAGGAGACAGCAAAAGCAAACACTTTAGAAAATATGAATAGCAAAGCAACTCCTGCTTCCCAAGTACGGGTTTCTTATTCTGGAAATCTCTCCTCAGAGTAGCAAGAATGGTTCTGAGTTGAGGCCAGTGTGCTCTAACCTGACACATGGGCAGAACTCTCCAGGACCTTTGTCTGATCTCTTCTTGCTCAGCTTTGGCCCTTCTCTCAGGCATGTGACCTCCAGCACATGAGGTTCTCCCCAGCAGATGGGACTATCTCTGTGGTCTCCTTGTTCATCTCACCTTATTCAAGGGCAAATATGAATCCTTCACCCACCCCCCACCTCCAAGCTAAAGCCTTTTCTGTTTCCAATCTCCCACACTCCCTACAGTTGCTCTGTCCTCAGTGATCATTTCAGGTACAACAGCAGTAGTGACTAGCACCTACCCAAAGAGGCCAAATGAATGACCTTAATCTGGGGTCTAGGGATGCATTTCAGGGGGTCTTGATATCCCTGACAGCAGGTGTGACTATTAGTGTGAGTGTCTGTACATATTTTCCTGGAGGGGACTCCTCTCAATTTCACTAGCTTCTCAGAGCGGTCTATGACACCAAGACACTAATAACTGATGGCCTAACCTTTCCAAGTTTAGGTTATAGAACATGTACCCTTGTAGAACAGTCTGTGAGGGCTCATTCAGGTAATTCCTCTATCCCTAAGGAGAAAAACTTACTCAGCCTGACTAACAGTATAACATTAGCTTAGCTGTAGAGTAACTGTAACTTACATAAAGAGCAGGAGCCTACCCAGGTAAAACGCCTCAGGAATGTCCGACCTGGAACCCTTCTCCTCATTCTCATCATTCTCTACCCAGAGGCTCACATCAGAAGGACATGCCAGAGCATATTTTATCATAGGCATGATCTAGTTATCCAGACTTCTGGCTGTGAGAACTGGAAGCAACAAATTAAAAAGGAAAGGAATGATCGAGGCAGGTAGTACACTGATAGAAGAAAACAACTTTGTCTCTCTGAGCCTCAATCCCCTCCTATGTAAGGTGGATACAGGACAGCTATCTCACGGGGTCGCTGTCGGGGCTGAAGGTCCAACATAAAGCTATGTGCATCTGGCACATATTACATAGTCAATAAAAGATTTCTGTCTGGTTCTCTTTCTCTAAGAGAGAAGGTTATCAGTCTTGATGGCAGAAAGACAAAGAAAAGTTACAGGAAATACACATGAGCACTGAAGCTATTTTGCATCTGGGGAAGGATACAACATTAAAAGAAACCCTCAACATTTAAGATCTACGTGCCAGTACAATAGTGTATGCTTATCACAATGAGTCATTCAACACGATTCAACTGAGAACTGCATGCATGTCTGTTATAGAGAGGCCCTGTCCTAGATCAAAGTGTGTTTAAGAAGTAAGCAAGCATAAAATCCACTTGAGAAAGGTATACATACAAAAGGTTAAGACTTTATTTATTTATTTTTAGATTTTATTTGTTCATGAGAGGCAGAAAGAGAGAGAGAGAGAGAGAGGCAGAGACACAGGCAGAGGCTCCATGCAGGGACCCCAACGCGGGACTCGATCCTGGGTCTCCAGGATCAGGCCCGGGCCAAAGGTGGCACTAAACTGCTGGGTCACCGGGGCTGCCCAAGGTTAAGACATTTTTAAAAATATCTGAGCATGTTCTCCAACTATGCACAAAAAGATGATGTGTTAATATAATTTAAATGCTTTAAATATTGTCAGTCTTTTTTTCTGACAAGCTGGAATTATCTGGAAACAGGATAGATATTTCCTGGACTGTCTACAGGGAGGATTTGAACCCAACAGCAAGAATGTCAAAATCTAAAAAAAATAAAAATTAAAAATAAATAAATAAATAAAAAAGAATGTCAAAATCTATACAATAGACACTATTTGTGATCAGCAGGCATTTTAGAAACCATGCTGTATTTTTGAATGTATAACAAGTATCAAATCAGAATTAGCATGTGATAGAGAAAAAAGTGAACCTTAATCAACAAAGGTGGAATGATATATTCTGTAGCTGAATATAGGTGGCTAGTAGCCTCCATAATACCACATGTAAAGGAAATAAATTCTTCTAACAATGACTAATAATTAAGCTCCCACCTTCCCTTCCTTGGTTATACCCATTTCAAATGGGAATAAATATCCTCCTTCATCACCATTTTAGGTCCTGCTAAAGTCTTAGGTAGAAAAAGAAGCTGGGAGAGTCAACTGATTACACGTGCATCAAGTACAAGCACATAGACATGTTTCTGGATTGTAGGGATAAGATGCTCTGGGCTTATTACTGCTCCTTGATCCACAGAGATTTAAGGATCTGGTTTCAATTAGATTCTTTAAGCTAGTAAAACTACATCCATAAAGACATACGTATAGAAGAACTTAAAACTAAGATAATTAAGATGCTGAGGAAACTGATGAATTCCATTCTTTCTCCTTCTCCTTCTTTATCACCCTTTGCCATCCAATTGAAAGAAGAAAGAAGGGCCTTATGATTTTGTGAATTAACCAATGGTGGCAAAATTAAATAAACTAAACTAAAAGGATCCTAACAAACTGAGCACTGATATAGTGAATCTATGGGGAGGAAGTGTACAAGTTCATGACCTTTGACACAGTGGTCACTGGCTAAAACCAACACAGGCATAAAAGGTAAACTTCAGAAGCAATTGGAATTAGATCAGTACGGGGGATTCAGATGGCCATGTATTAAATGAAAGAGAGTAACTGTTATATTGAGCATATAATCTGTGTTTCTCTAAAGCTGTTAGGCCTATACAAAGGCAGGCTTGGTCAAGAAGGAATAAAAGGAGAGATTAGTCTTATTCTTCATACCAGAGCAAAACTCCTATGTTCCCCAGGATGGACTTGTACTGGCGATTGCTTTCATTGTAGATAACTCTGACAAATCTCTTGTGACTGGCCAACTAAGAACAAAATGTATTTGGATTAACTTCTTCTGTCATGTCAAAATGTAAGTGGTAGCTATGGATATTAGCATGGGATGACTTCTGAGTCCAATCTGTATTCTTCTCTTTATGTTCATAAAACCAAAGGCAGTAGAGAGTAGAAGAACAGGTTCTAAAGGCTGTGGATCTGTGCTGCCAATGGGTGGCTGTTGAGCATTTGAAATATGGCTAGTTCAAACTGAGATGCGCTGGTAAGTATAAAATATACAGCGGACTTCAAAGACTCACCGTGGGAAAAAAGAATGTAAAATATTCCATTAATAACTTTTATATTGAAAAAATCTTGAAATGGTATTTTGAGTATACTAAGTTAAATAAATTATAGTATTACAATTCATTTTGCCTGATAAGTGAAACTGAACTTCAGACCAGGAAACTGAAGTGCAGAGATGCTAAGGAATATACCCGAGGTCATGGTGGTAAAGAAGTGATGGAAGCAAGATTCAAATCCTGACTGACCAACGGACTCTGGAGATGTATGAAACATGGCAAAGGTTTTAAAGCCCTACACTGTCTAGTCTTACTTTTCGAATGTTCTCTCCTTCTCCTTTTCTTGGTCACACCCTCTCCTTTAGGCACACCAAATCATCTGCTGCCCCCATATGTACACCATGTTTTCTGAGCACTGTTCTCCCTGCCTGGACCAACTTCCTTTTTCTATTTCCATATAACAAAACTCTGCTCAAATGATACCTTCAACGAAGCCTTTCCTAAACTTCAAGTAGAAACAGATTTGCCTTTCCTCTGAATGTTCCCACTCCATCACCTGGACTTCTGGTGCTATTTATGGTCATTGGTGTACTCAGCCTATCTTCCTGCTAATGAGAACTTTGGTTTGTGCATGTTTAGATCACCTATGGCTCCTAATGGAGAGAGGCATGTAATAAGTGCTCAAAATCTCCTTTTATGAATGAATGAGTAAATAATAAAGATAGAGGATTAAAAATAAAAACTGCTTTCTATCTTCAGTGGATGTCAAGGACAGGAGGCAAGGTGGACCATCTGACTGATATAAAGCAAAAACTTCTTGGCCCTCAACTAGAGGTGGCTGAAGGGAACTGAAGGATGGCACCTTTGCTCTCACACCACCTCCCTCTGTTCAAATCCCAGCATATGATGGACATTTAGCAGACACCCTCTAGGCCTGATCAAGTTATAAGTGAGTTCCGGCTATACTGCTTGGTTGACATCTGTAGCAACAACTTTACACACTGCAAGAAACAAAGGTTTAGGAAATCAGCTGATTTGAAAATACTTGACCCGAGTCTTTCATTCCACAGCCACCTCACTATGGTGCTCAGAGATGCACATAGCAATTGCTCCATGCTGTGTTCTGAGGAACCAAGATATTCCTCCTTTTAACTGTATCCTAATTGTTAGCTTTAAATTTTTTTAAAACCTTACATCATGAAAAAGTACTTATGCAGCTCTTTTTAATAACCCATGGTCAAAGAGATCTTGTAGCTAGATTCTGGCAGCTGGTACATATAATAAGGAAACACACATGCATGAAGAAAGACAAAACCCAGGGCAGGTAGGAGAAGGACTGGGGCAGGCAGCTTGCTAGCCCTCCAGAACCTGGTTACAGGTGTCTCTACTAACTTTTAAATTGTTTTGAATATTTATAACTATAAACTACATACACTCCCCATCTCTGAGAGTGCTAGCAAATGTGAAAGTGGAGGAAATCACAAGCACAGGGGTGTAGCAAGTGATTTTACTCAAGGCAGTTGAACGAAGCAAAAGGGAACTTCAAAGCAAAACCCCAAAGCCAACAAGCACAGGAATTAACCTGGGGGTGCAGTGTAGCCATGGCCCACCTTGACCAAGGCCACTGTCACTGAGAAAAGATAAAAGAAAATTTAAAAACTGCAAAATTATGTTTTACATTAAAAAAAAAAAAAATCCTCCCGGGGCACCTGGCTGGCTCAGTAGGTAGAACATGATTTCAGGGTCATGAGTTCAAGCCCCACATTGGGCCTAGAGCTTTATCTAAAAAAAAAGAAAAAAAAAATCCCACTCATCACATGATGTAACTCATCCAATCAACCACAAAACAGAATAAACTACCCACAGAACCTTACTAATAAGATAGAGAGACACAAGGCAAGGAGTCTAAAATTTCACAGTAAGATATATGAGAGCAGAGCTATGAAACATCTTCACCTCAGGGAAAATAGAGCTGAGCAACTGTGAAAAGAAGGTGACTCCCTCTTTTTCCTTTCTGATAGACTTATATAATTTTAGACTGGAAGATACCCTGGAGGCCATCTATTCCCATCTTACAGAGAAGATAGAGGCCTAGAGAAAGGAAGGACCGTTCCAAGACCAAAGCAGGTGATATGCCTAAGTTTCTTGGTTCTAGACTATAAAAGAAAGCACAATTCTCAAAATTGAAATGTGTGATCTGACAAGCCCAGGGATGCTCCTTCTTTCAAAGGTTTATGCTAGGTCTTTATTTCCATCATTCATAGCTCCCCATTGCTCATGTCTTTACCGATTTTATTCTCCCACTGTATGTCCTCTATACCTGTACCTGTGTCAGTGTGACTGCTAACAAATCCCTAAAACTGGGCACTTTGAACACATTGGGGGGGGGGGATTATATATTCCTTTATTGAATACCAGGTATGAGTATCCTTACAAGAAATAGCTAATAGTGGCCCCTGTTAACCAACCTCTTAACCATGTGCCAGGCACTGTGCTATAATGCCATATCTTATTTAATTTGTGACAATCTTAGGAGTAGTTTATAACTCTCACAATAATTTCCACTTTAGAAATGAAGAAGCTGAGGAGGAGGGATGTAAGTCTACTTGCTAGTTAGTGATGTGGTTAGCCTTCTCTCTAACATTAGAGTTTATATTCCACTGTTACCCTCTCCCATATGCCATATTCTTATGGTTTTTACTTTACTTTTTAAGTTTTCAAAAAATATTTATTTACTTATTTATTAGTGAGAGAGAGAGAGAGACAGCACTAGCTGGGGGGGGGGGGGGGGCACAGAAGCAGGCTCCCTGATCAGCAGGCACATGGGACTCCATACCAGGACCCAGGGATCATGACCTAAGCCAAAGGCAGATACTTAACCAACTGAGCCACCCATGCGCCCCTGGTATTTTCTTTATAACGATGCAGCCTCCTGCAGTTTCCCTTACTCAGTGCCTTACAGAAGATCTCAAACACAGGCGTGTCTAAGAAGCCTTTTTGATGATGCTGGTTCAGGTAATAGTCTGGACAGCAGGAGTGCCAGCAGCTTTAGGAAAGGTGCCCAGGAGTGAGAAAGCAAAGGGTAACAGTCTTGGGCCTTGCCAAGTATCCATTTCTGAATGTGTCCCAGAGGTGTACTGGCTTCTTCTCCCTCCTGACTTTGATAATCAGATTTATGCCTTAATAGCTAAAGTCATGCCTCTGCTGGTGACAAGAAGTTAAGAATCTTAAATCTCTGAAGGACAGATGATAACCTAGTACTATCAGTTTGTTTTGGGAAGAGAAGGCTGTGAAATGGCTTTAAGTGTCTGATAGGAGATTCTTCTCAGGCAGCCTGAAAAGGCTGTGGAGGGTGACAATGACACAAGCCAATTCTAAGCAGGTAGAACTTGAGGTGAAAGCAGCTTTTCTTCCATTAGAAGGAAGTATTCTTAGATCTCCTTCAAATGGGGCCAGGCAAACTACGGTTTCTCTGTCCCTGAATAGGGAAGATGATGGAGAGAAACAGCTATAGTGGCTGATGTCCACACTGATACTTCCTTCGGGGAGCTGTGGGGGCTCAGTCAGTTGGGCATCTGACTCCTGGTTTCGGCTCAGGTCATGATGTCAGAGTCATGGGATTGAGTCCTGAGTGGGGCTTCAGGCTCAGCAGGGAGTCTACATGTCCCTCTTCCTCCCCTTCTTCTCCTCCCCACGCCCATGCTTTTTTTTCTCTCTCAAATACATAAACCCATTTTTAAAATCTTAAAACAAACAAAAAAAGAACTAAACTTTCTAAACAGAACAGAGATATATTCTCTCTGGTGGGGGGTGTCCCCTGGTTAGACTGAGTTGCTATATCACACTAAAAACTTTATTATTATTTTGGTCCCCATTTTTTTTCTTCCGTTCTCATCATTAGTTTCCTTTTGGGTACCCCCATTGACCCTGGGCACAGAGATCAAGAACTGTCTTTGGCATCACAGCTGGGAGATCAGAGTAATGTCATATATTTTTTCTTTTTGGTCTCATTTTACTATCTTAAGTAAAGAGAACTCCACGAAGAGTGGCTATCCGTCCCCTTTCATCCTAGGATTTGAGGTTTTAAGTAACTAGCTGGGAATTCACTTTATTGCATCTGAAGATCAAGTAATGGAACCAAAGCAAATGAGGCAGCATTAATTCACTGTGCTTTAACCCTTGAGACGTATTTCATAATAATACAGAAAATCCCAGGGTATCATGAAATAGTAACTGTCTTCATGTGTGGAAAGGTGCCTACCTTGCTTGTGTGCCTGTCAGCCATGAAATAAAACTCTAAAATGTGGGAAAGCTAGAAAACAGGGGCTCTGGGCATGGCAGTCTCCAAATAGATTCTTGTGACTCCATCAGATGAGAAAACTTTAGTTTTAACAACACACCAGGACTTTTCTCTAAAAGGTTCTGGGAATGGCAGACTTATTCCTAGTTAGACCCTCTCTCTTGCCCTACCCTCCCCCCACCCGCCTTATTTTTCCTGCCCCCAACAGGATGGGAAGAAAATGTCCTTAGGAGACCTTTCCTTTTTTATATTACACAATCTCATCTCTGGAATTCAAGTCTAGTTCTGCTCAGCCCAAATAAGAAGTGCTTGTCACCAGGAAGGCGGCCATCTAAACAAGCAGCAGCTGGATGAGAAAAGAGGGCATGTCAGCCCAGAGCAGCAGAGAGGGTTTCTCACGGCAGCTATTTGCAACCCTCCAAGGAGCTACAGCGGCTGCCCATTAAAACCCTGTTAAAACACTTCTGATGTTGTCAGCAGCAGAGAGCTGAAATAGCACAGTGATCACTGAGATGCTATCTGCCTCAAGCAATTCAGTGGTACTGTCGATACTATGAGCAAGAAGGTACAAGATAAGCAACAACCTAATTTCTACATCAACATTTCATAAACTCCCTAAGCTGGCAGCACCAGTGATGTGGCCATACGGAGACAAAAGTGATGGACCACCTTGGGGACAGAAAGACCTTTATGTTGAGATCTGGCCCCCTAGTCCTGAACCTGCACACTGCTCAACTCTCAATATTCCCAAGGAAATTTGCTCTGAAAAGAATTACTGGAATGTTCCTCTCCAGGGCACCACTGGGCACCACATGAGGCATGGGAATTCTGGATAAGGTTCCCTTCTGTTGAAAAGATGACTGGCCCCACCATCATCTCTCCACCTTTGTCCCCCAAGAGTCCAATTTTATTGAAAAGGCTACCTAACCTGCCTGATTTTGTATTTCACTGTATTAGTTGGAAACCAGAATCCTAATTTTAGATTCCTTCCTTTGTCAGTGAACATAAAGAGAAGACACTTTGCAACTTTTTTGGATTTGAAGAGAAAACAACAGATTATACAGGCTAATCCTAATGTTTTAGAAGCATATATCCTGGTATCATTCCAGTTGGTGGTTCTTCCTTTTGGCTCCTCAGTCTAATGCTAGGTGATAACCAGGGTGACCGTATCCAAACTGGTACATTCATAATGATGAAATGAGTGCCATGGATAATTACACTGGCTCAAATGAAAACAGGACCCAGGCAGATCAAGGCCTATGGTTACCCTTGCTACATCCCTGTCCTCTCAGCAAACTGAGGCCTGAAAGTTCTGTGATGAAACAGGAAATGAGTAAGTGGCTATTTCCTCAGAGAACTAACAGGCAGGATGGAATGGAGATGCTCAACCCACCAGCTGGATGTCTTGCTTGCTTAACAATAAACATCAGGCTATTGGATCCATGGCGCTCTCGCAGACAACTGTGTGGACAGGGCCCTGACTCCTTAGTGAGAGGAAGGAGGCATGACTGAAGTGATTACAATGCACTTGTAATTACCCACTGCAACTTTACGTGCAGGATCCTAAGACAGTGAGCAACACACTTCTGTGAAATTTACCTGAAGCCAAGAAGAGCATGCTGGTCTTAGGGTCCTTTTCTCCGGCTCGAAGGACAGACTCTAGAGGGTAGACAAAATGCGGGCTGGGCATTTGCCACTTTGATAGAAGAGAAGAGAAGAATTTAAGATAATCCTAACAACCAATCCTCCAAATTCAGGCTATAGTCTTCAGTGAGGGAAAGAGTATAATCTAACCTTCCACGTAATCTAATTACGTGATAACAGGCTCATAGTAGCCTAGGGATGAGGTGGTAGGGAGGGGACTTAAGGCTGAGAAAGTCAACATAGTCAAACTCCAGGAGAAACAAGAAATGAAGCACTCCATTTAATTTCTCATGATCCAACATTATGCATTTCTTCCATTGAACATCTCGGTTCTAGACTGCAAGTGTAACAATATTAAATGAAGAGCCACCTAGAGAAGATGGGATAATCTCAAGGATTCTGGCTCTAGAGGATACCATTAAAACCCTGCTAAAACTTTTTTTTAACATTATTTTTTATTATTTACACTGCACCCTGTTCCCAAACGGGACGTAGGGGAGTGGGATGGCTAGAGTGCCATGGCACAGGGAGTGCAAAGGAGTTCACGTCCACTTGGAGACGTGGGTTTAGCAGCCTCTATCAGAAGACTGCAGGATGGGGGAAAGCAGGGTGCTAGGCAAAGCAGTGGCTTCTTATCCTATACCTCATCTTCTATCTCCTTGCAGGGAAGCCCTACCTCAGGAGTAAGCCAAGAACTGGTAGGAGGGTTGCAGCAGGAAAGGTTAGCAGGAAAGCAGGAGGGCTAATTCCCAGAGAGGTACGCCATCCCACCTTCCCTGCGTCCCCCTGGTGCCTCCTGCAAGGAAAGAGTTTGATCTTCTCCGAAGGGCTCTGGCTGGGCCTAGGGTCTCCTGTGAAGAAGAGCCAGCTGGGTCGCTCTGTAGATGGAAGCCCACTGCTGGCTCCAAGCTCCGGGCTCTGCCCCTCCATCAGCCTTATCCTCTTACTCATCAGACAGTGCCAAGGGTGCATGCTCTGCCATCACTGGGATCTGGGCTGTGCAGGTTGGTGGAGTCATCAGAAGATGAGGAGGAGGTGCAGCATGTGGTCCTGTCTGGCGTGGGCACTGGCAGGCTCAGCTCCTCTGGATAGTCGTCCACCCCAGACATCTGGGAGGCTGGCGGAAGCTCTTCACAAGGCGAGAACACATCTGTTCCCTCCTTATCTCCACTGATCACCAAGCTCTATCCACTCCAGAGAACCTGGAGCACTTAGCCCACCTGAAATGATCCTGGGGCAATTACAACAGTATTCATTCAGGAGCATGAAGGCCTCTCAGAGGAGCAGGAGACTCAATCACCAAGACCATTTTGGAGGAAGTGTGACACTTTTCTCATATCGTTTATTCTGTGTGTCGTTAGGAATGTTTTTAAAGTCATTTTGAAAAAGGTAAGAAAAAAGGCTTAGAGGAGTAGAAGTAAAGCAATATGGGATGCTACTTGATCAAAAACACGTATTTCTCAAGCAAATTAACAAGTCATTAATAATCTGCCTAGTGGTATCAGGTCTATAAAACCTAACTCGGGTTATGTAACCTAACTTTGGAGTGAGCCTAAGTCTTGGGAACATGCCCTTCCTTTATTTGTCCATTCACTAGCTCCAAATAACCATGACAGGGTAAAACGCATTTCTGCCCTTAGTTCCTGTTTATCTTTTTCAAGAAAGGTTTCCTATAATTAACAGTACTAGAGCAAACCAAACTGAACCACAATGTTTTCTGGGCCACAACATGCTTACCAAAGGCTTCCAAACCATTGTAAGAACTGGAAATCATCCAGGGGGGAAAAGAATTTATTCTTTTCAGGAATCCAGATTTTTCGCTATCACAAAAAGCAGGACACTTTAAAATTAGTGTCAACTTTGGGCAGCCCGGGTGGCTCAGAGGTTTAGCGCCGCCTTCAGCCCAGGGTGTGATCCTGGAGACCCGGGGATGAATTCCCACGTCAGGCTCCCTGCGTGAAGCCTGCTTCTCATTCTGCCTGTGTCTCTACTCCTCTCTCTCTCTCTCTTGAATAAATAAATAAATAATTTGAAAAAATCTTTAAAAAAAATAAAATTAGTGTCAACTTTAGGCTACACGTGATAGGCAAACAACTTTTCAGATTAAAGACCTGAAATTTGGATAAAGGAGAACCTGCATGAGAGTGCCCAGATTAATCATTAACAAATGCACATTTAAATTCTGTATCTTGGTGGAGCAGTGTATTTGAAAATTATCTTACTTCACATAAAATCAACAAATATTTAGTGAATTGCTGAGTCCACAGGTCCATATAGACATATGCTATAATCCTACATGAGTTTTAGTTTGGTATCTCCTTTCTGAACTTTTTTTTTTTTTTTTTTTCATTTTACTTAAAAAAAACTTTAAGGGTAGCCTGGGTGGCTCAGCGGTTTAGTGCCTGCCTTCAGCCCAGGGTGTGATCCTAGACACCTGGGATCAAGTCCCACGTCGAGCTCCCTGCATGGAGACTGCTTCTCCCTCTGCCTGTATCTCTGCCTCTGTGTGTGTGTGTGTGTGTCTCATGAATAAATTAAAAAAACATTAAAAAAAAACTTTAAAAAATATTTTATTTTTTTTAAGTAATCTCTATGCCCAACCTGGGGCTTGAACTCACAACCCAGAGATTGAGAGCTGCATGCCCCACCAACTGAGCCTGCCAGGTGTCCCTGTTTTTTCACTTTATTTTTTTTTATTTTTTTTATTTTTTTAATAAAGATTTTATTTTTTTTTTTAATTTTTATTTACTTATGATAGGCACACAGTGAGAGAGAGAGAGGCAGAGACACAGGCAGAGGGAGAAGCAGGCTCCATGCACCAGGAGCCCGACGTGGGATTCGATCCTGGGTCTCCAGGATCGCGCCCTGGGCCAAAGGCAGGCGCTAAACCGCTACGCCACCCAGGGATCCCTGTTTTTTCACTTTAAACTTCATTTTGGGTAAAGGCAATTCTGGAAGAAAAAAGCTTCAAAACCTTGAATACAAGAGTTAAGGTAAATCTGATAAAACAGTAACATAAGTCCCAAGAGTGGCATCTGTTGTAAATAAACACATATCAATACCACCTTAATCCACTCATGTGTCTCAGGCCACTCAATTTTTGGACATCATGAAATATTATGAAATCTTCCTCCTAGCTTAATCATAGGAAATGGGAATAGAAAATTCATGTCATTTTGCCTCATCTGAAACCAGGCTATCCCTTCAAAGGAAGGGAAATAGCTATCAAGAGAGATTAGTAGGGAATTAAATATTTAGCAACACATTCTGAAATATGAGGTCAACTACTGGGAGAAACCAACCTAAATATATATTTTAATAAATGAGAAGAATGAACTTACATATGATAGTCTGAAAAATAAAGAGATCCAACTATGACAGGAGGTTTTCAAATTTGGTTACACATTAGAATCATTGGAGAAATCTGAAAAATACCGATGCCTATACTCCAATCTCAACTACTCTGAGTATGGCCTGGGTGTAGGGATTTTTTTAAAGGTCTTCAAGGAATTTCTAATGTGCAGCCAAGGCTGAGACCCATAGCACCAGTAGTTGGTGTTCATATCTAATGGAGCCTGGATACCATGAAGTGAGGAGTTGGCAAATTAAGGAATGAATGTGAAAGAGATGGAAATTGGGAGAAGTTAATGTTAAGCTAACACATTTCTTTTAATTTTAACATTTTTAATTCGAGCTCAAATAACTTTTAAAATATGTCGAAATATATCCCTTTGTATTTGAGAGTCAGCACCAAAATAGTCATTGCTTCCCACTCTATGCAGGGGGAGCATTTCATGCAAGTATTTGGAGACTGAAATATTAATATTGTCTGCATTTCTCAACTGATGTATCAATAAAATTACTACAGATCTACAGGAAAGGTCAGAAATCATCTAGTTCAGATGCTTCACAAAATATACTTCACAAACTGAAGACACTTGTCCCCTTATCCCCTACTCTCAAGAAGCTCTGAATTGAAAAAAAAAAAAATTAGATCAAGTCAAGGAACAGATTAAGAAAAACTCCAATAATAGAAAATATATGACATGAATCCTGGTAAGTTAAATGTCTTGCTTATCTTCTCCAGCTATCAAAAAGATCTAAATCAGTTCCTTAAATTTTATCTACTGAGTGAAAGAGACATGCAGGTTTTTTTTTTTCCTTAGAGGGCAAGCCTGTGTATTAAATACACACAAGTGGTAAATTTTCTGAGATGAAACCAACAAAAATTTGTTAATGCTAGATACTGCTTAGCATCCACAGAATGCATTCACAGCCAGAGTATATCCTTTTTGAATAGTTAGCTTTCAGTATTTTCCAGAAAAGCCAATGAATACCTCCATCAAAAGAGTCCTATATCTGGAATGAGCTTTAAAACCAGCCATCCTGTGTGGTTTAGTTAGGGTCTCTTGCCCACAGTGACATCAAGCAATCTCTCATAGTCCTCATTCTTTTGCCTTTCCCTCTAGGAGGCATTTGGCTGCCAGAATTCCTTACTCATCCCTTTGTACTACATTACTATAACCTTCCTATGTTGTTCTGTGACAGTAATAAAAAGGCAAAAGGTAGAGTTTAATATTTCATTCAATTCTTTCCTGCCTGCTTCCTTTATAATCACATGCTACGAGCTGCCATAGTTTAGTATTCCTTCTCCCCCAAAATAACATCCAAAAAATTCAAAATTTGTGAGTTCTAATCCAGTTGTTGCTCCAAATGTCTGTTCATTCATCCTCCATTTTTCTTCTACCACCTTCAAAAGCAATTGGGATTTAAAAAAAGAAAGGAAAAGAAAAGAAAACATTCAAATATAAGACAGCTAAAGGTCTGGAAGAGAGATGAGTCATAATGTAGAGGGGTGGCAACGAGATCATTTTTTTTTTGACATGAGGTGGTTATTGTACTACTGTTGCTTCAAATTTCCTGTCAACTAAACAAATAATAAAGTTTTCTTCCTGCCTTACTTTTCTCATATGGGAAATTTATGGATAACAATTAAACACGTAAAGGAAATTAACACCTATTTATGCAATGAACAGTATGTTTTAAGGAACCCAGAAAAAGCATGACGTGGGTTCTGCATCAAAGAAGTTAACTATCTGGTTGGGATTCACTTCTAAAACATAAACACATTTGCACACAATATAATAAAACAGGTATTAACTAAATATGGGATGAACTCTCAGGAAAGGGTTTTATTTTATTTTATTTTTTTAATTTTTTTTATTTATTTATGATAGTCACACAGAGAGAAAGAGAGAGAGGCAGAGACACAGGCAGAGGGAGAAGCAGGCTCCATGCACCGGGAGCCCGATGTGGGATTCGATCCCGGGTCTCCAGGATCGCGCCCTGGGCCAAAGGCAGGCGCCAAACCGCTGCGCCACCCAGGGATCCCAGGAAAGGGTTTTAGAAGGAAGGATCAGAAGTATTTAGATATATAGGCAAAATTTCCCAAGGAAGCTCATGAAAACAATGCTAACCAAATGCTATTGGCTAAAAATGGGACATCCACAAAGGTCACTTCATTTTCTAGTGTAATTTCAAAGAATTGCTGAGGAATGGAAGTTGGAAACTAGGACTAATGAGTTTCATAATTGTCTAGGTTACAATTAAGGCTGGTGTAATCTCACTGCCTAAAACCAGGTAAAAGTGAAGGCATCTTTGCTCACTCCACTGAGCTGAATATACATACACACTTATATTTTATATACTTGTATCAATTATGTTTATTCATACATAATTTTAGTATACTATTATATATAATTTTTATATATTCAAGTGCCTATATAAAAATAAAGTATATGGACTGGAAAAATTAATATTGTTGAAATATCCATACTACTCAAAGCCATCTACAGACTCAATGCAATCCCAACCAAAATACCAATGGCATTTTTCACAGAACTAGAACAAATAATCCTAAAATTTGTATGGAACCATGAAAGACCCTGAATAGCCAAAGCAATCTTGGAAAAGAAGAACAAACCTGGAGGTATCACACTCCTTGATTTCAAGCTATACTATAAAGTTACAGTAATCAAAACAGTATGATACCAGCACAACAAGACTCATATGAATCAATGGAACAGAACAGAGAAGAAATAAACCTACATATATATGATAAAGTAATCTACAACAAAGAAGGCAAGAATATACAATGGAGAAAAGACAGTCTCTTTAGTAAATGGTACTGGGAAAACTGGACAGCTATATGCAAAAGAATGACACTGAACTACTATTTTGCAGCATATAAAAGAATTAACTCAAAATTGATTACATGCACTGAATTATATGCACCCCTATGTTCACTGCAGCACTATTTACAATAGCCAAGATATGGAAGCAATCTAAGTGTCTACCAATGGATGAATGGATAAGAAAGATATGGTATACATATACAATGGAATATTACTCAGCCATAAAAAGAATGTCTTGCCATTTGCGGCAACATGAAGGAACCTTGGGGGGTATTATGCCAAGTGAAATAAATGTGACAAGAGAAAGACAATACTGTGTGATTTTACTTATATGTGGAATCTAAAAAACAATATAAAACCAGTCTCACAGATATAGAGGATAGATTGATGGTTGCCAGAGGAGAGGAGGGCTGGGGGGGTTGGCAAAATGGGTGAAGAGGACCAAGAGGTACAATCTCCCAGTTATAAAATAAATCAATCATTGGGATGTAATGCATAGCATGGAAAATACATACAATAATGTATAGCAATACATGGTAACTAGACTTACAGTGACCACCTTGTAATGTATATAAGCATTGAATCACTATGTTGTACATCTAAAACTAATATAATATTGTATGTCGATTACACTTCAATAAAAAAGTAAAAATAAAAATAAATTAAAAGTATATGTATGTGTATATATACTTTATTCTATGCCTGTCTTTGCTAATATAGCAGGCTTTAGATAGCTCTTTAAAGGTATGGACACATTCTTTGCTGTAGACAAAGAATTTAGGGATTTATTACATTTATTATCTTATTTTTAAAATATTTGTGCTTCAAAAGATGACATTCTTACAACAGAACAGATCTTTTCACAGGTATGCTTTTTTGTAGGCAGGATACGGATAGTCTTGAAGGAACAACAAGCTGAGGATATAAATCTGTCAAGTCTAGAATATTCCTATTGAGTCTTACAAATGACAGAAAACAATAGTGTACCAGTTCTTTCTAACATTAGCTGCTTTGTTCCTCCTCATAGCCTTATAGAAAAGGTTATTTGCAACTCTTCACATCCTTACAAAATATTCAGATTCTTCAATGAAATGAGGTTCCCACATTGTGGATACACCCACACAGCGAACTGCAACAGTGAATGAAACAGATTATAGTCAGATCTTTGACAATATTAACTTTATGCTAAGGCTCTGCTCTGGTGGGCAGCTTTCCCTCCAAATCTATGCCTGAAAAATTTTACCCAGTAAACATGTCCTAGGCCTTTAGAGGAGCTGCTGAGCAGTGATTTGAGTCCCAACGTTTCATGTGTGGGAACAGCCTGGTGTGTAAGGACAAGGATGGTTCCCCAGCTGAAATGTCAGAGGCATTCTTGATGGAGAAATGACCTGGATGCGAAGAAAAGATCCTGAGTCTAATGATGCATAATTCCTACTACACCAATGCACATCTGCAAAACCAGCCTCAGGAGAGCCTGCCTACCTTCTGCGGCCACCTCCACTGCTCTGGATAGTGCTCTTTTCAGCCAATAGCTCTTCTGTGGAGCAACACTCACTTCAAATCAGCTTTCAAACAGCTATTCATCCAAGGGAGGCCAACTCAAAAGGGCTCAATTGGGCAGCTAAGAAATTTGCAGCTAGAGACGTGATGAAAGAGGTCAGGAGGGACCCAGTGCAGGCGGGGTGGGGGTGGGGGTGGCTCTCAAAGAGGCAGGGAAGTGTCTGGATGTTTAAATCCTTGCCTGAGAAGTCTTCTAGGGCACAAGTACAGTCAGTATGGAGGCACAACTACTTGGTGGCCACTGGACTGTCACATAAACTGACCAGGCAATGATTACTGATTATGGAGGAGGGAAAGTGAAGAGGAGCCAGCTCCAGCATTTTTTTGGTAAAGAACTTTAATGTCATTCTGTTTCTTCTGAAGAAATGAGAACACTTCAGTCACCCCACCCCCACCCAAAGGCCTTCTCTCTCTTTTCCTCCACCCAGGGCCCGACCCTGGCTCCCAGAAGGCTGCAGGGCAGCAGAGACTCTCTCTCACTTCCATCACCTCTGTGGCCCTGGGTCAGGCTTGGCTGAGATGAACTGGAAAGGAAAACCCTTTCCGTTCTGCTGAATGCATTTTACACATTCCTTCATTTCCCCGCTGATAACCTACACCTACCTGCAAAGAAGAAAATGCCTAGGAAAAGTGGATTCCCGGTTTCTTTTGTGGCAGGCCGGCTGCAGAATGGAATGGTGTGTGAGTGACTGAAAAAGTCCCTTCTCTTTAACTTCTCATTCAGGTGTGTTACAGCTCAGAATTAGGGGAACACTTTATGATCTGATTTAATACCTGCCTCTGAAATGGCTTCTGCCAAGCAGCTCACAATTACTACCACCATGAGGAGGATTCCCTGCTTAGCACCTGGTTACAGAGTGATTTCAGCAACAGATCCTAGATTAGAATTTAGTGAATTGAGGCTTTTGTTGATATTATTATATTATTCCTGGGTCACAAGGTATGAATTGGAAGAAATTCACAACCACAACTTCTTAATGCTGGACCTGTCTTTTAAGACTCTACTTCAATATTCACTCCTGTAGGAGTTCTGGATATTGTTTAATGAGCTGTAAAGGTCAATTTCTAACTGGTTCCAAATGGAGCCTTCAGAGTTAAAAAGCCACTCTTTCACAAAAACTACAAATTTTCTTATTATACAATGAGATCAAATCCACTGGGTTACTGCATCTTCCAGGGTATAAATCACCACCCTGCCTGAAGGGATGACATTAACTTCCACAGCAATGATGTTATAATCACGTATCAGGTCAGTAGGTGCCAATATTCCCCCACCATCAACTTGATCAATCTGAACCTTCCTCATATTCTATACTTTTGCAAAATATAACACTTCCTCTCCATCTGATGGAATCAATTCCCAAACTTGGTGAATTTCATGTGTAATTAAAGCACTCTCCAGACCTTCCTGCATGGGCTGAAGACTGGACCACATTCAACTGGGTTTCTGTTCAGCCTCTTTAAGCAGTGGCAGCAGCCCTCCTACAAAATGGTCTAGGGAAGCCACCTAAAAGGGTGGGTGATGTTCATAAATGGACAGGAAACAGAAAAGACGAATATTGGGCGGATGACAGATCCCTTAACTGGCCTTCAAGATACGAGCTGTTCTATTAAACATAGGGCCATTATGCTGGCCGGCCATCCACTTTAAACCCCAGAGTGATTAAAATGCTGGCAGGAAATGAAAGCTCTCTATTGAAGGTCCTTCCCTGAGGTCCTAATTTCAAACCAAATTTTACAGCACCGCACAGGAACAAAGGAAGCCCAGTCTTCCAAGTCTTCTTTTTGTCACTTTGGACAAAGACACCCCCTCATACTCTTCAAAGAACAATGGCCTCTGTAGAGCCACAGCCACGCCAAGAATGGGCACAAACCATACAGAAACACATTTTAAAAATACATTTTACACTGCCCTTGACATTTCAGATAAATAGAAACCACTGCACTGAAATTCCAAGTATTTCATCCTTTCCCTCCTCCCTTTGCCTCTATAATGAGAATTTTCCTATTCTCCTAATCTACTTGATCTTTGACATTTTGGCCTCTGTGAATGGAGGACACAGAAGAGTAGCCAAATAAATTAATTATTCAGATAATTGCATTTTATTAAAGTAATCACTGTAACAGAGACAATCACATGAATTTCACCAACAGAAGACAGCAAGGATGCCTACAAATCTTTTTTAATTGAAACATCTCTGGAGTCATTCCTGTTCCATGGTCCACTATGAGCAAGCCAGGGAAAATACATTATCAGAACAGAATTTCTTTTTTACTTTACTAGCTGTTGTTTCGGGGTGGCCTTTTTTTTCCCTCTCTCTCTCTCTCTTCTTCAGCAAAAACAGCTTTTATGTTTTTACTGAACCACTTCAGATTCACTCTTCCACACAGTGGATGTTTACTTGGATTTGGCAGGCTGAGAACAGCTGGTTGTTCCCTAAACGAATGGAACATGAGACCATATGTTTCAACATTTAAGCAATTTTGAACCAGAGGTATAATTCTGAGTGTCCTTTGTTGAAATTGTACATTAAATACCCAAAGGATCTGAGCTATATAAGAGATACATCTTCTCCTACCACCTCCCACCCCCCCACCCCCAAGCACTTCTCCCTTAGCAAAAAAACCCACTCCATAACACTCATGTCGTAGATTTGTCCCAAGTTTGCAGAGATCAGTGGTGAGCTGACAACGGCTCTGCTTCAGGGGCAGCTGTATTTTAAACAGGAAAAGACAGCTAAGCAGACTTTTTCCTTCTAATTCTGCTTGGGAACAAAATGTGTCTGAGGCCCTCTCTGGGGAGTGTCAACAGCATGGATACCTGTTTTCCCCATAGAAGCTCGAACCTAACAGATTTATAAAAGAAGAGCCTCTGATGTTACCAGTTAGGATGACCGTGTGCCTTGTTTCTCTCCGTTTTTAGAACATCCTCAAGTGAAGCTGGGCTAATGAGATTCAAGCTGAACTCAAGCTGAAGATAAGAAATGTCTCAAACAAAAACTTCTCATGAAACTTACTATCTCAGCTCTGTAATGAAACTATCGCCATTTCCTCTCTTTGGTGCTTCCATATTAATGATTAATCGTGTTAAAAAACAAAACTATGGATTTAAAGTCAGGCTGAGTCACAGCATTAACAGGGCATTAGCAGAGCATTAAGAAGAAAATTATCTTGTTCCTAGAAAAAGAAGAGAGCTCACCTTTTGGAAAAAAAATAAGAAATACAGTGAAAAGTCAAATATACATAAAGTAGACAATCCGGTCACTGAAATGCCAAGCACAAAGAAGTGGGAAAGGAAGCCACCAGCCTCTGGAAAGTCTGGGAGTCCATGAAACCTCCCAGTTTTGAATTTAGACTTGAGGTGGTAAGCTGAAGTCAATAAATGCTTTTATAGATCCTTTTCTACAATGTTAAATAAGAGTTATTTATTCACATCTAAGATGTAAGAGGTAAAACTATAGGTGCAAACAGGTTATTTCTACCCTAGGCTCACATAGGCATTTCTCTGAATTTGTTTTTGAGTTTCTAAGTCTAGTCTACAAGTTCTTGACCTGTGGCTGGATATTCTTTTTGAGGAGGATATTAAAAATAGCCCTATTAATCATCATGACTACATATATTTTAAAGATAACTTAAAGAGGTTTTTTATTGAGGTTCCTATGTAAATAAGATTAATAATACTAGTAATACTTTTCTTTTTCTGAGTCTACTTAAGTGCAAGGATCTTACAGAGAATTTTACAAAGTCAATGTTTTCAACCATGTTACTAATAAAATTTCAGCAAAACCAGAAACATTACTCTGCCCTGCCACTAAAGAAGATGAGAATACATTAGTTGGTATTAATTTAAAATCTTATAGCTCCAAGAAAGCTTTGGAAAAATAGATACTCAGCTACCTGAATTTTCTCGAGCTGCGGGAGAGACAGATTTTCTCCATTTCTGGGCTCTGCAGCAATACAGGAACTACTTGGGGTAGGAGTTGGTGGAGAGTGCAGTTGTATCCATACTTTTAAGATCCTATTCAATGCACAAGAAAATATGTACAAAGCTGCAGATTTGCTTGTAAAAGCAAATTTTTTTTTAATTTTTATTTATTTATGATAGTCACAGAGAGAGAGAGAGGCAGAGACACAGGCAGAGGGAGAAGCAGGCTCCATGCACCGGGAGCCCGACTGTGGGAATCGATCCAGGGTCTCCCGGATCGGGCCCTGGGCCAAAGGCAGGCGCCAAACCTCTGCGCCACCCAGGGATCCCTAAAAGCAAATTTTTTGAGACAACTGTGATAGCGAAGCAGTCCAATAAATTGTGATACCTCCATAAAACAGAATTCGATTGAAAAGGGCTCGTGATCAGAAGGCCAGGCTAAGGAACCAGATTACCTTGGTTAAATCTGAATCTAGCCTTGGTTTTTTTCTGTCTTTGTCACTTTGGATGTAGTTGTAACCTTTCTTTAACTCAATTTCTTCATCTATTGATGTCTATATCCTAAAGTTATAGTGAAGACTAAATGAAATAATACACACCTGAAATACTATCCATTATTTTTTTTAATTTTTATTTATTTATGATAGTCACAGAGAGAGAGAGAGAGAGAGAGAGAGAGGGGCAGAGACACAGGCAGAGGGAGAAGCAGGCTCCACGCACCGGGAGCCCGACGTGGGATTCGATCCTGGGTCTCCAGGATCGCGCCCTGGGCCAAAGGCAGGTGCTAAACCACTGTGCCACCCAGGGATCCCAATACTATCCATTATTATTACTATGTAGCTAGGAAAAAGAATGAGGTAGATATGTATGTATAACACACACTAACAAGGAGACAATGTCTATCGTTCAAATTGGTGAGAGAAAAACAAGGCTGGAGAGCAGGAGATGCAGTATGAGAGCAGGGAAGGAAAATCTGAACTCCTGTTCTTATATGCATGTGACAGAAGATTAAAGAACACCTCTGCCACTTTTGGCACCCTGCAAAAGTTTATGTGCAGAAAACTTGGAAAAGGTGGTAAAAACAAATATTAATAACATATCTTAAAATGAAGAGACCCTTGAAAAACATAAGCTTTGGAAGCTTACATGTCAATTGTTCCCCTAATATGTCTGTCCTTTCAAAACAAAGTTTTTTTGAATCTATATAGAGTTCTTCAAGTTAAAAAAAGAACTAGATTAAAAAAAAAACAACAACCCAAGAACTAGATAGAATCAAAGTAAAAAGTAGTACATCCATCAGGGAGAAACCTCCTCACAATTTTCTAATATATAAAAAAAGTAGTTTCAGGTAATATAGTCATTCACAGTGCCACAAAAGAACTAGAATAACTTACAGACACGTGGGTGTGTAAAAGTCTTGATGAAATACAGCCTTACTTATTGTCACACATCAATTTATTCTCAGCACTTAAGAATCATCTGCACAGCTCTGACTCAGAATATGGGGGCCACTGGGGACACGATGAATGATGAATGCCCCAGAGTGCCCTGAGCATGTCAGCTATTCTGACATGTAGTCTCACTCCAGTGTATGTCAAGGTGTGCAACATCACAAAAGTGAATATATCAATTTTATGCTAAAAATCAAAGGCACAACAGATTTAAGGTCCTATTTCAAAGGTGATGATTGGATTGTGTGAAGTCGGGCTTTTGTCAAGATTATCACTTACTGTATACATCTGTAGTTGTGCAGCATTCACTCATTCATTCATTCATTCAACAGTTACTAAATATCTATAACTATAGTGCTTCAAACAGAAGAGCCTAGACAAACTTTTACTGGCTAAAACCTATGCTCCCCAGATAAATGAAAAACTTACAGAAGTAAAAGAGAAATATAATTCAGGAATATGATCATTTCAGTTGACTCTTTAGGTGGGAAAGAGATACTGTTTTTCCTTTAAAAGCACAGATTCTACTGGTCTGATGGGTACAGAAAGTGTAAAGTGCTTTGGGGCAAAAGTTATCTTTCTGAGCATCAAAGCTGTCTTTCTGATTGTGTCAGCCTTAAACTCTGCTCCTAAAACAGTTCAAACCCTTAAAATACAAAGACTGTTCATCTACAAAGTACTTAGGTAAAACCAGGTACGTGCCAAAGGTCCTACAAAGCTTAGGGAACTTTAAATTACCATTTTAGGACTAACCAGACTGGGAAAAGCATGCTGGACAAGGGTCTACAGAACATACAAGAAGCATATTCTCTGATGAGTAGCCCTTTCTCCTGCCCCCTTCACTCTAGACCAACGGCAGGGTTAGAAGGCATTACAGCATGTGGTAGCAATCACAAAGACCAATTTGTTCTGAGCATGTCAAGGTCAATGACATTATGGCTGAGGAGACGGTCTTGGGCACTGGAAGTCTGCAGTAGTTCCTGAATGTCACACAGGATCACCTATGGTGTTTGTTTGCCATTTCCTTCATATGACTTCTCTTAACAGCTATCTTTCCTGGAGACTTAGAAATATGCAGAAATGCAAATACCTTATTCTGGTGGTCTTCTGTTGGTCAACAAATAAATGTTATTGAAGTTGACAACGTGGGAGGCCCACAAGTAAGTCCAGATGGATTTGTTGAAATAAAACAATTTTTCCTTCCTAAAATACATTTTATCAAAAAAAAAAAAAAAAAAAACATTTTATCAGGAAACTGGTCTCTGGCTGTATCCAGCTTAGGATATAATTTTTTTTTCTTTCAGTTTCAACCTTTTTTTGACAGGTAGAAAAGAAGAAAAATAATATTTCTTGCACTTCCCAGACAGGTAAGTTCCAAAGAGAGTCACTTTTTAATAAAAGAATCTTATAACCCTGCCTCTACTTCAATAGGGGGCTAGGAAAATGAACGGGTAGGGTAAATCCATTGTGTATTTGTCAGACTTGCTACTTAATTTCCTCCTGGTGTGAACCAGAAGTTTGCTTTTGATTTCTCATAGAATTTGACTTCTTAATCTTTATCCTATCATTCTTTAATGTTTCTTCACATTATTCATGATATTTATTAAGTTCTAAGGCATTTTCCCCCCTACGTATCCAATGTAAAGACTGAACAATACAATGGGAGTTAGATTTTAAAAAAAAATTCTGGTACTATGTTTTCGAAGGTAATTATATTCTAGATATATTTAATATAAGGACTATAAACTCTGTTTTAAAGAAAGTTACAATGATGAAGCAACAAGAAATTTTGTTATTTTTAACATGGGTATTTTAGTTTAGAAAGATTCCACTCAATGTTTCCCAAATTCAATGTTTCACATAATGGTCAGTCTTAATATGAATGTGGGAAAAAAAGGCAAATCCAAACATGGAATATTATTTTCAAAAAATAGTGAACTAAATGTAAAGGTCCAGTAAAATGTGATATCTAGATTTTTCTGAACTCGTTCACATGACCTTCATTCTATTTATAGAAATGCAGCAATTCCCATTTGAATATAGAGCAATACCTTGTAGGAGAATTTGGTTGAGCACAAATAAACTTGGGGAAAGTGTTGACTTAAAAATAAAACACTGGAAGAGGAGGGAAGGTTTTTTCCCCCCCTCTGTGAAAATTTCCGGAAAAGTTGTAAACAAAGGCAGGTTTGGCTCAGACACTGAGTGACTCTGGTGAGCTGAGGAGGATGAAGAGTATATCAAACCTCCCAGAGTGAGGAAATGTTTGTAAAACAGTTAGTAAATCACAGGCAGCCAGGGTCACCAGGCTGAACAACCCGAAGGACATGCTGCCAAAACCCCAGCTGTGAAAGAAGGGGGCCGGGCACTGCTCACAGCTTGAACCCCGTTTTGAATGATCTCTTGGTTCTATTCTCTGCCCTTTCCCCTCCATCACTTTAGAGCTCTGATGGCTACGCGTTTAATTAGCTCTGGGCCACAGGGCAGTGCTGACTATCACTCCACTGATTGACAAGGTGAGGACGCCAGGATACCGAAAATGTGCTCTGCGGAGTGATACTGATTGAGCCCTTGGTCCTAGGGACAAAGCTGGAAGTTCCAGCTGCGAAGAAAGAATCACACTCAACCTGGGGGAAAAAAAAAGTTGACAAAGATAAACAGCAGGCAAAATATGTAGCTGGAAGTTTCCATGAATTTTGAACTATCTTTTCAAGCCCTTTTGATCACTGTTCTCCCTAACTATTCTATGATACATCTGTTAATTATTCTTTTCCTGATTTTACACAGATGACAATGTGGAAACTGTTAAGTTCTTCAGAAACTGTCTCTTCTGTGCCCCTGTTGTCTCCAGGAGCCAGGAAGACAAAAATAAAATAAAAATGGGAATGAAGAACTGCTAAGGGAGAGAGAAGGGACGATGCACTCTGGAACCTGCACAGAAGGTTCTTCCTGACTGGATTTACATTTAGTTTTTTTCATTAATCTTTACTACCTAAAAAGAATTTTTTAAAAACCTCAGATTCTTTCTCTGCACCAAACTCAATCTCAAACACAGAGAATGTTATTATGCACTTAAGCTATGGTATGAATGAAGGATAATTATTAATGACTTAAAATTTTTCTTAAAAATGAGAAGTATGGTGAGAAAAAGTTTATTTTTCAAATACGGAATGGAAAAAAGGTGGAACAGACAAAAGCATATGCCTGCTGATTATAACCAACAGAGGCAAAAGGTTGGCATGGTTAAGGTGCTTACACTGGAAAGAAATAAAGAGGGGTGCCTGGGTGGCTCAGCCAGTTAAGCATTGACCTTTGGCTCAAGTCATAATTCCAGGGTCATGGGATTGAGCCCTGCATTGGGCTCCCTGCTCAGCTGACAGCCTGCTTCTCCTTCTCCCTCTGCTATTCCCCCTGCTTGTGTTCTCTCTGTCAAATAAATACATAAAATCTTAAAAAAAAAAAAAAAAGGAACATAGGTAGGTTTCGAAATTATACAAAAAACTCTTCCCTTTTAGACTGAGGAGGTATAAAAAAATTTTTTTTGAGAGGTGGCATTAGCCAACTTCTCCAGATAATCTAATATGAGCCCTGATCCACCAAAAAGGATGAAGACCACCTTAGTCTCAATGCTGATAGTAGAACTATAAACCTGTTTAGAGAAAATTCAGCAGGACAGATACATAAGAGTCAGCTTCACTGCTGAAGAGCTACTGACATAATATAAGTTATTCACACTGTTTATTTCTACTTTTATCCCTTTTAGATACTTGGACCATGTAAGAGCAACAGGGCATGTGCTATTGAGTTGTTTTTCTGGGCTGGCACTGAGTCAGACACACTCTTAGCTCATCTCTCACACTTTTGTCATAATGGCAGGCCGATCATGGCGCCATATAACTAACTCTCAGTTTTGCTTTATAAAAAATTCACTTGGCTCGTCCAAACATCAAACAAAATTTTGGGCCCAATGCATTCTGACTCTAACTAATGGAATAATTAGCCCAGACAGCCTAGAGCAGAAAATCAAAAAGGAAAGTAAACTCTGTTGAGAGCTCTAGTTAATGCTTTGAGTAATACTTCAAGGCATCTGAGAAAAGCATGGGCTTTAGAGCCAGATCTGGGATCAAATCCTGACTTCGATCTCATAAACTGTGTTACACTGGGTAAGCTATCCATCATCAGTTTCCTCATCTGTAAAATGGAATAAAAAATCACTACCTACTAGGACTGCTGGTAGAATGAAATGTGATACTTCTGAAAATACCTGGAATGGTGTCTGATACATAAAAAATACTCAAAAACATTAGCTTCCTTTTCCCAACTCTCCCCTCATTTCATGGGAGAATAAGCTTTCTTTAAAAGTCCACGTCTTCTTCAGACAAAACATGGAATGTACTCCATGAAGGGAGCCACACTGTTCTCTCATCATTAACCACAACCTGGGCAAAGTCTCCGGGACCTCGAGTCTTGCACCACATCTGTTATAGTCTAAGTCAAAGGACTCCGTTAAGCCTCACAGAAGAGAGTGTCCCCCCAATAATAAATGGGCTTGACTCAAACTTTGGATATTTAGCTATTTAAACATGTTGCTCACAGCTCATGTTCTCAGCTTGAGGAATTCCTCTTGGATCCTTTCTCCAGTGGCAATGGAAGGTTTCCACATTACATTCTCTGCCCTCTTATTTAGCTGGCAAGTCAGATAAAACAAAAATAAATTCAGAACAAATACACACACATATGCATACTTCAGTGCTATTGTGAGTCAGACAAGTATGTGATTAATACAGGATGGAAGTATGGTAGGTTATTGGCTCCTCCCTCTGATTTTGGTACTAGTAGGTATTTGCAAATGTCAGTCTGGATCTGAGAAGAAATATAGCTGTCACGTTTGATTTTAGGTTTAGGTTAAACTTTATCCTAATTTTTTAAAAGCAAGATATCATAACTTTAATGGGACTAAAAGACAACTGAATAACGACTTATAATTTTTTACCATCTGTCCCTCTTTGCTCTGTCTGGTGGATGAGGAAACAGCACTTCCTGAGTAAGGGTCAAGGATAAATACCTGTCCTACTAAAATTGACTCAGAGCATCTACCTTGGCTTTAAAATCCTATGTGATGGGTTTCTGTGGTTTTGTTTTGTTCCCTAATAAGGATAGTCATGGACCATGGCAGGGGTGGATAGAAGTATCCCATAAAAACAGAGCCTGTTTCAATTCTATTGAAATTTCAGCACTTGAGTATTAGCTCAGAGAAGTTTCTTCACAGGGAGCACAATAAATTCAGTCTACCTACACCTGGCCCTATGGTGTCAAAGAAACAAAACCCAAATATGGCTGGAACAGAAGCAAGATAAAACTAAAAATATACTAACATAATGAGGGCCAGTCAGCCAAACTGAAACTATCATACCACCACCCTAGTTGAGAATCAAAAGAAATTTGCTCTGCTTCTAAAGCCCCTCCAAGAGGAATGGTTGGTTTGCAAAGATCAGGATGCAAAAGGCTAACCTTCAACACTAGCTGTGCCATTTATCTTCTATCTGGCCTCGGACAAATTGAGGAGCTTTTCGGAACCTCAGGTTCCTTTACTGTGAAATGAAGATAATCTCTCACTAAGTTGATATGGATATAAAATGATCAAGATGACAATGCTTTATAAACAGTAGGAGCCCATAGGGGTGTAGAATGCTGGCCAGGAGGGCAAGAATGATAAGCAAACCAATTAAGTTTATTTTTTTTTTAAGATTTTATTTATTTATTCATGAGAATACACAAAGAGGAGAGAGAGAGGGGGGCAGAGACACAGAAGCAGGCCCCATGGAGGAAGCCTGACGTGGGACTCGATCCTTGGTCTCCCTGGGCCAAAGGCGGCGCTAAACCACTGAGCCACCCGGGGTGCCCACCAATTAAGTTTATTAATTGAATTCTCACTCATTCAAACCATCCTGACTCCCTCTGGTACCTCAAGCAAGCTGTGGTGGTCTAAAACATTTTATCTCTAAGTCAACAGTAAATTCTAAGGTTTTTTGTTTTTCATTTTTGACAGGGAGTCTACGAAACATAGGGCTTCTATTTCAAACTGGCTTAGATGGGATGCTGCAGCGAGTTTTGTTAAACTTTCCCCAAGCATGTTTCTATTTAAAATCATCCTTCTGCATTATTCTGGAAGAGAGGGTAACTCTTATCTCATCCAAAATTGGTGTTTCCAATTTCCTTATATAACAAGGCTTGAATGTTGTGGAGGAAGTAGGCAAGAACTAAGGAACCAAGAGAGATCAAAAAGCAAGAGACCTATAACCTGTAAGGTTAAGAGGTTATGACCCTAGGGCCCTGAAGTAAGGTGGAAGTCTAGAAAGACGTTTTCAGGTACTTTTAAGCAACTAGCTTTACAGGGCTTTTTGAAAATGGATAGAGATAGGATCTAATGCTTTACGACAACATTACTGGCATGAATACACTTAGAAAGATCATAGAGATCCCACTGAAATTAACCTGTCCATGTTGTCTGAGGAAGGATGTATAGTATCAGTAATTCCTTACCCTTTGTGTTCACTGTTTAAAAATCAACATCTGTCCCTCTGACAGTTTTTCTTTTGACTTACTCATCATAGTTTTTATCCTAGACCCAAACCTTTGGCAGAGTCAGGCCACAAATTAGAATAGATATGATTAGATAACCACATTGCATCACATGCATACCTAAACAATAGTGTCAACCACATCCTAAATTTGATTATGATAGGTACTATTTGCCTTTAAATGAAGAAAGGAAAGTTGCAGGCAGAAGAATATCAAGATGTCATTAATATAACACCACATACTGGGCTCCCCCCTCTGTTTTTCTAATAGTTGATAGGGAAGGCAGAATGGAGAGGAAAGAGTAAGGCTGGCTGGTGTCATAGACATTCTGTACAAAAGAACAGATATAAACATGTCTTATATGGTTGTACACAGTATACAAGTAGCTCGAAGAGGAGGAGGAAATGGAAAGAAAAAATACCTTTCTGTATATCCCAGCAAGAACTATAACATATTAGGATTGGGAAAGTCTTAAGAAAATAAAAATAAGATACAGAGCTGCTTTAACTAAATTCAGGAAGCCTCAACCAAATACTTCTTTAGTCACTAAGAATTATAAAATAGAGGGCAGCCCCGGTGGCCCAGCGGTTTGGCACCACCTTCAGCCTGGGGTGTGATCCTGGAGACCTGAGATAGGCTCCCTGCATGGAGCCTGCTTCTCTCCCTCTCCCTCTGTCTGTCTGTCATGAATAAATAAAGCCTTAAAAATTAAAAAAAAAAAAGAATTATAAAATAGATAAAGTGTTTCAGTTATGTATTACTAGTAATCAAAGTATGGTATGATAAAAATATATTCAAAGTCTTTGGAGCTTGTAAACATATTAAAGACATCAGTCATCAGGGAAAAATCAGTGATTTCTAAGTATCATTATCTTAAAAGCTTTAGAAACATGCACCTTTCCAACTTCCAATTATGTTAAACTAATCTGCATCAATCTAAGGAAACATTTAGATTCTCAGAGTCAGGAAATTAAACCACTAGTTCTTAAATTCTGAGCACACACCTCTGAACTTCTGTCTTGTTTTTATATTTCATGTTTGTAGATAAATGCTAAGAAAATGTTTGAGCTGAATTGAACAACGTATTCAAATTAAGTGGATTAATCAGAAGTAAGTGCACAGAAACTTCTGAAAAAGGGCCATGTACCAGCACAGCAAATAGTAGGACTAGCAGTGACAACTTGCCAGAAACACCCTCACCATACCCTTACTCTCCTACAAAACATAAACCAACTGATATGTAGATTAAGGTAATGAAAAGCAGCCCCCTCCCCAATTTAGCATAAAGCGGCCAGTAGGTATCATTTAAATGCGAATGATTTCAAAATCAGCATTTCTTGTACCTTATTTAAATTTCACATCAACAAACATTGATTAGACACTCATGTGCAAGGCTTAGTGGATACAAACATGAATAAGACCTAGTTTTCTTGCCCTCCAAATGCTTAAAATCTAATATTATGTACATAGCAAGGATAGACCTCTATCACATTCCTAACACACTGACCTTATTTCTTATCCATGGAAATACCTGACTTAAAACATAATCTAGAAGCCATCAGACTATTTATTCAAATGTTGATGCTTTGGAAACATTTGCTTTGATATTCTAGGCAGAGACCACAGTGGGAAGCAAGTGGGGTTGCACAGTAAATCTGGGTACATCTGGGATCAGCAGATAGCACTAGGTCTTTAACCAGTGTGGCCTAGTACTATTCTTCCTCAGTGCAGGATCTGTGTGTTTGCATACCTGACCAGTGGTCCACAGCATCCTCCAGCTGCACACTCTACCTTTGTGATCTCCACTCCTCTGGTGGTAAGAAGAGAGGAAGTATCTCAGATAATCACTAAAATTCCTTCTAGTTGTGATATACCATGAGTAAAGCTAAAATGTTTGTTTCAGGCAGATCATCACGAGAAGGAAAATGCATTATTTAACTTCTGTGTCAGATAAGCATTCTCTAAGACAACATCTCCATTTTGGCAAAAGACCCTAATTTATGTCTCTTTATGGATTCCAATAGCATGAGCTCATCCTACACCTAAAAAATGTATTCATTATGTAAGCTTTCCCTTAAGCAAATAGAAGCCTGGAGAGGAGGAAAGTGCTGCTTGCCATTCAATTTGGCTTCAGCAGAACTTTCCATTATTAGGGAGGAGGCTGCCCATTTCTAGATAATGAGAACAAATTTTTCATCATCATCGTGGTGTCTTTTATTCCACCATGTCACTCTGGAAGAGTTTGAAAGTCATATACTCTCCACCTTTGCCTCTTGTAGCAACAACAGGTTATAAAAATAATACTTTGTCTCATGGTATGCAACCTTAAGATGAACTCGGGAAAATGGTATTCGTTATCCTGTTGGATATATTAGATGTGCAATAACGATGTATTATAAAGTAAATCAAATTACAAAAATGAACCCTATCCCTTGGATAAAGTTCTGGGAGTGAGCCAACACCACAATTATTATCTTCTCTAGAATTGAATGTTCTACATAAGTGTTTGGAAGATGTAAACAGGACATAAATCTGAGATCGGTTCTTCAATCTGTCTACAAATAACCATGACATTATATATAAACTCGACTTTAGAGCATATATGCTTTCTGTTTAAGCAGTTAAGAAGTGTATTAGACACTATGATAAACAGAAAAAATGAATACCGATAAATGCAAGCCTTCCGTCTCGGAAAGTCTTCCCTTATTTGATTAAGTTAGGTGAAAAACAGAGCAGTCATGCTTGTAGCCTTTCTTCCTTTTCCCTTTCCTCTCCTCTTTTCATTTCTAATGCGAATCGGAAGTCTATGTGGAGCAGTCTGGCTAGCCCCAGTCTAACCTCCCCATCTGGAAGGGGGCTAACCAGCCTTGGGGCTACTTCCAACCCTTCCCAGCTGTTGGGTTGGGGTTTTTTGTTTTTGTGGGCTTGAGAAAGCATATTTATATAAATGATTGCCATATCCTTTGCCAGCTGTTGACCCTGCTCTTGTCCCGGTTGGGGCATGGTTTTCATTTTTAGCGGCCACAGACTGGAACTGACCCTGATAGAGTTAGCACGCTATGCAAACAGCTTTACGCGCTATTGCTGTGACAGTTCAGACAATGGATGCACAGTGTAATCCAAGGGACCGGTGTTTCCCTTTGGGCAAATGTCACAGAATCCAGAGTTGGAAGTATCAGTTGAAAAAATAAATTCTGAGATTCACTGTGTTACGGAATAGCTTCTCTTCAGTAATGCAGACTTCAGTGATTTCAGCTCAGGTCAGAGCAAGAATTTATCAGCAGCGACAAATGAGTTTTCCCTTGTACACGTACGAACCCCAAAAGTTCTCTAGATAGATCTGCAGGGGCAACCGCCTATATAGTTATATGAGTGGTAAAAAGAAGTAGTATTTTTAATTTTAAAACTTTGTATATATGTTTCTGATGTAAAGGTCCATAAATTTTTAAAAACTAAATTTTCATATCTTAATAGGACAAGAAGAAAAATCAGTCTGGGCTTTTTGATCATTATTATAGCCTACCAATAATCATTCCTGAAGATCCAATCAGAACACTTCTTACATTCGTTACCAACCAGGATAAATCCATGTTTAATCTGTGGATAACTGCAGTCACAGTGAACTAGAAAGTTTAGAAATATTCCTAGGGAGAGAACAACTGGAAGAGGGGAAGCCAAAGGGATGGGAGGGGAGAGTATTCCATTAAGGACAATTTATCCGAAACAACGAATATTTTGTCTGCAGTTAAATGAGAATAAGAGAATAAGCAGAACATTTTTACAATTTTTATAAATTGTATTAAGTCTTTCTGGCCGTAAGGACCAATGGCATATGTGGAGAATGAAGAAATGTAATTAAAAAGAACTTGATTGTTGATACTTAATGTGATACACCTACAGACACTGAGGATTTCTAATATTTGATAATTTACCAGGTCATTTAGTCATCACAACAGATTATTTAGAGAGTCAAAAAAAAAAAAAAAGATTATTTAGAGAGTCTAACTGTAAAAGGAAAGTAGCAAGACAGCATATCAAAAAGAAGTCCTATATTAGGTTTTCTCCTTCTCTGCCGTCAAGCCTGCAGGCTGGCTGGCTATGGCAGATGGAGACTACCATACGAAACTGTAATTAAAATGTGAACCCCATCTTAGAGGTCAGAATAGAACAGTTGACAAACAGGGAAGCTGGGAGATGGAAAGAGAAAATATTTCCTGACATAGGCATTTTTAGTCTTTGAAAAACAATCCAAAAGGAAATTTAGCCTGTGAATTTAAGCGTCACATACTTAGTGTATCTTTTTAAAATCCTCAGAAGCTTGAGGTCTGGAATTGCTTTAAAGGCAGCTCAGAATTTCAATCAGCTTTAGCACAATGAAAATTTCAAGTGCTAGAGGAATTAACTGATGGGATCTTTGAAGCTTCCATGAACTCTGATTAACTAATGACAAAATCTGTGAAATTACAAGGCAATATTTTCTTTCTCTGATGTAAATGTATTTGGAATAATGAAGAAAAGAAAATGAAGCCATTTGTTGCTTAGGGCAGATCCTGACTGGAAATTTCACACCATTGGTACAAGCTAACGGCACAATCTCCAGATACACTGTTTTGTAAGCAAAATATAATTAGATTTTTTAAATGCAATATATCTTTTATATCCATTATTGATATTTTGAGGTTTATTTCTACCACCTTATTTTGTATGTTCTGTGCCTTCTACTGCACTTTTATTTAATTTATTCACATATTCATTTCTATTGCAGGTTTCTATAATCATTTTGTCTCTAGTCATGTTTGAAGGCTATAGACTGTATTTTTGTTAATGGTTTACCCTTAATTTTTATCATACTGTACACAACAATTAATTTCCTCAAGTCACTCAATAATACAGTATTTGTCCTAAATATGCTTTAATTGCCAATGAACAACGCCACAACTTCCTTGTCATTATTGTCTGGGATTTTAGTTTCATACCAATATATGATCACATGAAAAGTACTATTATAACATTCAAAGTTAATTACCAACCTGATTCTCTATAGTGCAATGTCACTCCCTCCCTCTGCATTCACTTTGTTTATGGTGAAGTACATCTTTAAAGTATTTTCTTTTCAGCAAGAGTGAGACAGTATGAAAGTAATGGATGATAACTTTAGCTGGGTATAGAACTGTAATTCAAGAATTACTTTTGCTTAGCACTTTGGTATATTACTCCATTATTTCCTGGCATCTATGCCATCCAATAGAAGTCTATAATCTATGTAGTTTTCATATGTAAGCAGGTAATATGTCTTTTCTCTCTGTTAGCTTTTTAAAAATCAATGGTCTTTAATTTTACTGTAAAGTATACAGATACGAATTTATTTACATATATGCTGCTCCACACTCAAATTATAGTTTCTTTTTTTCCTTTTTTAAAAAGGGTTTTTATTTATTTATTTGAGAGACAGAGAGTAAGCCCATGAGCAGAAGGGAGGGTGAAGTAGACCCCCCCCACTCAACAGGGAACATAACCCTGGGATAATGACCTGAGCTGAATGCAGATACATCACTGACTGAACCACCCAGACACACTCAAGTTATACTTTGAATCTGAGGACTAAATCTCTCCAATCTATAAATTCTTAGTTATCATGTGAACATCACTTCTTGGTCATTCTTATTATTTTGGAACTCTTATTAAATATATATTGACATTTCTAAACTCCTTGTTTTTTAACTACTCTTTCATATTTTTAAATCTCTGTGCTGCTTTCTGAGAACTACTATCTAAAAATACAGTCTGAAATTATTACTGAGTTTAAAATGTCAATGTCTTTATTATTTTATTGTTAATATTTTGAAGTGATTTTTTTCCATATTCACTTGTTCTTATTTCTGCTGGCTTTGTTTTATAATTTCATGTTTTATAAAGCTATTCCTTTATCTTTTTTGAGAACCTGAAATATAGAGGGTTTTTTCAGATTGTTCTATTATTTTCCTTTCATCTGAATGAATTCATCTCCTATCTGCTGACTTTATTGTCTGTCTTTATTGGTATTAATGCATTATTTTATTTTATGAATTCTGACATTTGATCTGTAGATTCATATTAGGTCTGAGTTACAGTGAATTTTTTTCACTTTCTCTATGAGTATACCATACTACTCCCTATCTTCTAGTTTAATAGTTGCCTCTATGGAATCTGTAAAACTCCAGTTCAGAATTTGATCTTATTTTAAGCAACTAGGGATTGGATCCCTCAGTAATAAAAAAAAATTGAAATCAGAAAAGGAGTCAGTTCCTAAGGCTGTCTTTGTTTTCTCTTCCTGGACATTCAGTTTCAAATAAGCCACAGCTCTTGGCAGCAGTCCTCAGTAGCTTTCATTAGACACTATTTGGTCCCAAATGGAACACTCTGCAGAAGCCTAAATCCCACACACCTGAACCATCTTTCAGACACTAACACCAATACTCTCCACCTCTTGGCCCCTAATATTTCTGTTTCAACTTTGGTCCACTGAGATGTTTGTCTTATTTTTGAGCTTTGTCGTGTCTTCTAAATTTTCTTTTCTGTTTTTTTCCTTCTTTTATTTTTCTAATAGTTTATCATTAAGGCATAGACTTATAACACCATCTTTACTGAAAGAGTCCCCCCAACTTTTTGGTAGTCTTGAAGTCATTAACTTTTTAATGTTCTTCTAAGCTAAAAGAACCTTATTATTGCTATTTCACAGATATTTCCATACACAAGCCATGCTGAAAATTTCTTGTAATTTATAATTATAATTAGTTTCTTATACTTTTTTAATTATTCAAGTAATGAATAAAAAACACTCAAATTCGTGGTGCCTGGGTAGTTCAGTCAGTTAAGCATCCAATTCTTGTTTTTGGCTCAGGTCATGCTCTCAGGGTCCTGAGATTGAGCCCCACGTCAGGCTCCAAGCCTAGCATGAAGCCTGCTTAAGATTCTCTCTCTCCCTCATCTTCTGCCCTACCATCCCTCTCTAAAAAGAAAGAAAGAAACTCAAAACATATCCTCTTAAATTATAAAAACAAAGTATTTAACATCAAAGAACTGCAAATTTAGAGCAAAAACGGCCACTTTTGCATATTGGATTAGCAAACAGAGTTAAGAGAGAGAGTAAAGAAAAATCATCCTTTTACATTTATATGGCAGTGCAAACCTGACAATCCATTTGAAAAGTGATTTGGGTAACATACATCAAAAGCTCTAATAGAACACACACTCAACGGATCAGCCATTCTACTGCTGGAAAATTTATCCTGAGAAAATAATAACATAAATGTACTGAAATGTACAAGGAATTCATTGTTTATAAAAGCAAAAAACAAAGCTAACAATAGCAAAACAAACAAAAGCAAAGGAACAAATAAAGTATTTATTAACAAGAGACTGGTTAAATAAATTACAGAAGACTACATGGTCACTTTAAAAATACACTCATATATACAGAAGAGAGAGGTGAAAGGTTATGCCAAAATGTTAACTCTGGGAATATATAAATGGGTAATCTATATTTTCTTTTTCTATGGCTATGATATTAAAATTTTTTTGTTACTGGACCATGTATGTATACCTCTATAAAAAGTAAAAATTAAGCAGAGATGAGAAGAATCACTCTTAAATTCACAGAAGGCAGGTGAATGGAGGTAATATGAGCTGGAGGCCAATCAAATGAATCCCTCAACTGTCTTTATACGTAAATATATCCTGACCCACCTAGAACTAGTTCTTCCTATTACATAAATCTGAGCTCTCCTTTCTTCTTTTCAAGATCTCCAACCCAACCTCCTCCTGGTTGCTCAGGATCTTACTCTGTCAGATATCTGATCTCTCTTCCATTTCTAATTCATCCCTAAATTCTTCATCCTTCCCTCAGACCATAAATAAACTCAAGTTTTTGAAAATTAAAAACAAACAAACAAACAAACAAAAATCTCTCTTAGGGCAGTCTGGGTGGCTCAGTGGTTTAGCGCCTGCCTTTGGCCCGGGGCATGATGCTGGAGACCCGAGATCGAGTCCCACATCGGGCTCCCAGCATGGAGCCTGCTTCTCCGTCTGCCTGTGTCTCTGTCTCTGACTCTGACTCTCTCTCTCTCTCTCAAGAATAAATAAATAAAATCTTAAAAAAAAAAAAACCCTCTCTTGAAAGTGACATCCCATGTCCTATTTTCTCACTCCCTACTCCTTCCAATTCACTCCATAATTTGTGGTAGTATGGCTCTCATTCTTGACTGCTATACTCAAACTATCCTTGCTAATGCCCCTAATGACTTGTTAATTGCTAAATTCAATGTATATTGTTATCCTTATCATCGAGGACCACTGTACTATCCCAGATAATGACACTGCTGGTTGAAATCCATCCCTGCCACCCCCCATGACTTCTGGTGGTAATGCATTTTTGGGTTCTAGTCTTTATTCTCTGACAGCTCCTTCTGAACAAATCATTCTTTACAGACCTCTAATATCTTGCTGATTTTCAGGGTCTGCTCCTGATCCACTATTTTTCTCATTCCATACATTTTTCTCTTTCACCTATACTGACAACTACTAAATTTTTACTCAGAGCCAGGTAGTCTACCTTGGTTCTTACAAGTACATCACTTTCAATATTCCTAAAAGTGAGTGAGTTCCCCATTAATTTGCTTTTCTTATATCTTCCCTTCCATTCAATTAGTGTAGACAAAAACCTGAGATTCATATTAACCTCTTCCCCCTTCCTCATGCCTGATATCCAATCACCATGTATGACAATTTTTACTCCGAAACACTTCTCAACTTTCTACTCTTTCCACTCTCCTTTCCTTTTGTTTACTGCTGCCCTAGGTCAGGTCAATATTATAGGCGGTCTCCCTGACTCCAGTCTTAATCTTTTTTCAAATCTTCTTTCTCTATAGCTATCAATTGGAGGGTTTTGTAACAAATATAAGTGCTAAATCACTATGTTGTACACCTGAAGCACATATATTATATGTCAAATATACTTCAATTAGGGCAGCCTGGCTGGGTCAGTGGTTTGGCGCCTGCCTTCAGCCCAGGGCATGATCCTGGAGATCCAGGATTGAGTCCCATGTCAGGCTCCCCGCATAGAGCCTGCTTCTCCCTCTGCCGTTGTCCCTCCTCTTTCTCTCTGTCTCTCTCATGAATAAATGAATAAAATCTTTAAAAAATTTTTTAAAAATATACTTCAATTAAAAATTTTAAAATCATTAATAAACAATAAAATCTTAAAAGTTAAGTAAAGATAAAAAGTAAAATAAAATGTAAGCCTGATTATACCACTCTTCTTCTACTTGAAACCCTTCTCCATTCTTTACAAGATAGAATTCAAACTTATTAACTAACACACACACTGCTCTGGATTCATCTCCTATAACTCTCTGCCCAGCAGTTTATATTATGGCAATGTCAACTTTTATGAGCCCTTTGAATATATGATGGCTTTTCTTGTCTCTATACCTTTACTTATGCTATATTCTCTACCTGGATTGCTCCTCAGCCTGGGTATTGTTTTCTAGAGAGAAAGCTTTTCCTTAAACATTCTCTACCTTCCTCAACACCAAGTATGTAAAGGAAATTAACAGCAAAGAGCATACTCTATGAAGTCTGCTGTTCCTTATTGTAGAATATTATTAGAAATCCAGTTGATTTTAACCTCTTACCATGAGTTTGATATATTTGAAACTGTTATGGATATACGTTACTTCCTCCCTTTTTTACCTTCTAAGCTCAACACTGCACTCTGAGAAATCTGCATTAATGAATTTCCCCTGCTTGTTGTGCCTTCCACCCACAGAGTGCTCAGTATATGTTTATTCAAAGGCTAAGACCTATGATTAAGGTTATAGAGAGAAAGAAAGCAAATCACTAGTAGCAATAAAGTTTTTTAAAGGCCAAGTAAAATTACCTTCTAGTAATCAAATGAGCCAACATCAGAGAAACAACTGGTATAAGAGACCTAACAGTGACTGAGCAACCAGAGCAGGCTTGTGGTTTATACCAGAATATAAACCAGGAATTGTGTGGAAATTCTCATGAGGAAACTCCAAGAGAACACTTGTTACATGACAATTGATGAAACTACATTATAACAGGTAATTCTTTTTGCTGAAGTCAGTAGAGAGAACAAGAAGGTTTCAATTAAATAGATCCCTAAAATGGAAAACAACAACAAAACTGACTAGTTTAATAGTTGGACATTGTTTAATAGCAAGAAGAGAAAGGAAAAAGGCTGTCTCGGGAGAACGTATCCCTGAAATCCTAAAATTCTGCTGTGTGTTGATTAGTTTGGTATGTAAATATGTGGGGGAAAAACCTTAAAAGTTGAAAACTGTAAAAAATAGCAGCATCTGTATGTTTGCAAATGGATGTTAAAGGATATGCAATTTTTTAAATCTTAGAAAAAGTTCACATTGCTTTATGAACTAGGAAAAGGGGCTAGAAAGAGATCTGGATAGTATAAACACCTTTATGAAAACTTTAATAAATAGAATTTGATCAGAAAGGAGAGATTCTTTTAAAATTGGGAGAGATTAATTTGGCATGTTACACAAATAGGAGGAAATCTACTAAAAGGAAAAAAAGAAAAAAAAAACTTAGCTGCTAATCTTAGGTTAATAGCAAATGACCCCATCCACTCTTAACCTCAAAGACTGACCTCTTGACCCACAGCCAGTGGCCCTGTTCAGAAACATGTTGCCACCAGAGTAAATAAAAAGAGAACATAACGTGCTGAAACTGTTACTGCTAATGACAAGTGACACACACTTTATACTGCCAATGAGCAAAACCATCAATAAATAACCATCAATAAATGAATGTGTTTGCCAATATTCTTTTGGATTTTAGTTTCCTCTCATGTGTTTCTAAGTTTTTATTTATTATTATGGAAGGGAGGAAAATTAGTATTCTTAGCCCTGGGTATTTCAGAAGGAAGTTTTTTTAAGTACAGACTATAAATGTAAGGGAAAGTCCCCATGACTAGATGTGCTGCTGATCAGGCTACTCAATATTCATTCCCATGCTGTCTTTCACTGGCATGGTCTATACTAAAAGATAAATGATAAGAGAGGAGTTTCATAGACATACCAGCATTCTAGCCTAGAACACACATAAAGTCCAGACATAAAGTCCAGAGACAGGAAACTCTAAAAGCCTGATATTCTGAGTATTTTAAGTTCTTAATAATCTCCTATTCAAGAGTCTATCTTGATGTCACTGATAATTCTTAAAAGCTTAGATTTGGTTGATGTTGCCAAGATGATTTTATAAAAATCAACATGTAGAAACTGACAATAAAGTTTGCTTCAGTGTTTTCTTCTCTTTCACCCAAATATATATCGCATACAACATTTCTGGAAGGATAAAAAAACTGACAGTATTGTTGGTCTCCAAAGGGAGGAATTGGGCAGCTCGGAACAGGGATAGAAGAAAGGTTTTTCACTATGTATTCTTTTGTATGTTTTGAATTTTGACCCATTAAAATTAAAAACATGAAAAATTTAAAAAATTCAAATGAATAAATAACAAATTATGAGCCTATCTATAATCAAATTCAGAGAGCAGGAAAAAACATATTTACATATGAAAAGATATGAATCCCAAACAGAACACAGGCTTTGAGTTAAGCAATATAGATTTGCACGGGTAGACTAGTCAAAAATAGAGGTAAAATACAGGGACAGATAACTAATTTCAATAAAATTAATCCAAATGCACAGGTTAAAAAATTACAGAATGTATATGAATACACACATAAGATGTAGTACAAATAAATAATAACTTAATGGAATAGAAAGAGGAGGGACACTATGCTTTTAAAGTAGCTGCCTCTGGGGATCCCTGGGTGGCTCAGCAGTTTGGCACCTGCCTTCGGCCCAGGGTATGATCCTGGAGTCCCCGGATCAAGTCCCACTTCAGGCTCCCTGCATGGAGCCTGCTTCTCCCTCTGCCTGTGTCTCTCATGAATAAATAAATAAAATCTTTTTAAAAATTAAAAAAAAATAAAGTAGCTGCCTCTTAGGTGGAAAATAAAAATTACACTTCACCCTGCATCTTACTCCCACACCTCTCTGCTGGGAAAACTATGTAGTAAATGTACAGATGGAACCCAACTGTGTATATACAGTTGTGAATTGACTATCTCCTTTTTTTTTTTTTTTTTACTATTTTCTTCTTATGAAGTATTTCCAACTTGAAGATAAAATGAAAAATGAAGGCTTTTGAGCACAGTTATAATTGTAACCAAATACGAGCATATAAAGTAATATAATCCACAGTTCTCAGAGACAAAACTACGTTTAACTCTAAAAAGCAACCCGTTTCTCTCCATTTCTTAACTCAAATTTTTATTTTTGTAAAATGTTTTCTGCTTTAAAGTTGTTCAAGAGTGAAAGATGCTTTGACATGCTTTTAATTGATTCGTTTTACACTCAAAGGGAGGATAACAGTGATTTGTGAAAGGATTTTTTTTCTGTCTTGCACACATCTCTCATTTGTCCATTTTAATTCAATTAAAGGAAATAAGGACAGTTTGACCGATGAATGAACCATATTTTAACCGAGGACACTTCTATTTAAACTGGAGTGTATCAACCACTGTAATTGTCAGTTAGTTACTTCCGATCTCTAACTTTTGTTTTCAGAGGTCACAGCATGGTCATGGAAGAGTAGAACATACTAGAATATGAGTAAGTATTTAAACCATTAGCCCATAGGCTATTCAAAGAAAGAAAAATTTTAATTATTACTGGTTTATATGGAGATAACTCCACCAGACTAGTAGCGTTTGTTGTGCTACAAACCTATAAATTCAAGTACAATAAAATTTTTGTTTTAATTGAAAAAAGTAGGCACAGTTTTATTACGCTGGGCCTTACAATTTCTGATAAGTTTTGTTATTGTTGTTGTTTTAATTAGCTTGAGAGGGGCATTAATTTACCTTCAATTAAACTTACCCATTTTAAGTGTTGAGTATGATGAGGGTTCTTTTTTAAGGGTATATAATATGTAATCTATCACCACAGTCAAGATATGGAGTATTTCCAACACTCCCAAAAGTCTGTACATGCTCCTTTAGAATCAATCTCTGTCCTGCAACTCCTGGCTGGCAATCACTGATCTGCATTCTATCTCTACAGTTTAACCTTTTCTAGAATTTCACATAAATGGAATCATGCATCATGTGTTTTATGTCTTTTTTAACCTAACCTAATGCTTTTGCAATTCTTCCATGTTGTTGTATGTATCAATCAGTAGTCCCTTTTATTGCCAAGAAGGGATAGAGCACAGTATTTTTTGTCTCTTCACAAACTGATGAACATTTGGTTTATTTCAGGGTTTTGGTTATGATGAATGAAGCTGCAATGGCCATTTGAGTACAAGTCTTTGAATAAACATATGTTTTCATTTCTCTTGGGTAAATACTTATGGGTGGAATGGTGGAATCATATGGTAGATGTGTTTTTAGAATCTACCAAATAGGGGCAGCCCGCGTGGCTCAGCGGTGTAGCACCGCCTTCAGTCCAGGGCAAGATCCTGGAGACCCGGGATCGAGTCCAGCATTAGGTTCCCTGCATGGAGCCTGCTTCTCCCTCTGCCTCTGTCTCTCTGTGTCTCTCATGAATAAAAAAAGAAAAAAAGAAAAAAGAATCTACCAAATATAAAGCGGCTATATAATTTTACATTTCCAACAATAATGTATAAGGGTTCTGTGGTTTCTCTATATCCTCATCAACACTTAGGATCATGGATTAGTCTTTTAATTGTAGCCATTCTTGTGGTGCACAGTATCAGTTCCCTAATGTCTAATGTCAGAGTATCTTTTCATATATTTGTTACTTTTTTATCTTCTTTGGTAAAGTCTGTTTGCCCATTCTTTGAATTGTGCTTCTTGTTATTGAGTTAAAAGAGTTCTTGACATATTTTGTACATGATTCCTTTATTAGAGTAAATTCTTATTGCTTGTAGGACTTATGTTCTAAAAAGTCATCTGAACACTGAATAAGTGAATACGGAATTTCCTATGAGAAAAACACAGCAAGGATCCTGTGAACTTCTTATCACAATATTTTCATTAAATAAAATGCCATTCACATTATATGTTCATTTGCCATTATTTCATCAGCATTGAAAATTAGTCTCAAAAGCACAGAATGGCCAAGAGGCAAATAAAGAAGGTGCTCAACATCACTAATTATCAGGGAAATGCAAATCAAAACCACATGATATCACCTGTCAGATAAGCAATTATTAAAAAGACAAAAAATAACAAGTGTTGGTAAGGATATGGACAAAAGGGAACCCTTGTGCACTACTGGTGGGAATGCAGTGGGAAACAGTATGGAGGTTCCTGAAGAAGTTAAAATATAATTACTATATAATCTACCAATACTACTTCTGGGTATTTATCCAAAGAAAGGGAAAACACCAATTTGAAGAGATATATGCATCCCTATGATATGAAAGCAATCTAAGTGTCCATAAATAAATGAATGGATAAAGTATATGTATATATATTAATACTTATAATAATATCTAGTCATATATATGTATATTGTATAGTCATATATGTGTCATATATATAGTCATATATATATGTATTATATGTATATATATACACACACACACAAAAGAATGCCATTTGTGATAATATGGATGGACCTAGAAGGTACTATGCTGTCTGAAATAATTCAGACAGAGAAAGACAAACACCATAGGGTTTCACTTATATGTGGAATCTAAAAAACAAAACAAACAAAAGAGAAACAGACTCATAGATACAGTAAACAAACTGTTGGTTACGAGAGGGGTTGAAGGGGGCACGTAAAATAGGTGAAAGGGATTAAGAGGTACAAACTTCCAGTTATAAAATAAATAAGGGGATGCAAAATACAGGCAATAATACTGTAATAACTTTGTATGGTGACAGGTGGTAACTAGACTTATTGTGGGGATCATTTCATACTATATTAAAATACTGAACCATTATGATGTATGCCTGACATTAATAGGCTATTAAATGTCAATTACATTTTAATAAAAAGAAAGCATCAAAAACCTGCTCCTCTAACCTTTCTCCTAATAATACTTAGCAGCTATTTTTAAAATTCTTCTGCAACCTTCCAATCTGCAGGACCTGCCTTGATTATAGATTTAGCATTTTTATGTTGTACTAACTTCTGAAATATGCAAGCCAGCCAGTACTGGTCAAAATGGATATAAGATCTTCCTGCCACTGGGTAACATGACTATAAAGTTCTTTTTAGTTTTAGCTCTTCCTTTAGATTTATGATACCAGTTAGAATTAATTTTTATACAATTTTACTTCTAATACCCCAGGGGTAAATGACTTTTTAACAATACTGTCCACCACAAAGTCTGGCTTCTTTTCTATCTTCCCCTAGCTTTACCATGCACTATAGATGGGACTCTAGCATTTCCCAGAGCAGTCTCATGTACTGGTCAATGAATTCCTCTTCTTTTCTCAATATGTACCATATTGTTATTTCATTAACATTGTACTCATGGCAAACAGAACTATAACTCATACCTGAACTAAGTTTAGGTAACATGCCTATTTTTTTCCATCAGGCACACTGCAGCTTTTTGCTCAGAGGAACACTAGACAGCACTTCAGCACTATGCTTGGGTGTTGTTTTAAACAGCAAAATCACCAGCAAAAGCATAAAAATGCAAAAAATGTGCCACTAAATAGATAATAAAAAAGGACATCTATCCATAGCATGAGAATTCAAACAAGAAGGCAGAGCAGCATTGTACTGTTTGAAGTTAGCTGGAAAGCCATGTCCAGAGAACTGAAAATTTTACAACTTTACCCCTCCCTGCCTGCCAAGAAAGCACAGGAAACGAGTATTGATTTGGGGTTACAAATAAACTTTAGTAAGTAGGTGAACTATGGAATCTGAATAAGAAGACCAAATGTGTATATTCTACAAAGACTGTCTTCCAGTCTGTGGCTTGCCTTTTCATTTTTAAAAAAAGATTTATGTACTTATTATTTGAGAGAGAGTGTGTGTGTGGTGGGGGGTTTGGTGAGAGGGGGAGAGAGAATCCCCAAGCAGACCCTCACTGAGCTTGGAGGCTGACAGGGGCTGGATCTCACAACCCTGAGATCATGATCTGTGCTGAAATCAAGGGTTGGATGCTTCATCAAAGCATTCATGATTTAATAAAAATCAACCCTTTTAATTTTCTTAATCATCTTCCAAGGGCAAATATTTACAATTTTACTTAGTCCAATGTATCAATTAGTTTTTCTGGTTCAAGATTTTGAATCCCATCTAAAAGTCTCTGCTAATTAAGAATAAAAAGATATGCTATTTTTTTTTTCTTCTTAAGGTTTATAGTTTTAGCTGTTACTTTAGATTTATGATCCCATTTAGAATTAATTTTTACATATAACCTTACCTGTGACTTCTCAGGGGTGAATTACTTTGCAATTATTATTAATCTTAGCAAACCTCATGTTGAAAAATAACAAACAGGGCAGCCCCAGTGGCGCACTGGTTTAGCGCCGCCTACAGCCCGGGGTGTGATCCTGGAGACCCGGGATCGAGTCCCACATCAGGTTTCCTGTATGGAGCCTGCCTCCCCCTCTGCCTATGTCTCTGCCTCTCTCTCTCTCTGTCTCTCATGAATAAATAAATAAAATCTTAAAAAAAAAAATTTAAAAAGAAAAATAACAAACATATATTTATGATATATTTTTAAAATTTTTATTTATTTATGATAGTCACACAGAGAGAGCGAGAGAGGCAGAGACACAGGCAGAGGGAGAAGCAGGCTCCATGCACCGGGAGCCCGACGTGGGATTCGATCCCGCGTCTCCAGGATCACGCCCTGGGCCAACGGCAGGCACTAAACTGCTGCGCCACCCAGGGATCCCTGTTTATGATATTTTTATAAGTCTGATGTACAATACTTAGCTTGAAGCATCATATAAATTAAAATAATATATTTAAATGAAAGATTTAAATTAAAATAACATTTATTTTGAGCTACAGAGATAAGGAGAAATTTCTTACTAATATGGAACAACATATTTAAAACACATTTGTCTAGGAACACCTGGCTGGCTCAGTTGGTAGAACATGTGACTCTTGATCTCGGAGTCGTGGGTTCAAGCCCCATGTTGGGCTAAAAAAAAAAACAAAAAAAAAAAAAACCCAAAAAACTTAAAAAAAAAGTTTGGTCTGGTTAAGACCAGGTTTAAACCTTTGTTTTTATGAGGCTCTTGCCAATAAATTTTCCTATCATGGACAGCTTGGCCACTGATACATAAAATGTGTAAATGTGCAAACAAGTAAAATATACTTAAATTAAGTATACTTAAAGTATACTATAAATTAAAAAAAATTAAAGTGAAGGAAATTTCTTAATGGAAAATTATAATAGCAAAATTTTTAAAGAACATTCAACACTTGGAGAGTAGGAGGACCTCAAAAGAAGGCTCTTCTATTTTTTTTTTTTAAGATTTTTATTTATTTATTCATGAGAGACACAGAGAGAGAGGCAGAGACACAGGCAGAAGGAGAAGCAGGCTCCTCGCAGGGAGCCTGATGTGGGACTCAATCCCGGGACCAGGATCACATCCTGAGCTGAAGGTAAATGTGCAACTGCTGAGCTATCCAGGAGTCCCAGAAGGCTCTTCTATTAAGGAAACATTTCCTTCAACAAGTCACAGTTAGATGAACACATGGGAAAGGTAAGTTCATTAAAACAAAAACAATCTCCTTTCCCTCTAGAATAACACCAGTATATGCTGGTGTTCAGTACACAGCCCACAGGTTCAAGCCCCAATAAAGGCCAATAAGACTGAAATGGATGGCATCCACAGCCACAAGAATATCTTAAAAAGTTAAAGGATCATGATAGAACACTGAGTACAGAATTGTTTAATCACTGTATTATACACCTGAAACTAATATAACTATATTAGTATGTTAACTATATTGGAATTAAAATTTAAAACTTCATAACATTTAAATTTTTTAAAAGTTAAGGGAACAAAGTACTGACTGCTACATTGAACAACATGGATGAACCTCGCAGACATGAGAATAAGCCAGACTCAAGCCTGCGTATTGTATGACTCCGTTTATATGAAATATCCAGAAAAGACAAAGACATAAAGAAAGAAATCAGATCAATAACTGCCTACAATTGGGGGTGCGAGCAAGGGTTCATTCTTAAGGGTTATAAGGGAAGCAAATTAACTGAGCACCTGTCCTTTCCTTCTTAATAATCTTCTACTTCATATTTCACTCTTCATATCTCTGTTTTCTTTTCCTTCATTCTCTCAATTATACCCCAAAACTTTTATCAAATTTTATGTTTCATTCATCTCTCAAGATATCCTCACAAGCCAATGGATTTGTAGTCTACTCCCACAATGGGTCCCATCTCTCTGAGCAAACAACATGGCGCGAGGAACTAGTATCTCAGACCAGCTGTAACTCCCAGCTTTGTCATCATAAGACTACTCAAAAAGAAACACTGATTTGCAGATTTTTTTTTCCAAAGAGAAAAAAATTACTTCAGATCATAAAGAAATGATCTGAAGCATTAACCTTTTGGGTATCTTGTATTAGTATACAAGAGATTGTTTCTGGGTGTATTGATCCATAAATTGTGGAGCAGAGGTTCAAAGAGAACATAACCTGTAACAATGAGTAGCTTCTCAGCTCTGAGGTGAGGTCTGCATTACCTCCTGGCAATTCCATACTTCATGCTGAGCTGCTTAGAATCCTTCCTTTGACCACCACCAGTAGGCCTGCAGGGTTCTGGGCCTTACCATAGAAGCATGGATTCAGGCCCAGATCTAATCATCTCTTGTCCCTCACCAGTCATGCCAATTAATTAATTAAAATTTTATAACAAATTGCCATTTTCTGCAATGGGACTGTTCCAACTGCTAGGAATTCAATGACTGCAGATAAGGCACCATGCAGCTTATATTCTATCCTTGGCCTCTACATAGTCATCTTCCTTCCCCCTCAATTCAAGTGCTGCCTGGCTAGGATAATTTTATTCTATGCCTAAACAACAAAACCTATGACAAGAAAGCTATCTGTGAGGTTGGACTGCTGCTCTTTGATCCACTGCACAGACACACAGCATGGGACCCATGCTTCTGATAAAGGTAGCAGGCATCAGCCAAGACTTGCCATCAAGGGCCATCACTTGCTGTAAGAGTCCCTCAGAGTTGTCTCCCCATATTTGTAAGGCACACTTGTTCTCTGGTTATCTGGGGGAAAGTGACAATGTTCACTGTTTCTCTCACATCCTCTGGCAACATAGGGCCCAAATTCAAACCACATCATTTCTAGCCAGTAGCTCTCAGTGTAACAGTATATTGGCTCAGTATTTATTTACTACAGCTTGTTGGCTGAATAGTTTGATCTCTTATCCGTGGCCATAATCATCTTCTGTCTTCGTTTATCTTTCAAGATTTTTTAAATGAAATAACATATCTTCTTAGACTACTCATTAGAAAATAAGAGAGAATATTGTAAAGCTCTTGGGATTAATATAAAAATGTACAAAGGCCTCTCTGAGCTTTTAATCAGTGCTTCACAAGTCCCCTACACTAATGACTTAATGATGTTTGGCAAACCAGGGGAGCACCGCATCTGGTCTCAGACACTAGGATACTTTCCATACTGAGAATTAATTCCATAGCAACTCTGTGCCGAGTAAGTGTCTCTAAAAATATATATACATATTTTATTATATTTTTATTTATATAAATATCATAATTTATAATATATTTATTTATATATTTATATATTATTTATAATATAAAATTTTTATTTATTATGTTTAAATATATTCTATATTTTATATGGAATATATATATATCCTAGATAGCTATAGCTTGCAAACATATTTTCATGAAATATCACAGCAAATACAAAGGGCTCTCCATGATATATTGCTGAATATCCTGCTCAAAGTATCTGGAGTGAGCTCTTCCAGATGACGCAGGCCACCAGGCCTGGCACAAGTTGGCTTTTAAGAAAAGGATAGTGACATTACACCTGCAAATTTCTAGTAAGGACAGACATCCCTCCTATCCTCTGGAGCTCATAAGGTTATTCTTGTGTTAACGAACTCACATAACAGACAGATCCAGTCTTTTTGGCTTTTCTTTCTCGTAGAATGATTTCCCTAAAGCCAATGTTGGGCAAAATGCCACTAATACACCATAAAGCCCCACAGTGCTTGAAGGGGGAGGCTTGAAGACAGAGGGTTAGGAGGTAATCAAGCTTACAGATTAAAGCTTACTAAAGCTACAAGATGAGCACAGCTCCTGGTGTTTATTGATTCTTCTAGTATTGACCACTCCTCCCCCACCCTCATGGCACAAAATACAAAGGTCTTTTCATCAATGGACCTCAAGGACTGGAATACTTTAACATTAAACTTCCAAGAACAGCATCTCTACTGGGGTTTTCTTTGGTATCCACCACAATCAGGCAACAGTTCCTGCCTTTCCACACATTAAAACTCTTCACGCCTGCAGACAATGAAATTTTGCTATCCATGCACTGACATCTGTGAGGGCTGAGTATGCACAGTACTCTACACACACACACACACACACACACACACACAGTCTTTTTCTGTGTCTATTCCTGAGACAGGAATAGAAAAAAATTAAAATAACAACAGAAATCAAAATAAAATAAAAAACTATTTTAAGAGCAAAAAAAAAAAAAGAGAGAGAGACTGTACTTGCTTATAATTCAATAGCTTATAGCAGGATCTTTTCTATTAATCTACCCTGGTAGAGGTGCTCTAAGGATTGAATTTTTTTTTTTTTTTCATAAAATGAGCTAGTGTTAGGCTGATGGACCCAATTTACCAGTAACCGTCTCAGTCACTTAGCACATTAAGCCACAATTCTTTCCTACCTCTTGAATTCCTCAACCCAAGCCCAGGAAATGCAGTCACTTAATTTTTAGAATTTAACAACTACAGGACTTCTATAATAAGCCAATGCTCATTACTTTACATACCCTCCTTTGTGTAGGGTATGTAAACTTCATTCATTATTTCTACTTTTTGACATCTTGGGACTATACCCAGGTTGCTAAATTTGGGAGTACTAATTCTTGAGGCATATTTATTTGATTTTAAGCCATGAAAAATTTCCCACTGCTATTTGATAAATTATATTCCTTCACTCTTGCAACCAACTTAAAAGTTATGTAAATTATCCAGATGAACAAAAACAATTTACGATTATAACATTGTTAAATCAATTAGATAGCAATGACTACAGCTTCCCAATCGCAGTTTGAGACAGATAAATTTATACTTTATTGATAGCAGGAGCAGAAAGCCCTAATCACTAAACGCCAGCACAGTCTGGTTTCTGTAGGGTAATGACCCATCTCTCTATTCATAACAACAATCTCATTCATCATAATTCAGATTAAAAAAAAAAAGAACTCTAGTCAAGCTAATGGAGGAAACGTGTGAAAAGTGATTGGCTGGGTAAAACTCTGTATGCAGCTGGAGGGTCCTAATTGATTATATTGTGCTGCAACTAAGCCTTCTGCCTAGTACAACAGATCTTTATCTAACTGCATTTCAATTGATTTTCACTGATAGTCTTCTTTCTTATGTCTAAGGCTTAAAGTACTAAACTAATAAAAGGATAAAAGACTCTGTAATACAGATTTCAAAATACAATGTCCAAGCAGGATTTCCAAGGAATAAGATGGCAGACTGGGTGTGTATAGCTCACCAAATATACTAAGAGCCAGAACCTGTGAATTTGGAAGGTAATTTTAAAAAAAAGGTTTAGGATTTGAATCTGTATTTGAGTCCAAAAGCAAAATAGTGACCTAATCATACAAAGATACAGCATCTAATGTTCTTTTCATTATAGGATGTAGAAATGTTAAGACAAAAGACTATTATGTGTGTTCTTAAGTAATATATCTATTTTATTGGTTTAGTACAGAATCAAAATGACCCTGGATTTGGTTTTCTCATTAAAAACAGTGATGGGTTGGGGTGCCTGGGTGGCTCAGGTCATGATTCTGAGGCCCGGGATCAGGCCCCATGTTGAGCTCCCTGCTTGGTAGTTGTCGTCTTCTCCCTTTGTCCCTCCCCCCTGTTCACACTTGTGCTCTCTCTCGAATAAATAAATCTTTTTTTTTTAATAAATAAATCTTAAAAAAAAATTAAAATAGTGATGGGTTTGGAAACAAGGCAAGTACAATGGCTAGATAATGTTTAACTTCCAGGTGAAAGTCCTACTAGATTAATTGGAACGCTAAACCAAAAATCTCAAAATAGAAAACAACAAGGGTGGCTTAGTTAGTTGAGCATCTGCCTTCAGCTCAGGTCATGATCTCAGGGTCCTGGGATGGAACCCCACATGGGGCTCCCCACTCAGCTGGGAGTCTGTTTCTCCTCTGCCTCTGCCCCTTCCCCCTACCTCGTGTGCTCTCCCATTCTCTGTCTCAAATAAATAAATAAATACAATCTTTTAAAAAAAAACTTAAAATAGAATTGTGAACGGAATTTAGAATGAGATATACATTGCCATCCTTGAAAATTTAACAGTTTAACTGACATACAATAAACTGTGCATACTTAAAGTATATAATTTGACGTTTTGACATATGTATAACCTATGAAACCATCACTCCAATCAAGATCCTGAACATATCCATCATTGCCAAAGATTTCCTTATGCTTCTTTGTGATCCATCTCTCCTGTTACCCCATCTACATATCCAGGAAACCATTCATTGGCTTTATATTACCATAAATTTGTTAGCGTTTTCCAGAATTTTATATAAATGAAACCATATAGTATGCATGTTTGGTCTGGTTCGTTTTATTTATTTTGAGATCCAACCATGTTACTGCATTTATCAAAAATCCATTCCTTTTTATTGCTGAGTAGTATTCCATTGTACGGATGAACAGCAATTTGTTTACCCACTGACTTGATGGACACTTGAGTTGTCTACAGTTCTTGGCTACTACTAATACAGCCATTGTTAAATTTTGATATGTGAGTCTTTGGATGGACACATGCTTTCATTTCTGTTGGTTAAATACTTAGGAGTGGACTAGCTAGGACACATGGTAGATATATGTTTAATCTTTTAAGAAATTGTCAAATTGTTTTCCATAGTGTATCTATGATTCTAGCTTTCTAATAATAGTGTATGTATGTGAGCTCCAGTTGCTCTATGTTCTTGCCAAAACTTGGTATGATTAGTAGTTTTAAGTATTAGACAATCTACTAAGTATGTAGTGGTATTCTCACAGTTTTAATTTGCAGTTCCCTAATGACTACTGATGTTGATCATCTTTGCATGTGCCATCTGTATTTCCTCTTCAGTGAAATCTGTTCAAATCACTTGCCCAATTTTTCTTTGGTTGTTTTCTTATTATTGAGTTTTGAGTTTTTACATATTTACACATTCTTTTATCAGATATGTGATTTGAACATATTTTCTCCCAATGCATGACTTCCATTATTATTCTTTTCTAGTGTTTTAGCATTCCATTAAGAGTATCATTATATGAACAGATGTTCTTAATTTTGATGAAGTTCAATTTATCAATTTTTTTCTTCTATGGACAATATTTTTAGTGTCAAAACTAAGAAACTATACTTATAGTGATTTTCTTTATTGTTTTATTCTAGTTTATCAAGATGGGAAGCTACGATCACTGATTAAGATCTTTCTTGTTGGGCAGCCCCGGTGGTGCAGGGGTTTAGTGCCGCCTGCAGCCCAGGGCTGTGATCCTGGACACCCTGGATCGAGTCCCACGTGGGGCTCTCTGCATGGGGCCTTCTTCTCCCTCTACCTGTGTCTCTGCCTCTCTCTCTCTTTCTCTCTGTGTCTCTATGAATAAATAAATAAAATCTTTAAAAAAAAAAAAAAGATCTTTCTTGTTTTCTAACATAGGTATTTTGGTGCTATAAATTTTCCTGTAAGTACTGCTTTAGTACATCCCACAAATTCTAATATGTTGTGTCTTAATTTTCATTCAGTTCAAAATAGTTTCTAATTTTTAAATTTCTTCTTAGATTCAATAGTTACATAAAAGTGTTAGTTTCCAAATATTTGAGGATTATTTCAAATTATTGTGTGGTTATTGATTTCTAATTTAAATGTATTGTGGTCAGAAAACATACTTTGTATGATTAACCAACTTAGTGTAATTGATATCTATCTATCTATATATAGGTATATGTCTCTTTTCTGGGCCATAAAGCAAGAACATGATTATCATAGAAAATATTTTGTAAGCCTTGAAAAGAAGATGGTTCAGCTGGTGGTGGTAAGAAACATATACCTATATATAGATAGATAGATATCAATTAGACTAAGTTGGTTATTAGAGTTATTCAAGTCTTCCATGTCCTTGCTGATTCTCTATCTTCCATCAATTATTAGAAGAAGGATGTTGAAATCTCCAACTCTAATTCTATGTTTGCCTAATTTTCTTGCAGTACATTTTTGTTTCAAATGAAACTTCACTTCATTTGTTTCACAGGTTTTGAAGTTCTGTAATCAGGCACATAAACATTTATAATTGATGTCCTCTTCATGAATTAACACCCTTAGACTATGGATGTTCCCTTATTCTGTAATAATATTCTTTCTTCTGAAGCCTATGTTGTCTATTAACACAAGCTTTTGGGATGTCTGGGTGGCACAGTGGTTGGGCATCTGCCTTCAGCTCAGGGTGTGATCCTGGGGTCATGGGATCAAGTCCCACATCAGGCTCCCTGCAGGGACTCTGTTTCTCCCTCTGCCTATGTCTCTGCCTTTCTCTGTGTGTCTCTCATGAATAAATAAAATCTTAAAAAAAAAACACTTTTGATTAGAGTTAACATAGTATATTGTTACTTCCACACCTTTACTTTTTTTTTTTTTAATTTTTTATTAGGCACACAGTGAGAGAGAGAGGCAGAGACACAGGCAGAGGGAGAAGCAGGCTCCATGCACCAGGAGCCTGACGTGGGATTCGATCCCGGGTCTCCAGGATCGTGCCCTGGGCCAAAGGCTAAACCGCTGCGCCACCCAGGGATCCCCACACCTTTACTTTTATCCTGTTTGTGTCTTTATGCTTAAGTAGGTTTCTTATAGGTAGCATATAGTGGGATCTCCCTTTTTTATTCAAGCTGATAATTTATGTCTTTTAATTGAGTATTAGGTCACTTACATTTATTATGATTTTTGATATGGTTTGTTTTAAATCAACCACATTGCTATTTTTCTACTTGTCCATATGTTTTTTGTTCCCTTTTTTTTCTTCCTCTCTGACTTCTCTTGGATTGACTATTTTTATGATTCCTTTTATCTCATTTGTTGGCTTATCAGCTACATAAATCTTTGGTATTTTAGTGGTTACTTTAGGGTTTATATCATATATTTATACTTATGAAAATTTGCCCTTAAGGAATATTATAACACATCATATATAGTGTAAAAAGCTTACAATGTTTTTCTCTTTATCACTGGCTCTAAGCAATTTGATTATGATGTGCTTTTAAGCTTTGTTAGGCAGGCCTGGAACAGTGTAGGAAAATAGTCTAGGAAAAATTCTGCCCCATTGTGAAGACAAAACCCTTCTGAGTATTCTATTTGCCTGTAAATGATAAGATTTTCCACTGTGGGAATAGAAACTTCTTTGCAGCCCTGTGTGAATTCCAGCAAATTATTCCCTTTTTAGGTGGTTCTTTCCTGGGCCTTGGGTAGCTTCTCATGTGCCAAGCAGTCCTCAGCTACAGGCTAGAGATCTCTAGAGTTCTCCAACTGTGCAGCTCTCTCCTCTCTGGTACCTTACCTTTGCATACTATACACCTTGGCCTCCCCAAACTCCCAGCTTTATCTCTTCCGCTCAGAGAGACTGCTGTGCTCCACCTGGATATCCCCCTCCCAAGAATATGTATTAGCAATGACCCAGTACAATTGCAAGACTCACTTCATTTGTTTCTCACGTCTTGGGGATCACTGTCCTTAACTACCTGATATTCAATACTTTGAAAACCACTGTATCATGTAATTGTCCAGATTGTTTCAGGGGGAAGGTCTTGTAAAATTTGACATATGGAGTATCCAATTACTACTTAGAAAATGAATGTTAATTATTTCATCTTTATTAAAATCAACTTACAGAAATTAAAAGAAACATAGCTATTTTAAACGAGATTAGTAAAAAATTGTCCAATATCCACAAATATCTTTAGCTTTAAAAAACACCAATTCATAATCTTATCACCAATACCACTCTGCCTCTCAAATAGTCTTTAGCATCCGTATAACAAATGAAAAAGTATATTGATTTTTATGATTTTGTGTTTATTTATGAAGGCTGGTATTGAGAGAATTTCTCAAGTACACTAAGAAATCTTTAAACAAAACAATCCTGTCTCCTAGTACAGTTAAATTAGCCATATGCAGAACCCCAAACCAAATTACTATACAAAGAACTAGACACAAAATGTTATCTTCATTCTAGATTTCATAAAAACTGTTAAGTTTAAACTGATTTACCATTTTGCTTCATGTGAAATAGTTAAAAAGTTAGTTAAAAGAAGGCTTACGAGCAATTTATGGTCAAAACAACTCATGGTACTATCTAAACAGAGGAATGAAATGGTTATTAAAATTATTGAGAAAATACATTTCTTGATTGTGAGGTCTTAAAAATTAGCATGAAATACATTCCAATTTTAATAACGTATTAGCTGAGGGCACAATGAGAATCCCTGTATTGTGCTCCTTCAAACAGATGACCATTTTAGGTAATTAGGTTGAGAGCAGGCCCCTGCCTGATGTGCCCATGGATGAGGACACATTTATTAACACACATCTTGAGGGGTGAGATTTTCTATTTGCTGGCATTAGAAAACTAGGCAAAATGACCAGAAATTAGCTTACACTACTGTAGATCTTTCAACATCCTATATCATTCTAGGGCATTACTGAAGTGAACATAAGTCATTTCAAAACTGTACTGTACTGTAATTAGAATATAAAGTATGAGAAGTCATATTTACAATGCCTATAAGCCCTCAGAGGAAGTTAATGAACTGAGGCTGACCTTGATCACTGACTCAGATCCTGCAGCACAGGGCACTACCTGCTCCCTCTCCCACATTTGCCAACCTTTGCTACAACAGTAATCAATTTGCTGTCTTGATCTCTCAAGCATATCATACATTTTTTGATCCATCATTAAGCCTCAAACTTGTGGCCTAATTAAATTACTGAAGAAAGACACTTTGGAATTCTAGACTTTGGCAGGAGAAAAATTAGAGATAAATAGTTGAATAAGGTGAGAAAAGTATGACCTAATCTCCATGCAGTCATTAATGATTCAAAATTGCTGTTCGAAATAAATTAACTTTTACTTGATTTTTTAACACAAAATGATGTCAAACCACTTTGCAGCGTGGTAATTACATCCTAATACAATATATAAGAAGAGAGAAATAGAAAAGGCTCCAGGGACAAGACAGCTCCACGTAACAGGTGTAAATAGATAAGAAGGTGGTGTTTAAGAATCATCAAAAAGATCTTCCAGACTGTAGAAGTTACATGGGAAAACTGTGGAGGGACAGAAAAAAAAAAAGCCTGGAGTTAGAGAAATGAGACAGAAAAAGGAAGACAGACCAGAGAAAAGAAAAGTCAAGCTTGATGCAGCCAATGAAATAAGTTAATGCTGAGTTTTGTCAATGGACATAAATTTCAGTTGTTTCCTATGAATGATAAAAGCCAATAGTGAAATCAAATTATTTCTACAATCAGGAGACAGGCAGTGCCATATTATACCAAAGAGGAGAGAGAGTAAACCTCTAGTTACAGCAAATATAAAAAAGTAGGTTTTACAAACAGACTCTTAAATACAGAGGACAAACTGGTGGTTGCCAGAGGGGAGGTAGGTGGGGGGATGGGTGAAATAGGTGAAGGGGATTAAGAGGTACAAACTTCTAGTTATAAAATAAACAACCCGTGGCAAGTACAGCATAGGGAACATAGTCAACAATACTATAATAATGTTACATGGTGACAGATGGTAACTGCACTTATCATGGGGAGCACTGAATAATGTACAGAATTGTCAAACCACCATGTTGTACACCTGAAACTAATGCAACATTGTATGTCAACTATACTTCGATTTTTTTAAAGTAGGTTTTAGTTAGACAAAACCCCATTAAAGGAGGCTAAGATGCTGAAAGATAAGCATGGGGAACAGATGAGATTAGAAAGAGTAAAGGAAAATAGGAATTAATTGTGAAAGCACGAAAAGACAAAGTAAATCACAGCATTTCTCTTTGCACAGAATGCCCTTCCAAAAATTACCACCCATTCAAACAAATCCCCTATAAGAAGCTGCCATCCCCATAAACAGAATTTCTCCCCTTACCCCTGGGCTCCCATAGTACTACATATATATATACGTAAGGTTCTTTTGTGACATTCGTGTATTTTGTAGCCCAGTTAACTGGAAAGATTTCTATCCCCATCTGATTGTAAACTACTAGTATCAGGGACTTTTTTTTTTTTTTTTTTTTTTTTTTTAGTACACTACCTAGTACTTCATGCCCAGCACACACCAGGGTGGCTTGATTCATCAATTGATTGGTTGAACATCTGCCTTCAGCTCAGATCATGATCTAGGAGTTCCAGGATCAAGTCCTACATCAGGCTCCTTGCTCAGCAGGAGTCTGCTTCACCCTCTGCCCCTCACCCAGCCTGTGCTCTCTTTCTCTCACTCTCTCTCTCTGTGTCTCTCAAATAAATAAATTTAAAAAAATAAAGTAACAGGAAAAAAGCTCCTGTCAGAAGCTTAAAAATAGTGATGCTGAGATTTCATTTCTCTCTCAAAAATCTAAGTGATTACAGGTCAGGGAGACATGGCACTGTCTTGTTATAGAAATTTAAGCCTGTATTGTATATCAATCTTGCTGAATTTTACCTTCTCTTAAAGTGGTAGGACTTGATAAGGATCCTATCAGTGCTATAATTCTAAGATGATGATTCTCCCTTCCCTGAATGCAAAGCATTTATTAACTGTACCAGTAATTTTGAAATTGATCATATAATGCCTTGTGGTATTTCTTCATCTTTTAAGTAATTCAAATTCATTTATGCCTCATCTTTCCCAACTAAAGCGCCTTGAACAAAATTTTCTCATCTCCCACACTGCTAAGAACACAGTCAAGATTCAATAAATATCTACCTGGCTCACAAAACAAGAAAATGCTCATTGGGCTGGAACTTCCCCTTCTGAGGCCCCACTGCAAATTGCCTTTTAACTAGAAGTACATAGTTGGAAGGGAAGCCTCATGAAGCTATCAGTTATATAAGCGAGTTTATGGAACAAAAATATGCCGCAGAGGAATTCAAGGCTCCTGCTTGTTGATAACCTGCCAAAAGGAGCTCCCAGGAAGGGTGTTTTGTTTTGCAAGGATGAAAAGGAACTGAACAGGGGCATCTCCTAAACCAGTAATAATAGGGGAAAACTTATCAGAGACTTAGTTTCCTTTGTTCATTGAGAAGCTCAAGGAGCAATTACCTGCTTTCGCCATGATCATTAGCATCACAAAGAATCAGGCAGTGTCACATGGTAGAAAGACAGTATTTGGATTTACAAAAACTCTATCTGACTCCCAGCTTGGTCACCAGGCTGAAATTACTTAACACTGCCAAACCTCAGTTTAAAATCATCAATACATTATAAAGTAATAGTTCCTGCCTGGGTTCTTTCAAGGATTAATTGAGGCAATGTAAATGAAGAGTTTTCTATAAATTAGAATAATTTTTTATTTTTATTTTTTTTTTAATTTTTATTTATTTATGATAGTCACAGAGAGAAAGAGAGAGGCAGAGACATAGGCAGAGGGAGAAGCAGGCTCCATGCACCAGGAGCCCGATGTGGGATTCGATCCCGGGTTTCCAGGATCGCGCCCTGGGCCAAAGGCAGGCGCCAAACCGCAGCGCCACCCAGGGATCCCCAGAATAATTTTTTTAAAAAGATTTTATTTATTTACTTATTCATGAGAGATACAGAGAGAGAAGCAGAGGCATAGGCAGAGGGAGAAGCAGGCTCCCTGAGGGGAGCCCGATATGGAACTCGATCCCAGGACCCAGGGATCAAGACCTGAGCCAAAAGCAGATGCTCAACTGCTGAGCTACCAAGGTGCCCTAGTCACCAGGCATCCCAAATTAGAATAATTTTTTAAAAAATCACATATTGCACTCAGAGTGCACGACACTATTGAGGTAGGTGTGGCTAAGCTAAGTAACGGTGGGAGTAAAGGTAAGTTATTTTCTGCAGGGCATCTGAGTTCTTACCTGCGACTGTACCAATTCCTTTGGATCTCAGGGCTTCCTTTGGGAAAAAGTCTCTAAGTACCCTGTGCCCTAATAGGGCTCCTTTTGAAACATATCAAGTAACTGAAGAAACTATAGGGAGAGAAAAGGCCAGCACAAGGAGTAAGAATCTAATGAGTAGAAGCCAGCATGCATTCTCCCAGGCAGGCCTGGTGTGCACTCTGGTTCTTGTAGAGATATCACTATGGAGAATCAACTAGGGATTGTCACCTTTTGATGCGAATGCCCATGGTAGGGTTTATTTGGCTCAGCATTCTCAAAACAGATCATAGAAGTAGTCCAAACAAGAGAAAACATTCTTACTAATGAAGAGGTATCATGTCTATTATATGTGGGTACAAAGTTATAAGGAACTGGAAAATTATGATGTGTGCTTAATACAAAAACTATACTGAACATACTATATTTTTTTATTATTTAGAAGACAGTTGAGTATCTTGTCACTGTTTCAGCATCACTATACACATGATTTCATGGTACTTTTATTGCCTTTTATTAAGGGTTTTATAAATTTCCCATTATCAAGGTCTCCTGCCACAAGAAAAAAAAAAAAATCAAGTCCTTATCACTGATCTCAGTCCCTAATGGTATGGTCACTTTATTTATTTATTTATTTATTTATTTATTTATTTATTTATTTATTTATTGGTATGGTCACTTTAATTAAAACTTTGTTTTGTTTCTTTGACTTCTAGATAAATGGTACATTACCATTTCTTAAACTATATTCCAGAAGGGACTCTGGAATAAAACCTTTAAAGAATCTGGGCAGCTTTGTGTTGGAATAATATAACATAGCTATTCTTTCAAAACCAAAATATCTTGGTCAAGTATCAAGAAAAAAGAAACTGTTCTATCTCCTGACACTTAAGAAGAGTTGACTCCATAACTTTCAGTGGAGAAGCAATGTGTTAATAATATCTGCCATGTGTGCTATAGTGCTTCACTCATAATAGTGGGAACAACATCTACTCTGGCAAATTCCTTTCCGGTATTCACTATTATATCACACAAATAGGGGTTCATTTATTAAATGAATGTGAATAGAACCTTGCCCTGGTCTTTCACAAAATAAGACTAAACTTACAGAACCATGTATAAAACTTGAACAGGATATGTATGTAATTTTTTTTTTAAATTTTTATTTATTTATGATAGTCACCCAGAGATAGAGAGAGAGGTAGAGACATAGGCAGAGGGAGAAGCAGGCTCCATGCACCGGGAGCCCGACGTGGGATTCGATCCCGGGTCTCCAGGATCGCGCCCTGGGCCAAAGGCAGGCGCTAAAGCGCTGCACCACCCAGGGATCCCCATGTAATTTTTTTTTTTAAGGAAAGAATTCTAACACTGTGATGGTCCCCTTGAATGTCTCATATAATAAGAAGAGGCAGGAACATTAAGAATGTAAACAATACCCTGTCCTTTCTCATATTCCACCAGGAGTGGTTCCTCAGATTCCAGCCTTGGCCAGAGATACAGCTCCTCTCCAAGGAGGGCACTATGACATGGAATCAGCCTCAGAAAGAGAAATATATCCCCGAGCCGGTTTACTTATTATTTTTGTTTTCAACAACAAAAAGCTGAAAACTGCAAAAAGCTATCAGAGAAGTCTGCTAAAATAAATGCAGAGTCCAAAAAAATCAGTGAACCATACCAATAAGGTTTAGTACTGGGATCATCTTGGTCTTAGCTACTGTACAACAGATTGTAGCACAGAAAAAGGTAGGGAGGAATTCCGTCAGGACATCTCCAAGTAAAATATGGGGTATGTTTCTGTCCTTCCTGTAGCCATATAAGATGAGAAAACTCCCTTTCTGTGGAAGCAAGTGCACACGAAACCTCTGTTTGTTGGAAATAAAAGGAAACCCAGCTGTCAAGAGCACTTCTGCAATTCCACCGGGAGTCCTCCCTCATGGAACAATTATCTACCTAAACCTACCCCATCCCACTAAGAGTCACAGTCTTCATGGGGCTTCCCCTGCTTACATGAACCATATACACACCTGTAAGAAAGGCAGCTCCACACGCATAGCAGACACTGTCTACTTACCCAGGAGATTTTCCAATAGCAGATCTTTAGTTACTACTTTCAAAAAAGGGCACAGGACCAGCATATATACATATATATCCTTTGGGGTAGTAAAACCAACCATATACATACTAAATTATATATTCTAGCAACCAAATCTATATTCAGCAGGTAAATATAAATCAGCTCTACATTCATCTATTATACACAGATTTAGGATTTCTTAGAAGGAATCCAATTTAGTTATGGCATCAAATATGTGCTTTTTCCCCCTCCCGAGAGAGTCATATAATTGAATTCTGTCCATCATAGCAGGTCAGTGCTGTTCATCTTTGTCTAGAAATCATGTTTATCAAGGCCAGGGAAGGCAGTACTGATACTTTTCCAGCACAAGCTACTAGTTAAATATCAGCTGAGAAGAACAAGTTCAACCAACCAGACAGCAACTCAGGCACCATGACACTGGATTTGCAGAGGCTAGTATGTGTGTTGGGGAGAAGGGGGTGGTGACTACCCTCAACCAGCAACCACCCTTGCCCTCAGCTGACATCACCTTTCCAGACGGCTTGCTCAACCGTTGCTTAGGTTGTTCAAAATAAAGGCATTGTCTGTCTTTTCACTCAGAAATGTGTACACTGGGGTACAAAGTGTAAAAAAAAGAAAGAAAAGAAAAAGAAAAAAAGACACTAATAAAATCACATAATCAATCAAATATTGCCTAAACCGATAGGTCTATTCTGTGCCACCGTCTCTGCCGTTTAATGAATAAATTGAAAAACAGTGTGCTCTGTGATAATGAAATCAGGACAACTGCTTTAAATTAAGTACAAGTAGACCTAGTAACATGACTGAAATCCATCCCGGGCTTTTTCTAAATTCCAATTGCACCAAATTCCTCCTTAACAACATTTGATAAGAGATGTTTAACACTTTTCATATATTTCCTGTAATTACATATTTATAACAAAATGTGGATTTACTTGGCAGCCAAACCAAAATGTTTCATATTGCTCTTCGATTGCAACCCTTGCTGCTGAAATACAGTATACTAAAAATGAAATAACTTTTCCATTTTAATGTGGTTATAAGCTTCCTGCTAGGCAGCAACCTAATTGAGACTTTTGATGTTAGCTTTTTTAAGACATGCTATCCTTCATCATCTGTAGAGTATTTTAACTATAGATCTCTTGCAGTCTTCCTAAAGTTGACAGAGGGTAGGGGGATGGGGTGGGAAGAGGAAGGCCACTTTATCAAAGTCAATGGAAATACAAGGTATTAATTATGTTAAATGAAGAAATATGGGCATTTGGTTACTTTTGTGGGTCAGAAAATATTTTAATATGTTGCTGCCAGCCGGCTGCCTCTCCCTGAACACCCCTGCATTTATATCAGTTGCAGGAACACATCAAAGTTCCAAAAAGTGAGGAAAGCAGCCACTACGTAGAGCCTTTCTCCAGCCCCCTACCAAGGTCACAGTTTTAACTAGCACAACCACAGTGTTATCCACTACAATCGGTAATAAGGCCATGACCTCTTTTATATTTTCCAAGTATAGATGTTAGAAAAATTGGTAAACCTTTGGCCCAAGGCATTTAAAAAAAAAAAAAAAGCTCTAGTGAATAGGAAATAAAACTTTGGGGATATTTAGAAAAGAAAACAAATGGTGTACTCAATTGCTCTCGGTCAAAGCAGAGTTGGCTCACACAGATGCAGCTGACTTCTAAGCTTTGCTAAGTCGGCCAAGCACACCGTCCAGAAGCAGAGTTACAGGGAGGGAAACATAAATGTCGGCCTTCATGCCCAAACGCGTTTTATTAAAGCAACATTTGGAAACTCTGGCTATGAACAGCCAAGAAAGCCAATAGCTATCACATAAGTGTAACATATTCTCTGTAAGACCAGGGTAGGGACTTCTACAAGGTTATCCAGCAACATTTTAAAAATCCACTCAGACTATTTTATAAAGTTTTTCTGATCAAGGAATCAGATACGTTAAGAAGACAGGTCACTCTAATGTGCAACAATTGTACAAATAAACAATACCAAAAAACACCAACCCAACCACCCTGCTTTTAACCAAAAAAGCAATGTTTTACTGAGTTTACTTACTTCCCTGCACTTACTTTTTATTTTTTAATCTGGTCACATATAATGATTTTGGACAAATATTATCTATAGATGATTCTGTTTTCAAAACATACTTTTATTCAAAGATAACTACCAATTTTATCTTGTCCTACAATTTCAGCCAATTCTCAAAGGAATTAATTTAAGTATGGTACTGATTTAAAGAAATGAAATCTTTCCATGTAATAGGCAAACAGAATTTACCTGTTCTGGGATTGGGTTTTGAGAGTTCTCATGGCAGAATTTTTTTAAAACAGGAATTAATAAGAATAAGGCACAAAAAGCCTGCGATCATCTTTAATTTTATGTTACACTACAGGTAAAGAAGGGGACATCTTTTAGGTGAAAATACCTCCCCCCACCAAAAATACCCCAAAACACAATAACTAAGCCCACAGCACTCAAGTGAAAAGACAAAGGCCCTCCTTCTCCCTGCCTTTGAAAAGAAAGGTGAAGCTAAGGGCCTTTTCACTATTGATGAGTTACTGCAACCTTACTGAAATGTGTGTGCCTCACTATACTCTCCCACATCCTCAAGGATGTTAAAATTACACAAGATTTGTATGCAAAGATATTCATTACAGAGCTGCATTTCTTTTGCTAATCTTAATTCAATAAAAATCCACATACCGTAAGTCAGGCTTACCAACTGATTTTAAGTCAGGAATAAAAGGATTTAGAAATACATTCACCTGCAATCACCTCACAATTTTCTTCCTCCTCTCACATCCTACTTTTGGAATAAAAACAGTGTGATAGGAAATTTTACTTTTGTTGATAATTAATTGTTGCTAGAGGTAAAAACTACTGCCACAAGGAATTTAAACCAAACGAAACCTCTTTAAGCTGACCCTGGGTATACCTTCTCTGATATTAAACCCTAGCAACATTCAATTTTGAAAATAAGCAGAAGTAAACATATTGATTTTCTGTTCCTATGTGTAATTCTTATTGAGCAATCAAAGGCAAAAAAAAAAAAAATCCTAGTTGAGACAGTGAGGACTATAACTCCCTTCTCAGGCTTTAAAGGAGAAAATTTATTAATATATATGGATTTCTAACTTTGTACTTTAAATGAGAAAAACTATGGTTACACATATTTTGATCTGTTGATGTTAAACTGTGTCAAGAAAATATGCAAGCTGATATATAAATAATTTCTCCCTATATATACATAAGGAAACGAATACATTTCTGACAGCACAACACATGAACTTCATATCAAATCTCTGAGCTTTGAGCATTGTGCAATTTGCTAACTTTTGTATTTGTATCTTTCAAATCTATAAGACCCTTATTTCAAGCAAATGTAGTCAGACTAGCCTGGCTTTTCCACTGATGTCCAAATAGAACTCCTTTCCTGGAGCTTCCTTGCTGCCTCACATACTATCCCTGCCTCCCTTTTAAGCAAGTTACCAGTTATCAGTCAACCGGCTATTTGTACAACTTGAATTTCATTGTTAGGAGAGGAGTGTGGAAATTATTTAAAAGTCTAGATGAAAACAGCCTGATATTTGATGCAATATTAATGCAATCTAACCTCAGTTAAAAATTCACTACTAAACATGACCAATGATAATAGCTACATGAATTCAGTAAAATTCTTTTGCAAAAGGTACCAGCCTTGTAGGTCTGACTTAATTTTTAAAATGACTCAGAAATTTAGCTTAACTACATGAAAGCAGCCGGTGTTAGACTAAAATAAATACCAACCACAATAAGTCATGCACATACCCTAGGACTCTTTCTTAAAAATGCCCGAAACACTTGAAAAACTTGGCATCGGGTACAATACTAACATTACAAGAGATTTGATGGGTCATGTCAAAAGTAAGAAATCATCTCCTAGATTCAAAGGATAGAAAATAAATCTTTCCATAAGTGTAGAGAAAAATATCCAAATATCAACAAAATTCCCACGATTAAATAAAACTTTAGGTGATTAAAACTGGCTAGCATTTTACAATATTAATGCTAATGGTTCATCACAGCCTTGCCTGTAGTTTAACAGTTCCCGTCAAAGAAAAAAAAAAAAACTTGCAGGAAGAAGCAAAGAGAAAACTAAAGTCATACACGGTAAGGATGGAGATAGAAGAAATATCAAATCAGCCAGAAACACAATAGCAGTCCCCAATGCTGGGTCAGGAAATAAGGTAGTTAGAGAAAAGTTGCAATCTAAAGAGAACACGCTTTTAGGAAATGGCAAAATTAAAACAGAAGTAGATATGTAAAATAGATGAATGAAGACAAGGTCTTCCTGCACCAAGGGAGTTGTTTAGAAGAAACAGTGTCCGTTTGTGGCCAGCGATAATACTTTCCATTCAATAGAGTTTGCAGCTTGCTGATTCATATGATTGCAGGCTGGCGCCCTGCTGGCGAGCCTCTCCACTGAAATTAAATCCACTCTCTTCAGTTATAAATTATAATGCTCTATAAACAACACTCCCATTGGGAATGGGGAGAGCGAGAGAAAGAGAGGAAGAGGAGAGGGAAGAGTGGAAAAAAGAGGGAGGGAGTAAGGGAGGGGAAAAAAAAGAGCTGGAGAGGGAGAGCATTTCTGCATAGTCCACTCACTGTTTAACGTTCTGCTCTTCTGTAACAAACAAGGAGAGCAAGTCTTCCACAGATAGTGCTCCTGCTGTAATTCCTACACTGTTTGATGTAGAGCCCAGAAAGGAAAGGGGGATAGTAATGTGAGTCTATGAGGAAAAGCACTTAGAAATCGATGAGTATGCAAGAAGGAAAAAAAATAGATTTTAGACATGGATTTTTCAAATATATTATTGAATGTATCTCTGGAGTCCCAAGGGAGAACCAAAATAAAATTCCCGATTCTACTTAGATAAATTAGATTTACATGGTGTGCATCTTTTGATACCCAAATCAATCAGAGATAGCCCCCTTAAAATGCACAGGGAAGCAAAGGAAACAGAGGAAAGCAAAGATAAAAATAAGCATGCCTTCACGGCCACAGAAAAGCAGTCCAGGGCATAGAGAAAGTTCGATGATTTGATCACCCACAGCACCCAGAGATTAACCATACTTTTTAAAAAAATGAAAAACTATTTCAGAATTCAATGCTAACTTCACAGGAAAGTGAACCTCAGTTGTTTAATGTTGAAGAGGGTTTTTTGTTTTATGTTTTTTTAAAGGTGGTTTCAAAAGGGGAAAAAAGTGGCAACTATTCAGTTTTGTCAATTAGCTAAATAACTCATGGAAGAGCCCATCACTGTTCTGTATGCAACAGTTTCCGGGCATTAACTTCTATCCCTATTCCAGGTTTCTCTGGTGTGTGCGTGTGTGAGTCTTGTTCAGGGGTGACTTATGCTGTGAAGTGGGGAAGAAACGATGGTTGTCATATGCCAATCAGCATTCTGAAGAATCGTGTTCACAGGTTACTCATCAACTATAAAAGGACACGGTTCCATGTGAAGGAAAAACACCCTGGACATTTCTTACAGAATGATGAGCCTGGCCATCAAAATGGAAGGGGGGCAGGAGTTGGAGGGGTCAGAGGGGGAGGAGGGAGGAGGGGGGGGGAGAAACCCATTCAGACCAAGGGCTGAATGTGATTTAGGAAAAGCAGCAAACCTTCAAAACCCAACCCCAAAAAAAAAAAAAAAAAAAAAAAAAAAAAAACCCAACCCCAAGGTGTGTCTCAGGTGAGGAAACTCCATGAGAACCAGATTCTCCACAGACACAGCCTTCCTTCCATTTCTCTGTCTCATTTAGGCTGACCCAATATTGCTCTGCTTCTCCTTCCAAAGCAATTCGGTAAAAGCAAAGCTGCAGCTTTCTCCTGAGATCACAGAATGAAGGAGGAGAGGAAAGGTGACAGAGCCCCATTTTAGACCTAAAGTGACTGTACCAGGCTAACTTTCAAACCCTGAAAAAAAAACACTGAAACACTGACCCAGATCTTAACCAGAGAATTAGGTTTGGGAAAGACTCAGATTTTTACTCTCTCTCTCTCTCTCTCTCTCTCTCTCTCTCTCTCTCCCCCTTGCTCTTTTTAATGTGTCCGGCTGCCTGTCTCTCTTTGTCTCTCTGCTTCTGGTTGTGGTGCATACCAAGTGAATTATTTGCTGATAGGTGAATCTCAGCAAATGCATTTCTTCCTTTGAATGCCCGGTGAGCTTGTTGGGAAAAGTCATTTAAGTCACTTAAAACAATCCCATGAAAAGTAAAACTCAATTCTGAAACAAGAGTATAACTTAGAGCTTAAAAATAAATTAAATAAAGGAAACATTAAAAGATAAATGGAGCAGGATGCTCTGTGGCTGAGGTAATCTGAGTGGAAAGGGAAGAAGGGAGGTTACGTTAATAAATGATTAAAAGGCCTTAACAAGAGCCTATCAGGTTGACCAGGAAAGCATTCTTCTCCTGGCTCCTCCTCGAGACCACCTTTTTTACATTTGTTCTCAATGCTGATCAATATGGTTTTCATTTGCTGATTTCCATAATGCCATATGCGATCTGCCAGCCTGACATAATGAAGCTGGAAAGAGCTGAAGTCATTTGAACATTCTCGCCTGCATGACTGTCGCCAGTTCACCAAATGCCTAGTATCTGAAAACCAATATTTTTCTTTTGCTTATTGACAAATACCAGAGGAGTCTGCCCCTAGACACACGTAAAAACTCAGCACCAGGTGGCAAATTTAAAATAAGATTCAACTTGGGTATTACACTTTTTCTGTAGCTTTTTTTTCTTTTTTTTGCCACCACTCTTAACCTATAATTTAAGCTTGATTAATCAGAGAAAGACAAGATTTAAGTGTGAATTATCCATTTTTGAGCACAAATGCTCCTTTCTGCCGATAAATCAATATATCACAAAGAATAAAGCACACAAATATTTTCTGATGCCACCAAAGGCTCATGACATATTTATTTTTTCTTATAAACAAATCAGTTTGGTTGGCCCACTACTATTTGTCTCTGATAACTTTCACCAAAATTCCTATCAAACTATATTTTTACTATTTTTTTTTACTCTGGCAAAGTTACTTAAATCCATGCTCTAGGATGGAGAAATTTTTTTTTATCATGTATAAGTCTCCTACACTTTTTTTGTTGTTGTATAGTAAAATGAGTTTGTTGAGGTCATCTCACACAAGTGAACCACACACAAACCTTCCATGAAGCCTGAAATGTCTCATTAAAAATTGTTTTGTTTGTTGGTCACTTTTCCATACTTAAAAGACTGTTTCACATAAAAGTGCAGACAGGAAGACATTTCTGAAATGACTTCTTTGTCTTTTGCAAGACAACCCCCCCCCAAAAAAAGTTGCATTCAATCAAAGGAATATTTCAAATTTACTTTTAAAAATGAGATTATATTTAGTGCCAATACCTTCATTCACAATAAATTTTATTCCTTTTTACTACACTGAACACATTAAGTAATAAATATTCCAGTGATTAACAAAGTCATATTTTAGTTCTCAAGAATGTGAAAGCCTGGTGGGCAGTTCTGTCCTGGAACTATGAAAACAAAAATCACAGATTTTTGCCAAAAAATTTCCCTGAGTTTTCCCAAAAAGGTGAATGGGTCATGACTGAGTCAGAGCCCAAAGTTTTAAAAATAGTTTTATTTCCAAATATTGTATTTGTTCCAACTCTTATTTCACAATCTCTGCTTGCTGTATTACATGAGTTTTCCTTCCTTCCTTCCTTCCTTCCTTCCTTCCTTCCTTCCTTCCTTCCTTCCTTCCTTCCTTCCTTCCTTCCTTCTCCCTTCTCTTCCCTTCCCTTTTTACACATGCTCATCCAGGGAAGGGCATGGCTGGCTTAAGTCAAAACAAAACAAAATTGAAGGAAGGCAGGGTGACAACTATCTAAAGGATAAGTTCTTAAAGAGAATCAAGTAGTCTTAGGGAATAAGCAAACACCATGCTTCCTTCTCAGTCCTTGCTTCCCATTTCTAAAAGAACGAGTTGTCTGTTTATTCTCCTTTCTTGTAATTCCATTACCAGCAAGAAAAGAACACCAAAATGATGAGTCCTTTAAAGTGGCTAGTTTCAGAACATGGACTGTTCAAATTTGTTGATGGTGGTGGTGGTTGTTTGTTAATTCCTTTAGAAAACAGTAGCAGATTCTACCATCAAACGGGAAGACAGAAGTTCGAACATCGCTGTGTTACTAAAGAATTTTATAAATGCTGTTGGGTTCTGGTATAAAAGTTGATAATGAGATAAACAGTGAAGTTTAGTGAAAAGCAAGAAAACAAGAAACGAATATGAGGATTCTAAAGGCATACACATGGTGGGAGAGAAAATGCATCTCAGGGACCTTTCTCTTGGGCTCTGAAATTTTTGGATTAAGGTAAAAGCAAAGGATAAAAAACACGCAGTTTGTCTAAAAGTACCAAGATGTTTTCCCTTATGAATTCCAAATTAAGTAAATAGGAGAGGTCATATTATTTTAAGGGTTTGATGAAGTCAGATCTTTTAAGCACTATCAGAGGGAAAGAGATGACTATCTCTTTCCCTCTGATAGTCACAGTAAAAAAAATAACATGGCAAGCAGAGAGAAAAGGTAATCTTGCCTACATATGAATGAAGAAAGGCAGAAGTGATATTCTCAAAGTCTAGTGACCAATGGCAGACTACCCTACAAGAGCTTTAGCTACTAAGATTTTGCTTTACTTGAACCATAATCATCACACTGAGAGGTCAGATTAACACTCCTACATCATAACATTATGGTAACAATAGTTAGAATACTTGAATAGACTCATAAAAGATGTAATCACAATCAGAACAGACTTCTAAAGTGGGGTAATGAGCAGAGGGTTGGGGGGAAGGGAGGGGAAAGGCCACTCATATTTGCAGAAGCAACAGGAAAAGAAAGGCTCCATCTACAACTGACAGGAGAGAAAAGCATCCAGGTTCTTTTGAGCTCTAGTGAGCTCGGGAGGATGAGAAGAGCTAGGAGTTAGAACAGGATGATAGAAGAACACTTTTTTTAAAAAGAAGGAAAGGAAATCTCTCCTGCAGTATCCATACAGAATAAATAACAACAGTTCATTAATTAATGGTTCCCTTGCAGAAAAAAAAAAAAAATCTCTGGGAGGCTGTCTATAGATCCATTGCCTCCTCTGGGGCAGAGCAACCATACTTTCCTGCTTTGTAGAGGGAGGAGTACTCACTAAACTAGAGGGCACCTTTCTTTCCTAAAAGGAAAATGATCAGGAAACTGAAGTATTGGGATAGTTGTGGTCTTTAAGGATTTTAAACATACCTTCAAGATTTTACACTCTTCCTAACAAAATGAAACATGAAACTTAGAATGGGATGTCTGGGGGCCCCTTGGGAGGCTCAGTCAATTAAACATTCGATTTGCAGGTTTTGGCTCAGGCCATGATCTCAGGGTCCTGGGATCAAGCAAGCTCCATGTCAGGCTCCATGCTCAGCATAGAGTCTGCTTGGGGCCCTCTCCCCTCACCCTGCTCATGCTCACTCTCTCTCTAAAATAAATAAATATAAATAAATCTTAAAAAAAAAAAAAAGAACTGGATGTCTGGCCCTTCCTCTTATCTCCTCTCAGTTCAAAATGCTTGTATCTCTTACGAGCCAATATTTTCTGAGATCTGCTGTTAGGCTCAATACATTCAAAACTCAGCACCATCTTGACTGAGTTAGCCTTTTCTTGGGAAAATCGACTTGTTCTACCCACCATTGCCACTCCACTCACTTCCTGTCATGACATCATTTTCAGCAGGCATAGGATCCTTGCCCTTTCTGTACTGTGTCACTTGGTAGGGTTGGTGCTTGCCACGCGTCTTATGGACAGTTGGGCAGGTTTAGGAATGTTAGAGGGGGCATGATCAGTGTGCTCATCTGTGGGCTGTTGTCACCACCACTGCATCCACAGCACTTGCAGGGGTGTCTGGAATAGAGCAGTCATTCAAAACGTGGATGCTGAGTGATGGAGAACTTTTGAAGCAATGAGAGGATCTGCAGAAGTCCTTAGTATTTTTTTTTTTTTTTAAGTAGCCGCAGTGAAATTAAAGAAGCAGAAGAAACAGGAGGAAGTAGTAGCAGTGGTAGCTGTGGTCACCACAGCCTTCAGTGACAGGCTGGAAGTGCAGGTGAAATCTAGGGGTCTGGATGTGGCTACACAGAATTCTGTGGCTCAAGGGCCTTATCATCAGTAGAGATTTACTCCCCTTCACCTGAGCTCCCAGGGAACTCTGAACTACAAACGAAAGCTTGAGCAATGGTGGAAACTAAGATCTTGAGTAAAGGAAGGATTTATAGTCAAGTTTAGCGAGTGAGAAATGAAATGATGAAGTAAGTACCTTATTAGTAAAGCTCAGGTCAGGACCAGGTCACAGTGGGTTAAGACAGAAGAGCCCTGTCGCAAGCTCCAGAAGGCATCCCAATGGTTTAAGACATTTTAAAGAAGTCCTTGGTCTCCTTAGCTCTAAAATACCAGTGACCCAATTTCATTATTAGAAGCCATACAAGCACATCCAAGTGTAATCAACAGTGTAAATTACAAGGAGATGAGAAACAAATCTGTTGAAGGCAGATCAGGAAAAGACTACCGATTTCTGCAACTACTGTAAATGCTATGCCGGTAGCAGAATGTGTATTTCTAGGGCAGGTGGGACTCTATCACACATTGTGTATGATGGTTCCCACTTTCCAGTCCATGTGGGTGGTGGTTATTATTTTTAATGTATTCCTACTTCAATAAGTCATAAATAAGCTTTCCTATTCAAATGACCACAATAAATGATGAGAACTAGCACACTGACCCATAAGCAGCAAAGACCCAGAAGGCAACACTTAGAACATAAACTGCCAACAGCAACCTGATCAGGTTTCATAAATCAGAGCGGCAATGGCCCTAAAGAGTGGGAATGAGAGCTCCAGTAATTGCAGCCTTCTGTCTGGGAGCATACTGTAAAAATAGCCACAGTAAGCACTCCTCCTGACCAATCAATAGACTCCTATTAACCTCCTGGCCAATTACAGGATGATTGGCTAAGCAAACAAAGAATTATTGGCTGTTTAGCTGGGACTTTATTCAGGCCTCTCTCTTCCCGGGTTTCTCATTCTTTTCCTCCTCTGCTCCCCACCCCCTTTCCTGTTACGAAAAAACATCTGCAAACACCTGATATTCATCTACGTCTCTGCAGTTGTACAGTCTTGTTAAATTGTTACCACCTTTTCCACAAGCAGTTTTGGCAATTAACCTCATGGCCAGGGACTTCAAAGAAAACAACTGTTGAGTTTAACCTCTCTGAGCTACCATAGATTCTTTTATGATTTTTCCTGAAACACTTTCATCCAGAGAGGAAAAAATGCAGACTGATAAAATTAATGTTTATTTTAATATTTGGTTAATTTATTAAGAAGATAAACGCCTCAGACATTTGCCATAATATGGTGCACTCACTTCTCAAAAGACTCTACCAAGTGAGGTTTTATTTTAATTTACATTTCCAACACATGTGTGCTTCCATGCTCTTCCACAAATCCTACATTTGCTGGAATCCAAGGATTTGATACATTTGACCCTCTCTTGCCCCTGTTCACAAATCTCTCATATGTTTCTCAAAACTGTTTAAAAGTTCAGAATGAAAAATGCATGTAAAATTAATGCTAAGAACCAAAGTTGCCATTAAAAATCTATTTTCATTTTATATTTTTACCCTCATAGATACACTTTTTACATTAAAAGTAAGGCTAATCCCCAACCCTCATGAGAATAAACTACTAGCAATAAAGATCAAAATATATGACTGAACAAGCAATACAATTCTTCTTGAGTAATCTTGTGGCCTAAGTGTTTCAATGCAATTTATGCTATATAACCAGCTTTTTACAGCTGTATATAATAATAATAATGGGCCTGATCTTACCAGCTGAACGCAGGTTTGTGGAGGTGTGTTAACTCCTTCAGGCCACGAAGTTCATTTAGAATTTTAACAAAAGTGCTTAAATATTTAGGAGATCTTGAGAACTAATGATTTCTCCTCTCTCTCTGGCAAAGTCAGTTCTTGTAAAATTGCCACTAATACTTTTGCCACTTTTTGTGAAACTTGAAGAACTCTACCAACTATTTAGAGTATTTGTGTAGCTTTTCTAGAAGTACCATGAGGTTGAAATAATAAATCCATAGCAAAGGCAAGAGAGCTTTCATTTGATATTTACAGTCACCTACACCTTTGTGTTATAATTAATTCCCCCCAAATCCATAAATAACTGTTCTCTGGAAGATAACACTGTGGTACAGTACCACTGGAAGATGACACTGTGGTACAGTACCATGTGATGTGATCATTTTGATAAGGGCCTGGCTTAAACCAAAGAGCATGTTTCTGCCAAAAAACTATCAGCAGCGCCACTCCCATGAATCCATGGAAGACAGGAAGGAGGAGAATAACACTGTAGTTTTTGGAGACAGACCCCTGGGTGAATTTCACTTTTGCTACTTAACTAGCTGTGTTGAAGGTGGGTGAATACAAATAATTATGCCTATTCTGCAGGGGCATTGGGGGGATAAAATGGAGTTGAGTATATCATGTAAAAGTCACAAACTTTTACTTGGCCTATACTGTTTTTAAAATCAGGAAATACCCATAAAAATGTAAATTTCCTGTCTCTCGTGACTAAATGGAAGATCTGGTAATGCCAAGCCCACATTTCTGCTGTGGCAACATGTAATATAGCAGCAGGAGCAACCCTAAACACAGGTAATTTGCCATAGCCCCTGCCACTTAAACTTGGCCATTGGAGAATCTGAGTTTTTGAAACCTCCATGTTTAAACCCTCTGGTTAAAACAGAGTTTGGAACAGTGTCTGACACCAAATGTCTGGTATATAATAAATACTCAATAAAAGGTATTACAGGCAGAACCATCACACCAAAATTGTAGGAGGTTTCACAGATAACAAGTAAACATTTTATGCAGCAAACAATATATCAAGCTCTAGACATAAAAAATAAAAAAACTCCCATGTGTTTACATGTATGTATATGTGTTGTTTTAAAAACCTTCCAAATATCTCTACTGGTCTAAAATTCCTATAGCACTTATTTTTTTCTAATGCTTCTTCTGGAATTCTGTAGCAGAGTCCTACCTTGTGTTGGTATGTGCATTCCCAACCAAGTTGGAATCTCCTGAAGTTTATATTCCCACAACATTGTAGAGAACATAAAAATACCTCTAATTCACACAATTAGAGAAATGTCCAGACTCAAACAAGGAAACAAGTTAGTTATACTTAAGAAGAATATTGAGTAGTATTAGTCTGTTAGAGCTACTTTGATAGAAGAAACACCTGCAGGTAGGAATGTTGTATACAATTAACTGCATACATAGAAGTGTTTGAAATGCTTCCATTTTCTTCAGTAAGTGAATATTCTCCTCTGAAATATGATTTAAAATACCATTTGCATGACAAACTTTACTCACAGGTAGTTCAAAAATCAGCTACAATTCAGCATAATCACACATTCAGAATCAGTGGGAACCAGATTAGGGACTTGATTTTGTTATCTGCCATAATCCCACCTGTTGCTGTGATTGTGAGGGTCACAAGGAAAGAAACCTTGAAGAACAAAATCAGTAGAAGAGCAAGGCCTAGAATTCAAATCCACCTCTCTAACTCAGGATTCTTTTTTTGGGGGGTGGGAGAGTTGGGGCAGAGGGAGAGAGAGTGAAAGGATCCTAAGAAGGCTCCATGCCCAGTGCAGAGCCCTAGGTGGGGCTCGGTCTCATGACCCTGAGATCATGACCTGAGCCGCAATCAGGAGTTGGACACCCAACCGACTGAGCCACCCAGGTGCCCCAGGATTCCATCATTTTTTACCAGTTTTATTTTCAAAGCCATAAAAACAACCTACCAATTTGATTAGGTCGTTTTAGACATCTGGGGAGGAGTGGGTAGAAATATACCTAAGAAGTCAGTTGTTTTAAAGAATCTGTGTTGGAAAGCAATTTTCAGACTGACCCAAACTGGTACACAAGTACATGAAGTGACCTTGCGCAATGGAACAGTAATGTGCCAGCTGCATGTCTGGGGTAGACTGGATACAGAGGGATGAGTCCTCTGTAGAGAGGCAAGGCACTGCAAAGAATAGGACAAAAATTTGTCTCTAGCAAGAGGAAGATAAAAGGCGAGCTCAAATTCCAGGAGTATCTTAGGAGCAGCCAGGGAAGATTGATGGTTTTTGCAAACAAGTGGCCAGGGCTGAAATTTGTGAGAGAAAGGAAAAATGAAATATGTCATGTACATGAAGTTCAAATCAAACCTAAAACTTCCTCTGTCCACTCTTGTTAAGAAGACTTTCATATTAAACAGAACTCTCCAGAGAGGAAAGCGATTTCTGGTCATTCTCATTGCAATATTTGGCTTTTTTATTTCTTTTGTTTTGTTTTTTATATTCTTTGTCAACTGAAGTAAAAGGGGGAGGGATATTTGTGCTGAACATTTAAGAACAATTTTAAAAAGTAACATTAAATGACACGAGGGTCTGGTGCTATGCTGTACAGTTCAATGAACTCCCGCACAGATCAGCAAGATGGTTGGAAATGCCTCTCCCCGTCTGTTTTTCATCTCCAAAGTCTGTGTACTCAGTAGAGTGTGAAGAGAGCCTCTCTTCTCTTCAGAACATTCTCCCCATGGTCCTGCCCCATCCCCCACTCTCTCTCCAGAGCCCCTGCAGCAGAGAACAGGAACTAGAGCAAATGCTTTTGTGAATTAAGAGATCTTGTGAGCGTAAATTTGGTCGGGCTGCTCCTTTCTGCAGGCCAAACCCTGCTGCTGCCCCAGGATGTGAACTGTCAGTTTGCATAGCTGGTGATGAGTTGCAGAACCATCAGCAAAGGTGAAGACGGCAGAAACAAGAAAGATTCAAGACTGGTGGAAATCATTTCACAAGGAAAATTTCAGCCATCAGTGGGAGGAAGCTTTGAAAAATGCTGCCATTTCCGAGTCAGAATGAAGGAAAAATTAAATTACTGCCGGTGAGGCGAGCCAAAGTTGCATCTCCCTCCAGGGAGAGTTTTGATAATGGTAAACATTTGACAGCTGGCCTGGGGTTGTTATCTTGTTCTAACAGTTGTTATGGTCTAAATGAATATTTCTGATAAGGAAACAGAAAGAAAAATTTAAACACTTTTATATTTTTACATTTTAAGCCTTATGGTGGGCGAGCCAAACAGGTTTAGAGCAATTTGTCACTGAGGGCCTACTCAAAATCCTGTAATGATCCTGGTCTGGAAATCTTACCGGTATCATCATTTCAGTTAATCTGCATGAAGTAATTCTTTGATGTAAATCAACTTACTAAGAAATTACCTTTAACCTTTAGCTTCCTCAGCAACTCAAAAACAATTCCAAGAGTTGATGTGGAGAAGTCAAGAAAATAAAGGGTTAATTAAGGCAAACTTAAATGCTCAAGAACAGAGCATTTACAGAACATGTAAAGAAATGCTGTGTTGTTAAAGAGCTCAGTTTTTTAGCTATTGAGGATCAAAGCTATAAAATTCTATTCTTTCCCAGATCCTATTATTCTCATGAAAAATACTGGACCAAACATTTCAGAAAAGTAACAGAGTAGCTAACATTTTTAACTTAAAAAGGACTGCCTATTGGATGCCTCCTGAGGGTTTTGCCTATGATGTAGAGTACACAGAGAGATATTCCATTATAAAACTAAAACACTTGCTCAATTCCTAAATATAGCACAAGAAAACAAGTCTGAGTTATTGTCTGAAATGTTCCAGGTCTTCACAGGCATTGGATCTATTATGGTATCTAGACATACACATAGAAGGCTCAGAAGAGAAGGGAGGGAGTCCAGTTGCCTTATATGGAGTTGCTGATGGATGTGTCTTCAGAGAAAGAAATGAAGTCCTGAGAATATTAGAACCCCCTCAATCTACTAAAAAAAAAAAAAAAAAGAACAAAAAAAACGAAAAGCAACTGCACTCCTACTTTACTCTGCCTCTAATGTTCTACTACATGGGAGCTTACCTACCAGTGGCCAAAAAATAGGGACAGTGATGAAAAAGCAAAGAGAAGAAAGGAATCAGCCAACAGCACCCGCTCTGGAATGAACAAAAACTTGGAACTTATTTTTAGAAAAATTTTATAAAATTTGAGCTTTACTTGCCTAAAATATACTTGATATGATGTTAGGGGCATTTGGTATTTACCAGTCAGAAACAAATTCAACCAGTCTTTATCCTGAAGCAGAAGGAAGGCATGCAGGCCATGGGAATCAGCCCCCCTATTTGGCAGGCATCTTATCTTTCTGGGACTTGCATACTTCAGAATCCGTTTGCAATCATTATACCTGACCAAAGGAAAACTTAACCCAACTCTTTCCCCACTTTTCTTTAAAAACCAAAATCAGAAAATCTACCTTTATCCCTATAGTTGTGGGAAGTAAGAGTTTCATTATTTTTTTCCCCAGGGACCCTGCCGTGCTTTAATATGAAAGTATATAAATCGATATTAAAGTATGGTATTTTGAGAATGTTTCAAAGTAAGGTCAAACTGGTGTTAAAAACCCTACTAGTGAAGGCTAAAATAACAGTCTGGCGGAACAGTCTTAAGTGCAGCTGACTCCAATTACTAAGTACATCCTAGCTATTTTTTTACTAACAAGAACAATGCAAGCAAGTCTTTGAGTTCAAAAATAATGTCAAAGAGAAGTTACTCGTAAGAGAAATTAGATAAATTATCCCAATACTGCAGCAGCCATGTAGGCAGCTGACAGTTAACTTCACCATCAGTACTGGCAACATTGAGTTCTTTCTTTAACAAATAATCAGAAAAAGAGATGAAGGACATTCTAAGAGGGAACAAATGCTAGGGGGAAAATGCTTCTTTTGACTAAAACATCCAAGAGAATTCTGGATAAGAAAACATATACATAACCTAACCACTACAAACTCATGAAAACAGTGCTTTCAAATAAAAATTTTAAAACATTTTATTATGGAGAATTTTGAACATACACCAAAATAGACCAAAAATTATAATAAAACCCAAGCATCCATTGCACAAGCCAACAACCATCTAACCATGGCCAATCCTGTCCCATCCACATCCACTTTCCTCCTGTATTATTTTGAAGCAAATCACAGATATCATCAAATCAGACACAGTACATGAAAAAGCAGAGATCCTCCAAGTACGTGATTCCACTGACTGCCCATCTTTTGGCCTTCATCTCCACACACAAATCAATTTTTTCTGAAGATGACTACCTCCCCCCACAACACACACACACACACACACACACACACACACACACACACACAGGATGCTGTTACCAGTACTATTACTACTCAGGGCACTGTATGAATCTAATTAAATAAAGACCACTTCTCAGATAGACAGGACTTTTGCTTTACATGAGGGCTGATGACCTCCATATACCCTTCCATTCCTAAAATTCCATGACTCCTCTATGGAAACATCTCTTTGGACCAGTGTTCTTCTATTATCCAAAATGGGGTCAAATTATCTGGCACCAAGGAAGGCACAGTGGTTAAGGAAGTATAATGGTTAAGACAGTGGCTTTAGTCCTTCAGATCTGGTTTTAAATCTGGCTGTGCCAGTTACTAACCTTGTGTCCTGGGGCAAGTTACCTAACCTCTCTGAGTCTGTCTTCTAATGACTAAAACTGGAATAATTACTACCCCACAGAATTGTTAAGAAGAGTAAATAAAATAATATGGTACAGAGTGATTATTAGCCTTGAACCTTATTAATAAATGAGAACTCAGTTTTAAAAATTAAGCAACAGAATCTTACATGTGATACATAAAATAATGAGATGGGGTATGTATACAGTGAAAAAGAAGAAGGAAAGGAGGAAATGAGAGTAAAAATACTCCATTTTTAGAAATGTACTCTTAGCTAACTTCTTTTAAGAACTTGAGTATCTCAGCATAATTGTTTAATAGGATTAAAGATTATAATTATTTAATAGGATTAGAATAAGCTCATAATAAAAAACATAGGTGATTCAGCCTGCCCATAAATATCAATCCTTAAAAAATCAAATATCCCATACACAAACATAAAGGGCTTTGGTTAAAGACTGTCAAACTTATATACTGATATAAAGACTCAGGGTAAAGGAGGATGAATACTCACTACCTTACCTAAATGAACCAGCCCAGTCCATTTGTACAGGTGAGCCACAGTAAAGCAAAGAGAAGTGACAGTGCTGATAAGGAAAAGTAGCAGTGGCAACCATGGGGCTCTCACTTGGCTTCACGCCTGTACCATTTCAGTATTATCCTTTTGAAAAAAATCACTCAAATGAACAAAGTGCACAGGGAGGCATGCTTTTTGCTTACTTGACATTTGTCAGGACACTTGCAGATTAGGACAAAATGTATCTTAAATCACCCACTATCAAACTACCACATTACCATCTGTAATGTGCCCAGTGTCATACGATCATTTCATAAGGAAAAGAACACAAAAATTGTGACTATTTATTAATTAAAAATCACAAACTAGGGATGCCTGGATGGCTCAGTTGGTTAAGTGTGTGCCTTGGGCTCAGGTCATGATCCCAGGGTCCTGGGATGGAGCCCTGAGTCAGGCTCCCTGCTCAGCCAGGAGTCTGCTCCACCCTCCTCATGAACAATCTCTCTCTCTCTCTCTCTCTCTCTGTCCCCCTCCCCACTCCCCTCAAAAAAATAAAATCTTAAAAAAATATATCACAAACTAGCTTTTCATGGACTTTACAATGAAAGTGTTCTTTTTTTTCTATTTTGCATTCTAAATGCCAGAGTGTTACTTTGGGGGTGGGGGGGTGGGGGTGAGTATTGGCAACTTTTATGTGGGTTTTACAAATTAAGCCTCAGTTGGTATGATTACCAATTACCTGATAAATGTTTGATTGTGATAACCACTTAATGGTTTCCTTAGTCCTTTGCACATCTATTCAATCCTGCTGCTAGAAAAAGCTTTCTAAACTCATCACTTACCCATCTCAGAATCCTTTTTTTCCTTGTCCCCTATCCCAACTCTTCAGCACTTTCCTTCCATAGTCTGGTCCTCATCTCCCTAGACAGCTGGGGCTTCCACAGCTTCCCCTCACATATCCTCTCCTGTATATTCAAAGCAGCTTCCAGTTTGTCTTCACATTAATCCAGTGCCGTGTATGCCCTGCTGCCTTCTCAATCTTCACTTATCAAAATTTTACTGATTCCTCAATTCCTAGCTCAAATGACATTTTTTCCACTAAACTTTCTCTGACTTACACAGTTAGAACTAGTCTTTCCCTCCTATGCACTCAAAGAGGGCTTGATCTGCCTTCTACTATAGTCAATAGAATTTTATCTTTATCACCCAAATTCCGAGTTCCTGGGAATCAGGAAGCATGCTTTTTTTTTTTTCATTTTTTGTACCCCCTAGAATATGAGGCGTGGCAACTTTTAATCACACTGAATTCTGCTGCATATTTGAGATCAGGAAACCATCAATAATAGCATTCACATCTTTTCTGATAAGCAGTCCGCACAAGGCATCCTTTGAGGAAATTTCTTAATTAGCTCACCAACTCCTGGACATTATGGTTTCTGCTATAGACAAAGCCCCACTGAGCCCATCTGTTATATGCACAGAATCCAAACAGAGCAGCCAATTCTCTCTTGACAGAGTAAGAAACTGAAGAAGGAAGACACATGTGTAAGAGGAAACACCAAAACCACAAATATGGAAACAGTATTTGTGAAAGTCTTTTGGCCAGATCACAGACATCTTTAACCTTATCACACTTCCTTAAAAGGAGCAAGTCAGGAAAAGGGAAAGGGAAAAAATATCTTAAAGCTAATTTTTAGGGGGAGGGAAGAAAAAAAAAAAAAAAAAAAAAAAAAAAAAGCTAATTTTTACATCTTTCAAATTTTTAGATTAGATCACCTGCAATTCTAAGGAGGATAATTAATAATCTTTAAGAATGCACCTATTGCTTCTCTGCCTTTTGGCTAAGATCAAGTGAAAAATGCATCTATATTTCAAAACTTCAATAACTAGCAATTCACATAAGCCAAGTGCTGGGATAAAATGAATATAAATAAAAAATTAACAATAACTCTTAAAAATGCAAGAATAATAAACTCATCTCTGTCACCATTATAATCAAGTTGCTTTTCTCTAAGATCCACTAGATTTAATAAACCAACACAGACAAAGGCATGAAATGGGTTTAAATATAACTTGCCAAAAATTATTTCAAAGTCCATCTTAAATTAATTAAGCTGTAATTTTAATTTTATTTGTATTTTTCTCCTTTTTAAGAATGTATTGCTCATGAAAATATATCAATGTAACATCAATTTTATTCTCATCACCATAAGTAAAATATTATGGACACAAAAAGAATATTCTAAAACACCGCATCTTCTGAAAATACTCAGCAATATAGACAAAGAAGAACAATTTTGTTAGTTTCCTCCCGAATTTCTAAATGTAGCTGTTACTTGGATCAAGAGCCAGAAAACAAATATTCTAGTAAAAAATTCTAGAATTTCAGTAAAGCAAAAGCCTCTCACTGCAACAATAATTCTTAAGCACCTAAAACAAACACATTGCGTTATCCATTTTATTCCTCAATGTCTCAAAATTGCTCCTTAATGGATAATTTATCACTGTAGCCATCAAATCAACAGAAAGAAATACAAAATTGCTTACTAGAAGATGTTCATAAATGTTGAATTAGCACTGCAACGTGAGTTTACCCTCTACAGAGTAATTCTGTCCTCTACGAGTCACATACCCAAAGTATAACGGTAACCTTTTAAATTGTACTGTGAAAATACATCTCTTACACTCTTCCTATGTATTTGACACTGGTAATTTATTTGGTCTGAAACTGGAGTCTCTGACCCCTAAGATATTTGGTAGGGTTAAGCTGAGGCTTGTGCTTTTATCAAAGCTAAGACTTTTCAGAGCTATGCTGTCCATATGATAGCCACTAGACACAGCCATTTAAATTTCAATTGATTAACAATAACTTAAAAATGCAGCTCTTCAGTTATATCAGTCACATTTCCAGTGCTCAACAGCTACATGTATATATCCCATTAGAGAGCACAGATATATACATGTATATATCCCATTAGAGAGCTTAGATAGATCTAAGCACAAATCTATCACTGTGTAAAGTTCTACTGTATAGAACCCTTCTAAAGATTACCAGTCCTCCAGATTATATTCACTTCAAGCCACTACTCCAAGGCAAAGTGAAAGATGGAACCCATAGGGCCACCTATTAATTTCCTTTTTTGGATGAATATTAGGTCTTTATGATGCTTTAGAATAGCTCCCCCCCCCCCCCCAGATCTAAAAGACATGGAAGAAAAACTGGTGTCCCCTTGGTATACTCTAAGAAAACAAAACCAACGCAACTACAACAGAATAAAAAAACCCACCATAGAGCATGTATGCTGTTTTACTGAAAAGAAACTCGCCATTTCATATTTTGAAAAATAATGCTCCCATTATTTAGAAACTGCTCGTATCTACTATCTATGTGCATTGTCTTTGGCAGGTATGTGCACTTTCCCCTGCACCAAGAAGTTAGGCTTCTGTGGCTAATATCTGGCTTGTGGAAGCAGCATGGTCAACTGATATGAACACAGGTTTTAAAACCAGACCAGAGCTGAGTCCTATACTCCTTCATATACACTTACTAGTTATGTGACTTTTCAGTAAGTTACTAAATCTTTTTGTGTCTGCATTTCCCAAAAAAGTAACAGGCAAAACTCAGGTCGACTTCCCAGGCCCCAAGTCAGTACTAAATAAGATAACGTAGATTTGGCACCAGCGAGTTCTGCATATGACATTATCAGTTGTGCTGGCAACTATTCTAGTATACAAATAAAAACCACCATAATAGCGATGTTAATGACAACTAATAGTAAATCAAATCTTTTTATTAAAAAACAGCTTTATTGAGAGTTAATTAACACACCACACCATACAAATCATCCATTTGAAGTGTACAATACATAATTCAACATTTACTCAGTAGTCACTATGGGCTGGTGACTGTGCAAAGTTCTAGGGCTATGGTTCTTAGATGTGGACAATTATGACCCCCAGGAGTTTTCTGGCAATGTCTGGAGACATTTTTGATTGTCACAATGGGGCGGGAGGCTACTAGTATTTAGCGTGTAGAGGCTGGCAATACTGCTAAGCATCCTACAACTTCACAGGACAACCCCACAAAAAAGAATTATTCAGTCCAAAAGGCCAATAGTGTTTAGGTTGAGAAACACTACTAGGGCTACAAAGATGAACAGGAGACAATATGTCTTATAAAAGCTTGCTGTCTGGTGAAGAAGCACAATTGGAAACAAGCACAGAATGCTAGGATTGCAGAGAAGAGGTGCTTAAACCAAAAGAATGGAAGATCAATAGGAATGTGCAACAAGTACTCAGGATAGAAAGGAATGATGTCACACAGAGGGACTAGCATGAGGAAATACTTAGATATGCAGAAAGCAGGTCAGAGTCTAAGAAGTTGGAGTAATTTAGAATGGTTAGTACAGAACGGTTAGACCTTAGGCTGCTTATCAGAGAAAAAAAGTACAGAAGATGAAACAGGAACGGTATGCAGAAGCCAGATCATAAAGGTTTTGTACACCATGCTAGGAAAGAGTTTGGATTTGATCTTATAATCAGTGGTTGGCAAACATTTCTGTAATAAGCCAGACAGGAAGTATCTTTTGACCATATGGTCTCTGTTACAACTACTCAACTCTGCTACCACAGTGAAAAACCAGCCCTAGACAATACATAAATGAATGAATATGGCTATGTTCCATTAAAACAGTATTTATAGCCACTGACATTTGAATTTCATATAATTTTCAGGTTTAATAAAACATTCTTCTTTTGACTTTTTCTACCATTTAGCAGTGTGAAAACAATTTTCAACCCATGGGCTGTACATAAACAGGTAGTAGAGTAGTTTGCCAAATCCTGCCATAGTGGATACATAGGACCTCAGGGTGACAAGTTAGCTGATTAGATAAAAACAAAGCAGGGCATTTCCCTTCAGATCTCTAGAAGTACTTGACCATCCTCTAGCTATTTCCTGCTCAAGAACAAATGGACTTGGGGCTAAATTTTGTCAATAGCTTGTTTATAATACAACTAGATAGTATGCTAACTAAAGAAATAAATAGCTCATTTCAGGCTTCTGTGGTGAAATGACATTTACCTAATGCAGATATAAATTTCTTCATAATTAGTGGGCACTTGACACTGATGTAATCTGATTACTGCAGAAAAGTCATCCTTAGACTAGCTCCCCAGCACTAACAGAGTACGTCCTTGAATTAAGACAATTAGGGCTAAGTGACAAAAAGTACTAACTATTAAGAAACAACTCTGTATTTATAATCATTTGTTACAATGAAGATAATATCAAATACCTGATAGTGTCACTATGAAAAACATAAAACAGGGTGCATGACACGGAGCTTAGGTGTTCTCACTATCTCAGAGGGTCCTGATGTTATCCCAAGTCAGACTCTGGAAATTTCAACCTACCAGAAACTTCATACGTTTAATTTGGAGCTATTCTGAAGAGAGAAGTCTAATAATAACATGAGTTCAAATTGTGAAGAAAATGTATCACTTTTAATAAATTTTTTAAATATTTTACTAAAAGAATTACCATATAGTCCAGTAACTGCACTACTGGATATTTACCCTCCCAAACCAAAAACATTAATTTGAAAAGATATATGCACTCCTATGTTCACTGCAACATTATTTACAATAGCCAAGATACAGTAGCAACTCAAGCATCCATCAATAGGCGAATGGATAAAGAAGCTGTGATAAATATAGATACCAACAAATATTACTCAGTCATAAAAAAGAATGAAAGCTTGCCATTTTCAAAACATGGATAGATCTAAATGGTATAAAGCTAAGTGAAGTAAGTCAGAGAAAGATAAATACCATATGATTTCACTCATATGTGGAATTTAAGAAACAAGACAAAGAAAAAAAGAGAGAAAACAAGAAACAGATTCCTCAATATAGAGCACTGGTGGTTGCCAGAGGGGAGGTAGGGGGTGGGGGATGGGTGAAATAGATGAAGGGGATTCAGAGTACTCTTACTGTGATGAGCATGGAGTAATATAGAATTGATGAATCCCCATATTGTAGACCTGAAACTAATACAACATTGTATGGTAACCATACTAGAATTTATAGATTAATTAATTAACTGAAAAATATTTTATTAAAAAAAACTGTGTAAGAGAAAGATACAGAGTACTATTCTGGAGAAGCATTTCCTTTAAAAACTTGTTGCTTCACAATTTCAATTTTTCATGATAGCTAAAGCCATTTGAAATCTAGGCAATTATCTTTTATATCTTGGATATGGCTGACTCTTTACGAATGTTTACGATTTTTCTTAGGGGCAATAAACCTATGTCAAAGGATTGTTTTGAGGATTAACTCAATGTCATAAATTTAATGACATAATGCCTGTTATACAGTATATGCTGAATCCATGCTAGGTGGCATTAACTTGACATGGTATTACAATCTCTAAAGTTCCTCTCAAATGTTTTACCATGACAGGGTTCTCCCAATTTTATACTACTTTCCTAGAATGTAGAACCAAAAGAATCTAGAAATTGTACAGTTCAACTCTCATGTTTTCTAAATGGATCAATTGACCATAGTCACACAGGGAGGCAGGGTAACTTGGTATAAAAGGTGAGGGCTCTGAAGTCCTGGCTCAACCAGCCCGTCAGCTGAGTTAATTCTGGTAAAACCTCAATTTCCTTATTTATAAAATGGAGATTAAATATGATAATGCTCACAAATATGGAGCACAGTGCCTAACACATATTTTTAAAAATCAATAAATGATCACTATTATTATTGATCTTCCTATTGTGTAATTATATTTCCTTCGTTCATCTTTTGAAGTAGGTCAACTGCTGCTATGCTGAACTTGACTCCTATCTAACTCTACTGGCTGACCATCCTGCACTGAAGCAAACTACTTAAAATATGTATTTTTGGGATGCCTGGGTGGCTCAGTGGTTGAGTGCCTGCCTTTGGCCCAGGGCATGATCCTGGAGTCCTGGGATCGAGTCCCACGTCGGGCACCCTGCATGGAGCCTGCTTCTCCCTCTGCCTGTGTCTCTGCCTCTCTCTCTCTGTGTCTCTCATGAATAAATAAATAAAGTCTTTTTTAAAAAATATGTATTTTCCAAATCAGGCAAACTCTACCTCTTCTCCCTTTTCTGTGTGATTCCTTCCTTGGTACATCTCTCAATTTCCAATTACTTTCTAATGTTCTTACTGCTTCAATCTCTTCCAACTCTGCTCCATGGATCCTGGGAATACATATGTGAAAATCATGCACTAAATATGTCTGTGAAATACTTGGTTAAAGATTATACAATAAGGAACAAAGATGGTGTTTTGGAGATTCCGGGCAGTTGTGGGCCAACGAACGTCACAGAAAGCATCCTTCCAATTCACTTGCTTCAAAAGGCTAAGGAAATAACCTATTTCCTTTTCCCTCTTTTCTATCTGATTTCTCTGATGTGTTCCCAGATACTCAAAGAAAGATTCAGATATCCATGAAATAAATCTTAATATGCCTGTTTGAAGCCAGAAAAAATAAAGAACAGTATGCCAGTATTTAAGACCAGGAAGAGTCCATCAGTACTTGGGGGGAATTTGGTGCAGTCTTGGAAATTACTAAAAGGATCTTTCTTTCCCAGTTAACAGGGAAGTAATGTCAAATGGCTCTAATTTGCATGGAATTCTACTACTCTGGAGCATGCTCCTGAAGTAATCCTTCGATTTTGGCCATTAGTCCAGCAGCCTCAATCTTCATCTGTTGCCAGATGAGTTGTGGCACTTTTTGGCCTTTCCTACAGCCCTTGTACTTGACATCATTTAGCCTAGACTCAGACCTTGACCTTGCCTTTAGAGTTGGGGAAGAGTTCAGAGAGACCAAACCTCAAAAGAAGCAACCTAAGTGTGAAAGGTTTTACCCAAGTCTTCTCTCAGTGAGGGCTCTTTCATCTTGAATGTTGATCTTTAATCTCCTATGCTCATCAGCATGGAACAACCTCTAAAACTCCCTTATAGCTGAGAAATGTTAAGCTCATAATTCTTTGCCATTGCTGTTTGTTTCCTTGTTTTTGTTTTGCCTTAGGACAGAAGTAAAAATGCCAGAAGGGCCACAAGGGTAACTTTATTTTATTTTTTTACAAGGGTAACTTTAAAGGCTCTTCTTACACTAAGGATTGTTTTAATCAGCTTTGTTCATCTGATAGGATTAGATTTAAATTTTCCTTTAGCCTAGGATATTTGACAAGGTTCTCTAAGGATACCTAGACTCCCTCTTGCCTTAACACAGGGAGAACTGCTAAGGAGCTTCTTAATGACAGGGGCGGGAAGCAGACTGTCTTCTATTTCTTACCCTTCTTTCTCCCCACCTTGAACACTTAGCACTGAACAGAGTATACAGCCCACTAACCAGACACATGCATGGTGGTTTGCTTCTGCTCACCGGAATACTGCATAGCTTCCAAGGTACTTTCTTTCTCTCTCTGTGTTCCAAATATGACCAATGGTTCTGACCATTCAATATAGTTCAGAGGTTCACTGTGTAAGCTTGTCACAATCTAGAGCCTTAGCATTAATTCCAACATTAGAGATTCTTCTGAAAGAAAACAGGATTTTGGTTACGTTTGACCAGGGCAGTGGATTATAGTTCAGAGCCACAGATGGTGGGACAGTACTGATTTGGTGATGCCCAAAGACCCAGATCAAGTAATGACACTTATCTGCAAAGTTCCCACCTAGACTCAAGTAATTCTGGAACAGTGTCTTCAGTTATGGACATAACACTAGATTTGAAACTTTTGGCTTAGTTTTGATAAAAATTACCAAGTGAATGAGAATTTGTTTCTTCTACTGGCATTCTGTCTTGTAAAAACAAGAAGGGAAGGTGATTATAGGCACCTACCTAACATCAAATTTAGTAAAAATCATTGGGAAAAAACAGAAGTGTGATTTAATGATCTGAGAAATTAGGCAAAAGTGTCAAGTCTGAAGAATTTAAAAATGGTTATAGGTCAAAGCATTAAAAACTTCTTTGGGGATGGAGTGGCTATAAGGGAAACCTGGTGAGGCATCTGCCAGGGGTTAATTGCAACCCTGCATGAAAAGCAGTTAACAAGTGAGAATTAGAACACCCAGGAGGAAAAGAAAAATGTTTCCAGTGCCATGAGAAATAAACAACAAAGGAGAAATATTTCCTTTGGCTACCACTACCTCCTTTTCAAAAGCTCAGAGGAGCTACGGGGAATGCCAAGGACTGGTTTTCTCTCAACTCCCTCTGAAACATTTGTCTTCATTACCACTCTTTTTAATCAGGGCTCCTTCATGAGTGTTTCTGCTCAGCCCCTAAGGGGCAGCTCTGGTCTGCGATAAATCAGAATCCACACCGCAAGTCACTAATCAGCACTCCCAGGGAAAGAAAAACAGAGACGTGCAGACCACTACGCTTTGAAAATCTAGGGGCTCATGGGCATCAAGGAAGAAAGGCCTTTGTGGAGAAATAATAAGTTAGTAAAGGTAAAACAGCACTTCTATGTTTAGGCTTTATTTTTAAATCTCAAAAATAAACTGTTCACACTTAATGGTTAGAGTGTGGAATATAATTTTGTTTTAACAATGTAAAATAGATGATGAGTTTGCTTAATGAATTATAATTTGTACCCTGGCTTAATGATTTTAATACCTAATTCAAAACTGAGAAAGACCAAGGCAGAGGGACAGAAGATAAATTGTAAAAATTCAAACAAAGTCAGAAACTCTTCCCGCTTCTGGTTTCAGGGATGTCATTAAGAAATGAAACAAAAAATTCCAGGTGAGAACTCTCAAATGTCTATGATATGACTGTTAACTTTGTTTAAATGGAATTAGGATCATAAAATTATAAACACTTTGTAGTTTTTCACTGGAAAGAATTTTAGAAATACTCTGAGAAAGATTAAACGGACTTGTAAAAAGTCAGCACAGCTGGTTGGTAGCAGAGTTTCCTCTAGAATCAAATAGGATTCCAAATATCTTATACAGCTATAAATCTCATGCATGGGCAAATACTGACATATCATCACTCACAGAGTGAGAGAGCAAAGTGGAGAGAAGAGTAGAATGCAAGTCAGGAAATGTGGGCTCTAGTCCTAGGTCCACCACTTCTGGTTTACCTTGGCAAAAATAACCTAATAGTTGAGTCTCAATTTCTTCATCTGTAAAATGGGGTTTACATCTTTCCTGAAGATATTGCTGCAATTCCCCATAAACTCAAGGTATTATCAGATTATTACAATTTTTCTGAGAGCATTAATGGGCTGAAGAGCTAATAGAATTTATGTAAAACAGAGAAAATGCACTTATCATAGGAAGATAGATCCAGATGATGGTAAATACTTCTGGACCTCCTGGACAGAAGTAGAAATATGCAACCCACCCCTTAAATACAAAATGAGACCATAGCCTGGCATGCAAATCAGCAAGCAAAAGTTGAATCCATGGTTTCCAAAATTGATGCTAACTTTTCTACTGACAAATTTAAAACCTACTCTTTATCTGCCTATGACAAAGTGTGTATGGCATGGACTCCAGAAAGAAATAATGGGTGACACTTAGCCAAATACATGAGGCTATCTGGCCATAAAGGCAACACACCAACCTAGGAGCCAAGGACTACTATTCCAATTCTGTTGACATTTTACTGCTTGTTGTCAGTGAAAGTTGATGGCATAATAATATCATCCCACCATGGCCCAATGGATAGAGACCTTGCCCTTACACAGAAGGGCCCTCAGAGGCAGAGTCACATCTATCCCCCAGTGCTAGCTTTCCAACACCCCAATATTATGAAAACACAACTAAGGAATTAGCATCCATCAAAGCGATGAACACTTCCTGAATCTAACCATGTAAAACAGCCTCCTGCTTTTCCAGTTTCAACCAGAACCCTTGTCTGTCACTGATTTTATGAAGAAAAACTCTCATAAGACCTCAGGAGACACATTTATTGCTACTGGCTTCAGGAGCTAGGATCTGAACCATTATGAGACTGAACTGAAAAGGTCAATTTGACTTGAGTGCAGGTGCTTCCAGAAGGGATATACAAGAAGCATGGCCAGAAGTTTGAATATTCATTCACAGTATTTCGACTTGACGTTGTAAAATGGGATATCACCAAAGGTTCTTGAAAGTAGAGTGACATTAAAGCAGTACTGGAGGGAAAAGATTCTATCAACATTATGCAGGATAAACCGCAGGAAGTGGCATGTGAGAGACCAAGTCAGACCATGCTGCAGTGTTCCGGGCAGGAGGTAATTGAGAATCAGTTTTGTGCTATTCTGATGAATGGGCTTCCTCAGGCTGTACTGCTCATTCTTTTGAATATTAGAGAACTAATGATGGCAAGTAAATTGTACAGATTAATTTCTCACAATTGGAAGCATATTTTATTTGTTGGTTTTATTTATTTTTTTAAAATTTTTATTTATTTATGATAGTCACAGAGAGAGAGAGAGAGAGAGAGAGGCGCAGAGACATAGGCAGAGGGAGAAGCAGGCTCCATGCACCGGGAGCCCGACGTGGGATTCGATCCTGGGTCTCCAGGATCGTGCCCTGGGCCAAAGGCAGGCGCTAAACCACTGTGCCACCAGGGATCCCTATTTGTTGGTTTTAAAGGAGCTCTGGAAACTAGAATTGAGAGAAATACTTATGCAATTATTATTAAGTATTAATAAGCATTTGGAAGAGTTTTAGATAAAAAAGTGCTTATGGTAAATTTAGAACTAGTCACATAAACTCCGTAAAGTTGAATGTGGGCTTTTCAGCTGTCTACCAAATATGTGATTAGATCAACTGGACAGATGCTATTAGGGCATCATCCATATGCTCTCTCTGGGACCTGCCAGCTGTCTGAGTCATAGAAGCAAAGTGTGTGGGTGAAGATGCTGTGGAATACAACACAGCTTTGCAAACAATACAAGAATCACAATAGGTCTAGAGAAAAGTATTGGTGGCATTTGTTAAGCACAATATGGATTTTGTTTTTCTTTTAAATGTTGCAATTAAGCAAGATATAACTTAATGATCTTCTGGGATGCACAAAAATGGCTTCTATGGTCCTTGCAGAGCGGCTCACCAAAGAAAGAAATCCATTTGCACTTTCTACCACGTGGGCCCAGAAGAACACCAAGATGTTCACGGAAGGACAAGAGGTGTCTTTAAAATGGAGGCTCTACACCTCCCCCTAAACTGGATGCTCAGGTCCACATCACATATGAGAGCAGCGGATGGGCGGAGCTCCTCCTCTCTGTTTCCAGAGTGCTTTAAGGAGGCTCAAAGTCCTGGAAGTTGAAAATCAAGTCTGGCTGCTATAAAGCAGCCCCTCTCAGACATATTCTCATTTCTGACAAATACCCACCCACCAGCAGGCCTGCGAGACACATGGCGACCAGAGCGAGTTGTCAAAACTTATCATTATAAAACGTCCGTCTTCCAAAAGTACAACCTTTGCTCAATACAGTATTTTCCTTGGAAGACAGCTCTTCTGAGAGCTATAAAAAGGTGGTTAGAATTGATGAGGTTAGCTCCTGAAGTCTACGCTAACAATCACGTTAAAAACGCAAAGGTGAATAATGATGGTGGAATGTTTTGCCAAAAACAAAAGCAAGAGCAACAACAAAATCATTAATTTTGTTGCTCTACTTCAAAGAATTTCATGATTTTGAGCATTTCTCTTAAGAAAAGAAAACTGCCCATAAATTATATGGCCCTCCCCATTTCATTTCCTTTCTTATCCCCTACCCTCAGGTGGCTAGCCTTGTGCTACATGGCCTGGGCTACACAGAAAGTTCACAGCCCTCTGCCTGATCTCATGATCCTCTATCAAAACAGCACTTTCAAAACTGTTTCCTGTCTAGTGCTGCCATTGCGTGAGTGTTTCCTTGGCTGGATCAGCTGCCAAATTAAGTTCCTTTGGTAGAGGACTTCGGGGAACTCACTCTGGTACTGTCCCCGCCCCCGCCCCCCCCCCCACCTTAGGCTTGAAGTCCGGAAGTGACTTAGGAAGTACTCTAATGGTTACCAAATTTGGGGGAAACTGATTTAAGTTTTCTGAGCTAAACATATGTTTAGGGGAGGCTGCATCACTAATCATCACTTGACCTTGTGACAGACCAAAAGTTGCTGAATTTCTTTTCCTTAAAAAAAAAAAAAAAAAAAGAAAGAAAGAAAGAAAAGTAAAAACAACTTTTACCAGCTAGCACAATGATGTAAATGCAAAGTCATGTTGTGAGGTGACTGCAAACACGCTGACTTCCAGATGTTTGACAAGACCATGCAGGAACACTAAAAAGGCTGGTTCACAGTTTGTCACAAACTCTACTGGGTTACTTGCGTTCTGGGGATTTTACACAGCTGTCAAGCCATTTGGTATAGAGAAGCACTGAAGGTCTACTACTTATCAAATTTTAATCTGTTGATTATTGGTTAAAGAGAACTTTGTCTTTGAAAATAGAGAAAAGATTCCAAATCTATTATTATTACTGTGTTCACAAATAACTGCAATGTGCTTTGGTTGAACGTATATTTATTGTTGCCCCAACATTCATTTAAGTAAGCTTGTACACCAATCAAATAAGATATGAATCTTGAACAAAGCCCCACACATTCCACTAAATATCCCCTCTGTATATCAGCCATAGATAAAATCTGATTTAAGTCAAAACATAATATTGCTCAGATTGTCCTCGATGTATAGGCCTCTTTTTTTTTTTATGTACTCATCCTTGGTTCTCACTATTCCTGGTGGAAGTCTTCCAAAAAAAACCAGATTTAGTTGTCAGATTTATAGTATCAAGGAATCTCTAAAATGAATGGGTTCTTTAAAAGAAAAGCCAAATTTTGGGTAATTACATTCAAATTCCTTAATCACATTTTCTGAGCTCAGTGGGAATTATGGTCTTTCTTTCCAGAGCCACACGAATGCAGTACAGATCTTCCTTCAAAAGGATATCTAATATGAGGACTCCTTGGCAAAATATGTTAGTTTCAAGTGCATGTTTCTTATGTTTTCTTTTTCATGCAATTAGAAGCAGTGTGTGTGTATGTATACATCTCTATCAATCTTATCCTCTTCACTTTGTATACGTACATACAAAGGGGATAAAAAGGATTTAAAGTATCTCAGCTGCAAGCACATAGTTTGCCAACAATAGTAGACATTATTGCAGTTTGGTAATATCTGCTTCTTCCTCACCACTGGGCACACAAGAAGACTGGATTTCCCCCATCTCCTTAACATCAGTCCAGTGGTCTCCAACAGAACTTGTTGTGGTAATAGAAATGCTCTATATTTCTGTTGTCCAATATGGTAGATTTGTAATGTGTCTAGTGCAACTGAGGAACTCGATTATCAATTTTATTTCATTTTCCCTCATTTGAATTTAGATAACCAAAGGGAGCTGTGGCTATCAGACCAGACAGCACAATTCTAACCCATGAATTATGAGAAATGACCAGCGTGAGATCTCCAATGTCTTCCCCCCACCCCTCCCCTCCCCGCCACTGTCACCTGCAATAATTCACTGCTGAAGCTTCAGTTACCTAGGTTCCTGAGTGGAGAATGGGCATGAAGTCAAGACCCCTGCAATCTCTGACAGACAATCACTTAGCCAGAAAAGCTACAAAAATAAACAAGAAAGAAAATATCATATAATCTGATCTTTGTGAAGAACTCACAGGGCAAAGGTGATCCATGAAAATGTCAAGAAGCTCCTACTTCACAGGTGGTGGTGGAATAAAAGGGGGAGATATAGCTGTTTCAGTAGATTAAAACTATTGCATCACAATATAAATGATGCATCTTTATCTTTACCAGCCCAGGTGGCTCAGTGGTTTAGCGCCTGCCTTCAGCTCAGGGCCTGATCCTGGAGACCCGGGATCGAGTCCCACGTCAGGCTCCCTGCATGGGGCCTGCTTCTCCCTCTGCCTGTGTCTCTGCCTCTCTCTCTCTCTCTCTCTCTGTCTCTCATGAATAAATAAAATCTTAAAAAAAAAAAAAAACAAACTTAAGCACCTGTGATAAAGGGTGGTTAACTGTAGGGCATTATACTACCACCTGGAAAATTAACTCAAGAAGAAATTTTACCCCTTTTTCCATTGTTGTTACCCTATAAGCCATTATTGTATCCAAAGTCATAAAGTTTTGTTTGTTAGCAATATTTTTTCCCACAGAGAAAAGTTCCCCAGGCATGAAAGAGTTAAGAGAGACCAAAATTAGACACAGTTCATGTTAAAGGTTAGAAGAATAATCAGTCATTTGAAAAACACTACATAAACATTTTCCCGGATGCAATTTTCAGTCCAAGGATACATTTCCCAGTAGAAATCAGCAGCTAAAAAGGAAATCATTTCGTCTCCATAAGTGCCAAATTGTATCCTGATTTTTCCTGGTCTGGCTCAACTTTCAAAACTAGTGGTTCAACTTCTGCAATCTTTCACCCAATGACTATGTAAACACATCTTTATAAGACAGACATAATCCTTGGGTGGGCCAATTTATGTTGGATTATGAAAATACTTAAAATACAAAATCGTATAATGACTGTTGTCCTTTGGTTTTTCACTAAAAGGAAAGAAAAATCCAGTTAACAGAGGCAGTGGTTCAGCTGAAGATAACAGAACACATACACATTGCTTTCTCTTTTTCCAATATCTTTGAAAATACTCCTGACAATTCAGCAAAGGATTGTCTCATATTTTGGCAAGGTGATATATAAATTAAGAATCTGTAAATATATCTCTGATGTACTCACATCACATTCTATCCTGCACCACACAATCAGAATGAATTAAACTACTCACACAGAGGCCAGGAAAAATTCTCACCCTTGGAAGTACTTTGGATCTTCTGTATTCCGGTCAGAGGTTATAGAAACATTGGTTTTAAGGATAAAGTAATCTAAAGTAAAAACCCAAAGATTCATTCAGAATTTATTACTACCTCTGATTCATATATATCTTACATTATTCAGGACTCTCCATAACACAATTCAAGCAGAATCTCACCCCTATAGCGAGGAGAAATCATAAATTTTAAATCTTCACAAAGAAGTTAACTCTGTTTTTTCACTTCTCCCTTGAAATCCTAGAGCTTTTATAGTCAACTACAAAATGCATCATGAAAAGCCTATCTCCATCATTTAGCATGTGGAAGAGGAGAATTTTAACTTTTCCTCCAATGGATAAAGTTATGTAAAAGAAGACATTTTGGGAGTCTTTGGAGAGTGAGGAATAAATTATAGCTTTAAGATCTGGAAAAGTTTGGTTGAATGTTAAGAGATTTTTACATCTGTGTCTATACACTCATGTCTTGGGAATAATGTATCTCCAAAAGCATTTGCAGAAAAATGTTGTAAAGTACTCCTTCCTTCAGTAAGCAAAACTTCAGAGTTGCAGTCAGGAACATTTCATCATATGCTGTTGACAATTATGTCGAATATCCATAATTATATTCATATATATAATTCTTTGCCAATGTTATCGCAAAGAATTTAAAATAGCTTAGCCCTAAAAATTCTTTACAATTTATAGTACGACTGAATAATTTTCTAATGGCTATATTAGCCCTTCATCTTTGCTCCTCAGAAAACAGATAAATATGTCACTGAAGTGGTATGAAAAGACTATAGAAATGAACACAGCATAGCATATTTTCTTTCGTATGCTAGGAGAGATTGAGGAATGATACACTTTCTTAATTCATAAAATTTTAACTCAGTGCAAGGCCATCTTAGTATTGCATTTTCCTCTTCAAATGACTGCTTGTGCCCAAACCAGCATGAAGTGCTTAATTAAGTATTTTCATGTAAGTCTAATTTGAAAGACACAAACACGTTTAGCTTATTTGCCAAAATTAGAAAATCATTAGTTCTTCTGAATATCCAATATAAAGACATTCAAAACTATAAGAGGAAGGTGGATTATTTAAATCTAGCTTTTAAATTAAAATATTTTGCATTCCTTTCTGACTTAAAACACTCTCCAATGAAAGCCACCATTATTTCTAAGTGAAGAAAGAAAAGGGAATTTGTCTTATTTCTCCCCACTCCTCACTTTGCCATTGTCACCTGTATCTATTTCCAGGAAGCCAATATTCATTAGGGTTAATCTGCCTACTAAATGAATAAACAAAGGATTTCTCTGTCACTAAGAGACCAGGTGAGCCGATAGCATCTTCCAACACAGAAAATCATCTGTACCATACAGCTCAGGAAATTACCTGCTGCAATCCCACACCTGGGATCATTTGGCAGGCAGATCGCTAATGGTGAGTAATATATGGAAAATGGGCTATAACCATTTTTTCAAAGGACTAGAAAATCTCACATATTTTAAAACAGAAGAACATTTTTACATAACTAACTATATAACTCACCAAGGAAAATGAGTGGGGGAAAGAAAACCCAACTTGAGACTTTTTCCGTGTTTTTCCCCCTAAAAAACAACAGTGGAAATAAGAACTAATGTCAAAGTACCAACAGGCAATTAAATAAGAACTGGTACAATACCAGTATTTCTGTGGATCACAAGATCTTAAAAATAATGTAACAGTTCCAGAATAGAATGCAGTCAACAAACTATACAAGATACACTGTTATGATACCTACCCCTCTGGATTGAAAAATTCAGACGAAGTAAAGCTCAGTGGTTCAAGACTCCAGGAAAAGAACCCAAGACCAATTTTTTTTTGTTAATACATCAAATTGATAATAATTCCCTCTGCATGTTTTCTTTATAGAGCAAAATCCTAGCTCTTGCTTCTCTGTGGAAATCATCTTTTTCCAGTGAAATAACTCAATATTAAGTCACTGGGAGTAAATAAGCATAAAATAAAAGAGGTCAAAGATTTATGACCTTCCTCCTTATGTGTGTGTGTGTGGGAGGGGGAGAGAGAGAGAGAGAGAGAAATCCACAATACTAGTTTTAAATAACATTTGATAGCCTGAAAAGTATGTGGTATAAGCAGATAAAAGAACTAACTGGAGGACTGATCTGATTAGGCACGTGACATTGTAGCAAGAAAACTCATTTACGAAACATGAAAACAAATAGTGATGGGGGATTATTACCTTCTCAGAATGAGGTTTAGTCCTACAGAAGGGCTGAGTTGTGACACAGAATGAGGTAAGACTAAATCTATCAGCTTGTATGCCAATGAGAACCAACCAATGTGCTTTCCTTGGCACACAGACCATTAAGTAGCTGAACACGAGTGCTATCTTTATTCAACTTTTAATAATCTATTTGACCAGAAAAGGAGGCAAGCTACTTGGGCAGATGATATATCATTCTCCAGTAGGACTAGAGAATGAAAAGCCTTAGAAAAAAGGTTAGTCAACATTAAATGAGTACCTACTGCTTGTCAAAACCCATATGAAACAGGACTGGGTTTGCTCAAGGGTGATTAAAAAACGGATCCAGTCTCTGTACATAGTATGTGTTGTTGTTGAATTTCTTAGCCTCACAAGGGTTCCCTGGTTGTTTTAAACTGAATGTGTCACATACATATCAGATACTACAAAACTGTGGGAGGAGGTGTCCATGTGGGGGAATAGTGTTATCCATGGAAAAATAGTGAAAATGAGGAAATCTAGCCCCATGTACGTTGCACCTAAGGAAATGCAGAATAGAAACAAATAAAAAGGCCTTATTGAAAATAAGGGATCTTTCACAGTTTTTATCTGTGGGCCAGGTTTTCTGAGAGAAGCCATTTAAACATAAATCAAAGTAAATGCAAACTGTATGTGACTCCCAATTGCCATCAGGTTATACAGTCGTATTGACAACAGATGCTAAATATATGAATGTCATATATACATATTGCTGAATTTATTTTTGCTGAGAGGGATTTTTGGTATATGTGGGAAAATTCAGCATGTCAGTCTAAGGAAATGTATATGATTTCCCTTTCAAGATCCTACAAAAACATATGGGAGCAAGATAATGTTTGTCCTGACCTGCCAAAATCCTGGGGAGATCATCTCAAATCCACATCACATTCCTGAGTACTAATGCTCACACTGGGGCTTTTGCATTAGCAGATGTGTGAAAATGCATGTACTCAGAGAACTCCCTCATGGCTTCACATCTAAAGAAGCTCCTCTACAACAGCTATTCCAGCCAAAAGCTGAAATGATATTTCCAAGTTAAGTATACCTTCATTTAAGCCAGTGTCTGGACAGAAAAATTCAACTGAAGGGTCTGTTATTTGGCTCTGAATCAAAAAGAGCCTGAGTGAATGCTGGACAGATTTTCGGGAGGCCTCCCATGTTCTACTCCCAGACCTCAAAACATATCAAAGACTCTGGTAAATTTTTCCTCACTCATGTAACAATTTCTACCAATCAAATTTTCCCATTTCAACCTATCACTGGAAGAGTCACGTCATGTGTATGATGCTAGTTGTGATTCAAATATGGAGGTGGTGATGTGCGGCACTGTCCCTGGCTCATTATTTAGGCTGTGGCAAGAAAATATGCTGAAAACATTAAGGAAACCAAGCTACACTGCATACTTTCTTTACAATTTTCTTCTGTAAAAATAATAGGTTTTTGAGCCTCATAAAAGTAACACAAGCTCACTGCAAAAAACGTTGGAAAGACTTTAGAGAAGAAAATTTAAATTGCCCATAATCCCATCACTCAGAGGTTTAAAACTATTTACATTTTGGTCTGTTTCCTTCTAGTTTCTCAAATACCTGTATCTATATCTATAACATTGTATATAAACATACTGTTTTTTTTTAACATAATACTTTACACAGTTTGGTATCTATTCTTCTATGTTTATAATGACAAAATGAAAAGCAGTGGTCACAATCTTAAACAAAAAGCACTAAACAAAAAAAAGGACACTTAGAAATGTTAAAAAGGATATGTAGGTATATTATATTTAGTCTATAATGAATTCCTAAAGTTATGCATATCTACATATCATATAACATTAACATTGTATAGCAAAGCTACAGAATATAAGGAGAAATAAAGAGAAAATTAGTAGCATGACTTTTTTTAAAATTTATCTATTTATGATAGTCACAGAGAGAGAGAGAGAGAGAAAGAGAGAGAAGCAGAGACACAGGCAGAGGGAGAAGCAGGCTCCATGCACCGGGAGCCCAATGTGGGATTCGATCCCAGGTCTCCAGGATCATGCCCTGGGCCATAGGCAGGCGCCAAACTGCTGCGCCACCCAGGGATCCCCAGTAGCATGACATTTTAATTCACTTTTCAAAGTCCATAAGAGAGCTGTGTGTGAAAAAAAAAAAAGAGAGAGAGCTGTGTGTGTATGTGTGTAAACTTAATAATATATACACATGGCATTAGAAGATACACAATTAAGGAGGTAAATCTAACTAACATAAATGTAACTTTATATCCTGAAGACAGAGAATATTCTTTTCAGGTGCGCATGACATAAATTTTTAAAAAATAAATATTTTTTGCCAAAAAATAAAATCTGATCTAACCAACCTTCTAGGTGTAATTCACAATTTACAGAAAATTTCAGAAACCAAAGAACACCATCAGGATGCAATCAGCGAACCCCAGTGTGCAGGGAAAGGAAACACTGTAGGATAAATGGTCCTGTTTCTTCCGAAAATAGAAGGAGGTAACAAAAGGAGATGGAAGAGAAACCGATACATAAAGAAAGTCTTATGAGATACATCAACAAATTGCAATGTAAATAGGTCTTACTTGTAACATGATTTTTTTAAAATGAGATAATCAGGGAACTTACATGGATTGGAAATTTTATATTAGAGAATTTTTGCTAATTTTTTCAGGCCTGATAATACTATGCTTTAAAAAAGAAGGGATGCCTGGGGGATTCAATGGGTTAAGTAGCTGTCTTAGGCTCAGGTCATGATTCTGGGGGCCTGGGATGGAAATCCACCTAGCATCAGCTCCCTGCTCAGTAGGGAGTCGTCTTCTCTCTTTCTCTCTCCCTCTGCCTCTCCCCCTGCTTGTGCTCTTTCTCTCTCTCAAATATAATCTTTAAAAATAAAAAAGGCCTTATATTGTGGAAATATATACTGAAATATGTATAAATGAAATAACATGATGTCTAAAATTTGCTTCAAAATAATCTGATGAGGTTGTGGGGCAAGATATAAAACTAGTTTGGCCAAGAGTTGAAGCTACCTGATGGTTGGTTATGTGTTTGTTATTCTATTCTTTCTATGTTTGCATATACTTGAAATTTTTTATAATAAGAAGTTAAAGAGAGAGCATGTATATGTGTACCTACATACACACAAACTGATAATATTAAGGACAGAGGGACAATTCTTTTGAGGAGTAATGTTTTAAGGAAAAGGAAAGAAATAGGTCTGTAGCCGATATCACTTTTAAAAAAGACCTCACAGTTCATTCATTTTTACTTAAACTTTACTCTGGGTAGAGCGATATTATAAAATGTTGGCAACTGTTTAATCTAGTGAGAATGTTTATATATTTGTTGTATTATATGTTTAAATGTTTTCTGTAGGTTAGAAATCTTCCATGATAAAATGTTGTGTAGTAAAGTACCCACTCAATGCCAAGTTGAAAAATTATCTCAGCAAGTCTTGCCTGTTTATACTTTCAAAAGCACTAACAGATAATTTTATTGAGACGCAAATAAAAATCTACTGGCATTCTGACTGAGATTGCATGAAAGTTCGGAATTAATTTTGGAATACCTGCAGTTTTTCAATAGTCAGTTTCTTTATTCAGAAACATGATATATTGTTAATGTATGTAAGTAATCTATATTTCTCTGAAGAGTTACAGTTTTATTGTAGACCTTCGATATTTCTTCTTAGGGTTTTTCCAAATACTTTGTTTTCTGGTACTATCATGAGAGAAATTTTTTAAAGAATTAGCACATTTACTTAGTTTTTCTTGCTTCATAGAAATGTTTTACGTACTCACCAAGTATCTGATCAGTACAATCAGTTCTTTAAAAGTTGATGCTCTTGAATTTTCTAGATCAAAAATTACATTATATCTAAATTAATTATATCTGTAAATCATGACTTTGCAATTATACCTCTTCTTTATAGTTTAATATTACTGCACTATCTAGAATTTTCAGAGTAATTGTATAATAATGGGCATGGCATGATGGCCTTATTCCCAATTTCCTCTAAAAGAAGAAAGGTGGTTGGTTTAAGATAGCTATTCTTTATTATTTAAAAGATTTATCTTTCTATTCCTAGTTACTGCAGAATAAATCTCAAATAATCTGAATTTTATTAAAACTTTTCAGCACCTAGTGAGATTATCATGTTTTCTTATTGGACCAATTAATATTATGAATTATAACAACAGATTTTCTAAAATGGAATAAATCATATTGGGTCATGGTAAGTGATTTTATTGTAATGTTCAATTTGGTTTGTTGGTATTTTATTCGACATTTATGACTCAAGATTCAAATGTAAGATTGATGCATAGTTCTCTTTTTTGTATGTTATGTTTATTAGGTTTTAGTCATTCATTTAAAAAATCCTCTCTTATAGAGGATTATAAAAATCCTGTCCTCAATAGGTGTTAAAAAGTTCCAGAATGCTAATGCTATTTATTATGAAATAGGAAAAGGCAAGAGGCCCCAGCCTGCAAGCGCAAAGGTGAGATAATGGCTTCCACATCACTTAACTGTCAGCCTTACTTAGTGTGAAGTGTTGTGTCCAGAGACTGCCAACCAAGCAACCATTTAAAAATATATAGAATATTAAAGTAATTGACAAACATAAGAACTGTCAAGGTTTGGGATGATAATCTAAAAAGCATAACACATTTTTTTAGTGTCAATATGAATAAAAACAATAAAGCTGGGTTAGAAAACAAACAAATAATATATATTTCAAATAGTGGCAATAGAATCCTAAGAAGTTAGTCCCTACTTAGGAACTAAACAGAGTTTAGTTTAGGGAAGCCAGAGTTTGAGATCTTGCAGGTTTACTAGTATGGTGTCTAGTGGAGAAGAGATTGGTCTACAAACTCTATTTGTAAAAGAATAAAGCCAGATAAAAGAGATGGAAAGAGAGCAAAGCTTCATACAGACTTAGCAAGTCTCAAGATTCCATATACAAACCCAATCTCACAGTCAAGGCACATTCTATGGCCATTATGGTTTCAATGCTTTTCCTTCTCAGTTTTTTTGCAACATACTTCAAAAAGGAGAAATGGTGTTAGCAAACTTTAGCTTACTTTATTATAGATGAAACTGCTAGCTTGGTTTTTAGCTTGTGTAAGACTGAACATGATACTCATGATACTGGTAAAGTAGAAGGAACCAAGGAAGAAATGAAAAATTCATAGTATGGCTTTCAAAGTCTAAAATATTTGTATGACTCTTTAGAAATAAAACTTGTTGTCTCTTGATACTGGCCAAATCAAGGACGAATGGCTCACTTAAAAGATAAATGATTTTTTCCATATACATACAGACTGACATATACATATGTATTTTTCCTGAAAGATTTTAGCAAATTGCAAAACGTGATTCTACTTAAGGGAAGACACTAGATGCACATATTTCCTGCTAGTTACAACCAAAAATTCTGGACATTATATACAAAACAAATATCAGTTAATTCTGAAAAGGCAATCAAACTAGGACACAAGTAATGATACAAGGAACATGAAGTCCTTGGGTTTTCTTCCTGCCTCAAATATCCCAGCCTTGGAGCTGGAAAAGCCAGAAACCTGAAAGAGCCAATGGATAAGGACAAAAAAATATCTGAACCAAAACCAGATCTTACTAGCCAAAGTAATATGAAAGGGGCAGCCTCACAAGATGGAAACCTCCAGAAAATAACTGCATTACTGTAGCAAACACCACAGAAAAAACTGGCTCTACCACCACCCATACCAGCAAAGGCCAAGTGGGGGAATCTAGACTTTAACTCTCGTGAAGCTGTAACAAGATGCCCAACACCTCCACTGGGATGGTGGAGCAAGCTAAATAGGAGTGAAGACTTTAGTTCCTGCCAGCTGTTAGTAAATATCACCCACTAACATACACAGAGTGTCAGAGCAGAATAAATAGGGAGTTTGGACTTCCATTATCATCTGGCAGTAAAGAAGCACCCCTGCTCCCCCACACTTGGGTGCTGTCAGAGGAGGCCTAGGAGAAAGTCAGGATTTATGTCATCATCCAGCAGTAATGAGGCAATCCCACAGCACTGTGAGTGGAGACCAGATGGGAAACTGGAACTGCCCTCTCTGCCCATGGTATCCTGACCTTGGATGGCAATGCTGGCCAAGCACAACTTCTACCTCTCCCTGCCAGAGAGATGTCCGAGAAAGCCAGTTAAAACAAAAGGTTTAAATATGATCCAAATCTTAGGAAATTTTTTTTAAGATTTTATTTATTTATTAATGAGAAACACAGAGAGGAGAGAAAGAGAGAGGCAGAGGCACAGGCAGAGGGAGAAGCAGGCTCCATGCAGGGAGCCTGATGTGGGACTCGATCCCAGGTCTCCAGGATCATCCTCTGGGCTGAAGGTGGTGCTAAACCGCTGAGCCACCCGGGCTGCCCAAATCTTAGGAAGTTTCAACTCCAAATCACTCAGCATGCCAAGAACCAGAAAGATCTCAAACTGAATGAAAAAAGACAATGAATAGATGTCAACATCAAAATGAGAAAGATGTTAAAATTGAGTTTTTTTTAAAAAAAATGCTATTGTAAAAATGTTTCAAAGAACAAAAAAAAAAAAAAAAAAAAAAAGAAAAAAACAGAAGGCCTCGGCAAGGAAATGAAAATTCTTAGCAAAGAAGATGTAAACAAAAATCAAATGGAAATCTTAGAACTTAAAAACACAATAAGCAAAATTAAAGTTCAGTGGGTAGGTTCAATAGCAGAATGGAAGGGCAGTAGAAAGAATCAGTAAAAATTACCCAATTTGGACAATATAGAGAAAATAGACTGAAAAATTAGTAGAACTTTAGGGAATCTGTGGGTCTACTTAAAAAAAGAAAAAAAGGTTTCACCTTTGGATAATAGGCTTGGAAGGAGAAGAGATGGGGTGGGGCTAAAAAGGCATTTGTAAAAATAATGAATGAAAACTATACAAATTTTGTAAGAACATAAATTTACATGTTAAAGAATCTAAATGAACCCTAGACAGGATACTCCCAAATAAACCTATTGAAAAACACATTATAATTAAACTTCTAAAAACTAAAGATAAACCAAAGGCAGCCAGAGAAAAGTTCACTTCACTTGTTGGGGAAAACACTTCAAATAACAATAGATTCCTCATCAGAAAAAACATGGAGGCTAGTAAAAGGGACACAATATTATTTGAACACTTAAAACAAAAATCATTAACCCTGAATCCTATACCTGGAGAAAATATCTTTCAGGAATGAAGAGAAAATTAAGACATTCTCAGATGAACAAAAATGAAAAGAACTGGCTCCCAGAAGACTTACTCTAAAAGAATGGCTGAAGGAAGGAAGTTCTCCCAACCAAAAGAAAGCAATAAAAGAGGGAATTTTGTGGCATTAGAAGGAAGAAAGAACATAGTAAACAAAAATATGAGTAAATATAATAGGCTTTCCTTTTCCTATTGAATTTTCTCAATTATATTTAAGAGGTGAAGCAAAAATTCTAACATTCCTGTGGTTTTAAATGTATATCGAGGAAATATTTAAGATAATGGTATTATAAATAGGGAAGGTAAGGGAACATAATGGGAGGAAAAGCTTCACACAAACTGGTAAAATAACAATATTTTAGAGCATGAAGTTATGTATAGTTAATGCAGTATACCTATAGCAACCACTAAATACATATATATATATATATATGCATATGTATATGTATATGTATAAACCTACACAAAGAGGTATAACAAAAAAAATAGGTAAATCAAAATGGAATTTTACAAAATGTTCAAGCAACCACAGGAAATCAGGGAAAAGAAAACAAAAAACAAACAAAAAAACCCCAGAGAATAGAAAACAATAAATAAAATGGTACACTTAAGCCCTAACATATAGTTACATTCAACCTAAATGGTCTAATAACATTAAATAAAAGACAGAGATAATTTAAAACAGGACTCAAGAGGGTAGCCTGGGGCTCAGCGGCTTAGCACCGCCTTCAGCCCAGGGCGTGATCCTTGAGTCCAGGGACTGAGTCCCACGTAGGGCTCCCTGCATGGAGCTGCTTCTCCCTCTGCCTGCTTTTCCCTCTGCCTGTGTCTCTGCCTCTCTCTCTGTTTCTCAAATAAATAAATAAAATCTTAAAAAAAAACAAAACATGATTCAACAATGTGCTGTCTATAAGAAACTCATGTCTTTTTTTCTTTTAAGGTTTTATTTATTCATTCATGATAGAGAGAGAGGCAGAGACACAGGCAGAGGGAAAAGCAGGCTCCATGCAGGGAGCCCAATGTGGGACTCGATCCCGGTACTCCAGGATCATGCCCTGGGCTGAAGAAGGCAGGCGCCAAACTGCTAAGCTACCCAGGGATCCCCTCTATGTGTCTATTTTTATGGCAATACTATGTTGTTGATTACTATAGCTTTGTAATATAGTTTGTAATTAGGAAACATGATACTTCCATCTTGTTCTTCTTTCTCAAGTTTGCTTTGGCTTTCAGGGTCTTTTGTGGTTCCATACAAATTTTAAGACTGCTTGTTCCATTTCTGTAAAAAGTACCATTGGAATTTTGATAGGTATTGTATTGAATCTGTAGACTCTTTTGGGTAGTATGGACATTTTAACAATATTAAATCTTCCAGTCCATGAGCATGTAACATCTTTCCATTTATTTGTGTCTTCAATTTCTTTCATCAATGTCATATGGTTTCTGTTTACAGGTTTTTTACCTCACTAGTTAAATTCATTCCTAAGTATTTCATTCTTTCTGAAGCAACTGTGAGATTGTTTTATTTCTCTGTTTATTATCAGCATATAGAAACAACTGATTTGTAATATTGATTTTGTACTCTGCAAAATTTACTGAATTCATTTATTAGTTCTAACAGCATTTTGGTGAAGTCTTTAGGGTTTTTATATATCTGTCATATGCAAATTATGACACTTTTTTTTCTTCCTCTCCAATTTGGATACCTTTTATTTCTTTTTCTTGCCTAATTGCTCTGGCTAAGTCTTCTATATTATGTTAAATCAAAGTGGAGAGGATGGCCATCCCTGTCTTGTTCCTGATCTTGGAGGAAAATATTTCAGCTTTTCACCATGGGGTATAATGTTAGCTGTGGGTTTGTCACATATGGCCTTTATTATGTTGGGGTACATTCCCTATCGGCCTACCTGGTTGAGAGTTTTTATAAAAAATGGAAGTTGCATTTTGTCGAGTGCTTTTTCTGAATCTTAGGTAATATAATTTTTATCCTTTATTTAGTTAATGTACTTTACCACATTGATTGATTTGTGGATGTAAAACCATCCAGGCATCCCTGGAATAAATCCCACTTGACCATGGTATATGATCCTTTTAATATACAGTTGAATTTGGTTTGCTAATAGCTTATTAAGGATTTCTGTATCTATGTTCATCAGGGATAATGGCCTGTAATTTTCCTTTCTCATAGTGTCTGTATTTGGTTTTGCTGACCTTGTAAAATGAGTTTGGAAGTGTTCCTTCCTCTTCTATTTTTGGAAGCATTTGAGAAGGATTGATATGAATTCTTCTTTAAGTGCTTGGAAACATATAAACCAAAGATTTACATATAAGAATTTTATCTATTCTTAATTAGTATGTACAAAAAATTAGAAACAAAAAAGTTTAATGGTAGATGACCAAACAAATGATTCAAAGAACATAACTATTAAACTATCTATGTTTTGAAAAATATTTAATTGCTTAAGGAAATCTGACAACAAATGAGGCAAGTTACAAAATATTTTTGCCAATAAGAAAGGCACTAAGAAGTTATATGCCAAAATGTTAAGAATTATACCTGAGTTTTAAATTTTATTATTTATAATTTTCTGTACTTTCCAAATTTTCTATTAAAGAACATATACATACAAGTAGAAGAAACTTTTAAGTAAAGCACCCATAAGAGACAAAGGAACTCAACCAAACTTTCCTTGCTCCCTTGCTTTTCCAAAGTGTACCAGCGCTAAAGCTCTTCCACCTTTCTTGTTTTTTCTTTTCTCCTGAACGCTGGAAGCAAGTAGTATCAGAATTCTTTGGTTTTTCCTCTAGTGTCAGCAGAGTCATGGCTTTTCACGGGTCTGGTTTTCTAGCCACACTCCACTTCACTTTTATTCAAAAACCTCACAAATGAAACTAGGTTCCTCCTAAGTTTTTCTGTGATCATTTGGTTTAAAGAAATGAAAAATGTAAGTAAAGCGAACTTCAGGTTTTGGGGTAAACCGGCTGGCTGGAAAACTGGGCTGGCGCAAAGCAGTCTTTCAAAGTGCTATGCCCTGCGGCAGGGTAGTTTTCAATAAACATTAAGTTGCAAATATTTAAATAGCAACCAATTTACTTTTTATTCTCATAAAAAGGGAGGGATGAAAGAGTGGCAATGCAGGAATGGCTCCATAAAAATCCACAGTTGAGCCAAAAGCAGACAGGCAACCCATGGAGGTCACCTGAAGTATGAATTATACAGTTTGTGATGATAAAAAAATCACAACTTTTCTTCTTTTTTTTTTTTTTAACTTTTCTTCTTCTCAGCTATGTCTAGGTTTATGTTATAATCTGAAACCTTATTGAAGGACACTACTTGCTTTGGCCAGGAAATCCTTAAATTTCTTCAGTGGTTTCTTGTGGATCCATCAGAAGTTTATGTCTACTGGGTTCACATTAAGAATGCTCTGCTCCAAGGCTGGACAGAGTAACTCTGATAAGCAAAATGTAAGATAAAAGTTTTTTAAATATTATTTTTTGGGAGAGGGCAACTAATTTTCATTTCATTGAAGCCCTCAGATACCTTGGAAAAATAAAGATGCTTACGTAAAGTTCTTTAATGAAACAGAAACAGATAGGGGCAACGCAGAGAATCTCTCACAAGGTGACATATCATACCTGATTTGGAGCTCATGGCACTGACCTGGATGCTAAGCAAATGAGACTGTTATTTGATCCAATAAACGATGAAGTATGAGATTAAGTACATATTTGAAAAGCACAGACCTCAAATCCCAAAGGTTGCTTGAAACAGGAATTATTAATGTTCCAAAGCATTTATCCTGCATTCTATAAGTGAAACAAATAGTCAAAAACAAGCCTGTGATATTCTGTCCTTACTTCCATTTTTACTTGAAAACATTTCTTAAAAATAACAGCAGAAAAGTACGTCTTGGTTACTCCCTGGTCAGTGATTTGTCTTCTAGAAGTCTGGAGTTATGCTTAAAGCTCTCTGCATTCTGCCAACGTGAGAGTGTGGGTAGGAAAAGAGAGTGGGAGAGAAGATATCAAGCCCACCCAACTCCCGGAAATTTTAAGGAAAAGATGAAACTTTCCAAAAGAAATAATCATTTTGGTAAGTGAAACCATTTGTAACTTTAGAGGACTTTTTTCCTTTCCCTCCAACATATCATAAGAAAAATCCACACTGTGCACTAATAAGCTATAAAGCTTTGGTTTAAAAAGAAGGGTCAACAAGAGCTAAAACCACTAATGTCATACTTCAAGAAGGAAAAGTGGAGGGCAGTGATGCCCCAACACTTTCATGATCCCAATAAAAAGTCTCACCCAGGCTAAAAACTATCTGCCAAATTTATGCCAAGAACAAGCTTACAGCCAAGCTAAAATCTTCTGTGCATATAAGGAGTGCTATAAAAATAATGACATATTCAGCATCCTGGGAGAGTCTTTCACTTACAGAAATAAAGTAGAATTATCCGAATAGGAAGATGGAAGTTAGGAGGGAGAAAGAGAAACAGAAGACAAACTGAAACAGACAGTCAAAAGCAAATGTAAATAGCCAGTCTAACATACTCAGAAGAGTGATCTGCTTCCCTGGCAAACAAAAGAGCTCATTTTTGAGGCTCTTTTTTTTTCCCTCAAAGGTTTATTTATGTTGGAGAGAGAGTATAGAGTGAGGGGCAGGGCAGAGGGAGGGAATCCTCAAGCAGACTCCCCTCTGAGCTTGGGGAGCTGGACGCAGGGCTCGTTCTCATGATCCATGAGATCATGACCTGAGCCGAAACCAAGAGTTGGATGCTTAACTGACTGAGCCACCCAGGTACCCCTGAGGTTCTTCTTTTTAAGGAGTCAAGAAGCTTAAGGAGTTCATTCCTGTTCTGTAGTCCCCACCAAAACCCCCTAGGAAATGGCTAATTTCAGTTCAGTAGAGAAGTCAACATATTCCTTTTTAAGTCACAGTGATGAATCCCTTTCCTTGGGAGGATTATCAGAGCTGCTTCAGAATTCCGCAAATATAACCAAACAATATAGGATCCCAGATTTTAGAATCAGAAGGTTCTCTGAATATCTAATCTAACTTATCTATCTTACTATAGGAATCGAATGAGGATCAGGTAAGAAATTGTCATATTGCCACAATATAAAACTGAAAGAACTAGATGAAGTAGGAGGTAATTATATCTGAGATTTAAACTGTTGCCTGAAATATCAGAATCTAATCTATTGTTATTGGAAGACACCCTCAAAGAAAATCACATATTAGTTAAGAATACAAGCTCTGGAATTAGACTGCCTGGTCTCCAACATGGGATCTACCACTTCTCTGAGTCTGTGTCCTTAATTATAAAATGAGGACAATACTGTATAACCAGTCCCCATAGGTATATAAAGATAATAAAGAGCAAAACAAAAACTTTGGGATATAGTAAAAGCTATTGCCATTTATTATTAGAAAATCACATATTAGTTAAGAATACAAGCTCTGGAATTAGACTACCTGGCCTCCAACATGGGATCTACCACTTCTCTGAGTCTGTGTCCTCAATTATAAAATGAGGACAATACTATATAACCAGTCCCCATAGGTACATAAAGATAATAAAGAGCAAAACAAAAACCTTGGGATATAGTAAAAGCTATTGCCATTTATTATTACCATTATTATTGAAATAAAATAACAAGGAGATACATTTAATGAGTCCTTGTTACATACTTGAACTATGGCCAGAAGCTTTACAAATGTCATATCTATTAATTTTCACAATATAGGAGACAAGTGTCCTTATATTCTTCTGAAGACAATATTCTATTGTCCTATTCTAAAAATGCATCTATCAAAAATATATTTTATTTCAATAATATTTTAATGAAGAGCTGTATAAAACATGTTAATGACAAAGAAATTCAGATGGCACTACCAAAGTGAAAGGTACTGCAGTGTATGTAATTTTTCTGAGCCATAGTTCCTTACTCTGATAAAAAGGAATTACAGTTGACCCTTGAACAACATGGGTTTGAACTGCATGAGTCTACTTAAATCTGGATTTTTTAAAATAAATATAGTCTGTAAATATATATTCTCTTCCTTATGATATTCTTAATAATTTTTCTTTTCTTTAGCTTACTATTGTAAGAATACAGGATATAAATACAGCATATAATATATATATATAACATGCAAAATATGGGTTAATTGACTGTTTATGTTCTCAGGAAGGCTTCTGGCCAACAATAAGCTATTAGTAATTACCTTTTAGGAGAGTCAAAAGTTATACATGGATTTTCAACTCACAGACGGGGGTCAGCACCCTTAACCCCCACATTGTTCAAGGGTCCACTATATAACAATACCTTTACCTCATGAGAATTTTATGAAGAATAAAGAAGCTAATGTATGTGAAGTACTTAGCACAATATATTGAGCAATCAAATATGATAAAAAAGTATTCATGATATATAAAATTTAATATGCAGCACAAGAACTGCATGGGATGCATGTAACTCAAGATTTAAATAAAGATGTTAAATATCCTATTTATTGTCTTGTAATGTTTCAACTTTTCCAGAATACATAGTCCAGTTAGGTTTCCTTCGGAAGTAAGGATGCATATAAATAAAAATTATGATATTTTCATGATCGCAACCTCAAAATACTTTTGTCTCAGTCAAGGACATCTACTAATTTGCATATAGCTGTTTTTGTGAATGTTAATGGTTCTGTATTCACTAATGTTCCTTAGTAATTTTTTTATTCTTAAGACAATAAAAACCATAGTAAAACAAAAACAAACCATAATATTTATTTTTGAAATCACAGTGAACAACTACAGTGAAAATTCCACCATCAATAGAAGGAGCTGACAGGGGTATCAATCCAGAGCCTTTCAGTTTATTAGTATTTGTTCATATCAACCAAAGAGAAGGCAGTATTTAGTTACCATTTTGCAGATGAGAAAAACAGAGATATAAAATGGGCTGGTTAAAGACTCTGTATTTCCTAAGCATTAATAGACAAGAAAAGCAAGCAAATACATTTACCTCTCAAGTATACTTTCCTATCTGATCTGTGTTCTCCTTTACTGGAGGATCAGGTCTTATTTTTCAGAATTTGAAGTGGGAAGTTATTTTTGAATAAACTATACAAAACCAACCAGAATAATTTAAACATGTGAAAACACAAGTCCAGTGTATGGGATCTGAACACTCTTACAAGTTTCAAAGTGGCTAAGAACTTTAGATCTTTATAGTAATAAATATTGTAGTGTACAAAGGTCCTTTGGGAATCCCCACTCATAGGTTATGCCATGATAGAAGATCAAGGTGTCAGGTCCATTTAGGATCAGGGCATTTTTTACTTCTTTATGCTTTAATCCATATTTGGAAAATCAGTTAAAATATTTCTAAGAGAAATATAATCATTTTGCCTCCCTCTCCTCTACTCCCAAATATAGAATAAATTATTAATTTCAAACACTAATATTCTTTTAGTTTGCACTTGCCTACAAGTATATGGAAAAGAAATGTGACCTTGGGCAATCACTATTCTTTAGTGAAAGCCTTTTTCAGCTTGAGAAAACATTACCTGATTGATAGTGGCTTTCCTAGCTGGAAAATAAATGTTTACTGCTTAAAGGCTAAGAGTCTCTCTGTAAGCAGCAAGGATACCTCGTTGAGCCATGGGTAAAACAGTTTTCAGTCACAGGAAGACTTCACCCATACCCAGTTATCAAAACCTTAAGAAAGAGGTCTAGCCAATGGCCCCTTAAAATAGAGGTGCTACTCAAGAATGCTGTATTTGATGACTTCTATGATACAGTGCATGATATAAAGAATAAATAAGGAAGTTTCTAGGTCAGATATAACACTGCTACTTGATGATCGTACAAATGAAATCAAGGTAAGCTGCAGTGGCCAAGATACTGTTTAATATCCTGGAAAAAGTGAAGGTTTCACAGATTCCTACCCTTGCTCTGCTGCCTATAAGCTATGAAACAATAAACAAGTTATTTAACATTCCTTAACCTCAGTTTCTTCATTTGTATAAACAAAGACCTTGCAATGGTAACCTGTCAAATGTTGAAAAGTACGTTTGGTGTTAAAGAGTTTCATTTCTTCTAAAAGACTACAGTGGGGAAAAAAAAAGTCTCCTTCTCATTTCTGTTCCCTAGCCACTCAGTTCCTCTCCTAGAAGGCAACTACTGTGCCTAGTCAAATGCGAAAATTTGGTTTCAATATTCCACGCTGAAATGTTGAATTCATTAACATTTATTGAGTGCCTATTATGTATCAGAGCTGTTCAGGGTGCTGTGGGGAGTACAAAGATGAGCTCACAGTCTAGAATGGGAAATGGTTCCCAACTAACTTTAATACGAGGCGATAAACACAACAGTAAAAGTTTAAGAACAGCGGAGAAAGTAATTAATTTAATCAATGGGGTGAATTGGAATAAAGAGTAAAATTAAGAACAGGTTTCAAGGCAAATAAAAAGTTTCAGGCATCATACCAAAATTTTACTAAAGTCTCTAGCTTGGGCCCTCTGATTCAGGAATTGGGATCCTATCACGTCTATAAAAAACCCTATTTAAAGGTATTCACTCATGGCTAGAAATTTCTGACACACGAAAAGTCAGCCCAATAGGAGAATGTCAAAGAGATTGGTATGGATGCTCTAAGTGTCCTCTTTAGGTGGAGAGAAACAAAAGGGTGAAATGAAAGTCTTACTTACCCAATCATGCAAACATTCTTCATTTGAAAAGTATTTAAACTCATCTAAAAAAGGGATAACTAACTGGGGAATTCATTAAAGTTTCAAGTATAACTTTGGTATTCTCTCCAATGTTAACACATAGCATTTATAGAATAATTGTGGTCCTTCCAATATTCTTAGCACACCAAGGGTAGAACAGGTTTAAGACTCAAGATACCGCATCTCACAAGGCTGCCAGGAGCATGAATACAAGTCACTGAACTGTAATGACATTACGAAAATGGTGGCAATTCTTCAACAAAATATTTTGGTTTAATGGAATTTAGGTCAGATCCCTATATGCTAATATCCTGGGTTCATGTATAAAATGGGCTAGCTTAAAAGACAGCCCCAAATAACCATATAATGATATGCCTGAAAGCCTTGTATGACCAGAAAACAAAAGCAAGTCTATTCCTTTTAGTGGATGTTTGCCAGGCTTAACAACAGATTCCAGAAAGTGGGAATTTGCTATAGTGAATGCTTTATAAAGATAACCTTAAAACACAAATTCACATGCAAGCCTTATAATACCAAAACACAACTGATTTGAGGGCCATAATTCCTTTATTTTTATTATCTGGTAATGTAAAAGCTATCAGAGATAAGAAACATACTACTTAAACATAATACTGCTTTTTTAAAATGACACAAAAGATGATCTGAAATACTCTGCAAAATATTCCAACTGATCAGACAGTTTACCAAAGGCCCAAACAAAGATAGTGACCATAAACGTAAGAGAAAGTTTCATAAAGGACTAAAGGCCAAGATCACATTTTCTAAAGATGTTGCATTATTAAATTTTAATCAGTTTATGGTATATTTAAAGCCCTATGCTCTATTTTTAAAATTCTAGTTAGTTGACATATAGTTCAATATTGGTTTCAGGAGTTCAATGGTTCATCATTTACATATAAAACCCAGTGCTCATCACAAGTGCAGTCCTTAATACCCATCACCCTTCTATCCCATCCCCCACCCACACCCCTCCATCAACCCTGTTTGTTCTCTACAGTTAAGAGTCTCTCATGATTTGTTTCCTCTTCTCTTTTTTCTGTTTATCTATTCTGTCAACAATGCAATAAATATTGATTATCTGCCCTGTGGCAAGCACCCATACCTGGCATGAGAAATACAAAGACAGCCCTTGCTCTTAAAGAGCCCTCTATTACAAGGCATTACTTTTCCCTTCTTTTTCAAGGCATCCTACCATGGGGTAATCCAGTAATAATGCCAAGGAGAGTTATCTTAAACTCTTGTTGTGACAGAGTGACAGAGTGATCCACATTTCTTCCTATTAAGTCATTTTATGTCTCTTTTTCACTATTTTCATGGGCAAATTAATCTCAATCACACATTTTTAAGAGCATCAGTACAAACAGTGACTTAAGAACTGCTACCAGGGTCATTTCCGACTCACTCCTACCCATGGACCATGGATGCTGTAGTATCTGCTTACCCAGCTTCCTTTTTTCACCATACACTTAGCTTCAGGAAAATAATCAAGCTCAAATGTGTTATTATTTAAAGCTGCCCTTCAAATCCAAGTATTTGGATCAATGAAAAAAGTTCTATTTTGGTATTCAAAAAATCACAGTCACAAAGCTGCAAAACATTAAAGTCACAACTTCTGCAGGGTATTAGGATCACATCAGAGGTAAGATTTAAACTTAGCACCCAAAATCCTGATGATACAATGTTCTAATCCTATAAGAATACCCTATTCTGTGATTACTATGATAGCCTCTTAAATACTGTGAAGTATAGGAAGAGGGACAAAGCTCTTATTTTTCTTCTCTCCATTCACAACTTGCCCCCCAAGTTCTGAATATAAGCACTTTCTGTAACAACAAGCTACCTTTATGACATCCACATAATTATAGGTTCAGGTCAAGAACTCTAGACCATATTGATTACATCTCTATGCAATAAGGACCCTCCAGCACTGTTTGTATCCACGATAACAGGGACAGCTTTTAAGTATCTGTGACACTAAGAATTTTCAGTCCTATCAATGCCAGAAATGGAAAGCCAATGACCAGTCAGGCCTGTCAGTTGTTGCCCGAAGCAATGAGGACAAGCTGGGAATTCATCATACTGGAACTTCATCTGCCAGCTGCATTCACACATTTTCACCACCTGAATAGTTGATTCTCTTCAACTCCCACGTGGCTCATTTCAGCACACAGTGTTTTGAAATGAATATTTGATCAGGCAGGGTAAAAAGAGGTTTGGACTTATCTGAGGTGTCACCATAATGCACTTTAAGTAATTCTAAGTATCAGGAGCTAGGTGTCTTTAGTTCCATGCTTTGCATATTTCTGAAATGGACCTGTGATCCTAATTAAATATGATTAAATTAGATAAGCCATGGAAAAACACCTAGCACAGTGTTGGGCACAAAGCTGTTTATCAATAAACATTGGTTTTTCATATCTTTTACTTCTACCTAATGGTGAATATCTTGAAGATTCCTCAGAGATCACCAGGAGATGGGGATAACCTAATGCCAAAGAAATTTAAGAATCACCTTAATTTTGTCAAAACTCTAAATCCTTACCCCAAAATAAACCTAAGAGATAAAGAAATACAGTAGGGCTATTAAAATTGCTTCATGATTTGGGGATTTCAACAGTTTGACTCGGATATGCCTAGGTATGATTTTCTTTGTTTTTATTCGTTTGTGATACACTGAGCATCTTGAAACTTTAAGAGTTGATGTCTTCAACTAATTTTGGAAAATTCTCAGCCCTTCATTTATTTGCCTTTTCCCTCCTTCTTATCATCCATGTATAACAATCACACACACATTAGACAATTTAATATTACCCCACACACTTCTCACACTGAGTTCTATTTCATTATTTTCTTCTTCCTCCACTTTAATTTTTTTTTTTAAGATTTTATTTATTCATGAGAGACAGAGAGAGAGAAAGAGAGAAGCAGATACACAGGCAGAGAGAGAAGCAGGCTCCATGCAGAGAGCCCAGTGTGGGACTCGATCCTGAGACTCCAGGATCATGTCCTGGGCCGAAGGCAGACGCTCAACCACTGAGCCACCCAGGCGTCCCTCCACTTCAGTTTAATCTTTTTTTTTTTTTAAAGATTTTATTTATTTCTTCATGAGAGACACAGAAAGAGAGAGGTAGACAGAGTAGCAGGCTCCCTGCAGTGAGCCTGATGTGAGTTCAACCTGAGCCAAAGGCAGACGCTCAACCACTGAGCCACCCAAGTGTCCTCAGTTAAATACTTTCTGACTTGTTTTTGAGTCTCTGATCCTTTCTTCTTCTGCATCCAGTCAGCTATTAAGCTCATTCAACAGATTATTTAAGGCATACTTTTCAGTTTTAGAATGTCAGTTTGGTTCTTATATGGATTTTATCCATGTCTTCCTCATTCCAATTAAGGAATGATATAATATTAGATTGTAGGATTTCATTTAAAAAGTACATCTAACATTAATTTAATAGAGAAATATTAAACACTTGTTTCTAAGATTAAGAAAAAAGACAAGAATGTTCAGTATCTTCACTTCTATTTAACATTTACTGGAGTGTCTGGTTTCTAAATTTCCAATTTTTGATTGAAAATGAGTTTTATCATTGGTAACAAATATTGTCAGTTGTTTTCTTTGAAGTGATAGGCTTATTTTGTTTATTTTTGAGAAAATTTCTGCTAAGTACCCAAGTTCTTTTCAGTAAAATAATATTCCATGGCAGTTGCTAGTTCATAGTAATCACACAAGTGCATTTTGTCAAGACAACTATCATGCATTAATTCCATTGTGACATATAAAATACTAAAAAGAAGTACACAAACAGCAAAATTTAATAAAATTGTCATACATCAATGATTTGAATGTTGACTCTTTTTTTACAGTAAGTTCCACACTCAACATAGGGTTTGAACTCAAGACTTTGAGATCAACACTTGCAGCTATATGGACTGAGCAAGCCAGCCGCCCTAAATCATAGACATTGTTTTTTTTCCCTAAAGACTCATTTATTTACTTTAGAGAGAGAGCATAGGGAGGGGCAGAAGGAGAGGGAGAGAAAGTCTCAAGCAGACTCTGCTGAGTGCAGAGCCCTAGGGGGGTTGATCTCATCACCTTGAGATCATGACTTGAGCTGAAACCAGGAGTTGGACACTTAACTAACTGCATCACCCAGGCACCCCAACATTCTTAAGCAATTGTAGTTTTTTGTTTTTTTGTTTTTTTTTTTTAAACAATGAGTGAGTACCCTTAGCTACAAGCATAGTTTGGTGCCATTGTGTTTATTATGCTAAAATGCCATCAGCTTTATCTACCATTGCTTCTGCACTACCCATACTTAATGTCAACACAAAATAAAAAAAGAAAGGCAAATAATGACTTCATGATACTATAAAAATAGTTTTCACTCACAGACCCCTTGAAAGTGTCTTGGGGACTTCTAGAGGTCAGTGGACCACACCATGAATTACTGGTATGTATCTGTATACACATGTGTTTCGAACTGCAAAGAACCTAGAATAGCCAAGATATACATGCCAAACAAAAGTGAAGGCATTAAATTGCTAGATCTCAAAACTTACTAAAAAGCTACAGTAATTAAGACAGTATGATAGTGGTGTAAAGATACACACACACACACACATCAATGGAACAGAATAGAGAAGGGAATTTTTTTTTTTTTAAAGGCACTGTGGAACTTCACTGGAAGAAAAGCATATCTTTTTTGAGAAACAGCACTAGAAGAAATGGCACAGAAGAAACTGAACCTTGATCCTCGCCTCATGGATAATAAAAAATAATTTGAAAAGGATCATATGCCTCAATGCAAAGACCAAAACTACACAATTACTAGAGTAAGGCATCACTTCAAGATGGATGAAATGGCAAAAGATTTCGTGTAAAACACAAAACATAAAAGGAAAAGGGATAAGACCAAACTTCTGCCTGTCAAAGAATACCAATAAGTGAAAAGGCAATAAACTGAAAGACTTGCAAAATACCTGACAAAAGACCTATATCCAATATAGTTAAAGAATTTAAATTCAATACGACAACTGGCCAAATAAAAGCTGATGAAAGACTTCACAAGTACATTAAAAAGAAGATACCCAACTGGCCAATAAGTATATCCAATCATTTCATTTGAGAAAAGCAAATTAAAACCATAATTTCCATTTACAAGAATGGCTCATCCATTGCTAAGAACAAAAGATGGTATCATTTTGGAATACTTTCTTGGAGGTTCCTAATAAAGCTAAATATATGTCTGCTTTGTAAGCCAGCAATTCCAGGCCTAGGTATATGCTCAAAACATATGAATTCATATGTAAAATAATAATAAAAAATTAAAAGTGCAGATGTCATAAAAAGGACTTGTACAGGAAAGTTTATAGCAGCTTTATTCATAAAAAGCTAATAGCTGAAAACAAGAGGACAATGGATACATAAACTGCATTATATTTATACTATATTGCAACATAAAAAAAATGGACAAGTGACACATGCATCATATGGATGAATTTCAAAAATATTAAGTAAAAGAAGCCAGACACAAAAGAGTAACTGTAGGATAATTTCATTTACATGAAGTTCAATATAGACAAAAGTGATTTATGATGATAAAAACCATAGTGGTAATCTCTAAGTCAAAGGTAGTATATTGACTGGAAGGGGCATGAGGGAACTTTCTAAGATGATGGAAATATTCTAATTTGTTCTGAGTAGTGATATACATAAAATTCATCAAGTTGTATGATTAAGATATGTACATTTCTGCTATATGCAAATTATATCCAAATTTTTTAAAATTCTTCAAAGGTGATCCAAAGTACACGTTGATCCATTTTTCAAGCTGGAAGGGGCTTTGGAAATAATCTACCTCAATTCTCTCATTTATGGAAGAAAGCCTTGGGTTTCGAAGCAATTTACCAAACAGGTAATTATAGGCAGAGTTGAGACTAGAACCAAAGATTTGTAAGCTACTTGTCTCTATTCTTTCTACTACACCAAATCTTCCAAAACAAGACTTTTCCCGGGAACAATTATTTTCGCTTCAATTATTTGCTTTAGCTTTTCTCTGACAGTTTTCAACAATATCCAGGGAACTATCATGAGCTCTGGTTCCGAGTAGTTGCCTGGGTGAGGTCCCAAGCTGCTTTTTAATTGCTCACTGGGCTTACATATTCAATGGAGAGAGACTCTTTTGTTTCCCTCTAAGTTTATAGATGGCACCTATAAGTATAAGCCTCTCAGGCTCTTGGACACAATTTAAAATAGTGTGGCACTAACAGTTTGACACTAATGTCACTAAGACAAATGGAATTCCCGGTTCAGACTTAAACAAATTCTAATACTGCCCCCAATATTGTCCCTCTGCCACCACGGTCTCAGGCAACAGACTACATAAACAGTCCAGCCTTGTATTAAAGGTGTAGTAATAAAGGAACAAAAAAGAAAAGTTGGGTCTTTGGGCTAAAAAACCCCTTGTAAATATGTGGTACCCCAGTATATCAACAGTAGGGAGAATTCCATCAATTCCTTCTCAAAATGCTTAGGAAAGACTTAAAGTCATGTCAAGGACTCGGTGCTTGCAAGAGAGAAAGCAAAGGCGAGGTTTTAGTTGACACAAAGATTTATTCAAAGAAGCAATGTGTCATCAGAAGAAAGCTTTCCCAACAGCTTCTTCTACTTCTGTTTACAGTTTCTTCATCTTTAAGTGGGGCAATCGTTTTTTTTTTCTTAATTGTGCTGAGCTAAAATTTTCCACATTGTTAACTTGAATTTCATCTTCTAACATCCTATAAATATTAGAAAGAAGAATGAGAGAACATTTAAATCAAAAGAAGAGTGATGTGGCCAAACACCTTCCTTATGTGCAAAAATCAGGTCTTTTCCCTACATGTGTCATCTTTAACACTTCTTTTTGATTCTATACAGACAAGTAGGTGTTCATTAGAGTTGAAATAATACATAAACTTCCTCTTTACTATAAAAAAGCCAATCTTAACATCTGAGTTTGAATATTTGCTAACTGTTTCAAGTGGAAATAGTGTCAAAGTAAAATTGCTGACCTCCTTTTTTCCCCTCTGAGGGACTGTTCACAGGTCATGACTAAGCCTCCTTTTAATTTCGCCTTCATCCATAATCCTCTTACTGATCCCACACAGGCTTTGAATACTCAAGGTACAAGTATGCCTGGGGTTTTCGTCACCTTATAATCACAAAGAGTATCTGGAAGTCTACTAAATGAAAACCACATCGGGTATCCAAAGAAATATCTCAAAATTTCTAAAGAACTTGATACCCTTTATATCTGAGAATTATTTTAAGAAATAACGAACACATCCCTGCCCAAAAAGTGAAACAATCTTTTGCACAGGGAACCTTAAATTCTTTTTACAAATGCAGAAAAGACAGGATAAGTAGGAAACATCACTTGTTGGACGTTTCAGAAAATTTTCAAGACCATGATTACAATGTCATGGGTTCTTGTCATTCAGCTCTAGTTTTTAAAATCATGGCACCAAGTAGACTCACCATTGGATGACTAAGTGATGTTTCTTACAAATCTCTTTGCTTCCCACCACCTGCATCTCTTGTGTCTCTGATAGTTTTATGACACAGTGACTGTCTACCTCAGATTGGAATGACAACTGCAGATACAGTGAAATATAATCCTTAGGAATATTCTTCCCCTACATCAGAAAAATCTCTATAAAATAAAAGTATGCCTCCATATGAACATTCCTCCAGCAGAGATTTGACTTAAATAATCTCCTTGTTGCCTACCTAATCGTACCTCTCTAATAAATATTGTTTTTTTTAAATATCTAATGAACCAAATGCCAAATATATAAGGAAGACATAAATGATCCTTATAAACTCAGTCAAAGCAGGCATAATCAAAAAGAATGATTATAAAATCAGTCAAATAAAACGTTTGGGTTTTTAAGTGTCTCATTTTCTTCAGTAAACAAATTATTTTGATAACGGGAAAAACTGAGTGCTAAAGTATCTCCTGAATTATCAAATTTCTTATAATTTAGATTACTTCAATTGTACAATAAAAATAATATTTCTCTTGAGTCAAGAACAATAACAAATACCAGGTCTGAAACTCTGTCCCTATTTATAGAAATGTTTGATATAACACTAATACCTGATATATCAAAGTTTGCTCTAAAGGATAAAAACTCATTTTACTTAACTGTCACAATTGTCCTTCTCCTACTGTCATATCCCATAGGAATGTACATAGATGTTGTCCCCACTACTTCCAATACTGTTTTCTCTATAAAATGTTTACTTTAGTAGAGTTTGACAAAGATGTCTGCTCTTTGCATGAGCCAGGCATAAGTCTGTCTTTAAATCTCAGTTGCTTTGAGTTCTTTCTTTGTAAATATCAATTTCCATAGTAAAACCACAAACCCAAGAGAAACAAAGTTAGGATGAACTATATCTTTCTAGGCTTTCTGTCTGCATGACTCAAAAGAGACTTTAGAGTTGTTATTAGTAACCAACAGGTATAGCCTACAGGTCTGGGAACAAGAGGATCAGCCACTAAGGTGGGAAACAAAATATGAGCAGGGCATGAACGGCTATCTTTCTACTTTCTCTTCAGAGGTCCTATACCTTTATCAAAAGGACACATGTTATAAAGAACAAACAATGAGAAAAGATGCTTAGATACCTAACCAAAAAGAATGTACAGAGGAAAAAAAGTACTTTGTCTAGAAATATTAACTATAATTCAGAGGCACTGATGTTAATGAAAAATGGAATGGTTCCTTCCAATCTCATTTCTCTCAGTAGCCTATGTATAAGGGTAAAATCCTATATAGTATCTTTCCAGAATGGTCATCTCCTTAGTCAAGAAGGGCACATCTCATAATTATCTAAACTCAAAATTTTAAGTAGGACAGATAGTACCCTTTTGAATTACCAAAGGTCAGATATTATGGGAATGATATCTACTTAGAAAGCAGTTATAGATCTTCCAGTTTAAATACACATATTTATACAGAGACAGTAAGAAGCTTGTTCATAGGTATCTAATGGCAGATAATTTATACCATGCCTAAATCACTGAAGTTAGTAAGAAAATACATATTTTGGAAAATGTTCTTCTATGCGAAGGAGTGAAGAACAAGATATACTAGATGATCAAGAAATTATACAAATAAAATTTCTTAGCAAAGCAAAGTACAAGGCTCTGCTGATCTCTTTAGTTTTAATAGAATAATACTGCCAGATAAATATATAGATATCTAACATGCTGACCGAAGGCATAAATAAAATATTTTCATTTTGAATACTGTTACAACTGTCAAAAGATTTAATCATATCACTAAAAATTCTAAATTCTATGCCTCTGAAAAGTAATTATATGAAAAATAATTTACCACCACTAGTTTACACAGAGCAAGAGCTGTCACTAGCTAGAAAGGCGGTTATAAAATGTGCCATAGGAACAATTAAAAAGACAATACATTTAGTTGTATAAATTGCATGAAGGTAAGACAAAGCAATGAAGCCCAAGAAGAGGAGGTGCCACAACAGTCATATCTCTCAGCAAAAGCAATCAAAACTTCAGAAAAGCATCTTTGTAATATGTAGCGATTCCAATGCATGGGTCATAATCAGAGAAGCACTTCCTGGTTCAGGAGCAGTTGTACAAATTTATTAGACTCTTTTAATAGAAGAATCTATAGCAGAATTTTCTCATCAACTTTTTTTAATCAGGAACCCAAACTATTTAGTCCCTAATCTTCCTAAATATTAATAGAAAAGCAAGTCTGTTACAGTAGTAACAGACTATTAGATAAAGTAGATTAAGTTTCCCCAACAAAACATTATTCACTCACTTAAAAAATGCGTTGAACAAAAGGGATCCAAACCATCTGAGAAGTAGAGGATTATTCATAACAGTCCAATTCCTCATCTATGGGGTTTCTTTAGCTCAAAGTTCGAGAAAGCAGCACACACATTTCATTGCTCTGTCTCAGAAAGGAACTATGGCTTTCTGGAATGAAAATAGGCTTAGAAAAATAACAACAGAGCTTAGTCACCAAGAAGTCCTTTCTCTACTCAAAAGATTAGTACTTTCAGGCAGAGGCTCATAGCTGTAGAACAGTATCCTAGAATCTCCTACAATGTGTCTCTGATGCAAATATAAGTAAATCAAGGGCAAAGATCTAGTTCCTTTTTCAAACATCATTTAAAAACTCTTCTTGCAGCAGATTTAAATCAAATGATGGCTGCCAGTAGTTCATTGGCATTCCTCTCTGTGGCATGAGATATTACTTTACGGAGAGCTAAAATTGAGATAGTGCTACATGAGAAATATGGAGTATTACATCAGAGTGGAGTGCTAAATATGGCAACTCTTAACAACATCAGTAACTGCTTTAGTGGCATGTGTTTCACTTGACTGGTAGTCACCTGACTCTAAAACATTAATAATATGGCAGTTTAAGAATGTTAACCACCTCTCCCCAACAAAGGCTACTACTGTAATCTTAAATAAAATACTTTAGGTTACAAGACATTGCTTCCAGGATTCACAATCATTAAATGATAATTCCAGATGAGCAGGATCTGTTAGCATTCTCAGATTGAAACTATCCAAAAGATTTATTAAGTCACCCATCTGAGTATTTCATTCAATGCAGGGAAGCAAGGAGAGAGACTTCACACATTTCTGTGCTTGTTTCCAGGGGACAAACATGGTTGCCAAGTGAAAGCAGAGAGACAAGTATGAGCTCTTTAAAGTAAGAGTCTACATTAAAAATGAAGGCAGAGCCCTGGACATGGACAGCTAAATCAGACACAAGGTACAATCTACTGACAAAAAAAAAAAAAAAAAAAAAAAAATCAGAAAGCTAAGATAACGTACAAAACCAGTTAGCTTTCATAACTTCAAAATACATCCAGACACAGAATCAGAAACAGAAGCTTTGGTCTTTTAAAAGTGACCTTCACAAATCAGTTTTCTGTTTGTTTCCATTTTCTTTCACAGTTTAAGCCTCAATCAAATCAGCAGTCTCTGGGGATTTTGAAATTGCTATAGATTAAAATCCTCTCTGACTCAACTGTTTGACTAATGCCGAGTATTTAATAATTCTACTCATAAGAGACTTTTTCTTGATGAAACCCTGATGTATGCTCTCTTCAGATGCTCTGCAGCTGCACCATAACAGAAAGATCACTGTCCTTATTTTCTTTATCAATGCATTTAGGGATGAAAAATGTATTATTATAAACAGGTACTTGGCAGATGTGGCAGAAAACGGTTTGACAATACTAGTGTAGCAACTATCACCTACAGAGGTAAAGATCTACTCCCGGGTATTAATATTACATATTCATGCCTTGCTTCCAAGGATAGAAGGTTAATAACTGTGATAGATAGACGAAAGTTAAGTTAATGAATTTCTAAACTTTATGCTTTCAATAATAAAAACCATTTAAGCAACAGCATTTGGACTCTCTACTTCCACAGATCAGGCACTTTGATACTCAACAGGTTGAGTAAATTGAATCCATATATTGTATTTACGTTCTCTGTCAAGGTTGCTTCTCCATATTTGAGAGATCAAAGGCAAAACAGTCATCAACCCTGTAGCCCTCAATACTGTGTTCATTACATTTAATCAAGTGCCAACCCCACCGCATCATTCACCAACCTTAACAATACTTAAATGCATGGCATTGTTTAGCAACAAATGATAAACCTTAAACACACACACACATATATGTGCACATCATGCACGCATATCCCAAAATAAACAAACACACACAAAAAAAGGAAGAGGAAGGCAAAAATATCATTCTCTCCATTGTGCAGGAAAAGAAATTTAAAACGCACAGAACTATCCAGCACACATTTTGGAGGCGGTTTTCTACCTGAGGCAGCATCAATCACGGTGGAAATTCCCCTTCGATCAGAGACTGGACGGGATGACCCTGGCATGCTGACTGGGTCAGAGCGGACCGGCTGGATCCTGCAATGCAATTTAATTTAATTCACATATGTTACCAGCATCAAAACTGTCGCGTGCTACAACAGACCTTAAATCAGGGATGCTGGAATAGGCCAATCCATTAAAGAACCATTCATTCTAAAATGGGACAAACAGGGAAACTGCAGTCCCTAATTCTTGCGCAAAGCTAATGCACTATAAACATTCCCTACACTCTGGACCCCTTCTCCTTTTTGTAAGTTATTCAATAGATTCTAAGTAAGGGGTTGAAAATTGACATTAATTGAAAGGGATAAATTTAGTAGAATGGGAAAGGAAACAAAAAAACTATACCAAACCTTTGACATTTCCAAGGGACAGATATGAAGAGTTTTGACACTCTTCAAATTTATGAAATAGCACCATAGCTAGTAACACCTGCTATAAAAGGCAGCATATACTAGATACAAAATTTTGAGCACTCCCTTACAATCCTGAATGAAAGTTACTTTATATATGACCAGAAGCATAGAAAAACAAAGCTGTGTTGGAATGTGGCGGCCACAGGTTTAGCTAGGATCACTTTTAACTAACTGACTTCCATAAAATTACCAATTAGCATATAAGAATCAATTAGAGTCTCAGCAAAACTGCAATTTACTACATATAATTTTAAGTTGCTTAGGAATGATAAACCTATAAATGCAAAGAGTCTATTTCCAGCTGTATTAGGCTAATATTATTAACATTAAAAAATCTGTATGACTACAGGATCTGAGAGCCCAGGCAACCTAGAGGAATAAAAACTTGTTACAGCAAACATTTTTGGTAATTCATTCATTCAATGAGTCTTTGCTGAATATTAAATGTGTGTCAGTATTATTCCAGGAACAGGCAGAAACAAAACATGAACTAATAAGGTCTGTGTGTGGGTATATGGTATAGCACAGACATTCATGACTGATGCAAAAGAAAATTACGAAAATGAGTGAAATAGGCAATAAAAGTTTAGAATGAGAAAACAGGTAATGAAATCAGGCTCCACAGCAGACTGAGAAGATCTTGTGGAGGTGTACCAGGAATCGGATATGTATACAGTAAAGGATATGTACATGCAGAGGAGCAAGAAGTGCTCTTTAAGCATACAACTAGAACAAGCAGCCCCATTGGATTGGTAACTAAGCATGACAAATGCAGGGCATCTTGAGGAACATGTTTGGCTGAAGCACAGAATTCACAGTGGACATTGGTGGAAGATAAATGCCATGGGACAGATTATAGAAGCCTGAAATGTCTAGTACAGACTGCAGAAAAGAGTAGTTACCAAAAGCACAGTTTAAATGTTTGTGTATTTGTTGTATGAAGAAAAGAAAAGAAGAGGCAGGTGAAGGACAACCCATGTGATCCAGCACTGGAAGCTGGAAGTACTGATAATAAATACTTGTCACTGTTCTTGTGGACAATGTGTACCACCCAACATTTGTTCTACTCCAGCTGATTTTGCTAAACCAGTCATGGTAATCCCATCGATTCATGGCAGAGATTAATCAGTTCCAGGATGGGCAGGCCTAAGCAAATTTGGGCCAGTAAGAAAAGAGGTACAGTGTATTTGAAATGTCTAGGAAAGATGTTTTCTGGTTCTTAAGAGAAATAAGAAGCTAGACAGTTAAATATGGTCAGTTCATCCACAGTAAAGTCCCCTCCTGGTCTAAACAACTTAAGTGGGCTAATAAATTTCCTATTATTAATTTGATTTATATTGGGGTTTCTGAATAATCTAGAGTTGTTGGTAGGTGAAACAGGCTGGCCGTGAATTGATGTATTGAAGTTGGCAACAGATACACGTGGGCTTATTCTATTATTTTCCTTAACTTTAAATATGTTTATATATGTTTGAAGTTTTTCCATAATAAAAATGACAAAAATAAAAACAAACTGGTAGGGATGATGGAAATGTTCTGGAATTAGATAGTGGGGATACTGCCCAACATAGTGAATATACTAAAAATCACTAAATTACACAGTGAATTTTATGTTATGAGAATTGTGTATCACTTAAAATAAAATACTGTGAATAAAGTCTGAATATCAAGTGTGTAACATGATGACTATAGTTGATAACACTGTATATCCGCTGAAAGAGTAAAACGTACATGTCCTCACTAAAATAATCACAACATATATACAGATATATATATTAAATATGTGAGCTGATGAATATGTTAATTAACTAGATGAAAAATTAAAGTAATAAAGCCAAAGGAGCTAACCTTCAGTAGAAAACCAGACTTTGTATCTCAGCTTCTTTTACATGATCTATTTCTCAGATCTATTAATAAATATTTCATTGGCCTTTTTTACAGTTTAAATCCCTACTCCAAGTAAGGAGCTGCCATGAGTTTATTTAGGTGTTTTTTCTTTTTTTTTTAGCTGACTCTTTACACTTGGTACCTTGTCCTGTACTCCATAAGGTATCACTAAGAATTATATGGTACTGTGATAGTCTGCCCCCCTATATACTAACCTAAATGTAAAGGGTCAGCTGAATCAAAAACACCTAAATAAAGTTTTTACAACTTAAAGGAGAAAGTAAGGCTAAGAGCCATAGTGCCATTGTATATAGCCCTAAAGAAATGTAGAAGAAACAGAGGTGGGGCACTCAGAGCAATAGTAAACAGGGATGAGGAGAATATAAATAGTTGGATTTCTAATTGGATGCTGGGGAGGAAATTGTACTAAACAGGCCTTTTATATTTGAAATAATGTAAGTCAAACCTAAATTTCCCATCAGAACTGTGTTCTCATGGAAGTTAAGGTTTTAACCAAGAGCCCATATGCTCAGATTTTTAAATATAAATTACAAGAGCAATTCAAAAGAAATTTATAAACCTGTGACTCAGTATAAAGGTATCTAAAGTTTAGATGTATCCAATAAACAGGACAATATTTGGGGTGCTTGGGTGGCTCAGTCAGTTAAGCATCTGAATCTTGCTCTTGGCTCAGGTCTTAAATTTGAGGTGGTGAGTTGAGGCCCCACATTGGGCTCCATGGTGGGTGTGAAGCCTACTTAAAAAACAAAAACAAAAACAAAAAAAAGGACAGTATTCTAATCAAATATATACAGTCTAAAACCATTTAAATGACAAATGCTAAAGTATAAGAAAAAGGAAAGCCCATGAGGAAAATTCTAGACAGAATTTAGGACAACAGTTTATCTGAAGAAGCAAGTTAGAGAGCTCTTAGATGAAGGGCTATGTCTGAAGTAAAGAGTAATTAAGCAAGTTGGAAGTCACAAAGCAAATGAACAGAGCTGTATACATAGGAGAGCTAGAAAGATACTCCAAAGAAAAGGGACAAGGGTGTATTACGGTATCAGGCGACAGTCATCAGAAAAAAAAGAAAAAAAAACGGATCTTGTGCATAGTTCAATAAAGAGAATAAACATAGTTTTATGTGTTGTCTATTTTAAATGTCTTATTATTGACATTTAAGTACCCAAATGACTTATAAACATGAATGAGTACACATTGAATCAGTAAGTTGAGGACCAACCACTTCCTGAAAATGGACTAACTACACCAGGTTACATTTTACTGCTGGTACCAGTGAAAACTGGTCTAGTACTCAGTATTGTCACTACTGCCTGATATCAGGGGGGAAAAGTCCCACTTCTGAAAAGCCAAAAAAGATATTCTAGGGTTTTTGTTTTGTTTTGTTTTTTTAAAAAAGAAAAATGTATGGATGAAAGAAATAAAGTAGAAAGCAAACAAAAAATTAAGACACTAGAAAAGTATTACAGGAGACATGTTCCATTAATATGAATTATTCGTTTATTTTTTAAAGCAAGCTCTACGTGAACATGGAGCTTGAACTCATGACCCCAAGATCAAGAGTTACATGCTGTACCTACTAGGCCAGCTAGGTGCCCCATGAATTACTCTTAAGAAAGAAACATCTAGGGCAGCCCTGGTGGCTCAGTGGTTTAGTGCTGCCTTGAGCCCAGGGACTGATCCTGGAGATCCGGGATCGAGTCCCATGTTGGGCTCCCTGCATGAAGCCTGCTTCTCCCTCTGCCTGTGTCTCTGCCTCTCTCTGTGTCTCTCATAAATAAATAAATAAATAATAACATCTTAAAAAAAAAAAAAGAAAGAAAGAAACATCTAGGCCTAAGCTACCTCTGCAACAGCTTTTGCACTGTTAGACAAACAGATATTGACAAAGAGGTATATAAAAACATATTTCCAACCTACAATTGGGGACTCATTTTTCCATAATTTTTAAAGAGATGTAAGAAAAAGGTCTATGTTAGATTCAAGTAAGATACATTACAGAACTTTTTATAAGAGAAGACAAGGAAAGGGAGATTACATTGTATTAGACTGAGCCCTTCATTGTTATACCAGAATGTGTTAAGTCTGGATGTAACAAATTAAACTGGTAAGCAAACTTGAGACTACAAAAGTTAAAGGTTTTTAGTTGCATTAGAAAAAAAAACTTTAATAACAAAAAGCATACTTTGTCAATCTTGTACATGATTCTTACAAGTGAGAGTCAGAGAATATAGTTGATGAATATGTATATAAATATATATATAATAAACTATAAGTGAATTTATATCAATTTTTTTCTCATCTGAAAACTTTTTAAAGCCTAAAAGAAGGGATAAGCAGGATTTCAATGAAGGTTAGTTGAAAGCAAAGTGTTAGTAAGATCAGGTAAGGAGAGTACTCTCAGACTTTAAGCAGTTAGAAATAGGAGGAAGACAGTGTAAAAATGATATATTTTTTAAATGCATTGAATATTACATTTAGGGAAATACAATCCAAAACACAAATATTTATTGAATGTAGAGAGATCCCACATAAGATCCCCAGCAATAATAGTGAAACAAGCTACAGTGCATGTATTTTGTACCATAAAACTGTGCCAGGAAGGAAAATGTAAATATTACCTAAGATGCTCATTACAAATGAATATATTAATCCAGTCAAATTACTCTCTAGTTCTTATTTCTTACCTGAGACTGTTGAGATCAAGATCATCTGTATCAAAATCCAAAAGGGGCTGTGGAGTATCACTTGGACCGTGAGACTGCAACACAGATGAGCTGGATGATATGACTGTGGTCTGGCCTGAGGGATGGATGGTTTTGAACTGGAACTGTGGACCCATCCACAGACGCCTGTGGGGTCCAGTGTGTGTTACAATTTCTACCTGGAACAGATTATGAATCACGATTTAAATGTATTATGACCTCCTTTTAAGATGCTTTCACTATCCCCCCATCTTGTCTCCAAACACCCTCCAAGCTCATCTTAACCAAGTGAGAGAGGTACAGGGCATCCACAATCAAAAGGCAATGGTAATCACAGCCTATATATGCATTCACTACATCCTTCTATTGATTTTTACCAAAATAAACAAAAAATTCGTTTTGTGTATGTATTTACACGTGTGAGCATACATGCACACAACACGCACACACACACACCACACACACTTATACAACACAGAAGTCATATGAGAGTAAAAGCACCAGTTGCCTGCCTCATATAACTAGCATCAACTCCCTAGGGACTACCTTTGTCATTCATTCTAGACAGTACTTACGACTTTGTGGGCATGTAGTGAATACTACACCTATTAATACACAGATTAAAAGTAATTCCTTCACTGAGGATCAAGCTCATGACAAACTTCAAGTTGTTCTTGAACTATCCAAGGAAAAGAAAAGGTCTGAAATAATTTTAAACACCCAAAGCCAGCTTCTTTCCACAATTATACTGTAGCATTTACTCAGCTACCCTCAAAATCCCCCCAAATCAGGTTTTAAATGAAGAGTATTATATATTTTCTCTCAGACTAGATTTGTCTTCAAAATATCATTATTTAATTAGAATGTTTCCTCCACTACCATGAACATTGACACAGGTATTTTAAGTGCTGCAAAACAGTAATACTACAATGTTTATGAATTTCATGGTCTATAGAGGGGATAAAGAATGGTGCCAATATTGAAGACTTTAAAGACAGAGCAGAGAGTAGAAGAAACAGAGTAAAACATGAAAATAAACATATCATATGATTTTATACATGAGCAACTTGATGAAGAAACTAAATATGCAAATGTTTGGTGAAAGACTACCTCTCAATGTCCTTAATTGCGGCATCCACGTCTGTTACACACTTTATAGAACTGACTTCCCATGTGCCTTCATTTTGCCCTGAGTTCTTTTATATTTAATCACATTTCTCTGATTGCGGTGATTAATTCTTAACAAAACATAACTGAAAAGGTTCACAGAGTGTGGCTCTGTGTTTGTTAAGTCCTAAAGGGCAAAAGCATCATCATGGTCTTGGAACAATATTCACATTCCCACTAATCACAGGGCGAAAAATACTCTGATTTAGGACAGTGATTTCTGATTCAAGTAGTTGTATTCTGCAATGTAAATTAGGCCACAGATAAAGCATTCTGTGTATTTTAAGCTCAAAACCATCCGTGTCACAGAGCCGAGAGGTAAACAGATGCCTATGCAATTTCACTGAGGGAATGGCCAGATGTTCCTACTCACTCTCCTGTTGTGTGCAGTACAAACATATTGTATATACTTTCACACTGACAGCACACATTACCCCTTTTCCTAATTGAAAAGTTGAAGTGAAGGACAGTGGTTTCTTTGCCAGCATTTTTTGTTTTTTACTTTACCGTGGTATCCTCAAGAAAGGAGGCACCTCCATATGCCAAGAACTGAAGCATCGACCCTCCTTCATGGAGCTTCCCGTGAGTGCTTCAGGTGTAATGAAATGTATGTCACTTAGAAATAATCTGATTCTCCGGCTTCCAGATTCCCTGTAGTTTTATAGGCTACCCTCCCTGAGAAAGCAGTGAAACTTCATGGGCCTCCACTGAGGCACCTGTCTGATGAAAAGCTGCTTGGATTGGTAATCTGAGACAGGTCATTAACTTTACCAAATGATGTCAGACTTGAGGCAGACATAACAGCATTTGTAATGAAGTCATTTGTAATCTCATCATTTTGAAATCTGCCCAAGTATCTTTTATTTCAAAGCCCTTGAAATGAAGATAGTTTCACCTGGCAAGGCGAGAAAGGGTCAGCTGGAGTGGTCACAGGACTGATTTGGAGACCACTGGAGGTGGTGGTCCACGAACTGAGGAAAGGAACCCAGCTGGGCACAATCAGGACATGGGCTGATGAGAATGCTGGCCTTTTCCAATCAGAGTATGGGCCCAAGCTTCAGAAAATGTTGGTTCCACAAAACATATCCCACACATTACTGAATGGTTTCATGGTTTCAACAAGACCAATTCTTTTTTTTTTTTTTAACAAGACCAATTTTTATTTTAATCTAAACAGTCCATCTAAAACCCAAGGTTCTAAGGGATATATAAATGGACTGTTTGAAAGCTATGCGTATTTCATGCTCTCTGTATGAAAGCTAATGTACACATACACACACATGTATATAATACATATAAAATATATGTATATGTATCCTTGCAGCAATATTTATAAGAAAGACAATGGATTCATTCTTGGTGGTCCTACAAAGAGTTCCCAAGTCTGCCCATTTTCCTCCAAGGAAAATAGTTTTTAAGATTTTAGAATTCAAGAATAAGAAGAGACAATGGATTTCTGCTTTATTTCATTTTAACAGGCCAAACATTTTAGACTTTTACCTGAGAAAGCCATTCTTCATCTTCCTGTCCACTATGGTCAGAAGCTAAACTGTCATAGGACCCATGCCGAGTAATGGGCCCTGGACTTCCAGGGGGAACCACTGTAGGAAAAGGAAAACATATTTAAACAACTTTAACCCATGCAGTGCTAAAATTAATGAGGCTGCAACCATCTTGGATACCATGGTAGTTTTTCAGATAAAATATGACATTTAATGCACAAGGGCAATTCAAATAATGAACAAGAAAGACTGAATTTCTTAGGAGTAAGGAAGAACTCCAAGTGCACTTTAAAAAGTATCTGTAGGAATTTCATCATGCTAGATGTCAATGTAAAAGAAATGAACAACCAGTTACATCTTTGCAGCACAAATACTTTAAGGAGCAGTGACAATTCCATAACACATTCAGGACAGTTTGGTCATTTCCAATTAAGACAGAAATTAATTTGATGCAGTTCCTATAATTTGGGAAGGAATTTTTAAGACAAATGTCAAGAATCTTTAAGAGTCTACTTAAAAAAAAAAGAGTCTACTTAATAGTTTCCTATAAATTAAAAGGTATAAGTATGCATTTTTAACTTAAAAACACTTCCAGTTCCTGAAACACCTCATTTATCCTAAGAATTGTTTCATTTTCTTGGATATTTCAATAGTTTCCCCAATTCTGAAGTGGTAAGATATAGGCTTAAAGTACAAAGAGTCTATTTTCTCAAACTAAGAATAACCTTTGCTTAGTCAAAGCAATAAAATTATTCGACATTTATTAATGAATTCTTACTGTAAACCAAATATTATCCTAATAAAACCTTAGCCTTTTCTTTTCAAAGTCCCATAGTATTTATTTGCTTATATTTATTAAAAAATACTTTATTTTTTGGAATACTTTTAATAAGGTTCACAGCAAAACTAAGAACACACATTGATTTCTCATATACTCCCTGCCTCTACAATTTTAATACTAAGAGAAATAAAACAGTGAAAAACTGGGGGAAGTAGAGGGAAAAAAGTAAAAAAGGAGGAAGAAAAGCGTAGGAGCATTTGAAAAAGAAGAAATAGAAAAGAATGAGAAACAAAAAATTATTTCATAATTTCTGTTCCCCAGAGATATGTATATATGCATCTACATGTGCTATATTCCTGTAGGCTACATTCCTAAAAATGAAATAAAAGGATATGAACATAGTTAAATATCTTAATGCTTACTAGGAGTTAGATACGTTTATGAGCAGTGACTGAGAATACTAATCTCACTGCACTCTTGCCAGACAAGGTATCTGAAGAGCTGAATATTAGTGAAACAGATTCAAATCAAGTAGAGGAGACGAGCCTAGGGCAAGATTTTAAAGGATGCACGCACAAAAATAACCTAACTTAACTTGCTGGTGGAGAAGTGGTGTACCTAAGCCACCAATTACTGCTCAGAGGGGAATAAATAGTATTAAAGTGTAAGATTCTCAGTAGTTAAAAAAAAAAAAAAAAAAAAGATTCTCAGTAGTTAAAATAATTAGCTACTATTTTTTAAAATCATGGTTCTACTTCTGAAAGGCATGCTGGCATCTGGCACAAAACACCAGTGATCACCAAAACAGAACATCTGATTTTCTTAACGATTCTGAACAATTATCACTAAGAAAAGAGTATCATAATAATTATCTAATTAATATTTAATAATCCTCTTGGGAATAATTTTGGTGTGTATTACAAAACTGTTAAAAGTTAAAACTGTTAAGTAAATCTATGTTTGCAAAAGGCTGAGTTGTTCCTAAACCATCTGTTATCTTTTCAGTAAATAAATTTTATATTAAATTCTTTTTTAAAAGATTTATTTATTTATTTGAGAGAGAGAGCAGGGGGAAGGGACAGAGGGAGAAGGAGACCAAGAATCTCAAGCAGACACCCCACAGAGCATGGAGTCCGATGTGGGGCTCAATCTCACAACCCTGAGATCATGATCTGAGCTGAAATCAAGAATCAGACGCCTAACCACCTGAATCAGCCAGGTACCCCTATATTAAGTTCTTAATACAGAACAGAACAAGTGGATCCTTCAAACCTTCTATCAACAGTAGTCAAGAAGGTGACTAAGGACAAATATCTAAAGGTTAGGACATACTTTGGAAAGGGGTTGAGGGTGGAGAAGATTTTAAATAGGTGAGGGAATAGGTCATGCAGATATCTGAGGGGAAAGTGTTACAAAGAGAATAAGTACAAAGATTTTGAAGTGAGAGCATAAAGGAAATGTTTTGGTAATTATTTGGGCACTAACATGGTTGGATGTGGTCAGGCAGATTGAGAGTGGAAGATGAGTCAGTAAAACAAAAGGGGCAGAGAGGGAGGATGAGCAGATGGCTTAGGACTCCCCTCCACCCCAGTAAAGCCAGGGTAATGGGATGGAAAGATATGAGAAAGTTTTAAAGAAATGTAAGAAATTATATCCTTGTATACCTAACTAGTATTTAATGAGAATATTTCCAAGACTTTGCGTTGCATTCTATATATGCTGAGCCCAGGCTAGTACCTGTTACAGAATAAGCACTCTGTAAGTATTAAGTGAATGGAATTTTGGATTCTGGACTAAGTGAGGACATTAGAATGGCTGGACATTTATTTATCCATTATCAAAATGGGATAAGCTTTAAAAAGAATACAGTGTCAAGGAGGGGGTAAGGAGCAGGATTATAGATGAAACAGGATTAGTCATGAGTTGATCATTGTTGAAGCTGGAAGTAAGTACATGGAGAGTCATTGTACTATCGTTTTCTAATTTTGTGTATGTTTGGCATTTCCCATAGTAAAAAGTTAAAAAAAAGAAAAAGAAGAATCCTGCTCCCCCCAACTGTCCCTCTACTTTCCTAAGAAAGTGATAAAAATACCAAATATATATCTATGAAACATTAAATCTGAATCCTGAATTCCTAAATAGAGATTTTAAGAGTTCCATACCTAATGTTCACTAAAAGTTTTTCAATAGCTTTGAAACATCTAGAAGATTCACAATATAAAATACAAGTCTGATGGGATAACATTTTCAACATCAAATAAATATCCTTCCCATCTTTGTGTTTAAAAATATTCCCCAATCCAGGTGGGAAGAACATTTCATGTTCACTACGTTAAGGAAACAATGACATATCAAGTTACAATGAAAAAAGAACTCAAAACCTTGACCCTGGGATAAGAAAAGAACCTGAAAGTATGATGATTAAGAGCAAGGTTTTCCATACTCCCACCAGCCAATTACTAGGAAAGATTGAGATTATTAGAGCAAGAGTGCGATCAGCAGAAAGGGAGAAAAAGAGGGTCCCTAAGGAAGGGTTAAAAGAATGACAGAACCCCAGGAGTTGTAGGGATAAAACGTCTGTGAAAAATCGTATCTTTATTCTTGGATAGAGCTCAAGGAAGTAGCAAGAGGTCTCACACGGTGCAAAGAAGAAGAAGAAATGTGCACATAGCATGTCTACATAGTCAAGTCTACATGATCACCTCTCCAAATTCCCCATGGATCAGCTGAGAACAATATTTTGTATGTGCACAAGAGTACTACAGAAGAGATCCAGAGAACTGACAAATTTTGAAAAAACTCTGGAGTACAAACGAGGATGGATGCTACAGAGGGTGGATGCTACAGAGACCTATATGAACCAGTAACCAATGATCAGGTAGGGAACCGGGGCATCCCAGTGGTCACAGTAAGGATAAAATGTCTCCAAGTCTCTCATCTCCTATCTTTGCCCTCTGTAAGCCCTGGAGGATGTAGATGCAATTTTGGAGGGGGCATAACTGATTGAGATTAATTTTTGCACATCTGTTAGAAGGCACAGAAAAGAATTATACAGGAGAGTTTGTTTCTAGAAAAAATTTAAGTTCCATATCTCACAAGCCTGAGCTCAGTGGGCCAACATACACACCTTCTATATTAAGAAAAATGTTAAGTATATTTTACATTTACCAACTATTTGTAGATAATTAATAAACTTGGGACAGGAAAAGAATATGGAATTCTGAAATCAAAATCTCCACCATCTTCCTTCCCTTCCTTAGGAACAGTAATTTAAAACAAGCCTAGCCATCTAACTAGAAAGGATACACTGCCAATTTACTTTAGAGACTACAACTTCAAAAGTACTGCCTCTACACACAGGCATGTGGTAAGTATAGATCAACAAGCAAGGGCAGGATGAGCAGATCATTATGAGGTAACTGTGAGCCAGACTTTGTTTATATTGTGTTCTCAGGAAAGCAGATCATGCTTCTAGTGAGTAAATAAATGCTAAAAAAAAATCACCAAGTGTATTTTGCTGTCTTACAGTGATATATGGGTGTATCTCTGTGTACATACGTGTGTTTCTATGTATATATTTATATAATTTAATATGTGTTTATGTGCAAAGCAAACAAAAAACAAATCTGCTTCAGTGCCGATCTTTGCCAATTAGTCCTGTAAACCTAAACCCAAAAAACTTCCAAATCGGTAGAACAACATGAGTAAAATTATGAACAGAAAGATTAAATGCTCCTCTGATAATGACCCTAAGTCTGAAGCTACATAACAAAATTTTCAATATTATAAGGTGGAAAATGTCAATTGATAACATAACATCTCAGATATGTAAATAGTTTGCACAAATTCTCTGGTTTTGAATTTTTAGGCATCTTCTGCACCATAATGTAAGGATAAATCAGCACAGAATTTTTATAAATTACCCATATAAAATATACTATTTCTGAGTTAAAGAAAGTAAAAAGTATTGATTTAGATGTTGTTTTACTATAGGTACAAAGTATTAAGCTATTTAAATAATAACTGCTAAATTAAAGAGTTATAAATATATTTTTAGAAAAGATTTTATTTATTTGAGGGGGACAGGGCTGGGAGGGACAGGGCTGGGGGTGGGGGATGGAGAAAAACACTCCCTGCTTAGATCAAGCCTGACACTGAGGCTCAATCCTGGGACCCTGAGGGTCATAACCTGAGCTGAAATCAGACACTTAACCGACTGAGCCTCCCTGGTACCCCTAGAGTTATAAACATTGTATTAAAAGACATCTAAAGATGCTTTAAAGTCTTTAGTCTTTTTAATACTGATTAATAGAATGAATATGGACTATTACTTGTAGGTTAAGATATGTAGGATTAAATTAAGGTTTCAAAAATGAGTTATTAGTCCTAGAGAAATTTAAATCTTGTTTTCCCCAAAACAATAACAGCATATCCTCAATTACAAGGAATCAAATTATTTCTAAAAGATCCAAAGAGGGCAGCCCCGGTGGCGCAGCGGTTTAGTGCCGCCTGCAGCCTGGGGTGTGATCCTAGAGACCCGGGATCGAGTCCCACATTGGGCTTCCTGCATGGAGCCTGCTTCTCCCTCTGCCTGTGTCTCTGCCTCTCTCTTGCTCTCTCTGAATGAATACAGAAATCTTTAAAAAAAAAAAAAAAAAGATCCAAAGAGTAGTAACTAGATATCAGTAACCTAGGTTCACCTGCAAAATATCTAGTGTTCCAGTTAGAGAAGTTTTTACCATTAATATACTGAATACATTAGGGCAGGTAATTACTTTTTTAGTGTATTGGGCATGCTTTAGATACTCAGAAAAAAGTCATATCTCCTATCTGTGGAGTTTACAACAGAGTACACAGAGTCTAGGTATTCTGTTAAGACAAAAGAATAAATGGAAAAAATATTTGCTCCTAGGTATTCTGTTAAGACAAAAGAATAAATGGAAAAAATATTTGCTCCCAGCACCATTTGCTTTTAAAGCAATGAAAGAAAAAAAGATTTGACAATGCATATCGAAACGAACAGACCAACCACTTACAGGTTATAAGCATCTTTTTTACATAAACTAACACAAAGGATAACGCTTATTTATGAAGCCAATGACGGCAAAAATCTGTTTGGTTCTGTTCTGTTCTTGTTCTACTTTTCCCGGCATTTCTTGAACTCCCAGTAATAAATTCTCTTAGATGGGGCTCTCGAAGCTTCAGAGGACATAGCTAATCAACTGCAGGTTCTGCTGCCAGTGAACGCCACACTCCCAACTTTAGGAAATGTTTAAAAGCTATTCTGCTTGAAATGTATCTCAACGCTATTGGAATCAGGGAAATCTGCTTCTCAAATAATGAGAATTGCTATTCCAAATGGTATCTAGTTTTTTATATGAGCTACAAGTCTCTGCTTTAGCTCCTGTTGAAAAACCTAAAATATGTTCATAAACTGAACATATTAATCTAAAAAGAAACTTCGGGAGTCTTTTAATAGGAAGAAATGAATGTGGATCCAAAGTGTTTTTCTGGAAAAGTGAGTGTGAGCTGGCTGGGTCATATGGCAGCTGTGTGAACAAAGTATTCCGCGTAAGATTCAAGACCAAAAGCAGCTTGTTTCCTACTCCCTGCTTTTTCCTCCCAATCCTCCACAAACAATAAAGCCTTCACCATGCTGAAGTCTTTAGTGGAGACCTGAGAGGTGAATAATGTTGTGCCGCCTTTATTCGGTTCTTTCAGTTACTTAGGGGAACAACATGCCTTTTTCTAGCGAAAAAAGAAATTTGTGACTTCAGTGACATCATGTTGCCTTGAATGAAACAGCTCAGGTTCAAAGTTCACCCAAAGGCCAACAATGATAAACTCTCACCCAAGGACAAGTTTCAATATATTTTTGGTACTTATTAAAAACAGCATCTATATAGCAGTCATATGATAAGAGAGGGCTCTTTACCAAACTGTTTCTGATCAGAAAGCACTGGGGACCTGAAAAAGAAATGCTGCTTGGGAATGCAGTCTCCTGGCACAGGAGGCCAAAATTTGCCTTTTAAAAAGTAAGGCTCAAAAGACAAATAATCTAAAAGTAAAATGGTCTTCCACATTTCTCCATGAACCACCAATTCACAAAAAAGGAATACAATCACCAACTAGCACCTGTACATTAGAGACTTGTAAATTTAAACAAGTTAGGCTTTCAGAATGCCTGGGTGGCTCAGTGGTTGAGTGTCTGCCTTCGGCTTAGGGCATGATCCTGGGGTTCTGGGGCATCGGGCTCCTGCGGGAAGCCAGCTTCTCCCTCTGCCTATGTCCCTGCCTCTCTCTCTGTGGCTCTCATAAATAAATAAATACAAATTTTTTAAAAATGGCTTTCATACTATCAAATCGGCAAAAATTAAGCTCTGGACTTTTAAAAAATAATTTTTTAAAAAGGGAGAAGGCTCTCAGGTCAAAAATAACATACCTAAATACATTAAGTAATGGGAAGCAATCTTATTCTTATTAAGGAAGCAACTCTTATTTCTACTGAAGTCTAGAAAGCAGTTTTTCTCTAGTTTATAAATGTACAATGATTCACTGAATTTCATACACAGAGGGGTAAAGCAATACCACTATGTATTACTGGCTATCTTATTTATTAGGAGCCACCTCTTGTACCAGAGCAACAACAGCTGAAGTGTTACAATATATAAAAGGGAACAAGCTTTACCTACGTTATATACTAAACAGATCAATGATTTCCTTGTACCCTGACCCTGTGGTACCATAGATGTTCTCTAATTAATTATTAAAGTTTTCTAACAGTCAGTCATTGTACAGCTCTGATTTCACTTTCCTTTTATTCTACATTCCCAGAAGAACAGTCACAGGCAATATATAATTGGAAAAATGACATATCCTCATTGCCTATGAGATAACAGATTTCACTGAATAACTGACAACACTGGGTGTATGTCTTCTCCACCCTGCACTGTCTCCTTTTCCCTCCCCGCCATGGTATCATATAGTATTCCCACAGAAGACATAAACCAAGGAGCTTGCATTTGTTATTCCGGCTGCCATAATGGTCCTTTGACATATAGCATCTGGACAAGTTATACCTGGAGGTAGTCTGGAAGGAGTCACAATTACGTTTTGCTCAACATAACTGTAAATATCACAAAATGAAGATAAAGAATAAAACATACTGATTTCATGCTATCAGCAAGACCAGTTATTCCACTAGAAATTTCATACTGTCCCAATATAGTTCTGGGAACTAAGGAGATTGCAACAATCCCTTCAAAACACTTACAATTAAGCTCAAGATGGAGTTTATTTACCTGGAATAATGTCCACAATGCATATTTAATGTGGATTATGGCAACTCAGTTCTCAGTACAACTACATTATATATATATTAAAACTACAGCAGGACAGTTTAAAAAGTCCACCCTTATTATTTTAAAAGATCATATTATGACTACATAATACCTTGGTTGTAGTTTATAGATAACAGTTTTGTTTTACTATGGGTTACAGAACCTAGCCAGGCATGTAGGTCTAAATAACAACAAAACTATTTTTACCAAAGCTCGCCTTTACAAAAGTGTAGGACAGAAGGCATCACTTATAGCAGTTGTCTCCTAGGAGGGGATGAAGCTGGCTGGGGACAGGGATGGCTTTTTCTCAGTAAATATTCCTTGATACCTTTAAAACTGTATTTAATATGTACCTATTTAAAATTTATATTTATAAAAAGTTGTGGCATAAGCACACTCTAGTTGATTTGGTTAATGCAGTCAACCCAAGAAGTTAATAAAGGAAAACAAAGAAATCGGATGCATATCAATGAATGATGGAAACCAATGTGTGAAATAAAAGTTGAGCTTACTACATAATGAGTCATGCATTTCCCCAACTATTTTCTTAGGTTTAGTTATGTTTTCCTTAAGGGGAGGGGGCTGTGGAAGTGCTCATATACACTTATTCTCCTACTCACTGCATATATAGTCATTTATCATTATCTTTATTCACACACACACACACACACACACACACACACTATAGGACCAGATTTTAGCAACTGCTCAAGGACATGCGGTAATATGTGTTTCTGTTGATGGACATGAATCTTTGCTGGAAGCCAGAGGGTCTCCCAGTGCTAATTCTACGTAGAATTATGAGTTGTAATCTTTCAGTAGTGGCAAATGTATTCTTACAGATAATACTGTTATGTTAGATGCGTTTCTTTCAAGAGTAATCAATTCTCCATTCTAAATTCAAGGAACACTATAAAACATAATACCCTTATAAAGAGACCAAGATGAGCAGAAGATATGCAGAAACTCTGTGCACTGATGTCTTGAGATTAAAAAAAAAAATCCGTGTTTTTGATCATTAAACTGCATTCAGTTATCAATGTACTGACTTGCGCATGTAGGCAATAGGCCAGTTATTGTAAACTTACTGTGCTTGGTCCCATCTGTAATGGCAGAGTTGAAGAGTAACTCTAGTTACTCCCATTTCCAAAATAAAGTACAACAAACAAAAATAAAGTGGAGGCAGTTGTTTGCAAATGTAAAAATGTCAAAAAATCTTTTTTTGCAAATAATTAATACAGCTTCTTCCATGCTTCACTTATTATCCAGTTACATATTGGATAAGTCCAGATCATTATACAGCAGGAAGAATTAAGTACAAATTTTTCTCTTGCCTAAGCAAAAGAGGTAAAGTTCTCTTAGAATGGAGAGTTAAAAGCTTTTTGACCTGGAGGACATCAATGTTTGTAGCCTATACTTAGAAATATAATAAAAATCTTTCCAAACAATCATTAAGGATCCAACGATGTGTTCCACACAATAGAAAAACTATGTTTTCAAATTTTTACCTCTAAATAAATCAGAAAAAAATAAATAAATAAATAAATAAATAAATAAATCAGAAAGTTCATAGAACCAAGAAGATAGGGGAAAGAATGAGACAGAGAACACTAGCTCACAACCATCACAGGGTTTTCTCTCTTTCCAAATGCAAGAGAACAGTTTCAAAGGCTTATTCTACCCTTTACTGCTCCACAGTGTAAAACTACTGGAAAGAGTTAACTCCACAAATCATTGCCAGTGTGTAAACTACAAATTATGTAATGGCCATAGTAGTTATGTTTTTTTTAAGTCCTTATCATTAGATACATATTAAAGTATTTGTAGGTAAAAAAGATACAATAGTGGGTGGCTGTCTCATAATACTTTACCAGCCATATATTAAAAAAAAAAAAAAAAAGATTAGGTTTGCGCAGTGGCAGTACCGTAGCCAATGAGGTTTATCCGAGGTGTGATTATTGCTAATTGGAAAAAAAAAAAAAAGATTTTGAGGGCACCTAGCTGGCTCAGTCAGTAGAGCATGTGACTCTTGATCTTGGGGTTGTGAGTGTGAGCCCCACAATGGGTATGGAAATTACTTAAAAAAATAAAATCTTGAGGGGCACCTGGTGGCTCAGTTGGTTAAGCATCTGCCTTTGGCTCAGGTCATGATCCCAGGACCCTAGGATCAAGCTCTACATGGGGCTCCCTGCTCAGCGAGGAGTCTGTTTCTCCCTCTCCCTCCATCCACCTCCGCCCCCAACTCATGCTCTTGTACTCTCTCTCTAATAACTAAATAAAATCTTAAAAAAAAAATCTTAAAAAAAGAAAGATTCTAAAGGAACAGAGAAAACAAGAGAGGAAGAATGTTGTTAATTGTTAAAGCTGGGTGATAGGTAGATTCATTATATTGGTCGCTGTATTTCTGTATATGCCTGAACATTTCCAAAATTTAAAAAAAAATTTTTTAAAGACTTATTGTGTGAAGGTCTGAAAAAAAGCTGAGCAGGTATTTCTTGACACAGAGTCATCTTGATTCTTTTCTTGGCTAGGGTATGAGATACATGAAGTATTTGGAACCATGTTGTTTTCACACAGCACTCTATGCGTGAGAATCATTTATGTTAATTCCTTTAGCTCTAGTTTACTGGATAACACTTAATTTCTACTCTCTAAGACAAATTGAAATAGTCTGTCCCTTTTTTTTCTCTTCTTTCCCTTCCTTCTTTCTCTTCCTGCCTTCCCTTTTCCCCCCTCCCCTTCTCTTTCTTCATCTTTCTCTCACTGCTTTCCAAAAAAAAGTTTTTTTTGAAAATTACCTACTTAATATTATATGAATACATATTTATTATAAATTTCAAAGAACATGAAACTTTAAAAAAAATGAAAGGGTTACTGGAATAGTGGACAGTGATTCCAATGATAATCTTTCAGAAAATCAAGCATTCTTCTGCATTTTAGAAATCTTAAGGTTCAGAGTCTTATGTTTTTTAAGTAAAAGTTTCAGAGTCTTAAGGTAACTATTGCAAAGGACTTCCAGGGTAAGGCTTTTTAGAATACAATGAAACCACGAAAACCCTCACTCCCTATAAAATTACTAAAGGAAGGATCCCTGGGTGGCGCAGCGGTTTGGCGCCTGCCTTTGGCCCAGGGCGCGATCCCGGAGACCCGGGATCGAATCCCACATCGGGCTCCCGGTGCATGGAGCCTGCTTCTCCCTCTGCCTGTGTCTCTGCCTCTCTCTCTCTCTCTGTGTGACTATCATAAATAAATAAAAATTTAAAAAATTACTAAAGGAATGAAGATACTCAAAACAAATAAGCTTAAGAGAAATTTTCTATTTGCATCAATAAAATTGCTAAGTAAAAATGTCTTTCTACAGTTTTGAAAATACACACATATTAGGATAGAGCCCACTTATCCAGATGACCACTTAAAACAGAAGAGATATGATATAGCACAATGTTTTATCTTCACTATTGTTTGTTAACAACAAAGCATCCTTATTTGTGCCATCAGTAGTATTTCAGTCATAGACCACTTGGAATTGAGAGAGACAAGAAAGACATGCAGAGAGAACAAGGATACTATTTCCATTAACACGAACTACAAGCCACAGCTATCTCTAGTGAGTTTTTATTCTATCCAAGATAATGTGCTAAGCTTTTTGGATGAACAATCTTATTTAATCTAACAATGATCCTGTAAAGCAGTTATTGTCAATTTCCCATTTCAAAGACAGGTAGACTTAAAAAGCCCAGGGAGGTCAAGTTATTTGCCTGAAATCACTCAGCAGTTAGTAGAAATGAAATCTAGAACTTCAAACTACAAAGGCCATGTTCTTAATCTGAAGTAAAAACTGCCTCAATTCATGATTTTAACTAGTAAGTTTGTTATTTTAAATTAAAATTTTCATAGAAACACGTGAAAAGATGCTTATCCCCAAATATCAACACTATATCCCTGATTCAGAGTCTCCTTAATTTGTGTTCCATGTCTCCTTAATTTAGTATCATCATTTTTATCATCCTAATAATCATCTATGTACCCTGATCTGAGATACAGTATCAAGCTATCAAGCAATGGAGAAAAATGACTTTGACCTGAAGTTCACAACACAGGGAAGTTATAGACATACAAGGAAACTTTACATGTAGTGACAGAAACAAAGAAAGTACTTTGGGCCACAACTCTACATTCTCTGTAATATCCCTGAGGAACCAGAAGACTTCATTTTAGATAATATTAGAATAGTTTTATATTTAAAAGTATATTGACAAAAAAAATAAATAAAAAAAAAAATAAAAGTATATTGACATACTCATGGAAAGACTACTGGCACCTGGAGTATAGCCTTGGAAGGCAGTAAAGTGCCCAAGGGGGAAACCCCCCCACCCAAACAAAAAACAAAAAAACACCAGCTTCAAAACAGTCCTTGTAAATCTCAGCTCTGACCCAGACTTGACATCATGTAAGAGTGATTCTGATGTTCTTCATGTGGTCATAAAACACAAAGAAAGTATAGTAGAAAAGGCAAGGAACTGATGGTATAAAAGCAATGAAGGCAATTCAGTGTTTCTCATCTCTCTACTAAGTTCCACAAAATCATATGGCCAAAAGCCTCCTGTCATATGACAACAATAAGGAGAACAGATTCTAACTGTAGAGAGACAATCTATGGCATTCACCCATCTCCCTATGCCTCGGTCACTGGGTGGTTACCTTTAGTAAGACAGATTATGAGAGGATTTTTTTTCTTAAAAAGAGAAATTCAGTGATGATAAAAAGCCTATACACTATCAAAGCAAAAGAAAAGCTTTGACTTAAATAAAATGAGAATGTACATGGAAGATGGACAAATAGAGATAAAATTAAGAATTGAGCAGAAGGGCTCAACCATAGAGTTTGCCTGGTATTTTTCACTTTTCTGGAATAATAACTAAAAACTATTTTGCAGTCAGTAGAGCCTGAGACCTATGACACAGCAGAAATTATTATTTTTGTATCAGTTAAAAGAGTGGGTAAGAGCATTCCTTCCATTAATGGCAAAGAAGTGTAGATACACACATAAGCAACACTACCATAAAGTAGAGATTTTTGTTTTAACAAAATCCATATTTATGTGATTATATTTCCTACGGTTGAGAGCAGCTATAATTAATGGATTTCCCTTCTTCTCTTAATGCAGCCATTTGTCAATTCAAATACAGAATGTCCAATCAATTTTGATGTATTTAGTAAGCAATTTGTCAAATGGTGCTATAATCCAGTTAATATATTAATTCTTGTCATGGAGAGAGTTCTGACAACTACAGTTGACCCTTGAGGAAAATGAGGGTTAGGAGTGCCAAACCCCCCATAGTCAAAAATCCATGTATAACTTACGATTCCCCCAAAACTTACTACTAATTGCCTACTGGACTGAAAGGATTCCCAATGAACAGTCAACACATATTTTGTATATTATATGTACTATATACTGTATTCTTACAATAAAACAAGCTAGAAAAAATATTATTATGAAAATCACATGGAAGAAAAGATACATTTACAATACTGGGCTATTTAAAAAATTCACATATAACTACACCCATGCAGTTCAAACCCATGCTGTTCAAGGGTGAGCCATATGCGGTTTTCCATAACTGGTTTGGAGAGAAAAATCTGTACTGGTACTCAAAGATCATTCTTCAAAGATAACACTTCTATGACCCAATATCTGAGAGCATGCTATAGCACATTACTTAATAAGGAAAACTATTTTGCTGGAATAAAGATACTTGGGTTCCACTGGACAATGTAGCTTCTGATTCCTTGTAATGAGCTGCGATTCTTTGAATCCCTGTATATCTCATATGTTTTTAATAAAGTCAGCAAACCAATACATGTGACGTTAAATGCAAAATAAGAATGCTTCTAAGAGAGGAACAAGGCTTTACTAATGAAATATATTAATTTTAAACTTAAAAAGTACTTCTATAAACATTTTCCCCTATTCTAAAAATTTCTTCATATGAATTGCTAAGGAAGTAGTCTCGATCATTTATTTTTCCTATCCCAACATTCTTCAGGCAAATACTCCTACCAGTACTTAACACAGACACTGTACTGAGGGCACACTGTTAGTTACTGGTAGTCAGGCTTCTTGGAAGGCTGACTGTCACTTTACACAGTGTGGAGCCCTGGACATGACAGTTTTCTTGCTTTGAAAATAAATTTCATCCATTAATCACTATGCTATCTTCATCTTTTTCTAAGTCTATCTATGCTCCAGGAACTAGAGATAGAACAACTAGATGTGCCAGGCTTTCTGGTAGGGGGGCCAAGTTCATATCACAGAAGAAATATGGACTATAATGACCAAGAAAGGGTCAAATCCTTTCCCAAACTTTTCTTTTTTTCTTTCTTTTCTTCCTTTTTTTTTAAAGAGAGAACAAGCAAGCATGGGGTGGTGAGGGGCAGATGGAGAAGGAGAGAGAGAATCTTAAGCAGGCTCCATATTCAGCACAGAGCCCAATGTGGGACTCGATCTCATGACCCTGAGATCATGACCTTGATCGAAATCAAGAGTCGGATGCTTAACCAACTGAGCCACTCAGATGCCCCCTCCCCAACAAACTTTTTGTGGGGAGATTTAATCACTACCAGTTTGGGCAAAGCAGAGGACTAAAGACAGGTTATTAACATGTCACAGATAACCTCCATAGCACTTGGGCATATTTGGCAAACACTTTCCAAAGATGATGGCCCTCTCAAAGCACTACATCTAAATCCCTATATTTCTCTAACAAGAAATACAAAAGCAGAGATGAAGGCAAACCCTTTCTAGAAAACAAAACTAAAAAACACGGCAAGAAATTTTTTGGAATTACAAAAGAGAAAAGGAACATTATATTCATCTTCCAGACATTAGACTCCCTTAGCCCATTTATGAACCTGCAAGAGCAAAGGAAAAACTTGCCAAAACGATTTGGCACAAGGCTGTGTATTTTAAAACCTGCAATGTGTACCAAGCCTCCAGACTACTAGACGTCCCATTGTTTCATGTGTCTGCTGAGAAAGGTGCCCTATGTGTCAGAAAAGCACACTGAATATTTTTCAATGACCCAGGGGGCAAAGGTCACTTATTATAAATGGATAATGAGACCTAATGCAGTGCTCTGAGTATGGACAAAGAAAGGGTCTATCCATAGCCCCTGGTGGATTGGTCATTCAGGCTTTTATTTCCTCTCCACACTTAATGGAGTCAAACAATTGACAGAAATTCTATAGAGAAGGCTGAAACTGAGAGAAACAACTGTATTCTAACTCTGACAGACAGATACAAATAGCGACCCTGAAATGGCGCCAGAACTCCTGTTACCACTAACATAGCAGACAGCTGTAGCATTCCCCCTAAATTCCCATTTAGTCATTTGTTAGCAATTAACCTTACTGATGGAAGTGATGGCACATCAAACCACAAGCTCCTGCCAATATCAACCCATTACATTATCGCAGGTAAGCAGACACAGATCATTCTGTTCTAGCTCCTTATTTTTGAAGAAAAGGGCAGATACCCCTGTTCCCTCCATCCTATATTTCCACTACCCAAATGACAAAAGGCACACTCAAGGATATTAGTATCTGAATATATGAACCTTAAACTAGGTGCGATAGAATAAATGACATCAGAAACAGAGGTACTCATAGACTAGAGGCTTTATGGCCTATAGATTATTTCTCTTTATCAGAATCAATGTCTTATCCTAGTCAAATCCGCCAATCCAATGGTAATAAATAGTGACAGTTCAATGGAAAAGAATGTATAGAGACATTTAAAAATACAAAACAGTCCTTTATACAAACTTTCCTTTTGCTTCACTTCAATTTTAAGGACAATGAAGACAGGAAAGTGGACTGACCATGTAAACTATTTTTTCCCCAAATGGTAAATGCTAAAACAAATGACAGAAATGCCAAGATTTACTTCAGAATGGAGCATATAAGTCATTAGGTGGTAACAGAAAGGACTTCCAATGTTGAAACATCTCGAGGGTAAATCAGCAATGACAGAAAAACCCAATGAACTATTCCATAGATGTGAAGCTCTATGTAAAGATTTGCATATCAATAAGAATTATGTCTCCCACAGACACAAAAAGGAAGAAGGGAAAAGGGTAATCTTTTTTTTTAAAGATTTTATTTATTTATTCATGAGAGACACACAGGGAGAAGCAGAGAGACATAGGCAGAGGGAGAAGCAGGCTCCCTGTGGGAAGCCCAATGCAGGACTCAATCCCAAGACCCCAGGATCATGACCTGAGCCAAAGGCAGACGCTCAACCACTGAGCCAGCCAGGCGTCCTCGAAAAGGGTAATCTAATCCAAACTTTTCAATCCATCATTTATAAAGTTTGCAGATTGCTGATGGTGCTTTCAATTGAACTATTCAGCATCTTTTCATTGAAGAAAGGGTATTTAATTTCCCCAAGTTATACAACACATATAAGACTAAATTCGGGGTTAAATTATCTTAAACTTATAGTCTCTGGAAGAAAAACAGCATTCACTTCACTAAAATTATCTCTCTATGGAAGGACATGTTAGTTGATAAAATTAAGTATAAATAAGAGAAATAATCAAATATAATTCAACCTGAAGTGGTTTCTTAACTACCTCAGATATTCAGATCTGGATAGAGCAGTATGACACACCCAATGACCAACAATGGACTATAAATACTCTTTAAATAAGTCCTACATTACAAGTTTCCTCTACAAGAGAAAAATATTTCTTTCTTCTCCTTCCACCCTACCCACTCTTGGGCAAATATTTATTATGGACAATGCAAGGAAATATTGTTGAGTACCTCCATCATACTTGGTACATACCACAATAGCGATGCAATCCAGGATGTTAAGTTAAATCTAATGTGACATTCGAAAGAGAACAGCTCAGAAAAGTGCTGCATATTTAATTGCTTTTCTAGGGCACTGACAATGACCATGGTAGATAAGACCAATAATATTTTCCCTTTTTAATCAATACTTTCAAAATATATCACCATTGTATTGTAAAACCAAAAAAAAAAAAAACAACAACAGAATAGTAAAGTATTTTCAAATACTTTACTCTAAACTCAAAAGTGTGACTTTACAAGGAAAAATATTTGCTATTTCTATTCTCATGGTTATAGCTGGTAGGACAGCAGTACACAATTCAGTTGGGAATCAGGATCTCTAAAATCTAACCTTAAATATACTGTTGACTTGTGATTTTCATACTTCTATATGTAAGATAAATCTCAACACTAGCTTTAGGTACATCTACTTGATTATATACAAAGACTAAAATAAAAGCATTAGAGAAGTCTAAGAGATTAGTAAAGCAATAACATTTTTAAAAGCAGATATACCAATAGAGAGCCCAGCTACTCAAAAGAAACTCAGAACTGACTTAGTTCTCTTCAGCATAATAAAAACTAAGATTTTTGTCAAAGCAACACTAATACTTTAAAATTAGGTTCTGGTTGGAGTTTTTATTTATTTTTTATTTTTATTTTTTTATTTTTATTTATTTATTTATTTTTTTTGGAGTTTTTAGATTAAGAAAATAATCTGATTAATACTGCCTCCTTACATGTCATGCTGTCTAGGGTACCATGATGGAACCTTATCACTTCTTTTTATGCTCTCTGGGATATGATTATTTCATAGAAAGTGTATTTGAATTACCAATTACATACCAAAACAACTCAGAAGGGAGCTGAAATCTGTAAAAACACATGGAAGTTTGGGGGTTATTTTTTTAAAGCCTACTGAATACTACCAGGATATATATCACGTGCACCAAAACAGAAGCCACTCTGCAATCACCAATTCTCTGTCCTACTCTAGGCAACACAGTTCTCTTAATATTGCAATGAATGGCATAACCTATTGCCCAAGTCACCCTTTCCTCCTCACTTTTCTTCAGTCATCTCACGCAGTCCCAAATCCTATAGATGCAACCTCCTCAGCCATGTCTCTTCATCTCTATTAATAACTTCTTCCTTCTTTGAATTTCTATTACCAATTAATTCAAGCTACTAGCATAGTATGTATCACAATGTGTTATATGGATACTCACATATATGTTTCTTATTTGTATTTATGATAGAGATAGAAGTAAAAAGAGCCAAAAGTAAAACTGCAGAACTGGTGAAATGCAAGATTAAGATAATACATAGGATTAAAGCACCTTAAGTTTAAAAAATAATTATGATCCTACATTTCCACTACCAGCCATATAAGAGAGACTAGATTTACATTATCTCCTAAAATAACTAAATTAGGCCTAAGCAAAAGGCTATTTTGAACCCTCCATAATAAAGCTTAAGAATAAGCATTGAAAGAATCAAATTTATTCCAAGTAATATGAATGCATCCTAGGAATAAAGAACAATTCACCACTTCACAACATGAAACTGAAAATGCCCAGCATCCTACCAAAAATCATTAGGGACATAAAGAAGCAGGAAAACACAACCCAGACCTAGGAGAAAAATCAATCAATAGAAAAACCTCCAAGAAACATCATAGTGGTAAAAGTAATTAGAACATAGGGATTCTAAAACAGCTATTATAAAATAAATGTTCCATATGTTCAAACACATACATGGCAAGGAAAGAAATGAAAGATATAAAAAAGATCCAAATATGACTTCTAGAGATGAAAAACATGATATCTAAAATGAAAAAAACACGTTGAACAAAACCAACAGATGATTAGGCAGAGTAGAGTAGAAGACTTGATTTATTTAAGTATGTAGAAATATAAATTATACAAAATCAGAGAGAGAAAATAATTTTAAAAACTGAACAGAAATTCAGTAAGCTAGGAAAATATCAGATGGTCAACATACATACAATTGGAGTCACAAAAGGAGAGAGGAAGATTTGAACAAATAACTGCATAAAAATGTTCAAATTTCATGAAAACTATAAATTCACAAATCCAAGAATCCTACAAACTGCAAGCAGAAGAAAACCACCCCATGACATTATGCTTTAATTGATTTTTTGTTTTTCTATATTATTTCTATTTTTTCTATTGTTTATATGTTTTCTATTTCACTGATTTCCACTCCGATCTCTATCCTTTCCTTTCTTTTGGTTTAATATGCTCTTCTTTTTCTAGTGTCTGAATGTGGAAGCTGAGGCCATTGCTTTCAGAACATTAGGCACTATTTAGTCCTATAAAATTGCTCTTGAATACTGAGACAGTACTATCCCACATGTTTTTCTATTTTTCTTTAAAGTTTGTATTTTGAAATGATTATAAATTCATGAAACAGGGATCCCTGGGTGGCGCAGCGGTTTGGCGCCTGCCTTTGGCCCAGGGCGCGATCTTGGAGACCCGGGATCAAATCCCATGTCGGGCTCCCGGTGCATGGAGCCTGCTTCTCCCTCTCCCTCTGCCTGTGTCTCTGCCTCTCTCTCTCTCTGTGACTATCATAAATAAATTAAAAAATTAAAAAAAAAAAAGATTCATGAAACATTGCAAAATAGTATAATGCAGTCTTGTATAGCCTTAACCTAGTTTCAGAACCAGGAAATCATCACTGGTACAATCCACAGACTTTATTCATCAGTTTTATATATACAATTTTACATATATTCATTTTGTATGAGGGTATGTGCATTGTTTGTGTGCTTGTATAGAGTTCTATCCAATTTCGTCACATGTTTATTTGTGGAACCTCTAATACAATCAAGATACAGAGCTATGTCATCACCACAAAGATCTACCTAACCCTTCATAGTCACAGCCAACCCTTCCCTTCTAATTCTGTCTCTAAGCCCTGGTTAACACTAATCTGTTATTCATCTCTATAATTTTGTCATTTTGAGAATGTTAAATAAATGGAACCCTTTCTTCTCATGGTACTTTTAAGACTTATCATAAGCAAACTTTTGAGATTGGCTTTTTCACTTGGCAAAATATTTTCGAGACTCATCCAATTTGTTCCACATATTTATACTTCAATCCACTTTTTTTTTCCTGAATAGTATTCTAAGATATGGATCTGTTCTGTTGTCATTTTCATTCAGTTCAAAATAATTTCTAATTTCCCTTTTGATTTCCTCTGTGAACCATGTATTATTTAAAAGTATGTTGTTTAGTTTCCAAATATTTGTGGATTTTCCAGGGATCTGTTATTCATTTCTTATTTAATTCTACTGTGGTCAGAGAATATATACTTTGAATGACTTGAAAGCTTTTCAATTATTCAGAATTGTTTGATGGCCCACAAGATGGCCTATCCTGGTCACTGTTTGCTGTACACTTGAAAAGAATGTGTATCCTCCTTTGTTGGGTAGGATATTCCATAAAGTCTGATATTAATGTAACTCAGGGTTTAAGTATGTTTCACCTAAGAAGCAATATAGTTGGGGCTTTTTATCCAATTTGACAATCTTTGATTTTTTTATTAGGATGTTTAGACTATTTATAACTAATGTGAGTACTGATATGCTCAGGGTTACATCTTGCTTGTTTCCCTTTTATTTTCTTTCTTGGTCTAGGTTTCATTATATACATCACATACATTTCATTATACATATCACAGTTTACCTTCAAGTGATGTGATACCACTCACATATATTTTAAAAACCTTTTAATAGTTCCATTTCCCATACTCCTGGACTTAACACTACTGTTGTCATACATTATATACACACACACACAAAATATATACATATACACACACATATGTGTGTATATACATCCATGTGTATTTTAAAGACTTCAATACATAGATACTGTTTTTGCATTAACAGTAAGTTTTATTTTATTTATTTATTTATTTACTTATTTATTTATTTTGGAGAGAGAGAGAGAGGGAAAGTGGAAGGGAGTGGGAGGGTGTGGGAGGGGGGAGAGAGAGAGAGAGAGAGACAATGAATGTTGGAGAGAGGCAGAGAGAGAGGGAGAAAATCTTAAGCAGACTCCATAGCCAGCTGGGAGCCCTATGTGGGGCTCGATCCCATGACCCTGAGATCATGACCTGAACCAAAACCAAAAGTCAGCTGCTTAACCCACTGAGCCACCCAGGTGCCCCAACAGTAAATTTTATTTTATAGAGACATAAACCATTACCCAAACCCCCCACATACTGTATATATTAACCATTTTCAGTCTTCTTTATTCCTTTCCATCTGGTATTCTTTTTCTTCTGCTTCAAGGACTTAACATGCCATATAAAGCACATCTACTGCTAATCATTTAAAAAAAATTTTGTATATCTGAAAAAAAGTTCTCTCAATTTTTTTTGGGGGGGGGACATAGAATTCTAGATTAATAGTTGCTTCCTTTCAGTACTTAAATCTGTCATTCTTACCATTTTTGCCTTGGTGTGTGTGTGTGTGTGTGTGTGTGTGTGTGTATATATATATATATATATATTTTACTTCTAGCTGCTTTTAAGATTTTTCTCTTTTTAAATAATTTTCAGCAATTTGATTATAATGTACTTTGGTACGGTTTTCTTCAAGTTTCTTGTGCTCAAGACTTATTCAACTTCATGGATCTGTGAGTTAATAGTTGGCATCAGATTTGGACGTTTTCTGGCTATTTCTCTTGTCATACCACCCCCTTCCCTCTATCAGGGACTCTGATTTCAAGTATAGGTTATCCCACAGCTCAGTGAAGCTATTTCAAATATTATACTGGTTTCTTCTGTGTTTCACTTTGGAAAATTTCTCTTAGTTTATGTCAAGTTCACTAACATTTTCTTCATCAATTTCTAGTTTATCCTCAATCTTATCCAGTGCAGCTTTCATATTTAGGCTTTCTTATTTAGAACTTTGATTTGAATCTTTCAAATTTCCCATGTCTCCACTTAACTTTTCAAATACATGAAATACAGTTACAATAACCGTTTTAGAGTCACTATTTCTGACCCTGTGTGAGCTCTAGGCTCTGTGCCCTCTAGGACTCTCTGATGGTTCTTTCCTTGGCTTCCAGCAGTTTCCTACAAGCACCAGTACTGGGCTGAATACTTGAGGAGGACCCTCTGCACATCTTCAGAGTTCACATTCTATGCAGATCCATTCTCTCTGATGGCCTATCCAGCAAATTCTAGGTTAGGAGTTAACAAATAGTAAAATAGAGCTTGTGGATCATGATTACTCAAATCTGTGGTTATAATTTTAAAGCAGCCATAGACAATATATAAATGAAATGGTGTGGTTGTTGGAGTAAAACTTCATTTACAATAATAGTTCATAATAGTTTGCTGATAGATGCTCTTCCATGGTCTTACTGGACTGCTCCATTCCCCTTGTATTCATTCCACTTGGAAACCCACCCCCCTCCATTGCAGCACAGCCCACAAACTCTTTCAGAGCAATAAATGGAGACAGTGGTAAGGTTTGCCTCATTTGTTTCTGATGTCCCGGGAATCAATGTCCTTCATTCCCTGCTGTTAGTAAAACAGTTGTTTTATATATTCTCTTTTTTGTTGTTATTTCAGGCGGAATGGTAAATCTCAAATGAAGCCTCAAGAAATACCCAATAAAGAACATTATTTTCACACACAAAAGATTCTAAATCCAACTGAAATATATAGATCTGAAACATATAGGTTTTAACCATCTTTTGTGTTTTTCATTCCTTTTCATAATGGTGTCAAAGCTTCTCCCCACCTTTCCTATAATGCTTTTAAAGGTAGAAGAAAACAATTATATCCCCAGTAAAACAGAGAGGTTCTATGGATTCTGATCACCTTTCTATTGTGTATCAAAGCTATGTTTCTGCTGAATGATCTCTTGTTATCATTTAACAAAAAAAAAAAAAAAAAAAAAAAACCTCAATAAGCTTAGAAAGGAACTTCTCACATACCCAGGGATCACCTCAGAAAGAAGTTCAAAGTCTGACCTTCCCCCAACAAAGCTAATGTTAGCAACATAAAAATAATGCTGATGCCAAATTACCTGAAAGAAAAGGAGGAAATGTGATTTTCCCCCTAAATAAAACTTTCACCAAATGCCTGGGTGGCTCAGCAATTGAGCATCTGCCTTTGGCTCAGAGCATGATCCTGGATTCCCGAGATTGAGTTCCACATCGGGCTCCTTGCATGGAGCCTGCTTCTCCTCCCTCTACCTGTGTCTCTGCCTCTCTTCCTGTGTCTCTCCTGAATAAATAAATAAAATCTTTAAAAAAGAAAAAAACACAAAGCTTTCCCAAGTCAACTCAGTAAGCTCTATCTTTAATTTACAATTTGGGAAACTCTGAAGCAGACTAAAGAAAAAGTTATTGTCTATTTTGAGATGATATTCAAAGCCAGATGATATTTGTTAGTCTCTTCTAATGTTTATCTTTGTTTCTGGCACAGAAAATACTGAAATAAAGGGCCTATTTTAGAAAAGGTAATTACAGTATGTAATTTTTTTCAAAGGAAAAAATAGTGTTAACACAAAAATTACTAATCTCCTCTGCTATAATCTTTTTATACACTATTCCTGAGAGTTCTTATGACCAAAGCAAAATTTTTTTTTGATACTAGATTCTTGACTTTTACCTTTACTGAGCTATACAGATTAGATTACCATCTACGCATTCACTTTATACATTTAAATCAATCTACTCAAACTGCATGAATTTGCTGATACTGGACTCCTGTTTTACTTACTCAAAATGGCAATTTCCTATAGTTCAACCCAATAATGAGGAAGACATCTCTGCCTCCACAGAATGCTCCAAGGAGCATTCTGTTACAATTCGATATCTGATAGATCAAAATTCCTTAATTTTCTATCATTCCCATTCAATTAATATAGGTGAGAAAGGGGACTACAGTTAAGAACACAAAATCTGGGGTACCTAGGTGGCTCAGTTGGTTAAGAATCCTACTCTTGATTCTAGTTCAGGTCATGATTTCAGGGTCATGAGATCATAGCCTCATCTGAGGCTCCCTGCTAGGTATGGAGCCTGCTTTAAATTTTCTGTCTCCTTCTCCCACTGCCCCTTCTTCCTCTGCCCCTCATGCTCTCTAAAAAAGAAAAGAAAAATTAAAAATGTAAATTTAAAAAACCTCACAAAATTTGGAGTTTCTACTTCCTTCACTTTAAAGTTAGGTGAGAAGTCTTTAGTGGTTCAGACAGGTTTCTCTTCCCTTCCCCCATCAGTCACCCTTTTGCCACATTTGCAGAGCTCTGTTTATCAACTAGCAGTGTATTTATTATGATTACAGGCTGGAAGGGGAGTGGGGATTCCTTGCTAAACATCCTGCTCTCCTACTCTCTTCTCCCTGAGACAAAGTCTCTTTCCCATTTCCATTTACATCATGCTTTGTCTACTATTATTAAAATTTCCGGAGTTTGTACAAGTCTACTTCATTTGATCCACAGATCCAAATACAACCAAAAAAAAAAAAAAACAATGCTTGTGACCTCTGACAAGTTTGCATTAGAGTTTTACTCCAAATGGTTATACCTGAAAATACTTTCAGTAATATATTTATCAATTCTTTAAGCAGAGAAATAAGAGGTGATTTTCAATATAATTAAATCAAAAAGCTTCCCAGCATCAAGTATGGTATACTTTTGTTTTAAGAGGTCACATCTTTTCAAATGGTTTCAGTAAGAAGAACTGGAGAGAAAGCAAGAAGGTAATAAGATTGTCTTCTTAATGAGGGTCTAACTTGCATAAAGGACTCAACAGATGGGCAGGTAAAAACATTCTCTCTAAACTGGCTCCAGCATTGCTTTTACCAATTGTATTTCAAGCTTTTATTTCTCTGACGCAGATGTCCATCTTTTGCATATTTAATTGCTTCAGTCCCGTAATATATGGCATGTCCAAGACTCCCAATCAAATAGTCTTTCTTTATGTAAGAAAACAGGGACTTCAAAATCAGGCTAATTCTGTGTCTCTACCATCAATGTAAAGAAGTAATGTAATAATTATTACAAAATTACCTACTTCTTAGGTGTTTTTTTTTTAAACTATTAAATTATCTCAGTGACATTTCACAAAATGAAAGAAAACAAATATATTACATCCATCACTTACATAGTAGATACTACAACATGACGAGATCACATAGTCAGAATAGGTATTCCATTATTAAGTCTCTGAAGTCTATTATTTGAAAATCAATACTTTTGAGATAAGAAAAAAGATGTAGAATAATACTTAAACTGTTTTACAGGGAGTTTTTTCTTTTTTTTTTAGTTTAAATGTAAGTTATTTAACAATATACTATATTATTAGTTTGGGTTCTTTTTTTACAGTTACATAACTTTAGCATCCCTTCATTGACTGTAACAATACCGTTATAAAGAGCAAGTATTGCTATTAATATTTTATATTTATCAAATTATTGAGAGGTGATTTGGAAAGGGAACTCAGACCTTTTTATCCTTGTCCTAATGCTAGCTAGTCCACTTGGAATGGTCTAACTTGAAACATATTTATATGACATATTTTAATTAGAAACCATAGAATCATCAGTGACTCCTTTCTTTCAAATTATCTCTAATTCCTTTCTATTCCATCTCTGCAACATCTCACAGGTTTGCCCTGTCTCCTCTGTAATACAGACTTCATTAAAGCCCTCTCATCTTTCCCTAGGATCATCAAGTGTCCACACCCCTCCCCTGATACCACTCCCCTCCTTTGAACCTACCATTACAACAACACTACCAGAATGATCTTTCTAAAATGAAGTTCTGATGGTGTCACTCCAATGCCTGAAAACATTTGGTGGCTTGCTACTGCCTAGAGGGGTGATTCTTTTTTTTTTTTTTTTTTTTAGAGGGGTGATTCTTAAACTGTGCACCTGGGGACCTCTGTAATTCTAAAAATTAGAGAAAGGTGTTTAGAGTTGCTAAAATCAAGTAATGCCAATCAGCTTAATTTGCTGGAACACAAATATTAAGGGACAGAGCTGCATTTCATTTTTGCCTCTTTGTCTTATATATCTGGGATTTGCTATTGTTTGCCTACTGAACACAATAAATCACAAGATATCAAAATAACAAAACAAAGCAAACCAAAATTAATTCTGATTCAACTCTACTTAACAACTAGTTATTTTCATCCGCGTTGAGAGGTACGGGGAAAGCATTCTTATGATTTTAATTTGATATTATATAAATGTCATTTTTTTCTAATTCAAATGATAAGAATTAAATATATGCTTTAATAACCTAGAACCAGGGGGCACCTGGGTAGCTTGATGGTTGGGCATCTGCCTTCGGCTCAGGTCGTGATCCTGGGGTCCTGGGATTGAGTCCTATATCTGGCTCCCTAGTGGGAGCCTGCTTCTCCCTTTGCCTATGTCTCTGCCTCTCTCTGTGTGTCTCTCATAAAAAAAAGAAAAAAAAAAAAACAAAAAAAACAAAAAAACTAAAACCTAACTTTTACTGCTTCTTGAACCCAAAACGACTTACATATACCCCACTATAAGGGCTTTAGCAACTAAAGTTTTGCACTCATAGTTCATTTTACTTTTTTATTAAATGCTCAAATTAGTGAACTGAGAACAGAAGCAACATGCTATTCATGTTTAAATCACAAGTGCCTGACACATAGAAGTCACTCAGTAAATACATGCTGGAGAATCAATTTTATAAGAAAACAAGACTGCCAACTATGAGTTACAATTATGAAGTTTCAGAAATTTCAAGCAAAGTCAGTAAATTTTGTTTCAAGTATATGTAACATATTATAAACATAAAATAAAATAGTTTTAGAACTATTTTACTTCATGCTGCATAAAACAGCCAGGCAAGATAGTAAGTTCAATACAACAAAACTCCATTAAAAGCATGTCAATGTTGATTTTTAAGAAGTTTCTTAAAAACATACAGCACTCACAGCCTTCAAGTTAAATTAAGGATCCAGCCAATCCTACAAAATTAAATTATAATTGTAAAGAATTTTTAATTCTATGATCATAAACTGGATAATAAATATTAAATTGTCTTTCCATGCCTCCCCTACAAAATAAGCTGTTTCTAGCTCAGTGTCATGTTCTCCTCAGGGTTTAGATATGAAAGTAAACACCCAATGGAGTTGCAATCATTACTTCATTGTTCCAAATAAAATCTACAAAAAGAAAAACTTGCTGATACTTTTCACAGTGAAATGTGCTTATTCTTTTTCAAGATACCAAGTTTTATGAAGTTTATTATATCCTAGTATCCTCATTTAAAAAACAAAAACTTTCGAGACCACCAGATATACCCTCATGAACTTACATAATTGCAGGAGTATATCTCATGGCCAAGGAATATGAACAGCCAGACGCATACTTAATATGCACTAAGGCTTCTGGTTTACATTCATATTACATATCTTACTTGCCTCAATCTGATTATTTATGGCCTATGGCCTCTGGATCCATGGTGATATGCACGGCTGCGTTAAAAGTCAGCATTTTAAGAGGAAATCTCAAAACACTGTATAGAAGGTAAAAACAATGAGAACTACTTACAGCCAGCAAGCAGGAACTGATAATACTGGACTGCATCTGCAGCGAGGAGCAGAGGGTGGTTTGCATTAAATGGTGGTTGCAATTCATTCCATTGAGGAGTTCTAAGGAAATGGCAGAAGAATATTAATATTTAAGCTTAATAGATGGGATGTAAATCACTATTACTGTCACCACTTATAGACACTGATACTAAACTCACACTATCTTTGTAATCATTAAAGTGAACTTGTTGGGAGTGTTGAAACCTGAAATATGAGGCCATTTGCTTAAAAAGAATAAAAAGGTGGCAGTGAGTCATACGATTACATAGAGCTGATATTAAACAGCAGAAGACCTTCCAAGAGGATAGACAACACATTCAAAGCACTACATGGAGAGGAAGTGTGGAATTCACATGTCATGACTAAGTAGCTCTAATTTTACCTACTTTTGGACAACTGTTGGAGCTCGCTATTCTCAGAATGTGCTTATTTTAAAATAAAATAAAGCAGGGAAAAGTGGTTTAAAAAAACCCCACACAGTTAAATGAATGGCTGACTTATAATAGACCTAATTAGTATCTGAGTTCCAAAATAAGCCATTTATTTCAACAATGATGGTGCAGTAATTTTAATTAGATCTGCCTGCTCCTAAATAGCTTGATAAATAAGATATTGATCAGATCAATCTAGACTAGTAAAGTAGTAGTAAAGAATGCTGGAGCCTCCAAAAATCAATATAAGAATATTTTAAAATGTCAAAAGGAGAGGGATCATTTTAATATCCATTTTTGTCTCTTTCCTTCCATACTTGTCAGGATGAATTTTTTCCTGCCTCTTCTGTACCACTGTACACTGTATCAAACAGGTTTTATTCCAGAATTTAATTTCTCCTTCTTTATACTTGCTTATAAAGATTCTAATGATCATGTACTTTTGAGAAGGTCTCTGATTCTTAAAAACATTTCTTCAATGTTTAGCCATCATATATTGGGGAATCATCTTAAAGGAAATCTTTTAACCTATTTATATTAGTTTCCAGTCCCCTTAATGGCCATTCCAATGTACTTTTTATTTTCAGTAAACATGAGACTGGAAATAGAGGAAGCACTAAAGCTCTATATGTGGGATAGAAAAAAAACCCAAGTTCTAGAAAATGTAATACAAAGATGCAAGGACAAAGTAGTTCAAAAGGAGGCATATGGCAACTGAAAACATATGATCACACAAAAATACAAAGATGCAAGGACAAAGTAATTCAAAAGGAGGCATATGGCAACTGAAAAAATGATCACACAAAAATTTGTACATGAATGTTCTTAGGATAATCATGACAGCTAAAAAGTGGAAATGGGGATCCCTGGGTGGCGAAGCGATTTGGCGCCTGCCTTTGGCCCAGGGCGCGATCCTGGAGACCCGGGATCGAATCCCACGTCGGGCTCCCGGTGCATGGAGCCTGCTTCTCCCTCTGCCTGTGTCTCTGCCTCTCTCTCTCTCTCTCTGTGACTATCATAAATAATAAATAAAAATTAAAAAAAATAAAAAGTGGAAATGTCATCAGCTGGATAAATGAAATGGATAAACAAATAGACACAAAATGTGGTATATTCATGCAGTGGACTATTATTTGGCCAAAAAAAAAGAATGAAGTTCGGATACATGTTATAACATGGATGGACCTTGAAAACATTACGCTAAATGAAGAAAGTCAGATGCAAAAGGTCACATTTTGCATGATTCCACTTATACAGAATGTTCTTAGTAGCAAATCCAAAAAGAAAGTAAATTGTGCGGGATCCCTGGGTGACGCAGCGGTTTGGTGCCTGCCTTTGGCCCAGGGATCCAATCCTGGATACCCGGGATCGAATCCCACATTGGGCTCCCGGTGCATGGAGCCTGCTTCTCCCTCTGCCTGTGTCTCTGCCTCTCTCTCTCTCTCTCTCTCTCTCTCTGTGACTATCATAAATAAATAAAAATTTTAAAAAATATTAAAAAAAAAGAAAGTAAATTGTGGTTGCCTAAGGCTGAAAGGTTTGGTGAAAAAGGAGAGAGTTGCTAACAGGTATAGAGTTTCTTTTGGGGGTGATGAAAATTGCCTGTGGTGATGGGTACAGAACTTACTGAAAATTCACTTAAATGGGTGAACTATATTACATATAAATTATATCTCAAAAAAGGAATTACTGATATATGCAACAACAGGGATGGATCACAAGAACTTTGCTGGGTGGAAAGAAGCAAGACAAAAAAAAAGTATATACACTATGATTCCATTTATATACAATTCTAGAAACTATAAACTAATCTCTAATGACAGAGAGCACTGGTTGCCATGAGCTCAGCAGGTAAGGTAGGGATAAAGAGGGACAGGAGGGAGAGACCACAAAGAGGCACAAGAAAACATTTGGGTGTGACAGATATATTCATAATGTTAATTATAGTGATGATTTCCCAACTGCATACATGTCAATCTTTATCAAATTGTACATTTTTAATATTTTACACCTCAATAGAGCTACTAAAAACAATGGAAGGAGTTACTACCTAACCAGAGTCCAGCTGGCTCGAGGTGATGTCATCACTTCCAGTGGGGTGTCATCACTAATCTTGGGGGCAGTGCTGAGGGGTCGCGGCTCCATCATGTGCTCCACTAAGGTCCCATAGCAGCTAATAATGTAGAGAGATTCAACTACAACTTGTTTGGACTGATCTACAAACAGAAAAACAGACGCTGATTGTGTGATGATGGCAAAAAAGGGACACAGAATAATTTTTACAAGTTACTGACCTTTCAGTCTGTTTCTGAGGCTGTTGAGAGAAAATACGGCAGGAGATTTTTCACGAGGTGCCTCTCCTGCCTAAAGACTGCTTCTTAGAAGTAGATGCTCATGAATATGAGAATCTCTGTGCTATCAAAATATTTTTAAATCTTAAGCTATTTATTTCAAGAATGATGAAAATAAACTCAAAATTCTAATACAGTAAAACAGTATTTCACAGCCTTTTGTATTTTTCTGCAATGTAATTTGTTCCACATTAAACAAAATGATATCAGGTGGGATAGGGAAAGACTGCCTGGAGAGGAACACTGTATGAACTAAGATTTAGTTACACAGGATGTACCAACTTAACTGCATGAGAGGCTCTCTGTATGCCTCAATCAGCCTAACTGCTCTACTTTCTCTTGGAAAACTTTCTCTCTTTTTTTTTTTTTTAAAGATTTATTTATTTATTTGAGGGGGGAGAGGTACAGAGGGAGAGGTTGGGAGAGAATATCCAGCAGACTCCTGGCTGAGCAAGGATTCCCAATGCGGGTCTTGATCTAACAACCCTGAGATTATGACCTAAACCAAAATCAGGAGTCAGACACTTAATTGACTGAGCTACCCAGGCTCCCCAAACTTTGTCTTTAAAATCTAGATTAAAACAAATAAATAAAAAAGCACGTCCTCCTCCCCAAAATCCTCTTTCTGCCTTCCTCTTCATGGGATTACTGGCCTCTATGGTAAATGAAGACCACTCATACTTTAAGGTCAGGTGCTGAATATGGATCTAATCAAATGACTTTATAAGGAGTACACATGTCTTCACTACGAAAACAGGTTTAGTCCTCTATCTTGGGTTTTACAGTAAACCTAGGAGCATATAAAATCGCTCATGAATGCTGGGTGGGTCACCTTATCTCCATGCCAGTGGAATCAATTACAGCTGATTTGAGAAAATGGCTAACGACCAGTCAGTGGGACATAAAGGAGTAGTAAGTTAAAAGGGTAATTAGAAGAGAACGGAGAAGCATTTGAAATCGAGCTTCACAGAGGGTTTTAACTAGTAACAAAAAGTCATTTTGATAGCATCATTAAAACTAAGGAGGTAACAAAAAAATAAAGATGGGATAAGAAAATGGAAGGCCTGCATACTTTACTGTATCCTCTCCCACTTAGGCAAAGAACCTGCTGTGCCTGAGATCTTATTTCCAAGGAAAGGGTCACAGAAAGGCGATAACAAGGGAGAGGGCTGATGTTTGACTGCCAATACTAAGCGTAAAGCAGGGCCATTTTGCCAAGAACAATACAGCCTGTGGAGCTGGGCAGAGAAGTGCTTCGCTAACAACTCAGTTTGTGACCTACTTTAATAGTGCTTGAAATAATAAGGGCAAAATTCTAATATTCAAAATTAAATACCTGGTCCACGAATGTAGGTACTCTTCTACACACTATAAGGAGTAACATACTAAAGCAGTAATTATGTAAAAAAATTTAGGTATTGATCTTGATGATCGAAGCAGGGATTTAAAAACCACAACTGGCACCTGTGTGGCTCAGTGGTTGAGTGTCTGCCTTCGGCTCCAGGCATGATCCTGGGGTCCTTGGATCAAGTCCCACATGGGGCTCCCCGCAGGGAGCCTGCTTCTCCCTCTGCCTATGTCTCTGCCTTTCTTTCGGTCTCTCATGAATAAAAAAAAAAAAATCTTAAAAAAAAACCCCACACAACTCTATATAAATTCAAAGAACAGTGGTTACCATAAAATATGATTCTTAGGGGCACCTGGGTAGCTTAGTCAGTTGAGCATCCAATCCTTGATTTTGGCTTAGGTCATGATCTCAGAGTCATAGGATCAATCCCCAAGTCAGGCTCTGCACTCAGCATGGAGTCTGCTTGAAATTCTCTCTCCCCCCTGTCCCTCTGCCTCTCCCTTGCTGTATGTGTGTGCACACTCTCATGTGCTCTCTCTCTTAAATAAATAAATCTTAAAAAAAAAAAAGGGATCCCTGGGTGGCGCAGCGCTTTAGCGCCTGCCTTTGGCCCAGGGCGCGATCCTGGAGACCCGGGATCGAATCCCACGTCGGGCTCCCGGTGCATGGAGCCTGCTTCTCCCTCTGCCTGTGTCTCTGCGCCTCTCTCTCTCTCTGTGACTATCATAAATAAATTAAAAAAAATTAAAAAAAAAAAAGACAACTCATTTCTGAGCAGGAGCCTGTTTTTATCTCTTAATTTATAACATGGCAAAGTTGTTGTTGGTTGTTTGTTTGTTTTGTAAAGTCAAGATGGAGCTTTAGAAAATCTGGGTTCAAACTCTGATACCATCACCTCCTAATTGGTGCTTTTAGCTCAGATATTCAAATTCACTGATCTCAAGCTCCTTGTCTCTAAAAATAGGGATAACAAAGGTTTTTCTCTCCACATCTCAGAGGCAATCCATGGAATCAGCTTATAAAAATGTAAATATAAAATAATGTAAAAATGTGTGGTGGTATGGAATTAACAATGTTGAGGACTCTGGTAGACTGTCACCAACAGAACAAAATACAGACATTCAGATGGGAAATTTACTTCATATTTATAGTGAGAGGATGATAGCTTTTCTCCTTAGTGATGCTTGAGGAACTGAGGAAAGACATACTACCTGAAAGGAAAAAATGGGCTCAGAAAATACTGGGTTTGAGATTATTCATGGAAACTACTATGAATTTCCCTCAAGAAACAAAAATTACAAGTGTCAAGTTAAGCTTCAATAATCTACATACCTTTTTCTCTTTTCAGACCTGCATTATTTGCAAACCATGATCTGGATGTCCCAAACATTGCAGCCACACAAAATTCTCCGCCCATCGATTTGCTGGGTGAAATTTGTGGAGGTGGTTTAACTTTGCTTAAAAAATAAAATAATAGTAAGAAAAATTACCATGATGGAATCACGGACCTCAAGATAGTGACCGATTTTCCTTAAAATTCCACCCCTAAGTATTCAAACCCTTCAATGTGGACATGCATTTTGACTTAAGTAATAACTGCAGGTATGAGACTGTATTCTGCCATAAAAGTAAAATTATTGCAGAATTCTAGAATATTATCAAAATGGTTAACATATAAAAACCATAAAAATCAACCCCTTTTTGAAGTATGTATTGGTGAAATCCAAATCACTTCTTTTCAGATGGATAACATTTCTCTGGAGATTTTAAAGTACAACAAGAACCAGCATAAATATCTCACAATAATAAAATAGTTTATTATTTCATTTTGATATATAAGATATGAGATTGACAGTACAGTTGATTGGAGACAGCATGTATGAAAATAATGAAATGATACAAAATGGAGCCCTGCAAATGGTTCAGCCACAATGCCACATACAAGTTAGACAATGTAGGAGGAGAAGATTGAATGCTCCAATGCAATTATATTCACCAATCTTCCTATTTGTTGTTTATTTTTTTCCATGGGTGAAAATGATGTGTCTATTTCTGTTCTGTTCTTCACATGTTTGAGGACACATTAGTAACTGACATAACTACTGTAAGAAAGTACTTGCTTTCCTCTTTGTTTTCCCCAAATTAGCTTTTATGCTATCAACTTCTAATATCAACCTTTCATCTTCTGTGAAATCCTCTTATTTCTCTTCTCTTTGAATTTGGCAAAGGCTTCCCCAAAGCTCACTGGCAATTCTTCTGACCACCTCGGATAAATGGTGGTAAGGTTTCTCTCATTCATACACCAGAAAATAGCCTCACTGCATATTGGTCGAGATCACAGCCCAGTTGGGAATGAAAGTTCTGATGTTCCTACTCTGCTCGTCAGTCTCCATCATCAAATAACATTATTTTACCTTCTTTTGTTCACTATCCTTTATCTCTTTTATCTCTGAATAAAGGGTGAGAAAGATTGGGTTTTGGAGTCTAGAAGAAACCTGAATGCTGCCATTTATTAGCTGTGTGACTCTGATTGAGTTATTTAACTTCTCAGAGCTCAGGCCACTAATACATAAAATAAAAACAGTCATGCCTACTTTGTAGGGTTATCTTAAGCATTGTTATTTGTTATTTTATATTTGTTATTATTTGTTATTTTTTCTCTAAGTGTGCTCCCTGGCTAGTAGTACCACCTGAGAACTTCTCAAATATATAAAGATTTATCAAGCCAAACCCCAAACTCTGGGGGTGGGGCCTAATAATCTGGGCCTTTTTTTTTTTTTTAAGTAATTCTTATTTTATTTTATTTTATTTTATTTTATTTTATTTTATTTTAAACAAACCCTCCAGGAGATTCTGGTGCATGCTCAGATTTAAGAACCACTGTATTAGGGAATGTGCGTAGAGCAATCAGGGCAGTGCCTTCCCATATCATGGTATTCAACAGTGCTTGTTAACTGTCTTCTATATGGCACACAGCCTTCAACTAATTTTCTAAAACATCAGACTGTGCTTTGGTAATCTCAGTTTCCAGGTCCTTATGACACTCGACATAGTCTTCCACATAATTTGTTTCCCCAGCCTTCTGCTCTGATACCTTCCTGCTAGGGAAAGCAAAGAGTTTGGATCAGAGGCCACTGTGATTGATTGGTCTTTTTGACTCTTCCTTTGTACCACATCTATGGTAATACACTTTGCCATATATAAAGAAGCCTCTTCTTTCCATCATTAACATTTCCTAATCACTTCACATCATTACTTCTAAAAACCACACCCATGTCAAAATACCAACACGTCACACTCAGACTTCCACTGACAGGGAATAAAGACACAATTTTGTTTTTGTTTTTCTTAAAGTTTCTGTGAGGAAATGAATCTGGTTCTACAAATAGTTTCATGTCTTCCTGGTTGCATCTGCCACAACTACAATAACCTACCAACAGAAAAGAAGACACCCCCCACCACCTACCCCAGAACAAACACGTATCTTTCCTCAGTATCAGGGTAACTGCCATTAGATTATCCTTCCTGGTTATGATGCACTCTGTTGTAATACCGTAGAGAGTAAATTCTCCTTCAAAGCCTGTATTTCCATCAGTGAACTACTATCACTGAGCTAGTAAGTTCCTATAGCTAGCACCTTTTACTTCTTTTGGTAATTTTTAACCTTTAGAAGTTTGGGGGGAGGTGGTTGGAGAGAGAAGGAGAGAAAAAACCATTCCAGAACTTGCTGAAAGGTGTTTCCAATTATCCACTATGTGTTTCTACAAGAATCACCATCAGGGAACAATAATACTATAATGTACAAATAAGCTTCACAGGGACAAATTCAAAGCTCTTTGCAAATTACTGAATACTATTTTTGTTTTTGTTTTTTTAAGGCATGTGGTAAGCAACAAGATAGAAAACAAGTGGTATGACATTTCTTTGGAGAGATTATGCTTCCCAAACAGACTTGAAAAACAATTGCTATTAGGCAAGATAGCTACCTCAATAACAAAGAGTAGAAATATGGTAAGATATCAAATTAGTCATTGGCCATGCAAAAATATATTGTGTATGTGTTTATTAGTTAATAGTCTAATCAAAGTCAAAAGCTAAAACTTCTTACACTTCCATAATGCTACACATAACTGCTCTGAACACATAATTAAAAAGCATCAACACTGTATTATTTCATACAAACTTACTATTTCCCAAAGAGAATAAGTATATTATGATAAAAGTGTGCTTAAAATTATATAAAAATGTAAAAAAATGATCATTTTCATTTTTATACATTATTTCTTCTTTTTCCTCTGATGGGCCCTTAATAAATCACATTAGTAAAAGTTTGTGTTTAATAAGTGATTAAAAGAGTTTTCATTCCTGGAGTGGCTGGGTGGCTCAGTTGTTTAAGTATCTGATTCTTGATTTCAGCTCAGGTCATGATCTCAGGGTTATGAGACTGAGCCCTGAGGCGGATCTGTGCCAGGCATGGAGCCTGTTTGAGATTCTCTCTCTCCCTCTCTCTCTCTGCCCCTCCCCCCCTAAAAAAAAGTTTTCATCCCTCAGAATAACTTGCTACCTCTTACATGGAGTAGTGCTGTGTGCTATGTACTGTGTACTGTGGAGGGAGCATATTTGGTGAACATATCATAGCAAGTCATTTCTATCATCAATCTATATTTGGAATGACTGTGGTATTTAACAAAACAGAACATAAAAATATGTGCATGTGTCCAGAAGACTTTCAGAAAATTAAAAGGAGAAATAATCTAAAGAAAAGATTACTACTAATAAAGTATTTCTACCCAAAGGGCGAAAATTTCACTTTGGTTTTTTTTTGTTTTGAAAATTTCACTTTGACTTACTTTGCCCTTTATCCTAAGTTTTAAAAAGACGAACAAGGAATTTTGAATGGAAGCAGATTGAACTTTTCCAAAGTGACCCAGAATATTTCTATTGCAAAATAACCTTTTGTTGGCAGAAAAATAAAACACTGACAAATGATGTATATGTGGAAGAAACAAAAGATAAAAGTATTAGCCTTGTAAATCATGATCACTTATGTATTGGTGACCCAATCATTTTAAGAAAGCATTCCAATACTATCCTTTTTTCTTTCTTCCTCTCAACATTTCCCTTTATTCCCCAAAAGGGGTTTAATAAATCCCATTACAAAACAACTGCAATTTTAAAAAGAATACTTTTGGGTGTTTGGAGGCCTTCCCTCATTTATTTATTAAATAGTCTGATATAAAAAATAAAATTTCAATGCATATGGTGTCCAGAAATTCAGTTGTGTTGATCATGATTTTAAATAAGAATAAAACATACTTATGGAGCTGATGGACTCCCTTCTACTGAGAACTCCTGCTCTTTACTCCCCTGAGCCCATCATAGATGGCCTCATGTTCAAAAATGAAAAGTAAAATCTGGCTTAATTTGTGAGCAGCGTGTAAAAGAAAAATGGAATTAATTCAACTTTCACCCTATCAGGCAAAATAATAATTCTAACATATATTTACTAAACTGGGTACAAGAAAACAATGTAATAAAAAGTAAAACAAATATACAAAGAAGTAACAACAAAAACAAAACCGAACAAATAAGGTACTAAAATTAAAAGTCAGGAGTTTCACTTTTTGTCACTCCTTTTGGGAGACTTAACCATCTAACTATAGCATGAGAATCATTTTCACTGCCATCGGGAGTTCTGGGGACATTAACATTATGACATCTTTCAAAATACTTACAAAGACTATTGAAGTTACCCATTGGCTTTTACTGTATTATGTAATCCAGTCAGATTAACATATTGAATTTCTCTTGCCTTTTTTTTCTCTCCACACCCTACTGCAAAGAGAAAAAAAAAGCAAAACTCTAATAATATCTGCTTTTAAAATTACGTCCATCTGGGTAAATCTACTACGTCCCATAGAGTAGGACATGAGTGGGGTATCTGTGGATGGCATGAAAAGCAGCAGTGAGGTCCATTGCCTTGTTCAGAAGGACACAAGTGTGGAAAGAACTAAATTGAGATAGAAGCACCGTTTTTTTTTTTTTTTTCCTTTCCTGGAACATAAGGGTACACTCAATAATCCACTTTAAATGTTAGACATAATATTGCTGTAAGAATTACAAGTGGTATAATGTCTGTGTATAAGAAGAAAAATCTTTCTTTATATTCCTCAGTGTGACTGAGCTTTTAAAAGGAATTTAGAAGTGTTCTCTCACTCTCGACTTTATTTTTCTAAAAGAAGAACTAAGCGGGGAAAAAAAAAAAAGAACTAAGCAGGAAACTGAAAGTATTATATTTTAAAGATATTAATATACCTAAAATTATTCTATTACAATTTATTCTTAAAGACCTAACAGATTTATGTAAATTTTACAAATAAGATTCTCTTTTCTATATAAATCTTTTCTTTCAAAAATGAATTTATATTTTAAATATTCTCAAAAGAACAAGATTAGTTTAAATGAACTATTTACATATAAATGGAATATTCTCAGTGCTAATTAAAACTTTAAATATAATTTGATTTGCAAATTTTAATTCTTTAAGGTTTTTATATAACACAAACACAGGTTATGAGTATAGGATGTGCTCAAATGGGCTACTTTTGTCTAAACTATCAGGCATATGTTTTTTCTTTTGATAAGCGATACTACATGCACATTAGGAGCTCAATAAATACTTATTACTTATTTATAATATTGAAAGCAAAATCCATTTTAAAAAATTCACAATGGCTATTTCCTTAAAATTTTTATATTAAAAAATATTATACGTGTGACTCTTTTACAATATTTTACACAGTCATTCAGACTCAAATATCCTGGAGGGTGCATAATCCCCAGAGTGTATAAAATGCCTAAAATGTTGAAGATGATCTGTATAACTTTTCAACAAGCTTGTTTTATTATCAAAAGGAAAAACATTATTTTAAACTGACCCACTGCAATTGCATGAATTTAAACAAACAAGTTTATCAAAGAATTAAGAATTAGTATAAATTGTAATCTATCAAAAGTAAACTCTTAGCTAAATACAAGGTTGCAACTTGAAAATAATTTTAAAAATGTACGAAATGTCCATTACATTTTAAGAGGAACTATAAAAATTTCATATTCTTCCAAAATACAAATACTACCCTGCAACTAGAAATACTAAAAACATATTTATTTGGCAGGATGCTTTATTTTGTAACAGTAAATAAAAACATTCTCAGGTTGAATGCTAAATATCATGGAAAAATAGCAAAAACTGTTAAAACAAAGAAGCTCTTATAAACAAGCTAGGAGAAGTTGTCAAATTTATATTCATTTTGCTGCCTTAATTTGAGGTTTCATTAAGATCTTAATGGGAAAAACATGCACCACTAGTAAAGGAACGTATTTTAAAGGAGGATCTTTTAGGCTAGTATAAGTGACTAAAAACGAGTTTCTTGTGAGCTAACGATGGCATCAAACAAACCACAAAGCAGTCTTCTAAAAGACAGGCAATGATTTAAAAGTCTACTATATTTCATATATCCCTTTCTTTAATCTGGCTCTTTTAATCTTGTTTCAACCTCAAATCATTTCTGGTTGACAAGTGCTTTTGCTTAAATTTGAGGAGCACATAAGCTGTTGAAGGAATGGACTTTTCTTATTTAACATACATTTGTTACTCCATCTCTACTTCTCTGCTAAAACTTCAATCTCTATTAACATACTAAAACTCTTCTTTGTACTTAGAAAATGAGAAATTTATCCTAAGACAGAATCTAATTCTAAGTTTAGTTTACAAAGAAATTTTGTCATATGTTGAATCTGGCATTTAAAAACTGACTGCTCATCTAAGTTCCTAAGTAAGATCCATGTATCTTGTTTGTTTGGGGAAGAAATCTGGTTAACAAAAAGAATAAAGATTGACTTGCATGGAATTTTGACTCATTTATGCCCTGAATTTCTTAGAATAGTTTCACAATCTGTGTCCTAATTTTGACGCTGCATTTCAAGGGGTAAGTTTTTATGATTTGTCACCCTATTCTTATACGGTAATGAAATTTTCAGATGTTCCTGTGGCAGATTACCACTGAAATGAGTTTGCATCAAATTATGGTGTACCTTCAAGAATGATTTCAGTTTCTTTTTGTCCATGGGAAAAACAGTTGGGAGGTTTTTTCCCTAGGATAATGGTACAGTATGAACAATTCCCAGTAGCGGTTATGAGAACTACACACATGTGCAGAATTCTTTAAAGTATTCTGACTACATTTATAAAATTGATATACTTTACACATTGCCCCAAATTTCCTTTTGGCTCACTTAACTCCTAAAAGTGTGAAAAAAAAAATCTAAAGAAGCTTCTTTTCAAAAATGGTATTTTCCCCTTAAACAAGTAACATTTGCTGAGCTCTTACTATATATGCCAGGTACTGTTCTAAGCACTTCATATTGTCAGTTCATTTCATCCTTGCAATGAACCTATGATGTAGGCGCTACTGGTAATCCCTTTAACAGGTAAGGAAACCAAGAAACAGAAAGGGTTTAGAAAATGACACAAGATCATATAGGTAAGTAGTATGTGAATTGGGACTTAGGACTTCGACTGACAGGTCTGATTCTGGAGCCCTAACTCTTAGTCATAATGTTAAAGACAGCAGCTCCTAAATACATTCTACTTCACATCTTTACATAAAAGTATTAAATATACTGTTTCTTTTCTATGACCATCATGTCTAAGACTGACAAAATTGTATTTTATGCATTGTTTTATAAGAACTTACTAAATGAATAAGTTACAGTAAATTGGTGCTAATAACTCAAAATTATAAATTATTTAGGAGTTTTAATGAAATGAAACACAAATTTCCTCATCAAGGAGATCCTTAAATACCTAAACTCCTCAAAACAGAACTAACTCTATTGCTTTGGTACCAAATAAAATGCAGTTAAAATTTATAGGGTATTTTTAGTATATCTTAAATATATTTATATTTCAAAATAAATCATCTCTTTGAGTGTTCAACACAATGTGTAGGGAGCTTCTATCACTATCATACTCAAAGCATTAAACTTGGGTGTTAGCCTTGTCTTCTAACATACACTAGCATTGAGAGAATCCTTCTAATTTCTCATTTTTAAATATTAATCTGATTTTTTTATTTGACTCTTTAAGAAATGAAGTAAAATTTAAAAATCTGCTCTTTTAAAGCTTAAATATCAACATTCATGTCCATTCTACAAATTATTCAGTAATTTGGTGCATCTATCTGTGATCAGGCCATGCAACTGAAAACAAAAGTACAAAACAGAATTACTTTCTGAGAGTACAGCAAATGAATTAGGCATGCGGGACTGAACTGGGACTCACCATGGAGCTTTTATGGAAAAACACCCCGCTCCAAACAGATAAGGCCTTCATGGAAAAGGGGGGAAAATGCACAGAAAATTAGAGGAAAACTCATTTCACATTAACAAATACATGTATATCATACTGTTAATAGAGTTTGGATAAAATCACTGAAAAAATTAATAATCATTTGCAATTCTGCTGTAGATACTAACAAGTCTGATATAACCAATCACCAGAATGCCATGAAATATTAAGTCCCTTAATTTTCAAAGGATGAGCGATTTCAAAATGTCTATTTCTCCCCCTTTTCTGGAATACCCGTGGAGGGTTCCTAAAGTAAAATAAAATAAATTTCACTTCTGAGGCCCTAAAAACAAAGTACAAGTTAAATGGAATCATCAGATGGCGAAAAAAGTGGAATCAATAGCAACAGATGTGTGGTTGTAGGACACGAAATGTTTAAAATCAGCGAAAGAGAATGCAATAAAAAATTTGATAAGCATTATTTGCTCTTCATCGGTTGTAGCCTCAGAGCCACAGAAAGAAAGCATGTATTTTCCAAGCGACTTATTTAAAGTAAAGTTGAACTGTGTATTGAAGGCCAAAGGAACAAAAACCAAATATAAGTAGTATGATTTATTTCCGTGTAGGGTCATATTCCAGAAAATTAGCATTTCTCTTAAGAGTGCTACAGGTTGGCTTCTCCCACCTGCCTGCATTGGGCTAGGTCAGAATACTGTAAACTAAGGCTATAGTTGCTTATTTTAAATGCAAATGAGGATACAAATTCAGGCCTCATGGTGACACATATTTCTTATTAATATTCTGTTCACAGCCATTTCAGACATACTATGCATATCTGCACACAAAGAGGATTGGCTGATTTAACTATATCCCAAACAAAATGCCGCTGTGGCATCTGGTATGTGGAAGTGAAACATAGATTGAAAAGGAAAGCACACTGGCAAAACCTGGATGGTTTCTTCTTCAACTCTGACGCTAAAAACATCATAAAAAAAAAAAAAAGTTCCTGCTAACTGATTACCAGTTAGCTGCCTGGGAGTTGAGTTTTGCAAACGGAAACTTGGATAGAATGCTTTCACAGCGCAGAGCACAATTCTGAGGACAGATGCACAGAAGAAACGAGAGAACAGGAGGGTTAAGAGAAACTAATAACAGAAAGAACGAGTTGGAAGAAGTGAGATATTGAAGAAAAAGAAAAATAACCGCAGAAATGGTGCCAATGCAAAGCAAGGACATCTCTCTCATGGTTAATATGAACACAACCAAAGATATGATGTCATTATCCTTGTTAAATAGTGGATATTCAAACTTTTTTAATTGTGACCTGCAGAAATACATTTTAAGGCACAAGCTGGTGTATACATGAATACACCTAATGAAACAATAATTTAATGAATGTGGTTTTTGTCTGTAATCAACTTTACTATTTTCTATTTCAATGTATCATAAACATTAATGTTGGGATTTAGGTACAATAAAGACTGCATATTTTGACAGGGTAGGTCTGAGAGGGACCTGAGATTCTAACAAGCTGCTAGCTCAGGCCAAAGCTGTTTATTTACAGAACCAGTAGCAAAACTGCATTTTATTTTATTCTATTTCATTAAAGAAAAAAGTTAGTCACAATCCCCTTATCTGATTTCATGATTCACAAATTATATTGGAAAAAAAAATGTTACTGGAGCTCACCCTGAACTCTGACAAACAATGATTTAAATAACCAAGACCACTCGAAGACTCCAATCTCAGTAAAACAGTAATGCCATACAGAAATGATGAGAAAATGGAAGCTTCAATATGTTTCCATATGTCCACAAATACTTCTGAAATGAAGAGGTCATTGTTGGCATACTGTGCCCAACTTCCTTGAAGTTTCTTCATTAGGCAGGGCATATGAAATAATCAAACAGTTCAAATGATTCTGACACAAGCGCTGACCATCTGGAACATCTAGACATGAGTCGCTCTTCAGTGTGTATTATATCAACACCAAACAGTCTCCAATCTCATTCTAAGTATCAGACTACAGCTAATTTGTTGTAAAACATTTGAATGTTTTATCTTAGTCCTTTATGACTTAAAAGGGTCTCTACTGGCCCCCAAAACCAACCAAACAAAAATGAAACAAAACCTTCAAGTTTCTACATTTCAAAAGACCAGCTGATGTTCCCCACCTATAGCGCCAATAAATACCCTTTCCTAGGTTTAGGTTTCCTTATGTATAAAAAGGAAACACGTATTTGCCAAACAAATTAAACACAGGCTTAAAAAAAAATCTCCTAGATTTTCCTTTCTAGGCAATAGTAATGTGTTATCAACAAAAGATTTCAACAGCCATTTCCTTCCCCACGATCCTAAAACACATGGTTAACTCTCCAGACACTGTAGTAAACAGGCCTGTACTAAGCAGCAGCATTGTCAAATTTAAAGACAATACTGTTCTCACTGTTCACAGCATAACCCAATTGTGTGAGCTAAAAGTAACCCTTCTTCAGTCAAAAAAGGATCAACTGGCTAACACAGCTCAAGGGGAAAACAGAGGGCCGAAGAAACTGAATGAGGACCTGCTTTAGTATACACTTGGCATGTTCCCAATCTATACTTACCCACTTCTTACCCACTCCTCCAAACTGGACCTCTGCCACATACATGTAAAAGAAGAGCCACAAACTCCAAAGAATTAGAGTGACTGACATAATTACTGACTTCGTATGGGTAGTGTCAGCTGTTCTTTTGAAATGTGCCTGCTTCATCTTTCTCAGTAGCAAAAGAATGAAAATATAAAGTCACAAAGGACAAGTCCATGATCCAGCTGTCTTCACCTATGATTTCCCCTCCCCCTTCAAAATACCACAGTTGTAATCATATAGGGTATATGAGAGTAGTTAGAGAGAGGAAGAGAGTATGTGAGTGGGAGTATATGTTGAATGAAAATGGTCTGTATTAACATATGCAACTCAAATTATGATGTCCAGATATTAAGAATTTCTGTGTTTTCTAAACAGTATTAAGTTTCAGCAGGTTTAACAATCTTGCCATACAAAACCTTTCACTTTGTTACAATTATATCCTTTTTAAGCTGAGTTCTGATCGAAAAACATCAGGACTGGCCAAGAGATTAAAAATCCAGAAATATTTTTTATAGATTTATTTATAGTGCAACGTGAAACAACTTGACCATTAACGATTTCTTCTGGAGATTCTCAGAAGACAAGAAGAAATTGTGTTTTATATCATAAGAGTAACACCATGTAAGTTTTTAAACATTGATTCATTTTGTTAAATGCCACATAAAACCACAAAAGCTTTGGTCTTACAAGCTGAAAGTAAGGCAAACGTGAAGATTTTTTAAATGCAATCAAAAAGTAAAACTAGATCTGATTCTGAATCCTCTAAAATCTTCTATAACCCAACTCTAGTGCTAAAAGGTATAAAAGATTAGGTTCAATCACCTCTAGAGTTAAAGAATTAGAGTCTCAGAGAAAAATTCTATGAACATACTCTGAAAGTCCTATTTTTCAATTGATCATGTCTTATGATAATTCAGACACTCTCACATAACAGACCTCAGAATGAGCCCATATTTACTATGAATAACTATATGTCAACAAACTGGACAATCTAGAAGTAAAGGAAAAATTCTCAGAAACATACAACTTACCAAGACTGAATAACAAAGAAATAAAAAATCTAATAGCTTTAATTGGCAAATTTTATCAAACTTTTAAAGAATTAACACCAATCGTTACACTCTTCCAAAAAATCCGAGGATGGAACACTCCCAAACTCATTTTGTGGGGCCAGCATAATCCTAATACCAAAATCAGAAAAAGCCACCACTAAAAAATAAAACTACAGGCCAATATCCCTAATGAATATAAGACAGAAAAATTCTCAAGAAAACAAATCAAATTCAGCAGCACATTAAAAAGGACCATTCACCTTGATCAAGTAAGATGCATCCTGGGGATGCAAGAAGGGCTCAACATAACACAAAACAATCAATGTGATACATCATACTAGTAGAATGAAAAAAAAAGTCATAAGATCATTTAACTGACACAAAAAAAAGAATTTCACAAAATTCAATATCTATTCATGATTAAAAACTCTTAATAAATTAGGCACGGAAGGAACGGATCTCAACAAAATAAAGGCCAACTGTTAGATCTAATCAATGAATTCAGTAAAGTTATGGGATACAAAATTGATGTTTCTATATACTAACAAAAAATATTTTGAAAAAAAAACAAGGGAATCAATCTCATTTACAGTAGCATCAAAAACAATAAAACACTTGGGAACAAATATAAGTACAAGATGAAAGGTCTCTACTCTGAAAACTACAAGACAGTAATGAGTAAAATCAAAGAAGACACAAATAAGTGGAAAGGTAGCTTATGGTCGTGGATTGTAAGAATTAATGTTAAAATGTCAGTACTAGCAAAGCAGTCTATAGATTTGATGCAACTCCTATCAGGATTCCATTGGCATTTTTTACAAAAGTAGAAAAAAAACTTCCATAAAATTTATATGGAACCACAAAAAACCCTAAGTAGCCAAAGAAATTCTAAGAAAGAAGAACAAAAAGCAAGAGGCATTGCATTGCCTGATTTCAAGTTATACTATAAAGCTATAGTCATCAAAACAGTATGGAATTGGCATAAAAACAAATAGACCAATGAACAGAATCATGAGTTTACATGGTCCACACTAATATTTGACAAGGGAACCAAGAATACTCAATGGAAAAAAAGACAGTCTTTTCAATAAATGGTACTGGGATAACTGGATATTCACATGTAACAAATGAAACTGGACCTATATCTTACACTACTGACAAAAATTAACTCAAAATGGATCAAAGACTTAAATGTAAGACCTGAAATCATAAACTCCTAGAAGAAAACACAAGAACAAAAGCTCCTTGACATGGGTCTTAGTAATAATTTTTAAAATATGACACCTAAAGTACAAGTAACAAAATTAAAAATAAATTTAAAAGCTTCTGCAGAACAAAAGAAACCATCAACAAAGTGAAAAGACAACCTACAAAATGGGGAAAATATTTGCAAACCATTTCTCTGATAAGGGGTTAATAGCAAAAAATGTAAAGAACACATGGGCTCAATGGCAAAACACAAATAACCCAATTTAAAATGGCCAAATGATTTGAATAAAGATTTTTGCAAATAAGATACACAAAAGGCCAACAGGTTCATTAAAAGGTGTTCAACATCAATAGTGGTTAGGGAAATGCAAATTAAAATATAATGAAATAAAAAACAAATACATGAAATACCACCTCATACCTGTTAGTATAGCCATCATCAAAAAAATAAGAGCTAACAATGCTGCCATGGATGTGGAGAAAAGGGAATCCTTGTGCGTTGTTGGTGGGACTATAAATTGGTGCAGCCACTATGGAAAACAGTAGGGAGGATCCTCAAAAACTTAAAAATAGAACTACCCTATGATCCAGCAATTTCACTTCTGAGAATGTATCTAAAGGGAAAAAAAAACACAAATGCAAAAAGATATGCACTCCCATGTTCATAGCATGATTTACCATAACCAAGATACAGAAACAATCTGAGTGTCCGACAGATAAAAATGTTGTGATATACATACATATTTGCATGCAGTGGAATATTATCCAACCATTAAAAAATGAAGAAATCTGACCACTTGAAACAACATGGAAAGATCTCGAAGGCAATATGTTAAGTGAAATACGTCAAAGAAAGACAGATACTGTATGATCTTATTTATATGTGGAATCTTAAAAAAAAAAAAATCTCATAGAAAAAGAGATCACACTTGTGGTTACCAGATGCACAGAGTGGGAGAAGGAGGAATTAGAGGAAGGCAGTCAAAAGGTACAAACTTCCAGTTATAGGATTAGTAAGTACTAGAGATGTGATATACAACATGACTACAGCTTAACTCTGCTGTATGACATATAGGGAAGCTGTAAAGAGAATAAGAGTTCTCATCACAAGGAAAAAGTGCTTTTCCTTTTTTCTTTTCCTCTTTCTTTTCTTTTTATTGTATCAGTAGAAGATAGATGTTAGATGAACCTATTGTGGTTATCATTCCACAACATATACAAGCCAAACAATTAAGCTACACACCTTAAACTTATATAGTAAAATATGTCAATTATTTTTCAATAAAACTGAAAAAGGAATAAGCCCATATAAATAAATGTACTAAACAACAAAAAAGTAGAGAAAATGCCATACCACACTATCTGTAAAATTGTAAAGTAAAACCATATTCTCTACCAATATATATTCTAGGAACTGGAATGACTCTGCTACATTCTGTGGATCCCTTAAGCAGCTACTGAAATGGGCACACAATTCACACATGAATATGAGCAAATGATTCCTCGTGTCATTTTTTCAAGTGTTACTTTTAATGTTTCATTAATTTAATTTTAACCACTCCCTACTAAAGAGACCTATAGCACTATTGTCTCTCAAATTAGTGATCTGTAAAGCAAATTAAAGCTGAAACAAGACAGTTATATTACCTAATTTGAGATATACTCAACATGCAATTTTAAATTACAAAGTCAAGATTTGCATTAGAAAAACATTAGATAATATTCAAATTCTGCCAGATGCTGCAGAAAAGAGACTAGAACATAGACTGTCAAATTTCTGTAGAAAGTTATACCTGCTGATTTTTAATAGTAGACTTCATTAAAAAAAAACACAAAATCCACAGATTTATGATAAAGTAGAACAAACATATGCAAGTAAACATATGCAAACCAAAGGTGGACTTTAAGTACTCTACTGATGGAGCACAAAAATTGTAAACTCAACTATGGCAAGTATATTATACATACAGATATATCCATATCCATTCTAATGAAAATACACTGTCCATTACTTTATATCTGGGACCAAAGATTTATAGCTTCACTATCAAAAACTAACATCTATACAAGACAGGGCTGGGACATAGAGAATTATGATCTGCTACTGTACCTGTGTGTCTTTCTCCAAATATTTCCCATTTAATTCTCAGAATTTCTCTTATAAGGTTTGGGGCTCAGGCCAAACTGTGTATATAAGCCAAGGTAGATCTAACTGAATTAGAAGAAAAAGCCATTTTCTTCAGTAGAAGAAATTTCTTCAAGGCCTACATTATGCCAATGTCATTTACTCACTTAGCAAGCTCTATGGCAGATTTGGTGTACAAATTTCAAGTTGAGATAATAAAATAAATGCTATTAAATGTTTCCATTTCTAAATAGGAACAATCATCTATGTTTTCCTAATGAAGCTCTCATTCAGCACTGGTCTAGAACTCAACAGTGGGTAAAGCTTAGAAATCGGGTGATAGGACCAAAGCTCTGGTGGGAATTCATACAATGTACAGCTGAAAAATCAAAATTCACACATATAAACTTATATTCTTCACATGAAGAAGCTTACCTAGGTCACACTGGTAATAGGTAACAGAACCAAATGAGAAGTCAGTGCATCAGATTCCTAAGTCAATATCCTTCCACTACATGACTTAACCTATTTCTACAGAGTTGGGCCCAAGGTTCCTAACACCCACGTCAAATTGCTCCCAAAGAATAAATATAAAGATGGGGACAGGGAAAAGGAACAGAAGTGGCTCCATTTAAGAAAAAGGAAACTTATGAAAGACAAAAAAATCATCTCATGCTTACTTCACTAAAAAGGTCAGTTAGCTAAGAGCAAGGAAGTGACTTCATTACCAATGTCTACATTTTTCATCCCTGAAATTACTCTGATCTCTTTTTAAAATTTACTGCTCACTGTTTGTGCCTTAAAAATGATGTGTATTTATTAGTAACTTTAGATTTAATGCACATAAAGTTAAGCATACCGATGAAAAATTATCTACTTAGTAAAATTTTATATAGGAAGGCATTCAAAAAAAACTTTATCACTGACTTGATTTATTAACTCGACCAAACATCTATGAAATGCTGCTTAATAAATCACTACTATAAATACTTAACACTCCAAAATAATAAGCAACTCCTTAGCACCCAGGTTCATTTTACTAGATGAGAATTATTTTTATCTATGTATCATAAAAATATGATGGAGGTCTTTCCAATCCTTTAGTCTTAGACTGGAAGAAAATGGACTGTGTTTGGATGAGTGATTGTTGAACCAAATGATTTCTAGCACTTCTTTTGCCTTCATCAGTGTATACTGTAGTCAGGTTAAGCAACAGCTGTTGCCAAAATAGGCCTTATTTCCTCTAAGTGCTGCTTCAAGGTACAGAACATGGAGGTGTAAATACATCTGTCTTTTGCCGTTTGTAGTTCTACTGGCCTTGTGCATGTCTTGGAGTAAGACAGATGGTCCTTGACACTGTACAGGCTTCCAGGGATATATATTTCCAAAAATAAGAAGGCAGATGTGAAATATGGTAAGCACACGTTCTATCCCCTGAAGGTTTGAACTGAGGCTTCTATCTCAATTTGAATATTTAAATATAGGATCCTAGGTAATCCTTAGAAATCTCTGTGCTGGAAATACAACATTTTATGCTTATTTTGCCTTTATGCCAAATATTTAGAACATGGGATTTATTTATTCCATATTCCATTTATTTATTTATTTATGTTGATCTAACCGAGGTAGGCATATAATTTTATTAGATACATTATCAAGTATACTGGAAGTAGTCACAGAACTTACATGTCTATAAATGAGTCAGCTCTGTGTTCTATTTCTACATAATCCATGTTAAATACTTCCTGTTAACTTTTTTATTATTTTAAGATTTCATTTATTTATTCATGAGAGACAGAGAGAGAGAGAGAGAGAGAAAGAGAGGCAGAGACACAGGCAGGGAGAAGCAGGCTCCATGCAGGGAGCCCGATGTGGGACTTGATCCGGGGACTCCAGGATCATGCCCTGAGCTGAAGGCAAACACCGAACCACTGAGCCACCTAGGCGTCCCATGATAACTTTATTTTAAAATGCTAGCAAAGACATGTCATAGAAGCAATGTTAGAGTAATTGTAATTTCCAGAATGAAGAGACCTAGAAAATGAAAAACTCATTTGCTCATCACTCTGGTGACCTTAATATGGCAATCAAAATTCTCAGCAAATATAATGAAGTTTAATGGAACTAATGCAAATTAACTAACTGCAGATTGAGATTTGTTCATAGTAAAAAAAATTTTTTAATAAAAATGAAATAAATAAAGCCTTTAAAATCTAATGGGATGAAATCTAATGACATGAAATGTATGGGATGTAGTTCAAATCTCAGCATGTATCAAAACCAGAAACTAAGGGAATGTATTTTGTTCTCATAAAGCAAATATTAAAAAAATAATAATAAAACAAATATTACTTTTGCTAAGGCAAAATACATGTATTTCCATGAAAATGTTTGATTTTAAGATAATAAAACCACAAACTATTCTGAAAATTCTATGACCAAATGTTGGGGTGATTTAGAGTAAAAGAATTATAAGAGAAGTCCACTAGAGCAATTGCTGGATATAATGAACAAACCCTTCAGAAAGCGGCTTAGGGGTATTAAGTCTTATAATCTAGCAATAGCCAACTATAAGTTACAAATACTATTATCAAAATGTTTATAGGCCACTGTTGATATGTGTCAACAGGAAGCAAGAGAAAGAATAGAGGGAGGGATGGGGAAAAAAGGATTGTAGGTGGGGTAATTTGTAGTGAACTAAAGGCTCTGCCACAAGTTGAGAACTCATTACAAACAACAACTATGTGAAAAAAAACTAATAGTGAGTCTTAAAACCTCTTCCTTTGATAAGTATACTATTGTTATAAAAAGAATATCCTAATCTTTAGAATTTATATATGAAATTTGTAGGAGTAAGGTGTTACTAATCTACAAATTACTTCAAGACAATTTAAGAAAAATATACTGTGTGTGTGTGTGTGTGTGTGTGGTGTGCCTGCACACATGTGGGCAGAGTGAGAAAATGTGAATGATAAGGTAAATAAGTTAGACGGTTAACATTCAGGAGATCTTGATATAGAGGAATTTCTTTCACTGGTCTTCTAACTTTTTTTTTGTAAATCTGAATCTATGTGAAAAGTTTTAAAATTACAAACCAAGTATTCATTGTGAGATAAGTATTATTCTCTTTAAACACTTCAATATGAGATATGCTAAAAAGAATGCAAAAATTCAGCAAAAATAAAATGGTCTGAGAATTGAGATAAAAAGCCAAGTCAGCAATGCAATATGTGTTTATTAATTTCAAGGTACATAACTCAAATGCATATAATTTATTTCATAAATAAATAAATAATTACTAAATTGTCTATAAGGGGATATAATATACACACTAAAAATCTAGGAATTGTGACTTTTTAAAAAGAAAAGGAAATGCAGAATATATCTAAGTTCATAAAGTAGGGCAGCGGAAGGAGACATCAGATGATTAATAGCTTCTGCCCATCTAAGAGCAGAGAGAAAGAGCAGCAAAGAAAGAGTATGAAAAAGTAAAAAGTGCGAGACTTTATCTTCTTATTGTGGAAAATTTCAAATATATGCAAAAGTAGACTTAGTTTCCTCTCCTTCCCACAAATATATTGAATTAAATTCTGACAACATAGGATTTCATGCATAGAACCTCAGTCACTATCTTAGAGATAAATATGGAAAAGATTATTTGAAAAAGAGAGCTAATGCTTTGCATTATAAAAACAGAGTAGCTCTTAAGTTTTAAAAACAACAAACATCAGCAACAAAGCTAGAATTAAATTCAAGAAGAACAATTTTGAGTACTCTTTCACTTAGATTCAGGAAACACATAAAAACTCAGAAGTACTTTGCAGAATTGTATAATGCTCAGCTGAATCAAGAAGGTAGTACTGACTTCTATGAGTAAAAAAAAATTATGATTCAAGATTTAGTCCAATTTTTGATTCTACATTCTAATAAGTAATATACAAATAAAAATGAGCTAACTTAAATATAAGTTCATAACTTCTTTCCTATTCATAGCTATTCTAACTTATTTTAAAATAAAGAAACATAGGAAAGAGAAGTCAAAATTCCATTTAAATTACTGAACATAAGGAGTTAAAAAGCTGACATCAGTTTAAAAAAAAAGGATTACAGGCTAAATGATATCATAACATGTCTGATTGGGATCTAGGTTTGCTCTATTTTTCCTTCTCTCCCACCCTTAACATGCCACAAGCTCAATTTTATTTCTGCATTCTGCAGTAAGATAATTTTGTATACAAATACCGCTGTATTAGGTAAAGCGTCCATTTCTGTGCCATGGTGAAATGAGTATTTCTTCTCACAAAAGTGACTTCTACACTTTACCACCCAGCACAAAAATATTAAGACCTATTGATATAGCAGCCAAATAATTTAATATATTCTTTTTGTTGGAAAGACCTTAAAGAGTGTTTGAAGCCAGGATTGGGTTTTCTCTAGATTACCTGAATATAGAATTTAAAACAGTTGTTGCATTTCAGATTAGGTTAAATTTCAGGATTGTTTATTGATGAAATAGGTAATTTGCCTACAGATATATATCTTCTGGTACAAAACAGAATTTCAGAGTCACTACACAATTGATCATCTAATGACATCTTAGATATAGCACTTTATTTTCAGGAACCCAAAGAAGTGATAATTTTATATTCCTAACCAGTAGTAATTAAAATTTTTTTTAAATAGCTAAAATAAGCACAGACACATAAGTGAGTCACCAAATGTCTTTGAGGATGTTAATGACCAATCTTGAGTAAAGCCCAAATCTTAGGACTCTGGCTTTTGAAAACTACTCATAATATCACAATGTTTTGACACTAATAACAGATTATTATATATAAATTATACTATAACATAGGTGGGTTTTTTTAAGCATTAGAAATATGGTTATCATCTAAAATTCTTTCCTTAGTATTTGGGCCAGTTAAAATTTGGGAGTCATTATAAATCCAGATCATGTCCACAAAAGCAAGAAACTGAAACTGTACTTTCAGACAAAGCCACAAGGCAACAAGTGTAAGACTGAGAAGATGGGTCTCGTTTTTATTAGTCAATACTAGTTTTCACAACTTGTCACTGCTTTGTTTTTGCTATGGATATATGTGTACATGGTTATATTCAAGTATGTTTGTGCATGTTCTATATTTTCTACTTAATCTGCTGTCATTAAGTTTTATGTGGACTGGAAATTAAGAGCATAATCAAAACACCCAAAGAAAATATATGCTTTATTTCTAAGTATCCAATCCTCTGAAACAGCTATTTTAAAAAGTATCAAGCTTAAGGCGTTACCCTGTTCGTTTGGTGATGGTCCCCAATGTCATTGGCTGCTTGATTTGTGCAAGAGGCATCAGTACCATCAAGCTGGGGAGAGGAGAGAGCCGAGGGTTGCCAGGGTTGTTGTTGGCAAAATTATTGTAGGAATCTTGGCTGTTTAGTTTCCCTACAAAGAGAAAAACAAAGAAAACCATCATCAAGAGACATTTCCTTCTCTGATGGGGTTTGTACTCACTCTACTAATCATTTAAGAAAGTTATCCAAGGCCAGAATTGATTCTAAAAGAATCATGGTTATATGGATGGGGGGAAAAATACAAAGGATACTGGTAATAGCAAGTGTGACTTGACTATAAACAGAGATTTTAGTCTTTGGAGGTAGAGGAATAGAGGATACAGAATTGGATAGATGTTAAATGGTTATACAAATAATTAGCATAAAATTTAATTATAATGCTATGGTATAGCAAAAGAAAATAAACTGGAAGATGTAAAGTAGTCTACAGGAGGCATGGTGCATTTCTCTGAACAAGCTTGAGAGTAAGTGGGTAGAATATAATCAGCCACAGCAGCCTGTGAAAACTGGGAGGGTGGAAGAAACAGGAGTTGTAAGTATCCACAGACAGTAGCGCGAGAGACACAGGATGAGATTAACAAAAGTCGTAGGTGAAAACATCACCTTCTTCCCAATATATACCACTCTCCGCCATAAAACTTAAAAATATCAAATCAACATTTCCCTTTATTTTATGCTGGGCATTCTCTAATATAAAAAATTAAGAGGGTCATGACAGCTCACTAATAACCAGTAAAAACAAACTCTTCTGTGAAATAAAATCTGATCCACAGAGGGAATAATTACTCTCAGCTCACCAGTAAGCCAAACTCCTCCTATGTACTTATATTTTCTCCCTCTCCATGGTTATATATTTTCCAGAATGTCCCATAAATGACATCACAGAGTAGGGAGCTTAGTGAGTCCAGTTTCTTTCTCTAGCCAATAAGCATCTGAGATTCATCCACTCTATATTTTCCTGAAAGTATCAATAGAGCTTTCCTTTTTATTCTTGAGTATGATCCTATTCTATGGAACTACATCGGTTTGTTTATCTAGTCATTGATAAAAAGACATTTGTTTCCAGGTTTTGGCTATTATGAATAAAGGTGCTATAAACATTTATGTACAGGTTTTGTATGAATATAAATTTCCCTTTTGGATAAATAATCCAGGAATAGAATTTCTGGTCATAGTAAACCAATGTTTGCAGGGACACAACAATTTTATGTTTTAAGGTTATAAGAAAATGCCAGTCTGACAAAGTAGCTGAACCATTTCACATTCTCATCAGTGAAGTATGAAGCTCCAGATCTTCCATATCCTTCCCAGCATTTGATATTGTTACTCTTTATATTAGCTATTCTGGCTTTTATTTGGATTTCTCTAATGCCCAATAATGTTTAGCACTTTTTTTTTTTAAAGATTTTATGTATTCCTGAGAGACACAGAGAGAAGCAGAGACAGAGGGAGAAGCAGGCTCCTCACAGGGAGCCTGGTGTGGGACTCAATCCCTGGACCAGGATCACACCCTGAGCCGAAGACAGACGCTCAACTGCTGAGCCACCCAGGCATCCCAGCACTTTTTTTGTTCACGCACTTATTTGTCATCCATATTTCTTTTTGATAAAGTGCTCAAATCTTTTGGCCATTTTAAAAACCAGATCAGTATTTTTGCTGAGATAGAATTCATATACTGTGAAAGCCATTCTTCTGAAGTGTACAGTTTTGTGTCTAATATATTTTACACAGTAGCACAACCATGACCACAATCTAATATCAGAACATTTCATCACCCAAAAAGAAAGCCCATACCCATTAGCAATCACTCCTCCTTTGGCCCATCCCTCAGCCTTTGAGAACCAGAAGCTCCTTTCTGTTTCTATGAATGTGCCTATTCTGGATACTTCACAAATGGAATCATACAATGTGGCCTGCTTCTTTCACTTAGTATCTTTTCAAGGTTCATCATCTATGTTGTATGATATATCAGTAGTTCATTCTTTTTTTATACCCAAATAGCATTCCATTGCATGGATATCACATTTTATTTATCCATTTATCATTTGAAGAATATTTGAGTTTTTCCACTTTTAGTCTATTATGACTAATGTGTCTATGAACACAAGGTGTACAAGTTTTTATGGAGACAGGTGTTTTCAGTTTTCTTGGGTATGCACACCTAGGAATGGAACTGTTAGGTCTATATTTAGCATTTTGAGGAACTGCCAACCTGCAGTTCCTTCTCAAATATATGATTTACAAATATTTTTCTCCCATTCTATGTGTTGTCTTTTCATTTTCTTCATGGTATGCTTTGAGGCATACAAGTTTTTAATTTTGATAGAGTCTACTGTATGTATTTTTTCTTTAGTTGCTTTTGCTTTTGTTCTCAGATCTAAGAAATCATTGCCACATGCAGGGATACAAAAATTTATGCCTATGTTTTCTTCTAAGAGTTTTATATTTTCAGCTCTGACATTTAGGTCTCCAATCCATTTTGAATTAATCGTTATAAACAATGTGAGATAAATGTTTTATGTTCTTTATTTTGAATGTTGGACATCTACTTGTTTCAGGACCATTTTTTGAAAAGACTATCCTTTCCCACTTCAATGGATTGTCCTGGCACCCTTGTTGAAAATCAAATGGCTACAAATGTAAGAAATTATTTATAGTTCTTACTCTCGTAATTTGAAAGTTCTTTATATATTCTGGACATATGCCTTTTAGAAGACATACAATTTTCAAATATTTTCTATCACCCTGCAACTCGTCTTCTCATTCTCTTGCAGATCTTTCAACAAGCAAAATGTTTTTTTCCAATAAAGTCGACTTCATGAATTTGTTTTGTATATGTGGTGTTGAATTAATGAACTATATGCCTTGTCCAAGGTAAAAAAACTCAATCTAAAAATGTTTAGGTTTATATTTTACATTTATATATATGATTTATATAATTTATATTATATAGTTAACTTTCTGTAAGGTATGGGGGGTGATTTTTTTTATATAATAATGAAATGAAATGAAACAAATGACAGCAAAAACAAAACAAAACAAAACAAAACAAAACAAAAAACCCAAATCTCCAAAGTTCAAGTGAAGTTTATCACAACTTTACAAGTAGGGGTTTAGGATTTTTTTTCTCTTTATTTTTTAATCAGTGCCCTCAAGATACTACTGGTAATGTCTACTATTCCAATACTATGATACCCAAAGCCTGAGGCAAGGCAGGATCCATGATCTCTGTAATTTTTTTATTTAACTGATATGTTGGCCAAATGATAAATTTTTAGCTAAATTTTGTGAGCTGAAGTGCTATACCAATTTGTAGTGCTTTCTTAACACAAACAGAAATCACACAGAGTCGCTAAAAAAAAAAAAAGACAAGCATATCATCATAAGGGAGTATACTATATTTTGGAGCAGAAGCACCCTCTTGGACATTTATTATTTCTGTATTATTTGGTGTCACCACCTTGTGGCCTACAGCTACAAAATTCAAGTAAGTTACAAATCTCACAGAAAGAAGGGTTTAAAATATAAAGGCAGAAATTGTTATTACATTATCAAAGTCCTCTTCAGATATAAGCCACACAGAATTAGAAATTTTCGGTCACTTTGCTTGTTTTTCTGAATTTCCATGATTTGAAATGCTGTTATATTGGGAATTAGATTCCTAAACAACTTATAACTTCTCAAGTAGATATCACACAAACATCTGCCCAAATACACACAGAACTCACTACAGATGATATTTCAATTTTCAAAACTATGAGAAACCTGTTCAGTCACCTTTTTCCAAAGAAGAAAAATGATTGTAAAGCATCTTTGTAACCGTAAATAATGGTTTTTCAGAGAAACTAAAGATAGAAAAAGAATAGAGAAAAATCATATTAAATTTCTTTTCTTTTTAAAGATAGCTAGTGATTTGATGCTTTTCTCCAATGGGTCATTATATCCAACAAAACTTCCTGCTTCTACCTATACCTTGTCATTATCTGCAAAAATGCCAGCTAGGATTTTTTTTTTAAGATTTATTTATTTATTCAGAGAAAGAGAGAGGCAGAGACACAGGCAGAGGGAGAAGCAGGCTCCATGCAGGGAGCCCGACGTGGGACTTGATCCCGGGTCTCCAAGATCACACCCCGAGCTGCAGGCGGCGCTAACCACTGCGCCACCGGGGCTGCCCACCAGCTAGGATTTTGATTGGGATTGCAATGAATCTGCAGATCAGTTGAGAAACTGTTGCAATCTTAACAATATTAAGTCTTTCAAGCCACGAACGTGAGATGTCTTTTCATTTATGTAGGAATTCTTTAACTTCTTTGCACATTATTTGCAGATTTCAGGGTACAAGTTTTATTCATCTTTGGTTAATGTATTCCTATTTTTTGATGCAACTTCTAAAAAGAAATGTTTTCTTAATTTCACTTTTCAGATTGTTCATTGCCAACATAGAGAAATACAATTAATTTTTGTATATTGATCTTGTATCCTATAACCTTGCTGAACTTGCTTATCTCAGTATTTTGTGGATTCCTTAGGATTTTCTATATGCATGATCATGTCATCCCAAATGCCTAATTGCCCTGGTTACAACTGCCAGTACAATACTGAGTAGAAGTGGCAAGAGTAGACTATAATTCATTTAAGTTAATTTTTGTATATGGATTGAGGTATGAATTGAGGTTGTGTTCACTGCTTTGAAATTGGATGGCCACTTGTTTTATGACCATTAAAAAGATGATCCTTTCTCCATTGAATTGCCTTTTCATCTTTGTCAAAAGTCAACTGACCATGTCTGTGTGGATCTATTTCTAGATTTTGCTTAACTGATCCATGTGTCTATCCTTTCACCAGTACCACATTTTTTGATTACTGTAGTTTTATAGTGATTCTTAGTAAATCATGCACTTACACAGAAACTTTCCTTGTTATAAAAGTGACTCCAGTGTTAATAATTCATCAACTTTTTCATACAGAAAATACCTGATTGACCCAATACTATTTTCAAATCATTGTTCCTGATTTCTTATAAAACTTATCTGCCCTGGTTCTATGGTTAACAGTAAATATAGTATTTTATAAATAGCAGCAATAGTAAATACTTACTTTTTTTAAAACTAATTTGAATTAAGGAGACAAATTTATATATATATATATATATATATACATATATATGTATATATATATATATATAAAATTTAAAAATGCCTCCCAAAAGATCCTAATGAGTATCTTATTTCTAAATGACATCCTGAAACACATTTTTTCTTTTTTAAGTTTTTATTTAAATTCTAGTTAGTTAATATATAGTGTAATATTAGTTTCAGGTATACAATATAGTGATGCAGTACTTCTACACTTCACCCAGTGCTTATCACAAGTGCCTTCCTTAATACCCATCACCTATTTAGTCCATCCCCCCAACCACCCTCCCTCTGGTAACCATCAGTTTATTCTCTATGGTTAAAAGTCTGTTTCTTAGTTTGCCTCTCCCTCTCTTTTCTTTTCCCTTTGCTCATTTGTTTTGTTTCTTAAATTCCACATATGAATGAAATTATATTGTATTTGTCTTTCTCTGACTTATTTTGCTTAGCATAATACTCTCTAATTCCATGCATGTGGTTGCAAAGGCAAGATTTCATTCTTTTCTTATGGCTGAGTAATATTCCATTGTCTATATATACCATATCTTCTTTATGCATTCATCAATTGATGGATGCTTGGGCTGTCTCCATAATTTGGCTATTGTTGATGATGATGCATTGGGGTGCATGTATCCCTCTGAATTCGTATTTTGTATTCTTTAGGTAAATACCTAGTGCAATTACTGGATGGTAGGGTGGTTCTAATTTTAACTTTTTGAAGACCCTCCGAACTGTTTTCCAGAGTGGCTGCAACAGTGGCTACCAACAGTGCAAGAGGGTTCCTCTTTCTCCACAGCCATACCAATACCTATTGTTTCTTTTGGTATTGACTTTTGCCATTCTAACAGGTGTGAAGTGATATTTCATTGTAGTCCTGATTTGTATTTCCCTGATGATAAGTGACATTGAGCATCTTTCACACGTCTCTTGGCCACCTGTGTTTCTTATTTGGAAAAATGTCTGTTCATATCTTCTGGCCATTTTTAATTAGATTATGAGGTTTTTCGGTGTTGGGTTTCATAATTTCTTTATAGATTTTAGATATTATCCCTCTATCAGATATGTCATTTGCAAATATCTCATTCTGTAGGCTTTTAGTTTTGCTGATCATTTCCTTTGCTGTGCAGAAGCTTTTTATTTTGATTTAGTTCCAATAGTTTATTTTTGCTTTTGTTTCCATCACCTCAGGAGACATACCTAGAAAGAAGTTGCTGCTATGGCTAATGTCAAAGAAGTTACTGCCTGTGTTCTCTGAAAGACATTCACTCTTAAAACAGATCAATCAGTACAGAGGGAGAACTACCACACTGTAGCTAATGGTAGCTTCAGAGGTAGTAAGAAAAGGTAAGAAGCTCTTTTTAAAAAGTCATTATAAGATGAAGGCATCTTCAGAATTAGCATAATGGCTTAAACAAATGAGTTGTTTTGTGGGACATAAATCTATGGAACAATCAGTGTAAACATGCGATGTCTCTCCAGCAAAATTAGATAAGAAATGCACAAAAATATTTATCTATCTACCCAATTTCCAAATCTAAATTCACATTAAAGTTAATTGAAGTGAAGTTAATTGAAGGTGAAGGTGAACCCACACCTACTAGAAGGATAATAAAAGACAATATTCAGAATATACATAAGATGCTCTAAGCCCTCTAATAAATTACACAATAATATCTACACTCACACAACACAGAACCTTATAGGTAATATGAAAAGTGAAATGCCAGGAGGACTTGGTGGCTCAGTGGTTAAGTGGCTGCCTTCAGCTCAGGGCATGGTCCCGGAATCCCAGGATTGAGTCCTACATAGGGCTCCCCACAGGGAGCCTGGCTCTCCTTCTGTCTATGTCTCTGCATCTCTGTGTGTGTCTCTCATGAATAAATAAAATCTTAAAAAAAAAAGTGGAATCCCATTACAATATTTGATATTTGCAGAGGAGTAACAGAAAACTTTCTTATAGTTAAATCACTCAAAATAATTTATCATGACACTATTTAAACCAATGTAGATGTAAATAATGCAAGATTCACCATTAGACAATTATAATAACACTAATTTGAATCTGAAATCAGACCACAGCGGTAAAATGTCACAAGTTAATGAAATTCAAGGACTGTTTGTAACACACACATTTTACAACTAGTAATCAAATATTAGTTGAGTAACTTAGCTCAAGATTACATACTGTGAAGACAGCATTCTTTGATTATCATGAAGCTTACAGTCTAATATGCATGAAACAGGAATAATTTACATGCTAATTGCTTGGTACTAAGAGATAAGTACAAATAGGATCACCTATTTGGAGATGAGATCATGGAGCAGATGGGACATAACCTAGGCTTTGCAAGATGCACAAAATATGGATATGAGTAGGAGAGAAGAAATCTGATAGATAACATAAAGAAGAGAGAAGAAATCATGAAGGATAACATAAATAGAGTGTGTAAAGGGATGCCCCATTTGTGAGCAATAGTAAGGAATCTCTAACTAGAAGAGAAGATTATAATGGCAAGCAGTAGGAAGATAAAACAATTTCAGTTTTAAAAGAACTTTTTAATTGAGCCAGTGGAACAGGAACTTAGGTAAATTATTTAGCAAGGGAACAACAGTACAGATTTTGAGATTGCTACACTTTATGGATAGGATGAGTGGTCTAGAAAAATGAAGTGATTCACTGAGAAGCTCCAAGTCTTGTGATTTAGTTAGCTGTAACTTAAAACCCTTCATTGGCTCACCAGGATGAAAGGCAACCTCCAAGGAACATAAAAGGTGCTTCAGATCTATCCCTCTCAGCCCACAATTCTATTGTCAAGCAACACCCAAGTCTGTGGGCATTTATTTATTTATTTTTTTTTTTTTTCTGTGGGCATTTATTTACCCTGGGTGTCTGTGTTTATGATGTAGCGTGCAACACCCAGCCCGTTTGAAAGAGTAAAGTAAGTTGGGTAGATTTATGTTCACATAGGGATATTGTCTGTCTTCTATTTTATTGGACATGGCAAGTAATTATAAAAATAGCTTTAATGAAAGAATAAATGGATTAACAAAACACTCAAGGGTGACAAGGTTCACAAAGGTGAACTCGGAGAGAGCTACTAACTCTGGTAATCTTCAGTAGGGTCATTTCAGACAAGAGGTGGGAAAGTCAGGTGGAAAGGGAGAAGTAAAAGAAATGTTGAGAGGAAATGATCAAGGTAATGGACAGAGAATACAGATTTAAGAACTCTGGAGACTGATGTCTGTAGACATCAAGATGAGATACTATACCAAACAAAGGTTTCATCAACATGCATTCTTTCGCTTGACATTTTTTGAGCCTTATCAGTATTAGCTCTTGTCCTAGTCCTGGATGACTAAGCCCAAGGGCCTCCTAAAGAGTTCATAACATAATGAAACAGAAACTATATAAAAAGTTTACAATGGGGGAAAACATGCTAACAAAGATATTTGTGAAATGTCTCAGGAACAAAAAAAAAGAGAGAGACATTTTTATTGTTGTTTTAAAGGGACAACTTAAAAGGGAAGATAGGTATACAAATTTTAAGCACAGAGGAAGAAGTCTGTATTTTTATACTGTTACTTTTCAAATAGAAAATAAAGGATATGATGAGAAATGTGCAAACAATTACATCAGCAGTAAGTAAAATGAGGGAACTGCTTAGACAAGAAATGTCACTGGCTGACACATAATGATCTACATCTAAAAGATACACATTAATAGATACCAAATTTAAAAAGGAAAGTTCATATTCAATAAATTAAACACAAAAATTATAATGGTCCTTCTCTTTTCAAGTGTTCAAAATCTTTGTTTAAAAATGATTTTTCACTATCCCTTGTGTCATGGATTTTATTTGAAAATGTAGCTAGAATCTAACAAACCTCCAGATTTATCATCCAGGAAAACTGGAGACTTTTCCAGAGGAGGGGCAGTGTCTTACTAATTGTTGACAGCTCAACAAATGTTTACCAAATGAAGTGAATATTTTTTTTTCTTATGTCCAGGAAGTACAGGAAATACAGCCCCATGATCTATAGAAAAAATTCATTTTGGAGGGGACACAAAGTACTTCAGGAGACAGCCAGATGCTGGAATCCATTGGTTTAGCTATTCTGCTTAGTCTCATGTTGACTAAGCAGGAGCTTAGATTTGATAACTTTTTGAACAGATCTTCAGACACTTCCTTATGGTTATATCAAGCCTAAATTCCCAAGCCAGGATTTTTCATTAGGCCTGAAGCCTCTTAATATAATGAGGTTCAGCAGGAAGAAACTTGTAGTATCTCAAGTCTTAGATGAGGATTAAATCTGTCCCTCTATTTTATCCTTCAATTTCCCTTTGGACAGAGAGAGATAGTAGCACTTTTTCTTTGCTCTACCTTTCAGGCATATATAGAATAGTAACAGCAAAATTAAAAATTTCCAGGATCAATGAAGTCACTACTTAAATCCTAAATGTCATCTTCAGTAACTATTCCTTACTATACTTTTCTCTTAATTATATAAGTACAATGAAAATAGCAGAGGTTATTTAATTGGAGTTTTAGTAGTGAGCTTTATAAAACTTTAAAATGCATATTATATTTCCACACACCATTACACTTTTGAATTCCAGCTGGGACAAGACCTGTAAGTGACAAATGCCATGAGAATGGATATTCTCACAGTATTTCTGGCACATCTAAACAGAGGAAGTCCCAAAAATCTCATGAGAAAATAACCCCTTCTAAGACTCTCATCCCAGTTTTTTGGGCTTACTCTATATAAACTTCTATAAGCCTTAGGCTTTTGGGTCTTTATCCAAATCCACAAGAGCTTTGATCCTTTAGAGGTTTACCAGTCCCCAAGATAGAGTTCTCTTGGGAGACAAAAATCCCAAGTTCCAATAAAATGGTTTCTCAATAAATTAAAGCTAAAATTCTCTTTGGGAGTAGAAAATCATTTAAAAATCAGAATTTATAAAACATCCCTTGATGCTTAAAGCTATGATATTTTGTTTTTTGTTTTCAGTTGTTTGTTTGTTTAGTTATTATTGCATTTATTGTTAGAATACAAAGCACTAAACCAGAACAGTTCACATTGGGGTCTAACCACTGACTTTCTGTGTATACTTGAACAAATTTCCATTTTTGAAAAAAGAATTATGAAAACAACCTCATGTGCTCTTCCCACCCCCCCTTCTACCTTTCAGAAGAATATCTGCAGGTACCTTCTACTGAGGCACTCTCAATTCCCATCTGAACACATGGTACCTGTCTGTGCTTCAGGCTGACATGTTATAACCTGTTTACTAGAAGTTTTGCTAACTTCAAAATGCCATCTTATTATTTAGGCATTGTCCCCAAATATGTTTTCCCAGACATTCTATACTATAGAAACACAGAGGAAAAATGGATTAAGTTGTGGATAAAAGTAAAGAGACAAAACGACAATGGGCTTTGTTGCTGCACTAGAGGAACAGTTTGTCAGGTCAGCTTTGCAGAGAGGCATATTCCCAAACCAGTCATCATTAATGGACTCACTTCCACAGGAAAAAAAAAAAAAAAAGACAGAGTCTGAAAACTCCGGACAAAAGAAATCCCTGCAGACAAAGTAAAAACAAATTAAAAGACCCATTATAAAACACAGATGCTACAAGGAAAATAAACTTTGCAAGATTTACTGGTTTTTGACAAACGTGAACATTTGTGGAAAAGACATCAGCAACAACTCCCAGGTAATGTGGCTGCAAAGCTAGACTCCTTTCTGTTTTATCTTTACCTTCTCTGCAGAAGCTGCCAGGTTGGTATTCTTAGCTTCTGAACGCAGTGATGTGAGAACATGAAGCTGGCAAACTGCCAGTTTCAAGAAGTTTCTGAAGCAAGATCCTGAAACTGTTGACCATTTCAGATTATGCTAAATATTAAAGTTATTGATATCAGTGTATCCGTATGCATTTCTTCTTAAATGTAATCAAGAAAAAATACGACATAAAATGTGATTATATACCGCCTCCCCCCACTTTAAAAAAATTTCCCTATCCTGCCATATACTGTGAAACAAGGCAAATAAAAGCAGTTAAAATGACACTAAGCAATCAAAGGATCAGAGCTGTAGGTCAGAAAGTATCTTAAAACAGTATTACATCAGTGAGAAAGAGAAAACTTTTTACTATAGGTTTCTTTCTAGAAATTGCACAAATTACAGTCTGTTGCCAGAGGTGGTAGAAGGAATATTCTAGAAATAAGAGGTATAAGAGACTAAGAACTATAATGAAATAAAGTGGACCAAATGGAGCATCTGGAAGATAAAGGAGCACTGTCTTTTGTTGTCATTAGGGATGCAGGGATAAATATAAAGTAGCAAAGACGCAGTTGTAGAAAAAAAAAAGAAAAGGAGCCAAGGTAGTGTTGACGGTCCCCCATGGGAGAGCAGTGTTATCAAGAGGTCTGCATTTTCTTCTCACTTGTTGATCCTTATCAGGGATACAGACCTTATTCGCCTTAGGTACTCCATTTTTCTGAAAGTTTACCACAGAAACTTTCCTATATGTTAGACTCCTAAAATAGTGTCAGATTCTCTTCTCATTACCTCTCTACACATTTATCTACAAAATCCATTCTTGTTCTAGGATACAAGTCTATCAGTGTCCTCGGTCTGCTAATATTTTAAACTATTCCATTTTATAATTGGATGAATGTGGCCCACTGAAAGCCAGTGTCCATGTAACAACCTGCCCCCCACCCTCATCAAGAAGGCAATTCTATAGAAAGACCTTCATTCCCAAACATCCCATCATTATAGTTCTCGTTCCAATGATTTCGCTGTTCTCAGACCTCATGTAGATGTTCTATCCCTTACAAACCTTTCCCAAATGAAAACCGGGTAATGAGTTCATAGGGGGCGGTTGTGTGTGTCTGTGTGTGTGTGTGTGTGTGCGCGCGCGCATGTGTGCTTTTTTGCTTTCCACAGACGACCAAAATTTTTGGTCTGCTTTTAATATCCTGCTGTGGAATTGACAGGGATAAAAATCCAAAATATACCCATGAGTTTAACTAAGTTAACTCTGTAGTTGAAAAGCTCCCAACTTCTTGACTCTGTCAAAAAGAGTACAATGGTAGCTTGTTTTGAAACAATCACTGGAAATCTGGGCTCTGAAAAGTTAAAATCACTGCTTACTCTCGCTTGCCATCTAATTTAACATTAAAGCTTTCTCAGCCAAACACTCGATAATTATTTAATCAAAACCAAATAAAATCCTTTCAGAGTATATAAAAAGTATCCTGTGCAAATGGGAATTTCCTGAATGTGGGTTGTTTTGGTTGGGGTGGGAGTCTCTATTTCTCTATTTTGTTCTTTTTCTTGTTCTTTTTTTCCCCCTTTCCTAGATGAGAATGACAAGCTTCCCAGCTGCAGTTCTAGAACTTTCACCCTTCTTTTTGACCTTTTCTCAGGCGTATTCCAGTATAATCTGTAATCTACTCAAGTAGGAAAAGGAAGCAGAGCGCCCTGGTGAGAAACAGTGCCTTCTGACCCACATACCAAACTGGGCGGAAGCAATGCTTGTTCACAGGAGCCAAGGAGAGTAGAATACACAATTAAAAGAAAATGAATAATATACACATATTTTTTAAAAGACTGTTAACGCCACCCAGTTTACAGTGACAAAGTTCAAGACAGAAAAGAGCTCAAGGACAATTCTCACTGGGTACTGACTTGTTTCTCCTTGTAATTTTTTTAGGGGGGACCAACAGATGATGGACTAAAAACACAGCAAACCATTATGCATTTCACGCAAAAACACTTGTCGCTCTTCAACCAAACAGTTCAGTGACACAAACAGGTACTTTGGGGAAGGGTGGAAAGATAAGAAGATAAATCTTCCACAAACTGACTTGAAAAAAAAGAGTGTAATATTTTTTTTTGCAAGATGGAGATTAAGGTTTTTAATGACATCATCACTTCTTCCCACCATATACAAGGTAGCTTGCATGGAGATTTGCACTAGTGCTTATTACAGGTCAGGAGGATTAAAACTTTATGTTCTGGAGAACTGAAATGCTACTAATCACTGAGTAACTATTTAGAAATTTATGTATTGCATATTTACACAAATATATGTTTATATATAATTAAATTAAAATATGCGAGGTTGTTCTCCTTTTGTAATCTGAATACATTCTCACCAGTTAATTATTTTAGTGTGCTCACAACTGTCATATATACATTTGATTATTTTTCTTTCCTTAAATCTAAAATAAACCCAGTACATTTAAAAAGTTGAAACATAAAAATTGAAAATCAAAAGGAGCTAATTGTTGCTAAACTGCACATATAGCAAGGACAATCTACATTTATCCAAAAAGATATTAAAGCATGCTTAGAATCAGGAATTGTGGAATGCAAAAATAAGCCTGGAAAGGGAGATGAGATCACTGCTTATAAGATGCAAGAATACAAACAGGGGGAAATTAAGAAATACGTCTGAAAAGTTTCAGAGATAAAATAAGGTGTATGGGACAGGTCATGTAATATATTATAGAAAATTCTTTGCCTGCATTTCCTTTCTACTTTATTTGTGGTATAACTTAGTCTCAATTACATAGCTAGCCCAAATTTATAAAACAAATGAAAAAATCTCCCCCACAAGTGGGAAATTCATTTGTTTATTGTTCTTAGAGCACTCCAAGATTTCAGATGGAGAAAATTTATAAGAGCTGGTACTTTTAATATTTAAGAAGTTTTAGCAAGTCTTAATTCATTTTAGGCATTAAGAATGTAGTTTGCTACTCTTACAACAACGAAAAACCAAACAAAACAGTAAATAGACTATATTTAGCACTAGAGATGACAAAGTAAACTCATAAATAAGAAGAATAAAAGAATAGTATCCTGGGTCTTTCACTTTAAGCTTAAAATTATTCCTAAATCTAATATATTTAAGCAGTCTCAAAATTTCCCACTCTTCTGAATCGAGCTCAAATAGTGTTTGGAGACTAAATGCTCAGGAGTGAAGGCTTTTAACCCTGGTGAAAAATCTCCAGAATTAAAAACCCCATAGTCTAACATCACTTAGACCAAATTTGGGGTTCGATGAACTCCCCAAAGTGTAAATAAATCCTCCTCAAAATTCTTTTGAAAATATACTATACCCAAATCCTTCATGCTTATCTCATAATGAATGGATTTCGTATCACTGCAGCAGAGCAAATAGGATGAACTTCACTGTCCAAAGGAAAAAAAATATATAAACTTATCTGCATCATTCAACAAATATAACTTTATTACTTAAACTGTTGAACATATAGGATGTGAAAGAACTGAGAGTTGGCTCTGAAATAAAAACAAACACTGTAACAAGACAAAATAGTAAATAAGCTGCAAGATTTAAGGTGCATTTGTTTCAGACATGGAGGATTCAGAATGACTTAATTCAACATTTGTAAAACTTGTCTTTTTCAAATAAACGCTGTATACTTCAGGAAAAATTAGATACAAAATCAAAGTATTTTCTGTTGACACCAGAGTAGTAAAACGTGAGCAATTTTCCTAATAGTCAAAAAGATATAAACTGGAATATCAAAAGTAAAGCTCCCCTCTCCCTACAACCTCCTTCCCGCTCCCTCACCCCCACCACACAGAAGCTTTCCTTCTTTTTACCCATGACTGCTAAGGATATTTTCTGGCTCTATTTCAGCACCATGACTCAGGTCATGAGAAGTGTCAAAGATGCATTTCCTTCAGATGGGAAAAAGCAACAGATTTTAACAACCATACAAAGTTGGGAGTAGAGTGCAAAAGGGCCCAGTCAGCATTTTTGACAGCAGGGAAGATAAAACCTTTTATATTCACATATATTTTATTTCCAGCTTAAAAACATTTAAGTATCTTTCTATTAAAATATGCTTACATGTTCTGCTCAAGAAGAAAACAGGAAACCCATACCCAGTTTAGCTGTCTAAATTATCAACAATTTGTGAAAGAGAATTGTTCACTGAAAAAAAAATAAGTACACATGTGTTAATAAACTGTTCAAGTCTTTGTCTTCAAAACTTATTTAAAACAAAACAAAACTTATTTTTCCAAAAGCAAAATCATGAATTTACCTGTGTACATAAAAATTCCCTTGATAGAAAGTCCTTGGGAGTGAGAACCACCAGGAGGAGTGGTACTATGAGACTATCTGGGCACCATATCCTTCCCTGCAATTCTTCTGCCTTAGCAGAAACACTTTTTCTTAATCAGCTGGATCATTGCCAAAAGCCATATTCATTTATCAGTACTGTCATTTTATATTTTCTGTTATCCATGATTTTATCAAATGTGGACACATTTCAATCCATTCCAAAATTAGACAAGAGTGAAATACTAGTGAGCATTTTTTACGCATTCCCTACTAAGGATGAAAATGGAATAGCCTGTCTCTTCTGAAGCTGCCAACAACAACAATGCCCACATTAATTCCAGTCTATCCATTCTGAAATAGTTTCACTCCTGTGCCTCATTTCTAGCTTCAATATTCTCACCTGCAAAAACACATCATCCAATGTTAATAACTCTTTCAATGAACCTTAAATCCCTTTCCTTTTCTCATCCTCCTCCAAATTCTAAGCATTATTTTATGCTAAGAACCTAGTATGCTAAGAATCATAATAGTTTCTATTTCTCAGTATGTGTAACCCTGGCACAGCCCTGACCCCGCTATCCCTACCCTTTTGTAGCTTATAAACTATGAGCCAGCAGTCAGATTTTTACTTCCTGCTCAGATTTTAGGTTCAAGAGTACTCATGGCTGCTATTCCCAAATTTGATAATTTCTAAATTTGTTTATGTGGGTCAGTCATTCAGACACTGGTCATTATGTATCCTAAGAAACCTTATTTCTACTCTTCTCCCTCTCCATTTTTTTCTAAAACCAAATTTTGAAAAAAATGTTTCAAGGGACTCTGACCCAGAATTTTCTTAACTGTCTTCCTCCTCCCTGGAAAAGTAAGGCAATGGTAACATGCAAATAGGTATTTCAAGTCCTCTTGTTGTTATTCTAATCACTAGACTAAAGCAATAGAACTCCTTCCACTTCCTGAAAACTGACTTCTAAGTTGATTGTCAGAAAGTCTCCACCACCCCAAGCCCACCCCAAACAGAGGATTCCTTTTTGGGAAAACTGACCAGTCTAAGTGAAAAGATCTGCAGACAGTATTGACTGCGGGTTCCCTAAAACAACTGCCAGTCCCACCTAAGGGAGATATCAGTGGGAACTAGAAGCTAGTATGATCTACTCATGCTCAAAAGAACTTCTAATCAGTTCTTTAGTATGGCTGTGGCGATTAGCTAAATAAAAATAATGAAATAAATTAGTAAATAATAATATTTCAATAATAAAAATAAGAATGATCACCAAGGATTCCTAGATGGTCATGTCAATATTTTGGTCTAATCAGTCTAAGACTAGGCTGAGGCATTAGTACTTTTTCAATCTACCTAGAGTAAGTTATAATGTACAATCAGAGTTGAGGACCACTGTCATAATATGAAAGATAACAATCGCAACAAAAAAACTGAAAAAGGAACTCATATAAAATAGAAATAATGCAAGAAGCAAAATATGCCTCCAAAATTGTCTCTATATCTCAAAGAGATTAAGAATATTCCATCTATAAAAAAGACAATAATGTGATAAGAAAAAGATTGTTGGGAGAAAAGGATATCTTAAAACATGTTGCAGAAATAAAAATGCAACAAGGTTAGAAGACAAAGTTGGGGATACTCTCATAAAGTAAAACAAAAGACAACAAAAATAGAAAATGAAGTTACAGGTTCAATGTAGGAGGATCCATTATCCAACTAACATGATTTCTATAAAGGGACAAAAAAAGAAAACAGCAAGGAAAAAACTCTGAAGAACTGAAAGAGAAGCTTCTGCAGAGTGGAGGGGGTGGGGAAAGAGAATGCCATTTTTCATTATAAAATTGTGGTCTTAGTTGACTTTTATCATAAAAGCATTCCTTTGATGAAAAGATACATTAAATAGGTAAAGAAAAACAACAAAATTCCAATCAACGTTAACAGAAAAGAGAAGCAAAGATTAACTATAAGCTCTAATTATGCCTCAATTGTAGAGTTTAATCAATCTGGTCCCATCAGGTATGGATATAACAGGTCCTTGAAGAGAAATATATAGAAAATCAAAGAAAGGAATTTTTAGAACATTACAGACAACACTTATTCAAATGATTAAAAAATTAGCCTCCATTCAACCAATTTAATTCATTCAAAGAAGCTAGGTATCTGGATGGAGTACTAAAAATGGATTTTAATTAATAGTAATAGATTTCAAAAGTCAGATTCTCTAAGAAGACTTTGAGGAATATGTCATAGAAAACATAATAAAAGGGAAGCTGGGTTATTATAAAATGTTTTAAGACACCAACATCCATGCTGGGGTTGCCTGGATTACAATCACAGGAAAGTTTAGAAAAGATCGCCCTCTAGAGGTATGTCTCATTATCCATTGAAAAGTAAAACCATAAAAACCTAGCGTCTTGATTTGCCAACGTAAAAAAATAGAGAATATATTTCATGAGCAATAAAAACCAAAAGAACGAATTCCAGATTAGTTTCAATGACTGACTACTTTATGTGACATTTAAGAGAAAACTTTCAGAGGGAAAAATGTGGCATATTCCAAATGAAATAGACAAAAAGATAAAATATTCTAGCAGAGTTCAGTTTTTATAGCACTATATTTTAAAGTTTATTTTAAAGGCAATATAAGAGTTTTTAAAGATACTCCACAGGTTATTTTATTTTCCTCAAAAACTATGCTATCTGAACCTCCCTCTCAATTTTGTTATGAACCTAAAACTGCTCTATAAAATAGTCAATTAAAAAATCTTTAATAGATGGTTTTTCAGTTAGTGCTTCTAAAGGAAAGCATCTTGTTTTCAGTAAGGTATTATGAGGTCTCTCTCTTCCACCCATTTTCCCTAAAGAATTCATCTGGTCTCTCTGAGAAATGATAGGAAGTGACAGAAGAATATTTAAAATATATATGGTTTTGTTGTATAGTAAAGGTAAAGATTAGCATAATACTGTAATTTTGCAACATCATAAAAAGGACAATAAAAGAACTTATAAGAAAACAAATTCACTAGGAACACTATTAGATCTAACAAGAACAAATTAGAAACAAAACTTCATTCTGAACTAAAACAATAAACTACACATAACCAATAGAAACCCAGGTAGTAAACTAAGATAGCCTAAAAGAAGATTTTATCCAGTTAACATGTATATACTACATATATACTCCATGTGATATGAGGCATAAAATTTAAAGCAGAACTACAGTGCACATGATTGATTTTTCTTGGCAAAAATTAAAACATACAAATGGAAACTTCAATCCACAAGTAAACAGCGATGTGGAAAGAGAAGGCAAGAAACATCCCATTATTATTGATTGTCTTAAGTAGGTGAAACTATATAAGGCTTAAATGTGTGGTTGTTTTGTATTTACAATTGTGATGTGGTGTGTATCAAGAAAACTACTGATCAACAAAAGCAAGTAATTACAAAACCATTAAATAAACAATTTCTGAGTGGTAAAAAAGAACGCATCATACAGATGCTAACAAGAAAAGTGATGCTACCAGTTATTTAAAAGTACTTCACTAAAACCTGGAGACTTCAAGTCCAAGAATTCGGAGGCCCCTCTAGAGGTCTCAGTCTCCTCAACCAGCTCCATTTGGAAGAAGCAGAATCTGGAATTCAGAAAAAAGCTGTGACTCAAAGAGGACTCCTCCCCTGAGGAACAATGAGTCGATGGGAAAGGAGACACTTCCAGGAACTCTGGAGAACTGCAGAAGCGAATCCAAAACCCCTCTGTTAACTTGATAGAAACAGGATAAAAAAAATTTTTTTAAAAAGCCCTATCATGTAATGAATGTCATATTCCTGAACCTATGTTGGAAAACTAATTTGTAAAGTAAAGAAATGCAAAGACTCAAGAGTAGGTGAATAAATCAATCAAATTGTGTTTCCTGATGTAGGATATTAAAATGAGCAAAAACAGATGAAACAGAAGGAATGTTGCTACTTGTACCTTCAGGTTTGTGTTGTTATCTCCCTTCATTTCAGAAACAGTATCAGAAGTCAAAGGCAACTTATCAATACAAAGTCCAACAATGCTATAAAAGCCTATACATAATAAAGTCACAATTATATTTCATTTACTCCTTAGTCACTGAATTACTCATTTATTCTGTTTTCTGGGTAAGAGGCCTACACAAAAACACAAAAAAATAAATCAGTCCTTATACCCCCTTAATAATAAACAGTATCCATGACAATAATCATAGTAGCTAATCATTCACTGCAGATTTGATATGTACCAAACACTACTTAAAGTGTGGTGATCCTGACCGTAACTCTGTAAAGGTAGGTAATATTATTACACTCATTTTATAGATAGAAAATTAGGGCATGGGTATATTAAGGAATTTGTTGAAGATTACAGACTTAGGGAATCATGGAGGATAGAGTCTACCACAGGCAATCTGACTCCAGGTCCTCTAACTGCCTTCCCAACTTAGTGATGGATATCATGGAAAAAAAGGGGGGGGGGCGGTTAAAAGGAGTGAGCAACAAGTACAGATAAAGAGCATACAGGAGGAGTAAACACATAAAATTACACACTTTATGTGAAGAGGGAGAAAGTGCAACATCAGCTGAGCTGAGCTTGACAGATGCATTCATCATTTACCTGAAGAAATAAGCAGAAAGCAGTTCAGAGGGAGGAACAAGATGTCGGAGCTGGAAAGCAAAGGCAAGTCATTAAATTTGCGTGGGGCATAAAAAATAGTGGAAGAAATGGTTTCTTCATTCATCAAAAATTTACTAATTAGTAGAAGAAATGCTGTTCTCCTAGAGGACAATTTTCTGATCTTTGCCCCTTTCTTTGAAGTTCCCAAAACCTACCACCAGCCTCATGTCCTGATTCCATAAAGAAACTAAAGCAGTCTTCTCTTTCCCCATTTTCTTGTTCCCTTTTATATCAGTGCTTCTTGACAGACTTATCAATACTGGTTTCCCTATTTCTCTCTTCCCATCTTGCCAAAATCCACTCCTGTCAGGCCCCTACCAACTCTACCAAACTGCTCTTATTGCAGTCACGTAGCCTCTGTGTTACTAAATTTGATGGTATTCTTTTTCTCAGTCTTTATCTTAATTGACCTACCAGCAGAATTTGACATACTGTTCCCTCCCGTCTCACAGAAAAAAAATTTTTTTTTCATTTGGCCTCCAGGATTTCTCATGTATGGTTTTCCTTCTACGTCACTATCTACTTAATGGCGGAAGACCCAGGGCTCAGTCCTGAGACATCTTCATCTTCTTTTTTTCATATTCACTCAACTCACTTATGATCTCATCCAGCCTTTGGCTTTACTTAGCCCTTCCAAACATTTATCCTCAGACTAGCCCTTTCCACCAAACTCCAAGCTTGTAGGCTGAGCTATCCACTTAATATCACTAGGAGGTCAAAGACACATCTTAAAGTAAACATCCAGAACTTCTGATCCTGGCCCTATCCCCAAACCTGTTTTAACAGTGTTCCTCATTTCACTTGAAGATAACCCCATCCTTCCAGCTGCTCAGGCCAGAAACCTTACTAATCACCCTGACTCCTCTCCTCTCATACTTGATATAACATATACCAGAAACTCTGTTGACCCTACCATCAAAACGTATCAAGAATAAAATCACTACTCACAATCTCCATTATAAACAATTTAGTCTAAGCCTTGTCTTCTCTCACCTGGATTTTTGCAATACTCTCCTAACTAGTCTCACTAGGCTTCTACCTTTGTCAACCTTAGACTGAATTTTCAATACAGATCTCTGTTTCAATCCTGCTAGAACACTGTCTTACCACATCACTTTTATTCTCAAAGCTCTCCACAGTTTTCCATCTCATTCTGAGTAAGAGTCAGAGGCTGAAAGGATCTAACCACATTTCCTCCATGACCTCATCTGCTAATATGCTCCGTGTATACTGTGCTTCAGCCACACTGTCCTCTTTGCCTTTCCTTGAACACTCCAGGCACATTCCTGGCACAGGGATTTTACACTGGCTGTTCCTTCCACCTCAAACTTGTTCCCCAAATATCTGCATGACTTTCTCCCATACTTCCATCAGATCTCTGTTCAAATATCATCATCTCAGTAAGCCCTGGTAGGAAGCTTTCTAATTTCAAATTGTGAAATTCTCTCCAGGCTTTCTCTATTCCCCCTTCCATTCTTTATTTTTCTCCATAGCACATAAAACTACCTACCTATCCATCTATCCACCCATCCATCCTGTTCATGGTTCATTTCACTCCACTAGAAAGTCAGCTTCATGGGAACAGGGATGTTCTCCTCTTTTGTTCACTACTATATTCCTAGGGCTCAGGAACAGTGCCTAGACATAGTAAACATTAATTGTTGTTGAATAAATGAATGTATCTCACAGATGTTAAAATGAAAAGCAATGTTACCATGAATGAAAATTCTTCATTCTGAGCAGTAATGATTTAAATCTCAATTGTTTTTATTAGGACTTTAAAGATGTTTGAAAACTCTGGCTCGAAGCCTTAGAATCTACATTTTACCAATACTTCATGAAACATCAAGATACAAAATACAAACAAGAAAAAGACCCGATTTTCATAGAAGTCAATCTAATGGAAGTCAATATGTTACTTGTTAATGAACAAGTAAACATATTATTATAATATGTTACAAGTATATTCAAAGTGCCAATATCAAGACTGATACAGATGACACAACATTGAGATTTTTTAGGAGAGGCTTAAGAAATGAAGCATTATTTTTAGCTAGATCAAAATGAAATAGGGTTTTAGTAGGCACTCAAGGAGGTAATAATTATTTCAAATAGAGAAAAGAATATAAATAAGAAAGGTGCCAAGAAATGAACATGTGACATATTCAGGGAAGGGTACAAAAAACTAGGTGCGATGGGGCAAGGAGTTAGAAACAAGATGGGACCTTCTCTAATGTTCTAAAAGAATGATGAGACACTGAAAGATTTTATGCAGGAAAGTGGAGGATAATATTTATGGATAACAAAGGAAATGCCTGTGATAGTTGTGAAAGGTTGGAGGACATCGAAACAGATGAGGTAAGAAATGATGATCACGTATTCTTAATCATTTTTGTGCCAAGGACTACTTGGACAGTCTGGGAAAGCCTGTGGATTCTTTTTCAGAATAAAACTTATAAATGCAAGGAATAAAGTAGAACTACAAAAAAAATATAGAAACATAGTTATCAATATAGTATAAAAATTAAGTTCTGTTGTGTATAATAAATATTTAAATCAGTAATTTTATTACATAACATAATTCCAAAGCAATGAGGAACATAATATTTCAAAATATGTTCAGTAACTTAAAACATTTCAAGATATATATATTTTTAAATATAATGCGATACAGATGTATCTGTGTTTTTATTGGTGACAATGTCACAAGTACTACTAATATTACTGTCATGTGTTGTCTATATTCAAAATAAAAGGAAAGGCTTAATTTTCATTAGAGGATGGTAAACACAAAGACATAATTTCTCCCTATGCATGTTCATGGATTTTAAGTTAAGAACCCTCAGGGAAACTAAAATCCAGGCAGCAAGATAGGAAATGAAGGAGATATTTAGAGAGAATATATTTCAAATAAATAAACATCCTCTGTTAAGTAAAATAAATAAATAAATAAATAAATAAATAAATAAATAAATAAATAGCAAAAAGATAAAATAATCCTAACCTAAACTGGATTAACTCCAGAGAGCAAAAAGGAAATATCCCTATATCAACTTCTAGTTAACAGTTTCCTTTACTTTGCTAAAAAGAGCACAAACAATGGTAATACCGCCAAAGCATGATTCATTTTCAAGATGAATCCCTCCCTGTTCAAAGGTTTACATTGTTTTGACCAGCATCAGACTGTTTATCCACACAAACTGTAAATACATTATTTTTAGAACTGACCAACAACAATGCCCATTTTGTTTTGACATGTAGGACACAAAAAGAACATGGAGAAAAATGACCATCACTCGAATGTCTTCACTTCAAAAATGAGAAATACTATATACAGAGGAATGGGATGGAATTCCAACATAATAAAATTTTAAAACATTATCAGGAGGAAAATGCCTCCTGAAATTCCTTGCTTTCAAAGAGAATGTTAAGTACAGCAGTACTGTCAAACAGTTTAATCTCTTCTCTGAGACACCTTCTGTTGGCTTCACACAAAAAAAGGGAAGAAAGCTGTTAAAGCAATAAAGCCAAGAGAAAATCCTTTATTTTTACTCAGAAATTAAGTATTGTTCTTCAATTATTTCTTCTTTCACAAATGACAAATCCTTAATTGATTGGAACCTTGCACCCTTCTACAAAAATACACTGCAAGTTATTTGTTCATGGTTATTTAATTTCTGCCTTTTCCCTTGGACTAGAAGATACATGAGAGCAGAGGTTACCTCAATTTTTTTGTACATTATAATCAAAGCCTAGCACAAAACCTGGTATATGGTAAGCTTAATAGGGAAGGAAGAACAGGAAGGGAAAAGAAGCTCAAAAGAAGACTTTCTGAATATATGTAAATGTAAGGACTATGAATCCTTCCTAATTTTTTACTATTATATTATATCTGTTCTCTGGTGAACCTAGCTGCACCACATGCATTCTGAATCTTTTTCCATAAAGTGTTTGGTGGAATTTAACTAAGAAAAATACTCAACACAAAGAGAAAGGTCCTCAAAGAACCTGTACGATGAACTAATTATATGACAAAATATTTACACCTAAAAGTTTAAGTAATTATTCCTGAAGTAAGATTTCTTGCAAATGGCTGAAAACAAATATCCCATAGCTTACTAAGCTTTTTTTCCTTTTAAATTCCAAGTGCTTTTTAAAATGACTTAACCTAGGACTGATTCTAAAAAGATTTTCAACCTTTTGAAGATCTTAGATCACTAGTTAAATTAAGTAAACATAAATAAAACAAGTGTTCTTATAAGAATAATGGTGCCAAAGCATAAAGCATCATCTAAGGAGAAAACAGAAGTCCTGAATTTTTTTGAGTTACAGATCTCCCCAGGATCCATTTACCAACATATGTTTACAGCCTACCTTAAAACGTCCTACAAAAAAATACCTATCTAGAATTGATTAGGTATTACCAAGGGATATATGTTTAAGCAAAAGCTAAAACAAATAAGGATGGGCATATATCCAAAAGAACTGCAGAGGGATTCAAACAAATACTTGCACATCCATGTTCATGAGAGCACTATTCAAAACAGCAAAAAAGGTGGAAACAACCCAAATATCCATCTGTGGAAGAATAGGTAAAAGTATAGTATATACATACAGTGGAATATTACTTGAGCATAAAAAGTAATGTACCGATATATACTACAAAGTGGCTGTACCTCCAAAACACACTACATCATATAAGCCAGAAACAAAAGATCACCTATTGTATGATGGCAGTTATATGAAATATCTAGAAAAGGTAAATTCACAGAGATGGAAAGCAGATTGGTGGTTGCTAGGGGCTTAGGTAGAGAAGAATAGGTAGTAATTGCTTAAAGAATATGTGGTTTTGGGGTGCCTGGGTGGCACAGTCAATTAAGGGTCCAACTCTTGGGTTCGGCTCAGGTTGTGAACTCAGAGTCAAGAGGTCAAGCCCGACTTCAGGCTTTTCACTCAACTCAGAGACTGCTTAAGATTTTCTTTCTCTTCCTCTATCCCTTCCCACCAGGTGCACGTACTTTCTCTCTTGAATAATTAAATAAATAAATATTTTTTAAAAAGAATATGTGGTTTTCTTGGATGAGGAAAATGTTTTGGAACTAGTTAAAAGTGGTGGTTCATTGTGAATGTACTAAATGCCATTGAATTGCTAACATTTTTATGGACATTTCAGATCAACTGAATAAATAAAAATTGGTTTCTGTAGTAACCATTATGTCTCTATATAATTTCCTATTCTTAAAAACCTAAATTGGTCATCTATCAAGGAGAACCTGCAATGCTCTTAAAAAAAAAAATGGCGTCTAATATAAACAAGTTTTTTTTCTTTTTTTTTTTTTTGTCATTCTAGTGGAAGTAAAGTGGTACAACATTCTGGTATCTACCAAGGTCAAGATTCATATACACATCCAGCATTTCCATTAAAAGATGAGTACACATTAGCACCAAGAAACAAGTATAAAATAAACTTTCATTGCATCACTACATATATTAACCCAACACCAGAAACCTACCAAATACAGATCAACAGCAGTGGTAAAAAAAAAAAAAGAAAAAGAAAAAAAAATGTGTACAATGAACTATGTAAGAGCAATGGAAATTAATGAAGTAAACCTACACAGAAGTGAATTAATCTCACAAACACAATCCCTAGAGACATATTTTAAAATATAATGCAAATACTGCTCTAAAATACATGACTCACAATGATCCCTCTCCCACAAGTATTTCTTAATGAACTATATAGTATTGACTCTGGTAAGAGAAAGAATTTTCTGGAAAAAATCTATACGTATGTGATTTAATCTATAAATTTATAAAAATACTCTTGAACTTTATATTCCATGCATACGACACAAAGTATGCCTTATACGTTAAAAAAAATTAGCATGGCAAAGATCACTGTTCCTATATTGATTTCAATTTATTGACTTAATAAATTAAGAATGTTCCAAAATGAGCCTAAGACCTTTTCTTTGCATAAAAAGATCAGGGGAAAAAATGTTTTAGTTATTTTATCCCATATCTCAGAAAGTAAGGCTAATAAGAGAAGGATGGTAGGGTTCAGTGAAGAGAGAGAAAATCAGGTTTACCGTGCAGTGGTGACCCGGAAGGGCTGCTTGATAGACCAGGAACAGGGCTACAGCGCCCTCCTTGCTTAGACGTCAGTTCTTGCTCAATTTCTTCCAGCCCCGCACTTTTCTGGAAGCGGCTCATACGATTCACAACTCGTGGTGACATGTGTGTTCGAACACAAGGCTGGCCACCGTATGGGTTGATGGGGAAAACGTGGGAAGTCCCCCGGAGTGTACTGACCACGACCCAGCGACAGTCGTGGCTGAAGCAGATGTCCTGTACCTAGGAATGGACAGGGAAAAAAACACAAAAATGATTGCAACTACTTGGATTGATATGTTAATTAGCTGAATTTAATTTTTTTTTAAGGGGGGAGAAAAACTATTTGGATTTATCTCATATCACACACATATCACCAGGTATAAATAGGAATACTTGTCTTGTTACCAAATTTACCTAATATCAAGTTATAAATTAAAAATTTGATTCTACAGATGAGTAGAGATGAAACTCTACTGAGATGAGTTTCATGGTGAATTTTTTTTTTTTTTTAGATTTTATTTATTCATTCATGAGAGACACAGAGAGAAAGAGGGGCAGAGACATTGGCAGAGGGAAAAGCTCCCCTGTGGGGAGTCTGATGCAGGACTTGATCACAGGACCCCAGGATCATGCCCAGAGCCAAAGGCAGATGCTCAACCACTGAGCCCCCCATGTGCCTCTCATGGTAAATATTGATCAAAACTCCCTATCAGGGATTTGATATGTTTTCGAGTAGAGAATTTTGTCCCTTACAGCACACAGTGTCAGGTCAAAAATCAGGACCTAGGCAGTTTCATCACAGAGCTACAAAAAATATATGAGTCAGGTATATTTCTCTAAATTAATTTGCCTTCTAGCAAGCATAAAGTAGTAAAAATAAAAACAAACATTATACAATATAAGTGAAGGTATTAATTCAATCCTTCATGAGCAAATATTAAGTTTCATGCTAAATATTAGAAATGGGCACTGGGGGGGCACATGATGGGATGGGCAGTATGTGTTATGTTATATGTTAGCAAATCGAACTCCAATAAAAAATATACAAAAAAAAAAAAGAGGTAAATAAAAAATAACCTTTGGGAAAAGTTAAGAGGAAGGAGCCAGACATAGTCTCATGGTCTGAGGAACAACTATACACATCTGCTTGTTCTTTCATGTGCATAAGATTTTTATTTAAAAAAAAAAAGAATCTTTGGGCTCACAACCTCAGGAGAAGAAGACATGTAAGAAACTCATGAGAACTCATGAGAATGTAAAATATAAAAAGTGAAGTAACTGAGCCACAGCCCCAGGAGTGCGATTCCAGCAGCACAGGCCCCAGATCGGACCGGACCAGATCTGACCGGACACAGCCCAGGATCCTGCGCTACCCCCGGGAAAGGCAGAGGTGCGGAGGACACAGGACAGCGAGGACCCTCTTGCTGCTGGGCACCCCGAACTGTGCAGATCAGCACTCCTGCCACTAGAGCATCCAGGCCAGTACAAACTGGGAGACTGTGGTAGTTACTGTGGGAGCTGACTCCAGAGCTGGAGAGCTGGCTGCCACCAGTATTGTTGCTTCTCCTGGTGTCACCCTGTGCCTGAGACGGAGTGGGGCTACCAGGGAACAGGGGCCTCACAGGATAAGCAGCTCCCACTGAGCCATGCACACAGGTGAGAGTCAGCACAGCAGGTCAGGTCCCTCCCCAAGAAGACCAGCTGGAAGGACAGTGGAAGAGCAAGTTCTTAGTTGGGCAGCACTGGAAAGCTTCTGGGGAAGTCGAGGGATTTAGAGTATATAGAACCAGAGGATACCCCTCTTTCTTTCTGTTTTTGTATTTTCTTTTTTTTTTTATCTTCCTTTTTCCAATACAACTCGTTTTTAGCCACTCTGCACTGAGCAAAATGACTAGAAAGAAGAACTCACCACAAAAGAAAGAATCAAAATCAGTACTCTCTGCCACAGAGTTATAGAATTTGGATTACAATTTGATATCAGAGAGCCAATTCAGCACAATTATAAAGCTACTGGTGGCTCTGGAAAAAAGCATAAAGGATTCAAGAGACCTCATGACTGCAGAATTTAGATCTAATCAGGCCGAAATTAAAAATCAATTAAATGGGATGCAATCCAAACTGGAGGTCCTAACGACGGGAGTTAATGAGGTAGAAGAAAGAGTGACATAGAAGACAAGTTGATGGCAAGGAAGGAGGCTGAGGTAAAAAGAGAAAAATGATTAAAAGACCATGAGGAAAGGTTAAAGGAAGTAAATGACAGCCTCAGAAGGAAAAATATATGTTTAACTGGGGTTCCAGAGTGCGCTGAAAGGGACAGAGGACCAGAAAGCATATTTAAATAAATCATAGCTGAGAACTTCCCTAATGTGGAGAGGAAAACAGGCATTCAGATCCAGGAGATAGAGATCCCCTCCTAAAATTAATAAAAACCGTTCAACACCTCGACGTTTAATAGTAAAACTTGCAAATTCCAAAGATAAAGAGAAAATCCTTAACGCCACAGAGACAAGAGATCCCTAACTTATATGGGAACAAATATTAGATTAACAGCAGACCTCTCCACAGACACCTGGCAGGCCAGAAAGGGCTGGTAGGATATATTCAGGATCCTAAATGAGAAGAACATGTAGCCAAGAATACTCTACCCAGCAAGGCTCTCATTCAGAATAGAAGGAGAGATAAAGAGCTTCCAAGATAGGCAGAAACTGAAAGAATATGTGACCACCAAACCGGCTCTGCAAGAAATGTTAAGGGGGACTCTGTAAAAAAAAAGAGGTTGCCCAAAGAAATAATTCACAAAAACAGGGACTGAATAGGTATTATGATGACACTAAATTCATATCTTTCAATAGTAACTCTGATGGTGAATGGGCTTAATGATCCCATCAAAAGACTCTGGGTTCCAGACTGGATAAAAAAGCAAGAAAGAAAGACCCATCTATTTGCTGTCTACAAGAGACTCATTTTAGACCTAAGGACACTTCCAGCCTGAAAATGAAAGGTTGGAGAACCATTTACCATTCAAATGGTCCTCAAAAGAAAGCAGGGGTAGCAATCCTCATATCAGATAAATTAAAGTTTATCCCAAAGACTGTAGGAAGAGATAAAAAGGGATACTACATCATACTTATAGAATCTATCCAACAAAAGGACCTAACAATCATGAATATTTATGTCCCTACTGTGGGAGCTGCCAAGTATATCAATCAATTAATAACTAAATTAAAGACATAATTAGATAATATACACTAATACTGGAAGATTTCAACATGGCACTTTTTGCAAATGACAGATCTTCTAAGCACAACATCTCCAAAGAAACAAGAACTTTAAATGATACACTGAACCAGATGGATTTCACAAATATTTACAGAACTTTACATCGAAATGCAACTGAATACATTCTTCTCAAGTGCACATGGAACTTTCTCCAGAATAGACCACATACTGGGTCACAAATCAGGTATTAACCGATACCAAAAGATTGGGATTGTCCCCTGCATATTTTCAGACCATAATGCTTTGAAACTTGAACTCAATCACAAGAAGAAATTTGGAAGACATTCAAACACATGGAGTTAAAGAGCAGCATGCTAAAAGATGAAAGGGTCAACCAGGAAATTAGAGAAGAATTTAAAAGATTCATGGAAACTAATGAGAATGAAGACACAACCGTTCAAAATCTTTGGGATACAGCAAAAGCAGTCCTGAGAGGAAAAAACATTGCAATACAAGCATCCCTCAAAAAACTGGAAAAAACTCAAATACACAAGCTAACTTTGCACCTAAAGGAACTGGAGAAAGAACAACAAATAAAACCTACACCAAGCAGAAGAAGAGAGTTAATAAAGATCTGAGCAGAACTCAATGAAATAGAGATCAGAAGAACTGTAGAACAGATCAACAAAACCAGGAGTTGGTTCTTTGAAAGAATTAATAAGATAGATAAAACATTAGCTAACCTTCTTAAAAACAAAAAAGACTAATAAAATCATGAATGAAAAAGGTAAGATTACAAGAAAATACAAACGATTATAAAAACATATTATGCGCAGCTATACATCAATAAATTAGGCAGTCTAGAAGAAATGGACGCATTTCTGGAAAACCACAAACTATCAAAACTGGAACAGGAAGAAACAGAAAACCTGAACAGGCCAAAAACCAGAGAGGAAATTGAAGCAGTCATCAAAAACCTCCCAACACACAAAAGTCCAGGGCCAGATGGCTTCCCAGGGGAATTCTATCAAACGTTTAAAGAAGAAACAATACCTATTCTACTAAAGCTGTTCCAAAAGATAGAAAGGGATGGAATACTTCCAAACTGGTTCTATGAGGCCAGCATCACCTTAATTCCAAAACCAGACAAAGACCCCACCAAAAAGGAGAATTATAGACCAATATCCCTGATGAACACAGATGCAAAAATTCTCAACAACATACTAGCCAATAGGATCCAACAATACATTAAGAAGATTATTCACCATGACCAAATGGGATTTATCCCCGGGATGCAAAGCTGGTTCAACACTTGTAAAGCAATCAACGTGATAGATCATATCAACAAGAGAAAAAACAAGAACCATATGATCCTCTCAATAGATGCAGAGAAAGCATTTGACAAAATACAGCATCCATTCCTGATCAAAACTCTTCAGAGTGTAGGGATAGAGGGAACATTCCTCAGGATCTTAAAAGCCATCTATGAAAAGCCCACAGCAAATATTATTCTCAATGGGGAAACACTGGGAGCCTTTGCTCTAAGATCAGGAATACAACAGGGATGTCCACTCTCACCCCTGTTATTCAATATAGTACTAGAAGTCCTAGCCTCACCAATCAAGCAACAAAAAGAAATAAAAGGCATTCAAATTGGCAAAGAAGTCAAACTCTCCCTCTTCGCAGATGACATGATACGGTACATAGAAAACCCAAAAGAGGGCAGCGAAGGTGGCTCAGCGGTTTAGTGCCGCCATCAACCCAGGTCGTGTTCCTGGAGACCCAGGATTGAGTTCCATGTTGGGCTCCCTGCATGGAGCCTGCTTCTCCCTCTGCCTATGTCTCTGCCTCTCTCTCTCTCTCTCTTTCTCTTTCTCTATCTCTCATGAATAAATAAATAAAATCTTAAAAAAAAAAAAAAGAAAACCCAAAAGACTTCACCCCAAGATTGCTAGAACTCATATAGCAATTCAGCAGTGTGGCAGCATACAAAATCAATGCCCAGAAATCAGTGGCATTTCTATACACTGAGACTGAAGAAAGAGAAATTAAGGAATCAATCCCATTTACAATTGCACCCAAAAGCATAACATACCTAAGAATAAACCTGACCAAAGAGGTAAAGGATCTATATCCTAAAAACTACAGAACACTTCTGAAAGAAATTGAGGAAGACACAAAGAGATGGAAAAATATTCCATGCTCATGTATTGGAAGAATTAATACTGTGAAAATGTCTATGCTACCCAGGGCAATTTACACATTTAATGCAATCCCTATCAAAATACAGGTTTTTCTTTAGAGAGTTGGAACAAATCATCTTAAGATTTGTGTGGAATCCGAAAAGACCCCGGACAGCCAGAGGAATATTAAAAAAGAAAACCAGAGCCGGGGGCATCACAATGCTGGATTTCAGGTTGTACTACAAAGCTGTGATCATCAAGACAGTGTGGTACTGGCACAAAAGCAGACACACAGGTCAATGGAACAGAATGGAGAACCCAGAAATGGGCCCTCAACTCTATGGTCAATTAATACTCGACAAAGCAGGAAAGACTATCCACTGGAAAAAGGACAATCTCTTCAATAAATGGTGCTGGGAAAATTGGACAGCCACATGCAGAAGAATGAAACTAGACCATTCTCTTACACTACACACAAAGATAAACTCAAAATGGAAGAAAGATCTAAATGTGAGAAAAGAATCCATCAAAATCTTAGAGGAGAACACAGGCAACACTCTTTTTGAACTTGGTCATAGCAACTTCTTGCAAGATACATCTATGAAGGCAAGGGAAACAAAAGCAAAAATGTATTGGGACTTAAGATAAAAAGCTTCTGCACAGCAAAAGAAACAGTCAACAAAACTAAAAGACAGTCTACAGAATGGAAGAAGATATTTGCAAATGACATATCAGATAAAGGGCTAGTATCCAAGATCTATAAAGAACTTATTAAACTCAACACCAAAGAAACAAACAATCCAATCATGAAATGGCAAAAGACATGAACAGAAATTTCACAGAGGAAGATATAGACATGGCCAACAAGCACATGAGAAAATGCTCCACATCACTTGCCATCAGGGAAACACAAATCAAAACCACAATGAGATACCACCTCACACCAGTGAGAATGGTGAAAATTAACAAGACAGGAAACAACAAATGTTGGAAAGGATGTGGAGAAAGGGGAACCCTTTTGCACTGTTGGTGGGAACGTGAACTGGTGCAGCCACTCTGGAAAACTGTGTGGAGGTTCCTCAAAGAGTTAAAAATAGACCTGCCCTACGACCCAGCAATTGCACTGCTGGGGATTTACCCAAAAGATACAGATGCAGTGAAACACCGGGACACCTGCACCCCAATGTTTATAGCAGCAATGTCCACAATAGCCAAACTGTGGAAGGAGCCTTGGTGTTCATCGAAAGATGAAAGATGTGGTCTATATATACAATGGAATATTACTCAGCCATTAGAAATGACAAATACCCACCATTTGCTTCGACGTGGATGGAACTGGAGGGTATTACGCTGAGCGAAGTAAGTCAATTGGAGAAGGACAAACATCATATGGTCTCATTCATTTGGGGAATATAAAAAATAGTCAAAGGGAATAAAGAGGAAAGGAGAGAAAATGAGCGGGAAATATCAGAGAGGGTGACAGAACATGAGAGACTCCTAACTCTGGGAAACAAACAAGGGGTAGTGGAAGGGGAGGTGGGGGGGGGTTGGGGTGACTGGGTGACGGGCACTGAGGAGGGCACTTGACGGGATGAGCACTGGGTGATATGCTATATGTTGGCAAATTGAACTCCAATAAAAAAAAATTATATATAAAAAAAGACTGCTTCCTAGTCTGTCAGTGAAAAGAAGTTTCCTCTTTCATTTTAAAAATACTTCTGATATAAAGTGGTGCTAACAATCAGTACCAAGGCAGGAAAACAGAATTCCACTTCAATGCTTACTTAGAAAACTGTTCTTAAAGAAGCGCTTCTGCTCTATGACCTTAAGGACACATCAGGATACTTAAATGAACAGAGAAGATACTAGCTGTCAAGAGACAGAGAGGGTTTAATCCTTTAAATAACATAGAGGATAACAAGTCATCTTCTCACAAAATGCAAAATGATATAACTGTTGGTGTTATCAAACAAGTTGGGTGGTCGTTCCTACGTTATTAAAGACAAGAAAGACTATATATGATGGCAAAATAGTAATAAAATAATGACATCATCTGCATGATATTTGCACCTCAATTTTGTAATGATATATTTTTTTAAAAACTTTATTCATTTATTCATGAGAGACACAGAGAGAGAGAGGCAGAGACACAGGAAGAGGGAGAAGCAGGCTCCATGCAGGGAGCCTGACGTGGGACTCGATCCCGGGTCTCCAGGATCACGCCCTGGGTGCCAAACCGCTGAGCCACGCAGGGATCCCCCTGTAATGATATTTCTAGTAAAGATTTTCTCATCACAAAACAGGAAAGCTAGATGGGAGGTGTATCTCTGTTTTAGTGCTACAGTACCAAATATCATGGCAAATAATATTTACCAAGTACAGATCAGGCAATTGTTAGAAACAGAAGTTTAAACAAGTACAGTAACAAAAAAAAAGACTATCAAAACACCTACCCTCAAATTTAGGAAGCAAGCATACTTTGATAATTGTGATTTTTTTTAATTTACTATCCTGTAGTCAGGAATTGACCCAATCCAAGCAGATCTGGGCAGCAAAAGATATACTCCAACTTAGCATTTCAAACTGGTATGAAGCTGGAGCAAAGAATGAAGGTGAACATGGGACAAGTACAGGTTTCTTCCAGAAAAGAGTCAGCAAACTTTTTTAGTAAGGGGCCAAAATTTTAGGCCTTGTAGGCAAGAAAACAAAACCAAGGATACTATGTAGGTACTTAAAATAACAAGAAAGAAAACAAATTTTGACAAAATTTTTTTACCAAATAGAATTTTTTGTAATGTAAGTCTACTAAAGAAGAATGGAGTCTGTTTTTTACAGTAGATAATATTTTGTTTATTTGGGGCTCAAAGCTAGTATTATTATTATCATCAAATAGATCCCAAGGCTTATGTTTATAAAAACCATTCTTAGCTCATGAGATGTACAAAAACATAGGGCCACATATGGCCAATGGACCATAGTTTGCTGACCCGTTTTATACCACCATCATGGTAGTAAATGTAAACTTGTCAAATCATCATAAACTTCAAAGCAGAAAGGACCTCAGAAATCTAAAGTCAAGGTCAAAAACACAGTAAGACCCTCAGGTCAATATTATTCCTATGGTTTATAAGATACTTCACAGTAAAGAGAGGGGAATCTACACAAAAAGCCTTCCTCATATGAAGAATCTATGCAAGATATTAGTTAGAAACAAGGGACCAATGAGACTATAGTTCTTTTCTAAATTCCACAGCAAGCAGGCATTCTGCTTTGTTTTCAAGGTGAATATAGCAGTACTCAATTCAACATTAACATGTAACTATTGGAGAAAGTAATCTTAGTTGAAAGAAAATCACATATACATACACACATAAACCCCACAATCTCAAGACAACTATTTTAAAGTATCTTGCACATCTTAATGCATAGACAAGAATGTATAGATATGTATATGTATATGTGTATGTGCATATAAACATACATATCACATAAACACAAATATAGATACATGAAGACATGTGCATGCACATACACGTACATAATTTTTTACTGGATAACAGCAACCAACTTGAAATATAAAATCATTAAACTTCAATATTATAAAAGATAGTGAAAACACATGGAAATAGCACTATATATATATAAAGCCTTTATATATGATCACAAGCTTTCCTTACTGGGAGCATATAAGGGTAAATGTATCTATCACTTACTAGCTACACAGCCATGGAAAAGTTAGTTAACAACTCTCTGCCTTATGCTTCTTCATTTGCAAAATGGGAACAATAATGCAAGTCTCATAGGGTTTTAGATTTAATGAATTAACATGTAAAGCACTTAGAAGAGTGCTTACCACTTAATAAGCAGTAAACAAAGATGTTCGCTGTAATTATCGTAATTACCATAAAAATACATCCCTACTCTTCAAACATCTCAGTTTTCACTGCTAACAACATAGACTAAACCACTATCATCACTTGAACAGGTTACTTTTAAAAGACTCCTAACTGGACTCTTACTTGAGACCATCTACAAGCAACAGAAGACAAAGTAGATGAATTGTACTTATCAAAATTAAAGACTTTCCTGCATCAAAGAATATTATCAGGGACCCCTGGGTGGCTCAGCAGGCCTGCCTTCTGCCCAAGGCATGATCCTGGAGTCCCACATGGGGCTCCCTGCATGGAGCCTGCTTATCTCTCTCTGCCTATGTCTTTGCCTCTCTCTTTGTGTCTCTCATGAGTAAACAAATAAAATAAAATCTTTAAAAAAATTTTTTTTGAACCACAGAATATGATAAAATATTTCCAAATAATACATCTGATAAGGGTCCAGCATGTAAAATACATAAATAAGTCTTTTGACTCAATAACATAAAGAGAAATAATTCAATCAAAAATAAGCAAAAAATTGGATATTTTTCCAAAAAAGATACAGAAATCGCCAAAAAGCAGGGGCACCTGGGTGGCTCAGCGGTTGAGCGTCTGCTTTCAGGTCATGATCCTGAGGTCCTGGGATCAAGTTCCCATCGGGCTCCCTGCAGGGAGCCTGCTTCTCCCTCTATGTCTCTGCCTCTCTCTGTGTCTCATGAATAAATAAATGAAATCTTAAAAAAAGAGAGAGCATATGAAGATGTTTGTGCTAAATATTATTAGTCATTAGAGAAATATAAATAAAAAATACAATGAGATACGACTTCATACTGAAAAGAATGATCATTAAAAAAAGAAAAAGAGGGGCAGCCCCTGTGGCTCAGCGGTTTAGCGCCGCCTTCAGCCCAAGGTGTGAGCCTGGAGACCCGGGATCGAGTCCTACGTCAGGCTCCCTGCATGGAGCCTGCTTATCCCTCTGCCTGTGTCTGTGCCTCTCTCTCTCTCTCTCTCTCTCTCTCTCTCTCATGAAAAAATAAATAAAATCTTTAAAAAAAAAAAAGAAAAAGATAAAATAAGTGTTGATGAGGATGTGGAAAAACTTGAACTCTCATACACTGTTGGGAAAAAAGAAAATGGTGCAGCCACGTGAAAGTCCTCTAAAAGTTAAACACAGACTTTCATCCTTAGATACCCAAGAAAATTGGAAATGTATGTTCAAAACAGAAACCTGCATACTAATGTTCACAGCAGTAGAGTTCAAAAGTGAAAACAACTCCTATGTTTATCAACTAATAAATGCAAAAAATGTGGTCTATAGATACAGGGAATATTATTCAGCTACAGAAAGTAATAAAGTTCTGATATGTGCTACAACATGAATGAACTTTGAAAACAATATGTAAAATGAAAGCAGACAGAAAAGGCTACCTATTATATGATTCCACTTATATGAAATGGACAGAATAAGCCAACCAAGAGAAAGAAACAGAAAAGAGGTTAACAACTGCCATGGACCAGGGAGAAGGGAAGGGAAAGTGGCTGCTCATGGGTACCAGGTTTCTTTCTAGTGATGAAAATGTTCTGGCATTAAATAGTAGTGATTGATATACAAGTCTGTATACCAAAAACCACTAAATTGTACACTTTAAAAAAGTGAACTTTATGCATGTGAATTATGTCTCAATAAAGCTGTTATTTAAAAAAAATGGAAAAACTAAGTAGTTAGTTCACTTACAGGGAAGTTCTATAGCCTCTTTTTATAGTTTGTGGTTTCACTGAAGGGTCAGTTAGTTCTTTGATATGTCTCTATTGTTCTATGCTCAGAAGAAGATAAGCAGCTGCTAAGAAGCCTAAGCTAGCATTTTATCTGTGCCCATGCTGACTCACTTCACATCTGGGGTTGGGGTAAATGAGTGATTACAATATAAAATGGGTAAACATATAACCAATGTTCTTATTAAGTTTCCCTCCATTCAACAAAGAAGTGTGGCATAAAATGATAGAAAAAAATCAAGCAGAGTACCTAGTCTAGGAATCCTCATTAGACACTCACTGTTATCAATTTAGAGCTTTTAAGAATACAAATGTCAGGATTCTTAACTGATGAGATATGAATTTTTAAAATACAGAATGTTTAATTAGTTTGCAAATTTATATTAGGTTATATAATTTATTGTTCATTAAATAGTTCCTGTATTATTTGAAATATTGATAACATCTCACACTTGTTTTTTATTGTAATGATGTAAAATCTGGGTATCAGAAACCATTAGGCCTCTAGAAAGCTAATATATTTGTTCCTTAAAATATATTGTAGCTATATTCCAGTAATTCTAATTTATACAAATACTTTGTTAACAAACTGAATTATCCTTTTTTAAAGTATTTTGTAGATTTAATATTCCAAAACAATATTTGGAACAACCAAATCTAGTATAGCAGACATATGCTCATACAGAACAATTATATCCATTTTATCAAAAGCTAAAAAACCCCACCCCAAACATATATTTAATTCACAAAACAGGTTAAACTAAATTACATATAACACAAGAGTATTTGAGCACTAGACTTAAGTAGTACCCCATTTAAGCATCTAGGATAGAAATCAGCATTTTAAAGCATTTAAATCAGCATTAATCAGTTTATACCTCAAATTTTTCATCAAAACCCAATTAACTAATAACAATGATCAAAGTATAGAGTTATTATTATTTTTTTTGAGAGGGAAAGAGAGAGGGAGGGTGAGGAAAGGGCAGAGGGAGAGGTAAAACCCCAAGCAGGCTCCACACCCAGAGCAGAGCCTGATGCAGGGCTCGATCTCACAACCCTGAGATCATGACCTGAGCCAAAATTAAGAGTCAGATGCTTAACTAACTGAGCCACCCAGGCACCTGAAAGAATAGGGTTATTTTAACATCCTAAAAACTAAAGCAAAGTTCCTCAAACTTAAGTGTGAAAAGAAGCACCAAAGGTACTTGTAAGAAGTGCAAATAAGTTGGTCCCACCTTCAGGATTATGATTGGTAGGTACTGGGAGGAGAGAGAAACATGACCAAGAAATTTGCAGTTTCAGAACACTCAGATAATGACTCTGATACTGACCTCAAGTCTGTAATACAGACCCAGAAAATAAAGTGACCAAAAATGACAGTCCCCCTAATTCCATATCAAATGTTTGAAAGCATAAAAAGACATCTTTAAAAAAATAAAGTAATAGCAATGATTGCCTTGGGCAAGACAGATGGAGAAGACTGAAAAAAAACCTATAAGGAAATTTTCTGGGATGATGAAAATGTCCTGTGGCTTGACCCAAAAGAAGACAGTATTTGGATAAAAAGTCTATAATCCAAGAGTATTATAGTTTCAGAAGCCTGTGAGAATGGCAACCAAAGCCATAAAGACAAGTCCCAAAGAGCAAAAACTAACTGGCCAAGGTCTAAGCCCTCAGATGATGTTGTATTTAATGAAAACTCATAGGAAAATATATAAAAGAAGTTATTTAAGAATATACAAGTTCAAGAGACATTCCCAACACAACATTTCAATAATTTTTATCCTTCAAAACTCATAGATACATTCATTTAAAATGCTGTAATTCTATCACAACAAGGTTAATGGCAATAAAAGTTTGCTTGGGAATGAGTTGCTTAGAATAGAAATGTGTTAAGATGGATAATCCACACATACCCTCTGTCCTATCTGCCCATCCCTCCCCCTCTCAATTCTTCAAAATCATTCATTTATTCAGTACGGATTTATGGAAAGATTCTTACATGTTTTGCACTCTTGTACATGCCAAAAATTTTTAAATGACCTAATGCCAATAAGCAGCATGAAATTATCATCTGAACCAATAACTACACCCTTGGGCATCTACGCCAAAGAAATGAAAACTATGTTCACATAACATACTCATAATAGCCCAAGACTGTAAATGGTCTGAGTAAATTGTAAACAGAATGTGTGAGTTAGGTCTACTTATGAAAGAGCAGTGTGAGGAAACTGTTCAGTATCCTACACAAACCTACACGTGTGATTAAATTGCATGGACCTAAACACACACATATATACTTATTTCCACACAGACACACAAATGCACATATGAATACAAGTAAATCAGTGAAATGTGAAAAAGATCAGGGACTGTAACAATGTTAATATCCTGGTTGTGATATACTCTATTTTTGTAAAATGTTACCCATTGAGATAAACTGGGTCAAGCACACGTGGGCTCTCTTAGTACTATTTCTTACAAATCCATATGAATCTACAATTATTTCAATAAAAATCTGAACTAAAAAAAGGGAGTATGATGAGTTACAAATACCACAGAGCCAAGCAATGCTAAACTGGCTCTTGCTGTAATCTGAACTCTAGTGGTAACAAGGATGAGGGGTACCCAAAATGCCAAGGTGAATCTTGGTCAGGTTGAGGGAGTGGGCAGAAAAAAAGGGGTGCTTATGCCTGGACACTCACTGGATGCTGGCATGTATGGGGAAAGAAGTGGCACAACACTGGGAATAATCACTTGTCCAAGTGAGAAAAAGGCCACCAGTCCTGGCTGTCCCCATAGTATCTGCAGGCTAGCGTCCTCTGCCAACAAGATAGAGGATATAATGTGATCGCCTGGCAGTTGTCAATGGAGCAACTGACATGTGCACATTAAGTACATTAGTCCGTGTTCTCCTGTAGGGAAAAGTAGTCCATATCCTTGTAAGGCGGCGGGGGGAGACACCTTGGAATGAAGCAAAGTGTGCAGCAGGGAGGAAAAGTTAAAGTCACTTGGTAGGAGTACTACTGTTGTGCTTCCATTGATGAATGTGTACCTGTTATTAATGGCTTAATTTATTTTACTGACATGCTTGTAAGTGTCAGAGGTATATCCTCTGCCACGTAGACCAAAATGATCATGGGAAGAGCGCAGAGCAGACCACCTACTAGGCTTCCAGTTCTTTCCCACGTTACACAATATAAATAACAGAATCCCGGTAGGAAAGTTAGGTAATGACTTAATGGCCGCTTAAGTCCTCAGAGGTGTTATACCAGTACAACATCGCCATCTGCCTGATCCCACAACCAAATACACTCCCTTTTTCAGATGGTAGCTACTAACTGGCTATTAAGTTCTTAGTACATGAACTGACCCATGAGGCCTTGGGATTTTCCAGACCAACACTGGGTTGGGTCATCTCAAATCTGATGATGAACACGGTGTTAAGGGCCCAACAGAGCTTGCTAATAATCAAATGGAAATGGTATGTTCCAGAGTATGTTCCAGCCTGGCCCTAGAAACATCTTGTTTTTACAGCTACTTTATTAGCTACTCTACTGCCTAAAGCAATTCCACTGGTTCAATAGCCCTTGATTCACAGAACTTCCTTTAAGCACCTTTACCTGATTCCCTGATGGCTTGGCTAAGATGAAAGCTGCTGGTGTCCAGCTGTACAACCACAGGAAAAACTTTGCTGGGACAAATGAAGTAAAGACCAAGCAGCACAGTAGGATAATGGAAAGCTGTTACTTCTTTTCATAGCGGGGGGGGGGGGGGGGGGGGGTCACTATAGTTATGGGACAGTCAATCCACTTGTTTTTGTATTATCTAAGATGTTTTTGTACTACGATGGCAAAGGTGAATAGAGAGAATATATACAATGCAGAGTTTAAATATTTACTCCTAGCCCTTAACAGAGAAGTTTGCTGACCCTGCTTTAAACAATACTGCTGGCACTTGGGCAGCTGCCAATGGCCTGGCCAAACCTACTTTGGTTTGCCATGAAGAAGACTACATACTGGCAGATTGCAGATGTCCCCCTTTTTAGGGCTAAGAGCTGTACAAACAAATCATGACTAGTAACTGAATAACCTGGGTCACTCCTATCCAAGGTAAGATTCCATCCTCTGATGGGAAGGACTAGAATCAAGCTGTTCATAAAGCCTGTACTGCCTGTTCTGCACAGTGATTCTCAACTAATCCATCAATAATAAATGTCTGTCTGGGGTTTACATCCCATCCATTCATTATCTGCTGTTTTATAACCACTCAAAGTATATGTGATTGTCATAGTTGAAAAGCATAAATATACTGCAGGTGTGTTATAGTGTAGTATATTATAATATATACACAAATATACTATTATAAATAATATGCTATATATATGTAATATACAGTATATACATAACCATACTGTAGTTTAGTTGTTTACCTATTAAAACAATATGGTTGATATGGGTTCTCAGATATTTGACCTTTTTCACCCTATTTGTCCTATTAAATATTAAGAAAGTGTTGTCAAACTCAGTTTTAGATGCATACATACTTAAATCTTCCTCATAATTTGGCTCTTGAACATTATGAACTATCTCTAGAAATAGGCCTTGTCCTAACCTCTTTTACTTGATATAAATATGGCCAAATTTTCAACATTAGTGTTTATTATTTTCATGACATATCTTTTAACATGCTTTTACTATCATTATATTAATGTCTCTAAATGCAAAATAAATCTCTAATAGACAATTCCTTTAGATTAGAATACATTAATATTTAATATATTATATTATGGTGGGATTTTGATGTTACAATTTAATAATTGGTTTTTGTTTATCCTATTTCTTGAACCTCTATTCCTCCTTTTCTGCCTACTTCTGAACTAAGCATTTTATGTTAAGGGATGCCTGGATGGCTCAGTGGCTGAAGGTCTGCCTTTGGCTCAGGAGGTGATCCCGGAGTCCTGGGATCAAGTCCCAATTTGGGCTCCCTATGTGGAGCCTGCTTCTCCCTCTGCCTATGTCTCTGCCCTCTCTCTGTGTGTCTCTCGTGAATGAATAAATAAAATCTTTAAAAAAAATAGAATTCCATGTTAACTGAATTATTGTCTTTTTAGGTACAGCATGTTCAACTATTGTCTTTTTAGGTACAGCATGTTCAACTCTCAAACAGTAGAGTATCTACCCTCACTTCAGCACTATAGGTCCATTATGCTATACTTATATGTATTACATATACACACAATATAATTGCCAGAAAATAACTAACATTTCTTATGCATAAATGTTACAATTTTAACATTCCTATATATTTTTAAATAAATTTAAAATGGAGGGGGTAATTGGATGATGGTCATTAAGGAGGGCATGTGATAAGCACTGTGTGTTATATACAACTGATGAATTACTGAACTCTGTATCTGAAACTAATCATGTACTATATGTTGGCTAATTGTATTTAAATTTTTTTAAAAAGAAAATTGATAGAAAAAATCATCCTTTCTAATTAGAAACTGACCATTTCTCAGATATTTCATTAATTCTACAATATCTAAGTTTGCTCTGGCATCATTTCCCTTTAGCAGAATTTTTATTGTGAATGCACTCATCTTGTTTCTCGCTCCTTCATCCTTGAATGATACTATTGCTGGATGGAGAATCTTTGATAATCTGTATTTTTTTTCCTTCAGTCCTTGAAACTACTTCCATGGTTTCTGATGAGAAGCCATTTCCCTGTATACAATGTGTTCTTTTCCTCTGGCTACATTCAAGATTTGCTCTTTCCTTTGGTTTTCAGAAAGTTATCTGTGATGTTCTAAAACTGGGGTTTTGTCATATTCAGTCCTATTTGGTCTTTGCTAGTCTCTTTTGAAGATTTAAATTACATCTTTCAACAAATTTGGGAGGCTTTCCATATTTCTTTCTATAATTTTTTCTGCCTCATTTTCTTTATTTCCTCCCTTTCCACACAGATCAAGAGGAATTTTGCCCCAGGATAGATCATATGCAGTTTCAGTCATACCTGATTTGGATGATTTAGATGATGAGACTGGAGCTTCTGGGTTAATGATATTTTCAAGAGATTTTAGACTTAGAGCAGATGCTGCCAAGCACCAAGACTTTTAGAGATGTTGGTATGGGGTAAATGTATTTTGCACATGGGATGATCCTGAATTTGAGGGATCAGAGGGCAGACTGTACTGAGGTAAACAGTGGCTCAAAAAAAAAAAAAAAACCAGATATATTCTGATCCTAATCTCTCGAACCTGCATATAATACATTATAGATCCAAAGAGCAACCATACCAAAACATGATTGATTTATAGATCTTGAGAGTTCATCTTGAATTATCAGTGTAAGTACTAAATGTATTCACATTATTTCCTATACAATACACAGGAGAAGAAGAGGAGGAAATGTGACCACAGAGGCAAAGGATAGAGTGATATATATGGCTGTAAGGCAAGGAATGTTGACAGTCACTGGAAGCTGGAGAAGGGAAAGAACAGATTCTGCTTAGAGGTTCTAAGTTTGGCCTTGCCAACACTTTGATTTTGAATGTCTGGCCCCCAGGACTATGGGAAAATAAATTTCTCTTATTTTAAGCCCCCCTGCTTTCATGGTAATTTGTCATGAAAACCATAGGAAAAAATATATAGTAAATGTGGATATCCAGAAGAACGTGAATTCCATATTGCGGACTGCTCAGGACTGGGGTTGCTGAGTGGTAGTGGTATAAAGTATATGTTAAGTTTTTTTTTTTTTTTTTTTTTTTAATTCATGAGAGAGGGCAGCCCAGGTGGCTCAGCGGTTTAGCACCGCCTTCAGCCCAGGGCGTGATCCTGGAGACCAGGGATCCAGTCCTACATCAGGCTCCCTGCATAGAGCCTGCTTTGTCCTCTGCCTGTGTCTCTGCCTCTCTCTGTCTCTCATGAATGAATAAATAAAATCTTAAAAAAAAAAAAAAAGAGAAGTAAATCTTAAGAAAAAAAAGTAAATAAATTCATGAGAGACAGAGAGGGAGGGAGAGAGAGAGAGGCAAAGACACAGGCAGAGGGAGAAGCAGGCTCCATGCAGGGAGCCCGACATGGGAATGGATCCCGGGTCTCCAGGATCACACCCCGGGTTGAAGGCGGCGCTAAACCACTGAACCACGGGGGCTGCCCATTAAGAAACTTCTAAACTATTTTCCCGAGTGGCTGTACCATTTCACGTTCCCAATACCAATGTGGGAGAAAACCAGTTCCTCCAATTCACTGACTTTTGAGAGTTCCTTAAAAGATGTGGTAGATACAAGACAATTTGTGCCTTTTCATTCTATTACCAGTGTGTCTCAAAGAGCAGATATGTTTTGTTTTAATGGACTCTAATTTATCAATTTCAAGGATTTTGCTATTAAAGCACCTATGAGAAATCTGTGTCTAACCTAAGTCACGAAAGGTTTCTTCTCTGTTTTCTTCTAAAAGCTTTATAATACTAGGTTCACATTAAATCTGATCCCATTTGAGTTCATTTTTGTATAAGGATTGACGCTCATTTTTTTTGCACATAAATACCCAAGTGGTCCATTACCATTGTCGAAAAGACTAGCCTTTCTTATTTTGCTCCTTTGCCAAAAATCAATTGTCCCTATGTATGGTAAAGTTCCTGGATTCCCTATTGATCACTGTAGTTTCAGTAGATCTTGATACTAGGTAGCAATATCTCTCCAAATTTGTTTTTCTTTTGGCATTATAAGCCCTATGTATTTACATATGAATTTTAGAAGTAGCTTGTCAATTTCTACTCTCCCCAATTTTACTATCTTTGTTTGTTTTTTATCCTGCCGGGCTTTGATGGAGATTGCAGTGAATATACAGATCAATTTGGAGAGAACTGAAATCCTAACAATATTAAGCATTCCAACCCCAAAATATGGTTTAACACTCCATTTATTTACATCCGTACTCTCAGCCATGTTTTATGAGTACATGTCTTACACTCGGTAAGTACACATTACACACTATTTTTTTACCTCTCTTTTTTAAATGATCAATAATCTATTGTTTGTTCCTAGCATATAGAGGTACAACTGACTTCCATGTATTGATCTAATACCCTGAAACTTAATTAAATTCATTTTTCTATTTTTATAGAATCCATTCGATTTTCTACACAATCATATCATCTTTAAATAAATACAGTTTTACTTTCTTCCTTTCTGGTATGATGATGGTTCTTTCCATTGTCTCAGATTTCTTCTGCAGATCTGAGTAGGTTCTCTCTGCAGCTTTTATCTCTCTGGCACTCTGTCTTGAGAACTCTATGATCTTCACCTCCTCATTCTTAGCAATACCTCATCAACAGAGGGAGTCTATCAAGGCTCCACTTGGACTCCTCCTTCCTGCACCACAGGCTGAAAACTGTATCAAGGCAGTAAGCTGGGGCAATCGGGGTTTTTCTTATTTGTTTCCCATTTCTCAAGGATCACCATCCTTCATGGCTTTATGTACTGTCTAAAAAATTGTTCTTTCTTTGTTTCAGGTAGAAAGGTAAATCCAGTCCCTCTACTACTCTAGGTTATTTATGCTGATTTGAGTGTTACCTAGTTGTACCCTTAAGACAAGGAGAGCTTAGCATCCTCGTCCTCCACCCTCTTCCCATCAATCTCTCCCTCTTACTGTGGAGGTCCTCATATTAACTCTGTCATTTACTGTGCCAGATGTTTTACTAAGCACAGTAAGACACATTTTACATATATTATTTCTGGCATTTCCTGAAGTAAATGCTATGAAATAGTTTTTGTCTCCATTTTATAGATGAGTAAATAGAAGCCTAAGAAAATAGAGAATTTGTCCTTGGTAATAGAATCCAAGTACATCCAAGTACAAATTGAAGTCAGGGCTGGGGAATGATGAGTGACTGCTAATCGACAAAAAGTTTGTTATAAAAATGTTCTAAAAGTAGATACTGGTGATGTTTGCATAGCTCTGTAAATATATATACTAAATACACTAACTACTAAAAAAACCCACTGAAATGTACATTTTAAATATGAATTTTATAGGAATTATGTTTCAGTAAAACTAATGTTTTGGGGGAAGAAGAGTTGACAAAAATTAAGACTATAAGGTTATACCTAGGACTGCCAGGTTTGATTAAAAAAAAATACAGATAATCTCGCAAAATTTGAATTTCAATATAAATCTAAGTAGGCATATCTGGACATAGTCATACTAAAATTACCTGATTCTATCTGAACAGACCATTAACTACTACCCATTAATATTAAATAGCTAGATTATTTTTGCCATTGAGAATTAAACCTATAATCTTACCATTTTATAGGACTATTCCAAAAAAAAAAACACGTTATTTTTTGCACATGTGTAAATGTTCTGAAGCAAGTTGACCATTTACCAAAATTAGCATGTTAAGTACTAAAATGACTTTTATCTGCTTGAGTATGGCATTATAGAAGTATATTAACAAATATTGTAAGGTCTCACTATATATATATATATATATATATATATATATATATATATATTCATTCCTGTTGAAAACTAGGAATATTTTTCTAACTGCATATGTGCCTTATGAGGAAAATTACTGTCAGATGCAGAGGATATCCCAAGTTATAGATCACAAAACAACTTAATTCAACATAATTAGATCCACATACTTGAGTTTTTTCCCTTGCCTGATTAAAGTACCCTCAGGGTTTTTGGAAGAATCCAGAATGACATGATTTTGAAGTACTCAAAGACAGTTAGATAGATCATATGCCATATAGATTTCATAATCAGTGCTAAATTTTATATATTTTTCAAAATAATTTTCAGTAGAAGATTACAGAAATTAATTTTATGGTCATTAATTGAGTTTCCTTGGATCTTAATATTTGACGTTTAGAAATTCCCAATCTCCTAAATTACAAGGTGTGACACAGAACAAAATAATTTTAATAATTTCTATTTGGTTTCCCTACATGTTAAATAGGCATAGCACTGGCAGCAGCAAATATTTATACCTATAACATTTGCCCATCTACAGGGCACTGTTCTAAGGAAGACAGATACCAAGAAGGTTAAGCATGATCTCTATTTCCAGGCTGGATGAATAGGTAATTAAATAATAAACAATGCTAATACAAATGAGTTACCAAAAAAAAAAAGGTGTAACCAAAAAAAGTATAAGTATTTAAAATATTAAAATTCTAGGAGGTTATAGCTGAAGTAGGGCATACCAGTGATGGGTGGGGACAGAACAGGTTTTATAAAATCAGAATTAAGAAATAAAATGTGGGGACACCTGGGTGACACAGAGGATTTAGCGTCTGACTGTTGGTTTTGGTTCAGGTGGTGGTCTCAGGGTCCTGAAATCCAGCCTTGGGTCAGGCTCTATGCTCAGTGTGGAGTCTGCTTGAGTTTCTCACTCCCTCTCCCTCTGGTCCTCCCCAACCCTTCTCTATTTCTTAAATAAATAAATAAATAAATATTTTTTTTTTTAAAAAGGAAGTAAAATGTACCAGCAGCACTGTGAAATATTGAATCTTCACCTAAAATGCTCATCTGATTAGAAACTTACCTACAAAAGAAAAAAATGAACAGTAACCAAAATAAGAATAAGCAAGTTTAGTTGTGCTAGAAGGTAAGGATATTGTCAGAGAAAAATGGAGATATGTCAAAGGACACAAATGTCAAGTTGACAGGTGCCAATTGGCCAAATCTGGGATATTCTGAGCATTAAAATAAATAGATATTGAATGAATATAACCCAATGATTCAAATATGAATCTATTAACCAAATGATATATATAAATAAAAGAAATGTTACAAATTTGGGGGGGAAAATGGGATATTTACATAGATTAAAAGGATTTCTACCCAAGGCATAGAACAGAAGCAGTAAACTAAATGTTCCTCTCCTAGACTATCCTTAAAAGAGATACATTTTCATATTTTAAAAGCTACTGCCTGAGAGACCAGCTTCCAATCAGCCACCATCTAGATGCTGACCGAGACCCACACCACATTAACAAAATGAAGGATAAAAATCATATGATCATCTCAATAGATATGGAAAAAGCATTTGAAAATATTCACCATCTATTCATGATAGAAACTCTCAACAAAATGAGTATAAAGGAAATGTACCTCAACATAATAAAGTACATCTATGACAAGCCCACACCTAACATCACACTCAACAGTAACCAGCTAAAAGCTTTTCCTCTAAGATCAAGAACAAAACAAAGATGTTCATTCTCACCACTTTTTTTCAATATGCTACTGGGAGTCTTAGTCAGAGAAATTAGGCAAGGAAAAGAAATTTAAAAATCAGTCAATGTGATATAACACATCAACAAGAGGAATGATAAAAACCATATGATCATTTCCATAGATGCAGAAAAAGCATTTGACAAAGTACAGCTTTCATTCATGATTAAAACCCTCTGCAAAGTAGGTGTACCCATATCTCAATAAAATAAAGGTCACATATGAAAAACTCACAGCCAACATCAACACAATGGTGAAAAACTGAAAGCTTTTTCCTTAAGGTAAGAAAGAAGACAAGGACATCCACTCTCACCACTTTTATCCAACATAGTAACTGGAGGTTGTAGCCACAGCAATCAGACAACAAAAAGGAATAAAAGGCATCCGTGTTGGTAAGGAAGAAATAAAACTTTCAATATTTGCAGATGACATGATATTATATATAGAAAACCCAAAGACACTACCAAAAAGCTACTAGAACTGACAAATCCAGTGAGGTCGCAGGATACAAAAAGCTATGTATAGAAAACCGTTGCATTTCTATACACTAAAAATGAAGCAAGAGAAAGAAAAATTAAGAAAGCAATCCCATTTACAAGTGCACCAAAGATAATAAAATACCTAGGAGAAAACTTAACCAAGGAAGTGAAAGATTTGTACTCTGAAAACCATAAAACATCAATTAAAGAAACTGAAGATGACATAGACAATGGAAAGACATTCTATGCTCATAGATTGAAAGAACAAATATTGTTAAAATGTCCATACTGCCCAAAGCCATTTACACATTTAATGCAACCCCTATTAAAACACCAGCAGCATCTTGCATAGACCTAGAACAAATAATCCTAATATTTGTATGGAACCACAAAGACCTCAAACAGTGAAACAATCTTATAAAGGAAAACCAAAGCTGATGGTATCACAATTCCAGATTTCAAGTTATGCTACAAAGCTATAGTAATTAAAACAGTATGATACTGGCACAAAAATAGACACATAGATCAATGAAACAGAGTAGAAAACCCAGAAATGAACCCACAACAATAAGGTCAATTAATCTTTGACAGAGCAGGAAAGAATATCCAATGGGAAAAAGACAGTCTCTTCATCAAATGGTGTTGGGAAAACCAACATGCAAAGAATGAAACTAGACCATGCACAAAAATAAACTCAAAATTGAATAAAGACCTAAATGTGAAACCTGAAACCATAAAGATTCTAGAAGAGAGCACAGACATTTACTTCTCTAGATATGTCTCCTGACGCAAGGGAAATAAAAGCAAAAATAAACTACTGGAACCATAGCAAAATAAAAGACTTCTGCACAGTGAAGGAAATAATCAACAAAACTAAAAGACTGAATAGGAGAAGATATTTGCAACTGAATAGGAGAAGATATTTGCAAATGATACATCTGAAAAAAAGTTAGTATCCAGAATATATGGAGAATTTATACAACTCAACATCCAAAAAAACTCCCAAATAATGTAATTAAAAATTGGGCAGAAGACATGAAAGACATTTCCCCAAAGAAGTCAGACAGATGGCCAAGAGACACATGTAAAGTTACTCAACATCACTCAACATTAGGGAAATACAAATAAAACTACAATGAGATATCACCTCACACCTGTTAAAATGGCTAAAATAAAAAAATGCAAAAAACAACAGATGTTGGCGAGGATGCGGACAAAAGGAACCCTCTTATACTGTTGGTAGGGATGCAAACTGGTGCAGCCACTCTGGAGAATAGTACAGAGGTTCCTCAAAAATTTAAAAACAGAACCACCTTACCATCCAACAATTGCACTACTGGTTATTTACCCAAAGAATACAAAAACATTAATTCAAAGGGCTACTACATGCACCCCTATGTTTATTGCAGCACTATTTACAATAGACAAGATATGGAAGCAGCCCAAGTGTCCATCAACTGATGAACAAATGAAAAAGATGTGAAACACACAAACATACAGAGTTGAATATAATTCAGTCATAAAAAAGAATGAAATTTTGTCATTTGCAACATTGTGGATGAAGCTAGATAATATAATGCTAGGTGAAATAAGTCGGTCTGAAAAAGACAAATACCATATGATTTCACTCATCTGTGAAACTTAAGAAACAAAGCAAATGATCATAGGGAAAAAAAATAGAGAGAGGCAAACCAAGAAACAGGCTCTTGACTATAAAGAACAAACTGATGGCTACCAGAGGGGAGGTGGCAGGATAGGTGAAATACATGATGGGGACTAAGGAATCCATTTGTCATGATGAGCACTGGGTTACTAAAATAAAAACTTAAAAACAAATAAAGAGAAAAATCAGAAGAAAGATAAAATACGTTTATAGTACTTATCAAAATAAACCCACATGAATGAACCTGTGCAGTTCAAACCTATGTAGTTGAAGGGTTAGCTCTTTTTGTTTTAAGAATCAGGTCACTAGAAAACCCAGAAATTAACCCATAGCTATACAGTCAATTAATCTTCGGCAAAGCAGGAAAGAGTATCCAGTGGAAAAAAAGACAGTCTCCTCAACAAGTGGTGTTAGAAAAATTATACATGCAAAAGAATGAAACTGGACCACTTTCTTACACTATATACAAAAATAAATTCAAAATATATGAAAGACTTAAATATGAGACAGGAAACCATCAAAATCCTAAAGGAGAGCAGAGGCAGTAACCACTATGACATTGGCCACAGCAACTTCTTACTAGATATGTCTCCTCAGGCAAGGGAAGCAAAAACGAGGCATTGGGACTTCGTCAAGATAAAAATCTTCTGGGTAAGGAGTATTAAAGGGGGCACTTGTGTTGAGCACTGGGTGTTGTGTGTAAGTGATGAATCACTAAATTCTACTGCTGAAACCAATATTACCCTATATGTTAACTAACTAGAATTTAAGCAAAAATTTGAAAAAAAATTTGGTAAAGGAAAAAGATAAAAAACCTTCTGCACAACAAAGGAAACACTTGACAAAACTAAAAGGCAACCTTTGGAAGGGGAGAAGATATTTGCAAATGACATATCTGATAAAGGATTATTATCCAAAATCTATAAAGAACTTATAAAACTCAATACCCCAAAAAACAAATAATCCAGTTAAAAAATGGGCAGAAGGCATGAATAGACATTTCTCCAAGGAAGGCATACACATGAAAAGATGCTCAACATCATTCAACATTAGGGAAATACAAATCAAAACTACAATGAGATACCACCTCGCACGTGTCTGAATGGCTAAAATTAACAACACAGGAAACAACAGGTGTGGATGAGGATGCGGAGAAAGGGGAATTCTCCTGCACTGTTGGTGGAAATGCAAAGTGGTTCAGTCACAATGGAAAACAATATGGAGGGTCCTCAAAAAGTTAAAAATAGAACCACCTTCCATCCAGCAATTACACTACTGGGTATTTACCCAAAAGATGCTGATTCCAAGGGACACATGCATCTCAATGTTTGTAGCACCAATATCAACAATAGCCCCCATTATGGAAAGAGCTCAAATGTCCATTGACTGATGAATGAAGAAGATATAGTATATTTACACAATGGGATACTACTCAGTCATAAAAAAAGAATGAAATCTTGCAATTTGCAATAAGGTAGATGAAGCTAGAGAGTGTTATGCTAAGTGAAATAAGTCAGAGAAAGACAAATACCATATGATTTCACTCATATGTGGAATTTAAGAAATAAAACAAATGAACATGGATTGAGGGGACAGGCAAACCAAGAAACAGATTCTTAACTATAGGGAAAAAAATGACATTTACCAGAGGGGAGGCATGTGAGGGGATGGGTTAAATGGGTGATGGGGATTTTAAGGGGGGGGCACTTGTGATAAACACCAGGTGTTACATATAAGTTCTGAATTCTATACCTGAAACTAATATTACACTGTATGCTAACTAAATGGAATTTAAGTAAAAACTTTTTAAAACTCAGGTCGCATTTTTTTTAAAGATTTTATTTATTCATGAGAGAGACAGAGAGAGAGAGAGAGAGAGAAAGAGAGAGAGGCAGAGACACAGACAGAGGGAAAGCAGGCTCCATGCAGGGAACCCGATGCAGGACTTGATCCCGGGACTCCAGGATCACCCCCTGAGCCCAAGGTAGGCGCTAAACTGCTGAGCCACCCAGGGATCCTCAGGTCGCATTTTTAACGAAGAATTTCCCACATTTTAGATTTGGCTAGTGGCATTCTCATGGTATTGTTTAACTATCCTATCTCAGTCTTTTATGTAAAGTACTAATTATATCTAGGGGCTGAATTAGATTCAGGTTTAACTTAGAGTACTGGGCAGAAATATTTCATAGATGATATCATATACATCCTATTACATCAAATCAGGAAGTACATGAGATCTCACTATTCCACTTTGGTAATGTTAAGACTCATCAGCGAAAACCAAATACAGATTACTGTCTATATCCATTGTTTCATTAGGGGTAGCAACAATGGTGATTCTTAAAATTTTGACCTATTTTAATTGAGGTATAAGTGACATATAACATTATATTAGTTTCAGGTGTACAAAATAATGATTCAATAGGTGTATATATTACAAAATGATCACCACACTAAATCTAAATTCTAACATTTTTAATACTGGAACCCTTCCATAAAGAAAAACTTTCCCTCATCAACTATCAGTTATCTTATTAAATTGATACAAGAAAGACAAGGTAAATGCTTTAATAATCAATTTTCAAGGTAATGAGTTGATAAACAAGCAACATACAGTTATGTCCAATACTTCCTTTGTAAGTCTCATTATAAATTAATGGATTTCTATATATTTAAGATGCTTCATTCTATTATACAAAATTTTAATGGAAACTTATGATAAACAGCATTTTAGCCTGTTGGAAAAGGATGGACTAGACAATAAATGATGATGGGTCAATGAACTATCTCTCAGGATAAAGTATCTATAGTAGTATACTGGTAAATTCAGAACCACAGGCTCTGGGAAACAAAAGAATGAATAGCTGGGATATTAGCCTATTAAGCTATCTCAAGTATATACCAAGTGATATTAAGAGTATGTGTAAAAGCAATTATCATAGTACCCCATACAAATGCTTAGTAAGTTATGTGCGTGTGTGTGTATGTATGTTGCATGATATGTGTATACATGCATGCACAGTGATGTGTTGCTAAATGTTAAAAACTGGCTCCATAAGAAAAAAAATAGTGCCCATACATGCATGCACAGTGATGTGTTGCTAAATATTAAAAGCTGGTTCCATAAGAAAAAAAGTTCTGATTTGTGTTTGCCAATTTCTATTATATAAACACTCCTACTACAGATGATTTCATGCCAATGTAATGTCACTACATCCAGAAGTGGGTACAAATGTACACAACTCATTCTTACTAGCCACTGTGAACTCACTCCTGTACACCACTGAATATTATCCACAGTCATATAGTCAATTATATCCATATATATCCATATAGTCAATTATTTCTGTGTATGCATGAATATGTGTTTACATGAATGTGTGTGTGCATGTGCATGTATACATGTACACAGAACCAAAACACACATAAAAAGACCTAGAAAGATAGCCAATGGATGATGACAGGGTGCGTGCCAGGGGAGCAAATGGTATAGGGTAGAAGGAGAAAAATAAATAGAACTTGTTTTATTAAGTTCATTGACTTCTTCACCTACTGCTTATGTATTTATTGGGTCAAAATAGAATAAATATTATGTTCTCACTAACACTAACATTAAGCTCCAATAGGACGTAAGTAATCAGCTAAATTAGATGTCATATTACACACACACACACACACACACACACACACACACACACACCTTCTAAAAAATATACAACTTACTTTGGCTTCAGTTTCTCCCCTGTGAAGAGTATATAGATGATGGACAGCACTTTGTGATGAAGACCAAGGATGAGTCAGAATTTGGAAAACGTGAAAGTCATGGCCAAGGGTGTCTGTTGTGACTAGAAGCATTCCTGAAGGATACACCAAAAAGAGAGTAAAAATGAAAACAATTATGTACGTGGATGAAATAGTTTCACAAAGAATTCTTTATGTTTTAAAGTATTACCAAAGGAAAAAAATTACCAAAGATGTAAAAAAAAACTTCCCCCAATTAAAAAAAAAAAAAAAACATAGCATCTCTTTCCTGTATGAACACAAAACTTTCACTCCACATCAGGATACAAACACAGTGGGGGCACCAGATGTGAAAGTTTTCGGATGTTCCTGTATGACTGTAAGAGAAAGTTTTACAGAGAGTTCACAAGCATTTTAAAACAACAAATCTGATAATAAAAAATGTGAAAATGACTTCTCTCCATGGAACTAAAACCTGCTCTCACTTTTAACCATTTCTCAAAAGCTGAATTTTAAGTTTCAATCTAATAATACCCTATTTAATTCACCAGTTCAAAATGTGCCTCTACCCTGGCATAACATTTACCCAAACTGCCTACAGCATCTCACAGAACAAGTTTTTAATTTTGATGCAATGCTACAGCTAGGAATTCTTTGCCTAATCCATGGTCACAAATATTTTGTTTTCTTGTCAAAACGTCATAGCTTTATATTTTACATAGGTCTATCATTAATTTTGAGTTAATTTTTGTAAGAAGTACAAGGTATCACACAAATTAACTTTTGCAGATGATGTCCAATTGTTCCAGCAAGATTTTTTGAAGAGGCTATTCTTTATCCACTAAATTCTTTATCCTTTATTTTTTATCCATTGTCAACTTCCAACAATCAACTGGCTGCATCTGCATAGTTTTTTTTCTAGAAGTATTATTCTAGTCCATCAATTTCTGCATCTATACTTTCATTAATACCATACTTTCTTGACTACTGTAACTTTATAGTAAATTGTGAAATCAGGTAAGAACCTTTTCAACATTATTTTGGCTATTCCAATTCCTTTCCAAACACAGAATCAGATTTTTTATATAAAAAAATTCCTAGGATTTTTTGGGGGGAGGATTATATTAAGTCTATAAATCAATTTGAGGATGATGGACTTCTTAACAATATTGAGTCTTCAGACCTATGAACACTTCATATTTCTTGGTATGTCTTTGACTTTTTTTTTCTTATTCAGCAAATTGTAAATGTATTTTCTTAGATCCATTATAAATAGTACTCTCTATTTTACATCAATTATCAAGTTTTCTCTGCTGGTATTAGAGATATAAGTGACATCTGTTGTATTCTGCCAGTCCTAGGAAGTGTGGGTTTTGTTTTTGTTTTGTTTTGGCTCTTTGTAGATAACGTGGGATTTTCTTTACAGAGTATCATGGAGTACGTGAGTAGACATATTTCTTCCTTTCCAAACTACATCCCTTTATTTTTTTTTTTCTTTTTCTTCACTTACTACATTTGCAAAGGAAAACAGGACTGGTGAGAAGCAATATTCATGGGATCCCTGGGTGGCTCAGCGGTTTAGCGCCACCTTCAGCCCGGGGTGTGATCCTGGAGCCAGGGATTGAGTCCCACGTCGGGCTCCCTGCATGGAGCCTGCTTCTCTCTCCGCCTCTCTCTGTGTCTTTCATGAATAAATAAATAAAATCTTAATTTTATGCCTCCCAAATTTTAGGAGAAAGCATTCAATCTTTAAGTATGATGTTAGTTATAGGATTTTTTAAATAAATGCCCTCTATCAAGTTAAAGATGTTCCTTTCTACTCCTTTTTGTTCAGAGTTTTTATAATGAATGAATGTTGAATTTCGTCTACCTGTGAGATGATTATGTGGTTTTTCTTCTTTACTCAGTTAATATGGTGAATTTTTACTAATGAATGATTATCAAATGTTGCATTCCTAGAATAAACTCCACTTGGTCAAAATCCTTTATTATATGCCGTCAGATTCAATTAGCTAATGTCTTAAATTTTTCATGATATATTCCTGAGGAATATCTGTTTGTAGGTTTATTTTTTTGCTTGTTTTGTTTGTTTGTTTGTAGGTTTCTAATCAGGTGTATGTCTGTTTTCAGAATCAGGATAAAGCTGGTCCTGTTGTGAAATTTTCCTTATACTCTTATTTTCCTGAATAGATTGAGGGAAACTGCTATTATTTCTTACTTAGATGTTCAGTGGAATTTGCCAGTGAAACCATGTGGGCCTTTTTTGTTGTTGTTGAACACTTTTAAATCTTTTAAATTTCTTTGTAATTTAAATTTTATTACTTTAAAATGGAAAATTTGGGGATTTAATTTTAATGTTCTTCTTGGGTGAATTACAATCTGTAACTCAAGGAAATGGCTTTTATCCTTATCTGTAAGGTCTTTGGTGATATCCACGTTTTCAATGAGATTATCAACAATTTGTCTTCTCTCTTTTTTCTCTTGGTCATTCTACCTAGATGTTTACAAGGAAATCTATCTTGGATGTTACTGGTTTTCCTTTTTTTCTTTTTAATATTTTATTTATTTATTTGAAAGAGGAGAGAGAGAGCATGAGCAAGGAGGGGGGTGCAGAGGGAGAGGGAAAGAGAGAGAGGCAGACTTACCACTGAGCAGCGAGCCCAACATGGGGTTCCATCCCAGGAACTCAGGATCATGACCTGAGCCAAAGGCAGATGCTTAACCTAACCAATTGAGCCATGAAGGTGCCCCTTTTTTCAACTTCCTTAAGGTGGAAGCTTAGGTTACTATTTCAGGAACTTTCTTCTTTTTCAAAGTAAGCATATATTGGTATAAATTTCCGTATAAATCTGCTTTAAAATGGAATGAATTCCAAATTTTTTATACTGTCTTTTGCATTCAGTTCTAAATGTTTTCTAGATATTTCCTCTTTACTCATGGGCTATTTAATATGTTGTTCAGTTTTTCCAAGTATTTGGGTATTTTTCAGGTATCTTCCACATATTTATTTTTAGTTTAATTTCATGATGACGAGGAATATGTTAAACCTTGTTTATATCTGAGACTAGATTGCAGTGCCTGTTCCACATACGTTTGAATACCTGGAGTGTTATAAAGGTCAGTTAAGGGATGCCTGGGTGGCTCAGCAGTTGGGCATCTATCTTTGGCTCAGGGCATGATCCCACGGTCTCGGGATTGAGTCCCACATCATCAGCTCCCTGCATGGAGCCTGCTTCTCCCTCTGCCTCTGTCTCTGCCTCTCTGTGTTTCTCATGAACAAAAAAAATCTTTAAATAAATAATAAATAAATAATAAATAAATAAATAAATAAATAAATAAATAAATAATCAGTTAATTCAAGTTTATTGATAGTTGTTAGGATCTTCAATATCCTTACTAACTGGTTGCCTGCTTTCTTGTTCTACCACTGAATAGAACTGAACATCCCCAAGTGTAATTGTGGATACATTTACTTTTTTCACAAAATTTTAGACCCTTTTTTTAAAGCCCATACACATTTACGATTATGAGGACTTATTGGTAAACTCCTTTATCATGATGTACCATTTTAACCCTGGTATTTTCCTTGTTCTGAAGTCTCCTTTTTCCAATACTGATATCATCACTCAGCTTTCTTCTGATTGGTGCATGCAAGGTACATACTTTTGCATTCTTTCACTTTTATAATCAATATAATTGTATTTAAAATGACTGTTTTAGACAATAACTGAGGTCTAATTTGTTGGTTTTTTTTTTAATCCAATTCTGGACTTTTAATTGGTATTTGTAGTAGTTTATCCACATTTAGCCTAACTTACTGGTAGGGTTGAGTTTACAGCTACTGTTATATTATTTTTCATTATTTTTCTGATGGTTTCCTTGTTTTTATTGTCTTAATATCCATTTTCAATTTTTCTATTAGCTTTTTTAAATCTCTCTCTTTATGTTAAGTTTCTGTCAGTTGTTTCAGGAACTATAATACACATATGTAAATTTGTGCATATTTGTTTATATTTTGTCCAGAATTTATATTTGTTTTCTGTGGGAAGAATGGTCTATTAGCTTACTCTGCTAGGCCAAAAGCAGAATCACATTTTTTAACTCTTAAGCCTTTCTCAGTCGAAAATAGAGATGTGAAAGAATATTAAGCATTAGTGGGAAGATAAGGTAGGAATCTGAAATGGAAAGAAAAGTGTGGGATCCCTGGGTGGCGCAACGGTTTGGCACCTGCCTTTGGCCCAGGGCACGATCCTGGAGACCCTGGATCGAATCCCACGTCGGGCTCCCGGTGCATGGAGCCTGCTTCTCCCTCTGCCTGTGTCTCTGCCTCTCTCTCTCTCTCTCTGTGACTATCATAAATAAATAAAAATTTAAAAAAAGAAAAAGAAAAAGAAAAGTGTATGTGGAAAAAAAAAAGTGTACGTGAGTTTGCTATCTACTTGGCTAATATAAGGAACAGCTCTAGTCACTATGTTAAGCTAAAAAATAAACTTGATGCCAGTGTCCTATTTCTAAGAGACAACATTTTACATAATGAAAAGTGTCATTTATTGAGATCTACTTCAAATGTGTATGGTTTATATAGCCTTGCCTCTCTGTACCTAGCGATGGTGATGAGGTCATTGACATACTTTATATTCTTTCCATATTATTGTTATCCAAACAATAAATTTCTAAGGTTGGGCATGAATGCTTAGTTGTCCTTTTGTGGACAATATTTCTTCACTCCTACTTTTTGCTGAGTTATACTAAGTCTGAATTATTACAATTCTGCTACTCTGTTCTGATTTCACTTTCCCACAACAAAATTATTTTCTGCACAGGAGAAACAATTCAATGGAAATTCTGACAGGAAAATCATGAACTTATAAATTTATGACTCACCTACTGAAGATAAACTTCATTTCTTTTAGAATTATATCAATATTTCACTCATAATAAGCACTCCAATACATGACCCTAATAGTCAAATCAAGATAATTACTGTTTCATATGTGAATGATAATTATAAATGAACATTTTTCTACATGCTCCTAGCTTTTTTTTTTTTTTAAGATTTTATTTATTCATTCATGAGAGAGACACACGGGGAGAGAGAGAGAGGCAGAGACACAGGCAGAGGGAGAAGCAGGATCCATGCAGGGTGCCTTATGTGGGACTTGATCCCCTGACTCCAGAATCACTCTCTGGGCCAAAGGCAGGTGCTAAACCACTGAGCCACCAGGGATCCCTCCATCTAGCTTTTCAAACTGACGTTAACATCTGTCTAGTTCCTAATATGTAAAACAAATTCAGATTTTTTGAGAAATAGGCCACTGAAATTTTATCTTTATTATTTTCTGTGTGTCCTATCTCAAAAGTTTTCTTTTGAGGCACCTAGGTGGCTCAGTCAGTTAAGCAGCTGCCTTCAGCTCAGGTCATGATCTTGGGGTCCTGGGATTGAGTCCCACACGTGGGTTCTCTGCTCAGTGAGGAGTCTGCTTCTCTCTCTGCCTTTGCCCTGACCTGCACTTGCGCTCTCAATCTCTCTCTCTCAAATAAATACAAGCTTTTTTTAAGAAAAGTTTTCTTTTTCTACCTCCCCATGTAAATGTAGCTTCTATAATCCACCAATGAGCTTACCTTTTTTTGACAGATTTTAAAATAGTAAAAAAGAAAGAGTAGAGAGGGAAGGAAGAAATAAATAACTAGGATAGTACTATACAATCGTGCGCTTTCTTTTAATTTATAATTTCCTCTTTTGCACATTCTGTTGGGAGAAATGACAAGCTTTTTTTTTTTTCTAGAAAACAAGTTAAAAAGCTGATACACATAAAAGGAAAAACTCGAACAGAGTAGACTGTGGCTTGAGAACTATTTATGCAGCATCAGAAGACTAAACCAGACTCTAGCCTGGCCATAAACTAAACCCACGCCCCAAATGAGGTGCCAAGCCACAAAAAGCATTTGCGTCATCTGGGAATACAAGGAAAAGAAGGACTTCTAATTATAGGGCCTGGAAGCGGAAGCTTAGAGTGATTAGCTGTTTAGGCGCTGCTGTGTGTTTATCTGGAAGCTTCCTCTCCCTCACTCTCAGCCTCAAGTTTGATAGATGAGCGTTAGCATTAGAGGGTGGGGTCTGAAGCTGCTGATGGTACATGGCGTTCTCCAAAACTTGAGGCAGCTAGAGACTGAACATTAAGGCTTTTGCGGCCTCATAAGAACATAAATCTTTTCAACTGGGCGTCAGCTGGTTAGCCCAAAAGGCAAAATTAAAGAGTAGCAAACCTCCACCGGGCATATGCTATAAAATCTTGGAAACATGAGTAGGTATGTCTTTTTACCAGATCCTATTTATAACACCTCTCTAACTGTATGGTTCTTGATCACGTGCACACATACGAACTGGAAAACAAATTACCAGCTATTCACACTCTCTTCCAAAAAAGAGATGTAAACACTGATATGCTGGGCCAAACAGAAATCATCACAGGAATTCAAAATACACCACTCAGAAAACTATTTTACATTTTGATATAAATTCTTGTGAATTTAGCACTCCTTCATCAATACCTGTACAGATTAAACTTTTAAAATTATTTAATTATCTTTTAAAGTTACTAGTTAAATTTGTAAACATAAAAGCAAAGAAACAGAACCCTAGTACTGATTGAAATCTTTTAGGTCTTCAAATCACATAAAACCACAATAATAGCCTATGAAAGTCTGATTAATAAAATCTTTAAACTGGATGTGAATACTTGAAAACAATGGTCTCAAAATTTCCCTGTGGGCAGCATCAATGTTAGTATATTTCTTAAGCTGCTCGAAGATGTTGAAATCAAACACATTGCTGTATTCTTCTACATTTGTGGCCCCGGATATATTAAGTCTTTCTTAAATTTAAGCTCAAAATTATGGTTAAGAGCACTGAAGTACACACTGTCAAACACACAATGGCATGATTCATTTTATCCCTTCCTAAAGCTGCATATATCCATAACAGATAACCCATTTGTTCCATGTGGGAAAATCTAAAATCAAGAATTGATTTTCTAGCTCACTTATTTAATAACTTACTATTTCTATCTTCCTGCTTTTGTAGGAGTTTCAAGTTAAATGTCCTAACATCTTCATTTGAATAATTAATTTTTCTTTCACTTTGCATCATTTAATATTTAGGATTCTGAAGTTATCTTTGACCATATTTAGTGGGTTTTCATCTTAAATATTCTAATAACCATTATTTTCAAGTCTTTTCATCCATGAGACGTATAGGAAAGTGGTGTGTGTCTATGCATATTTTTATTTTTCCAAGTGGTTGAATATATTTTTGTCAGATGCCAAAATAGTTTTTAAACTTTATTAACCTTTATTGCTATATATTTTATAATAAATGTACTCATTTTAATACAGCTTGATGAGTCTGACAAATTTATACACCTATGCTACTGGCATCATCAAAATAGAGCACATGTGAAAAAATTCCCTTTGTATCCATCCCCTCCCTATTGCGGGGCCTCACACAACAACTGATTGGCTTTCTATCATTATGAATTGATATTGCCTACTTCAGAATTTCATATAAATGGATTTGCACAGTATCTTGTTAAACCTACTGCTGTGACTAACAGTACTATATTCATTTATTTGTTATTACTGGGCAGTATTCCATTATATAGATATATGATAATTTATATAACCATTCAGTTATTTCTAGTTTTTGACTATTGTGAAACAAACTCCTAGTAATATTTAAGAACAAGTTTCTGTGTGAACGTATGTTTTTATTTTTCCTATGTGAATATTTAGGAGTAGAACTGCTGGCTCATATGTATATTTTAACTTGATTTAAAAAAAAACTGAAAATGTTTATCCAAAATGGTGTATTATTTTAACTTTCCCATGAGCTCCATAACTCATTAGCATTTGTTACTATCAGTGCTCTAAAATTTTAATCACTTCAGTGAGTATTTGGTGATTTCTTATAGTTTTAGTATGCCATATTCCTTGGTGATCAGTGATGTTGATCAGCTTTTCATGTATTAAATAGCTATTTGCATATTTTCTTTTGTGACATGATTGTTCATATCTTTTGCCCATTTTTTTTTCTTTTGCCCATTTTTAATTGTTTTCTCTTTTCCTTAATATATATTTATGTATATGATATATGACTATATACTTATGTGATATTTTCTCCCAGTTCATGGTATCCCACTTCATTTTCTTAACCATATCTTTCCCCAGGTCCTTAATTTAATAAAGGCTAATTTTATGGTTTGTTTTGAGCTTTTAAATTAAGTCTGTGATCAGACTCAATTTTTGTGTATGGTGTTTAGTAAAAGTTTATTTTTTCCCAAGTAGGTATCCTAGTTTTTCTAGCACCATTTGCTGACACAATACTATCCACGTTGAACTACTTACTATTTTGATCAAATATCAAGTGACCATGTGCATGTGATCAATTTCTGGATTGTATTCCATCCATCTATAACTATATTTGCCCCAAGACATACGTTCTAGGTTACTATATATTTAGAGTAGATCACTGACCTTTTTCCAGATTGATTTGACTATTGTAGATCCTTCGAATTTCTATATAATTTTAGAATAGGCTTGTGTTGATTACTTTTGGTTTAACCATTCACTTTTAATAAAGTTAACCATTAGTGGACAATATATTTTTTTATTTATTCATGAGAGACACACAGGGAGAGGTAGAGACACACAGGCAGAGGGAGAAGCTGGCTCCCCACAGGGACCCCAATGTGGGACTCAATCTCGGAACACCGGGATCACGCCTTGAGCCAAAGGCAGACACTCAACCACCAAGCCACCCAGGCATCCCCATTAATGGACAACATTAACACAAAACACTAATAGGATGTCAAGGCATATAGTGATTAAATACTTTTATAAAAATATAATTTTCTTTCATAACTGAATGATTTTTCTTACCTGATCATATTGTACTATCACAACAAAGAGGGTCACTACAATGGCAAAAATACAAAATTCTTAGATGAAGTAGAAGAACTGGGAAGATAAGGAAGTATGGTTTGGGAAGATTAATTTGACTCCCAACTTTATTCAAGAAAATAGCATATCAAAAATTTCAAAGTTTTATAACTCAGAGGGCCTTAGAAATAGTATGCCTGACTTTAATTAACAGATATAATTACTGAAACCCACAGACAGTGAAAAAAATTTAAGAGTCTAAAAAGTGTTAGCTTATGTTGTCTCTTAGTAGTAGCTTATGTTGTCTATTACTGTCCTCAAAGAAAAATATATAAACACAGATACACACATACAACTATCACAATCACTGCTAAAAGTTCATAATAAAATACATTTCAAATGGAGGTTAACAGGAATTTGGTAGAGGAGAAGAAAGTGAAATATGAAAAGCAGAAGACAGAAGAAGTAAAGAGAATATGATGCAGATCAGTCTGCCTGGAACAGATATTTTATGTATTAGGTACTATAAAATATAATTTGAAAGGTAAATTTGGAAATTAGGTATTTCCAAAGGAATGCCATTCAAGGTACTTCAGAGATGTATAAAACAGAACTTTTTAATTTTGGGGGTAGAGCTAATACAGGTGCATGTGTGTCTGTGCACCAAGCTATACATTTAACATTTATGCAATCCACATTATATAAGCTACAGTCCAATAAAAATGAGGACAAACCAAAACAAAAATAAGGGTAAGAGAACAAGATAATATAGGTGGTTTTATAGAGAGTGGATGACTGGAGAGAGAGAAAAGACAAATGCTAAACAGAGCAGTTAAAAAGTTAAAATCTTACCCCTATGCAAATGGAGGCGGGTACAATAAAACCTAAAAACATAGCAGCCAGAGAGGGATCCAAAAGAAATACAGATACATGGTGAGGGGTTAAGAAAGAGGTCAATGAGTCTCAGATGTGCAGCTTGACCAAATGGGTGGTCAAAGCACCATGAATCATGTATTCCAGAGCATACGTAAGACACTCTTAACAGATTTCACTCAAGGTTCTAGCAGGGGAGATCAGAAACTATGTAACAAATAATTATTAGATAAAAATTTTAAATGTTCATCATTTAGCATTTTTATTTTGAGTATATTTGCAAATATATGGAATACTGGCAAATTACCAAGTATCTCTGGAAATTAGATTTCATTACCTATCTGCACTATTTCAAACCATGACTCCTTAATTACATTTCTGAAAGTATTTCTAAGAACAACCACTGACATACAACAAAGATTACTGGGCAAGCAGGCATTCTTTGCACAACCTCCTCTATATATCTTTATCTATATAGATAGGTGTAATGGCTTCTTAGCCCATCAGAAAAATATGATTTGTAGGGCACTAGGGTGGCTCAGTTTGTTAAGGGTCAAACTTTTGATTGCAGCTCAGCTCATGATCTCGGGGTAGTGAGACCTAGTCCCGTGTCAGGCTCTGCTTGAGATTCTTTCCCTCTCCCTCTGCTCCTCCCTCTGTTCTTTCTTTCTCTCAAATAAATAAGTAAATATCTTTAAAAAAAGAAAAAAGGATCTGACTTGAAAAAAAGAAACCAGGCAGCCCAGGTGGCTCAGTGGTTTAACATCGCCTTCAGCCCAGGGCATGATCCTGGGGACCTAGGATTAAGTCCCACGTTGGGCTCCCTGCATGGAGCCTGCTTCTCCCTCTGCCTGTGTCTCTGCCACTCTCTGTGTGTGTCTCTCATGAATAAATGAATACAATCTTTAAAAAAAAAAAAAAAAAGAAACCAAAAGTAGTAACAACCATCAAAAAGTTCCCACAAGACAATCAAAACATGAAAAACCAAAAAATTAGTTCATTTTAAATTAAATAATAATTTTATTTTCTTCTATACTGTTGATACTTTAAAGACTTTGTAACACTCATTATTATATTAATTCTGAATACTGATACAGACTATCATTTTTACATGTTCCTTTTCATCCTCCATTCCTGTACCCCAGTCCGTATTCCCATCCCTTCCTACCATTAGACCTACTCTAGTGGATGCAATGTATATGTCCTTGGAAATATGTGTCCTTGAGAAATATTTGCACTGTTGTCAGAGTAATGTTCAAAATAATTAACATATGGCAAGAGTACAGACAAATCTGAATGAGAACACTGAAATAAGTCTGAACCCAGGGGAGGGCCAGAGCATTGTAGAGGAGAGGACACGGAAAGGAACCACAAATATTCATGTACTTCACTACTTAACAACCAGTGAAATTGTCCTGATAAGCAAAAGTTTAATTCACCCTTGGTTACTTTGCATGTATGTACTTGGCTATAGATAATCTTCTTTACCTTCTTCAAAATTTAATACTGGGTTTCTACTGTTATAGTTACATCTGTTACAGGTAGGTATGTGTGTGTGTGTGTGTATTTACTTCACATTTTATATAACATGCCAATGTATGTATTCACATCTTTCATTAGTTCATTTAGTGCTACTTGAACACTTTTGCTTAATTAACTAGAAATACTATGGCAATCATAGTGGGGAAGGAGAAAGGATCTTCCTTAAATGGATATCCAGGACCTGGGGCTACATTAGGACTTTCATGGGCTTTGGTCATTTTTGCCTTTATGGGTGCCCCAGTTCAATGAAAAAATATTTAAAATTATATTTCATGATTACAGTTGCTGGTTTTAAACATATATTTAAGTATTCCAATATCTTAAAAGCTACATATTTTTTGCTTTAAAAGGAACTAAACATTTTGGTGGGACCACAATACTAGCATGGGCTCACCTACTTGTACTTTACAGTAAGTCAAACCTGCAAAGTTACCTCTGACTCTCATACAAGTCCTGTGCCATAATGAACATAGAGCAAAGAGAACAAATTCTTCGGGGAGTAATACATTACATGAGTAAAACACATCATTTTACGAGATGACAATAGGGGAGAGTAACTACAAACCTAGAAAGGAAACATCCCCTTCTTTGAGGGGAAAAACAAGCAATAAACTCTTTAAGTTGCCTTTGCATTGTTAGTGATATAGTGTGACTGGTAGTAATAAACCAGAAACTGTCAGATGAGAGGAAAAATCTGAAGCCATATAATTCTGTAAGTCTGTGAGGCATTATAGATGTTAACAAAAATCAAGACAATGTATTTTTCTGACTACTCACTGTGATCAATGGGAAAAACTCTAAAAAAAAAAAAAAATCCAACCTAAACTTTTTTAATGATTAATCCAAGACCACCATCACCTTTCAATATACAGCATTTAATTAACCAGAAAAATCTCAAGTCTGTTAAAGATGCAGTCAAGCATCCAAAGAGGTACATGTTTAATCTACTTTACTACAGAACCAACATTCATTTTCCTCTTATTAATGGATGGAAAAGCAATTTCCCTGCCAAGGAAGGGCAATTATTTAAAATGTAGATGTGCTGTACTTCACAGCTCTCAGCTACTCAGCTGGCAGAAATAACGCCTCTGGAAAACAGATCAATTATTTACCAAATTAAAGACAACAGGTCTGTTTTAGAAATTCAGGCTTACTGCAGAGAGTTGAGTATTCCTTTTTCCTGTTTCTAATTTCCAATTTAAATAATAAAAAAGACTTGTCTTCTTTTATGTCAAAGACAATATGCTTAATAATATGCCAATCTTAGTTACAAAAATACAATACAGTTTCCACAAGATATTTTTAATATATGTTATATATTTCAATCTTAAGTATATGTGATGTTTCTTCATTTAATACAATTTGCCATTAGAGATCACTCCCAGAATTTAGGAAAAAAGTAAATTCTTGTTAAAAACTTAAATGAGAAATAACTTGGATTTATTTAACAAATGAGTAATTACATTGAATTAATGCCTATCTCTGCCCTGCCATAGTTTTTCCATGATTATAATGATAGAAAAAATAATTATTTAGTGTATACTTACTTACCATCAACTATGTGAAAATTACCAGACTAATAATAATTAATACCCGGGGACAAAGTAAAAGCTTACCTCTAGCAGAAAACATGTTGAAAGGATACCCTTGATAGGTATAAATAAATTTAAACTGGATGAGGGAGGTTAATAATAATTATAATAGCAATGATAAAAACAAATTTTGTGGGCAGCCCGGGTGGCTCAGCGGTTTAGCACCGCCTTCAGCCCAGGGCCTGATCCTGGAGACCCAGGATCTAGCTCCATGTCGGGCTCCCTGCGTAGAGCCTGCTTCTCCCTCTGCCTGTGTCTCTGACTCATTCTCTCTGTGTCTCTCATGAATAAATAAATAAAATCTTTTTAAAAATTTTTTTGTGAGGCCTCACTATGTTTTTGGTATTGTTTTAGGCATCATTATCACCCCTCATTTCATTGATGAGAAAACTGAAGTACTGGGGGTGATCTAAGCAGATTAAGTAACTTGCCCAATTAAGTGGCAAGGTAAAGGGAAGGCTGACATTTTATTCAGAGTCAGGCAGGTCTTTACAAAGAGATAAATAGGAGTTATCCAGGTAAAAGAGGATTTCAGGCAGAGGAAAAATGACGTAACATGTTTAGGAGCTGAAAAATAGTGTGGCTAAATGTTGGAGGGAGAAGGTAGGACAGTAAAATTGTGCCAGGCTATACTTTTGGACAGCACAGTATAAGATGATGTATCATTAACAATGATATATCAAATGTATCATTATCTTTTAACATTTCTTGCAAAATATCTGAGTATCTTAAAATAGAAGTAAACACATGGAAAAAGTATGATACAACAATCATAAACAGAATAACCTAGAATTGGGCTGTGACCAAATAAGGTTTTGTAAAAACTAAAAGTAACTGAATGATTTTTAAATGTACTGTTATGAACTGAATATTTGTGCAGCCCCCAAATTCCTATATTGAAACTCTAAAAACCAGGGCTATATTTGGAGATGGGGCCTTAAAGGAAGTAATTAAGTTTTAAATCAGGTCATAGAGTAAGAACCTGACCTGATATAATTAGTGTACTTTTAAGAAGAGACATCACAAACCCTCGTACACTATTGGTGGGATTGTAAATTGATGCAACCACTGAGGAAAATAATATGGAAGTTCCTCAAAAAATTAATAATAGAATAACCATATCATATATATGCATCCCTATGTTTAGTGCAGTATTATTTATAGTAGTCAAGATATGGAAGCAACTGAAGTGTCCATTGATAGATATGTGAATGGATAAAGATGTTATATATATTTATATATAAAATAAGGGATATTACTCAGCTATAAAAAAGAATGAGATTTTGCCATTTACAACATGGATGGAGCTAGAGGGTTATGATGCCAAGTGAAGTAAGTCAGAAAGAGAATAACCATATGATCCCACTTAAATGTGGAATCTAAAGAAATGAATGCACAAATAAACAAAAAACAGACTCTTAAATACAGAGAACAAACTGATGTTTGCCAGAGGGGAGGGGAGGGGGATGAGTAGAAGAGATAAAGGTTAAGAGGTACAAACTTCTAGTTATAAAATAAATAAGTCAGGGAGATGAAAGTACAGCATAGGGAATATAGCCAATAATATTGTAATAACGTTGAACAGTGACAGATGGCGACTACATTTATCATGGTGAGCACTAAGTAAGCTATAGAACTGTCAAATCAAGATGTTACACACCTGCAACTAAGTTAACATTGTATATCGATTACACTTCCATTTTTAAAGAGAACAAAATTATAATAAAAAATTAAAAAAGAGAGAGAGACACCACAGAACTAGCTCTCCTGCTCTCTCTCCCTGCTCCCTTGCACCAAAGAAAGGCCATGTGAAGACACACTGAGAAGGTGACCATTTGTTAGCCAGGAAAAAAGACTTCACTTAGAAACCAAATCAGCTGGAACCTTGTTCTGGGACTTTTTGCCTCCAGAGCTATAAGAAAAAAAGTTTCTGTTGTTTAAGCCACCAATTCTACAGTATTTTGTTATGGCAGCCCAAGTTAATGCATGTACACAGGTTACTGTCTACATCTAGTGTCCTCAAGAACACTTTACCTGCTCAAATGACCAGCAAAGAGGATCTGGGGTTGAATTTGTAAAATCAAAAAAGACTGTTGTTTTACCCTATAGCAAAAACAAAACCAATGAAAAATCAAAACCAAACTTTGTTTAAAAATCTATATGAAAGTTCAATACAGGGATCCCTGGGTGGCGCAGCGGTTTAGCGCCTGCCTTTGGCCCAGGGCGCGATCCTGGAGACCTGGGATCGAATCCCATGTCGGGCTCCCGATGCATGGAGCCTGCTTCTCCCTCTGCCTGTGTCTCTGCCTCTCTCTCTCTCTCTCTCTCTCTGTGACTATCATAAAAAAAAATAAAAATAAAAAAAAATAAAAATAAAAATAAAAAAAATAAAAGAAAGTTCAATACAAAAAACACAAAACTAGCTTCTCTTACATGGGACAGAACAGGAGGAGGAAGATGAATCCACAATATGTGAGGGTAAGGAGAACTTAGCAACCTTTTCAAAAGCATTCAATGGCTGCATTTGAGCGGACACCACAAATTAGAATGCTGCCCCCAAAAAGTGCAACTCTGTATCCAGCTAATCGAGAAGATCAAGATTAATACTACTAAAGGCTGTGAATAAAGAGAGCTGATAGTTGCTGGAAAATAAATAAACAACTGTCAAACTAACCTATCCTATCTAGTTGAAATATTCCTGAAAATTATGGGAAAAATATAGATATTCCCATACAAAACAACTAAAAAGTCACCTTCATCAGAGAATCCAGAAATAGCTCACAGAAGTATGTTACTTTAATGAGAAAAGTGTAAAAGAAATCCAATGGAGAAAGAATGGTATTTTGAAAAAATGATTAGGTATCAACTGGATATCCATAAGCAAAAAAGAAAAAAATCATGACCTAATCCAATACTTTATATAAAACTAATATAAAATAGGGAACCTGGATGGTTCAGTCAGTTAAGTGTCCGACTCTTGATTTTGGCTCAGGTCATGATCTAGGGGTCCTGAGATCAAGCACTACATTGGGCTCTGTGCTGGAATGGAGCCTGCTTTATGATTCTCTCTCCCTATGCCCTTCTCCCACCACCACCCCCCCCCAAAAAAAAAACAAACAAAAAAGAAACAAAACAAAACAAAACAGAAAAACCTAACACAAAATGGATAAATTTAAATGTAAAACTAGAAAACCATTAGAAAATCAAATAGGAGAAAAATCTTCAGGCCCCAGATTAGTACACATTTCCTAGGCATAAACAAAACACAACTATTTTTTTTTTACTGGACCTGACAAAAAGTAAATAATTTTGCTCTGCAAAAGACCCTACTAAAAAGATAAATACAAACTCCTCACTGGGAAAAAAAGATTTCCAAATCACCTCTCTCACACATATCTAGTATTTATAAAATACAAAGGGGCAAGAATAGCAAATGTCAGCAAGGATATAGAGAAAGCATGTCCAGAGGATTAAAGGAAAGTATTAGGACAATGTCTCACCAAGTAGAGGATATCAATAAAGATATAATACTATAAAGAAGAAATAAATAGAAATTCTGAAGTTCAAAAGTACAATAACTCAGTCGAGGGGCTCTACTTGAACCTGGCAGAGGAAATCAACTGAGATTATCTAGTTTGAGACAAAAGGAATGAAGAAAAATGAACAGAGTCCCTGAAACCTATAAGACACTACAAAGAAGATTAATCTGTGAGTAGCAGGAGTCCCAGAAGGAAAGAAGGAAAAAGAGGCAGGAAGAATGTTTAAAAAAATAAAAACTGAAAAAAAAAATAAAAATAAAAAATAAAAAAATAATAACTGAGAAGTTAAATAACTGAGAAGCCCCAAATATGATGAAAAACATTTAGACAATGAAATTATTCAGTAGGATATTACAAAGGTAGATATATGTCAATATGAATTTGTCAAAACACAATGAATGTGTGAACACCAAGAGTGAACCCTAAGGTAAACTACAGATTTGGGTTGATAATGATGTGTCAAAATAAGTTCATCAAACTACTAAAACAAAACTACCACTGTGGTTTGGAATGTCAATATTATAGGCAGCTTGGAGTGAGGGCAGGATTATATGAGAGTTCTCTATACTTTCCAATTTTGCTGTGAACCTGAAATTGCCTGAAAGAATAAAGTCCATTAATTAAAAAAAAATAAAAAACTCCCTAGAAAATGTTATTCATGGTGTATCTAAATCATTGAAAGCAACAAATTTACACCACCCATATTGATATCTGCCCAGATCTAAGCACTGGAAACCATTCTGGCACCTCCAACCAAATCATAAATGTTGCCATTAAAATATTTGTTTTAATTCAGGACTCAGAGTCACAGCTAATAAACAAGAATGGAAAGAAGAAATTGAAAAACAAACTGCAAGCAGCTGCTGTACTACAAGTTTCACAATGCTATTTAATTGCATCCCTTAACTTCTTTGCTGAATAGGTCCCATACAAGACCAAATTGCATACCACCCAGTCAAGCCACCACATTTTCTCCTTAATTCACTTTGGAGTGTCATTTTGCCATGTACATTTTACATTGTTTTTAAAATTTCTCAGAATGTGGACAAGAAATCTAGTTTCTTCTTGAATTCCGATGTATGTCCAGGACATTTTAATAATTCTGTCATCAAGCATAAGAAAAAAGCATAAAAAAAAGACAAAGAAATGTATTTCTGTTCTTAAGTATAACAGGAATAGATTCAGGTAAAGAGGTTAGAGAAAGATCAGGTTGAAAAACAAAAACACACAATCAACTGTTTGCTATACTTTGCTTTTTTAAATGAACTGCCCTAAACTTGTAAAAAGCATTCTAACAAGCACTATTGTTACTATTGGCCACATTATGTACCCCATGAAAAAGCCTTTCACCAAATAAAGGAATTATGAGAGGAGCAAAACTGTTAAAACTTACTCATACAAATAAATTTAGAAACATATATGGATACATGTAAAGAAAAACTGGAAGGTGTTACTAGAGGATCTACAACTTATATTTTGAAAAGGCCAATTTAAGTAAAAAATCATAATACTATGTTAAGGACCACTTAAGTTATATACCTTTCTACAAAATATCAATTGATAAAAGTTCAGAAGCTAATAATAATTCAACGAGAGAACAGAAAACTCTCATTGTATAAGTAAATTTATAGGAGGATCTAACGATCAATAGAAAATACATCATTTGACCTCCCAAAAATACTTTTTAAAACTATAACATAAATAACTAAAGGAGAAAAATAACAACCACTAAGGTATTCATGCATTTACAAATGCAATGCAGCCTCTTGCTTCAAACATTTCATATGTATGTAGGCATATATGTCTCAATTGAAGAGAGTTAAAACAAGAAATATAATACAGGAACTAGACAAGCAAAATAAAATGTCACATAATCATGGGAGCTGGATAATAGTTAGCAGCCACAGCTGAGTCCAATATCATTGTATAAGAAACAATTCAGATAGTGACCAGCTTAAAAAAAGAAAGTTGAGGCTTTCAAATCATTGAGAATCAAACCTTTTATAGATACGCTTGCTTATATTCAAGCAGTAACAGTCATATTCTGAATAGCAAAAATACTCAGAGCTGAACAGTAAATAATAAGATGAATTGCAAGCAGCTGCATGAAATCTCCACCATCTTCTATGAAAGAATGCAAACCAATTTTGTGAGTGGTTGCTGAGTTATGTACCCCCCATTTAATTCAAATATTTAAACAGGTACAAAGCATTTATAAAATATTGCAGAAATGATGACACATTGAAAAATATATCTGCCACATAATAAATGGATGTGTCCACTGTATAGACTCTGCTTCACAATCTATGTCAAATGTGCCATATTTTTCTTGCCTCATTCATTCAACTAATATTTATTTATATACCAGACACAGAATCATTATTTCCTAGCTAATCATCTTTTAGGTTACAGTTTAGAACGGACTTCCTTTGAAGAACTCTCCCTAGTAGTCGAAACCAAGTTAATATTCATCTCCTGGCATTCTGTCCTTACTCCACAGAGGATTTTCCTTCCTTGTTTTAAGTCTCTATCACATCAGCAGATTCCATGAATAGGAGCTGTCACTTGTTAACTCAATCACCAAGCCTGAGCCAGGCAGTGTGAATGGAGTCTTCCAGTGAAAGAGCTAGCTTCCAATGTGTTTAGACAGGTGAAATCACACCAAGCATAAACCTTTTCATAACAGGTTCTTAAATATTCTAAGTGTCATGAACCTTTTTAGCAATATGGTGAAGCCTAGGAACATCTTTCTCAAAACAATATATTTTTAAGACAAAGTAAAATACTTGTGATTTTTAAAATTGATATACAGAATATATATTATAGAGTCTACCACAATTTTGAATCATAAGCAATAATGAGAGAATTACATAAATAAGATAGAAATGATGTGAAAACATGTTATTTTTATTGCTCATAAACTCATTGGTACAGCTAAAACTTCATCAGTTTATTTTACATATTCATCATAAGTGAAGGAAATTTTCATTAGAGATTAGAAAAAAATAAAGATATAGTTTTTTCCTAAGTTCACATACTCTCTGAATTCTATCCATGGACTTCCCAGATCTTAGATTGAAGTTAAGAAGCCTTGTTTGTAATTCAAGAAAAAAATAAAAGAAATCCTAAAACTCATAAAATAGTTCTCATAAGATGGTCTTCTCTCCAAGAAATACAACAATGAGAGACTGACTTAAGAATACAACAGCAGGGATCCCTGGGTGGCGCAGCGGTTTAGCGCCTGCCTTTGGCCCAGGGCGCGATCCTGGAGACCCGGGATCGAATCCCACGTCGGGCTCCCGGTGCATGGAGCCTGCTTCTCCCTCTGCCTATGTCTCTGCCTCTCTCTCTCTGTGTGTGTGTGTGACTATCATAAATAAATAAATTAAGAAAATTTAAAAAAAAAAAAAAAAGAATACAACAGCAGAAGAATGCCAATTTATATGTTTTAAAAAGGTTACATACACACCAAAGGAATGACCTATAAAAGAAGTAATTGATGACCAGGTGGACTTCATGAAAATTAAATAATTCTGATCTTCAAAAACACTTTTCAAGAGAATAAAAAGACAAACCACAGACCAGGAGAAAATATTTACAAAGCACATTTCTAATATAAGACTGTTATCCAAAATATACAAAGAACTCTTAAAAGTCAACAATTAAAAAATGAACAACTCAAAAATGGACAAAGATTTGAACAGACATCTCATCAAAGAAGATATTCAAATGGCAAATAACTGTGGTATGTCCACACAGTGGAATGTTATTCAGCACTAAAAAGAAATGAGCAATCAAGGCATGAAAAGACATGAAGATCTAAATGCATATTAGTAAATGAAGGAAGCCAATCTGAAATGACTATATACAGTAAAATTCCAACTACATGATATACTGGAAAAACTCAAACTATAGAAACTGGTTGTGAAGGGTTGAGGGAGGGAGGGATGAACAAAAGTAAAGGGGATTTTTAGGGCCGTAAAATTACTCTGTATAGTACTATAATGGTGGATACGTGTCATTATATATTTCTCAAAATTGACAGAATGTACAACATCAAGAGTGAACTCTAATGTAAAGTGGAATTCAGAGTTAAAGAAATGATCACTGCAAGATAAATTATATCATAATTATACAACTAGTGCGTTAGGAACATAAAAAGTAGGTATAAACATAAAAATTCTTAATCTTATAAAAACACAAATTTGGAAGTTCAAATAGAAATCAATTAAAAGCTGTACATCAAAATTATGAAATCATAGAAAACTGTGGTTTTCTAGAAGTCACTGCTAGACAATGATAGAGATAACTAAAACATTTTAGGTTATATAGAATGTTCTTATTTTAATGGAAGGCTGCAGGCAGGAAAAAATACAGCTTCCAATGTCTGAAGCACTCTGACTACAGTAATATGAAATATACATTAATACAAAGGAGATTTGACATAACAGATGGACTATCAAAATGAGTCATACTGGTTACTCCAAGTGGAGTACTGTAAGTGACATAACTTCCAGATTGTTTCTTCAAATTTAACTTAATTCCCATAACATTCAGAGCATTTCCATAAATCTTTGTCTTCATTAATTAAATCAATCCTACTGATCAACAATCACTGCAAAATCTTCCTATCAAAAATGACTAATTAAGGTATTAGAAGGGAGATTATTCAAAATACTCAATATTATCCTCTTACCATCATTCTTTATTTGAAAAGATGAAAAGGGAAAAAAGATGGGTCTTTCCATCAGTTTTAACTAATAGGATCATTTCTGCAGGATAAGATAAAAATGACAATCTCTTCAGATCTATCAACCAAAGGATAAGATCTGAAATGATTGTGAGTTTATGAAGATGATTTGAGCTCTGAAAGCAAACGGGCAATTTTATCTTTTATAAAAAATAATTTTATCTTTTATGTAAAAATAGCTCCACTAGAGTAGAATTATACCATTGTTAAGTATTAAACCAATTCCTAACTTTGAAAATTGGTAAAGAGAAAGAATTCAGCATGTATCCCACCCTTTGCATACAAGAGAACTATGGTTTGTTCCTGGTTGATGAGAGAGAACTCTTTTTTAATAGAAAAGCAGTTAATCATGCAGAAAACATGACAGAATTAGAGAAACCATCATTCTATGGCCTTCTGTGTAACAACACCATTAAGTAAAAAGTTGTTTCAGGTATGAAGCCAAAATAACTCTACAGATTACTTGTTAATCTCCACAAGAAAAACCTATCTCCAACATGTAGATATTCTGAAGGCCTACTAACATATCCATGTGATCAAACATAGTTATCATAGTATATTTTGCAGGACACATTTTTGAGACAATTGGGAAATTTTAAATTACGGCTTGGATATTAGATAATATAATGCATTAACTTTCTGAACTACAATATAATATCTGGTTACATGGGGGAACGGTTCTTATTCTTAGGAAATGCATGATTAATTTGTAGTCTGGTGAAATGTCATCAAATATGTAACTTAAATTCAAATGATTCAACAAAATATAACATGCCTGTGTATATCTATTATACATACATGGGTATACAAATATATACATACACACACACACACACACACCTATACAAATATGTTTATTATACATATTAAATGTGAACACCTACTTAATCAAGGTGGGGATACATGGGTCATTATTAAAATTTTTATGTTTGAAACTTTACCTAACAAAGTTTGAAGGAAAAAATGAAAAGTAGTAGGGCATTCCACATTACTATAACATCTCTCCTTATCAAATGCCTTAAGAACAAGCAGAAAAACAGAAACGATAACCAAAAGACAGGGAAAAGTACAAGTAGTTTATAATATGCTACAAAAATGAAAAAGAAACTTAAAGTTACAAAGACAGTGTCACTTACATACATTAGTATGTTGTCTGTTCTTGGATTAATTATAATACAGAAATTAAGGCAACTCAACAGCGCTGTTTACCACTTTACTTAGAGCAAAACTAATGCTTAGAGTATTTCTCAATTTTCATTTTAAATTAACTCAGTCAAGAACCACTTATTGAACATAGACACAGACCCATATAAGAAAAGTCAGATTCCATATTTCATATTTACCAATTCCAAAAAAAAAAAAAAACTGGTTGAAAAGTCCATGATATTAATGGCAAAAAACAAAAAACAAAAAGGACATACCACTTGTATTAAACGCCATACAGCACACTGGTTTTTCATGAGCAGGGAAGTGGGCCACAATACCATCACTGTCAGAATCCTCGCTCACAAGGACCTTTACAGAAAGAAAGGAGGCAAATGAAAGTTAGGTTTGACTCACGAATATCCCTGACCAAATAACATGCTTCCACTATATTAGATTATTCTTGTCACTATAAGGCGAGAATGTCACTTTAGGAAAGAGGAAAAGATAGAATATACCGCAATAGATCAATCATATAATCTCTAGAAGCAGTTGATTGGCTTTACTGTAAATGACAGAGACAATAATTTCTTGAAGTGGATGTTTAGAAAAAAACAAAAAGTGTAAAATCAGCAATATAGAGTTTCATCCAAAGACATAGCAGCAGGCACTGTGGCCTGCTTGGAAAATGCTTGCTCATGATTAGATCATTATTGGGTCATGATATTGAGACATAAATAATTTAATCTAAAGTAAACCAAGAACTAACTCTACACTGGCAAGGTTAATTTTTCTTTTAGTGTGAAAAGTTTTACAAAGGTATAATTCACATACCATAAAGTTGCCTATTTTATGTTTATAATTCAATGATTTTATACAGTATTGTAAACATTACAATAACCCACTATATAGAAATGTCTGATTTGTCATCCTTTCCTATTTTAATGCTTTAATTTTTTTGTCTTATTGCTCTGACTCGACACCTGTAATTCAGTGAAGTCACAGATATATCGATTTTTTTTGTGCATGGATCTTTATTACCATTTTAACAAGATTTAAGTGTTCAGTTCAGTATATTAAGTATATTCACACCGTTAACAGATTTCTAGAACTTTTTCACTAAACATTAATTCTTTCTCCTCCCTCCCCCATCCCTGGTAACCACCTTTCAATTGTTTGTTTCTATGATTTTTGAGTACTTCAGAGAGTCAAAATAAGGCAAAGAATAGAGTATTTGCACTTTTGTGGCTTATTTCCCTTAGCAAAATGCCTCAGGGTTTGTCCGTGTTGTAACATGTCCCAAGATTTCCTTCTATTTTAAGGCTGTATAGTATTATTATATAGTATGTATATATATCACCTTTTTCTTTATCTATCCACCTACCAAAAGATACATGGATTGCTTCCACTTCCTGGCTACTGTGAATATGCTGCAATGAACATGGGTATGTAAATTTCTCTTTGAGATCCTGCTCTGAATTTTTTCGCATGTAAACCCAGAAGCCAGATTGCTGAATCATATGATAATTCTACTTTTAACTTTTTGAGGATCAATTTTGTTGATCTTTTCAAAGAACCAATTTTGGATTTTCCCCAATACTGCACTGTTTTGCTATTTTGTTGACTTGTGTTCATATCTTCAGTATTTACTTCATTTGTTTTGCTTGGTTAGAATTTGCTCTTCTTTTTCAGATTAGAATAAGGGAAAAGTGAAGACTTAGTTTCAGACCATTTTTCTTTCCTACTATACGCATTTAAAGCTAAAAATTTCCCTCTATGCAAGGGAATAGCTGCACTTCATAAATTCTGATATATTCACTTTTAATTTTCATTCCATTCAAAATATTTTCTAATTTCCTTGAGATTCCTTTTCCTGACCCAGGAGTTATTTATAGGTAGGTGTGTTGTTTTATTTCCAAATATTGGGAGATTTCCATAACTTCATTCTGTTATTGGTTTCCATAATTCACAGAGATATTTTGCATAAATTTAATCCTTTTAAAGCTATTTAGATTTGTTTTATGGCAAACTATAAGGTCTATCTTGGAAAACATTGCAGATGTTCTTGAAAAGAATGCAAATTCTACACATTTGGGGGAGGGAGTATTACACTGTGCTGGTTGATAGTGTTAATCAAGTCTTATAAATCTTCACAAACTTTGTCCAGTTTCTCCTATCAATTATGAAGAGTACAGTATTGAAATCTCAAGCTGTAAATGTCACGTATAATTTCTCCTTTCAATCTGTTGGATTTCACTCAATATTTGCTGGACTATGCCATAGGTGTTTATACACCTACCTAATATTTATCTACCTATTACATTGATCCTCTTATTATTATGAAGTGTCTTTCTCTCTGGCAATATTTCTTGTGAAAGTACTTTTCTAAATACTTTTTAAAAGTATTTTGCCTGATATTAATATAGCCACTCCAGTCCTGTTACGGTTATTGTTTGCATGGTACATTTCTTCGATCCTTTTACCTTAACATTATAATTCGAATCTGAATGATTCTGGTCTGATGATCATTGTTGAACCCATTTATAGTTAATATAATTATGCATATAATTGGATTTAGGTCTGTGATTTTACTATTTATTTTCTCTCAGGTGTTTGTTGTACCTCTGATCCCCTTCTTTTGTGTTAATTATTTTTGATGTTACTATTTTAATTCCTCTGTTAATTTTTTGGAGTAATTTTCTAGTGGTTGCTGTATAGGTTACCAGGTGTTACATAGATTACAAGATGGTCCATTAATTACAAACTTAATTGCAATAAATTATAGCTCCTTGCTGCATTTCCTCCCCACTCCTTTGTGCTACTGTTGTCATATGTATTATCAACTGAGAAACATATTAAATTACCTAAAACAATTAAACCAATTAAATTAAACATATTTAACATTAATGTTTAATTAAACATGTTTAAACAATTAAACATATTAAATTACCTAAAACAATTAAATTACCTAAAACATATTGAATTACCTAAAACAATTACCTACTTTTTAAAGAAATTAGGGAAGAGAAAGAAAAAAATTATATATTTCATTTCTTCAAATGTTTTTCTGCACCTCTATCACCTCCCTTTCTGAGATCCCAATTACATGTTGGTACACTTGATGTTGTCTCAAAGGTCTCTGAGGCTCTACTTAGACATTTCAGCAACATTTTTCCTCTTTTCTTCAAATTGGCCCCAAACTGAACTGCAATCTCAGGAAAGCAGAGCTACACATTATCCTTTATTCATCAGCTACCAAGTTTACTACTTTTAATGAAAACATTGTTGGGCTTAGGTTTTAATGTACTACTCCAAATCAAGTAAATCCCCTGCCTAGAAGGGAAATGGCTTGTTTACAAGGCCCACTTTACTCTGTAAAACTATCCTACTCACCAAGCTCCAGGCAGATGTGAATAAGAGCAGCCTCAGGCAAAAAGGCCATTTTATCCCATTACTACTATCCAAACTCTAGAATCTTTACGCACTTATCATTTCATTCTTAGTTTTTGGTCAATGTCCAGAGCCCCCAAATGGTAATTTTTGAAAATTCTTTCAAGTAATATACTTATTTTCTGAGGAGAGGATTTGCTTACCTCTTCACCATAATAGATAGCTATTCCCCAATCATCAGTAAATTTATACATTCAAATCATCCATTTTAATACAGAAATGGATGGATAATGCTTAGTAAATTTATACAATTGCATAACCATTACCACATTGTAGATTTAGAATTCTATCTTCACCCCAAAAATGCCCACATATTAACTTTACAGTGGATCTCTAACTCTAAGCCCCAGGCAATCCCCATGTGTATTTTATCTCTTTTGCCTTTTTTAAAAAATTTGAAATTTTTTCATATAAATAGAATTATGCAATTTGTCTTCTATATTTTTAACTGATATAATTTTTATAGTTCAACCATGTTGTTTCAGGTGTTATTCATTACTTTATATTGCTGGGTTGCATTCTATTGTATGGAGGACTCACAACATCGGTTCAGCCACCAATTCTTGGCAATTTGAACTATTTCTAGTGATTACTATATGCATACTCCATTATGAATATCTATGTATACATATTTTTGTGAACATGTTTTTATTTCTCTTGGGGAGATACCTAAAATAATGAATTTCCTCAGTCATATGATAAACACATGCTGAACTTTTAAAGAAACTAACAAACTATTTTCAAAAATCACTACATCATTTTATATTTCCACCAGTAAAGTAGGAGTTTTCCAATTTCTCCACATCTTTTCCAACACTTTGTATTGTACATCTTTTAAATTATGGGCACTCTACTGGAGGCAGAAATCGGAATGATGGTCACCAGGGATGGTGGGAACAGGAGGTTGGGAAGTTACAGTATAATAAATCCAGATTATGAAAAAGTTCTAGAAATGGAGAATAGAGATGGTTGTATAACATTGTGAATATGCTTATACCACTGAATTGTAAATTTAAAAGTCGCTAAAACGTCAAATTTTATGTTATGCCTATTTTACCACAATTGGTGGGAAAACACACATTGTAAGTTATTTTTCTAATCTTTCTTTTTAGTTGTTCCATTGACTTTCAAAGTATTAAGTGAGTAAAATAAGAAAAAGAAAAGAAGTCTTATAGGAGTAGTCTCAAGGAAAGTGTATTACACCAAGTTTGTTAAATACACTAAGGGTTTGCTCTGGTATATATGTAGAACCATCATCACAACCAAATTTAGAACATTTTCATCACCAAAAGAAACCCCACAATCATTAACAATTACCCCACATTTCCCCATTCCTCCCAGACTCCCAGCCCTAGGCAACAATAAGCTATTTTCTCTTTCTATTGATTTGTTTATTCTGGATATTTCAAAAAACTGGAATTGTACAACATGTACTCTTTTGTGACCGGCTTCTTTCACAAAGCATATTATTTTTAAAACCATCTATATTGTAATATGAATTAGTACTTCTTTTTATTACTGAAGAATATCACATTGTATATACCACATTTATCCATCTACCAATCAGTTGATGTACACTATAGTTGCTCCTACTTTTTAGCTATAACAAATAATGCTGCTATGAACATTCATGTACAAGAACATGCATTTTCATTTCTTTTGGGTATATCTGGAAAATAAATTGCTAAGTCATGTGGTAACTCTTTTCCAAAGCATCTACGCAAATTTACATTCCCACTAGCAGTGTATGAGGGCTCTCATTTCTGTTTATTGGTCATTGGTATATCTTTTTCAGAAAAAAGTTTATTCAAATCTTTGTTCATTTTAAAATTAGGTTATCTACCTTTTTATTATTTAGTTGTAGGAGCTCTTTGTATATTCTAGATACCAGCCCCTTATAAAAAATATGATTTCCAAATATTTTCTTCCCTTCAGTTGGTTGTCTTTAAACTTTTCTGATGATGTGATATGTAGCACAAAATTTTAAAATTTTTATGAAGTTCAATTTACTTCCCCGTTTTTAAAAATATAAGTATTAAGTACTTAATTATTTCTTATACCTATGTTGATAAGGTCATGAGATGATATTATAATTTTTGCTTCAACCAAATTTAACTTATGAAACTCAATATATTACATATGTTTCTATTTTTACCCCTTCCATTGTTCTTCTCCATTTCTGAAGTTACAAAGCCTTCTTTTGTAATAATTTCTTTAGAAAACTTCCTTTTGCTATTCCTTAAGAGTAGATCTGCTATGGACAAATTTTCCTTAGTTTTTCATTTTATAAGAATGTCTTTATATTCTCTTCATTCCTGAAGGATATTTTCATCAGATATGGGAATTCAGGTTTAACAGTTCATTTATTTTACTATTTGAAAGATGTTCTACCACTTTGTTCATCTTCCATAGATTCTGATAAGAAAATTGCTGTCTATCATACATTACTGAAGGGAACATAAACCAGTTCTGCCAACAGTTGAGTAGTTTCTGACAAAACTGAACATGAACTTATAAAATTCATCAGTCACACTCTTGGGCATTTAATATACAGAAATGAAAACTCTACATAAATCACACAGAAACCTTTACATAAATGTTCATAGCAGCTTTACTCATAATAGCAAAATGCTAGAAACAAATATCTTTCAATGAATGAATGCTTGAACAGCCATTCACAGGAATACAACAGAGGGATTACATGTAACAAACTAATGAACTTCAAGGATATCATATTTAGTCTAAAAGTCAACTTTAAAATGTTACATACATACGATTTCACTTATATTCATTTTAGAATTCACAAAACTATAGAGATGGAGAACATATTAGCAGTTGTCTGGAGAAAAGGATGGGGGTAGGTTGAGGGATGAGTATGAATACAAAGTATGTGTGTTTAACAGTCCTCTCTCTTGATGGTGGTGTTATGTTAATGTACACATGGAATAAAAGTTAGAGAACTATGTACACCCATAAACACCCCCCACACACAAATGCAGGTAAAGCAAATACTGAGAGTTGACTAAGGTCTGTAGCATTTTTTTTGAAGATTATTAAGTTTTTTTGAGAGAGAAAGAGAGCAGGAGGTGGGGAGGGAGAAAATCTTCAGCAGGCTCTGCACCCAGCATGGAGCCTGACACAGGGCTCGATCTCATGACCGGAGATAGTAACTTGAGCTAAAATCAAGAGTCAGACACTTAACCAACTGAACCATCTGAGCTCCCTAAGATTTTATTTTTAAGTAATCTCTACACCCAATGTGGGGCTTAAGCCCACAACTCCAAGATCAAGAGCCATACGCTCCACTGACTGAGCCAGCCAGGTACCCCAGGCCTACAGTATATTAACAGTAATGTGTCACTGTTAATTGCCTGGTTTTAATATTATAGTACAGCCATATAAAATGTCATCATTCAGGGGAAGTTGGAGGAAGCTGGGTAAAGAGCACATGAATAGATTTCTGCAACTTACTGTGACTCTACAATTATTTCAAAATTAGCAGTTAAAATGTAGAGTACACTGCTTTTGAATTTCCCTCATTCTCTTAGGTGACAAATGGTATCTCAGTGTAGTTTCAGTCTGTCTTTCTCTTATAACAAGTGAAGTCATGGGTATAGATTATATAGCAGTATATACAGATCTTCCTCAACTTACAAAGGGTTACATACCAATAAATCCATCCTAAACTGAAAATATCTCAAGTCAAAATGCATTTAATACACCTAACCATCATACATAGCTTAGCCCACCCTAAACATGCTCAGAACACTTACATTAGCCAACAGTTGGGCAAAATATTGTAACACAAAACCTATTTTATAATAAAGTGCAGGGTATCTCATGTAATTTAATGTCTACTGTACTAAAAGTGAGAAACAGAATGGTTGTAAGGGTGCAAAACAATTGTTAACTGTATCCACTGTATACCCTTGTGATCACATGACTGACTAAAAGCTGTGGCTGGCTGTCACTGCCCAGCATCACAAGAGAGTATTATATCACACATCACTGAACCAAGGAAAATTCAAAATTCAAAGTATGGTCTCTAATGAATTTTTTTTTAACTTTTTTTAATTTATTTATGATAGTCACAGAGAGAGAGAGAGAGAGAGGCAGAGACATAGGTAGAGGGAGAAGCAGGCTCCATGCACCGGGAGCCCGATGTGGGATTCGATCCTGGGTCTCCAGGATCGCGCCCCCTGGGCCAAAGGCAGGCACCAAACCGCTGCGCCACCCAGGGATCCCTCTAATGAATTTATATCACTTTCATATCATCATAAAGTTGAAAAATAAGACATTTTAAGTCAAGGAAAATCTGTATGTTTTATTTTTTTCTGTGAAATATTTGTCTTTTGCCCATTTTACGATTTTAACTCAATTTTACAAGATTTCCTTTCCTTTCATATATTATAACCCTATTATCTCCCTCTCCAACACAATTAGTAGTAAGTACTCTAATTAATGGTATCAATTCAGAAGCTACCTAGTAAAAAGTCACATTAATCTTACCACTATGTGAGATTCTTTGTTATCTTCGCTTTATGAGTTTTATAAATATAACAACCAGACACTTTTGGAAGGATTCTCTCCATTCCATTATCACCTTGCCTAAAACATCAAATTAATAATATAAAAGCTATCCCAATTCAACAGCCCTAAAACATGCACCTTTTTACTCACCAGTTAACTAAGCAGGCTGAACTTCTTAAGTATATGTAATAACAACTTGATTATATCAAAATTAATCAAAGTACTTTAATTGATCTGAGGTGGATAAGCATTTATCATATGAATAAAAGATTAAACACTTCAGGAGCCATTAAATTATTATTAATAACACTTGTACTCAGGAAAAGAAATAGCTCAAGCTTATGTCATCATTCTGGAGCATTTTCCTTTGATTAGAGACTTTGCCACGCTGCTAACTTCAATTACATAAATGTGTAAAGGCATATTATACCACTTAGCTTATCTTAGTCATAAAATGCTTTTAAATAAAACAAGTAACACAGATCAAAAAATGGACAGAGTCAATCAAATCCACTCCCCCTTAATACAGTTACCACACAATGATCCCATCAACATAAAATCAAACTAATCAATTTAGCATTAGAAAGATGGTGAATCAAATTTTATACACTGCCACTGTAAACATGAAAATATCTTTATTAAAGGCTTGATGGATTTAAACAGTAAAAGTGAGCATAACGTCAGCTTTAGCTCCTGAGATATATATAGAAAAGGAGAAACGTTACAGCTAAGGTCAAACATCAATTGGAAAGGACTAGGAGTGATAAATATATGACAATACCCCCCTGAAGTCTTTTTAATACAATCCAGCATAACCTAAAAAAAGCCCTGTACCCCAACTGAACTATGTATAAGACAAAAATGTCTTCTTGACAAAAAAACAGATTCACATTATTAAAAGAAAGGAGGACAGTATTATACTCAGGAAATCTTGTTGCTTTAAATAGTATTTATAATTCTTTCAAAATGCATATAGCAACTTACCATTTATTGAACATCAATTTGTTTCCTGCCTTATAATAAAATTTTAAAATGAATTAAAATTTCAGAATAAGTAGGAATAAAAGAGATTATGATCTCAACAAATAATAGAAAATACGACATTTTTTCAGGTTGAGCCACACTTTTTAACTTCTTTTTAACTTTTTAAAAGCTAACAATTCTGTAGTTCTTATTTCCTAACAAGAACTTTACTTATTTCAAGTGTTAACAATTCATTTACAAAGGAAAAATGAACTTTTGCAACTCCACAACCTCCAGTTCATTTCCATATTCCAAATCTGAGAATTCCATTTTAAAGTTATAAAAAGTTAATAAAGAATGGGGGGGGTGAGGAGAATGACCATTTGATAACATAAGGCATAATGCTATGCCTTTTAACATAATTATTTAAAGATTTTCTTTTTACATGGTCCTATACTGAAATATAATAAAACAAATTGAGTTATACCTCTATTTCATGAAAAAAAATGCGATAACATTTTCTACTTTTAAATGACGACAAATCTGTCAACGAATGCTAGATGCTTAATAGACTTACTTATACTCACCAAACCAGACAATGTTGAGAAGGATTGTTTACTACTCAGTAAATGTGGGTGGCCTTGGAGGTAAATTAATTAAGAATCAAAGGACAAAAGAAAATATTTTTTACTTTAACACTCATAAAACACCAAGGGTTTAAATATTTAATTCCAACTAAGAAAGAAAATTAACAACTGTCTGTGTCTATAGACTTGAGGTAATTAACAAACTTAAAAAAATTTCATTACAGTCAACTGAAAAGTTTGCTAGCACTTCATTAAAAAGAATTAGACAAGAATAGAAGCCTGCACTGTAACATATTTGGTGAACCATGAAGTTAGTATGGGAGAGGTAGAGAATGATTATTATTCAGATTTGAAATAAAATACAATAGCTAAATTCAGTAACCTTGAATTTCAAAGATTTTTTTGTCTCTTAATTGCAGTAGAGTCCTCATGTTTTTGAAATGCCACTTGATCTTACTATAGGAACTAATATATGAGTAGTGGTCTAAGGTAATCTTTTATCAAATATAGAACCATATATACTGGAAGCAGGTTTTCTAAAAGGAACATGCAATACTTAGGGTTAATTCTTCAAAGATTCACATAACTTCTAGACATTATGTTCTGAAAACAGAAATAAATATACATTGAATATAAAATTAATTTCTATTTCACAAATGTTGCTCTACTTCTATCCTATTTTAGTAATCAATTTTAGATTGGATTTTTTATAGCAACAATCACAAACTATTAGAATTTTAAAATTATCTTCCTTTTAGAAATATATTTTAAAATTTAAGACTATTGATGCAAAAATAATAATTTTTATGGGTGCACAGGCAGGAGAAAACAAAATTCATCTGGTTTCTCACCAGCAAGATTTAAATTATGTGACATATTTTTCCATGTTTACAATTGTTCCTTCTAAATGTTTCTGCATTATCTGAAGATATAGGATTTGATAATATGCATTACCATGTATGTATTCTAATATACACTTTGAGACCTTCTGTATTTTTTCATGTTTATAAATGTCCGTGTAATAAAATTTATTATTTATATTACTGTCACTTGTAGCCATCATAATTAGTCAATAATTTTTTAAATTCCCTCCAAAATGTAGAATGTCTTATTGATCGCTTCCACGAGCAAGCCTCTACCTTAAAAGTCAGTTATTAAGAGGCACCTGGGTGGCTCAGCCAGTTAGGTGTCTGCCTTCAGCTTAGGTTGTGACTTCAGGATCCTAAGAATTGAGCCCTGTGTCAGGCTCCCAGCTCAGGGGGAAGTCTGCTTCTCCCTCTCACTCAGCCCTTTCCCCCCTTCATGTTATCTTTTCAAATAAATAAAATCCTTTGAAAAAATCAATTAGTCTTCTGCTTTAGGTTATAATAAATGTTATTTTTAAAAAAACAGTATTATAAAAGAACAGTATAAAGAGATACCTAATTATTTGTGAAACAAATATCCTAATAAAGAAATAATAAGGACTGCTTAGAACCTCAATTGTACCCTCAGATTTGAAACATTAATAATGTTTGAAATAACTGGTTTTAACATGTTACTCATCATTTCTTGAAAAAAAAGTTCTAACCTAAAATAACCTCAATTTCTAGAATTCCAAATTAATAAACTCCAAGGCCAAAGGCACTTGGCTGTTCTTGATCACAAATGATATTCTATCCCCCCATCCTTTGCAGAAAAAGAACATTACCTGCATCAGAAGTTCTTACCTGGCCCTCTCCAACTGTTTCAGTGTCAATTACTGTGATGATGCCTGGAACCAAAGGACTCCGTCTTGAGTTACTATGGAGGGCAACATCATCTTCTGTTACACCTGAAGGCAGTGTGCCTGTCAGCTGAGTCACCACTTTTCCGACCATTGTCAGACCAGTTTTCAATGTCTATACAATGAAATGTAAAAAATATGACTTCATATCAGCATTTGGATTCTAAACAGAAATATGCATTTTGTTAATTCTTCTACTTTTTAAATTCCCTATTCTCTTACAAGCCTGTATGTAGCAGTGCACTGTCACAGAAATTCAGTCTGACTTTTCATATGATCTTAAATTTTAGTTAGAAAATCAGTATTAGTTTGAGTGAATGGTATCAGTGGAATCTCCAGTCAGCACAGTGAGAATAAAGCCCTAAGTAAATAAAATGCTTTGTTTCATATGAGGCAACAATTATATTTTTATTAAAAAATATTTATTTTTCCTCTCCTTAATGTATATAAAAATGACAGGATTTCATTATTTCTGATGGCTGAGTAATATTCCATTGTGTATACATACCACATATTCTTTATCCATTCATCAGTCAACGGACACTTGGGCTCTTTCCATAATTTGGCTATTGTTGATAGTGCTATTATAAACATTAGGGTGCATCTGCCCCTTCAAATCAGCATTTTTTGCATCCTTTGGGGGAAAACCTAGTACTGCAATCACTGGTTCATAGGATAGTTCTATTTTTAACTTTTTGAGCAAACTCCATACTGTTTTCTAGTGGTTGTACCAGTTCATATTCCCACCAACAGTCTAAGAGGGTTCCCCTTTCTCCACATCTTTACCAACATCTGTTGTTATTTTTTGAAATAATATAAATCTAATTTTAAATCTAATTTTTAGCATGAAAAAGACTGAATGCTAATAGAATGCCTATGTGAAAAAGACTACATTTCCAAAGTAAATCTATAATATGCTGTTATATAATATTGCGCATCAAGATTAGAAATGTTGACACCCATTCCTATGCCACAGCCACACATCACAGGTGGGCCAGACAAGAGCCTCACATACTCCCATACCACAGCCACAGCCTCACTACCATAGGTGGGCAGATGCAAGCAACTCACAGAGGAAACATCCCTTGAGTGCCTGGCATAGGTGGCCAGGAGGAATAAGTGCTTCTGAGCCCCACAAGATATTTCTTACAAAGATTGCTCCTTCAAGACTAGTAGAAGTAGCTGATTTGTCTAATACATAGAAACAAACATAGAAAGGCAAAATAAGAAGACAGAGGAGTATGTTCCAAACAAAAAACAAGACAAAATCTCAGAAAAAGACCTTAATAAAATGAGATAAACAAGATAATTCAAAGTAATGGTCATAAAGATACTCACCAAACTCAGAAGAATTAATGAATACAGTGCAAACTTCAACAAAATGAGAGAAAATATTAAAAAGTATCAAATAGATGTTACAGAGCTGAAAATTATAAAAACTGAACTGAAAAATACGCTAGAGGAGTTCAACAGCAGATTAGATGAAGGTAAAACAAGAAACATATTCAAACAAGGAGCAAAAGAAAAAAAAGAATTTTAAAAAATAAAAAGCTGGGGAGAATTTCAGGCAGAACAACACTGACATTATAGGGTTCCCAGAGGAGAAGAGAGAAAAGGACAGAATAATTATTTTTAAAAAATAATTGCTGAAAATATCCCTAATCTGGGGAAGGAAACAGATGTGGGAACCCCTGAGAGTTCCAAGTAAGACAAACCCAATCAAATCTACACTAAGATATGTTGCAATTAAAATGGTAAAAGTTAAAGAGAGAATCTTAAAAGCATCAAGAGAAATACATTAAAAAAAAACCCACATAAGACTATTAAGATTTCACAGCAGAAACTTTACAAGCCAAAAGAGAGTGGCATGACATATTCAAAGTGCTAATAGGAAAAAAACTTCCAATCAAGAATTCTCTACCCATCAAAGTTATCACTCGGAATAGAAGAGGAAATAAGAGTTTTCTAGATAAGCAAAAACTAAAGGAATGTATCACTGCTAAAACTGCCTTACAAAAAAATGTTAAAAGGAATTCTCTAAGCTGAAAAGAAATATTTAATATTTAATAACAAGGAAACATACAAAAGTAAAACTCTCCTTGGAAAGATAAATATATAGTAAAGATAGTGGATCAATCACTTACAAAGGAAGAATGAAGGCTAAAAGAGAACAGTAATAAAATTAATGGAAATCACAACTAGTTAAGGGATGCATAAAATAAAAAGATATAAAATGTGACATCAACATTACCCTGATACCAAAACCAGATAAGAACACTATGAGAAAGAAATATTACAGGACAATATCCTTGATGAACATAGATGCAAAAATCCTTAACAAAATATTAGCAAACCAAATTCATAAACACATTAAAAGGATCATACACCACGATCAAGTAGAATTTATTCCAGAGATGCTAGGATGGTTCAACAGCCACAAATTGATACGGTATATCATGTTAACAAAATCAAGGATAAAAATCATGTGATCATCTCAATAGATGCAGAAAAAGTATCTGACAAAGTTCAGCCTCCATTTTGAGTTCAGCCTCCAAATTTTTATCAAAATTGTCAACAAAGTGGAAATAAAGGGTACATACCTCAACAAAGTAAAGGCCTTATATGATAAACCCATAGCTAGTATCATACTTAAGAGTGAAAAACTGAAAGTTTGTCCTTTAAAATGGGAACAAGACAAAAATGTCTACTTTCTCCACTTTTATTCAACATAGCATTGGAAGTCCTAACCACTATAATCATGCAAGAAAAAGAGATAAAATGCATCCAAATAAGAAAAAGAAGTAGTAAAATTACTATTTGCAGATACACAGAAAACCTCCATCAAAAAACTGTTAGGATAAACAAATTCAGTAAAGTTGCAGAATGCAAAATAAAATATGGAAATCTGTGGTGTTTCTCTACACTAATAACAAACTATCAGAAAAAGAAATTAAGAAAGCAGTGACATTTACAATAGCAACAAAAAATAAAATCCCTAGGAATGAATTTAACCAGGAAGGTGAAAGCCCCATACACTAAAAACTGTAAGAAACTGATGAAAGAAACTGAAGAAGAAACAAATAAATGGAAAGATAGATAGTCCGTGCTCATGGACTGGAAGAATTAACACTGTTAAAATGTCCACATTACCCAAAGCAATATACAGATTCAGGACAATCCCTACCAAAATTCCAGTGGCATTTTTCACAGAACCAAAACAAATAATTCTAAAATTTGTATGGAACCATAAAATACCCAGAATGGCCAAAGCAATCTTGAGAAAGAAGAACAAAACAAAAAGTATCATGGTCTCTGATTTCAAACTATACTACAAACCTATAGTAATCAAAAGAGTATGGCATGGGCATAAAAGAGACACATGTATCCATGGAACAAAATCAATAGCTGATAAATAATTCCCTAAGTATACAATTAATTTACAACAAAGAAGCTAAGAACATACAGTGGAGAAAGGCAGTCTCTTCAATAAATGGTTTCCAGTTTCTGGGAAAACTGGAGTTACACAACAGAATGAAACTAGACCACTTTCTTATATTGTACATAAAAATTAACTCAAAATGAACTGAATATAAAACCTGAGACCACAAAATTCCTGGAAGAAAACAAGCAGTCAGCTCATTAACATCAGTCTCAGAGATGTGTTTATATATCTGACTCCAAAGGCAAGGGAAACAAAAGCAAAAATAAACAAATGGGACTATTTAAACAAAAAGCTTCTGCACAGCACAGGAAACCACCATTAAAATGAAAAAGCTTAATGGAAGAAGATATCTGCAAATCATATATCTAATATAGGGTTAATATCCAAAATATATAAAGAATCCATATGACTCAACAATAACAGAAAAAACAATTAAAAAATGAGCAGAGGATCTGAATAAACATTTTTCCAAAGAAGACATACAGATGGCCAAAAGACATGAAAGGATTTTCAACATCACTAATCAGCAAGGAAATGTAAATCAAAACCACAATGAGATATCACCTCACACCTGTTAGAATGACTATTATTAAAAAAAGACAAGAAATAACGAGTGCTGGAGAAGATGTATAGAAAAGGGAATCCTTGTAGCTGTCGGCTGGAATGTAAACTGGAGCGGCAACCATGGAAAACAATATGGAGATTCCTCAAAAAATTAAGAATAGATCTACCATATGATTCAGCTATTCTACCTCTGGTATTTATTCAAAGAATATAATTCAAAAATATATATACACCCTTTGTTCATTGCAGCATTATTTACAATAGCCAAGATATGGAAACAACCCAAGCGTCCACTGATAGATGAATGGATAAGGAGGATATGTTTATATACAAATATATATATATCACATATATATAAACAGAATACTGCTTAGCTACATAGAAGAATGAAATATTGCTATTTGTGACAACATGGATAGACCTTGAGGGTATTAGGTTAAGTGAAATAAGTCACACAGAGAAAGACAAATACCATTTGATTTCATTCATATGTGGAATCTAAAAAAACAAACAAACTCACAGATACAGAGAATGGATTCATGGTTACCAGAGGGGAAAGGGACTGGGAGGTGGACAAAATGGGTGAAGGCAGTCAATTTGACAGTGATGAATGCTGACTAGACTTTTGGTGGTAATCACTTTGTAGAACACGCAGATGTCAAATCATAATGTACATGTAAAACTTATATGTTATAGACCAATTTTACCTCAATTAAAAAAAAAAGATTTGGCATGTGGAAATACAGTCTCCATCCAAGATGCCAATTACGAGATGAATAAAACATCACAAAAGATTAGCTAAGAAGGTTCTTTTTTTCTCTGGTAAGAGAAACAATTCAATGTAATGCTTCTAATATATGATTTCAATTAAAGACAATTTAAGATGTATATAATTACATTTTAGTTCCATTTCATTCAAAGCAAAGCAAATAGATAAAACTAACTCATGTGAGTTTTTTTCTTTTATGTGAATCTTATTATCTGATTACTGCTATTTACATTAATAATAATGTTAAAATAATGGACTTTTGTGGGATTTTTTTTGTCCCCCAAACAGAAAACAACTAAGAGAAAAGCATGTGATTCGTAAATATCAAAAAAAAAAAAAAAAAAAGAGAGAGAGAGAGAGAGAGAGAGAGATTTAACCAGCAGAGCAAAAAAATAAGTAGTCTAGATTACATGGACATTCAAAAGGTATTCAATAAGTAGAATACCCCCAGAAATAAATTTTTTCCAATTCTCAATTGTGAGAAAATGTTTTTATTAAAATATTGCAAATTAGTCTTTAATGAAATGACTTTTCAGAATAATCATGGAGAATATGCTCATCTATATTCTGGCATATGCTATAGCTAAATTTATTTTATTTTTTTAATATTTTATTTATTCATGAAAGACAGAAAAGAGAGGCAGAGACATAGAAAGAAGGAGAAGCAGGCTCCTCGCAGGAAGCCAATGTGGGACCCGATCCCCAGACGAGGATCATACCCTGAGCCAAAGGCAGACACTCAACCACTGAGCCACCTAGGGAACCTTTTTTTTTTTTTTTTTTATGATAGTCACAGAGAGAGAAAGAGAGAGAGGCATAGACATAGGCAGAGAGAGAAGCAGGCTCCATGCACCGGGAGCCCGATGTGGGATTCGATCCCGGGTCTCCAGGATCGCGCTCTGGGCCAAAGGCGGGCGCCAAACCGCTGCGCCACCCAGGGATCCCTACCTAGGGATCCTTATAGCTAAATTTTAAAATGAAAATTATTATATAGATAGTATTTCAAATTTTGTCTCATAAAAAGCAGGCAAAGAAGGTAATTTATAAAGGTCTAAATGTTAAGTAAGCAACAATTAGATTGGAATTAAAATAAGGAAACGTATTTTCCAAGGAAATTTTCCATTAAAACACCATATAACTTAACACTAGCAATACGTGTATTACTAGTACACTGTAATTAGCTGTAATTACTTTTACTGTAGCTATGCTCCCTGAAATCTTTACTGTGAACTTGTCAAGGCTCTTAAGATAAATGATCTCTACAGATTTCCTTGAACACCTCTGGTTTATGGAAGAGAAAACTGAGGCTACAGAAGTTAAGTAAAACAGCAGCTCAAAGAGGTAACCAATGACAAAGCCAGAATTCAATACTAGAACTATTTCCAAAGCCTGATTTCAACCACCATCCAGTTATTGCCCTGTATTCTATTCCTGCTATTACTTATGATCTGACAGTACATGAATTCAGAACACAAACTTATACTGGGCAGTGAGGGAGAGGAGGGATGAAGACTATAATATTGTTGTCCTAATAAATACTTAAATAAAATGACCATCAAAGCCATTTGCTGAACTCAAGCAAAAAGATATAACTTACTGCTGACTGAAACCATGGAAAAGCCACAAATCAATTTTAACTCTTTTGTTTAGCACTAAAAACTCAAACTGCAGTGATTATAAAACACATTAGTGTTCCTCAATTAGCAGCCAAACATTTGTTTCAATAATTCACAAGCAATGACTTACACAAAGTCTGTTACAGCGTTGTCAAGAAAGCCTCTGAAGGACCAACAAAATCAGGCGCCACTGTGTATCGATGTCAAAGCTGGCTAGCAAGCCTGATTAACCTCTAAGATGCCTCAGCTGCCGCGACTCATTCCATCAATGCTAATGGAGATACTCCCGCTTAAACAGAGCTATCCTTCTATCGCCTTTCACGGTTAAAGTCTGGTTGTACATCCTCCCCATTTGCCCCTGAGCCTATTATTTCATGCTTTTATACCAATGAATGGGAATAAAACTAGGAAAACTGGGGCACACAGAAAGTGGGAAGAAGTGTACCAAAGAAACTACAAGATAAAAGGACAAGTCAATATAAGAGAACTAGGAAAAAAAGTCCAGAAAGGGGTAAAACAGAGTAGTGTATTTCACAAAGGCTCATATCACATGAATTATTGATAATTCTCACACACATCAAAAAAACTTACAACTACCATTTTATTAGTGGACAAAAATCTAAACCCAAAACTTAACAGTCATCAGATCTGCACTTTGTATAGTCAAGGACAAGACAGCACTAGCCAACAAAGCTTATTCACTTTCAAAACAAGGTACAATGCAGGGAGTGAAAGGGGTACTGGAAATTTTCTGTATCAGTAAAGATCTTTGCTTCTAGAAGAAATTTGGTTCCATGTTAGAATCAAACACATTAATAAGAACTAGTGTCCAGAAGAAATATATAATGTTATTTAATAGTGTTCACATACCATATTTAGATACCAAAATCACCTCAGAGTAATCAGTCTTTTGATTAGATTTTTGTCAAGAGAGCCTGTACACACATGATGATAGGTACTCGACATACCAAAAAGGAAGAAGACTCAGTAAAAATTGAAATTAAAAAATCTAATTTGAAAAAATAATAAAAAATAAAATAAAAATAAAAAATCTAATTTGACCAAATGGAGAATATTAAATTATAGTAAGTGTCTTCACAGTCTTAGCTAAAAAGTTTTATTCCTGACTAATCTTAACAAGAGTATCCACAGAACTAAATTTTATTTTGTAGGAGAGCTGAAAGTAAGACTGTGACAAGTACATCAGATAATCCACTCTGACCAAAAATTCAAATGAGCATGGTACTTATTCTGTTCAGCGCAGGCGGATTTGCCAAAGGGTCACTAGTCATCTTTCACCTTTCTCATGCCGTATCAGTTGTCCTCCCTGTCCATTAGTGCTAATGGAGCTGCTCTCACAAAAACTGTTAGTGGTCATTAAGAAGTTATCAGATAACCAGGGGAAGAAGGAGGCATTTTTATTAAATCAATTTACCACACTGGGGTTAAAATACATTAAAAGGAAAAATCAAATGGGACAGATATATGGTAACTAGGAAATATGGACCAAGATTTTATAAATATATCAAAATAATCCAATTTGAACTATTTCAGTATTAAACTTTTCCCCTTAGCACTTAGCCACAGAGAATTTATCACGATTATACTCTAAGGAAAGTCAAATAAATTACTGGGAAAAGCAAAGGGAAAAATCTGTAAGTATAAAGATTAATTTTAAGTGCTATTTAAAAATCCAGAAAATGTAAAAAAGGTTATTTCCTCTAAGGAGGTCCAAGTACATATATATTTGTATTTACAACTGTTAGTGAGACAAAAAAGAAGAATAAAAATTTAATATAAAGGGGTACCTGGGTGGCTCAGTCAGTTAAGCGTCTGCTCTCAGCTCAGATCATGATCTTGAGGTCCTGGGATCAAACTCCACATCAACTCCCTACTCAGCAGAGTCTGCTTCTCTTTCTCCCTCTGCCCCTCCCCTTAACCCCTCCACTTGTGCTCTCTGCTCTCTCTCTCTCTCTCTCAAATAAGTAAAATCTTTAAAAGAAAATTGAACAGTCCACAATACCCAAACTATGAAAGGAGCCAGGACATCATGGCTCCTTCCACAGTTGAATGGATAAAGAAGATGTGATATATATACACAATGAAATATTACTCAGGCATCAGAAAGGATGAATACCTACCATTTACATTGACATGGATGGAACTGGAGGGTATTATGCTGAGTGAAATAAGTCAATCGGAGAAAGACAATATAATAGTGAAAGGAACCATAAGGGAAGGGGGAAACTAAGTGAGGAAAAATTAAAAAGGAAGACAAACCATGAGAGACTCCTAACTTTGGGAAACAAAGGGTTGTGGAAGGCAAGATAGGGGAATGGAGTAACTGGGTGACGGGCATTAAGGAGAGCACATGATGAGATGAGCCCTGGGTGTTATATGTTGGCAAATTGAATTTAAATAAATTTTTTAAAAAGAAAATTTAATAATCAATCATTCTACATAACAAATGGTTAACCTCTATGAAGTCATATAAGTAGCTACCATCAGGGAGAGAAAGATATGTATGATAATTCTTCCAGAAAAAGTGATTTTTAATGAGCAATGTGAATATTTTAAGATTAGTATTTTCTAAAGGAGCACATACTATATGGCTTTTTTTTTAAGGTTTTATTTATTTATTCATGAGGGACACAGAGAGAGAGAGGCAGAGACATAGACAGAGGGAGAAGCAGACTCCCTGAGGGGAGTCCAATGTGAGACTCCATCCCAGAACCCCGGGAACACAACCTGAGTCGAAGGCAGATTTTCAACCACAGAGCCACCCAGATGCCCTGGGACTGGGCTCTTCTTATAGAAGGAAATCCACACAAAAAGAAAGAAGGGAAAAGGGTAATCTTTTTTTAACATTTTATTTATTTATTCATGAGAGACACACAGAGAGAGGCAGAAACATAGGCAGAGAGAGTAGCAGGCTCCCTGTGGTGAGCCTGATGCAAGACTCAATCCCAGGACCCCAGGATCATGACCCGAGCCAAAGGGAGATGCTCAACCACTGAGCCACCCAGGTGCCCCACTACATGGCTTTTTAAATATTTTCCATGTTATATCTCAAAAAGTATGTTTCCTAGAAATTATAAAAATGGTTACAAATTTTATTTTCTATTTTCTTTTTTTTAAGATTTTTATTATTATTATTATTATTATTATTATTATTATTATTATTCATGAGAGACACGGTGGGGGGGAGAGAAAGAGAGAGAGAGAGGCAGAGACACAGGCAGAGGGAGAAGCAGGCTCCATGCAGGTAGCCAGACATGGGACTCGATCCCAGGTCTCCAGGATCACGCCCTGGGCCGAAGGCAGCACTAAACCACTGAGCCACCCAGGCTACCCTATTTTCTATTTTCAATAATGGCAGGCTAGGTAAATCAGATCAGTCCTACCAATGAAAACAAATAGGGTAACTGGGGAAATTTTTTTCTCAACTCTGCTTACAGGTACTAAATATTTAATAAGATAGTAAAAAGTTACTAGATCCAAACCCAAGAGAACAAGAAAATCCAGACATGTGAGCAGGGTAGTTAGGCCTAGATGCATCTGATGATTCTAGAGGAGGCTTCTAAAAGATGGAGTGGTGCTTCTGATGAACTTGTGGTACTAGGTGGTCATGTCCAAGGGGCTCTACCTGGTGACTTTCCCTCCATGTTTTGCCTTGAGACACAAAGGAATATATTGAAATAAGAGTAAATCTGTAGTAATCAGAATCTCATAGCTATTTCAGGTGAGCTTTATTTAAATAGTTTATAACTCAATCCCTGAAATTGGAATTAGAGGATCCAAGACTGATAGTGCTGCAGAACTCTGGTATCTCAAATTCAAAATTGTTTCTAAAGATTTTGTAAATAAATTCTGGCAAACAAGGAGTCAAGGCATCATTAGTGAGAACCAACAAAAATAACAATAAAAATATCCCCCAAAGAATCCAGACACTGAAGTTAACAGAAACAGACTTCAAAATAACCATGTTTACTACATTTAAACAGTTTGGTAATTTGAGAAAAAATGAATTCTAGAGAACCAGAAACTATGACTATTTACTAAAATATTTTATCAATCCATATATTTGATTTTCTCAAACCCTTTTTGTATACGTATTAAGATAATCATATAATTGTTCTCCTTTATTCTATTCATGCATCAAATTACATTCATTGATTTTGAGTAATAAGCCAGTCTTGTATTATGGAATTATCCCAAATGGATTGTGACATTATCCTTATAATATTGTTTAATTTTTTTCTGCTAGTGTTTTGTTTGGCATTTTTCAGGATTTTTCATATTTATAAGACAGGACTATAGTTTTGCTTTTTCATAATGCTCTTATCAAGTTTCAATATCAAGGTGATCCTGCATCACAAAACAAGATTAGGCACTAATTGACTCTTTTTTTTAAGATTTATTTATTTATTTTTATTTATGATAGACACAGAGAGAGAGAGAGAAAGAGAGAGAGAGAGAGGCAGAGACACAGGAGGAGGGAGAAGCAGGCTCCATGCCGGGAGCCTGATGTGGGACTTGATCCCAGGGCTCCAGGATCACACCCTGGGCCAAAGGCAGGTGCCAAACCGCTGAGCCACCCAGGGATCCCCTGACTCTTTTATTCTATGTAAGAGTCTTTGTAATATTACCATTGTCCACTCTTAAGTGTTAGCATTCTGTGGAGAAGGTTGCTAGGTCTGAAGATATATAGGTGAGATTGTTCTTTTCTTAGTAAACTTTTATATTCCCTTATACAGAAAAGTACAGGAAAAAAAAAAGAAAAGAAAAGTACAGGAATTATAAGTGTACATTATGATGAATTTTCCCAAGTGAATATGCTAACATAATAAAAATATAATACATAATGTAGCAATATCAAAGCCAAAAATATATTTATGTTAATACTACTTAATTAGGGAAGCCATTCTGATGTACTTACTATGGAAAACTGGAACTCAAAAGGCTAATTTATCCACAAAGTTTCTTATATCTAATAACTTATTAGGAGAAATTATCTTTTGGGAGGTAAAATCATCTCATCTTTTCAATCTTTCTTATATAAAACATCCAAATATTGAAACTGAAATGAAAGATCATTCTATTTCTGGTAATTTCAGAAAAATAACCAAATACTAAATATTAATACTAAATACCAAATTAATTTAATATTTTATTTTTTTAATTTTTTTTTTAAGTTTATTTATTTATGATAGGCACACAGTGAGAGAGAGAGAGGCAGAGACACAGGCAGAGGGAGAAGCAGGTTCCATGCACCGGGAGCCTGACGTGGGATTCGATCCCGGGTCTCCAGGATCGCGCCCTGGGCCAAAGGCAGGCGCCAAACCGCTGCGCCACCCAGGGATCCCCTAATTTAATATTTTAAATAATCTCAAAATATTTGTGCTAACACAGGAGTATGTAAGTACATAACATTATATAAGAAAAATGTTTTCAAAAATATTTCATGGCATAGGGGCACCTGGATGGCTCAGTCAGTTAAGCATCTATCTTCAGCTCAGTTTATGATTTCAGGGTCCTGGGATCAAGCCCTGCATCAGGCTTCTTGCCTTAGTGGGGAAACTGCTTCTCCTCTCCATCAGCCCCTCCTCTGTTCCTGCTTTCTCTCTCTCTCTCAAATAAACAAAATATTTAAAAATATATTTCACATAAGTTACATGTAAAGCAGGATATAGGAGTGCCTGAGTGGTGTAGTAGGTTCAGCATTCCACTCTTGGGGAACCCTCTTATACTGTTGGTGGGAATGCAAACTGGTGTAGCCTCTCTGGAAAAAAGTATGGAGGTCCTCAAAAAGTTAAAAATAGAACTACCCTATGACCTGAAATTGTACTACTAGGTACTTACCCAAGGGGCACAAAAATACTGATTTGAAAGGGCATGTTCACCCCAATGTTTATTCCAGCATTATAAACAATAGCCAAATTATGGGAAGAGCCCAAATGTCCATCACTGATGAATGGAATAAAGAAGATACGGTATGTATACACAATGGAATATTACTCAGTCATCAAAAAGAATGAAATCTTGCCATTTGCAGTGAGGTAATGAGCACCAGGGGTCGTGTATGGGTGATGAATCACTAAATTCTACACCTGAAATTCAGTTGCACTGTACGTTAACTGGAATTTAAATAAAAACATGGCAAAAAAGAAAGAAATGGGTGATTTTTACGTTCATGATCTTTCCTTCATTTTGTAAATTTTAAATAGGAGCAGGAATAAACATTAAAATCAGGCAAAAGCAAGTACACAAAAATTAAATATTAACTACTTTATTCAAGAGTTAATGGCAGGGATGCCTTGGTGGCTCAGTTGGTTAGGCGTGCTTCAGCTCAGTCATGATCCTAGGGTCCTGGGATCCCACCCTGTGTCCAGCTCCTGGCTTAGTGAGAAGTCTGCTTCTCTATCTCCCTCTGCCCCTCCCCCTGACTTGTGCTGTCTCTCTCTCAAATAAGTAAATAAAATCTTAAAAAAAAAAAAAAGAATAAGAAGAAATAGAGGAATCAAAAAAATTGCAATGTTCTGCCATCAAATGTACAAATGTAATGTTAAAAAGATATTTAAACAAAAGAGTTAATGGCAGAATTTTGTCAAGTGTTAGAGCTAACAATGAATTTCAATCAATACCAATTTCAGGGATGCCTGCGGGTTCAGTGGTTGAGCATCTGCCTTTGGCTCAGGTTGTGGTCCCAAGGTCTTGGGATTGAGTCCCGCATCAGGCTCCCCCTGGGAAGCCTGCTTCTCCTCTGCCTATGTCTCTGCCTCTCTCTGCTCTTTCTGTGTGTCTCTCATGAATACATAAATAAAATCTTAAAAAACAAAAACTACAAATTTCATTAGTGATCAATTGCCTATTAGAAATTGATGGAAAAAAATTGATGGGATTAAAGTGTGGTCATTGTTGTCATTTCTGAAAGTCTAAATATGGAAGACATGAGCTTATCCCTCTCAGTTCTCAATATGTAGTGTAGAAAACTGGGGAGTTCACATTTGTTCTTTTCAAAGCATATCCACATCCAGTTAACAGTTAAACAGCAAAACAGTAACTATCTGAAGCAGGTCACTTTCCTTTTATGTAGGCACATAAACACATGATAGTAAGGCAGAGCTGAAAAGTTGTTCTCCATCACATAACTGAAAATTATTCAAATGATAAAACAGTGAGTTATCCTGATGAAAGTACATGGCACAAATAAATCTAAACGGAATCTAATACTTGAGAACTAAATCTCATTGGTATATTTTGTGGATTAGAAACTAACTGAATAATACTGATGCTGGCTACTTACTGTCTCAGATTTCTCTTCATTGAAGTAACCATCATAATCCTTGCTTACACAATGGAGAAAAGTAAACCATTTTTATGAAGCTTCTAAAAATCTAAAATATACAGTGCTGTGAGCATAAAGACATTCAGCTTTTCCTTTCTGAGTAAAAAATATATAATGCTTCTCTCATCAAACCTAGGAACATATTCTAAAGGCCATCATGTAAGCACTTGAGATCAATCTTGAAGTATTTTTGTATTTGTTTTACATAAAACAGTGTGACCTTTCATTCCCTCCCTGTGGTTTGCTTTAAACTGTTGTTCTTTTCTGAACAGTTGTGCTTTTTATTACATGCTGTCATTTAGATTCACTATGTCATCCCTATTATTAGAATTGTTTTGTTGTATACTTCACAATTCAAAAGGATAGTGATTATAAGAATACCTTATAATCAGCATAAAGTTTACGAGCCATCATCAAAATTAACCCTCGCACACACACACAAAAAGATCACTTGACAAACATGCAGGGGGGCAGGCCTGTGACATGAAAGAGTCTTTGAATGTGCCAGGGGTTTGACTCAAGTTTTCTTAAGGAATAACATTCTTTTTATATAAGAAGATTCATCAATGCTCAAAGATACAAAAGAAGGTTGGTATAGGTAGAATGATGCAAATCAAAAAATAATAATAATAATAACCCAGAAGTCACTAGTTAAAACTTACAAACCTGCTTTCTAAAGTGTTATTAATTAGATAATAGATTTTAATCTAGCTCATGGACTTAAATACTTAGAATTGGATAAATACAAACTCTGTAACTACTGCAACAGAAAACAATATATTATTTATGAACCTTAAGAGACTAAATACCTAATCATTTAGTCATCAATTCTCATGAGTGGCAAAATAATTCTGGCTTACTTAAGTTTATTCCACATTTGTGAATGAAAAGGGAAGGGATCATTTCAATACAATCCAGGAGAGAAACCTGATAGTTACTTCACAAAATCACAACTCCCAGGGATTACTCGATACTCACTTTAGCAGCACTAATGACCGTGGCAGTGTAAGACTGAATGTTGTCTCCACAGGCTCCACCACGGGACTGATGGCATCGAATCAACTGGAAAGAGAGAGAGAAGCCAGAAAGGCATTTCTATTAAACTGTTTAACTCTACAGGCTATTAGGACAGAGCTTATTTACCATGCAGAATGATGGTGGTGGGTGGGAATGTTTGTACAAGTGTCTCAGACAAACAGCTAAAAACCCTGCTGAGACACTTCCCCCCTTTATATAATCTACTGGTGCCATTCAGGCAGTTTAATGCTCAAATACAATTTTTAATTACAAGATGAACAGTCTTTAAGAATTCATAAACTCTGAAATGGTAGTATTTGGGATCTGGCAGCCTTTCCACAAATAAATTTTAAAAACATAATCAAAGGATTAGACTTGACTTCCTAACATTAAATATTTAACATGCTAGCAAATTGGAGGTTCTGTCCTCCTAATTCCTACATAAAGACTGTAAAAGAAAACTTTAAAAAAAAAGAGACAAAAGAATTTGTCATATTTCCATTTTCAATTAAGTCAGTGAAAAAGTGGCACAAATTATGCATAAATTAACTACAACACATACAGTAGCTATCCACTTCAGAGGGCTTCTTGGTATTACCATCAGAATGAAAAAGACATGCCCTTACTCATGACTGATGTAAATAAATCAACCTGTCCATTTTCAGAGTAAATCACTAGTTTGACACACACAATTGGCTCATGCTAAGCAATACATCAGGATTAAATTCTCCATTGCTCCTATACTTCCTAAATTTAGGTTTTAAGGGAAAAAACTCATTAGCCAGATTTTTACATTAAACGTTTTTTTTCATTTAAATTTTTTTAAAAATAAAGAGGCAATAGTAGAATCTTAGAACAGCTCCACATTGTGTTGCGAATTATTTTAAAGGCTTACAGAATTCAGATAGAATCTACCTCTTTCAAAACATAAAAACAAAAAATGCTTAAATAATATAAAACATGATCATTTGATAAATATTAATAAGCTTTTAATTCTTTTTTTTTAAGATTTTATTTATCCATTCATGAGAGACACAGAGAGAGAGAGAGCGCAGAGACACAGGCAGAGGGAGAAGCCATGCCAGGAGCCCAATGTGGGACTCGATCCCAGGTCTCCAGGATCTCACCCTGGGCTGAAGGTGGCGCTAAACCGCTGAGCCACCCAGGCTACCCAACTTTTAATTCTTTTATTCTAAAATCAAAATTTTCTTCATCAGTGACACTGTATTAGAAAACAATCCTTCAAACCCATAATAATGTTAAAAATGGATTATCTTTAAAAGTCTTCCATGAGATGTCAAGCTGGCACATTAAATTATTGCTTAAGCAGATTTCAAGGTCAGCTGTGAGGAATTTTCCAAAGGACAAGTGATCTACAAATGTGGTTTCACATAGGAGGAAATAGGGAGTTTGAAAGTAATCATTTTAATGAATAAAAATGTATTCCTCTTGGGACACCTGGGGCTCAGCAGGTTGAGCATCTGCCTTTGGCTCAGGGTATGATCCTGGAGTCCCAGGATCAAGTCTCACATTGGGCTCCCTGCATGGAGCCTGCTTCTCCCTCTGCCTGTGTCTCTGCCTCTCTCTCTCTGTCTCTCATGAATAAATAAATAAATTTTTTTTAAAGTATCCCTCTCACTCATTCATTCATTCATTTATTCATTCATAAATATGTATCCAAAGAATTATGAAAGCTATCCCTCTGCGGACTCTTGCCCCATGTGCAAGGAAAGACATTATTTTGGAAATACCACCTTTTGGGCAGCCCGGATGGCTCAGCGGTTTAGTGCCGCCTTTGGCCCAGGGCGTGATCCTAGAGACCCGGGATTGAATCACGCTTCAGGCTCCCTTCATGGAGCCTGCTTCTCCCTCTACCTGTGTCTCTGCCTCTCTCTCTCTCTCTCTCTTTCTCTCTCTCTCTCTCTGTGTCTCTCATGAATAAATAAATAAAATCTTTAAAAAAAAAAAAGGAAATACCACATTTTTTCTCTGCTTCAGATAATTAAAATAATCAAGGTTAAATATGTAAAAATAAGCAATACTATCACTTTTTTAATTCAACTAAAACGGAGTCAGATTCCTAAACAAACATAACTAAATCCAAAATTTTTGTTTAAAACTTATGACCCGAGATCCCTGGGTGGCTCAGCGGTTTAGTGCCTGCCTTTCGTCTGGGGCATGATCTTGGAGTTCCAGGATCGAGTCCCACATCAGGCTCCCTGCATGAAGCCTGCTTCTCCCTCTGCCTGTGTCTCTGCCTCTGTGTGTGTGTGTGTGTGTCTCATGAATAAATAAATAAAATCATAAATAAATAAATAAATAAATAAATAAATAAATAAATAAATAAATAAATAAAACAAAACTTATGGCACATTAGGAATTACATTTGCATCTCAAGTCATCAAAATTAAAGATAAATCATAAATTTCTATTGTGCAAGCCTCCTTAAAATGGACTAATTTTCAGAAACTATAAGTTAAAAAGGTAATGTACAAAAAAGCACATGTATTATGTTATCTTTTGGAGGGGAAGAAAAATATAAATGTATGTAACATAATGAAATATACAAGCATGTAAATAAAACAAATATAAAACCATTATTAAATAATTATTTAAGGGGCATGAGGGTGGCTCAGTCGGTTAAGTATCAGACTCTGTTTCAGCTCAGGTCATGATCTCAGGGTCCTGGGATCGAGCCCCACATGAGGCTCGGTTCTCAGTGTGGAGTCTTACTTGTCCTTCTCCCTCTGCTCCTCCCAGTGCCCCTCTCTCATAAAAAAATAAAATCTTTAAAAATTATATACTAAATGAAAACTAATAACAATGAAGGAAGGCAGAAAGGGAGAGATAAAGGACAAACTAATCAAAATAATATATGAACACAGTATTTGCACATCTCTAGTTTGGGGCAGCAATGGGAGTGGACAGAACTGCAAGAAAATCCTGAACTCTTTTTATTTGGTTTGCTATTTGCAGTGGTATGAGCAAGCAATTCTGCAATTACTTTTTCCATAATAGGATTCAACAAATGAGGTAAATGTGCTGCTATCAGAGTCTCCCATGCAAAACAAGGGACAAATAAATAGGAGATACAGGATGCAAGGAAAGAATCCAACGGAAATACCAATATGTACTCTTCATTTCCAAAATATGTGTGTGTGTGTGTGTAGGTGCACAAGTATATGTATATATGTATATTTACCAATTTACGTACATATAGAATGTGTATGTAAATAATATGCATGTATTTCAAAACTTTGTCCACTGAAAGTGTCTAGAAGCAAAAACACCTCCATAACAATGAGCACATCTACTGGACAAAGCTTAGTATCTAAAGCCATGGCCCATTAAAAGGAACAGGAGAATCAGAAGTAGCAGATTCCTGGGCTGAGCCAGGGCAGATACTAGATGAACCTGAACTTATGAAAGCAAGTAAGGAAATAGGAAAAGGATTTTTAAACAAAAAATTGATAAAAGCATGTCACCATGTCATAAGAACCAGCCTAAGAGGCTCTCCCTGGTCAATTGTGGGACCATTTAAAAACCACAATAATTAAGGACAAAAACTTAAAAAACATTAAGAAATAGGAATCCATAAGTCCATAATAAATACAGATACAGAAAGACTGAGAAAGGAAAGTTCTTGATTACAATAGAAAGTCAAGTGCCAGGATGCCTGTGTGGCTCAGTGATTGAGCACCTTCCTTTGGCTCAGGTCCTGATCCCAGGGTCCTGGTATCAAGTCTTGTATCAGGCTCCTGCTGGAGAGCCTGCTTCTCCCTTTGCCTATGTCTCTGCCTCTCTCTGTGTATCTCTCATGAATAAAGAAATAAATAAAATATTTTTTTAAAAAAAGTCAAGTGTCTGCTGGCTGTAGAGAATGAAGGTGGAAAACCATTATTTTTCAGTGCTCATAGTAAAGATTGGCTCAGGCAAAAATCATCAATGGATGCTAAAATTAGGCTAAAATTTGTATAAAAAGCAGGATATATTCATGGTCTGTCCAAGTTACTTATTAGTTACAAGGGAAAAAAATAAGGATTATTCACTTTAGAAACTAGACAAAATCTTGTCTAGCTTGATACAAAATTAGTATCACCAGTAAAGGACAGATCTATATCACATGCCTCCATCTGTGATACTATGAAAAATACAGAACAATATTCAGGTAGTATTCTAGCCAGAAATGTATACCTGAATCTAATCAAGAGAAAACATGAAAAAAAAAAATCAAACTAAAAATCATACTATAAAGAAAAGAGGGGATGGTAAGGGATAGTGGTAGGGGGCTGTCTCCTTCAAAATCATGAATACTGTAAAAGAAAAAGAAAGACTGTAAAATCTTCCATATTAAAAGAATCTCAGGGGACATCCCAACAAAATATAATACCTGACTCTAGATTGGATCCTGCACTACAAAAAAAATTTCTACAAATGATATGATAGGGTTAATTGATAAAATTGGAATATGGATGGTAAATTAGGTAAGTATTTTCTCAAGATTAAAATGGCTGATAAGTAATTAGGGGTAATGTGATATATGCAACTTATTCTGAAATAATAAGAGGTTTATTTGAGTAAAAGGAACATGAGTGTGCTTTGTGTTATTTGTTTTTTTTTTTTTGTTTTTTAGTTCTTTGTGTTATTTGTACTGTATTCTTACAACTTTTCTGTAAGCTTTCCTAGTTAAAAGTACATTTAAAGAGAGGCACTGAAAAACAAACCCAATCAGTATATATGGCCGCTTGCTTGAAAATTTAGTTGAAGAGCATTTTCATTGAAAGAGATTGTTACTCCAAAATTCAATTAAATTTTGCAATTCCACACTCAGTCCAAAAACCAAAACCATCAGGTACTGTTACCAAAGCAATCATGTTAATAAATACTAGCAATTATGTAAATACTTAAAAGTATTTTAAAAACATTGATCTGAAATTACTTCTTGCAAAGGATGGTCCAGCTATCTGATCAGCAAACTCCTTGTGATGTCACTATACTTTCTGATCTCTGTATGTAATGCTAGATAATATTGATACTAATCTCTACAAAAGCAAGACAAGCAAAACAACTGGCACACACCCAGGTATGCATCTATGAAGGGAGTTCCTTCTGCTAGAAAACAGTATGTAACTATTTGCATAACACCTACAATTCTAAATGGGTAGTTTCCCACACATGAGAATACATCTACAAGAGCCAAAGGACAATTTATGCATCTTCCTGGAGGTCTCCAGCATTCAAGGAAATGTATTACAGATATAAACATTAGAAGATGCTATTATATTACCACACTGAATTGTATGCCTCTTGTCTTGTTTGAAAAGAATAATTTGAAAAGAGCTGTTTTATGAAATACACTAAAAAATCAAGAGAAAGAACATAATGGAGCATAAATATGGCATTCAGTACAATGCAAAATATCTGTCACAAACAGAATTTCGGGAAAAGCACCAAGGAATTCATCTACAAAAATTACTTTCTTCAGTAGTTTCTTTGATTTTGTGAATTCCAAAAGGTAGAGATTCACATGTTCTATGGTTTCTCCAGATAATTATTGTACTTGCTATATTCAGACTTATGTCAAGAACTCTTCAATAAATATTATTCCTATTATTCTTAATATATAATAACTATATGAGTAAGCTAAAATGAAACAAAAAATAATCTTCCCTGAAGTCTATAATAGTTTTTAGAATTTTTTTAAGATTTTTTTTTTTTTTTTTTTTTTTTTTGAGAGAAAGAGATTGAGAAGGAGAGCACAAAGGGACAGGGAGAAGCAGAAGCAGACTCCCCACTGAGCAGAGAGCCCAATGCAGGGCTTGTTCCGAGGACCCTATGATCATGACCCAAGCTGAAGGCAGATAGACGCTTGACTGACCAAGCCACCCAGGCACCCCTTTAGATTTCATTCTATACTCACATACAGAGCACAACATGACATAAAAAAGATTTCACTTTTTCTTTCTAAAAATTTAAATTTGTCTTTGGCTTTGAATCGGACATTTAAAAAAACCTTCAGTGTATAAATACAATATCTTCATTTACTATCATGACCTTAATAGATAAATGAAATTGATAAATAACTGGAGAATTCAACAAAATGTGATCACCTGTGATTTAATTATTAAGACAAATGGCTGAACCCTTGTTTAGATTTAGCTGTAGACACATAAAGTCAATTAAATTATTGTATGGCTCAGTTCCCAATCTACCAACAAAAACAAAAGTCATTTCTGCTTCCTGATTTCTAGCTCCACAGAAACTACTAAGGGAGTATCAATGTTGTGCCGAGATTTAATGGAGTAAAGCTCTCTCTATAAAACTAAGCTTAGAAAATTAAGGTTGAGCCCAAATACTGATCCTAAGCAAAAAACAGAGATAGGATAACTACTGAGTGCCCAATTAAAATCAAAGTAAAAAAAAAAAAAAAAAAAAAAAAAAAAATTAAAATTAAAATTAAAAAAATTAAAATATCAAAGTCAAACCAAAGAAAACAAACTAGTATGTTAAATACTCATTATTGATTGGTAATCACCTTTGGAAAAGTCTTCAACACTTGCTCCATTACAAATAATCCAAACATGAGCCATGCCTTACCTTGTTTTCTGCATAAGCAAGCCAGCGGCTCCCAAGAGCAATAGGATTCATGTTGGGCCCTGGACACGGATAGCAGCCTGAAAATTTTGAAATGGCAATATTGAGATATTTCTTAATAAATTTTCTGTTGGCGGATCATATTTTGATGCCATAAAAACAGAACAGCCAAATGGTTTTATATTTTCAAGTTTCACATAAAATTCTCATAAAACTAGTCATTATTTTAATAGCTAAGTGAAGTTCATTTTTTTCTCCTCTACAGTTTCCTTTTGTTTGATGTTGTTCCAGTAAGAAACAAATCTGGGAAGAACTGCTAATAATTTTTAGCAAAAACTGGATATTTTATACAATAAAATATAGATAGAACAAGAAAGAGAAGCTAAAAGGAAACAAAGTGTATAAGTCAAGCAACAGTGTTTAGAGAGGAAAGAGAGAGGATACAATTGGTTCAGGAATTTAAAGGCAAAAGATAACAAAGACATACACCTAAAAGGAAATGATGATACACTGGTGGGAAGAAAAAAACAGAACAAATAATGAAGTACGGCACCAATGAAGCAAAGTAATTCACAAAGAATGCCTCAATAGAAAGATGATAGAAAACTAATTTACACAATCCTAAGTATTTACATTAAGCACTCAATTTCATTCTTCTTGATTTTAGTCTAGCCAATATCAAACTAGTAAGGATTGTGTTCTCTCCTCTCAAGTAGAGTAAATCACATAGTTGTGACAGTGAATACCATCGATGCATGTAAACTTCAATACCATCTTCCTGAACTCCACTAATCAAGGCAAAACAAAATTCAGTCAAGTAAGTGATATCTGTCATCCTAGATGTCTCTTCTCCCCACCTGGCAATGCCAATGAGGTCTTTGAGTCTAACACCCTCATGTGTCAACTACACAAAAATAATATTCACTGTCTCACAAGACTTTAGAAGGACTACTCAAAGACAACTGCAGAATCAGACAACACAAAAAGCCTAACCTAAAGAACTTCCGGTTTATCATTCCACAAGTATTTGGTTAATATTTTTACAAATGTTTTCCTCTAAAAGGTACACTAGGGGATCAAACAGAAGTATTCTATTTCACAGTTTAGGTCCCAATTTAGAATCTAAATTTTATATACAATCATGAGAAAGACAAGATTCCATAACATAATCTTTTCTTAAAAAAAAATAAAAAAATAAAAAAACAAAAACAGGGATCCCTGGGTGGCGCAGCGGTTTGGCGCCTGCCTTTGGCCCATGGCGTGATCCTGGAGACCCAGGATCGAATCCCACATCAGGCTCCCGGTGCATGGAGCCTGCTTCTCCCTCTGCCTATGTCTCTGCCTCTCTCTCTCTCTCTCTCTCTGTGACTATCATAAATAAATTTTTTAAAAATTATTAAAAAATAAAAAAACAAAAACAAAAAAACAAAAAAACAAAAAAAAATTAATCTTTTCTTCCTGTAGCCAAATAACAAATTACATAAATCGTATGAGAATAGCAAAAAATAGCATGATCTGAATTGTAAACTGTACACCTGACAATTCCCTACCTAGCAGAAAGTCCCAGTCTGTGTTACCAATCCTAAGGGGAATAGAGTTATCAATGTATGATCATGTTTTATTCAAAAGCACACTTAAAAATAAGAAAAAGAACAATAATAAATTAAGATTTACTTTCAATAATGAAAATAATTTATGTCTGTGATACATTATTATTTTAAAATTTATTTTATCTTCCTCCCACTTGATTAGAGGAGTAAGAACTTGTTGTGTTCATTGCTGAATCTCCACTGCCTAGAATAATACTTGAACATAACTTAATAAATATGTTTGAACAAATTAAGAAATGCACCTAATCAAAGCATGTTTATATGACACTGGCAAAAGAGTTATCTACATAAAAAAAGACTTTTCAAATACTCGAATAGTGCACTCACTTAAAAGCCATATCTTTCATTTTAAAGATTTTATTTATTTATTCATGAGAGACACAGAGAGAGAGGCAGACCTAGGCAGAGGGAAAAGCAGGCTCTCCGTGGGAAGCCCAATGCAGGATTCGATCCTGGTACCCCAGGATCATGCCTTGAGCTGAAGGCAGACACTCAACCACTAAGCCACCCAGGTATCCTTAGACCTTTCATTTTAAACTGTTTTAAAAAAGAGTAATCTTTTAAAAAAAATAGATATCTTTCTTAAACAGGCATTACATGCTTCCTGATTCAGGAAGTCTTATGTGTAGCAATGGTTGTCATTCTAAAATGCTAGTGTCACGGTGTTCAAGAGCACTAAAGAAGCACACGCTGCTGCTGCTTCCCTCACACAGTAGTTTTCATTTGTGCTTCTTCCATCACCATCTATTTTGTGTTTTCCTTTATAAAGAAGATAAAAATAAAGAACTTGTAAAGAAGACAACGGCTCTAGGAGAAAGTCTGTACATATGAAACACAAGATATGAGCTTTCTAATTTTTTAGTCATCTTTTAAAAAAAACAACTTTTTATTTCAGGGTTTAAAGAGCTGTGTTTGGGATGTCTGCAGCTTTGGGAAAACTGACCTGTAGGTAACTGTGATACTATATCCACTGAATGCACATTATGGACACATATTCTGGATACATACGAAGAACAAAGGCACACTAAAATAGTGCAAAGACATTACACTCTAATGTATGTTGTACAGTATTTACATAGATTTCATTATAACACTCCCACTGAGTAACTTGATTCATACACATATTCCATTGATATTTTCAGAGCTAAAGAACTGAATATAAATATGGCCTATAAGAAAACTCCCTCCCCCCCCCCAAAAAAAGAAAACTCCCTCCCTTTAAATTTTTTTTTTAATTTCTCCCTCTTAAAATGTCATGAAAAAAAGAGCCAAATGAAAAACAAACACTTGTGAACTACAACATTACATTAGAGGCAGCTAATCTCCTGAACTTTAAAGTCAATATAATCTCTCAATCAATTCTGATATTCATCTCATCTCAATAGATCCTAATAAGTATATTCTCCTTTCCAAATACTAGAAGACACTAAGGAAAAATGTAGTTCACAATTCTGGAGTTAGTGTTTTTAGAAACTCAGTAGATCTCAAGAATTATAGTGTAATCAATGAAAGCAAATTGTTTTTCTGCTCTCCAAAAAACATTTTACACCTGGAATTAGCAGACCATCAGCCACTCAGCACTATCCCAACTTTATGAGCATGATTCCTTTAAAAATTAACCATTGCCTCTAGCTAAACTTTGAAAACAAGGGGGGGAGGGGGGGAAATCCCAAATCTCTGTAATACTAGGACTAATTCCAACATGTTTACAATGTTTGTCAGCAATATAAGAGAACTGGACATTTTAAAAACTGAGATTTCCAAATTTAAATAAAGGTAAGATCCAAGAAAAGCACACTAAATGAAGATTCCTCCATTACTAAAGAAATATTTTGAAAGGCACAGGAGACATGCAATTTTAGATGGCACCCCCCTACTGAGGAGGTGATCTGAATCCATTTTGAAAAACAAAAGATTTAACTACTATCTGTGACACTGCCTAATTTTTCTTGGTAAAGACGACTCAAAAGATTTCAGACCTTTTTTTTAAAAAAAAGCAAATAACTGTATTTATGGTCGTCTGACTTCCAACAAGGGTAGCAAGACAAGTCAATGGGGAAACAAGAGTCTTGTCAACAAATGATGATGAGTCAACTGCACGTCCACATGCCAAAGAATGTAACCCTAACCTCACACTGCATACAAAAATTAACTTGAAATGAATCAAAGACGTAAATGAAAAAGTTAAAAGTACTTTCTCTTCCTCGGCGCTGCCTACAGAGATGACAGCCATCCCCTACTTGGCATCATGGCTGCCCTCAGACCTCTGGGGAAGCCCAAGATTGTTAAAAGGAAGATCAAGAAGTTCATCCGGCACCAGTTGGACCGATATGTCAAAATTAAGCACAATTGGTGGAAACCCAGAGGCACTGACAGTAGGGTGCACAGAAGATTCAGGGCAGATCTTGATGCCCAGCAATGCTTATAGGAGCAACAAGAAAACAAGGCACATGCTGCCCAGTGGCTTCTGAAGTTCCCAGTCCACAATGTCAAGAAGCTTGAAATGCTAGTGGTATGCACCAAATCTTACTCTGCAGAGATTACACACAAAGTCTCCTCCAAGAACCTCAAAGCCACTATGGAAAGAGCAGCTCAGCTGGCCATGAGAGTCACCAATCCCAATGCTAGGTTACATGCGAAAAAAATGAATAGACAGCTTATGTTTACATTGTATTTGTATTTTTAAAAATCCCATAAAACTATCAAAAAATCTTAAATTATTAATGTCTTAGAACAAAACACAGTGGCAAAATCTTCATATCCTTAGATTAAGCAATGCTTTCTTAGATATGACACCAAAAATACAAGTGATAAAAGAAGAAATAGATAGGAGTGCCTGGGTGGCTCAGTTGGTTAAGTGTTTGCCTTAGGCCTCGGGTCATGATCCAAAGGTCCTGGGATTAAGCTCTCTGTTCAGCGGGGAGTCAGCTTCTCTCTCTCCCTCTGCCCCTATTCCCTGCTCCTGCTCTCTCTCACAAAGAAAATCTTTAAAAATAGAAAATAGATAAACTGGACTCCATTAAAACTAAAACACTTGTGCTTCAAAGGGCATCACTAAGAGAAAAAACTCAGAAGGGAGTTTTATAAAACATGTCTGATAACTGACTTATATCTAAAATATAAACAGAACTATTACAACTCAAAAAAAACCCCACAAATAACTCATACATTTTAACAAAGAAGATATATGCTAGTGAATGAACACATGAGAAGATGCTCAATATCATTAGCCATCAAGGAAACACAAGTCAAAATTATAATCAGATACCATTTTATGAGACATCAATACGATGGCTATAATCAAAGAAAAATAGTAACAATCATTAGTGAGAATGTGGAGAAACAAACTTTCATACACTGCAGGTAGGAATATAATTGCAGCCACTGCCTGGCAGGTCTTCAAATAGTTAAGGATAGAACTATGATAGAACTACCATATGACTCAGCAATTCAACTCCTAGGTGCATACTTAAGAGAAATGAAAACATATGTCCACACAAATACTTGTACCCAAGAGAACTGAAAATACAGTTGACCCTTGAACAACATGAGTTTGAACTACACAGGTCCACTTATATATGGATTTTTTATAGAACAGTACTGTAGATATATTTTCTCTTCCTTATGATTTTCATAGTAACATTTTATCTTCTCTAACTTAATTGTAAGAACATAAAATACATATGACATAGAGAATATGTATTAACTGACTGTTTATGTTATTGATAAGGCTTCTGGTTAACAGGAAGCTAAGTTTTTGGAGAGTCAAAAGTTAATATGCAAATTTTCAACCATGCATGCATTCGGCACTCCTAACCACCAAGGTGTTCAAGGATCAACTGCAAATGTGCCCACAAAAAACTTTCATTCATGAAAGCATTATTCATAATAGCCCAAAAGTGGAAACAAACTAAATGTCCATCACTTGATGAACAGATAAATGAATAGATAAATACAATCAAATATTATTCAGCAATAAAAAGAAGAGTAACATTCCGTTGTCTGGATATACCATAGTTTGTTTATTCATCCACCCACTAATAGGCATCTTAATTGCAATGTGAATAAAGTTGCAATAAACAACTATGTACAAATTTTTTAAGTGGACAATTTAAAACTCCTTTGGGTAAATACCAAGGAATATGATTGCTAAGTTGCATGGTAAGAGTATGTCTAGTTTTTTTAAGAAACTGCTGAACTATCCTCCACAATGGCTATATCAGGGACACCTACCTGGGTGACTCAGTGGTTGAGCGACTGCTTTCGGCCCAGGGAGTGATCCAAGAATCCTGGGATTGAGTCCCACATCGGGCTCCCTGCCCTGCATCTGTCTCTGCCTATGTTTCTGCCTCTCTCTCTCTCTCTGTTTCTCATTAATAAATAAAATCTTAAAAAAAAAAAAATGGCTATAGGGCAGCCTGGGTAGCTCAGTGGTTTCCTTCAGCCCAGGGTGTGATCCTGGGGATCAGGGATCAAGTCCTGCATTGGGCTCCTTGCATGGAGCCTGCTTCTCCCTCTGCCTGTGTCTCTGCCTCTCTCTTTCTTTCTGTGTCTCTCATGAATAAATAAATAAAATCTTTCAAAAAAATGGCTATATAATTTTGCATTCCCACCAGCAATATTTTTTTTTTTTTTTTTTTTTAAATTTTTTTATTTATTTATGATAGTCACAGAGAGAGAGAGAGAGAGAGAGAGAGGCAGAGACATAGGCCGAGGGAGAAGCAGGCTCCATGCACCGGGAGCCTGATGTGGGATTCGATCCCGGGTCTCCAGGATCGCGCCCTGGGCCAAAGGCAGGCGCCAAACCGCTGCGCCACCCAGGGATCCACCCACCAGCAATATTATGGGAGTTCCTGCTGCTCCACATCTTTATCAGCATTTGTTGTTAGTGTTCTATATTTTGGCCAGTCTAATAGACATGTGGTAGTATCTCATTGTTGCTTTAATTTTAATTTCTCTGATAATATATGATGTGGAAATTTTTTCATATGCTTATTTGCCATCTATGTATCTTTTCTGGTGAGCTGTTAAGGTTTTTGGTGCATTTTTTAACTTGGTGGTTTCTTTTCTTCTTGTTGAGTTTTAAGCATTCTTTGTGTATTTTGAATAACAGTCCTTTATTTGATGTGACTTTTATAAAGACTTTCTCCTAGTCCCTGGCTTATCTTCTCATTCTTTCAACAGTGTCTTTTGCAGAACATAAGTTTTTAATTTTAATGAATCCCACCTTATCAATTATTTCTTTCATGAATTGCGCCTTTGGTGCTATATCTAAAAAGTCATCACTATGTACAAGGTCATCTAGATTTTCCCTACATTATCTTCTACAAATTTTATACTTTTGTATGACATTTAGGTCTGTGATCCACTTTGAGTTAATTTTTGCAAAGTATGTATGGTCTGTGTCTAGCTTCAGTTTGCCAGTACCATTTGTTGAAGAGACTCTCTTTGCTCCCTTGTACTACACCTTTGCTCCTTTGTCAAAGATCTATTTCTGGGCTCTCTATTCTGTTCCATTGATCTAACTGTATATTCTTTTGCCAGTACCACATTGTCTTGATTACTGTAGCTTGATAGTAGCAAATTTTGAAGTTGAGTAGCAACATGGCAGAAACTTGAATCATATTACTAAGCAGAAATCAATCTGAGAAGGCTACATACTATACGATTCCAACTGCATGACATTCTAGAAAATGCAAAACCATGAAGATAACAAAAAGATCAGTGGTTGCTGGGGGAATGGGGAGGGCAGAGATGAACAGGCAGAGCAGAGGATGTTTAGGGCAGTGAAAAATACAGTAATGGATATACGTCAATTATACATTTATCCAAATCCACAGAATGTATAAGACCAAGACTAAACCCTAAAGTAAACTATGAACTCTGGTTGATAATGATGCATCAATATAGCAAATGTACCACTCTGGTGAGTAACACTAATAATGGGAGACGCTATGCATGTGTGGGGATGGTGAAATCTCTGTATCTTCTGTTATATTTTGCTGTGCACTTAAAACCACTCTAAAAAAAATAGTCTCTAAAAAAATTGTTTTAAAGATTTGTTCATTTTGGTGAGGGGGAAGAGAGAGGAGAGAGGTATACTGTCCACTAAGCATAGAGCCCGATGCAGGGCTCAATCTCCCCATCCTGAGATCATAACCTGAATCAAAACCAAAAGTCAGATGCTCAACCAACTGAGCCACTCAAGAGTCCCTAAAAAATTTTTTTAAAGAACTGATAGGTTAGTGGAGGGGAGGGAGGGGAGGGAGATGAGGTAACTGGGTGATGGACATTAAGGATGGCACGTGATGTAATGAGCACTGATTATTATATAAGACTGATGAACCACTGACCCCTACCTCTGAAACTAATAATACACTAAATGTTAATTAATTTAATTTAAATTTTTTAAAAAAAATTTAAAGTGTAAACAACTTGGATTCTATAACCCATTTAATATAACTTGGGGATCTATTTAGGGAAGTTTGGAATATTTAGGAATATTGTATTTCATTTATTGAAGTATTTTAGATGGAGGGGATTAGAAAGCTAATGGCAACTGCTGTTTGACGGTACAAAATAAAAAATGTTTAACTATAAAACAATAAAAATAAAAAAAGAACTGATAGATTCTACAACATAAACTATGATTATCTATGTTCAGTAAAAGATACCAGTCACAAAAGACCATGTATTCTATGAAGTCCAGAAAAAAACTATGAACACTCTCTCCAGAAAGACATATAAGCACATAAAATATTTAAACACCACTTCAGGATTTATTTGACTATCTTACATTCCACATTCCATGAGCTTTCTGATTTATTTTTGCTTTATTTTTCACGTACATAAACATATCATGAATTTTCTTAAAGATTTATTTATTTTAGGGAGAGAGAGAGAGCATGGGGTGAAGGCCAAAGGTAGAAGGAGGGAGAGAATCTCAAGCAGATTCCCCACTGAGTGCAGAGCCCAAAGCGGGGCTCAATTTCATGAACCTGAGATCATGACCTGAGCTGAAATCAAGAGGTGAATGCTTAACCGAGCCGCCCAGGCACCCCAAACATATCATGAATTTGAAAGTATAGCCAGTGTAGCCAGTGTAAGGTTAAATGGATGGGAATTATGCAGAGAGGATAGGAAAATCACAAGTTGTTTCACTGCACACATACTGAGTCCCCACTATGTACCAAGCACCTGAACTGAGCTTAGATCTCACCTTAACCTGCCAATCTCTCCTAATAAATGTTACAAATTTGCTTCTAAACTTTTTTTTAATTTTATTTATTTATTCATGAGAGACACACACAGAGAGAGGCAGAGACATAGAGGGAGAAGCAGGCTCCATGCAGGGAGCCTGATGCAGGACTCGATCCCAGGATTCCAGGATCACACCCAGGGCCAAAGGCAGGCGCTAAACCACTGAGCCACCCAGGGATCCCCTGATTCTAAACATTTTTAAAGGGAAACCCCCTCTTTCCAAAATTAAAAATAATTTTGCATTTTTAGGGTCCTTTAAATTAACTCCTTATATTTGTTATCAATCATTAACATAAATGAGGAACGCACATAATAACACTAAGAAATAACATTAGGATTATAAGGAATAAATTTTCCTCCTCAAGGTAAAAACAAAGGCCACTGGAGTTACCTACTGTACAATCCTTTGGTCTCTCCAGAGACTTCATATCTAACTTTCAATTTAAGCACACTGGAAATGACTGCTAATGACATCTATCAGTTCTTGTCTTTTGTTTTCTTCATCATACATGGGTTTTGAATTTCCACATCAGACAGCTGCTCAAGGCCACAGTTCTATACAGGCAAATACAAAGGTGTCTCCTTTCTCATCATATTGGCTGCATTCCCTCTCCACTTTTCTATCAGCTCTCTTTACCTGATCCTTCCACCCTTTGGCATAAATTCCCATGATGCTTTCTCTGATGGACACAGCTGTCTCTACTTATTTTACAGTCCCATCATTGTATTCATACATAACTGAGGCACTCACAATTGTATTATACAAGAGCTTTTCAAACTACTTTGGAAATCAAATGCTTGTGCGATCAAAACAATATCCTCATTAGGGAGAGAATTTCCCATTCTATGTAGGCTTCAGTCGGTTCTAATTCTTCAAGAACTAGAAACCAATCACTGGAGAAAAAATGTGGCACAAGCAAATGGGCTACAATAAATACTATTCTCAGTGTGCCTACCGGCTCAGCTACATCTTTATAGTGCTCAAGCAAACTGGCTTATATACATGGGCTAGCCCAAATTGAGAGAAACATGACTCTTCCACCTGCTAAAAGTTTCAGTCTGGGTAGAGGAAGCGGGTGGGTAGAATATGCAGTAATTAAAGAAAAAGAAGCTTCTTTCAAGTTAGAAAATGGCTCATTTGTTCCTTGATCTTAAATATCAGGCTATGCTAAATTTTGTTCAATGTGTTGATATAAATCACTTTAGATGAAGCTGCTCTCAGAGACAGGAAGCTAAATTCCTTCATACAAATATTTGCCAAATACCATCAACTTTACCAACTCTACGTCACTCACATAAATCCAATCTCTAGGGTTTTCCAGTCAAGTAAAATAATATGTAACTAACAATGAGCTACTTCTTAACACAAATACAAATGAGGTATGTTACCATTATAGGTCCAGGATTCACAGATGGAGTTTGGGAAGAGCTGTCGTGGAATGCTACAACAGATAGTACTCAGAGGATAAGGAGAAAAATCACAAACTTAGGTGTCACTGCTATCAATGTTTCCTCAACTCTGTTTTTATGTAAACTATATGTTCAAATATAATATACATACAGAAGCACCCAAATCAACAAAGTGAACATATACATACATAAGCAGTACCCAAAACAAAACAAACAAAATCCCAGGACATTATAGAAATCCAAAAGCCCTCACATATACCTTTCCAGCCCTCTTCTCCTAAGCTGTGTACTATCCTGCCTTCTAACAACTATATTAAACATCTGTCCTCAAAAGATATCACTGCATTCTAATACACAGTTTATTACACTTATTTCTATATTTTATCCACAGAAGTGATAGTTGTACTTTTATATTAGCCTGTTATTCAATGTTTTAAGTAACATACATTTCAGATTTAATGAAATACACACTAAATAGGTGTTACGGCATCCTCAAATCATGAGAGCCATTTTATAAATACTACACTGAAAGAAGAGGTGATAATCCTAATGGATCAGGAATAACTAAAAATTCACTTCTGGGGGCCTCAACCCACTTGACCAGGACTTACTAATGAAACAGTATGTCACTTATAAAGCACCTCACTGCAATACTATAAACACTGCTGAGCCAATTAAATCTCTTCTTATAATGAACAATTCACAGAATAGAAGAGAGCCTAAAACTTTAATAATACTTATTTCAACTATTCAGTGGTCCAGCAATGCAGAGGAAAGCATTTAGGACTACATGACAAGCATGTCCCAAAGGGGGCACCTGGGTGACTCAGTTGGTTAAGCGGCTGCCTTCAACTCAGGTCAGGATCCCAGGGTCCTGGGATTGAGCCTCATGAAGTTGAACTCCCTGCTCAGTGGGGAGAGGCAGACTCCCTCTGTCCCTTCCCCTGCTTGTGCTTTCTCTTTCAAATAAATAAATGTCCCAAAGGATATCAACTAAAAAACAAAGAACAAAGGCATTAAGAAAGAGTAATAAAAAAAAAAAAAGAAAGAGTAATAATGATTCACTCTCCCATTCATTTTTATCAGACTTCACTAATAGTTTGTACTTCCTAAAGGCTCATAAAACAGAAGCTCTTATTCCTAAAAGGGGAAATACTCCACAGATACTGGACAGATACTCAAGAGCAGTGACTATAAACACATAATTTTCAAATTTCAGATTTTCTGGATTTAGTCCAACACAATATGTAGGAGAAACTTCACTCATATATACATATATATATTCACTTTTTAAAATATCCACCAAACACTATTAATTTCCAGCTCAGACCTATATATAATTTTTCCTGGAGATCAATACTAATCCTAAATTAACAATTTTCTTCCTCATGTGATGACTTGTAACAGAGTTGCACTACATTCTAAACTATTCTGGCTAACTAAACATCTTGGAAAAGGACCCCCTGATACTGTGAAACCAGAAAACAGTTGTGATAAATGTTTTTCATCTTCAGCAAATTGAGTTTTATTCTTACAAGAAGCAAAAATAAACATCAGTTATATTTAAAGTTAGCTAGAATATAATGGATATGCTATATTTTCCATTTAGACTTTCATCCAAATCAAGCTAAATAACTTTGCTCTCAAGGAGATCATTGTCTAGTGGCAAAGATAGAACAAATAAACAGAAAATGCATACAATAACGTAGAAAGTTAAGTGTCTTAACAGAGGCAAAGATTACATGTAATAAAAGCATTCCCAAAGGGTGTTGAGTAATAGAAGAGGTCTGTAATCAAATAAACATAAGAAATACAGAAATGCAGTAAATAAATTTAAGCAGATTAAAATACCAGTCACCATTGCCATTCTCCAATAGGCAAGCATTTCCTGAGTATATTTGATGAGAGCATCCTGATTCCCACAGTATGTTGAAGGTCTAGTGTTCTGCCAACAGACTTTGGGCATTGCTATCTTTGGAAACTTAAAAGAAGGAGAGGTTGCTTTAAGCTAAAGGTGTCAGGAAATAGTTCACATTAGAACCAATACAGACACTGAGCCTAGAAATGCTGGATCAAGAAGACATTTTAGGAAGGAAAGGTGCTAGTGTAAAGACCAATTCAGACAGGAAAATAAAGCAACAGTGTACCTGCAAAGAAAGAGAATAATGGAGTTCAAAGTAAAGGTGGCATATGCATATGCATGAAAAGGAATAGTAGAAATAAGGAGTTAGCAAGGATATTGGATATTGATAAATGTTTTTGTGTGTGAAAAACCTTGGGAGTTTAGATGATAGGAAATGTACAAGATACATGTTCCTATTGGTCCAGGACATTTCTAATATACATGTTTACCAGACTTGATCAGAATTAAATTAAGTATGGCATTTGTTCAAATCAAAAGACCTCAGTTTTGATGATAAATTATATCATTTGGTAATGACTTTTGGAAAGGTATAAATGAAAAAGACTGTCCATGAATTGATAATTGTTGAAACTGGGTAAGTGCATGGCAGTTCATTATACTACTACTTTCTTTAAATAACAGTATGTACTTCCCAAAATTAAAAAAAAAAATTAAGTGACAGGAGATAAAATAGTATTTCTATGGCACTAGTAACTTAATAAAACAATATTTTCACCTTATCACTAAATGTTTATCAAATAAGAAAAATTATTAAAAATCAAAACACATATAAAAGGTAACTAAAAAATTATCTTCTTTCTGCAAGAACTTCATAATTTCAAGTAAGAATGAAAACTAAGAAGAATAGTTGCTCTTCTTTTGCTTAAAGATATTTTCATTCCTATTTCCACTATAAATGGTTTGGGAAGCTATAGTAAAAATTACAGTAAAATCCCAAGAATATATGAAATTTCTTTAATTGCATTATTTGACAATGTGCCGGTTTTTATACTCATTCTGCCAAATGATTCAAGAGTTTAATGTATTTGCTTTTTTCTGTCAGACAGAAAATCTGTAAGTGGACCCAAATCAGAACATTCCACAAATTCTTCTATTGCAAAATCTCAAACTGCAAAATATTCCTCCAGAAAACTGGCAAATATTGTCAAAAAACAAAGCTTTTTAAAAGATAAATTGTATTTATAGCCTATGGTATTATAGGTTTTTAAAAAAATTCTTATATGTAGGTCCTTATTCGAAGGGATACTACAATCCAATGTTTATAGCATTACCAACAATACCCAAGTTATGGAAAGAGCCCAGATGTCCACTGACTAATAAATGGGTAAAGAAGATGTGGTGTGTATATATATATATACACAATCTATAAATAATATTCCTATATAAATAATAAAGGAATATTATTTAGCCATCAGAAAGAATGAAATCTTGCCATTTGCAATGACAGGGATAGAGCTAGAGAGTATTATGCTAAGCAAAATAAGTCAGAGAAAGACAAATATCATATGATTTTATTCAGATGGAATTTAAGAAAAAAACATGAACATGGGGGTGGGAGAGCAAATCAGAAAACAGACTCTTAACTATAGCAAACAAATTGATGGTTACTGGAGGGGAGATGAGCAGGGGTATGGATTAAATGGGTGATAGGTATAAAGGACAGCACTTGTGATGAGCACTGGCTATTGTACGTGATGAATCACTAAATTCTACAGCTGCAACTAATGCTACACTGTATGTTAACTGAAATTTAAATAAGAACTTGAAGAAAAAAATGAAACAAATATATTTCCATCATCTGTTACATAACATTCATGTTAGTAGAAACAAATGTCATTCATATGTAAGAGATATACAATTAAAGACATAAGGTATATCTACATCATTTTATGCAAAATTTTATTAGACCATCTAAGCTTAAAAGCTACTGTTACCGTATAATTTTGTCCATTTTCTCCAATAAAACAGAGTACTCTAAAAGGTCTATTCTCATTTCAATGCATCAAAAATATTACAAAGCCTGCATAATTCAAATCTAATTATAAATTCAATACATAAATCTAGTTATTTTATGCTACTTGAAACAAGTCAGTCAGAGAAAGACAAATATATGATTTCACTCATATGTGAAGTTTAAGAAACAAAACAAATGATCAAAGAAGAGACAAACAAACAAAAAAAACCTTAAATACAAAGAACAAACTAGGGGGCAGGGAGGATGGGCGAAAGAGGTAAAAGGATTAAGAGTGCACTTGTTGGGCAGTCCCGGTGGCTCAGCGGTTTAGGGCCACCTTCAGTGTGATCCTGGAGACCCAGGATTGAGTCCCACGTGGGGCTCCATATATGGAGCCTGCTTCTCCCTCAGCCTGTGTCTCTGCCTCTTTCTCTTTCTCTCTTTCTCTCTCTCTCTCATGAATAAATAAACAAAATCTTTTTAAAAAAATTAAAACAATAAAAATAATTTAAAAAGAGTGAACTTGTTATGATAAGCACTGAGTAATGTATAGGATTGCTGTATTACTATATTGTACACCCGAAACTAATAGAACACTGTATGTTCTTGAATTATACTTGAATTAAAAAAATTTTTAAATCTAATGATTTTAAATTGTTCCCATATAATTAGTTTAATTTTTCTTTTAAAATTCTATACTGGGGGAAGCCCCAGTGGCGCAGCGGTTTAGCACCGCCTGCAGCCCAGGGCGTGATCCTGATCGAGTCCCACATCAGGCTCTCTGTATGATGTCTGCTTCTCCCTCTGCCTGTGTCTCTGCCTCTCTCTCTCTCTCTGTCTCTATGAATAAAAAAAAATAAAAATAAAAATAAAAATAAAAATAAAATAAAATAAAATAAAATAAAATAAAATAAAATAAAATAAAATAAAATTCTATACTGGGTATTTAATTACTGAAAATCTATATTTTGTACCTACTTCCAAAAAAACTACATTTTAAATGTGCTCTATAAGATAAAGATTTCTAGTAACTTATTTGTATTTATTAACTTCTCTTCAGACACTGATACCCAACACTTATTACAAAGAAAGAAACAGATCTATTGGCAAGTACAGTATCACTTTCAACATACACAGTCCAGTAGAGCCTAATGTTTAAATAAGGTTTAAATTTCAAGACATACGTTGTCATTTAAATAAACTATCTTAACATATAATGATTTGGAATTTTTTTCCTTCAATTTTACACTCAGCCGAGGCAGCAAAAGCTGTTAGTATGTTTTAAAAAGAAAAAAGAAAGTAGCTCTATGCTCCTGACTTTATTTTAAAAGGTAAAAGCAGCTACCAAGGAATATAGACTCTAGTGTAAAATTACTATGGAGTCACAACTGAGATATTTGACTTGCAGAAGCCAAGACACACATATCTTTGATTAATGATGAAGGGCAGAAGACCACTGATAAAATGTGAGATAAATGCTCAGGAAAACCTGGTATCTGAATCTGGCTGAGGTGCTCATACTCTATCCTGAATCACTGTTCTGTAGTCCATATATATGGAGGTAATGGATAGATTCACATATGGTTCCTTAGACACATTCTGTTTCTCTAATTGTTTTAATTATAATAATGAGTAATATAAATATATTAATGTATAAGACCTGTCTGAGAAGAATATGCTAAAATAGGCCATGTAATATCCAAAGTTTCCCATATTATATATAAAATACATTTGTGAATGAAGATGTTATTAATTAACAAATATATACTCAAAAACTTATTTTCTTACATATAGAATGTGACAATATAAGATCCTGCCTAATGATCTACATTTAATAATTATTAACCATAAATAAATATCTGATCACCATAAAATCAATGACAGCTGGATTAATGTACTCATTCATTCAAGAAATATTTAATGAGAGCCTATACTGTGTTAGTTTAATGTCCCAGGGGCTAGAGATATGAATGGTATACATTAGGCCTTGTGAGAAAACAAAAAATATTTCAGTAAACATGAACTCCATTATTATCTTTGTCGACCTCTGAGACACTATCACAAGTTCAAGGAGACAAGTTGTCATAATTCCTCCTCCTAGTCTACCAAATTATAAACTATGTTACAATAAATTATGAATTATGTGTTATATATTATATATGTTTATAATTACATATAAATGATACTGTATTAGTTATCTCAAGAACATGATCTCTTATCAGATAAGATAATATCTACTACCCAGGAGTTAATACATAGTAGATATTAAGTAAACAATTAATGAATAAGTATGTAAATAGTTGATATTTCAAGAACGACAGCAATATAGCCGGATTCTCTACTTGTAACAAAACAGATCTGTTCTAACAAAACCAACTCTGCAGTAAATTCTAACTCCAGACTTATTTGGACTCATTTCTCGGGATCTCCACCCTGTTGACCTGCCCTACAAATCTTAGACTTGCCTGCCCCTATAAGTGCATGAACCAAATCCTTTCATAAAAAGAATCAGCTGGCCAATTAGTGAGTATGTGTGTGGCTCCAGATTCTGTACTTATTCCTGCACTTTCAAACAGTACTACAAGTTGTGGGAGATGGAAGAAGAAGGAAGAAGAGAAAGAAAGACTGGCCCATTTCTCTTAAGTTTTAAATCCCTCAGGTATCATAATCCAGTTATCTTTTTAAGTAGGTTATGTTAATGAAGTAACTTAACAATGGCTTTGAGAGTAGGAAATAACTACATGAACCTAACTTAATCAAATTACTCACAAGGAGAAACTGAGGCAACACAGTACCAGGCTTGCTCAATAACAAGAAAAAAATGTGTTGTGGGTTGTAAATACATACCATAAAACTAGATAGTAAGTCAGAGATCCACGAAAACACAGGAATATCACAATAATTGAATAACCACAAAATACTGATGTTACTATTACAATCAATAAGTTTGATGATTCTATCAAAAGTATAAACTCAAATGCATATTATAGAAATAAACCAAGTTGATACATACTTGTGACAAAAAATTTTTTTGTGAAAGTACAGCTATCAAAGGCAGCAATTTTCTCCTGCAAGACTACAACGAGGATCCTAAAATTAGAGGGGAAAAAAACAAAAAAAAAAAAAAAGAATGTGAAATTCTGTAAGTTAAATCATAAATAAGCTAAATCATTAGATTTAAAGAAGTATCTACCAATGCAATTTAGGCAAGAAACATCAGCCTCTTAAAATGTAAAAACAGAACCATAAAATCCTTACCATAATCAAGAGGGACATGATTAGAAGAAGAAAAGTCACAGAACTACAGCTCAAAACATTATTTTCCTCTAAATAAAATTTTATTTGCATTCAGTATAAATCAAATAAATCTATCTTCATCAGGAATGTATGAAATCAATAAACTGCTGGCTATTTACTAAAAGTGTTTTTCCAGTGCTGGCTCAAAGTCATGGAATTAAACATAAAATGGATTTATGTACCCTGTCACTTAAAATGATTGCTGAATTTCCTAACACCAGAGAAAAAGAAAGAAAGCAAACTCAGATAACTGTTATTCAATATAAATGAGTCATTTCTGATTGACTCACTATATTAAAAATTAATCAGAATCCGTATGAACTATTATTTCTCCAGGAACCAAGATGCGTAAAAAAAATTAGGAAAATAATTTAGTTATAAAATATTTTATAATCAAATTTCTAAAATACATTCAAAATGTATTTTATTAATTCTGTTTTAGAGTATTTCTCCTGTATAACATTAATACAGAGATCCAAATTTCAAAGTTATTTTAATAATCAAATAAAAGATTATAATTGTTAAATACTTAACATACTCAGAGTATTTTTTCCAAATTTGGGGGAGGTAAATCTGAGTAACAGATGTTAATGATGAGTGGGGAAAAAAGAAAATGTTGTCTTTAACATCCATGCTTTATTAATCTTGTTCATTTGCTAATGCAGAACAAAATCCTTAACACAGCTGACAACACATAATAAATGATTCTGTCATGGCACTTAACGTAAGAAACCAACCAATCATCAGACCCAGGTTAAAAGGCTTAGGGAATCCATAATAAGAAGGTGACAAACTCAAATGAGAGAAATGCAGAAAGAGAGATGAAAAGGTATTCTTATAATCAAGCAGCCCGTCCCCATAATATAGAAACATACAAAATCATTTCCACCAGGATGGTTTAATTTATTATGAATATTGCAAAGTCCAAAAGACTGTGCCATACAGCTGATCTGCCAAACCAACTACAGAATTAACCAGGGAAAGACCTGGTGAATCAGGTTTGACATTTTATAAAGCAAAAGCTAAGCAGTATCCTGAAACCCACAGTATGGCTTTTCTTCTAACTCTTACCACATCTGAATTCGTGCAACTTCTAAGTGAAAAATCAATTTCTAAAAATTACATAAATCAACAGATTTTTTTTGTTTTTGAACATATCTTCATTTTTCTTAAAAAAAGGAGAGAATATGAACCTTTGCTACATCAACCAAATATCCAGAGAATTTCATAATCGCTTTTCATTAATGACATCTCATATTCATAAATCACCTTTGTCTGCTTTTACTCCTACTCACAAGTTTCACAATCACTACTTATGACTATGAAAAGATTAACTGAATTAATTTTCAAGTTAATTTATATCTGTTAAAATAGTAAATGTGCTCATTACTTCACGGCTAAAATTAAAAGTAATAAACACAAAAATATTTGTTATAAGAAAAGTTGGCCTAGGGATCCCTGGGTGGCGCAGCGGTTTGGCGCCTGCCTTTGGCCCAGGGCGCGATCCTGGAGACCCGGGATCGAATCCCACATCGGGCTCCCGGTGCATGGAGCCTGCTTCTCCCTCTGCCTGTGTCTCTGCCTCTCTCTCTCTCTGTGACTATCATAAATAAATAAAAATTAAAAAAAAAAAAAAAGAAAAGTTGGCCTAACTGTATCATCCAGAATCACAGTACTTGGAACAAATGCAGATTTACTATAAGAGTTTAAAAAAATAATGCAAGAAATGCTTTTTTAAACTGTACTGTGTTTTTTCTATTTTCTAGTATATTTGTGTATTTGTAATACAAGTAAATTGGGATGTAAAAATCTTATTTGTACTTAACCTCCCTTTTCAAGTGTATTCAAGTCTCCGTTTGGCTAAAAATGCAAGTAATCTATTTTCTGAGAGCACAAAGGACACTTGAAGAAGAGCTTACATTATATTTTCCCAGGTTAAATATATTACCCACTGGATCCATCCATTCAATAATGTTGATTTTGAATAATTTGATGTGTCATTGGATAATTACATTATCCCAGCAATAATATTTCTGTTTCCTATAATTTTAGTTCAATATTACTTGAAATATAAATATGCATAATAATTAGATCTTCACTATGAACTGCACACTATCACTGAACAGCTTTTCTTTGTCCTATTTCATGTTTTTGTACTTGAATTCGAATACTTTTATCATTAGTATCAAAGCCCACATGTTCTTTTAGTTTATATTTGTCAGGTATGTCTTTACCTTTCTGAGTCACTCTTTGAATCCCTTTAAAATCTAACCAGAGAGTCTTTTATTACAAAATTTATTTTATATTGACACACCATAAATTATTGTGTTTTCCATGTTCCATGTGTTTGCTTTTTGATAAGATGTAAGATTTACAGTTTCCATCCATGACCTCGATCAAGACATTTACCACTGTAGGGCTGTAGTTTTTTCTCAAATATAAAAGGAAATGTTGGGGGGGTTTTTTGGAACAGAAGATTCCTAAAGCCCCTTCCTCCCCTAACGTTCAGTGGCTATAAATTAATTCTTCATTATCATTAGGTCAGGTTCAACCCAGATACAAGTATTTTCCTAGAGATTTCAACAAAACACATTTTAAGAAAGAAAAATCTATCTAGTCCAGGTTTTATCTTTACTATGAAATATAAAGAAATAACAATATTTAAAAGCCATTTTTATTGTTCAGAATATGCTTTGTTTTGATGAATGCTAACAGGAAAGTTATAGTTCGTATCATACCACAGAAGCACATACATTCTATATATTAAAAAGTTACGTTATACATGCAAAAAAGTTCCACAAAGCAATACTTAACCTTTGTACATTTGCTCAGATACCTTTTATTCTTTTCCATTTCTGTTTTTATTTATTTTTTTTTCCATTTCTGTTTTTAAATGGTAGTATGACTCACTAAACTTAATTCACTATTAATGGGTCAAGACTAGAAGTTTGAAAACATTAATTCAGAAACTTAACAGCTACTACATCTGGCAGAATTGAGAGGTATTTTGTGACTTCTTTAAAAAAATAAGTCAAAGACGGTGAATAATACTAGTAGAGCTCTATATGCCCAGGAGGTACCTTACCTTAAACAAGAAACACATTAAGAAATGCTTACCGCTTGTTGCAGTGGAGATCATAGATAGGTGTTTTAAACTGAATAGACTTGACCATCTCCCCAGTACGAAGTGAATATAGATCTACACAACAGTAAGGTGGACTAGTGCTAAAAAAAAAAAAAAAAAAAAAAAAAGACAAAAACCATTATTTTTTAAAACATGGAAGGGCCAGTAAACTCTGCATTTTCTTCTTCTTTTTAAAGATTTTATTTATTTATTTGACACAGAGAGAGAGAGAGCACAAGCAGGGGGAGCAGCAGAGGCAGAGGGCAGTAAGCTCCCTGCTGAGCAAGGAGCCCAAAGCAGGGCTCGATCCCATGGGATCATGACCTGAGCCGAAGGCAGGCACTTAATTGACTGAGCCACCCAGGCGCCCCTACATTTTCTTATTAATATGATTGTAAAACCCCTAATTAACATAATATAAGGAAATTGATTTGAACTATTAAAAAATCATACTATATCCCAATCAACTCATTTCAGAAATGTAAAATTAGGGAAAAAGAAAATGAAACTCACCAAAATATTACTATAGAAAAGAAAAATCATAAGATTATCTTAATAAATGCAGAAGTATTTGATAAAATTAAAAACTTATTCATGACAAACATATCATTAATCTAATACTGTAATAAATAAAATAAAAACTATCAATCATATATAATGGCAAAACACTGAAAATCTTTAAAATCAGGAACTAGACAAGAATATTCATTATTGAACCATATCTACTCAACATAATATGGAAGGTCCTGTACATAAGGCAAGAAAAGAATTACTACAAGGAAGAAATAAAGCTGTCATTATACTGGCTAAGAACTTGACTGTAGAAGTATAAAACTCAATAATACAAATCTGTATGTCAAAATATACATAAAGACAACCCCACAATAGGGGGCACCTGGCTGGTTCGGTTGGTTAAGCATCTGCCTTAGGCTCAGGTCATCAATCCCAGAGTCCTGAGATTGAGCCACGTGTAATCCCTATAGTCAGGCTCCCTGTCTGCTTCTCCCTCTGCCCCTCCCCCTGCTCATGCTTGCACATTCTCACTCCTTCTCTGAAATAAATAAAATCTTATAAAAAAAAAAAAGAAAGACAACCCTACAATAAAGATGAACCATTAATATATGCATTCTTAACATGGACTGTTAATTAATATAGTAATTTATCTCAATACATAAATACAATACAATAAATAAATATTGTATTTATCTAATACAATAGCACCTGTATTTTTATAAATTAAGCACAAACTATTATAAAGTAAAAATTTAAAATATATGTTGAATAAATGAATATACTGAATACCTCAGATTCAGTAAGATTTTGACATATTTACACAAAAAGAAAAGCAAGGCAAATACATTGAAGTATATAACACAGTCTGACAGACTTTCTAAACTTACACAGTTCTACCCTAATAAAAAATCCACCAGAATGACACCTCATTCTACAATGTATATAAATATACATCCACATGATCAAACTTATACTGGAAAGGATAGTAATTAAGACACTGGTTCTCCACGCTAGAACAGAGAGAGATTGATGTTTCCACCTTAACAAAGTAGGAAAAGAAAAGCAAGTTAAATCTAATAAAGTACAATGGGGGAATTAATAATATGATAAGAAGCCAATGAAATGAAACTAGAGTAAGCAAAAGAAAAAAAAATCTATGGAACTAAAAGCTAGTTTTCTGAAATCAATCTATAAAGAAATAATCTGAATATCCCAGTGTCTATATAAAAGAAATTGACCTCATAAGTTAAAACTTCTTACAGTGAAATCCTCAAAAATGGCTTCATTTTGAAAATTCTATCAATTATTTAAACAAAAATGTTTAGATATCATACTAAATAAAAACTTTAAAAAAAACAGTAAAAATAGAACTATCATATGATCCAGCAATTCCACCTCTGGGTACTTAACAACAACAATAAAAAAGACTCACTCAAAAATACACACTGTGCACTGCCATGTTCATTGCAGCACTATTTATAACAGCCAAGACATGGAAGCAACCTGTGTCCATCAATGGATAAATGGATAGAGAAAATGTGATAGATACAGCTATAGATACACAATGTAATATTATCTAGGCATTTTTTTTAAAAAAGGAAATCTTGTCATTTGCAACATGAATAGACCTTTAGGGTATTATACTGAGGGAAGTAAGTCAGACAAAGACAAATAGTATTATGATCTCACTTATATGTGTAATTTTAAAAAGCAAAAAAACCCTAAACTTATCAATACAGAGAACAGACTAGGAGTTGCCAAGATAGGGGTGTGCAAAATGGAAGAAGATGGCCAAAAGGAACAAACATCCAATTATAAGATTAACCAGTCCTGCAGATGTAATTTACAGCATGGCGACTATAGTTAACAATACCATATTATATATTTAAAAGTTGCTCAGAGAGTAGATCTTAAAAGTTCCCATCAAAAGAAAAAAATGGTAACTGTATGGTAATGAATGTTAACTAGACTTACTGTGGTGATCATTTTGCCATATATACAAATATCAAATCATTATATCATTTACCCGAAACTAATATAATGTCATATGGCAATTATATCTCGATTTAAGGGAAAAAAAGGTATTATGACACTAGTCTGAGCATAATAAGGTCAAGGGAACAGAACAGAGTCCATAAATAAACTCACACATACAGCCAAATGATTTTCATCAAAGGTACCATATAAGTAAGTGATGAAAGAACAGTTTTTGAACAAATGTTGCTTTTAAAAACTAGATATTTGCAAGGAAGGAATTAAATTTTCCCCTAAGTAATATAGAAAAATTAACTCAAAATGGATCACAGCTTAAGAACATAAGAACTAAACATAAGAACCAAATAGCTTCTAGAAGAAAATTTAGATAAAATCTATTTCTTAAACAAGAAAAAGAAAGCATGAACAGACATAACTAACATAAAATTATCAAAATTATAAACAAGCAAGTCCCATACTGTGAGAAAATATTTTCAAAAGATGTATCTGACAACAGATTTGTATTCAGAAAAAGAACTCTTATTTTTCAATAACAATACGTACAACACATTTTTTTAATGGCCATAATATTTTTAAAGACACTTTACCAAGGAAGATATAGAGATAGCAACTGAGCACTTGAAAAGATCCTGAACACAGAAATGCAAGTTAAAACCACTATGGCAGTAAGGGATATCACTACACTCACTAGAATGGCTAAAACTTAAAGACTGGTAACATAAGAATGCAAACTAATTAAAACTGTTGCTGTTGGGAATGCAAAATAGTACAGTCACTTTGAAAAACAGTTTAGTGGCTTTTTTTTTCTTAAAGATTCATTTATTTATTTATTCATGAGAGACACAGAGAGAGAGGGGCAGAGACACAGGCAGAGGGAGAAGCAGGCTCCACGCGGGGAGCCTGACATGGGTCCCGAGTCTCCAGGATCACACCCCGGGGTTAAGGCAGAGCTAAATCACTGAGCCACCTGGCTGCCCCGTTTAGCAGCTTTTTATACATTAAACGTAGCCTACCATATATGTCTAGGTAATCTGTTATTCATAATAACAAAACACCTAAATGTAGACCAATAAATGAGTACATATATGGTGATTATTGAGGCAATGGAATATTATTCAGCAGTATTATAGAATGAGTTATCCATACAACAACATAAATGAATCTCAACATCATTATGAAGTGAAAAAAAGCCAGATACAAAGTCTACATACTTTATAGGTCCCTTTCAAGGAAAAGGTAGAAGCGCAAAACTATAATTATAGGAAGCAGAGCAGTGGTTGCCACAGGGCAGGGAAAGAGTTAAGTAAAGTGCTATGAAAAGATTTGGGGGGTGATGGAAACAGTGCTGTGTCTTGATTATGGAGGGTGCTTACGCAACTGTGTACAACTGTGTGGCAAAACTGGAGGTGGGGAAAAACCTAATAAAACCTGAACTTCAATCTCTCAAAATGACACAAGGCAAAAATTCTTTTCTTAATGTTCCCAACTAATTAATCCAGTCCTCTGCTGAGAAGCAATGAGTTAATAATGAATGAAATCTAACATTTTGCCAGACCAACTGGGAAGGAAAAACAGCTTGTCACCTTCAATTAGCAGCTCATTATAGCTACAGTACACTAGAAACATGAATTCTGATCATTTCACTGGCATCCATACAATGTCACAACTGAGATTCTTCTGCAGAAAACCTTTAATAGAAGTGGACAAAACAAATGCTATGAAGGCTCAATTTAGAGTTGACCAAACAAGATTTGGTAGAATTGAAAAATCTATTTATATACAGGAAAAAAACTCTCTAACAGAAAAAGATAATTCTTTTAAAACAAGAGTTTTCAGAAAGTCATACATTCATAAAGGAGTCATGCTATTTGCCAATAACACAGTTGTGTACACGCCTGACATAGCCTTTTGTTCTCTATTTTCTCTCCTTTTAAAAGCCTTAACTATTTTCCTGCGACACAGCAAGACAATCTTAATTTTCCTCATGGATAGGCTGATGAGAAATCTTTCCATAACATCAGCAGTATGCATGCCCCATAACGAAAGGACACGTGTTAAACTAAAACTAAAGTATATAGACACGAAATAAGCTTTTACTTTGTACTCTAGTATACACCAGACAGTGCCACAAGAAAGTTGTATATAGAATGAGTCTTCATTAGATTTCTAGAACTCAAATGGTTCAACATTTTTACAGGTTTGCATCTGATATTTAAATATAAAGCTATGACTTAACTTTACAATAAACCTAATTAATGCTTTAAGAAAAAAAGTTCCACATAGAAATGTTGAGAGCCAAATTTAAAATGTAACAACATAGTGCAAACAAACAGAAGCTGGAAAAAAAAAAAGCAGGAATGATGCAATTTTTATTAATAAATGGTTGGTTCAGAAACTCTAATTGTGGTCCCAGCATCTGTCTTTCTAATACATAGATATCAACATACATAGTGTAAAGTTACTTTTCAAGATAAATATAAAATAGAAATGAACACAACTGTCCTTAACTAACCTTCTCTTTAAGTAGTTTGTTTTATAGTGAGTAACCAAGAACAAAAGCTGAAAAATTTTGCATCAGAATGATCTGCTACCTAGTGTACCCATGACCTATATCCAGGAGGGAATTTTTTTTTTTAAGATTTTATTTATTTATTCATGATAGACAGAGAGACAGAGAGAGAGGCAAAGACACAGGCAGAGGAAGAAGCAGGCTCCATGCAAGGAGTCCGATATGGGACTTGATCCCAGGACTCCCAGGATCATGCCCTGGGCCAAAGGCAGGCGCTAAACCGCTGAGCCACCCAGGGATCCCCCCAGGAAGTAAATTATTAAGCTTTTATTAGGGAGGGAAAAGTCCTCCCACAGTCAATGTGATGATGGTATTTACATAGTTCATTCATTTCAGTGAAGTGCGTTGATGAGAACTATTTGAGAAGCAAATTTTTTTAAAAAGCTTCCATTACAGAAAATTCAATGCTTAGGGGCATCTAGGCGGCTCAGCTGGTTAATCATCTTCCTCTGGCTCAGGTTGTGATTCCAGGGTCCTGGGATGGAGCTCTGAGTTGGGCTCCCTGCTCAGCAGGAAGCCTGCTTCTCTTTCTGTCCCTCCCTCCTACTCTGCTGTCTCTCACTCTCTCTCTCTTAAATAAATAAATAAAATCTTAAAAAAAAAAAGAAAGAAGAAAATGCAATGGTTAAATTAATCAGTAAGGAACTATAAAACAACAGATTTCTTAAAAGAAAAAATACTGAAAATATTATAAATATTTCCATCTAAATATCTTGTCTACTCCAGTATTTCTTAGTTTCTCTGTAATACTATTCAACACATTAAAAAATATTGCCAATATAAATATACTTATTTTTAGAGCAGTTTGTTTCAAGCAAAATTGAGTAGAAGATATAAAGATTTTCCATATAATCTTCCCATCATTCATGCACAGACTACCCTTTACCAACATCCCCCATCAGAATAAGATGTTTACTATAAATGATGAACCTACAATGACATATAATCACCCAAAGTCCACAGCTTACTCTTGGTATTGTACATTCTATGGTTTTAGACAAATTTATAATGACATATATCTAATATTATACTACCATGAAAAACAGACTCACTACCCTAAAATTCCTGTACGCTTTGCCTATTCATCTCTCCTTCAACCCCCCTGGAAAACACTAATCTTTTTACTATCTCCATAGTTTTGCCTTTCCTAGAAAGTAGAGTTAAAATTATAGAGGATGTAGCCTTTACAGACTGACTTCTTTCGCTTAGTAATGTGCATTTGACACTGTTCTCCATTTCTTTTTCTGGCTTGATAGCTCATTTCAGTCCTGATTAACATTCCATTACCTGGATGTACCACAGTTTCTTTATCCATTCATCTGCCGAAGGATATCTTGATTGTTCCATGTTCTAGCAATTATAAATAAAACTAATATAAACATCTGTGTGCGCTATTTTGTGCAAATATAAATCTCCAACTCCTTTGGGTAAATACCAAGCAAAGTAATTTCATGGATCATATCATATGGCAAGAGTTTAGCTTTGTATGAAACTGCCAAACTATCAACGTGGTTTTGTTATTTTGCATTCCTACTAGAAATGAATGAGAGCTCCTGTTGCTCACTATCTTACCAGCATTTGTTGTTGTTAGTTTTCTGGATTTTGGCTATTCTAATAAGTGTGAAACAGCATCTCATTGTTGTTTTAATTTGAATTTCCCTGATGATATAAGATATGGAGCATTTTTTTAAAAGATTTTATTTATTTATTCATGAGACACACAGAGAGAGAGAGGCAGAGACACAGGCAGAGGGAGAAGTAGGCTCCATGCAGGGAGCCTGACGTGGGACTCGATCCTAGGTCTCCAGAATCAGGCCCTGGGCTGAAGGTGGCGCTAAACCGCTGAGCCACCAGGGCTGCCCCTAGAGCATATTTTCATATGTTCATTTGACAACTATATATTATGTTTGAGGTAAGATCTTTTGCCCAATTTTTAATCAGGTTTTTCATTTTCTTATTGTTGGGTTTTAAGAGGTCTCTATATATTTTGGAAACTATCCTTTATCAGGTATGTATTTTTCTATAGAGCTACCCTACGACAGAGCAATTGCACTCCTGGGTATTTACCCCAAAGACAGAGATGCAGTGAAACACTGGGACACCTGCCCCCCCCCAATGTTTATAGCAGCAATGTCCACAATACCCAAACCGTGGAAGAAGCCTCGATGTCCATCGACAGATGAATGGATAAAAAAGACATGGTGAAAAAAAAAAAAAAAAAGAAGACATGTATATATATATATATATATATATATATACACACACACACACACACACACACACTGGAATATTATTCAGCCATTAAAAGGACAAATACCTACCATTTGCTTATATATATATATATATATATAGAAGAGGATAAGGGATAAAATGGAAAACAGCAGATAAAAAGAACTGAACATAGATTCAATTTATAAAAATATATAGTATTGAGGAAATTCTGCCTCAAGACTGTAGCATCAGGGGATCCCTGGGTGGCTCAGCGGTTTCGCGCCTGCCTTTGGCCCAGGGTACGATCCTGGAGTCCCGGGATCGGGTCCCGCGTCGGGCTCCGGGCATGGCACCTGCTTCTCTCTCTGCCTGTGTCTCTGCCTCTCTCTCTCTATGTCTATTATAAATAAATAAAAATAAATATTAAAAAAAAAAGACTGTAGCATCAACCCTGCCTGATAGTTTCCAGCCTGCCAGCTTACCTTATTCCTTACCTGTGAGTGCTCACAATCAGGTAAGCCAATTCTTTTACATGAAAAATCAGACTGAATTATTATATTGTACAAAAACTAATATAACACTGTATACTAGAATTAAAATAATTTTTTAAAAAAAGAAAACTCCAGAAACAAAATTTAAATTAAAAAGCAATAAAATAAATAAAAAATAAAAATAAAATGAAGAAGAAAGAAAAAAACATGTGTGTGGGTGTGGGTGTGTACCCCACTGTATGGGGTAATCAAGAATATAATACACATGCCCAGAGCCAGATGCTTGCTCAAAAAAAATTGCAAGGACACAATTTGCATCTCTGGCTAAGTCTTTGACTCTGCAACAAGCTGGAGATGAAGGCTAAGGAAGTGTTACAGATGCTATCACTACACACTCAAGGACCATCCCAGCTCAGTACAAATATGCAAATCTTATTTATATTTTTCTTGTTTGTGTCTGCCATTTAAGCAAATCTCTGTCAGATCACTGTCCAATTGCCAGATACAGAGGTTTCAGTAATCATGTAAGACAGACATAGTCTTTACAAAAAGAGTTTAGAAAAAGCCACTAAACAATGGTTGGATGCAGGTCAAAACAGCATACTCCAGAGAGGAGAACAATCTGATGTTTGGAGTTGCAAATTACATTATTCAAATGCCCACTGTTCAACAAAAAATTACAAGGCACACAAAGAACCAGGAAAGTAAAGTATAGCCTATTCATAGAAACAAACTGACAGAAACTAACACTGAGGAAACCCAGACATTGTACTTAGTATGCAAAGAATATATATCAATTGACTTAAATATCATGCTCAAAGAGCTAAAAGAAAATACAGAGAGGAAGATAAACTTCAAACTGAGAACATCAATAAAGATCTAGGAATTACGAAACAGAAACCACATAGAAATAATGAAACTGAAAAATACAATAATGAAAATGGAAAACACACTAAAGGTTTCAGAAGTGTATCTGAATATCAGAATAGGCAGAAGATAGAATGTGCAAACTTGAAAATAAGACAACTGATATTACACATCAGAGGAAAATTAAAAAAGAATGAAGAAAAATAAACACAGCTTATGAGCAACATTACAAATCAACTAAACAGGGATCCCTGGGTGGCGCAGCAGTTTGGCACCTGCCTTTGGCCCAGGGCGCAATCTTGGAGACCCGGGATCGAATCCCACGTCGGGCTCCCGGTGCATGGAGCCTGCTTCTGCCTCTGCCTATGTCTCTGCCTCTCTCTCTCTCTCTCTCTCTCTCTGTGTGTGTGACTATCATAAATAAATAAAAATTTAAAAAAGAAAGTAAAAAAAAAAAATCAACTAAACATAACCAACTTATAGAAGACTCCACTCAACAGAATACTCATTCTTCTGAAGTGTACATGGAACATTCTACAGGATATACCATATGTTAGCCACATAACAAGTCTCAATAAATTTAAAAACAATGAAAACAAGCTTTCTAACCAAAGTGGAGTGAAATTGTTAATCAAAACCAGAAGGAAAACTGGAAATTCACAAATATGTTGAATTAAACAATAACCTCTTAAATAATCACTGGGCCACAAATATGTGGAATTAAATAATAAACTCCTTAACAATCAGCACCATATTAATGGAATGTGGGGTAGGGGGGATACATGATTATCTCAACTGATACAGAAAAAGCATTTCCCAAAATTCAACATCCTTTCATGATAAAAACATATAAGAAACTAGCAATAAAAGGAAATTTCCAAATATGATAAAGGGCATTTATGAAACACCCATAGCTAACATTATACTCAATGGCAAAAGACTGAATGTCTTCCCCCTAAGATCAGGAAAAAGAAAAGGATATCCACTTTTAACACTGCTATTCAACATTGTATTGAAAGACCTAGCAAAAGCAATTAGGCAAGAAAAAGAAATAGAAAGCTTCTAAATTGGAAAAGAAGTTTTACTAACTAACTCTATTCACAGGCAACAACATGATCAAATATATTTTTAAAAGTCCCAAAGAATCCACAAAATAATACTAGAACTAGAATAAATTGAGGAAAGTTGCAGGGTACAAGATCAACACATAAAACAGTAATTATCAATCACAAAAAGAGAAATTAAGGAAGCAATTTCATTAACAAGAACAATGCAATCTCTATCAAAATTCCAATTTCTGCCCCTTTTTTACAGAAATGAAAAGCAAACCTAATTCCTAAATGGAATTGCAAAAGGCTCATAATAGCCTAACAGTACTGAAAAAGAACAAACTTGGCAGATTCACATTTCCCAACTGCAAACTTACAACAAAGCAATTTTAATCAAAACACTGTGATACTGACATAACATCAAATATATAAATGAATGGAATTCAGATTCCAGAAATAAACACATACCTCTATGAACAATTCGTTTTCAAAAAAGTTGCCAAATCTATTCAATGGGGGGGGAAAGAGTATCTTCAAGAAGTGGTGCTGGGTAAACTGAAAGCTCACATGCAAAAGAATGAAGTAGGACTCTATCTTATATCATATGTAAAAATTAACTCAAAATGGATTAAAGGCTTAAATATAAGATCTAAAACTGTAAAATTCTTAGAAGGAAATATAGAGAAATCTTCAGGACCCTGAATTTGGCAGTATTCTTAGATATGACACCAAAAGTACAAGCAACAAAAGAAAAAATACATAAATTGGATTATATCAATATTGGAAACTTCTGTGCATCAAAGGGCATTATCAAGAAAGTGAAAAGATTGGGAGAAGATATTTGCAAATGACATATCAGATAAAGGGCTAATTTCTAAAATCTATAAAGAACTTATTAAATTCAACACCCAAAACCCATAAAATCCAATCAAGAAGTGGGCAAAAGACACATTTCTCCAAAGAAGACATACAAACGGCCAACAGACACATGAAAAAATGCTCAACATCACTCATCAACAGGGAAATACAAATCAAAACCACAATGAGATACCACCCCACACTGTCAGAATGGCTAAAATTAGCAACTCAGGAAACAACAGTTGTTGACATGTATGCATAGAAATGGCAACCCTCTTATACTGTTGGTGGGAATGCAAACTGGTATAGCCACTCTGGAAAACAGTATGGAGGTTCCTCAAAAAGTTAAAAATAGAATTACCCTACAACCCAGCAACTACACTACTATTTATCCAAAAGACACAAAAATAGTCATTTGAAGGGGCACAGGCCCCCCCAGTGTTTACAGCAGCAATGTCCACAATTGCCAAAATATGGAAAGAACCCAGATGTCTATCGACAGATGAATGAAGATGTACCATATATATGTATACACATAACAAGTACATATGTATACACATACACACACACACACACACACACACACATACACACATACACACACACAATAGACTATTGCTCAGCCTTAAAAAAAGAATGGAATCTTGCCATTTGCAATGATGTGGCTAGAACTAGAGTGTATTATGTTTAGTGAAACAAGTCAGAGAAAGACAAATATCATATGATTTCACTCATATGTGGAATTTAAGAAACAAAACAGAGAACATAAGGGAAGGGAAAGAAAAATAAGATAAAAACAGAAAGATAAGCAAACCATAAGAGACTCTTAACACTAAGGAACAAACTGAGGGTTGCTGGAGGTGAGGTGAGTAGGCAGTTGGGATAACTGGGTGATGGGTATTAAGGAGGGTACAAGATGTAATGAACACTTGGTGCTATATGCAACTGATGAATCATTAAACTCTACCCTGAAACTAATAATACACTATATGTTAACTAAGCTGAATTTAAATTTTTTTAAAAAAATGAAAAGACTACCTGAAAAAAGAGACAATATTTGCAAATCAGGGATAAGATAAAGGTCTAGTATCCAGAATATATTCAATTCTTACTATTCAATAAGATGACAAACAACCTGTATTTACAAAAGGGCAAAAGATACGATTAGACATTTCTCCAAGAAAAACAGAGATACGGCCAAAAAACATATGAAAAGATGCAGAACATCATTAATTACTAGGGAAATGCAAATCAAAGCCACAATGAGATACCACTTCCCACCCACTAGGTTGGTCATAGTAAAACAACTGAAAAAAAGCAAGCATTAGCAAGGACGTAGAGAAAGTGAAACCCTGCTCCATTGCTGGTGGGAATGTAAAATAGTACAGTTTCTGTGGAAAACAGTTTGATGGCTCTTTAAAAAGCTAGACACAGAACTGCCATAGGACCCAGTAATTCTGCTCCAAGGTGTATATCCATAAGAAATGAAAGCATATGTCCACAAAAACATATACATGAACATTCATATCAACATTATTCATAACCACCACAAAGTACCAAAAAAGCCATACATCCCTTACTGATGAAAGCATAAACAAATTGCGGTATACACATATGATCTAATATTATATAGCCTTAAATGGAATGAAGTTCCAATTATATGACATTCTGGAAAAGGCAAATTTATGAAGACAGTAAAAAGATCAGTGCTTGCCAGAAGCTGAGGGAAGAAGGGATAAATAGGCAGAGCATAGAGAGGATTTTTAGGGCAGTGAAAATACTCTGCTTGATACAATAATGATAGGTACATGCCATTTTCCAGTCTGAGAAACACAGACTAGAAATAATATTATTAAACAAGACAGTCAATGGGGGCATCTTTGTGTATATATTCAACCATATTGACAGAAAAAGTTGATAAATAAGTAGAAAGGAAAAACTTAACCTAGAGGATGGACCCTGGGACAAAACGACATTTCAAAAACATTACAATATTTTTATGCTCATTAAAATTATTTATTTTCAAGTTTCCAATATATTGTGATCTTGTTCAAGCCACTAATGACATTATCATTCATTTTTAATGCCCTCACTATGTGCCTAGAATATAATATACTGTCAGTAAATATTTTTGAAGGAGTAATCAGAATGGATGAAGGAAACAAGATGTTCAAAAACAGAGTGTAATGAGCAGTACCCATAATTAGGGACTATAAGCATGGGGATTTGCGATCTATTTCATTGTACCACACTCAAAGGTTACAGACTTAAAAATCTATCTATTTTGCCAGAGTAATCTTCCTAAACAATACCTCTAAATCATTTATTCCTGTTTTAGAAACTATTAAAGACATCTCCTTGTCATAAAGCTCCGCCCTTCATCTAAGCAAATAAAGCCCTCTATGACACAGACTCAATTCTTTTAAAATATTTATTTGACACTCTCTTCTTTCAACTTGTACTCCAGCCCATGCGCCATTAGTATCTTCTTTACTAATGGTCCTTATCTACCTGGCTCTCTTCCATTCCCATCTTTACACACCTAAGTCTCAAAAATTCTTCAGACTGACTACAATGGCATCCTCCTAGCTTGAAGTACTTGCTTCTTTCTTTGAAATCTCATGATACTTTTACCCACAGGTCAATTTAAAGATCTCCCAGACATAATCAACTTAATAAGAAATGACCAATTAACCATTCCATGAGTGATTGGCAGTCTTAAAAGGCCATGCTCTTTACTATAAAGGCCCTCCCCTTATATGACCAGAGAAGTATCTGACATAAGGACAAGCAACATATGGGTACGTGTAAATTATAAAACTGTATCCATATATAGATATACCACAACACCTTAAAAAGGAAAAAAAGAAAAAATATTCGGAGAACAGAGGATTATAGGTGATATAATCAGTGTATCCTAATACCTCACCTATCATATATTTAAAATAGTTAAAGAGCAATAAAATAATAGAGCAATATGGAAGTACACAATGAACAAAAAATGAAGTGTCAAAATTAGGCATTATTCTCAAAATTATGGAAGAGAATCATTGCTTTTTATTTTTTACTAATTTATTCATTTGATAAATTTAGTTATCTCTGTGCTAGGTAATCTGAACAAAACAGGCCAAAGTTCTTTCCCTCACTGAGCATATTCCAGTAGATGAAGACAAATATAAACACATAAATAAATAAAATAGGGCTGCCTAGATGTCTCAGTCAGTTAGGTACCTGCCTTCAGCTCAGGTCATGATTCCAGAGTCCTGGAATGGAGTCCCAAGTTGGACTCTCTGCTCAGCAGGGAGCCTGCTTCTCCCTCTCCCTATCCCTCTCCTGCTCTCCCTGCTTGTGCACTCTCTCTCTCTGTCAAATAAATAAAAATATTTTTAAAATTTTTAAAAAATAAGTGAAATAAGCCAAATGATAAGTGTTGATGAATAGTATGAATAAAGCAGGTTAAAAGAATAAGTGCAGGGGAGGAAAGAATATGCATCACTGTCCAAACAGTCTTACGAGGATTAGACAGGAAGAATTAGAAATGACCCAAGGGTACTGGTTTCTTCTGATGACTATTATGAACCTGTAAAAAGGGCACAATCTGTCATGATGGTCACAAGGTCACAACCGTGTGGCTAAGACTGTAGAGAGAAGAGCAAGAGAGCACATCTCGTCTGGATTATGGAGATGGGATCTCCTCTTAACTTCACTGAACAATGATACAGACACTAGGGAAATAGGAATTACATATTTTAAGCCAATTTTTTTAAAAAATGAATACTATATAAAACAAAGCAATCAAAAAAGGCACATAAAAATTAACAAAATTAAGAGAATATAAAAATCAAAGTAGGGGAGTATTACTAGGAAATTTTGTATTTTAAAAGAAAGCCAGGCTGTAGGGCAGCCTTGGTGGCACAGCGGTTTGGCGCCGCCTGCAGCCTGGGGTGTGATCCTGGAGACCTGGGATCGAGTCCCACGTCGGGCTCTCTGTATGATGCCTGCTCCTCCCTCTGCCTGTGTCTCTGCCTCTCTCTCTCTCTCTCTCTGTGTCTATGAATAAATAAATAAAATCTTGAAAGGAAGAAAGAAAGAAAGCAAGCAAGCAAGCCAGGCTGTAGATATAGAGGAATTTATTTTCAATATAATGGTGGAATGCAAGGAGATAAAAGAGCAAGCCCAGAAACTGGACACCAAAGTAGGAATAAAAAAGATGGAGGAGAAGAGGACACTATATATCAATATAAATACAGAAAAGTGGAGGAAGAAACTATATCCTACCATGAGAAGTCACAGAGAAGCCCTAATCCATAGGGTATGTAGAATATTGGGAAGTAGAGAAAAAAGGGCTTTAAGAAGCAGCTATGGTCAGGATTCTAAATCCTGAAAAAACTGCTTTAACACACTATTTTCTATCATCATATAGGCAGGTGGCATCTTGGCCCCAGAAGTTAGCACCACAGTAATTGGGGCCAATATCACTACATGTGATATGTTATGAAGTAGCATTCTTACATTATTAATGATTACAAGATTCCTAATAAATTACCAAATAATGTATGGCTGTCCACTACCAACAAACTGAAATTCCACTGCAATTAAAAAGGGAGGTGGGTGGGGGGATGGGTTAAATAGATGACGGGGATTAAGGAGTGCACTTGGAACGAGCAATGGGTGTTGTATTTAAGTGCTGATTCACTAAATTCTATACCTGAAACTAGTATTATTCTGTATGTTAACTAACTGGAATTTACCAGAAAAACTCAAAAAGAAAGATCTCCTATTTTTAAAGGTTATTATTCAATGACCTATGGCTAAATTGTGGTAGGATTTACTTATCACCTGCTTCTATTAATAAGTCATATTGATCAAAGAACTAGTTCTAAAGTAGAAAAGTTGAGAAGAAAAATAAGAAAAATGTTTAAAAAATAAAAAATACAGTGAAAAATCTAGAAGTCACTGGAATTTGTTTTATGTTTTATAATTATTTTAAAATAAAGATAACTGAAGCAAACAAACATAAAGAAGAGTGTAGGGATGCTTGAGTGGCTCAGGGGTTGGGCATCTGCCTTTGTTTGGCTCAGGGCGTGATCCTGGACTCCTGGGATCAAGTCCTGCATTGGGCTCCCTGCATGGAGCCTGCTTCTCAACCTCTGTCTGTGTCTCTGCTTCTCTCTCTGTGTGTCTCTCATAAATAAAAAATAAATAATAAAATAAAATAAAATAACATAAAAGGAAAGAAAAGAAAAAGAAAAGTGTAAGGTTTGGTGAATTCTAAGATGAACATCTAGAATTTTCACAAGGTAGATACACATATATAACCCTACATAGACAGGAAAATACACTTCCAGTATCTCAGGAATGTTTCTTATGCCTCCAACCATTACTAGTCCCATCCTCTCAAAGCTCATCACTATAATCTTTCCTTGGTGGCCTGATTAAGTACTTAAGATGCCATGTGGGAGAAGCCCAGGAACTACAGCCAGCCTCCAGCACATGGTCAACAGTACATCAGAGCCCTCAATCTTAAGTCCACAAAGAAATGAACCTGAGTAAATTGAACAGTGGGTTCTCTCCCAGTCAAGATGGCAGATAAAAATCTAATTCTCCTGACACCTTAACAACAGCCTTTTAAGACTCTAAGTTAGGACCCATTTAATTGTGCCTGGACTGCCAACCCATAGAAACTATGTCATAATAAATGTGTGTTGTCCTAAGACATTAAGTCTGTTATTATTTCTTACACAGCAATAGATAACCATTGTAGACTTTCTCCCTCTTTTGCACAAATTGATCACTAGATATAGTACAATCCCAATCAAAGAATAGTTGGATTTTTTTTCTAACTGGAATTTAATTAAATAAAAGCTTAGAAAGCAAAAAAAGACCAGTAGGATTTTTAAGTTAGTTAAAGGTTTTTTATTTACTTATTCATGAGAGACACACAGAGAGGGGGCGGGGAGAGAGAGAGAGGGAGAGAGAGAGAGAAGCAGAGACACAGGCAGAGGGAGAAGCAGGCTCCATGCAGGACTCAATCCCGGAATTCTGGGATCATGCCCTGAGCCAAAGGCAGCCGCTCAACCACTGAGGCACCCAGGCGTCCCAAGATTTTTATTTATTTGAGAGAGAGTGAGAAAGGGAGAGAGAGAAAAACAGGCTCCCCATTGAATAGGAAGCCCCAACTCTGGGCTCAATCCCAGGACCCTGAGATCATGACCTGAGCCAAAGGCAGGAGCTTAACCAAATAAGCCACCCAGGTGCTCCAATAACAGTAGGATTTTTAATGGAAATATAAAAGCTTAAATCCTTTTGCCATTGTACTACTTCAAAATAACATCAAGTTGTCTTTTCACATACTGCATTTGAAAACTAAATTTCAGCAATGTAACTAGAGATTTCTATCAAAAATATTTTAGTTTTATTTTTTATTTTATTTATTTTTTAGTTTATTTATTTGTATTTAGTTTTAAATTTATTTAAATTCTATTTAGTTAACATATAGTATAGTACACTGTTAGTTTCATGGGTAGAATTTAATGATTCATCAGGTGCATATAATATAAGCCCCATCCCCTCACCCATCTCCTCTCCAACAACCCTCAGTTTGTTTTCCAGAGTTACGAGTCTCTTAAATTTTGAGTCTCAGAATCTACTCTCAATTTTAAAACAATACGTTTTTTGTTTATTTTCATGTATTTTATTAGAATCAGTCATTTCTTAACCATGAACAACATTTTCAAAATAGTTTTTTTGTAATGCACTACAATGAGCATAATGTTAAAGCAATGTGAAGTATGGCTTTTATGATTTGAAAATTCTAAACATTAATACCATTTTCCTTTACAAAGACTTTTATTATTTTTATTCATGATATTTAACAGATTGAACCAAAATTAGGAAAAGCGGAACAAAGTATTTGAGAAAGTGACATTTTCCAAGAATGTGCATGTATAAAGTGAAACACAAAATAGCAAAGACATTTTAAATCTACCACAAATTGCAAGAAGCATGGAAACACTTATTTTTAAATGGGAAAAAGCTGCACAGCCTTCAACATGTGTTACTGAATCTAATCCTTTAAATATAAGAGGAAAATTTTTGATAGTATTACATTATTTGTATTCTTATTCAGCTCCTAAAGAACAAAAGCCAGTTGGTCACATTTTTTATTAAGTAATTAAAAAGAAAAGCAAAGAAATGGAAACTTAACCATATTAAAAGCTAAATTTGTGATTAGCCTAGTTAATAATAACATTTTTCTTCTGTAAAGTGCTGAATAAACACTGGGTAATTAAACCTTCCAACACTCCCATAAGTTGAGAAAGTGGTATTAATAATGCTTTTACATGGGGAGGTAATCATACAGGAAGAATACTATCTCCACATAAAAATAGGAGGTAAAGTTAGATTAGGGTTAGAATCAGATTTTCTTCAATAGGAATCCTGATTTCACATACATTAGGAGGCAAAGGCATAATAAGTTTAAAATAAGTTTCTATTATTTGCACTTAAATACAAAGACAAGTTAGAAATATTCTACCTTCAAGGAGATTTTTAAATAATCCGCTGTCTTTAAAAAGGACAGAGAAAAAAGTTAGAATACAGGAAATACATGAAAAATAAATATAAGAGCAATTCAAATTATGGAAGAGATATTACAGGGAACAAGTGAAGTCTGCAGTTTATTTCATATATTCATATATTTTTTATATAATTTATATACATATGATAATTTATTGTCCACTAAAAACTATTCACAAATATAGCACTTAACATTTTACTAAGAAAAAAAATTTTTTTAATTTTAGTGTGTAGGGGAGGTCAACAAACTATGTCCCAAATCCAATTCCTACTGCTAGTTTCACTGGAACACAGCTACACCCATTTATTTATTTACTTATTTATTTATTTTAATTTTCTAAGGCTGAGTTCAGTAGTTGTCAGAGACCACATAATCCTAATCCACTAAGCTAAAAACATTTTGTATATGGTAAAAAAAACAAAACAAAACAAAAAACTTTACTGACACCTGATCTATTAGTTTTATATTCTAATGTAATTAAGCTGCTTTACACAGTATTTCGCAAGGGTCTTATATTATTTGTTTCAATCATTCTGGGGGAACTTGAGGTGAGCCTGAGTTCCTGAAATATAGGAACTGTACAATGATATATTCACCATTCTGATATTTGACATTTCCTCACTGTATTACTTTGCTTCTCTTATTTGGGAACTATGTAAATGTTCTCATTTTCTATTTTGCAAAGTTCCCATTTTATTTAGTTTTCTATCTATTCTCCCTTCTGTACCTTCGAATTTCTCCATCAATCCTGTGATAAATTTGTAGGGTTTTTTCCCCTCTATTTCTTCCCCTTCTATTATTTTACCCTGTCTTTCCTGAGTTCTTGTATTCCTGGTTTGAGTCTGGGTGGCTCATCGGTTTAGCGCCACCTTCAGCCCAGGACCTGATCCTGGAGACCCGGGATTGAGTCCCACGTCAGGCTCCCCGTATGGAGCCTGCTTCTCCCTATGCCAGTGTCTCTCTGCCTCTCTCTCTCTCTCTCTCTCTCTCTCTCTCTGTCTCTCATGAATAAATAAAATCTTTAAAAATATATAAAAAATAACTGTAGGGATCCCTGGGTGGCGCAGCGGTTTGGCACCTGCCTTTGGCCCAGGCGCAATCCTGGAGACCTGGGATCGAATCCCACATCCGGCTCCCGGTGCATGGAGCCTGCTTCTCCCTCTGCCTGTGTCTCTGCCTCCCTCTCTCTCTCTCTCTCTCTGTGTGACTATCATAAATAAATAAAAATTAAAAAAAATAATTGTAAAATATACACTTATCAACTGCACCATAGCAACATTATTCTACTGATTGTTTTTCACTTATCAATGACTTTTAACTGACTTAAGTTCTCCATTCATCCAATTCACATAAGTTTTTAAAGATAAAGTTGTTCATAGTATTGTTCATTATCCTATAATGACCACAAGATCTGTAGTAATGCCCCTTCATACATTCTTGATATTGGCAATTTGTGTGTTCTGTTTGTCCTATCTGTCTCACTAAAGTGTTATCAATTAATGCTTTCAAAGAACTAGATTTTGGCTTAATTGATTTTCTCTGTTGTTTGTCCACTTTCTTTCCCTGGTTTCCATTTATTATTTTTATTATTTTCCTCCTTTTAACTTACTTCAGATAAATTTGCTCTTCTTTTTTAGATTCTTAAGGTGAAAGGTTTTAGACCTTTCTTCTTTCCAAATGTGAGCATTTAGTGCTATAAATATCCACCTAACCATGCTTTAGTTACATCCTAAATTTTTGACATCCTATGTTCCTTTAATCACTCAGTTCAAAATTGGTTTTACTTTTTCATGATTATGCTTGATCTGCAGTTCAATTTCTAAACATTGTGCAAATTTTCCGAAGAAATGTTTTTTGTTGATTTCTAATTTAATTGCAACTTTTAGCCCTTTTTGATCATTGAAGCACTTTTTTATTAATATTTTTCTTTGTATGCAAAGGAGGAACCATTAACTCTCCATAGCTGTACATATAATAACCCTTTTCTCCTAACGAGGAGTCAGTGAGTGCTCCTATGTTTTTCATTTTTTGTCAAAGAAAGAAGTAAATACTTTAGAACTGTTAAATATATAAATAAAGTGAATAAAGTTTAGAGTTCTGCATGGTAAAAAACAAAAAAAAAGACAACTGTGTTCTAAAACACAGCCTTGCTTTATAATCCAGCATATAATCAGTCTTGGTAAATGTTCTATGTGCACTTAAAGGTGTGGATATAGTATTCTATAATATTAGTTCAGTCATACTGATACTACAGTTTATGTCTTCCACATCCTTACTGATTTCCTATTTGTTACATCAGTTACCAATAGAGGAGTGTTAATCTCTAATTTTAATAGTTGATTTCTCTATTTCCCTTTCAGCTGTATTATTGCTTCATATATTTTGAAAATTTTTGTACTTTGAAACACATATTTGAATGGTAACTTTCTAAAATATTAACATATTCAAGAAAGAACATAGGTTTGCTAGTCATCTCCCCTGAATAAATAAATTATAGTGATCAGATACATTACAGAGATGTAATAAGATATTCCTTTGTAATATAGGCATAGGTAAGTTTAGAGGTAGAGGCAAAAGAATCTAAGACAATTCCAAACAGATTGGATTAAAGTTCTAGTGAAGTAAATAGGTGATGGAAATTAAAGAGTGCACTTGTGATGAGCACCAGATGCTGTATGGAAATGTTAAATTATTATATTGCACACCAAAACGAGTATTACACTGTATGTTAACTAACCTAAATTTAAATAAAATAGGTGTGGTAACCCACTAAATATGAAAGGACTTAAAGTTATGAATGTTTAGAATAGCTAGTTAGCCATCTTTGCTACATCCATTTATTACATACATCTACTAATAAAGAGTTTTACCATCTAAATCTAAACACTTCGGTTTTCCTCACATCTGCTAAAAAAAGGTAAGATTTTGACTAAATAAAAGGAAAACAAGGTTACTGCAATCATTTGAAAATAGAGCAAAATCCTCCAAGTCTCCAAAAAATTATCAAGTCTCAAACACAAAGTATAAGTTTGTAAACCTGTAAAAAATCTTCCCTAAATTTAAAATCTAGGGATCTGCCCCTCAACACATAACTCAACAATATCAGTAAGAATTAGAACATTTTAAAACTTCTCAACCGGTTTAGACTAATTAGGTACAAGTGAAACATTTTTTTCAAGTGAAACATATTTTAATTACTTTCCTATATAACCTAACCTAACATGAAATAGTATTTAACTATGTAAAGATTATAACTAAAACCCTAACACATAGGAAACGTTTTTTGTTGTTGTTGTTGTTGTTGTTTTTTAAGATTTTATTTATTTGAGAGACAGCAAGTGAAAGGGAGAGAAAGAGAGAATCTGAAGCCAACTCTGTACTGAGCACAGAGCCCAATGTGGGGCTTGACCCCACAACTGCAAGATCATGACCGGAAGAGTCATGACACTTAACCGACTGAGCTACCCAGGTGCCCTGGAAACATTTTATTTCAAAGCTATTACCATTATAGAAACTCTAAAAATGATATATAATTATTTACAATATACATGTGAGATATTTATAAATAACATTAATGCCACATTTCCAAGGACAACAGGAACAGAATTTAAAACATACAATTAGTTATTCTAACAAACAAGGAAAGTAACTGTCTACTAATTCTCCCAGAATATTTTCCATGGTTTTTTTTAATCATTTGGAGATATTTAAAAATTCTTTTTTTTTTTCAAAGATTGTATTTATTCATTCATGACAGACATAGAGAGAGAGAGAGAGAGAGAGGGAGAAGCAGACTCCATGCAGGGAGCCCCATGCGGGACTTGATCCCAGGATTCCAGGATCGCACCCGGGGCCAAAGGCAGGTGCCAAACCGCTGAGCCACCTAGGGATCCCCAATATTTAAAAATTCTTAATGAAGGAATACAAACAAAGGCACTAAACAAAGTTAATGTTATCTGTATATTTCACACACATATCAGCCCTTTCATGCAAAAGAACTGTAAGTTTCACAGAGACTATATCTTGCTTATTGTTGTATTTTGAACACAGTACTATTTATTAAAAGAATCAATTAGGAATTAAGAAAACTAATCAATGTTAACTACTTATTATCAATTAACTATTCTATATGATACTATAATGGCATATTTCATTATACATTTGTCCAAGCTCACAGAATGTATAACACCAGAAGTAAAACCTAAATGTAAAAGCTATGGACTTTAGGGTTGAGAATGCGGAGCAGACAGAGTCGATTCAACAGGGTTCCGGTGGACTATGGAGCAAGTAAATGAGCTGAAAGAGAAGGGCAATAGGGCTCTGAGTGCGGGCAACATCGATGACACACTGCAGTGCTACTCTGAGGCCATTAAGTTAGATCCCCAGAACCATGTGCTCTATAGCAATTGCTCCGCAGCGTACGCCAAGAAAGAGAACTACCAGAAGGCTTATGAGGATAGCTGCAAAACTGTGGACTTAAAGCTCGACTGGGGCAAGGGCTATTCGAGGAAGGCTACAGCCCTTGAGTTCTTAAACCGATTTCAAGAAGCCAAGTGAACCTACGAAGACGGTTTAAAACAAGCAAATAATCAATCCTCAGCTCAAAGAGGGCTTACAGAATATGGAGGCTCAGTTGGCAGAACAGAAATTCATGAACCCTTTCAACATGCCCAATCTGTGCCAGAATTGGAGAGTAATCCCAGGACAAGGACACTGCTCACTGATCCTACCTACCAGGAGCTGATAGAGCAACTACGAAACAAGCCATCTGACTTGGGCACGAAACTGCAAAATCCCTGGATCCTGACTACTCTGAGCGTCCTGCCGGGTGTGGATCTGGGTAGTATGGATGAGGAGGAAGTTGGAACACCTCCCCCAACTCCTCCTCCCAAGAAGGACACCAAGCCAGAGCCAATGGAAGAATATCTTCTAGAGAATAAGAAGCAGGTGCTGAAAGAGAAAGAGCTGGGGAACGAAGCCTACAAGAAGAAAGACTTTGACACAGCCTTGAAGCACTATGACAGAGCCAAGGACCTGAACCCCACCAACATGACTTACATGACCAATCAAGCAGCCATGTACTTCGAGAAGGGCGACTACAGTAAATGCTGGGAGCTTTGTGAGAAGGCCATCGAAGTGGGGCGAGAAAACCGAGAAGACTATTGACAGACTGCCAAAGCTTATGCTCAAATTGGCAACTCCTACTTCAAGGAAGAAAAGTACAAGGATGCCATCCATTTCTATAACAAGTCTTTGGCAGAGCACCGGACCCCAGATGTGCTCAAGAAATGCCAACAGGCAGAGAAAATTCTGAAGGAGCAAGAGCGGCTGGCTTACATAAACCCAGATCTGGCCTTGGAGGAGAAGAACAAAGGCAATGAATGTTTTCAGAAAGGGGACTATCCCCAGGCCATGAAGCATTATACAGAAGCCATCAAACGGAATCCAAAAGATGCCAAATTGTACAGCAATCGAGCTGCCTGCTATACCAAACTCCTGGAGTTTCAGCTGGCGCTCAAGGACTATGAGGAATGTATCCAGCTAGAGCCGGCCTTCTTCAAGGGGTACACCCGGAAAGCAGCTGCCCTGGAGGCAATGAAGGACTACACGAAAGCCATGGATGTCTACCAGAAGGCGTCAGATCTGGACTCCAACTGTAAGGAAGTGGCAGACGGTTACCAGCACTGTACAATGGCCCAGTACAACTGCCAAGATAGCCCCGAAGACATGAAGCGACAGGCCATGGCTGACCCTGAGGTGCAGCAGATAATGAGTGACCCGGCAATGCGGCTTATCCTGGAGCAGATGCAGAAGGACCCTCAGGCACTCAGCGAACACTTAAAGAATCCTGTAATAACACAGAAGATCCAGAAGCTGATGGATGTGGGTCTGATTGCAATTCGGTGATGACTTGCTCATCGTCTCCTTCCCTTCGCCCTCATGTGGAAAGAGGAGCTGGGACCGTTGCAAGCTGCACAGAGCAGAGGGGAGAGCAGGGGAAAGTGAACAACTTCTCTCTATATATTTATATAGACCTATGTGGAAGACACAGAGACTTGTACTCATGTTACTCGCACCACCACTGCCTCTGGGCCTTCCCAGCACATGCATGGTCTCTTCTGCCACCCCCCAGGTTCCCTGTTCCCTTCCCCAACTTCAGCCACTGTCTCAGCTGCTCTCCCATAGTTGGTTATTTTTTTATTTGGGGCAGTGGGCATGTATGGGGAGGGGGTGCTGTTCTTCCCTGACCTCAGGTCCCAATTGTCCTCATGTTAACTCCACATGTCCTTCTCCAATAAAACAAGCCAGTTGGGTGTGGTTATAAAAAATAAAAATAAAAATAAAAATAAAAATAAAATAATAAAAATAATAAAAACTATGGACTTTAGGTAATTATGATGTGTCAGTGTTGGTTCATCAAGTGAAACAAATGTACCACTCCAGTGGGGTGTTGATAATGGGGAAGTTATGCATATACGGGAAGGGTGTATATGAGAAATCTCTATACCTACCCTCAACTAAAATTTGCTGTGAACCTAAAACTGTTCTAAAAATAAAGTCTATTTTTTTTAAAAATTAAAGACTAAATAAATCAAGAGAGATACCTGGCAAAATTCCATTTCTAAAATAAAGATATGAAAATGTTTGACATTCTACCTTTTGTGAATCTTACTTTTCTAACAGTGAGTACCATGTCTGTGGCAGCTTTATAATTCTGATTACTGTGCATTTGATAAATACCAGCTATTGTTATAAAGACATTACATGTATTATTTAACTTTAACCATTATGATGATCAAGTGATGTAGGTAAAATTTTATAGAGGAAAGTTTTCTTTAAGCATTTATTTCATTCTTCAAAAACAATTTTTAGTATATTGAGCAATAAAAATAACATGGGAAATGTTGCTATCAACAGCAAAGATTTCAAATATAAAGTATTTAACATTATGGGGTGCTGATATTCATTTACTGGTTGATTAGAAAAGTGACTTATAGACAAAGAAGAGAACAAAGATAACAAAGATTGAAAGCTGCAATCTTGCTTTCATCAGTATGCTTCCAAAAACCCAAAAAGAAAACAAATTTAACCCTCCGGTATTCACATAGTAAATATTATAATTTATCATAATTATATGGTAACTTATACACTATTCTTGAAATTAATAGCTCAGGATATTAAAATCTCACTTTGTAATTACTTATGTAAAAATGATTTTTATTGATAATAGCAGAAATATTAACAAATTGTTTACTATTTTATAAATTTGGAAGGTATATTAATTTATGAGTCTATTAGAAACTTTAATTGTAACTCCCTATTTCTTTCCTTCCCATAGACATTTTCCTCTAAATTAAAGGAAACCATTGATGAAAGGACACAGAAGCAAAAAAAAAAAAAAAACAAAAGTTAAAAATTAAATTTTTATTTAACAATTAAGAAATACATCATAAATGAGTTCCCTGAAAAACATATACAGTTAATTCTGAGTCATAATATTATAATGAAACTTTGAGTAGTAACTAAAGACTGTATCAAGGAAAATGTCTTGTTTAGGATAGAGGCAATAATGCTCCAACAAAACAAAGCAAAATCTTGCTTGAATTTATCTCCCTAATAAGCAAGTTAAATTACAACTGCTTATCTGTTATGATAAACAAAGTATATACAGAATCATGTGGCATATCAACAGATATGTATAACCACAGCTTAACTGAGAAACATGGGATACTTGAAATAAGAGCAGTAAAGTCTGGCTCAATTCACAAAAAGATGTTAATTACACTAGCTTCTGCCAACCCAGCACAGAGGCCAAATACACTACACTGTGTAAAAGCATATCTGCTTTTATTATGCTTTGGTTACCCTAAGACTTTATCAATGTGCATGGAATCAATACAAACCAACATATTAAACATGTCCAGGAAGCCAACAAATCACATAATTTGAGACATCTTGAGAAATGTAGGAAAACTAAAGTTAATAGATTATATGAAATCTACTTCTCAAAAATCAAAGAATATGAAAATGTACTGACATGTTTTAGAAAAGAATATGTGTAAAATCTATTACTTCCGTGTTTTCCCTTCTCAATACTTAAAATGATAACAAAAATCTGAGCATTTTTATTTTTTAGAGGAAAACTAAATATGTTCTAAATCTAATCTAATTTGACTTACCAAAGTTCAAGAAAATCATTATTTGTACACCACAGAATGTGTTTGTTGTTTTTTTTTTTTTTTCCACAGAATGTGTTTGAAAGTTGGACGGAATATTTATACTCAGTTTTACTAAATGTTTTTATATTCCATAGTATGTAATAAAGCCACATCGTTGTCATTTCTTTTTCCTGAGGTATCAGATTTAGGTAAAAAGCAGATGAGACTTTAAATATGTCTCATAATAATATGCAGAGTTACTTTATAATTAAGTATAAATTAAATTGCAACAACACTAAATGCCTAAAGATACAGACATGGTTAAAACATAAATGGTCTTCCAGTTTTCATAGTTTTATTATGTAAAAGATTAAAAGTAAAAGATTACTTTTATAGTATAGTTAGAAGAAAAATGTTTTTCTTACTTGACTGTCTTTACAAAGATAGGTGGAATGGGGAGAATCAAGAGGAATCAAACAACAAAGCAAAAGTTGTGAAATATAACATTATATCCAATGTGGTTAATCATACTTTCAAAACAATATAATAAAGTGAAAATGTATAATTGCCTTCCACTAATTAAAAAGTCTTTACAAACATGTACTGAGCAAAGTAAAAATAAATTATTTGCAACGTACTTTTGAAACTCGTAATCCAAAAAACTAACCCTCATTCACAATTCACAAATAAAACTATATTAATGGTAACAGATGCAGTGCAAAGCTATACAATATGCAAAATACTAAGGCTATACTGGAGCAACTGTAACCACAGCTTACCCACAGCAAGAGGTGAATCTGCGACACAGCCTTATAAGAAATTTTAGATTATGAGGAATAAAAATTATCTTTATTGCCCAGGATCAAGAAAACTAGTAGCATACCACCTTTATAAATTAAAGCTATTTCTATACAATATCTAACTAAAAGATGGCCAAAATAAATTTCTACTCAAGTAAAACCCTGAATTTATTTGCATTATAAAATAACAGTGCAATTAGTGTTTTTCAAGAATTATCTACAAGGTATTTTAGATTAGTAAAGGGCTGGAGCTGGAGATACAAGTTAGCACAGATGTTCATAATTGAAATCTGGATTGTCTCAGAACATATAAAATGCAAGGTCAGTGTATTTATCCTATATATAGTATAGAAACACTGATTTTAAAAGCAAAGGATGAAAAGCAGGTGGTTTTCACAAAACTTACTCTTTTCACTTCAAAAATATGTACAAGAAGCCAGAAATTGTATGACAGATAAATGGAATGATGTAAAGGTTCAGAAAAAAATAAAAAGAAATGTCTCAAAGGTTCTAGTCCCAGTCAGATGGAAAGTTAAAAAGGGAAACTGGAAATTCCCATTTGACTTCCAGGATTAAGCAATTTAATAGTTATCAGTTCGATGGTACGAAAGTGGTTAGAATTCATTTTGAAAAGCATAGTTCAAGATCCAAATTCTCCTAAGAAACGGGCAGAATGTTTTTTCTCACTTATCAAAAGTAACTTCTAAAAAATAATAACTTCTTTACATTTGAACCTAGATTTTAAAATAAAGGAGAAACTTAAAAAAAAAAAAAAAAAGCCTACCTCGGGCAAGCCTCAGTTCACTGGATCTATGTCACATTGATTTATAACAGTTATTTCTTAGAGGGAAAAAAAGCACACACAGATGCAAACAATTACTCTATTTTTGTAGGCAACAAGTGAGGTGGGTGGTAACTGAGAAATTTTTTTAAAATCCTGTCACAATATTCTGCTTTTTCTTAAGAAACCCTCCTCACACAACAAACGTTTGCCACATCAGAGAATTTCCAGGGCCTGAAGCACCACTTTGATTCCAGACCGCTGCAGGCATTAGCAGGAGGTAATTAGGGTAAAAAGTTCAGCCACAGTTCCATGTCTAGAGTCCTGCCAGAAATAAATTTCCTCTCTATTCACTGGTTTCTACTGTACCCTCCCTAAGAATCATATTGAAAACATATTTATCTTTGTAGAGTTTGTTCCTCTTCTAATTAACATTACAGCGTTTAGTGTTTAATAATTTAAAGCGGCCCCAAACGCAGCAGTCCAGTCTGTAAGAGTGGAGGGGCGCATTACCATCTTTCCTATAGCACTGCTTCGTTTGACAAGTGACTAGCAGAAGTATGCACTACAGCTTTTTTGATCAAGCTCTCCGGTCGTCAGAAACTTCACTTCTATTTCCTTGTTTGAGAAAGGTGCATGGACAAATTGACAAGCAGATGCATTCAGAATGTGCTCTTGAAATGTTTCAACAAAATGAAAAAGATTCTAAGAAAACAAGGTTTAAGACAAAATAGGAAATGTGATTTTACAACACACAAATTCATTATATTTCATTGTTTCCACAGGGACAAACAGTAACTGTTAACCTTTGAGTAAGTGATAGAATTTAAATACACCAATATTTATACCACTTACAGCACTTCCAGGTTTCAGAAGTATTAATAATAACTCCAAAGGGGCACTCAAAAGTCCTGGCTCTCGTGGGGCATCTCTATCTGCACCCCTCTCCACAAGCACAAGCACCCACACCCAAGCAGGAGGCACTAATGAGTAAGCCAGTTATCTCACACTAACTGCCTGGGCCTTTTTTAGTGTGTCTGGGAAACAAAATGTTAATAAAGTCACTTGAATGCCAAGAAAAGCCACTTGTTATAACAATTGTGTCTAACAAAGGATAAAATCAGTTAACATTAAAATATAATACACTGAAAAGACTTTAAAACAACAAAAACAACTAAATCTTGCCTCTGGGATGTTATACCGATTGTGACAACCACTTTAATGAGGCCAGAAAGCTTATTTTTAAATAAGAATAATCTATTTATAAAACAATATTTCAGGTCGTTTGTAATTTTTTTCAAGTTTTTCAGCAAAGTATTAATCCAAAAGGAGTTTTTTTCCCCCACGTTTTTAAATCCCCTTCAAAGTATCCTGAGTTACGACTAACAGCTTTACACTTATAAATAAGAAAACTGTGGCATTCTGTACACTCTTGCACAGAATATGAAACCCAGGATTTTAAAGCCTAACTTTTGATTTAGCAATCCAACTCCTAGGTACATATGCCAAACAGAAATGTACAGCAAATAATGTATATACGGTAGACACAAATGTTCACCTCTATTCACTATAGGCCAAGCATCAAATTACCTAAATGTCCATCAAGAACACATAACACTGCCCTGTCCAACATTATCTAACCACATGATCCAGTATTTTTTACATATCTCTTATCACTATACTTTACACTTTACTTATTTTCTTTCTATGCTACAATGCCAGCTCAATTGGTGTGTAGATTTTTGTCTCCTTAGAAGCAAGTTTCTCAACCTTGGCCCTATTTATTGACAAAGGCTGAATAATTCCTTATTGTCAGGGGCTGATCTCTACATAATAGGATGTTTAGCAGCATCCTTACTCTACCCCCTATATACAACTAGCTCCTCCCCACCTCAAGGTGTAATAATCAAAAATGTCCCCAGGCACTGCCATGTGTCCAGGAATCAAAATCACCATCTCTTTCTCCCCTCAGTTCAAAACTATTGCCCTGGATTACTATTGATTTCCCAGATATTGCAAGAGTAACTGAAACAATATTAAAAGAATATAGAGGTACCTGGATGGCTCAGGCAAGTCTGACTCTTGGTTTTGGCTCAGGTCATGATCTCATGGGTTGTGAGATGGAGACCCTCGTTGGGCTCCATGCACAACAGGAAGTCTGCTGGGGGATTCTCTCCCTCTCCCTCTGTCCCTTACCACCCTCATGCTCTCTCTCTAAAATAAATAAATCTTTAAAAAAAAAGAATATAATGTTCCCTTTTAGAATAAAAGGGGAAAAAACATTAAAATGAAGCATTTCTTTGAAAATAGCAGCATAAGTAATCTATAGCAAACATTTTTATGGTAAGCATTTTTAAATCATACACACACAAGATACAATTTACCCAGAAGCAAATAAAGATGCCTCACATCTCACTGAAGTGTATAGTGATTTATTGTCGATCACATCAACATAGCTCTTGATTAAAACACATTTAAGTCTTAGTTAATACAAATTATCTTTCTCAAATCCCAACACTTGGATTCAAGAAAATCATCAAGAAACACAACCAGTGACATTTAAAGGGATTATATTTTAGCTAAATACCATATAGCTACATCAACAAAATTTTTTCTCCAAAATTATGGAATAATACTTGATTTGGAAACTGTCGTGGTTCTTCATAATGAATTACTCAATTTTCATCATCAATTTAGTCTTTAGGACAAGCACAACAGAACAGTGATCTCTTGATAGGGCTTATTCACTGTGCACATGCCCTGTTCCACCAGAAAGAGACTAAGCATGCCCTAATGGAATTCCACAAAGTCAGAATCTATGCAGATGTTCTTTCTCTTTTGGTTTTCCTTTAATTTGCAAATCTTGTAATCTAAGCCTGAAGCTGACCGAACCAACATTTAAACCAGTATAGCAATATCAGCCAAAAACTCAATCTGTTTTCTATTTATATGTCAAGACTGCATCCTTTTGGTGGCTGAAAAAATTTTGTTTTGAAATGATTACACAGAGAAACTGCAAGGCCTTTAGTAGTTTTATGAACTTGTCCTAGATGGAAAGCTTTTCTTTTAAAAGGCCTTTGGTTTCAAATGTAGAGCAGAAGAAAAAACAACTTTGAATTAAAAACTCCTACCTTTATGTTTTTAGCTATATACTAAAGTCATCCGAAACTACATGACAGCAAAGTATCTCCCCCAAAAAGACCCCAATGATACTCAGAGACTTATTACATTAAAATGTACTTCTTCAACTCCCTTCCTACTGGGAGGGGCAGCAAAGATGCATTATAAAAGGGCATAAGAAAATTACTGTGGGTGATGGATATGCTCATTACTTTGGAGTACTGGTTTCATGGGTGCATACATATGTCAAAATTTATCATACAATACACTTTAAATATGTGATTTGTTGTATTTCAGTTTTACCTTATAAAGACATAAAGATATAAACATAGCATGAGTTTCTTTGGGGAATATAAACAAATGACCATTTTCCAATGAAAGTAAGTGGCTCCTGTTCATCAGAGATATACAGTACTGGACTGACATGAGACTGACAAACCTGTAGCACAAGAACTGGATAAACTGGGCAGAGTCTCATTTCTCCAGTAGTCACACAAGCAAAGCTTCCCCAAAACACTACATATATACATCCATGCATTCATACATACATACATCTGTTCTTCGTATATATGTATATATGAAAAGAAATTCCTGGTAGAGTATTCCTTGGCTATCCTTCATATCTTTCTGAACCAAAGGTACACCTAATATGAACCTGCCACTATACTAAATTCTTGAAAACATGATCTCATTTAATCCTCACAGGAACCAAGCACAGTAGTTGCATATCAGCACCACTTAACAAATAAGAAATTGAGCCTGAGAATTGTGAATAATTTACTAGTTTATGCAGCTAAATTCAAATCTGTATGACTCCAAAACCTTTGTTGTTTTCAATATTCTACACTTCTTAACATGAATTCTTAGAGTATCAGTGAATATAACAGCACCAACCTTAGCATAAATGCTTACGGAAAGAAAAAGAAAACCAGATCCATTAAACATAAATATCACAATAGGTAGAGTTCTTGTTAGATTCACATTAAAAATGCTGCCACTGAAGGCTCAATGTCATCCAGAATATCATAGTCAAGGTTTGCCTGAAGGCTTCTTTCTTCAACTACACATTATAGACTACTATCCTCTGGCAATCTTTCCTTACACTACATTTCCAGGAACTCTGTAAATATTCCCGGCTAACAGCTCAGGAGAGATGAATCTATAGATCTGTACATGTAACAAGAAACTGTAATAATGGTTTTCCACAAAGAGGTCATCAGAAATCCAAATGTATACCTGTAGCCCAAAATAAGGTGAGAGCAATACAATTCAATAAAAAGATAAAATGAGCTACATATGTAACATTAAATTTTCTAGTAGCTACATTAAACAAAAGTATAAATAAACAGGTGAAATTAATTTTAATATATTTTAACATAATATATCCACAATATTAGCATTTCAATTGGCACCAACCATGTTTAAATTGCTCAGAGCCAAATCTGCTTGAATAGCACAAGAGAATTTCTAGTGAGCAAATACTTAAGTATACAGATCCTAAAGTAAAGTAGTAACACATAAAACACATCTAAGAAAAGAGAACATTCTTTCAACCACTTGTAATGATGGGATTTCAATATTCACTTTCTGAATAAAGGCTCAAAACCTGGTAAGGGTTCGTGCTCCAAGGACTTTTATTAAGATCAAGAGACCCACATGACAAGAATTAAACACAGCTCTTGGAAAATCTACCTCTCTGCAGCACTGCTACATGAAACATACACTGTAGTAAAATGGCAGGTGAGATGGTCCCATTTTGATAAAATTTGTGGCTAATTTTTGTTCTCAAGTTTAGAATCAGATAGTATAGGAAACAAACTTTTCACAAATCCTTTCTTCTTTGCCTTACCATCATTCTCTGACACAAAATCTTACAAAGCTAAACATGAGATCCTTACATTTGGTGAAAGCACATGATGGCCTATCTTTTTATTTATGACCAATATTTTAAAATATGTATTTTTAAAGAGATTTTATTTATTTATTCGTGAGAGACACACAGAGAGAGGCAGAGACATGGGCAGAGGGAGAAGCAGGCTCTCTGCAGGGAGCCTAATGTGGGCCTCGATCCCAGGACCCCAGGATCATGACCTGAGCCAACCACTGAGCCACCCAGCAGTCCCTAAAATATGTATATTAGTGGAATATGTACACAATGAGATAATGTGCATGAGATAGCACTAATAATCATTGTTAAATGAAAACATAGCATAAAATATTAACAAAAGGCAAAACGACCAAGGTACAGATAAGAACAATACAACTCAAATATTTTTACAAATGTATTTGCATGTGTATATATGGCCATCTAACTCTCAAATCTCCAAATACCTTTAAAAAATAATATATAAAAAAATAATAATATATATCAAGGATGCCTGCCTGGGTGGCTCAGTGGTTGAGCAGAATCTGCCTTCAGCTCAGGGCGTGACCCTGGGGTTCCAGGATGGAGTCCCGCCATCAGGCTCCCCACAGGGAGCCTGCTTCTCCCTCTGCCTGTGTCTCTGCCTCTCTGTGTCTCTCATGAATAAATAAATCTTTAAAACATATATAGATACACATATCTACATATATCTCAACAAGCAAAGCAAATGAAATTGCCCCTAAATTGCACTATAGCATAATTAAGAAGAGAAAAACCAACAAATTTAAATAACATTTACATAGGGGAATCAGAAATATTCTAAATTGGCAGAGCCTTCTGAACTGGCTAGAACTGAGCACGGATTACTTGAAAAACAAGTAGAGAGAGCAATGGCCCTATAAGTGGCAGAGCATAGATAAAATCACCTAGGATTTACTCCCAGATACAATGAGTCTCATTTAAGTGGGGAATTGCTAAAAACAGGTCTCAGATCAGTGGGATCAAAGTGTTGACAACTAATAAATCAAAAAAAGAGGGCTGAGAACAAGTGCAGGACCAGAGATGCCAGCCAGAAGGAAAGCATCAGAGAGGAATCACAACAGATATGGTATGTGTCCTCAGGAACTTAATGGGAAAGGAAAGATGGAAGAAAGCAGCTGAAGGTAAAGGTCTTGTCAGAAAACCAGGAGGACTGAAGCCATAGCCTCAAGGTACCATTTATTAAAGAATCCCTATAGTACACCTTATCTACAGAAAAAGACACACTCCCACTAGGAAATCAGATAAAGCACCTGACCCCTCCAATCACAACCCTTAATCTCTATAAAACTGATTGTTAGGGGTGCCTGGGTGGCTCAGTGGTTGAGCATCTGCCTTCGGCTAGGTGTGGTCCCCAAGTATCAGGATCGAATCCCACAAAGGGCTCCCCTCAAGGAGCCTGCTTCTCCCTCTGCCTATGTCTCTGCCTGTCTTTCTGTGTCTCTCTTAAATAAATAAATATTTAAAAAATTTTAAAACACTGATTGTTTAAAGCTGCCCCAGAAAAAAACATATTGAGTTTATCATGAATAAAAAAAGGAATAATAACATTCACACTAAACTACTAAAAGAAAAAAACAGGATTATATAATAATGAAAATATCCCCCCCAAATCCCACAAAATAGAAAACTATGAGTACAAGATAACTACCCAAGCCTGCATGCCTCACTTAGTGACTTTAATTTGTTCCTGAAAACTCTACAACTAAATGAAAAGGGATTAAATGGAAAATAAATCCCATTACTTTTAATGGGAAAAGCTATTATGAGTTTTCTTCCAATACATATTTTCACAGAGACAGGAAAAGATATTAATCAAATACTAAAAATGGGTTTACCTGATAAACATTACTCTGAAAGTAAATAGAGATTATACTTTAATTATGAAATAATGAAAGGTTATCATACTAGTCAAAATAGAAAGACTTATATATAAGTAGGTTGTTGACAAAGAAGGGTATCAGAAAGTCATTTCTTTGAAAGTGAATAATCTCCTTTCAGGTGATCTACTTTCAGGTGGACATTCAATATCAAAATCAGTTATGTTTGGTGAGAATTATCTTTTTCCTCATATAATGATACTAAAAATTTTTTTAAAGCTTGACATAGCCATAAAAGAGGAATCTGTGTTAAGAAAAAAAAAAAAAAAAAAACACACCACCCAAAGTGGAAGCTTGACTGACTGACTTCCCACAGTTTGTCTCCATTTAATATATCACATACATTTTGTTTCTCAAGTATCAGGACTACTTCTCACGGCATGATGTAATATCTTAGAATATATAGCCAAGTCAATCATTAGCTAACTCTCAAGAAAATACCCCTTTTAGGGGGCACCTGGGTGGCTCAGTGGTTGAGCATCTGCCTTTGGCTCAGGAAGTGATCCCAGGGTCCTGGGATCAAGTCCCACATCAGACTCTCCAGGGAGAGCCTGCTTCTTCCTCTGTCTATGTCTCTGCCTCTCTCTGTGTGTCTCTCATGAATAAATAAATAAATAAAATATTTTTAAAAATACCCTTTTAAAAATTCTATTTCCATTTTTAATCCTTTTTGCAAGAAAAGCCATCTTTTGCTTAATGATTTAAGCTTTTCCTGTGCTTCTCTTTTATCTACACCATTCTCCTCACCAATTTTTCAACCTTTTTAGATTCACAAATCCCTTGCTCTCAAATCACACATTAAAATAAAATTACAGCACAGAAAAACTGATGAGGACAAAATAAAAGCTAAAATCAAGAGTGTTTCCACACCAGCATGGCTGGCAGGAACCAAGTCCCCCAGAGTCACCTGCTGAGAGCACATGTCTAAATAGTGAGTATAACTGGGGTGGCCTAGAACCTGGTGACAACAGTGCTGGTACCACAGGAGACTGGTGCCCAGCTGATACTAAAACCTATGGGGCAATGACAACTGGGAGGATCTGGAGTCTGAGAGCCGGCAAGCAAAGGCTGAACTGACCTGGAAGCAGTGTAAGAAACATCGGTGGAAAATGGAGGCCAAACTGAAAAGAACGCAGCCAAGGGCACCATGAAACTGGGAACCGGAATCTACACTGAACCGCCAGTGTTAGCACTTCCAGCCGCAGAGAATAGGCCCCAGGGATGTGTTTATTAAGCCAACTATGCGAGCCCAGCTGGCCCAACCAGGTAGATCTCACACATACATAGTTGTCGCCACCATAAATTCTATTTAAGGAAAGAAAAAAAGAGAGAGAGAGAGAGAGGGAAGGAAGGAAGGAAGGAAGGAAGGAAGGAAGGAAGGAAGGAAGGAAGGAAGGAAGGAAGGAAGGAAGGAAGGAAGGAAGGAAGGAAGGAAGGAGAAAATATTATACTCAAACATATGGAAGCAGTGGCTGTAAACAGACAAAAGTTAAGAAGGTGCCATCACATCATCCTTCTCACTAGGGATATACATAGATGATTAATATGGTTCATGTACCTATGGCTGCCTGACAAACCACCAGAAATCATACTGCTTTTGACCAATAACTGCTTTATTTCCCATGATTCTGTGGATTGGGTAGGTGGTGGCTTTGCTATTCTTTCCTGGGCTCATATTCCACCTTCTGAATTGGCTGCATGTTGGACTCAGTTGGGAAAGTGAGGATGGTTAAGCATCTCTTTCTATGTGGACTTTCGCCCTCATATAATGTTGCTGATGGTGACTTAACATAGGGGACCCAGAAGATGAATATCTATCAGGCATGTGATTGTGGTATGTTTCCTGATAGAGTAATTAACGCAAGTCCCACAAACAAGCTTATATTCAAGTGAAAAGAATGAAATCTTGCCATTTGCAATGAGGTGGATGGAATGAGAGCATATTATGCTAAATGAAGTAAGTCCCTCAGAGAAAGGCAAATGCCATATGATTTCACTAATATGTGGATTTTAAGAAACAAAACAGATGAACATAGGGGAAGGGAAGGAAAAATCAAATAAGATAAAGGCAGAGAGGAATGAAAACCATAAGAGACTCTTAAATACAGGGAACAAACTGAGGGTTGCTGGAGAGGAGGTGGGGGGGGTGAGGTAACTGGATGATGGGCATTGATGTAATAAGCACTGGGTGATGTAATGAGCAACTGATGAATCACTAAGCTTCACCCTTGAAGCTAATACTATACTATATGTGAGCTAACTGGAATTTAAATAAAAGCTTGAATGGAAAGAAAAAAAAAAGATTCAAGTAGGAAGGCCCTACACAAGAACATTGAGAGATGTGACTGGGAAGTTCCATTCAATGAAAGACATTACTGTAATAACTGATAGTAGTGTATGTTTCAAAGTTATTTGATACAATATTCTGACTAGAAACTATTGTTTTGATTAAGCTACAGTGGTAGCTTCACTTGAAAACACATGTACAAATATTACACTTGGAGCACCTGGGTGGCTCAGTGGTTGAGCCTCTGCTTTTAGCTCAGGTCATAGTCCCAGGGTCCTGAGATTGAGTCCCACAGGGAGCCTGCTTCTCCCTTTCCCTAAGTCTCTGCCTCTCTATGTCTCTCATGAATAAATAAATAAATAAATCTCTAAAAAATATTACTCTTAATTTATATTTAATTACTATGTGTTGTGTGAAAGTTCCACTATACCAAGAAGAAAAAGAAAGGTGTAACATATGGCTTTTCAAGAACCATTATATATAGTAAGTCAATACTGCTTATTGCTTACAATACAATAATGTTTATTTCGCAATTACAGATTTGCGATACAAATTTTTGTATTTGTACAATAGGATAAGCAATTACAGATTTGAAACAACACTATAAATCAGTAAGTCACAAATTCAGAATGGTCAAATAATAAGATATGAAAGAAGAGTTAACTAAATTGAAAATTGAGAATTTTTTTCAAATTGTTAATGTGCGGGGGCACCTGAGTGGCTCAGTGTGTAAGCATCCAACTCTTGATTTCAGCTTAGGTCATGATCTCAGGGTCCTGAGATCAAGCCCCGCATTAAACTCCATGCTCATTGTGTATTCTGCTTGAGATTCTATGTCTCTCTCCCCCTCTGCCCCTTTCCCTACTTAGTCTTAGAAGTAACTTAGAATAGCCAAAATTTCCTGGAGTGTCTAAAAATAAAAAGACAATAAAACCAAATGTTGGTAAGGAAGCAGAACTCAAAATCTCATACACTGCTGGTAGGATTGTAAAAATAGGACAACCGCTTTGAAAAACATACTCCTACCATATGATTCAGCCACTCTACTCATAGGTATTGAGTACTGGTCCAAAAGAAAAGAAAGTATATGTTTATACAAATACTTTAAAATTATGTTCATAGCAGCACTATTTGTAAAAGCCAAAACCTAGAAACAATTGAAATATCCAACAGGTGAGTAGATAATCAATATTCATGATATGATACTAGTCAGCAATAAAAATGAATGAACAAAATGAATGAACTATTCATAAATGCAACGACATGGATAAATCTCAAAAGAAATATGCAATATAATAGAAGCCTGACCAAAGATGCTGTATGATTCCATCTATATAAAACTCTAGAAAATGCAAACTAACCTATTGTGATAGAAAGTAAAAAAAAAAAAAAAGAAAGTAGATCAGTAGTCATCTGAGGAAAAGGAGCTGGTAGGGAAGGGACTCAAGGGATCTTTTGGAAGTGATAAATATGTTCCTTATCTTGTTTGTGGTGATAGTTTCACAGGTGTATACATATGTCAAATATAAAATCGTACACTTTAAATATAGTTTATGTCAATTATACTTCAATAAAGTCATTAAAAGTGTGTACACAGGTTTTTTGCTACAATTTGTGATTCTAAATGTGGAGTAATGTCAATATATCAAGGAAGCTGTGTCAATAAAATTGACAGCATTTTAATTTTTTGTGCTAAAACATAACAGCAATTGAATACAAAGTACACTAGCTCAACTGAATGCAGAAAACCAGGAGGAATCAAGTTCTTTGTGGCTTAATTTGACGATGTGCTCAGGCTACAATGTACTTAGAACTTGTTTCTATATGGTCTTTGTCCATTTTGCTCTTTTCTCCCTAACAACTTTCTCAAGTCTTCCTTACACCCCCATTCCAACAAAGTACCTTCACCTTCCTTTTTAGGAATGTTGCATAATTCCTTCCTTTTTTTAGTATTAACAATTATTTTTAAAAGACCTAATTTCTGGGGCACCTGGTGGCTCAGTCAGTTAAGTGTCTGTCTTCAGCTCAGGTCATGATCCCAGGGTCTGGGATCAAGCCCTGTATTAGGCTCCCTCTCAAAGCGGAATCTTTTTCTCTCTCTGCCTCCCCCACCCCAGCTCATGTTTGTGCTATCTCTCTGTCTCTGAAATAAATAAAAATCTTTTTTTTAAGTCCTAACTTTTAATCAGGATTATTGCTCTGATTACAACACATCATAAATTTCTTCCATATTTGTTTTCCCCATAAACTCTGTTCTATGTGAAATTCTACTGAACAGAAGTATGCTGCTCTTCCAAATACACTCTGTATTGTCTGCTCCTTGCTCCCTGCCTTTTAGGAGACTGGCCCAAACCATATGGATTGCTTCAATGGGCTCTCTCAACCTTCAGAACTTAGCCTTTGGCTTCTGGCTGGGTTCAGCCTGAAGGAGCCATCTAGAGAAAGAGTATGGTTGGAATACTCCTGACTGCTCTGCTATCAAATTATTACAGGTAAGCCAAATCCTTCCACCAGAGTTTCTGTAAGTGACCCTCTTGATCAGGCTCCCTTTGCAGGTTCTGCTAATGGCTCTCTCTCTCCCCTTGCCTAGAAATCGTAAAGGTCTCAGTTCCCCCACATTTCATTTTAACTTTCCTCAAATTAATTTGAATATTTACCTGTTTCTAGCCAGGATCTTAACAAATATGTTTTCAGGGATACATACAGCATCTAATAGCAAGTAAGGAAGTTCTTACTTAAGCAAACATTCCTTTGATTTGGTCACATACATACAACCATTTTGGTGGGCTATTTGAAATTTGTACCAATTCCAGGATCACAAGGAAATATACAGCTATGCCTATAAATATGACCTTACAACACACCACATAGGAGTGTACATAGTTCAGATATTTTTTTACATAAACACATTTTAAAAACTTCCTATGGTTAAAATATTACATAATATATGTCTCAGTTTACAGATCTATCCAGCATGTGTTTTGAAACTTTGTAAGTGTGACTCAAGTGTGTAATATTCTGGCTCTCTGCCTTCCCCCATAGACAAATTAAAAATTTGTTTTAAGTGAGTAAATCAATCTGGTAAATGTTGCATAATTAACATTCCTGTTAGTGACTTTTGTTACTAAAGGCAGTGTAACACTTCAAGGTATATAAAGTATATCTCTAAGCCACATAAGAAAAAGTACTTAAGTAGTAACAGTAATGTCATTTTTTTTTTTAAGATTTCATTATACCCAAAATCAGATGAACAGGGTGTACTCTAGATAATATGAAAGTCCAGAGGTCCATGGAAAATCCATGATTTTGAATACCCTATTATGCTGATCCATTGCATTAAAAACCTCTATGCCAATGTGGCAGCTCTGATAAATGGTATGTATGTCAAAGATGTAAAAGCCCACTCTTTGAAGGCAATAAAGAGAGCCACAGAGCCATGCAGAGAGCCAGAAGAAAATGCAGAACACCCACAAGAGTGAAAAAATACCAGAGATGGGCAAGTGAAAGACTTGGTCCTTGAAAGAAGGCCAAGGAACTGTTTGGAAAGCCCATGTATTAAAGCACCAAAGACTGGAAGAATAACATAAATCTCGTTTGCGTCTGGAGAAGTAATACCAGCCCAAAACGTGATTTCATCAGACCTCATGAACACAACAGGATGAAAATTAGTCAAAGCTCAAAATACATGCTATCATATACAACATCATCCATGACACTGCATGACAAAAAAGAAACATGGCATACCTATTGTCCCAAGCAATCTCACTTCTAGTTTTTTTTTTTTTTTTTTTTTTTTTTTTTTATGATAGTCACAGAGAGAGAGAGAAGAGAGAGAGAGACAGAGACGTAGGCAGAGGGAGAAGCAGGCTCCATGCACCGGGAGCCTGACGTGGGATTCGATCCCGGGTCTCCAGGATCGCGCCCTGGGCCAAAGGCAGGCGCCAAACCGCTGCGCCACCCAGGGATCCCTCACTTCTAGTTTTAATTAACAAAACTTTTATCTACTTTATACACAACTTGAAATAAAGTCTCATCAGTAACACCTCAGGACACTGAAACTGTGCTTGACCTCCACCTAAATATCAGTCCCATGGAATTCAGCCAATCCAAGATGGCTCTTTGGCAGTCTGCAACAAAGCTGCTAAAAATTAATAGTGTGAACTATTATATTTGATGACTAGTCCTTAATTTTTATTTTTTTTAAAGATTTTATTTATTTATTCATGGGAGACACACAGAGAGAGGCAGAGACACAGGCAGAGGGAGAAGGAGGCTCCATGCAGGGAGCCCAATGTGGGACTCAATCCTGAGTCTCCAGGATCACACCAGGTGCCGAAGGCAGGTGCTCAACCGCTGAGCCACCCAGGTGTCCCTAGTCCTTCATTTTTAAATCAAGACTTTATTATTATTTAGCTGTTAAACTTACGCTGTCTTTTTCAAGGTGAATTTAAGGTTGATAACAGATATTTATTTGAATATTAGTAGGGAACCTGTCCTATCTTGAAATTACTTTATTCTCAGCAAAAGTTGGCATTGCACTTCATTAAGTAAGAGGGTTTCTTAACCTTGGCAACCGCAGCACAGTATGGTTCAAGATTCTGCCCAAGATGGGTGTCATGACTGTGTGCTTGTTCATTCCCAGCACAGCCACTGCACTTATCTATAGGTTCACTGACAGAGACAAGAAGAAATGGGTTGCCCATTATTTCTACTCGTAGAGTTTGATAGAAAGAGATAGGGCCTCTCTGGAGTTAATCATTACTATGTGTCAAAGGGCTTAGAGAACATTGATTAAAATAGCATTTTCTTGACTGATAAAAAATAACTCATTTATACTTCTCTACCCGTTCTAGAAGGTTATGCAATAATGTAGTGCATAATAAAAACAACAACAACAACAAAAAAAAACAATTTAAGTGTTTTTTTTTAAGATTTATTTATTTATTTATTTATTTATTTATTTATTTATTTATGATAGACATAGAGAGAGAGAGAGGCAGAGACACAGGAGGAGGGAGAAGCAGGCTCTATGCTGGGAGCCTGACGTGGGACTTGATCCCGGGACTCCAGGATCACGCCCTGGGCCAAAGGCAGGCGCTAAACCACTGAGCCACCCAGGGATCCTCAATTTAAGTGTTTCTTAAATTAGCTACTTCTATTTCCAATGTCCATGTCCTTTGTATATCACTGCTATCATGCAAAGAAGATTCCCTTTGCATTTACTATAAACAAATGTGTTAAAACGAAGAAAAAAACAAATCAGGGAGGTCCCTTTATACTCTGAAAAATCCCAACTGAGTAGTTGAGTAACAGAATGCATCACACTGTTTAAAACCATAAAAGTAAAATCAACAACAAAAGCATATTCCACTTCTACAGAAATGCTGAGACCAAAATATGCACATAACAAAAAGTCTCCTAAGAAGTTACTGTTTAAATAGCGTGTAAGGGGATGCCTGAGTGGCTCAGCAGTTGAGCGACTGCATTCCGCCCTGGAGTCTGGGGATCGGGTCCCACATTGGGCTCCTTGTATGGAACCTGCTTCTCCCTCAGCCTCAGCCTCTGCCTGTCTGTTTCTCTCTCTCTCTCTCTCTCTCTCTCTCTCTCTCTCTTTCTGTGTCTCCCATGAATAAATAAATAAAATCTTTTTAAAAATAAATAAGTGTGTAAGTACAACTTATTGGCTCAATTTTAAAATAGTTCTCTATTAACACTAAAAACAATGGTCATAAAACAGAAAAGTAAGTTTAATATGTGAACAAGATATTAGAGTACCCTGAATGCAAAGGCTGTTCCATGTACAGACCTGGCAAATGGGCAAAGGCCTGTGTCCACAACTAACTGTGATTGAACCTCATTCAGTTTCAGTTTCTTCAGATATAATGAGGATAATACAATCTCCCTCAGGGGCTTGTTTTTTAAATTAAATGATGTTACATAATGGAAAATATCTCACAGACATGATACATAGTAGGCATTCAACATTTGCTTTCCATTCCCCAGTGCTATATTAGCACAGTCAACAAGCATATGCCTCATAAAAAAATTCGGGTTATAACTTTTTTTTTAAAAATCCCAGAATCTGGGAAACAGATTCTAAAAGAACTAACCTATAACTAGATTTCTCTGTTATTATATTCAACTTTGGAATTATTAAAAAAATGTCTAGTCTATTCAACATCACCAACTGGTAACCTACTGCCCACTTAGTAGAACTCTTAAAATACATACATTCATATTCACAAAGCACTAGCTCAGATTAGAGAAAATTCTTTTCACCAACAATCGTGAACTTGCAAGAAATGTAACACAGGGACGCCCGGGTGGCTCAGTGGTTGAGCGCCAGCCTTCGGCCCAGGGCGTAATCCTGGAGTCCCAGGACTGAGTCGCACATCAGGCTCCCTGCATGGAGCCTGCTTCTCTCTCTGCTTATGTCTCTGTCTCTCAGAGAATAAATAAATTTTTTTAAAATTTAAAAAAAGAAATGTAACACAATCCTACATGAAAATGTCCTTCTTCAAACTACAAACATTCTGACAAAAATGCTACACACAACAATTGCTTATGGTAATCAGATTAGCCAATAAATAGGTGAAAACAAAATGAGTATTTCCTGCCATCGTCTTCCGTTAGAAAGGTATAAAACAAAAGAGAAAAAAGAGCATGCAGCAAGAGAGAGCTTATATCCAATAATAACAGGATACATCATGCTAGAAGTTACAGTACACGAAATGACTTATGAACTTATTAATTCAAAAGTATCTTTGCATGTATTCATCAATAACCAGTCTTAAAACAATCCAGTAAATGATACCAACATATAGTAATCTCTTACTAGAATGATTTCTCTACTATGAAATAATTTAAGAAGCAGAAATGAGGAGAAAATAAATATCTACAATAGACCTTTATTTTAAATAGGCAAATACTATTTTAATTAGGACTAAATTCATTGCCCCTGTGGTGACTAATTTTAGTGTCAATAGGGCTAGGCCACAATAACCAGATTTGGTCAAATGTTATTCTAGATGTTTCCGAGAAAGTAGCTTCTACATAAGATTAATATTTAAATCAGTAAAGTTTGAGTTAAGCAGATTATGCTTCATAATGTGAGTGTACTTCATTCAATCAGTTGAAAGCCTTAACAGGAAAAAAAACTGACCTCCTTGGAGGAAGAGAGAATTCCATCTTTGGGTTATAATTGCAACTCTTCCCTCAGTGTCTAGATTTTGGACTTGCCAGTGTTCAGTCATGTGAGCCAATTTCTTAAAACTCAATCTCAACACCTCTCTTTCTCTTTCTCTCCATACACCTATACACATAAATATCCCGCATCATACTGATTTTCTCGAGAATCTTGATGAATATGACCCCAAACTTTAAATTCATCCCCCAATAAATGATCTCATCATGAACTACATATAATCACCCTACCCTTCCTTTTTACCTTTTTATAAGGAAATACCTCAATAAATGAATCTTGTAAAAACAAAAACAATCCCCTTACTTATACAGTTAGCAAGGTTGATAAGGAATGGAAAACCTTTCAAACACTGCAAACCCAACTCAGCAAGTAGGTGAATGCCTTCCACTCACATATCTTTTCATGGGGTTTCCACAGGTCTACACACACTTGAATTACAGAAGGTTGAACATCAGGAAAACTAAGGTCAACAAAATTTCCCTTTACTATAGCAGGTTATCCTCCTTGTGGCTCCCTTCTTGTTCAGCACCTCTGTCAACACATCAGTTCCCTAACTCTCATGCTGGTTTGGCCATGGTATTGAGCCCCTCAAGTGATATTATCACTTTACTTTTATCATTTCACATTTTGCATCTTTTCAACTCTAGAATTTCCATTAGGTTTTCTATTATTTCCAACTCCTTAATGAGGTCCTCCATTTGTTAAGCCATTGTTATCACACTTTAATTTTAGAAACACGACTCATCTACTTCTTAGGACATATTTTAAAATCCTTGTCTGTAAAATTTAACATCCAGAGACTATCAAAACAGTTTCTACTGCCTCCTCTTTCTTCTCTATGTACCACATTTTCTTGTTTTTTGGAATGTGTCATAATTTTATGTTGAATACTTGACATTAAAATTATATAAATATGATACGGCATAAGAACTCTGAAATCTGTCTTCCTCTACAATGTGCAGTTACTAATGGCTCTGCTCAGTTTTACTTTTCTTTAACTTGGTTTTTTAAAGCCTGGTTTCCTGGGGGTTGCCCTATGTCTATGTAGCTTAATGGTTAGTCAATGATTCAACAGAGAATTTACTCAAATAATAAATTCTGTCATCCTTTCCAAAAGGATCTGTGTGGTGGTAGGGTAGCACATTCAACACTCAAAACAGATTCAAGGCTCCCCAGATTTTAATCTAGTCTCTATTGTAGAAAGCCATCATAAAAGTTACTATAATAACACGTAAACTAAAAAATACTTTTCTTAATAATGCTAATCTTTCATTTCAAGACTGAGTTCTGATCTACTGCTTGTTTTCTTTTGTCTCTGCTACTACCTTGCATATGAGAAAACAGTAAACAGAGAAATAACAAGGCCACAGCCACAGGAAACCCTAAATATGTTTTTAAATCCTTTATCTTCTCTCTTGTAAGAGCATTGTCTTATGGTAACAAAGATTTTAAGATACCAAAATTCACCCTCTGAAATAACAATACAAATTTTTAATAGTGGTTCAAAGACATATTTAATTTCCTTACCCAGAAGATCCAGTGCTCTTACAAACACCAAGGAGGGGCCTTTTTTCAGCAAAGTTGTCACACTTTTGAGTACCTGATAAGGGACATAAAATAAAATGTAAAATAAAACTTTGAGAAGTAATTCTTGTATATTTTCCATTATTTTCATGCTCTCAAAATATTTGCAGCTGAAGAGGCAGTAAAACATTCATTACAAATTGACATAATTAATACACTTTGACTGAACAAAAATAGAACAGCTATAAATAAGCCTATAACTATTTTTAAAATTGAACCAGCATTTAAAAACATCTTAAAAAAGGGATCCCTGGGTGGCGCAGCGGTTTGGCGCCTGCCTTTGGCCCAGGGCACGATCCTGGAGACCCGGGATCGAATCCCATGTCGGGCTCCCGGTGCATGGAGCCTGCTTCTCCCTCTGCCTGTGTCTCTGCCTCATTCTCTCTCTCTCTCTCTGTGACTATCACAAATAAAAAAAATAAAAAAAAAAATTAAAAAAAAATTAAAAATATCTTAAAAAAAAAAAAACTGGCACCAACTTCAATCATATACACATTCTCCACAAGATCAGAAACCTCCCCCACCTCCACCAACTAATTAACTAAGACTAGTGTAATTTCCAAATCAAAAGTAAATAAAGGGGGCAGCCCGGGTGGCTCGGCGGTTTAGCACTGCCTTTAGCTCAGGGCGTGATCCTGGAGACCCAGGATTGAGTCCCATGTGGGGCTCCCTGCATGGGGCCTGCTTCTCCCTCTGCCCCTGTCTCTGCCTCTCTCTCTCTCTCTCTCTCTCTCTGTGTGTCTTGTGAATAAATAAATAATACCTTTAAAATAAAAAGTAAATAAAGGGAGGTAAGGACAGAAAAATTATAAAATTACAGGCCATTATCAATATACATAAATGCAAAAATCCTTTTAAAAATATTAAGCTGAATAGCAATATATTACAAAAAATAAAATCTCATAGCAAAGTTGGATTCACCCAATAATTTCACATTACAAAATCTAATGTAATTCATTAAAATAGCATTTCAACAAATACAAAAAAGTATTTAATTCTATACCTAGTCATGATAAGAACAAAAGAAAACAAAAATAAGTTTTCTGGTCATTTCCGGGCGGCACAGGATGGAGTGGCCAATGGTCAACAGAGCAACATGCCTAAGTTTTATTATGACTACTAAGACACATACCTCACCCATGACTCTCCATCTGTGAGAAAGACACACTGCAGTGGTAGGAAACACAAAGAGAATGTGAAAGACTACGATCAGAAATGGATGGAAGAGCAGGCTCAGAGCCTGACCGACAAAACAAACGTTGCATTTCAACAAGGAAAGATACCTCCTATTCCATTCTCTGCTCCTCCTCCTGCAGGGGCAATGATCCTACCTCCCCCCAGTCTCACAGGTCCTCCTCGCCCTGGTATGATGCCAGCCCCTCATATAGGGGGCCCTCCTATGATGCCAATGATGGGCCCTCCTCCTAGGATGATGCCAGTGGGACTTGCTCCTGGAATGAGGCCACCTATGGGAGGCCACATGCCAATGATGCTTGGGCCCCCCCCCATGATGAGACCTCCTGCCTGTCCCATGATGGTGCCCACTTGGCCAGGAATGACTCAACCAGACAGATAAGGAGAGACAGGAACCTTTTGTATTCATTTTATTTTATTTTATTTTATTTTATTTTATTTTATTTGTTTATTTATTTTATTTTATTTTATTTATTTTATTTTTGTATTCATTTTATATTACTTGTTCTACTTCACCAGGAGATCATGTGCTGTGACTCTGGGTGTTTTCTAACAGCATGACAAGGAAGACTTGCTTTCCTTCCTATCAAAGAGAGAATACTTTTTGCAGGGGAATAGTGGGACCAAAAAAAAAAAAAAAAAGGCAATTTTCATTTGTATTGTGAAATGTGAAAATAAAATTGTCAACTGTTTTTTTTTTGTCAACTGTTTTAATTAAAAAAATAGTCTTTTCCCAATAATGATTATTATAAAATATTCTATAACAAAATCACAGATAATGCTTTAAAGCATTCCCATGAAAATTAGTAATAACACAAGGACACCCAATTAACTATTCCTATTCAACCTTCTACTGGAAGTCCTAGACAGGATAATAACAATAAATGAACTCAACAATATTACTGGATATAAAACCAATGTAAAATAGCAACAACAAGCAGAAGAATAAAGTCAGGAAATACAAAAGGCTCAGAATCACATAAAAAGATATTCAACCTCATACATAAGAGAAATTCTACTTAAAACTATACTGAAAAACTGTCATAATTTGCTAATTTTTTTAGAAATGATAATGGTACTATGGTTATAATTGTAAGATTCTTTGGGAAATAAATAATAAAATATTAACCAATAAACTGGTATGATATCTGGGAGGGGATAGCTATAATATTCTAGATGAAGACGAATAGATGCTAATAAAATAAGATTAGCCATATAATTATGGGTAATAAGCTCTTAGAGATTGTTACACTATTTTTACTACTTCTGAATAAGTCAGAAAATTTTCCATGAAAAAACTTTTAATTATACTGATAGACACTGATCTTTACTTAAGACCTTCTCAAAAAAATCCAAAAGTTCTATAAAATTCTCTGGCCATATCAATCAAAATTATAAATGCAAATAGCCTTTAACGGAGAAATATCACTGCTAATATTTCACCCTGTACATATACTCATCCATGAAGAAAATAACCTGAATACAAAATTATTCACTATAGCATTGTTTGTAACAGAAGACTAGTAACTTCCAAATAGATAATGATGTATTTCCTACAGCTATAAAAGATAAGTGTATACTCTATGGAAATATGAAATGAAATACAAAATACAAAATGAAAAAATATATATATACACAAAAATAGAAAAATACAGGATACTGTCCCATCTTTTGTATAATGTAGAAAAAGAAAGACTTATTTGTATATATGCATACCCACACATACTAAGAATACATAAAAAATCCTAACTAATGGTCACCTATGGGACAGAGAATGGAAAAAGCAAAAGATAGGGAACAAAATGGGAAAAAAGGTTTTTGTTTATATGCTTTATACTTTTTAGTTTTCAAACCACATGAAGATATTAACTCCCTCTCCAAAATTTTGCTTTGTTTTTAAATAAGGAGACAAAAGCCAGAAGAGACAAGTAAGTAGTGGGTTCATCTTCTGAGACAAGCTGGTAGACAGAGGACATGCATTTCATTTTATCCCTTCTGAAAATTCCTGAAAATTTTTCATATAATAGCACATTAAATCAAGCAGCATTAAAAACTATATTAAATGCCCATAAATTTTGGAAACAGAAGAGTGATGACTAATTTAGCAGCCCCAAGTAAAAGTTCAAGCTAATCCTGTGGAAAAAAATAAAATCTGAGACTCAAAGACTTGACACCTGATTCTATCAGGTACACCTGAGATTTATCCTCAGGAGATTGGTAAAGGATCTTGTGAGCCTTCTCTGGAGGATTTAACAAGCCAGGCCATGAAGAAAGACCAAAAGACACTTTCAATCAGAAGGCACAACCAAAGCACAATAACCAAACAATAAATTAAAAAATGAGGCTGGTCCAGTGGTTTGGCGCCACCCTCGGCCTGAGGTGTGATCCTGGGGACCCAGGATCAAGTCCCACGTCGGGCTCCCTGCGTGGAGCCTGCTTCGCCCTCTGCCTGTGTCTCTGCCTCTCTCCCTCTCTGTGTCTGTCATGAATGAATGAATAGATAGATAGATAATAAATTGAGGCTAGCCCGCCTTCAGCCCAGGGCATGATCCTGGAAACCTGGGATTGAGTCCCATGTCGGGCTCCCTGCGTGGGGCCTGCTTCTCCCTCTGCCTGTGTCTCTGCCTCTCTCTCTCTCTCATGAATAAATAAATAAAATCTTTTTTAAAAATTTGACAAACACAACACGGAACTTTTTTTTTAAGATTTTATTTATTTATTCATGAGAGACACAGAGAAAGAGGCATAGACATAGGCAGAGGGAGAAGCAGGCTCCATGCAGGGAGCCTGATGAGGACTCAATCCCAGGACTCCAGGACCACGCCCTGGGCCAAATGCAGGTGCTAAATCGCTGAAGCACCCGGGCTACCCAGCACAGAACTTTTGATCAGGTTTTTAGTGTGCCACTTACAAACATGTAAAGACAAAGAAAACAATTATCTGCAAGTAGCTAACTCTACACAGGGAGAAAAACATCAAAAATAAAATATATATAGATATCACTAATAATTTGTAAGATAGGAGAGGATATATTTTAGGAACAGAACAATACAAGAATGCAACGAAAAATGGACTCTTGAAGAATAAAACAGAGTTCCTGGAAATTAAAAAAAAAGGTAGATTTTTTTTTTTTAAAGATTTTATTTTATTCATGAGAGACCCAGAGAGAGAGGCAGAGACATAGGCAGAAGGAGAAGCAGGTTCTCCATGGGGAGCCCAATGCAAGATTCAATCCCAGGACCCAAAGGTCACGACCTGAGCCAAAGGCTCAACCACTGAGCCACTCAGGTGCCTCCCGGTAGATTATTTAATAAACTCAACACAAGGGTGAAAGGTAAAATTGAAAAAATTTCTCAGAGATCAAAAACAAAAAACTAGAGGAAAACAGCATTAAACTACACACACACACACACACACACACACACACACACACACGAAGTGTTAAAGGAACAGTCTCAAAAGTCCAACACATAGATAGGAGAAAAGAAAAAAAAAGAGAAAACAGAGAAAATAGGAAGAAATCACCTACAAAAAATTCCAAAAAAATTTCCCAGAAAAAAGAATATGACTTTCTGAGCCCTTTAAGGGTATGGAACAATAGATTCAACAGACCAACCCCAATGTGCATTACGTCAGGACAGTGGTAACAAGAAGTTTTGACAAGCCTCCATGGAGAAAAAGCAAGCTGTTACAGAATGAAGAATTCCAATGGCTGCTCTACGTATGCAATAACATCGAAAAAACCTACAGCTAACATCATATAGTCTGAATGCTCTCCCCCTGGGTTCAGGAACAACTCAAGAATATCCACTCCCCCCACTACTATTTAACATACTACTGGAAGTTCTAGCCAAGGCAACAAGACAAGAGAAAAAGAGAAAAGGTATACAGAAAAGAAAGGAAGAAAAATCTCTATGTGCTGATAATATGACTGATACATAGATTTAAAAAAAAAAAAAAAAACCCTAAAGCTAATAAGTGAGTTCGTTCAGGAAGATCACAGGAGACAAGATCAACATCAAAAATCAACTGTGGGGCAGCCCTGGTGGCTCAGCGGTTTAGCGCCACCTTCGGTCCAGGGTGTGATCCTGGATATCACAGTCCCACATCGGGCTCCCTGGAGACCCAGGATTGAGTCCCACGTCGGGCTCCCTGCATGGAGCCTGCTTCTCCCTCTGCCTGTGTCTCTGCCTCTCTCTCTCTTTGTCTCTGTCTCTCTCTCATGACTAAATAAATAAAATCTTTAAAAAACAAAACAAAAATCAACTGTGGATTGTATTTTTCTTTTTAAGATTTTATTTATTTATTTGAGAGAGAGAGCACAAGATGGGGTTAGGAAGAGGCAGAGGGAGAAGCAAACTTCCCACTGAGCAGGGAGCCCTAATGGGGGCCTGAACCCAGGGGCCTGAGATTGTAACCTAAACCAGAGGCAGATGTTTAACCAACTAAGCCAACCAGGCACCTCAAAAATCAAATGTATTTCTATATACTAGCAATGAATGTATGAAATATAAGATTAAAAGTAAAATAACAATTTATATACTGGAAATTAATATTACACTTACTGGAATTTAAAACATTTTTTAAAAAGTAAAATATTTATAATTGATCAAAATTAAATAAATAAATCTAAAACAAAACATGTAGCACTTACATACTGAAAACTGCAAAATAATAAAAGGAATAAAAAACAACCCAAATAAATGGAGGTACATAATTGATATAAGATACACAGATTAGGGCAGCCAGGGTAGCTCAGTGGGTTAGCACCACCTTCAGCCCAGGGTATGATCCTGGAGACCCGGGATTGAGTCCCACATCAGGCTCCCTGCCTGGAGCCTGTTTCTCCCTCTGCCTGTGTCTCTGCCTCTCTCTCTGTGTCTCTCATTAATAAATAAATAAATTTTTAAAAAAAGATACACAGATTAAGGGAACAGAAGAGCAGCCACAAATAGACCCACACAAATATGACCAACTAATTTTTATAAAGATGTAACAGCAATTAAGTGGAGGAAGAGTAGTCTTTTCAACAAATAGTCCTGGAGCAACTGGACATCCATAGAAAAAAAGATAAAACTGGATCTAAGCCCTACACCTTATCCAAAATTAACTTAAAATAAATCATAGATTCATATGTAAAACTACATAACTTTTAGAAGAAAACCTGCAGGGACCTAGGGTTTGGTGAAGAAGTCTCAGGTACACACAACATCAAAAAGTATGATGCATAGAGTAAATAAATAATAATAAATAAATAAATAAATCTGGATTTAATTAAAATCTTAAAAAACAAGCAAAAAAATTAATAATAAAGTAAAAAATAAGGTACGCATTGGGAAAAAAATACTTCCAAAACACATGTCTGGCAAAAAACTCATATCCACAAAATATAAACTCCAACTCAACACTGAAAAAACATACAATCCAATTAGAAAATGGGCAAAAGACAAAGAAATATTCCACTAAACAGAAGATAATAAATGGCAAATAATAAAGATGAAAAGATTGTCAATGGTACCAGCCATCAAAAAAATGGAAATTAAGACCAAAATGAGATATAATTACACATCCATTAGAATAACTAAAAGAGAAAAGCATGACAATAACAAATGTTGGCAAAGGTGCAAAGAAACTAGATCTTTCATACATTCCTGGAAATGTAAAATAGTACAACCCCTCTAGAAAACCACCAACTAAACATATACTTACCATACATCCCAGCAATCACAGTACTGGGCATCTATCCCAGAGAAATAAAAACTTCCACCCACACAAACCTGTTTACAAATGTTATAGTAGTTTTACTTGAAAAAGCCAAAAACGGAAATGACCCCAGATGTTATTCAGCAGATGACTATCTCTATACCATGTAATACTAATCGATACAAAAAGTGTTCATACACTAAATAACTTGAATATAACTCAATAACATTGTGCTAAATGAAAAAGCCAATATCAAAATTTCATGTACTACATAATTCTAGTTATATAACAATCTTGAAATGACAAAATTATTATAAGATGGAGAGCAGATTGATGGTTCTAAAAAGTTAGGGAGGGTGGAAGAAGAAGCATGAAGGAGATCATTATAGTGATGGTCTAGATTTGAATCTTGATTGTGGTGGTGGTTAAAATGACCGACACATGTGGTAAAATGTCATGGAACTATGTGCACACATGCCACCAATGTCAATTTCTTGGTTTATATATTATTCTATACTTACATATGAATGAGGAAACCACTAGGAAAAACTAGGTAAAAGGTACAAAGTACTGCTCTCTGGTATTTTTGCATTTCCTAAAAATATGTAGTATTTCAGAAAACTCCTTACTACAATTGGTTTATAAATGTTTTTCTAGGGGATCCCTGGGTGTCTCAGCGGTTTAGCACCTGTCTTCAGCCCAGGGCGTGGTCCTGGAGTCCTGGGATTGAGTCCCACATCAGGCTCTCTGCATGGAGCCTGCTTCTCCCTCTGCCTACGTCTCTGCCTCTCTCTGTGTGTCTCTCATGAGTAAATAAATAAAATCTTTAAAAATAAGTAAATAAATAAAATAAATAAATAAAATAAAAATAAAAATAAATAAAAAATAAATGTTTTTCTATAAATAATAATTTGGGTTTTACTCTTTTTAAAAAGGGATGTATGTCAAAAGAATGAGAAGATAAGCCACGGGACGCCTGGGTGGCTCAGCGGTTGAGCATCTGCCTTCAGCCCAGGGCGTGATCCCGGAGTCCTGGGATCAAGTCCCACATCAGGCTCTCTGCATGGAGCCTGCTTCTCCCTCTGCCTATGTCTCTGCCTCTCTCCCCGCCCCCCCCCCCCGTGTGTGTGTCTCTCATGAATAAATAAATAAAACCTTAAAAAAAAAAAAAACAAGAAGACAAGCTACAGTCTAGAGAAGTGTTTGCAAAAGACATATCTGATAAAGGACAGTTATCTAAAACATACAAAGAATTCAGACTGGACAATAAGAAAGCAAAGAACCCAAATTAAAAAATGGAAAAAAGATCTGAGCAGACACCTAAGCAAAAATGATACACAGATGGCAAAATAGGCATATGAAAAGATTTTCCATAGTCATATGTCATCAGGGAAACTTAAATTAAAACAATGAGATATCGGGATGCCTCCATGGCTCAGTGGATGAGCGTCCTCCTTTGGCTCAGGGCGTGATCCCGGGGTTCTGGGATAGAGTCCTGCATCGGGCTCCCCACAGGGAGCCTGTTTCTCCCTCTGTCTATGTCTCTGCTTCTCTCTGTGTTTCTCTCATGAATAAATAAATCTTTTTTTAAAAATGAGATATCAATGCATACCTACTGGAATGACCAAGATCCACAAAAATGACAATAACAAATGATGGAATTTGGAAAAGAGGATTTAGAGAACAGGAACTCTTATTCATTGCTAGCCGGAATTCAAAATGGTACAGCCATACTGGAAGACAGTTTGGCAGTGTCCTACAAAACTAAAGATACTCTTACCATACAATCCAGCAATCACACTTCTTGATATTTACCCATAGGAGTTGAAAGCTTTTGTACACACAAAAACTTGCACACAGATGTTTATAGCAGCTTTGTTCATAGTTGCCAAAACTCAGAAGTAATTAGGACATCCTTCAGTAGATGAACAGATAAATAAACTGACATATTCAGACAACGGAATATTATTCAGGACTAAAATGAAATGAGCTATCAATCCCTGAAAAAACATGGGGGTAACTTAAATGCATTGCTCAGTGAAAGAAGTCAATTTGAAAAAGCTACCTGCTGTGTGACCATCATTGACATATGACATTCTGGAAAAGGCAAAACTATAGCAACTTTAAATAAAAAGATCAGTTGTTGCCAGGGGCTTAGAGGAAGGAGAGATAAATTCATAAGGCACAACTGGTGTTTAAGGCAGTGACACTATTCTGTAAGTAAGATACTACAATGATGGATATACAGTATTACTCATTTGTCAAAACCCATAGAATATACAACATCAATAGAAAACTGTAATCTATAGACTTTGAATAGTAATGATGTATCAATTTAGGTGTCAATATGAAGTATGTGAATAGCTGGAGAAGCAGGGGGTGGGCAAGGGGTATACAGGAACCCTCTGTGCTTTCTGTTCAGTTTTGCTATACAACTAAAACTGCTCTAAAAATATGAATTTTCAAAAAAAAGATGTACTAAGCTCTTAAATACTCATGTTCATTGCAGCATTATTCACAATAACCAAAAGATAAAAGCAACCCAAAGATCCATCAATAGATTGAATGGATAATGAAAATGTGCTATATATACACAATGGAATATTATCTAGCTTTTAAAAAGAAGGAAATCCTGTTACATGCTACATATAGATAAATCTTGAGGACATTATGCTAAGTGAAATATGCCGGTCATAAAAAGACAACTCCATTACTCTATTTACACAGGCATCTAAAGTAGTTAAACTCATAGAAACAATGTCAAATGCAGTTACCGGGGACTGGGAGCAGAGAGAGAGGTGGAGAGCTGTTACATGATGGATCAGAGATTCAGTTTCACAAGTTGAAAAAGTTCTAGAGATCTGTGTACATAGTTAACACTACTTAACTGTGATCTAGAGATGGCAAATTATACGTGATTTTTACAATTAAAAATTTTGAAAAAGGTAGAAATAAATTGTGCACATGTGTGTGCAGACCAGCACAAGCACGCACATGGATGTGTAGTTAAATATATACACACACAAATATTTAGTTACATTACATACTAGCCACATAAACACCAATTTCAAAATATGGATATACCTCTTAGGGGATTAGGATGAAGATAATATTTGGAAGAGGTATCCAGGGGATCTCAGCACTCTTTCAACAATGTCTCATTTTTTCACTGGACAGTAAAAAGTAGCTGTAATGTCAATAATCCATCTTAAGAGAACACTCCAAAAATAATGAGGACTGATCCAGAAGAGACAGGTTAATGGTTATACATTTAGATTGTGACATGATGGGGGTTGCCTAGGTGGCTCAATTAAGTGACTGCCTTTGACTCAGGTCATGATCCCAGGATGCTGGGATGGAGCCCCCCATCGGCTCCCTGCTCAGAGGGGAATGTGTTTCTTGCTGTCCCTCCCCCTATCCATGCTCAGCTGGCTTGCTCTCTCTCTCTCAAATAAATAAATCTTTAGAAAAAAAAAAGATTGTAACATGATGTACATAATATGACACTTTTAAATTGTGAATATACTTATACAAAACAGGTTAAGATCTTTGACAAACTATATTATCAACATGTGAATATGATAAAGATCAACACTAAAAACAATGTTTATGAATAAATTCTCACTATTTTTAAGAGCTTATAATGTGTAAGTCTTTACAAATTATTAATTTACTATAGATCGTGCTATTATCCCTGCTAAACAAATAAATCAAATTTCACAATTAACAATACAACTTGAATGAAGCATAAGTTAACAATTAACTGGTCCAAAGCCCACAATATTTGTTTCAGATTAATTATAGCTGAACTTCATCTATACAAGCCCAATTCTTCACTCCTACACATTTCACCTTCACCTTCAACAATAACTATTTTACTTCTGCTTCCTGGTTTCAAGTGTTTTTACAGCTTGCACCTGTATTATACATAACAATATAATATTTTGATGAATGAAATATCATGTCTTCAAAATGCAAGTAATACTGGCAAGAATGGCTTGATTCTTTTGCGTTTCTCAAACCTGAACGGAAGAACTACTATTGGTTTCAGCTGACCTAAGAGGTTGTATCAGGACTCCTGACTGCACTAGAAGGTCACCTACCTGACACTGAAGACTTATATTCCTCATAGATATTCAGAGAAGAGAGTCAGGCAAAAATTTTAAACACAAAATAAAACCTTAACTTGCAAACAGCATAACCTACAACACAACTACTACCAAAACCACGCAAGCAGAAAAGACCAGTCACAATAAGCAAACAAATGATAACAGAACTTCCAAATTTATTTGAGGCATGCTTTTTAGTTAAAAAAAAATCAAATTTCTGAGTTGGAAAACTAGGTAACACAACCTTACCTCTGCTTTAAATAATGTCATTGTGGATGGTTTGAATAAACACAATTTTTAAAGTGTTAGTATAAAAATTCTACAATCTCATGAACACCATAGCTATTAACCTGATTTTTCATGCAGTATAAATAGGAGCAAGTACTCTCCATGATGCCTAATGGAGTCATCACCCTCCCATAATGTAATCCTCCAAATTGTAGAGGATTAACTTTTTATATATAAAATTGTGTTTATTTGCATGTACAATAGAGAGAATGACGTTACACACACCTGTTCTACAGCATTTAACAGAATGTAGCTTGATGATTGAAATGAAAAGCGGCTAGCCAAATCCATCAAATATAAAAACTATTGCAATCCTGTTGCAAAGTCCTTTTGTTAAACTCCTTTTATTCTAAATCCTTTTAATTCTGTCCTATAACACTAAAACATTTATAAAAAGCTTAAAATCCTAATAAATCGCACAATTAAAGTAATGAAAATGGGCTTGTCCACCAAGTCACAACTCCTCTCTCCCTCAACAAAATTCAAGACAGTTTGCATGTCAGAAAATATTAAGTAATATCTGCACCACACATACCATTATAAACACATTAAAACCAAAGAGTTTAAGCTTATAAATCAGCCTTAAAGATTTCAAGATATCAAATAGAAACCATTCCTGTGAGGATCCAAAAGCAGATCCAGAGGCAAATCCAACTGATAATGAAATATCCCAACTCCACTCTTTTGATGTGGAGGATGATGTCTTAAATATAAAGATTTTACACAAAAGTATGCTAATACTAATAAAATTTAACTGGGAAAGCATTTTGCAGAAATAGCCCATTAAACAATTTAATTCATCTTATCATTTAATTAAGCCACTTATAAGCCTTCCACTCCATTTTTTATTTTGCTGAAATAATTTTTTCACAAAAAAATCTACTTCAACCAGTTTGTCCATGTCCAGTTTTCCTTATAAATTCTCTCGACATGAGCTTCAAGTTGTAGTCACATTTTGCAGATCTAAATTTTGGCTAGAAAGTATGATTCCATTGTCATATGTAGTCAAATTTTATTGTATGCAATTTTAGATTGTCAGGATCTCTTCCCACAAAAAAGTTCTATTTTCTTACAAAATTCTCTACTTTATGCTACAAAATAATCTCCTATATATCTCTTACCTAAACAGAGAAAAAACACAAGGAATCTTTTAAGACAAGGAAGAAAGGAGATGAGGAGGGAAACATACAGGAAACTAGATGCAGAGGTTGCCACAGGAGAAACACGGCAGAAATCTTATTACCTTGAACAGTTTTATCTAAATATGACCACTAAAGACATCTTTGCCATTTGCCTCAAATATCCAAAATATGTGTATACATTTTAACCTCCATAGTTTCAAAAAGTTTAATATATTAAAGACATTTTTTCATTGTTGATAGCCTTATTACCTTCTACCATAAGTTAAAACGTTCGATATGTGAAGTACCCTCGAACATTTAGTGGCATGGTATTATTTTGCTTTGATGATCTGGCTCTGCAGCTCCTTCACAGTTGAGACTCATCAGATCTTAAGCACAAGCCATTCAGTTAACAGCAGAGTAAACTGATATTAAGAGAGGTTAAATTATTTGTCCAAGTTGTTGTCATACTAAATGCCACATGTGAACCTGAAACACAGTTCAAATTTTTTCCTTTGCTATCTTTGGTCGCTGAAAAAAGCTACAGTCAGAAAATTAGGATCAATTTCTCTGCTGAAAAATAAAATTATTGACAGAGGCTAATGTATTTAATCCCTTTGTGCTTTAATTCTCTCATCTGTAAATGAGGATAAATACCAATACCTCACATAGGATTGTTGTGAGGATTTAAAAGGTAATAAGTGCAATGGACTAAGCAAGGTGCTGCAACATGTAACAACTCAGTAAACTTGGTACAGTTATTACTGTTGCTGGCAACTCTAGCAAGGCCAACCCATTCATCTACTTTGCTGGGGGAAAAAAAAAAATACAAAACAAAAAACACCTGTGACACCCTTGACATCCCTTTCACTGTTCTACCATGGGGCCAATATCTCTTTGACCTAACTCTCACTGTCTTGTTCACCCATGTTGGAATATGTCAAGCACACTTCTGCCTCAGGAATGCTGCATTTTCTGCTCTCTACTTGGAAATTTCCATTTATGCCCTAGTTATATACATAGTTTACTCGCACACTTTTTTTTTAGGTCACACTAAAACATTTTCCAATCAGAAAGATCATCGCCAATCAGATTCTAGTTCCTTATCTTGATTTCTTTTTCTTCCAAACACTTGACAGAGCCTCATATTTATACATGTCCTATTGATTTCTTTGTCTCAGCACACTCAAATGGGAACTCAAACTCGATGACACAAAAAGAATTGCATAATAATGTTCACAACAGCTTTCTTCATAACAGATCAAAACTATATTCAACCCAAATTTCATCAACAGAAAGATGGATAATTTAGTGGATTCATACAACAGAATACTACAATAAAAAAGAAAGATACACTGATAGGTGTAACATCATCAAGAACAGGGAAAGTTACCCCCTCTAAAGTGGAAGAAATCATAATAGATGCCTCTGGAGGAGATGAGGATGAGCTGGAAGAGGGTGTGAGAACTGTCTGGGTGATGGATGTGATCTCCAACTTTATAGAAGGATAGGTTACAGGAATGCATGCTTCTGTCAAAACAAACTGTAAAAGGGCAGCCCAAGTGGCTCAGCAGTTTAGTGCCAACTTAAGCCCAGGGTGTGATCCTGGAGACCCGGGATCGAGTCCCACGTCGGGCTCCCTGCATGGAGCCTGCTTCTCCCTCTGCCTGTGTCTCTGCCTCTCTCTGTGTGTCTCTCATGAATTAATAAATAAAATCTTAAATAAAAAAAAAAAGCAGTAACACAAAAATCTCTGCATTTCTCTAATGTAAATTATACCTGCATTAAAAAATTGAAGCAAGAGGATCCCTGGGTGGCTCAGCAGTTCGGTGCCTGCCTTTGGCCCAGGGCGTGGTCCTGGAGACCAGGGATCAAGTTCCACATCCGGCTCCCTGCATGAAGCCTACTTCTCCCTCTGCCTGTGTCTCTGCTTCTCTCTCTCTGTCTCCCATGAATAAATAAAATCTTTTTAAAAAATTGAAGCAAATGAGAAATTTGTTTAGTGGGAAAGGAAATGAGTTGTATGCATAACATTGATAGTGGTTGATTAGAGTGGTATGACTAGAAGTGTGCTTTTTCCTCTTTTTTTATCTAAAATGTGACCAAAATATTAATAATGAGCCAGGAGTTTTTCATTCTACTCTTTCTATTTTTCTGGGGGCTTGATGTTTTTCAAAAGAAAAAGCAGGAATATATATGCATTAGAAAAAAAAGTATGATTAACTTCATTCAAAATGTTAATTACTTCCACTTTAGAAGTGACTGTCAAAACTACAAATAAGGGTTTGACAAATTTTACCTTAATATTTTTTAGAGAAAGGTTGCCTAAAAAGCAAAATAACCTCAGAATAAGCACAAGGGATAATTAATCTTTTATTTGAATTGCTGAACTACAAATAAGAATATGATCATGCACAGTCCCATATCAAAGTCAAATAATGTTTACAATTTTAAGATTATTTAAGTTAAACTCAACAGAATGGAGGATAAATTTAACAAATCCTTCCCAAAAAATAAAACAAATGGATTAAAAAAAAAATTAAGTGAGAGTTATACATGCTCAACATCTAACTTGTAAGAGTTCCAAAAAGAGAGAATAGGGAAAACAGAAGAAAATTATAAATAATAGTAAGAATTTTCCAAAACTGAAGAATATAAAGCCCTATACCCCACCCTCTATTCTCCACACAGCAGATAGCATGATGCTATAAAAATGCAAGTCTGATTGATCTAATTTTCAAAATCCTCTAGTGGCCTTCCTATTTCACTGAGAGATGGAAAGTAAAATCCAAGAATACTTATGGTTTATAAGCCCTACATCCTTTGGTTCCTCATTTATTTCACTCTCGTCTGTCACTTAATACTCCTCACCCATTCTGCCTCAGCCTTACTAGCAGTCTTCTTTAAGTCACCCAGATATGCGAACTCTCCTTTCCAATTTGAGGACTTCACACTCTGTATGACACACACTTGGGGTCTTCACATCCTGTATGAAGTACGGGATGACTAATTTTTGTCAAGCTCTGGTTATTTGACATTTAAAACAAGGTACGTGGGTGATTTGTTAAAAAAAAAAAAAAAACACCAACTTAAATTCCAATAAAAAGGAACCTCTTGGGGATCCCTGTGTGGCGCAGCGGTTTAGCGCCTGCCTTTGGCCCAGGGCGCGATCCTGGAGACCCCGGATCGAATCCCACATCGGGCTCCCGGTGCATGGAGCCTGCTTCTCCCTCTGCCTATGTCTCTGCCTCTCTCTCTTTCTCTCTCTGTGTGACTATCATAAATAAATAAAAATTTAAAAAAATAAAAAAATAAAAAAAAGGAACCTCTGTTGTTAAATGAATAGCCATTTAGGATTGTCCTGACCTCCAAAGAACTGATGTTTTTTTCATTATGAAATATCCCTCTTCATGCCTGGAAATACTTGCTCTAAAGCCTTTACCCAATGTTAAAACAGAACTTAAACTTTCTTATGATTAGATTCTACATGTATTAATTTACCATCTGATTACTTTAAATATATTCGTATCTTTATATTTTTATATTTAACATTTATTTGTTATAGACTGCATATAATTAGGTCTTGTCTTCTTTTGGATTAACTAAGTCTTGTTTAATATTCCATTTTATCTCTTCTATTGTCTGATGAACTCCACTTGTTTGGTTTTTGTTGTTTGTTCCTCCTTTTTTTTCATTAGTTGCTCTAGAGTTTGCAGTATATATGTCTAAGTTATTTCACTCATCATCAGGGAAATGCAAATATATCTTCAAATAACACACTATTCCACATATAATTAAAGACTCCCCTAGCAGTCTATTTACTTTTTTTTTTTTTATGATAGTCACACAGAGAGAGAGAGAGGCAGAGACACAGGCAGAGGGAGAAGCAGGCTCCATGTACCGAGAGCCTGACGTGGGATTCGATCCCGGGTCTCCAGGATCGCGCCCTGGGCCAAAGGCAGGCACTAAACCGCTGCGCCACCCAGGGATCCTCTATTTGCTTTTTAAACACTGTTGTCTTCATGTGTTGCTCATCCTTAATCTTCAGTTCTTATTTAAGGCAAAAACAAAACCAAAAAGTAGCTGATATGGGTTTCTTTTCCTTTTGTGAAAGTTAGCCTGTTTTCTAGCTAGGTTATTCCTCTGGTGTTGCATTCTTGACAGAAATTTCTATGTGGAACATGGTAAAGGTAATGACAGAAGAACGATGGAAAGAATTAAATATATTGATATTCAAAGGGATAAGCAGATAATTTTCCAGAATTGTATAAAGGCAACAATTCTGTGATCCAATAACTTAAGTAATCTGTAATAAAGTAAAAAAAAAAAAAAAAATCACACCTAAAAAAACCCTGGAAACATGTATACCAATTGTTAACATAGTCCCTAATGAAGAAAAGAGATGGAATTAAGGAATACACATGCAAAGAAATATACATGTATAACTATATGTAATTCGTTTTTATAATTTTTTTTAATTTTTAAAGACTACAAAAAAAGAAAGGTGAGAATAAGAAGAGAGAATATGAGGAAATATGTTCCAAGTAAGATAGAACAAATTCAAGAGCAAAAACAAGAAGACGGAAACTCTTTGGGAGAGATGACTTAAAATCCCAAAAATTAAAAAAAAAAAAGATTTAAACATGGTGGTAAAATTAAAAGGCCAATATTTAGACTATTTCTACGTATGTCTAACAAAACATATATATAGATACCATATAATTAGCTTAGGAGTATATCTCAAAAAATACCACATTGAGTCACAATTCTGAGAAAGATACAAAGGACCCTAACATAGAAATTAGAAGCAACAAAAGCTGTTAATATGCTCTGATCACTACATTATATCATCCTTTGGCGCTTAGAATGGCTACAACTTATAACAGGAAACTCTAGGCCATAGAGTTTAAGAGAAACTATCTTCTAAATAAATTATCAGGGCAGCCCTGGTGGCGCAGCGGTTTAGTGCCACCTGCAGCCCGGGGCGTGATCCTGGAGACCCTGGATTGAGTCCCACGTCAGGCTCTCTGCATGGGCCTGCTTCTCCCTCTGCCTGTGTCTCTGCCTCTCATTCTCTCTCTGTGTCTCTATGAATGAATAAATAAAATCTTTAAAATAAATAAATAAATAAATAAATAAATAATCAAAAATTAATATTAAAAGGCCTACTTTCAGCCCCAATAAATTTATGTGTGTGAAAAGCTACCTAAAGTGCCAAAATAACAAATGTCAACTTTTTAAAATATATGATTCTTGGGCCACCTGGGTGGCTTAGGCAGTTAAATGTCCAACTCGATTTCAGCTCAGGTCATGATCTCAGGGTTGTGATATCAAGCCCTGTGACTGGCTCTGTGCTGGGCGTGGAGCCTGCTTAAGATTCTTTCTCTCTGCTCCTTCCCCCTCAAAAATTAATTAATTACCTAATTAATTAATTATTCTTTTCCCCAAAATACTGTAATATGCCATGTTCTAATAATCATGTCAGAGCCTATACATTAAATATCCAACAGGAATGCTTTTTTATTGAATTAGGAAAAGCTCTATTCCCATATGCTTCTACACATGTTTACAAATATTGGGAAGGTACATTCTTTCTCCTTTTCCTTTATGTCCCCAGTTTTATTTGGTGGAAACAAGAGCTGTCTCTAAACTAAGGCTTTAGTTTCCTGTGGGGAACCCACATGTTTGATTCACCCAGAACTTTCCAAACGGACAGCTTCTCTGGTCTGGCCAGCACCCAGGTGAAACCCGAGTTTGCTAAAAGGGATGCCCGGTGCCCACCAGGCAGGCTGGGAAGCCTGGTTCTGGTCCCCGTTTTGCACACACTGCACAGGCCTGCCTGGCTCTCCCTGAGCTGTCTCATCTGGTGGACCCAGGAAGTGGACCCAGGAGGCTCGGGCTTCGTGCTGCGCCTTCTGCTGTGTCTGTCCTTGTCTACCCATCTCCCAAGGGAGACTCCCCACTGCTGCTGCTACTGGTTCTCCACCTACAGCTCTCAGGTCTCGCTAGGGGCACACTGCATTGTACTTGTGGCACTTAAACTTTCACTCACCTGATACTACTCATGGGGCAGGGCAGAGGGAGGGCTTTTGCTCTTTTTTTTTTTTTTTTTGTAATTTCCTACTAGTATTTGGGCAACTTTGGGGTGGGGTGGGGTGGGAGACATGGAGGCAGGGGAAATGTCACTGTGGTGACTTTTTTGATATTCATTAGAAACAATACATCCTTTCTGAGATATTTACAGAATTACTTAAAAATGAAAAAGGTGGTACTGTTTTACATAATGAACGTTTTTATTGGGTATCCAAAGGGCACACGATTTTCTGCTTACTCATTTTTAAAAATTAAAGGAATGAACTTAAAAAAAGGAAAAAGTTATTACTTCAAGGACACATTACACACAGGATAGTTTCATGAATTCACTCTCACCACCTTTATTCCACATACTACTGGAAATCCTAGCCACAGCAATCAGACACAAAAAGAAACAAAAGGCATCTTTGCTGATTAGCAAGGAAGAAGCCAAACTTTCACTTTTTGCAGATGACATGATACTGTATGTAGAAAACCTTAAAGACTCCATCAAAAAATTGCTAGAACTAATACACAAATTCAGCAAAGCTGATACAAAACCAACATACAGAAATCAGTTGCATTTCTATACACCAATAATGAAGCAGCAGAAAGAGAAGTTAAGGAATCAATCCCATTTAGAGTTACACCAAAAACCATAAGATACCTAGGAATAAACTAACCAAAGAGGTGAAAGACCTCTACTCTGAAAACTATAAAACACTGGTGAAAGAAATTGAAGAGAACATAAAGAAAAAGACTTGCCATGCTCATGGATGGAAGAACAAATATTGTTAAAATGTCTATACTACCCAAAGCAATCTACGGATTTAATGCAACCCCTATCAAAATACCAATAGCACTTTTCACAGAACTAGAACAAACAGTCCTAAAATTTGCATGGAACCACTTAAGACCCCAAATAGCCAATGCAATCTTGAAATCAAGAAAATGGGCATTCCAGATGGCTCAGCGGTTTAGCGCCGCCTTTGGCCCAGGGCGTGATCCGAGTCCCACATCAGGCTCCCTGCATGTAGCCTGCTTCTCCCTCTGCCTCTGTCTGTGCCTCTTTCACTCTGTGTGTTTCTCATGAATAAATAAATAAAAATCTTTTTTTTTTTAAATAAATAAAAATCTTAAAAAAAAAAAGAAATCAAGAAAACAAAACAAATAAAGAAAGGATGGAGGCAACACAATTAATTCCAGGCTTCAAGTTATATTACCAAGAATACTTTTTAAAGACCATTGCACCATCTTTGCATGATTTAGAAAAGCTCTATTAGAAGTGATAGAATAATATGGTTAGAGTCAAGACACCATTAAGACAAATTAAAAACCCTAATACTATATTAACCAAAAAGTATACTGTAAAAAAAAATAATACATTTAGGTGTTTATTCAATATCTGCCTAGAAAAAAAACTACTTCAGACACAAATTTTATAATAATTGTGTGTTAACATGAACATAGCCCAGAGTTTATCTGCCCATCAACCATATACTACTTATAGCAAACACCCAACACACATACATGAATCATTCAATTCTAGCCAAAAGAATGATACTGCCTGGTCAAATGCTAGGGTTGGTCTTTTTACATGAGGTAATTATATACTCCTAAAGAGATGTAAAACCTCTTATAACACCCGGGGATCAACTATATCAGCTAGGAAACTTTGGGATTTATCCAGTTCCTTTAACGATTTGCAGACTGCAAAGAGATAAATCTTGCTAAAAAACAGAGAGTTCTTGCTGAGTAAGACCAATTTCCCCATGCATAACAATATCTGAGAAACAAGAACCAAATACAGAGTATCAAAGTTAATAATACGTAGAGGGATCTCTACTACTTTATGCCAAAATATTCCTGAGGAAATAATCCTTTCATTTGAAAACAAATTAACTAGACTTTATTTAAACTGAGATGAAAAGATAAGCCATAGATAGAAAAAAAGTATTTGTAAATCATACATCCAAGAACAGATGTGAATACAAAATATGTAAAGAACTCCCCCAATTCAACAGTAATTGGCAAAAGACATAACTAGACTTATTGCCAAAGAGATACAGGTATTTCAAGGATGCATATGAAAGATGTTCAACATTATCAGCTATTAGAAATGTGAAGAGTGGTAATACATAAAACCACAAAATAAAAATTTAATCTTCAAAAATCTAAAGGTAATAAGTAAGAAAGACTGCAACATGGAGAAAGGAAAAGAACACTGTAAAAGAGGTTATTTAAGGATATAGGAGATTTTGCAAATGACAGTTAGTGACTTCTAGAGGACCTAGTGAAAAAGTTTCAGGAGTTGAGGTGAGTAGTAGAAGTAAAAGGGGAATTAATAGAGAGATCTGAAAAGTCTGACAAGTGAATGCTATATGCAGAGAGTGTAAGGATGAGAGAGGACTTTTAGTCTTTTCATGGTGATTGAGTTACACAAGGATAAAGGACATAAGAAATTTAGTTCCCATGATCTCAAGATAATGATGGCAACACTGAGTGTAAGAGGGGAAGGGGGAAATGGTGATGGTGGAGACACTAAGAATTCTGGAGCTACTTCTTTTCTCCTATCAGTAGTGAAGTAGAAATCATTGGGGCTCCCTCTTGATACCTGGTTCATTTTAGCCACTTTATCAGTGAAAAAAATTTTTTTTAATTATACTTTACTTCTGGGGCATCTGGCTGGCTCAGGGGAACATGCAACTCTTGACCTCAGGGTTGTGAATTCAAGCCCCACATTGGGTATAGAGATTACTTTTTAAAAAATCATTTAAGAACAATTATACTTTCCTTCATTTCTCCTCATGAGAGTTCTGTGAGGTAGGTTCGAAAAAAGGATATTAATTACATTTAAAACTTTGATATGCAGGTTAGAAGATCAATTTGAGATATTTCAGTGGCTCTTTCAATAATATGAAGAAAAATACCAAGAGCAGATGTTAGCTCAATATAATACATTGTCACTATTCTAGTTAGGAAAAAAAAAGTACACACACACACATATATACACATGTATATACATACATAAATACACACACTTTTAAAACAAAGAACTGATTTAATACTACTAAATTTAAAACATTAACAAATTAAGGAATATATTATTCTGCAAAAAAATAAAATAAATCTCTCAAGGCAAAATACATACAGAGAGAAATATCCTTCCCTTTTTTTTAAGTTTATAATTCTCATTTCTGATTTCCATTTCAGCCCCAGAAAAGACTGCTATATTCAGTTTCTATTGCTTGCATCTTTCTCCACTCTACCCAAGGGACTGAGTACAAAGAACTAGACCATTAATAATTCCTGGTTTACTTTTTTCAATGGTGAATGCTTGAACCTCTCCTTTATGTTTTAATAACATACTAAACATCTATGAACCCACCACCCAAGATGAGAAGTAAAACATTACCAATAATTTCCATTGACTTATATAGATTCATACATTCTAAACCCTGTCACTCACCCACTACCAGTTAGCCATTCTCCTAAATTTTGTGGTCCTTACCCAGGCAAACATATACACTAGAGTTCTATTTTTGTTTTTCACATTTTAAAACTAGAGTTTTGATTAGTTCATTCACATGTTGTTGTTGTTAAATATAAACCTATATAAATTCACTTGACCTCAAATTAGATTCTTTCCATGTTACACAAGTGAAAAAAAATGGAAATTCAAAAACATTCCCAAAGTAAACCTATATACACATTAAAAACTGTAAGGCACAGTAACAGTAACAAGAGGGAAATTTTCAAGGAAACCTAAGTTAAACAGTAGGTGCCAACAAGATACTTCAAATGATAACAGCTGAGGCTCAATCCTCTCATTTTTAAGACTAAAAGCATCACAAGAAAAAAAAAAAAAAGATGCCATTCTCTGAAAGCCAAGAATCACAGTAGTCCCTTGGTGATAGTAAAAGGGGAAGGAAAGTTTAAGCCTCCTTTACCTATTCATGAGACCAAAAGAAATAAAGGACTCCCTTGGTGTTTTTATCATTTTCTTTTGCTCCTGCATCTAGCACCAGAGAAAAGGAAGCACAATTAAGGCTACAATACCTCTAAAATATCCTATATAATACTTGCAACTTTTAAAGGATCTGAGATTCAACCTCTCTAAAGATACATTACGTTTTTAACTATTATACAAATAAAATCCAAATCCAATTTATTTCTTTGCTTCATTCACAAAAATTCACCTGGAGCTTTTACTATGTACTAGGTGCTGTTCTAAACAATCTTAAGAAAAATTATCCAAAACTTAGAATTTCTGATTCTCCTTCTCCCTCTCCCTCCCCTCCTAAAAAAATTGAAAATTAAAATAAATAAATACATTTTTAATTTTTTTTAAGAGAGGCACCTGGATAGCTCAGTCAGGTAGGCATGAGACTCTTGATTTTGGCTCAAGTCATGATCTCAAGGTCCTGAGACTGAGCTGACACAGGGCTCCAAGCTAGATGTGAAGCCTGCTTAAGATTCTCTCTCTCTCCCTTTCTTTCTGCCCTTCCCCTCTCCCTCTCTAAAAAAATTTAAAAACAGGAAGGAAGGAAGGAAGGAAGGAAGGAAGGAAGGAAGGAAGGAAGGAAGGAAGGAAGGAAGGAGGGAGGGAGGGAGGGAGGGAGGGAGGGAGGGAGGGAGGGAGGGAGGGAGGGAGGGAGGAAGGAAGGAAGGAAGGAAGGAAGGAAGGAAGGAAGGAAGGAAGGAAGGAAGGAAGAGCAAAATGCTGAACTTCCATATGCAGACATAATGAAGTAATAGGGAGTAAATTTACCCACCTGCTGGAAATTAAGAAACAGATAAAATGTATGAAAAGGCATTTTCCATACATTGGACATTAGGCAACACAGGACAGTAATCCTCCATGAATGCCCCAACATACTACTCATTTATTTAGGTACTGCCAATGGCTGCTTTTGCACTATGATGGCAGAGATGAATAGTGATGGCAGATACTATATGGCCAAAAAGCCTAAAATATTTCTGATCTGGCCCTTTAAGAAGATGTTTACACACGTCTGCCTTAGAATTAAGGCTGTTCCAAACATACCAAACAAAAAGTCAAGTAATTTAAGTCAAGTATCCCAGAACAAAGCCCCAAAATACTTAAAGGAATACAAAAATACCAGCCCTGAGCAACATAAAATTTACAATATGTGGCATCCAAACAAATATTTCATGACATACAAATAAGCAAAAAAATATGATCCATAATAAGGAGATAAAACAATCAACAGAATAAACTGACATTTAAACTGCTGTGAAAAACGTACTCCATATATTCAAGAAAGTAGAGTATGAGCATATTAAAAGCACATGGAAGATCTCTCCATACAGATAAACACACACTTCTAAGAATGAAAAATACACTAGATAAGTTCTAACAACATATTAGATACTTTAGGGCAAAAGATGAGGAAACATGAAGAGACAGCAGTAGAAACTACTGGAAACACAAAAGGAGAGAAAAGACTGAAAAAATGAACAGAGCTTCAATGAGTTGTGAAACAGCATGAAGTGAGCTAAAATAGAGAAAAGAAAGAAAACATATTTGAATATGATCTGGAAAATACAGTGTTGAGAGAATAAGACAAGTCACTGGCTGGGAAAAAATATCTGAAAAAATATATATGATATATATATATCCTATATAATGTATATATTACATATATATATATATCACATTTGATTTTTATGCGATAAAGGGCTGTTATTTAAAATATACAAAGAGGGGATCTCTGGGTGGCTCAGCAGTTTCACGCCTGCCTTTGGCCCAGGGCGCGATCCTGGAGTCCCGGGATCAAGTCCCACGTCGGGCTCCCAGCATGGAGCCTGCTTCTCCCTCTGCCTGTGTCTCTGCCTCTCTCTTTCTCTCTCTCTCTCTATCATAAATAAATTAAAATTAAAATTAAAAAAATTTTGAACACCCTCTTTTTAAAAAAAATAAAAATAAAAATAAAATAAAATAAAATAAAATAAAATAAAATAAAATAAAATAAAATAAAATAAAATAATACAAAGAACTCTTAGAACTCCACAGTAAGAAAATAAACAACCTGGGATAAAGACCTGACAGACACCTTACCAAGGAAGATATACAGATGGCAAATAAGCCTATGAAAAGAGCTTATGTGGCTGTTCCACATCATATGTTATTAGGGAAAAACAAATTAAAATGAGATACCATTACACAGATAGTAGAAGGGCCAAAAAATCCAAAGCACTGACATCAAATGCTGACAAGGTTGTGGTGCAATCCACGTATATTCAGGAAATATATGGGAACTCACTGTACTTTCCAATCTTTCTGTAAATCTAAAACTGCTCTTAAAAAAGTAAAGTCCAGGGGAGTGCCTGGGTGGCTCAGTCAGTTAAGTATCTGCCTTCGGTTCAGGTCCTGATCCTGAGATCAAGTCCCAAGATAGGCTCCCTCCTCTGCAGGGAGTCTTCTTCATCCTCTGCCCTTCCCCCAACTCGTTCTTTCAATTTCTCTTACTCTCTCAAAAACATAATAAAAATAAAAAATAAAGTCTAGGGGAAAAATAAATAAATAAACACATAAACTCTAGGAGCACCTAGCTGGCTCAGTCAGTTGAGCATCCAACTCTTGGTTTTGGCTTAGATCGTGATCTCATGAGTTGTAGAACTGAGTTCTGTGTCACGCATCATGCTCAGCTGGGAGTCTGCTTAAAGATTCTCTCCCTCTGTCCCTCCCCTCACACACATATGCTCTCTCTCTCTAAAGGAAGTAAATAAATCTTAAATATATATATATTTATAAATATATATTCTATTTTTTATATTTATATAAATAACCACAATTTTTCATAAATCCACTGCTTTTGAGAAACTACCATACCACTTTCCATAGTGGCTACACTATTAAGTGGTTACACTAAACACACGGGTTCCAATTTTTCCATACCCTCACCAACACTTGCTATGTTTTGTTTTGTTCTTAATAATAGCCATCCTAATGGGTATGAAGTGGTATCTTATCATGGTTTTGATTTGCATTTTCCTAACGATGATGTTAAGCATCTTTTCATGTGCTTATGAGCCATTTTTATACCTTCTTTTTTTTTTTTTTTTTTTTTTTTTTCATTTTTATACCTTCTTTGGAGAAATATCTATTTAAGTCATATGACCATTTTTAAACAAAGTTTTTTGTTGTTGTTTTAAGATTTTAATCCAGTATGTGAAATGGTATATTACTTGAAGGTATGCAATAATGTGTTAAAGATACATATAAATCCTAAAGAATGAATAAAAACAAAACAAAGAAACATAATTAGTAGATACAATAAAGGAAAGAGATAGAGTTATAAAAATACTCAGTCCAAAAGACAGAGAGATAAGAAAAAGTAACAATGGGCACATAGGAAAAAGAGAAAACAGTGAAATGACAGAATTAAATCAATTCCCATTAATACACACATTAAATATAAATGATCTAAAAGACAAACTTAAAAAACAATGAAATATTGTATTTAAAAAAGTAACAATTATATGCTGCCCATATAAATGCATTTTACATACAAAGAAAACCAAAGATTAGAAGTAAAAAGATCACAAAAAATATATCATGCCAATACCAGTCTAAAGAAAGCAAAAATGTCTAAAATAATAACAGAAAAAAGTAGGTTTCTGGGGCAGCCCTGGTGGCTCAGTGGTTTAGCGCCGCCTTCAGCCCAGGGCGTGATCCTGGAGACCAGAGTTCAAGTCCCACATCAGGCTCCTGCATGGAGCCTGCTTCTCCCTCTGCCTGTGTCTCTGCCTCTCTCTCTCTCTCTCTGTGTGTCCCTCATGAATAAATAAATTAAAAAAAAGAAAAAGAGAAAATTAGGTTTCAGGACAAGGAACATCACCAGGGATTTCAGTAACAACAAACTGATCAATGCACAAAGATAACTTCACCATCCTAAATGTTTTTGCTCTCAATAACAGAGCAGCAAAATACATAAAGCAAAAATTGGTAAAATCAGAATACCCAATTATTATGGAAGATTTCAGCAACCCTTTCTCCACAACTGATAGAATCAGCAGAAAGACAACTCCTAAGGATAGAGATGAATGACAAGATAGGCCATAGTCTGTCATAACACAACTCTTAGACACTTAACAGATCAGAATCATATAAACTATGTCTTCTCATGATAATGGGATTAAATTAGAAATCAGTAACAGACCTCAGGAAAATCTCTTAAATTTAAAAACAAAACAACATCCTTTTAAACAGTCCATAGGTCAAGGACAAAATCACAGGGTAAGCTAGAAAATGTGTTGAACTGAAAAAAAGGAAACACAACAATGGCAGCCTATTTTTAAAAACTCAGTAAATCGGAAATTTAAAATGCATTTAGGGATGCCTGGGTGGCTCAGTGTTTAGCACCTACCTTCAGCTGAGGGCATGATCCTGGAGACCTGGGAATGAATCCCACATCGGGCTCCCTGCATGGAGACTGCTTCTCCCTCTGCCTATGTCTCTGTCTCTCTCTCTCTCTATGTCTCTCATGAATAAATAAAATCTTTAAAAAATATATAAATAAATAAAAATGAATTTTAAAATTTTAATGTAAAAACTTTTGAATATTAAAAATGTTTGCTCTTGAGAAACCTGAATGTACCCTCTGTGTTGGTGTTGATGTTGATAATGGGGGAGGATATGCATGTGTAAGGGTATAAGGGAAATCTCTGTACCTTCCTCTCAATTTTGCTATGAACCTAAATATGCTCTAAAAAGTAGTCTATTTTTAAAAATATCATTAAGGTAAATCACATAAAGGGACAAAATTTTTGTACATATTTTACACATATCTAAAAAAGGCCATGTATCCAGACTATATACAGTTCTCTTACAACTAAATAATAAAATACTATTAAAACATGGCAATAAATTCCAATACTTTTATAAAAAATAATAAAATAGCAAATTTACACAAGAAAGATCAATATCATTAGTTATTAGCATAAGTGGAACATTGTTAGTGGGAATGTAAAAAATATAGCCACTTTGGAAAAGAGCTGGGCAATTTCTTTTTTTTTTTTAAGATTTTATTTATTTATTCATGAGAGACACAGAGAGAGCCAGAGACATAGGCAGAGGGAAAAGCAGGCTCCATGAAGGGACCTCGATGTAGGGATCACGCCCTGAGCCAAGGCAGATGCTGAGCTACCCAGGTGTCCCCAGCTGGGCCTTTTCTTACAAAGATAAACCTACACTTACTACATGATTTAGTAATCGCATTCCTAACTACTCACTCAAGAGAAGTTAAAATTTGTATCTCCAAGCAACTACTTTATGCTGAGGCAAAACTGAAAACAATGCAAATGTCCATTCACTGGTGAAAGGAAAAACAAATTACAGTACATCTGGGCAATGGAATAATACTCAGATTTTTTTTTTTTTAAAGGGAATGAACAACTGAAGCACGCAACATAGATGCTTCTCAGAAGCACTATGTGAAGTGAAAGAAGCCAAGCACATATAAATGTTACATATTTCATTTTTTCAAATTCTAGAAAGGCAGAAACAATAGTGACATAAATTATATTAGTCATTGCTGGTGCTCCAGGTGTGGGGAGGTAAGGGGCACAAAGGACAAGGCAACTTTCGTTTTAAGGAACTTAATTAAAATGTAATTCACACAAATACATTTCACCAATTTAATATGTACAATTCGATGGTTTCTAGTATATTTAGAGTTATGCAACCATCACAATTCACTGCAGACTGTTTTCATTACACGAAAAAAGAAATCCAGTGTACATTAACAATCATTCCTCAAACTCTCATAGTCTCTCAACCACTAACATGCCTTCTGTATGGATTTGCTTATTCTGGATATTTCATATAAATGAAGTCAACAAATTATGGCCCTTTGCGGATGCTTTCTTTTACTTATTAGCATGATGTTTTCAAGGTCCCTGTTGTAGCATTTATCACAACGTCATTTATTTGTGGCCAAATAATATTCCATTGCATGGTTATACCACATTTTCTTTATCAGTAGATAGATATTTGGGTTGTTTCCACTTTTCAGCTACTGTGAACTGAGCAGCTATAAATATTCACATACAAATTTCTGTGTAGAGGTATGTTTTCACTTTTATTGGTTGCATGCTTAGAAGTAGAATTGCTGGCTCTTTGGTAATTTCATATTTAATATTTTTAAGGAATTGCCATGCTTAAAAATATTGCCATGCTTAAAAAACCATGCCAGCGGTTGTACTACCTTAACATTTTCATAGTAACATATGACAATTCCAAGGAGTCCACATCCTCACCAACATGTGTTATCTCTCTTGTACACAGCCATTTTAGTAGGTTTAAATTGGAAAAGGGACTTTTTACAGGGATAGAAAGGCTCTGTATTCTGATTGTGCTGGTAGCTATATAACTGCATCCATCTGACAAAACTCAAATTATATACCTAAAGTCCATGAGTTTTGTTGTATGTAAGTTATTTCTCAAAAGAGATGAATTCTCTGAGGTGCCTAGGTGGCTCAGTTGGTTAAGTGTCTGACTCTTGGTTTCTGCTCAGGTCACACTCTCAGGGTTGTGAGATCCGGCCCCACCAGTCTCTGCACTCAGCACAGAGTCTGCTAGAGATTTTCTTCTTTTCTTTTCTTTTCTTTTCTTTTCTTTTCTTACTTTCTTTCTTTTTTTCTTTCTCTCTCTCTCTCTCTCTCTCCCCCTCCCACCCCGCTGCCCTTCCTCTGGCTTGCACTCATAAATAAATAAATATAAATAAATGAATGAATGAATGAATGTACCTAGGTGGCTCAGTCAGTTAAGCATGTTCCTTCAGCTCAGGTCATGATCCCTGGGTCCTGGGACGAGCTCCACATCTGGCTCCCTGTTCAGCAGGGAGTTTGCTTTTCTCTCGCCCTCTGCCCCTCATGCCCAGCTCAAGTACACACACAGGTCCTCTCTCCCTCTCAAATAAAGAAATAAAATCTTTTAAAAAATAAATAAATAAAACCTTTAAAAGATGAATTTTTAAAGGCTTACTTTATAATAACTATGCTTAGAAAATTATGAGTTTTCACTTTCACACCTAGGAATGTGTTATGATAAATGAACACAGATTTCCAAGACCACAACTTGTCCAATTCACTAAGACACCCACTTCTTCTTTACAGTTCTACAGTAAAAAGCATTTAAGCTGGACTGATAATCATCAGCATCTCCATTACAAGTCTGTTTATTTGGGTCAGAATCATTAAGCTCACATGTAATTTAGTTGTTTCGTGTTACACCTTTGTTTTTATCTGATTGGAGATATCCGTCACTAACCCTTTTGATGTACTTTTAATAGTTTATATGGAATCCTGTAAAAGGGAATCAACATTTCTTTTCAACAGCTGATTTAATTTAAGGTAAATGTAACTTGAATAGACTACAGCTGCTTTTGTGACATACGCTAGTCTGACAGTTTAAAATTTTAAATGTTGTTATGTAGGATAATGGCTTTTCTATATATCCGTGCCCCTTATTGACTATTTTAATTGCTCTTCACCTTTAGACTGAACAACCAACAACTTCAAATACAATGAAGACAATAAGAAACTGAAGAAATTTTAGACTTTCAAAATGGAAGAAAATACAGAGAAACAGAGCTACTTTTTACATATTTCAGTGAATACACAACAGTTTGATTTCTTCAGAGACATAGACTAGAAACAACTGGATTTGGTAGAAGTGTTTCTCTGTAATCATGGACACAGCGAGGCTAATGATTAAGAGGCCAAGCTTTAAAGTTCAAATTCCAGTTCTACCACCCATCAGCTGTATGTCTTTATGCCAGCCAATTACCCTCTTTGAGCTTTTAGTCTCCTTACCTATCAAACCGGGTAATGGTACTCACCTTTGCAGACTAGCAGTAAAGTGATGATAATGTATATAATCAACCTAGAATTTCATCTGAAAAATATCAAGCATTATTATTCGCTTCATTTATAAATTAACTTCCTCTCTGTTCAGTACACTTCCCTTTCACTACAGCCCACATATGAAAAGCTCTTAATCACAGGGTTCAAATGGGTATAAACTAAGAATACTTTTAGATCAATGTCTCAGATTCAACACCCATGACATCACAAAAACTAAAAAACTAAAAAAATAGCACTTCTAACACAGGTATTCTCTCCTGGAAACACTGTTTATCCAACCAAAAACATTAAAGAAATTTAAGAGGAACAGAACCTATGTTTCCAGTCATAATTTACCTAAATCACAGGAGCAAAATTTTGTAAAAACCTAAATGATTCCAAGTAGTAAAAGCCCCAATGATAAAGACTAGGTGTTATTTAAAACACACACACACACACACACACACACACACACACACCCCAAACTGAGAAGTAATTAGAGCAGAAAACATTAGGGAGGCCCTAAATCTCATAGTTTGGCCATTTAAAATGTCAATAAGCCTGTTTCCTCTTTGCAAAATACTGGTAATGACTGTAAGCAAATGTCAGTTGGCCTACTTTGGAAGGTTGCTGGTGTCTTGGTTGAACAGACTGTGTGTGTGTGTGTGTGTGCACACGCGCACGCTCATGTTTTATGTTTACAGGATTTACTTGTTTAACATTAGAATTTTATAGCAAAAAAAAAATATATATATATATAGCAAACCCTTCTGGAGAAGTTAATCAAAATTCCTAAATTCACACAGATGAAAAAACAAACAGCTCTACTTTGTGATAAAAACCACATTTACATCTGTTTGAAAAGGATGAGGCTGGTAGTTGTACTTTATGAAAAATAATGAAAACATGACACCTAGAAGTGTTTGAAAATTTACAAAAATAAGCAAATGGAAGAAAGTTTAACAATTCTAGAATTATTCTGCTGGTTTATTTCTAGGAAAATAACTTCAGCCATTTATATCGTTTAAAAAAAAAAGCAACACCTGGTTTTTTTGACTGCATGGGTAGGCTATAATATTTTAAGTTTAAGAAAATACTTGGCATTTACACTCCAGTAATAAAAAAATGAGTTGGATCTTAGGGATTTTTTTAGAAACCTTTTAATATTTTGAGATATGAAACTGCAAATTCCTTACTTAGCAAGACGATAAATAACAGTACCTTTCCAGCAGGAAGTAATAATGAAATAATCTAGAAGAAATAAGCCAGGTTGGCTACCTGGTATTGTGGATGAGTACCAGAAATTAGGCTCAGAGACATCTGAGGAAACTATCTCCAAAGTCCTATTCTCAGAAAAAGATACTAGCTTATAAGAATTAGTTCTAAGACATTCTCATATGAAGAGAGTTCAGGTACTCAGTACACTGGACTCCTAAGAATAATGAATAAGATTGAATCTGCATTTCTAAGAAATCTGATTCAAGTCTGAGACCAAAATGATCATCTTTCTCCATAACCAATAAGGAAACAGCATGAGTACAAGGCTAATATAACTCCTAATTGAGTTACAGGCTCTATTAGAGTTAAAAACAGCATTATTCATTTGATCACTGATAAATGATAAATATACTTTATAGAAAAGTAGAGTTCTGGTTTCTCTTCTGTCAAATACAGAATAAATTCATTTTGGGTCACTATTTATATTCCACATAATCAAGCAAAGCACTGCAAAGGATGAGGTGATTAGTAAATTACTGTTCCCATGATTCCAAAGAAACACATATAGTATGGGAAAGACCATAATAAAGGAGAGATTCCCCACCCCAAAAAAAAAAAACTATGAAAATCAGAGGCTGGCAAGGAACAATCAAGAAAATATTAAAATAAAACAAATAACAAAAAATGTAATTCAACTTTCAAGGATAGTCATGATTTAAAGTTAGACATGGTTATAAAATATGCAAATATTTTCTTTGATTCTAGAGATTTGCATGAAACTAAAGACATAAAACAAAAACTGATAGATTTCACCAAATAACCTGACAAATGGCAAACTATATATGAAATATATAGGATACATATCCATAATAATATATCACTAATAATAACAATGAAGAGCTCAATCAATAAAAGCAAAGAGTACAAACAAGCATGACATTAATTAGAATAAAGAGCAAATATATGAAGATTGTCCACTTTCCCTAGCACTCAAAGACCAAAAAATTACAAATGAAGAGGATTTTCCTCCACCAGATATGAAAAGACTAAAAAGAATCATAAAAGTTCGTAGAGGACAGGCTTGAAGAAAAAAGGAATTTTCATGTATAGATGACAGTATACTCTCTAAGAAGCAACTTTACAATATGTATCAAAATTTTACATGTATATATTCTTTGACCCAGTTATTAATTCCCTTCTAAGAGTTATCCTAAGAAAATAATTCCTCATATTTTTAAATAGACACATATATAGAAGTGTGTAACAACTTGTTAAAAGGAAAAGTTAAAATTAATATAAATGTTTATACAAAAAAAAAAAAAGACACACACACACACCTAAGAGCCAAAATGTGAAACATATGTAAAGAACTTGAATCATGGGGATCCCTGGGTGGCTCAGTGGTTTAGCGCCTGCCTTTGGCCCAGGGCATGATCCTGGAGTCCTGGGATCAAGTCCCATGTCAGGCTTCTGCATGGGGCCTGCTTCTCCCTCTGCCTGTGTCTCTGCCTCTCTCTCTCTCTCTTTCTCTCTCTCTAATGAATAAATAAATAAAAATCATTTAAAAAAAAAGAACTTGAATCAGACCCTGAACATAATGCTACAAGTTAATTTCACGATGCTAAGGGAAAAAGTCAGGAAATGTATACTCTGTGAATACAAGTATCACAGTACCTAGAGGAAGCAAGAAAGGGAAGGAAGGAGGTAACCCTAGGTTTATCTCTGATAACACAGAATCAAGTGATTTTTCACTTTCTAAACATAAATATTAATATGTTTCATTTCACATGTGAAGTACTGAGATACTAAAAACCACAATGGCTATGGAAAGTAATAAATACAAAGAATTTGCTTTACTTGAAATAAGTTCTAGAAAGATTTGAAGGATAGTAACAGTTTTTATCTGATATAAGAATACCAACTGATGGGTCATAGTTTTCTGAAGCACTGTCCTAAAATATTCTAAAGCAGGTGGGTTCATTAAGAAAGTAATCAATTACTGATAGTGACCAAGACGTAGGAAAGCATAAACTATGTTGATACAAGTAAATAACCATTTTTACTATGTTTAATACTATATTTAATATTCCCTTCTGTGGGATAAAATACTGTCCAAATCCTTCAGTTTTTCACTTTTAATTAAAGGACAAGACTTTCCACAGAAATACCTACAGAAAGGAAATTTTTCTTCAGGTCAGAATTTTCAAAAGATTATGCCATATAGCAACTTTCAACAAATATTAACACCTTTTATCAAGTATTTGGTGAGGCACTTAAGATATGAAGACAAACTACAAATCTACCAAGAGATATGGGGCACTCAGCTGGCTCAGTCAATGGGGCATGCAACTCCTGATCTCAGGGTTATGAGTTCAAACTCTACACTGGGTATAGCGATAATTAAAAGAGAAAAAAAAAAAAAAAACCCTTAAAAAAAAGTCTAGGAAGAGACAAATGAACAACTGAAAAAACAAAACAACACAAAATAAACCAAAAAACCAGTAAGTCCCAGGGTGCCTGGGTGATACAACTGGTTGAGCATCTGACTCTTGGTTTCAGCCTGTTCAGGTTATAATCACAGGGTCGTGAGATTGAGCCCTGAACTGAGCCCCCAGTTGGCTCCATGCTCTATACAGAGTCTACTTGGGATTCTCTCTCCCTCTTCCTTTGTCCCTCCTCCCTGCACACACTCACTCTTTCTCACTTCCTCTAAAATAAATAAATAAATATTTTTAAAAAAGTATGTCCTAGGAGAACACATACTATTAACATTTAATATAGGGCAAAAAAGGTTAGAAGGACATGAGAATTCTAGAAAATGAAACAGCAATGAAATGACCTTATGAAGGATGGATCATTTGAGGAAATGAAAGAAGTTCAGTACAACTATCACAAAGGAGTACTTTACAGCAAGGAAGGGGAAGATGGGGGACAATGGTTAAGGATGAATGAAAAATGATGCTGGAAAAATACACAGCGAGGGGATCAGTTCACAAAAGATCAAATGAACCTGGAATATGACAGCTGTGCTAAAGTTACTTATTAATTTTAAGTTTATAGATTCTTTTGTATTTTACATATATACCATCAAATTATCAATGAATAAAGACAATTTCATATCTTTCATTCCAGTATTTATATTAGAATATAATATTGCCTTATGGTAATGGCTGGGACCTGCATTCAAAGATAAAATACAAGTCATAACAGAAGACATCCCAAACTCAGAAGGAAAGTATTTAATATATCACTACTGAGTATGATGTTAGCTGAAGATTTTTATAATTGAGAATGTTTCTTTCTATCCTAATTTGCTGAAAGTTGTTGTTTTTTTTTTAAGATTTTATTTAGAGAGAGCATGCAAACATGGGGAGAGGCAGAGGGAAAGAGAGAGAGAGAATCGTCAAGCTGACTCTGTGCTGAGCACAGAGCCCAACAAGGGGCTTGATCTCATGACCCTAAGATCACAATCTGAGTTGAAATCAAGAGTCAAATACTTAACCGAATGAGCCACTCAGACTCCCTGCTGAAAGTGTTTTTCAATCATAAATGACTATTAAATTTTATCAAAGTTTTTTTTCCACTTCTAATAAGATGATTATATGGATTTTCTCCTTCGTTTCATTAATACGAATTATACTGATTGATTTTCAAACGTTAACCAACCTTCTATTTCTGAAATATCCCTTACTTGGTCATGATATATAATTCTTTTTATACATCATTGGATTCTATTTAGTAACATTGCTATGTAAATTACACCAAGAAAGAAAGAAGAGATAGGGAGAGGGAAGGAAGAGTGGAAGAGGAGAGCAAGCTGAGAGGGAGAGAGCAAGGTGTTGGGTATGAGAAGGTTAAGAATAAGGAAAACATGATAGTAGAAAGAATTACTCAACAGAAGAATTAGTAACCCACACTGAGACAATCTCCCAAAAGAACATGAAAAATAACTTTTTTTAGAAAGGTTTTATTTATTCATTCATGAGAGACACGGAGAAAGAAGCAGAGACACAGGCAGAAGGAGAAGCAGGCTCCACGCAGGGAGCCTGACATGGGACTTGATACCGAGACTCCAGGATCATGTCCTGGGCTGAAGGCAGGAGTTAAACTGCTGAGCCACCCAGATGTCCCAAAAAACAACTTTTCTAAATTAATCATTCTAGGAGGTCTAACAGCCAAGCAATAGAAGTACCAGAAAGAGAGAACAAAGAAAACTTAGAAGAAATCAAAAAAGTAATTTAAGAAATTTTCTCTAAACTATACTACTTGCATTCCCACACTGAAAGGGCCCAGGACAATGTACGAATTAATAAACATTATAAAGTTTCAGAACTCTAGGAACAAAGAACATTCTACTATATCCCTTAGAGAAAAACATACCATAGACAAAGGTATCAAAATGGCTTCAGACTCTTCAACCATAACGCTAGATTGATGCCTTCAAAATTCTCAACTAACATCATTTACAAACAAGTATTTGTTAACCAGCCAAATTACCAAACAAGAATTTAAAAAGAATAGAGACATCTTCAAACAAAATTTACCACAAAGCTACTAAAGGACTTACTCCATCAAAATGATCACACAAAGCAAAATAGGCTAAAGAGAGGGATGACGTGTTCTATTTTCCATTACAAACTTTATGTGATCAGTCACATGTAGGACTTCAGTAAAAACAAATCTAGAAAATTAATCAAATACAGTGACAAGTAACTTTTGTATAAGAACATTTAGCTATGGGCAGCCCAGGTAGATCAGCGGGTTAGAGCTGCCTTTGGCCCGGGGCGTGATCCTAGAGACCCGGGATTGAGTCCTGAGTCAGGCTCCCTGCATGGAGTCTGCTTCTCCCTCTGTCTGTGTCTCTGCCTCTCTCTCTCTCTCTCTCTCCTCTCTCTCTCTCTCTTTCTCTCTGTGTCTCTCATAAATAAAATCTTTAAAAAAAAAAAAAAGAACATTTAGCTATGTGAAATTACATTTCAAATCTAATATTCTATTTTTAAAAGTAAGTATATTATAGGAGAGAGAGAAACTGGTTAACTAGACAAAATAAATTAAACATACTCAAATTCTACTAGCAATATTAACTTTTATAGTTTTATACTCTCTCATGAAGTATTTCTGCCCAAAGTTGAGAAAAGCTGAACATTAATGAACATTAATAACTGGCATAAACAAAAAACCTTCATAAATGATCTGAAGGAAGAAAAATCGGCCTCTGTGAATTACATACAAAAGAAACAAAGACCTAGCAAAGTCTTTTAATAATAAAGTTGTTCTTGAGTCCAACCATCAGAGAGAAAGCTGGTTATTCCCAAAACCTTCTGGAAAAAGATGTTCCACGATCCTCCTCATCAAAGGATTTCATCAAAACTCAAATGCAACAAAAGACAGAACAAGAGAGAGAGAGCAAAGGAGAGACAGCTGAACTCTGGATATACCATAGAGTCCAATAACAAGGAGAAAAATCTCCACGTGACTGCAGGATGTTGTTGCCTTGTTACTTCACCCTTCCATTTCAATTAAAGACTTAATCACTAAATTAATCCCTGACATTACTTATGCATATGGTCAATGCATAATGCACATGGTAGTAAGTTTTGGTTAAATAGCATTCTTACAGTTTAGAGAATTAACTGCTCAATGAAGTATTACAAGGAAGATTACCCAACTTCTGGAAAAACTTTAAAAATATAACAGAATTAAAATATTTTCATATCCTCTTTCTTAAAAGATTTTAAAGTATGCAAATAAGATGAAAATGTGTTTTTATTGCTGGTGCAAAAACATTCCTGAGTGAACACAGGCAAGTAAATGAGAAAACACAACAGAAAGCTTGGATCATTAAAGAGCCGGGAGTTGTTCGGGCACCCAAATAGCAGGTTTAATTTAAACATGTATTTGATTTTTTAAATAAAAACAAAACATATGCAATATTTAAATACAACATTAGGCATTAAGAAGTATTTGTTGTTAGAGATCAGAGGTCAGAGCCTGAAACTGTACTTCTGACACAGCTGGGAAGGCAGACAGCAGACTCATCAACTAGCGAGATGATGGTGAAAACCAAGCTCTCCAAGCAAGTTAGGAATAACCGAGAAGAGCAAAGACGTGAGAACAAAGACTCGGGGAATACCCACAGAAGGAAGCCAAGCCAGAAACATTAACAAAAGCAGCCCCATAAGCAAGGAAGGGATCTGGTAAGAGCAATGCCATGGAAACCAAGAGAGAAGAGGGCTTCAGGAGCGAGCCAGCAAAGTCAGAGGCTAAATCGAGATCAAAGAGGATGAAGACAAATCAAAAGCACAGTAGAATGTGACTGGCCATATTGAACTGGTTAAGATTACCTATTTCCATCTCAACGGACAGAACAAGAGTTTATCTTGTGGGGAGGGTGGGAAAGAGATGGACACTTAGAGAACAGACTTCAGTTATCATTCTCGCTGTCTGTAATCCAAGAGCAATAAAAGAGAAACTCTGGGGTGATTTGTTTCTTCTAAGGGCTACACTCACCGAACTGTGGAGCAGGCAGGATTCTGGCGGCTCGAATGGGGCCATGGCGGACAGAAAAGAGTTCCTGTGCTTCCCCACTGATCTGCACAAGAACACAGACAATTTCAGTGAATGAGAACAGAGGTCAGAACATGATTATAAGAAAATGAGATCTCCTAAATTTCATCAAATTTTTTTTGTCTGAGATGTAACATATGTACACATGCACACAGACGCACACATTTATGGCTGTTCACACACTTAAGTATATTCATGTTTAAATTATCACAAATATTTTCAGAAAATGCTAAGAGCACACGCACTTGATATATATAGGAAAATGAACGATCTGTTCTTAAAGTCTTTCATTCTTGTCTTTAAGAAACTCCTGTTAAGTCTGCTCAGTTCCTGCATGATGGCCTTCCATTTTAGAGCAAAGCAACTATGATTTTTTTTAATTAATACAGTTTTCCATGTCAGATAAAGGTAAATATTCTTAGTATTCTGAAAAGCAGAACTTAAATGTTGTAGTAACTTTCATAAATACATTATAAATGAGAAAAGGCAAAACATATTGCAAAGAACACTGTGGTGAATGTGAATGACCTGTGTACCCAGTTATGGTCCTACAACTAACCTAACTGTTAACCACCATGAGTAAATCATTTAACATATATAAACCCGTATTTTTTTCTTTTTAAAATAAATTTTGAATGACAATTATATATATTAAGGTGTATGACATGATTTAATATGCATATATGATAAAATGATCACTGCAGCCATCTCTTCAGTTACCTGGTTTGTATGATGACAGCACCAGTTTTCCAGTATTCAATACAGTGTTATTAACTATATTCATCACACACAAACATTAGATCCATAGACCTACTCATCTTACATAACTGCAACTCTGTACCCTTTGACCAACATCTCTCCATTCCCCCCACCTCCCCTAGGCCTGAATTCTCTTTTGCATTTATAAACTGAAAAGGTAAAGGGGCTAAAGGACCTCAAATATACTTGTAATTTCCATATTCTATGAATTATAAAAGTAATATGTAATAAATGTCATTTTTATTAAACACCTCGATCAAACACCATATGAATGTCTATTCGTTTTGAATCTTATCAGATTTATATCTCAGATATAAAGCATGCAGTAGCCTGTTAATCCAAAGGTAAAAGAGATACGACAATATATATGTTGAGTATGAAAACAATCACTTTCCAAAATTAGTGGCTCAAGGAAACACTCTGCTGTTAATTGAAGTATTGACCAGATTAAATTAGAATTAAAAAAAGGCTTTCCAGGGCAGCTCCGGTGGCGCAGCAGTTTAGTGCCGCCTGCAGCCTAGGGTGTGATCCTGGAGACCGGGGATCGAGTCCCACATTGGGCTCCTTGCGTGGAGCCTGCTTCTCCCTCTGCCTGCCTCTCTCTCTCTCTCTGTCTCTCATGAATAAATTTTAAAAATCTTTAAAAAAAAAAAAAAAAGGCTTCCAGACTGTTTTAAGTGGTAATGTAGCTCCCAATACATTTTCATAATTCTCAAGTGTTTGATGGAATACATGATATCAGACAGGGAAAATGGCAAAAAATATATATATAAAACTAGTTCTAAATACCCAAGAACTGACGACAGGTGTAGTAAGATAAACATTCAATGGAGGAAACATGCTGATGGTAGTTTTATAATAGGCCTGCCAAACAAACAGTTTACAATATCAACAATATATATATAAGATAAAAGGCTTATAAAGCTTTCAATATTACACTGTAAATCTGCAGAGATGTCTTTAACTACTTTTTCAGATCTCCAGCTTTTCTTCTATCTGAATTTAAAAGCTGCAAAACTATCAATATTTTGTTTCTTTGAATGTTAAATTATGATGATGCTTAAAGAGCTATCATATTCATTTTGCTTATAAAAATTATTACAACTCATTGACTGACCACAATGGCAAATCCCTCTGCAACACTTGGGATACAGAAGATTTAAGGAATGCTAGGCTCTTCACACTAACTGTGCAACAACAGCACCACCTATCACCAATTACATATACCAAAGCCATAAACTCAATATAGCAAAAGATAAGAATTGAGCCTTCTACAAATTCCTTTTTGAACTTTAATTTTCTACATGAAAAACATGGCCATTACATATTGGAGCTCTTAAGTTTACAGTTCACTATTAGAGAACAGAATTTAAAATCTAGAGCAAGTTTCAAAAGGTCACTTTGTTCAACCTCCCACCCAATGCAAGAGTCATACATTCTCTGAAATCTAAACATATAAAATCTAAGTATCTGATCTTAAGCACATTTGCACTGAAAGGTATATCACTAATATAATCCAATTATATTATGGAGTTATTATTGCTACCTCCATGAAAATAGAGATATAAGAATGGATAAGTAATATTCTTCTTCAATATACATACTATTCTACTAACAAGAAAATAAAAAATTATAAAACAATACTGTAGAATTTGCACTGAAATTATAATTCAGAGCAACAAGAAACACTTCTCACTATAACAAATGTAAGCTCATATCTACAACAAATCATAGTATTCTGACACAAAATCTGCTCTGTACTATTACTGTCATATGCCACAGGTCTAGCATTTGGCTTTTGGTTCTCTGAAATAAATCTTCAAGTTAAAAAAAAAAAAAAAGTCTAATCATGTTTAACTGAGGTATGTACTAAATTATACTAAATAATAAAGAATAAGGCAAACCTGCCTTGGCACTCTCACAGTATGATAAACTTTGGTTAGCACTGGATTCAATGCACAAGAGCTTACTCTGACATTGAAAAACATTTTGAAATCTGAACACACCATGCTCCTCAGCATAACAGCTTTCAAAACAGACCTAAATGCTCTATTCTATTCCAAGCTTCTACTCTAAATCCCTCTTTAAATATACAGGAACAGGTAAGAAAAAAACACTAGGAATGATTACAAAACACATCCTGCATTTATTATCCATCCTTTTCTACCTCTAAGCTAAATCCTAGAATCTTTAATTATAACATAAGGGAAGGGGAATGAAGAAACATTCTGTTGCTATTTATATATATTTGTGAATATGTTCAAATCAAGATTGTCAGAAGCATAATTCTAAAGTATCCTAAGTGAGTAGCAAACATCAAATTTTGGAGAGGAGGGAACTCTCCAAATTGTGGGTACAACTGCTACATTGGAATACTATTTCAGAACAGAAGTGCCAACAAAGTATATGCAGATGAGACATGCACATTTTAGAAAGAACACAAGATGGTTAAATCCTTACGGGCTCGGCTTTAGCTGCCCCTTTCAATTGCCTCTAATAATTTTATACACTATGTTCACTGGTAATTCTGCTCTCAAATAAATGAGTGTCAAAACTGATTAACTTTTTTAAAGGCTTTTACAGTGATTTTTACATATCATGAAAATAGCTCATTGAAAATGGCAAAAAATCTCAGAGATGAGGATTTTATGTGTCCTGACAAGAAACTACCAGGAGCTGTAAGTTCATTTTTAAACCAACAATAATAATAAACACAAGGGCAGAACTACAAGGAAGGGGTGTACCAAGCAATGTTCCAACTTCCTGGCAACGGTGGTAACTTGGGGAGAGGAGCAAACAGGGAGGAAACCTCTCCAAGAGTTCCTCATGGGTCTCTGCCTTTGTTCTTACTGGCATTTTAATTTCTGATGACAGACTTTTGTTGTTTGGAGCATAAACCGGACGTACCAGTTTGGAGGCACAATAAGGAGAACAAAGAATGATTTGTTCACACTGTAGGAAAAAAATCTTTTCCAACCATAGAAAATAGCTTTCGCATGGTGAAAATATGCAAATTACATACCAAACCAAAAAAGTGGAGGGGGGAATACAAGTTTAGAATCTCACAACTCAATCTACGGCAAAAGGAAATTATAACAGCCGAGACAATAATACACACAGAGAAAGGGCTATAACAGTTGTGGGAGAGCTTTATAACTACTGTTAAGAGAATTCTAAAACCAAATGAAGGTCATCAAGCCCTCAGAACCCAACTAGTTTCTGCAATCGTGATGACTTTTCAAAGGGATCTGACTACAAAACAGAAGTCAATTGAATACCAAGGACAATAATAATAATGCTCTATAATGACACAGAATCAGGACAAGAGTACACATATTTATACCTCCAAACCCCCTTTTAGATACTGGCCAAATGGAGAATTGTGTCTGCAGTTGATTGTTTTTAGCAAACTTTGTTGAAAGATAACAGGCACAGAAATAACACATAAATCATATATATACATATATGTATAGCTTAATGAATTTTCCATGTTAATATACCTCTGTTACCAGTACAATCATTAAGAAACAGAACATGACAGATACTCAGAGGGTCCCTCCAACACCCCTTTCCAGTCACAAACCCAACTCAAGAATAACCATAACCACTATCTTGACTTCTAATACATTACACGTAAGTTTTACTCATTCAATTTTATGCACAGAATCACAAGGTATGCACTCTTTCATGAATGGATTCTTATGCACACTACATGTGCATGAAATTCATTTGTATTACAGTATATGAGTATTTTTTTATTGTACTTTTTTATTCTTGTTGCTATACAGATTTCCATTGCATGAAAAATACTACAATTTATTCATTTTACTGTTGGTGGACTTCGGGTTGTTTTGAGGTTTTTGCTCTTATGATGTTAGGAAAAGTTGTGAAAATTTTCAGGTGAGAAAAAAAATACTGTATGTCCTTTGATTGGATTACCAAGAGCATCTAGTGGACCCTTTGGGGTTATTGGATTCTATAGACATCTCCACCTTTGTTTTGACTGGGTTATTTTGCAATACCGTAAGTTACAGAAAACCAGTAGTAATGCTACTGACTTGTCCACAGAAATGCAAATTAATTTTGTCTGAAAGAGATAAAACTGAATTGCACTCTACAAAAAGGATGATTCCAGGCAGTATACTTTAGTTTCAATAGTATATTAACCGAGTTTGTAAGTTCATTTCAAGTATTCCCCTAATTGCCTGAATCCACTCTTCAGGTTCTCCCTTGAACCAGCTGTAATGACTTACCAAATACCTCATTTATTAATCAGTTTTATTTATTAATAAAATCTATGATATGTGTCCATTTTATACTCATATGAGAGCCATGATTTTACCATTTTTAAAATGAATATTCTGGCACATTTTGTTTAGCAAACATATATATGTATTTCTTCTGGATATAGATCTACCAGTAGAATTGCTCCTATATTAGGCATATGTGTGTATTTTGTAGATTTCAATAAAATAGTTTTCTACAGTGATTGTACAAATTTACACTTCCACCAGCAACGTAAAAGAATTCTACTTGCTCCACATCCTCACCAACAGTTTGTATCATTCTGGTAGGTGTTCAATGGAACTGTCATTGTGGTTTTAATTGGCATTTTCCTCATGACTGAGGAGGTTGATAGAATGCCTTTTCATTTGCTTACCGGAATTCAGTAGTTATACTATTCCATGAATGACTGTCAAAGTCTCCTGCCCACTACAGTTGCCTGATTCCAAGAGATTATGGATTTAAATCTATTATGCACAGAGAATGAAATGCAGATAAGTCTCCTCTGAAAAGCAATGCTGCCTCAAACCAACTATATAAGCAGTCTTTATTACAGTGTCCCTCCATCAGGCCAAATGATGTAAGACTTTTGTCCTGGAGGACTCTCGATTTCCAGATGTATCTGTGATAAACAGTTCAAAATACAAATGAGATTCAAAAACTCATTTCAAGAAAAAGGTAGAACTTTTTGTACCTAATCGACTTCATATCTTAATTCCAAATCCAGTAATGAGCAACCTTTCCCCCAAACTAAGACACAATGGTTTAGTTACAGCAACATGATATCCATCTCTTGGAGTGGAAAATACTGATTTGTAAAAATTCATACAAACATTCCAAGCAAATTCAGTCCCTGTTTAAGATAGGAAACACAAAAATCACTGTATATTTCCCTAGAACTCAAGCAGTTCAAGCAAAAGATAATGATTAGTAGTGCTTTTTCTTGATAAATACTTTAACAAGTTTTCACCTTTAAAATAAAAAAATTAGGGACGCCTAGGTGGCTCAGCATTGAGCATACTTTCGGCTCAGAGCATGATCCCGTGGTCCCAGGATTGAGTCCCACATCAGGCTCCTTGAGTGGAGCCTGTTTCTCCCTCTGCCTGTGTCTCTGCCTCTCTCTCTCTCTCTCCGTCTCTCATGAATAAATAAATTTAAAATTCTTTAAAAGTATAAAGAAGAAAGAAAAAGAAAACCAAGACACCAGACATGAAAGACAACAGAAGAAAAAGTATTCCCCATGTTTGTCTCATGCATATCCTGACTTTCAATAAAAAATATCTTTCATGTCAGAGTGCTCCAGGTTAGTAATGCTCTGGTTCCACCTAAGAAGTCTGAGGGAGTAAAAGCAGCCAACAGCGTGGACACTAGAAGTTTTATATTTTTCCCAAAATCATGGCCTATGGCAACAATGCCAAGTACATACAATATGCCAAGATCATCAGTTATAAATATCACCAATCAACAACATCAAATATTCCAGAAGTTTATTTTAGTTTTAAATTTAGTAGAAAATAACTTATTAGAACTATACAAATTTGCTAAATCTGAGTTTGGCTGTAAAGTAAGGGCAAGGGCAGCCCGGGTGGCTCGGCAGTTTAGTGCCGCTTTCAGCACAGGGCGTGATCCTGGAGACCCAGGATCGAGTCCCACCTCGGGCTCCTGGGATGCAGCCTGCTTCTCCTTCTGCCTGTGTCTCTGCCTCTCTCTGTGTGTGTGTCTCTCATGAATAAATAAATAAAATCTTTAAAAAAATAAAAATAAGGGCGAAGATACATCTACCTAAAAAGGCAACTGTGATTATTTAAATGGTGTATTTAAAATATGCAACATAAAACAGTTAAATTCAAGAAGATTCCTGTTGAATGAATGGATGAATAAATACCTGCATCTGTATCAGCCTCATTATTCAATCTTAAGGATATTAAGCATAAATTTGACTTGCCCCCACTGTTTTCAAAGCATATTATTAACACTTCATGTCTGGAAATTTGTTATAATATTCTATCATAAAACACATTTGATACAACTCATTCTTGAACCCACCATATATTATTTCTTACGTTTTACAGCTCTCAATAAAAGGACTCTCACCAAAGTGGAAAGGAGCATACCATCTGTGCAGCAGTTTTTAGCGCACTAAGTTTTCACTTTCACTCAAGATCCAGGCAGTCCCCAAGCCTCTCTGGCAAATATCCCACACTCATTCCAACCTTCATGTGTTTATATAATGTTTTTACATGCAACAAGTTTTCTTACCAACTGTGACGTAAAAACAGCTCATTTGAATATGCAAATGTAGAGCTAGCAATCTTTCTAATTGTTCCACATCCACTAACCGTAGACAAAACTGAAATGAAGTTCCTTTTAAAAAGAACATCATTTCACTAGTTTTATTTTTTTTTAAAGATTTATTTATTCATGATAGACATAGAGAGAGAGAGAGGCAGAGACACAGGAGGAGGGATAAGCAGGCCCATGCCGGGAGCCTGACGTGGGACTCGATCCCGGGACTCCAGGATCGCGCCCTGGGCCAAAGGCAGACGCAAAACCGCTGAGCCACCCAGGGATCCCCCATTTCACTAGTTTTAAACATAAAAGGTAAGGCGCCTGGGTGGCTCAGTTGGTTAAGCATCTGCCTTTGGCTCAGGTCATGATCCCAGGGTCCCAAGATTGAGACACACCTTGGGCTCCCTGCTCAGGAAAGAGCGTGCTTCTCCCTCTGCCTCTCCCCCTGTTCCTTCTCTCTCTTTCTCTCTCTTTTGCTCTCTCTCAAACAAGTAAAATCTTAAAAACAAAATAAAAATAAACTTAAAAGGTAACACCAAAAAAAAAAAAAAAAGGTAACACCAAGGACACCTGGGTGGCTCAATGGTGGAGGAGCATCTGCCTTTAGCTCAGGTCATGCTCCTGGAGTCCTGGGATGGAGTCCCACATCAGGCTCCCCAAAGGAAGTCTGCTTCTCCCTCTGCCTATGTCTCTGCCTCTCTGTCTCTCATGAATAAATAAATAAAATCTTTAAAAAAAAAAAAAAGGTAACACAAAATAAAAAGTTTTAATTAAGGAGAAAATGTAAACTAGAAACTTATTAATAATTTAGTAATATGCGTTCATTAGTTTTTTTTTTATTTTATTTATTTATGATAGGCACACAGTGAGAGAGAGAGAGAGAGGCAGAGACATAGGCAGAGGGAGAAGCAGGCTCCATGCACCGGGAGCCTGACGTGGGATTCGAACCCGGGTCTCCAGGATCGCGCCGTGGGCCAAAGGCAGGCGCTAAACCGCTGCGCCACCCAGGGATCCCGCGTTCATTAGTTTTAACAAATGTACCACACTAAAGCAAGATGTTAACAGGGACAAATGGGGTAGTAAGGGGAATGCAGGAATTTCTTTATACTTTCTACTAAATTCTTATGTAAACTTATAAAAAAATAAAGTCTACTAATTTTCATTTATATATAGATACAGATATGGAAAAATGTGGAAATTCCACAAATAAAGTTTAACCTTCTCTGATAACCCCCTCAAAAAAAATAAGGATAAAAGGTAAAAATAAAGAGTGAGAATGAAGAGGTGATGAGGTCTTATACTAAGGAATTTACTTTTTAAAACAACAAAAGGAACTCAGCCTATTTAAATGTACAAATGTATAGTTATCGCTTTGTTAATTGTTACATATGTACTAATCAAACAGACCACACAACTGAACTGATGATGAAATTCTTTAAAAAGAAGATTGCTTCATGATTTTTTTTAACTTAAAAGGTCACAACAATAATTTTTTTAATTACAAAGGAAAAGTAAAATTTTAAAGGGAGATAGGGAAAGGAGTGACAAACATCATTTTATACTGAAGTATCCAACTAAAAAGCAACAAAAAGACTACACCAGCTACATGAGTGACTATTATAACTTCAAAGCAATCTCTAATAAGAGCTGATAGTCTCTCTCTAGAATCACCTGGTGAGCCAATTTGATGATATATTTTCACTTTAGATCTAAGGTCACAAAGAACAATATTCCCCCAAAATGACCAGCCCAACAAGGCATCAGAATCTCCTATTAATATACTGTATTCAAAACCATTTTTAAACTCAGGCCTTTTTTTCACTAACAAGTCATTGCCAGGGCGTTATTTTATCTGTCACAGCTCTGTTCCAGCAATTTCAAAAACTTTAGATAGCACAGTTCGAAGAAAGTATTCCTAATAGTAAAACAGAATTCTTTTGATAGCTCCTAACATTAGGAGGAAGACAGGAACAACATTTTTGTTTTATTTTTGCCTAACTAACCACAAATGACTCAGTTAATGTCAGAGTGTCAGTATCTCTGTAACCTACTCTGTATGCCATCAAGAAAAAAATGCAAACCACAAAAACCACCTAAAACACATATTTTTGAGGACTAACAACTTATAGAGCAGATACTTGCTAACCACATAAAGCAGACAGCAACCGAGTCTATATTTTGGTCTTGACACTAAATTCAAAATACAAAACTTGAGGCAAGAAGGAAGTGAGTTTCAAGAACAATATAAAAACCACAGAACACAAATAATGAATGGAACTTGTAATCATATTTTCATACTCCCAAATTTTCGCACAGAGAGAGAGGAGTATTTTAAGGCAACTTCCACCTTTCCCCTTCAGCCTGATTTTTGAACGGAAGATCAAAGAAAAGCAGTTTAAACTCACATGTTCCTTTGGTTATGCAACACAGATTTAGACATTACACTTCAAAACCCCAGCCACTACTTCAGCACCACCAATCCAAATACCATTCCAAGCTTTGAAGCAGCCCTAATGGTATCTTCCATTTGCAAGTAACACTTCTGTAGTCAAAAGATCTTACTCAGGGTGGATGTTAATGTAAAACCACTCAGACTACATAGACACACATGCCTGGAGGCAGACTGGAAGGTGTTCAGAAGTCAATGTAACACCATTACAGAGAGTGTCAGCCTAGCAGCTGTCATAAACACTTCATCATCACTCACACACACAAACTGGATTCCCTTTAACTTGTTATTTTATTTTGTGCAGAATACATGTCCAGTTGGAAAGAGAGAAAACAGGGCTACAGATAAGCCAATTTTGGCTTACAGCCTTTTTCCACTTCTAAAAGACTGAGTTTGTCATATTTTGTTGGTATTGTAAACCTATCCTGATATAATCTGTTGACTGAAGATAGTTTTGCAATGGATAGCTAAGAGAAACATCATATTAAGTAGAAGCCTAAGATTTTTTCTCCTGTAAGACAGATATCATACAAACTTGTAAGACTGACAAGATGATAAAAAATGACTGACAACACCAATGGGAGCAGGAAATGGAGCAACCAGAACTCTGATATTGCAGATGGAAGTGTATAATGATACAACCTCTTTGAAAAACTGTAAGCAATTTCTAATCAAGTTAAATATATGTCTAACCTGTGACCCAGCATTTCTGCTCCTAGGTACATACTCAAATATAGAGTACATATGGGGCACCTGGATGGCTCAGTCAGTTAACCATCTGACTTGATTTCAGCTCAGGTCATGATTTCGGGGTTGAGAGATTGAGCCCTGCCTCAGGCTCCAAGCTGGGCATGGAGCCTGCTTAAGATTCTTTCTCCCCACTTCTTTCTCTACCTCTCCATACCCCCTCAAAAAAAGAAAAACAGGGCACATATATCTTCAATTACGTTCACAGGAGTTACATTCATTATAGAAACACAAATGCCCACCAAAATGAGAATAGATAAACAAACTGGTATAGTTAATCAATGGAATATACCACAGTAATAAAATAAAAAATACAAACTACTGCAACGTGCAACAACATGGATGGTTCTAAACAATTTGAGCCCCACAGAGGGTGTAGAGATTACTTTAAAGTAAAATAATCTCTAAAAAAATAGTTAAATTGACAAGGTAATAGAAACTTATAGGTATGTGTCTAAAATAATGTGTGTGAAAAAATAAAATAATGTGTGTGGTATATTCTGATTATTCAAATTACAGATGCTATTATGTATACTAACATTATGAAACTTCACTAGGCAGCACAAGTATCAAGACTCCCCCAGGCATCTCATCACTACTCAGTGCTCTATAGCACTCTATTCATCCCTCCATTGAAACACTGATTTCACAGGCCAGAGTTTCTCACCCTCGGCCTTACTGACATTTTGGAAGGACAATTCTTTGTTATGGGAAGTTGTCCTGGACATTGTAGGATGCTTAACAGCATCTCTGGCTTTTACCCACTAGATGCCAGTAGCAACTCCCAATCGTGATAATAAAAAATGTCTGCAAATAGGGCCAAATGTCTCCTAGGGAGCAAAAGCACTCCCATTTGAGAAGCACTGACACAGACTGCAATTAAGTAGTGACATCTCACACAAGTAGAATATGAGCTCCTCAAGGCTCAGGTCTTAGTTATATTTGTATCCTCTAATACTTGGCATAGACCCTAAATGTGGCTGAATGGAAAAATTATGGTGCTATTAATTAATAAAAATAGAGATTTTAGGAATAAAGGATAAATTAGAAACGGAATGGGATATAGCAAACAGCAAACAATTATGAAATTTAGTTTGGGTCTTTCTGAAATTGACTCTAGCACTCTTAGATGAAAATATTCAGCAAAAGACTGAAATCTTGAAACACATTTACTAAACATATATACATATATATGTGTGCATGTACACATACATTTACAAATGATCATATGCATATAACCAAATAACGGCCAATGTACTTGGTACCAGATATTAAGACCATTAAGATATGACCACAGTTCAGGGCACCTGGGTGGCTCAGTTGGTTAAGCAACTGACTCTTGGCTTCAGCTCAGGTCATGATCTCAGGTGATGAGATCAAGCGCCATGTTGGGGCTTGGTGCAGAATCTCCTTGAGATGCTCTCTCTCTCTCTCTCTCTCCCCCCCTCGGCCCCTCCCCCAGCTTGCACACTCCAATTCTCTAATAAATAAATTTTTGAAAGGAAAACATAGGAGAATATCTTCATAGCTTTACAGTAAACAAGGATACAAAAAGCATTAACAGAGTAAATCACTTAAAATTTGATCCAGATTTCTGTCATCAAGACAACATTAAGAAAGTGAAAAGTGGGCAGCCCAGGTGGCTCAGCGGTTTAGCACCGCCTTCAGCCCAGGGTGTAATCCTGGAGATCTGGGATCTAGTCCCATGTCGGACTCCCTGCATGGAGCCTGCTTCTCCCTCTCCCTGTGTCTCTGCCTCTCTTTCTCTCTCTCTCTTTCTCTCATGAATAAATAAATAAAATCTTTTTTTAAAAAGTGAAAGTGTTGGGATCCCTGGGTGGCGCAGCGGTTTGGCGCCTGCCTTTGGCCCAGGGTGTGATCCTGGAGACCCGGGATCGAATCCCACGTCGGACTCCCAGGTGCATGGAGCCTGCTTCTCCCTCTGCCTATGTCTCTGCCTCTCTCTCTCTCTCTGTGTGACTATCATAAATAAAATTTTTTTTAAAAAAGTGAAAGTGTAAGAATACCTACAAAGGAGACTATTAAGACGAACAATGAATTGGAAAATAGATTGTAGATTGCATAATAGTATTTTATCAAATATAAATGTCCTGATTTTGACAGTGGAATGGTTGTATAAGATAATATGCTTATTCTTAGGAAATATAAAACGAATTATTTATGGAAAAGGGGTACATGATTTCTCCTACTGATAAATGGTTCAGAAAAAAATCCGCACGAATAAGAACACTGAGAGAATAATACAGCAAATGGAGCAAAATGTCCCTAACTGGTAAATCAAGAAGTACCTTGTAAATTTTTCTAGAAGTTTAAAATTACCGCAAAATAAAAAGCATCTTCAATACTCCACAATGAGATACTGGTACATACCTACCAGAATGGTTAAAATTTTAAAAGCTGTAAATACCAAGAGCCAATGAGAAATAGAGAGCAAATAAACTTTCATACATTACATATTGGTAAAACTGCTTTGGAAAACTGGCTATATGTACTAAAGTTAAACATACACCTATACTATGACACAGCAAATCTACTCTAGGCCTATATATACAAGAGAAGTGGGTGCAATAGGGATGCCTGGATGGCTCAATCGGTTAAGCATCTGCCTTTGGCTCAGGTCACAATCTCAGGGTCCTGGGATCAAGGCCCATGTGGGGCTCCTTGCTCACCAAGGAGTCTCCCCACTCTCCCTCTCTTTTGCCTCCCCCGGCCCCCACTCCTGCTCTCTCACTCACTCACTCTCTCAAGTAGATAAATAAAATTCCTTTGAAAAATGTGTGCAGGGGGATCCCTGGACGGCTCAGCGGTTTGACGCCTGCCTTTGGCCCAGGGTGCAATCAATCCTGGAGTCCCGGGATCGAGTCCCGCATCGGGCTCCCGGCATGGAGCCTGCTTCTCCCTCCTCCTGTGTCTCTGCCTCTCTCTTTCTCTCTATGTCTATCATAAATAAGTAAATAAATAAATCTTTTTAAAAAAAAAGAAAAATGTGTGCAGTATAAGTTCACAAAGAAACATATATAAGAACATTCAGAACAGCTTTATTCAAAAAAAAAAAAAAAAGAACAGCTTTATTCATAATACTCAAAAACCAGAAACAACAAAAATGACTATTGGCTATATAACGGACTTTTTTAAATGTGTTGTATTCGTGATAAAATATTTCACAGAAAATAATTAGAACAAATTACTGCTACACACAAGACATGAAAGAATCTCATAGCTTTTCTACTAAGAGAAAGAAGCCAGAAATAAAAAAAATACAGATTGTATTATCTACAACCATATTTTTTTAATGAAGTTCGAGAACAGAAAAACTAATCTCTGGTGACAGAAGTCAGAATACTGGTTATTGGAGCTATAAGAAGGACAATATTAACAGGGAAGAGGAAGACTTCAGAGTTGCTGGAAATGTTCTATATCTTAATCTGAGTTATGTATAGAGGTTATATACATATATAAAAATGCAATCTGTACACTTAAGATCTGTGCACTTAAAATATTCAATGAAATTTTTAACAAGAGAATTTATAACAAAAAAAGAAACTGCCTTCCATGAACTCATAAGTCTGCTTATGTCCAAAGAATATCTTTTGCTTTAGAGTAGAAAACATCAAAAATATTTCAAACAAGAAAGATTCTAATTTACAATAATAAATTTCAAACTAAGAGTGTGTATATTAAATCAATAAGTCACATAAAGCCATTATTAAAACAGAAGGAAAGATTAAATTTCAGATGCAAGATTTCTTTAAAGTGACACAGTAAGAAACACACTCTAAACGAAAGTACTTTTCTCCATTAATACAGGTGGATTCTGGAAGTTATTTCAATATTATTTTTCATTTTTGTTTTTATTCACTTTATGACACCCTAAGCTCTTCCCCCACAGATGACTAAAGAGCCATCCTTTATTTTTCTCCCCAGTAATAAGAGATTGGACCAAACAAAATAAGGCCCTGTTCTCAATGAACACAATTTTTTGATTCAGGTCCCCAAACTTCCTCTGCTTGCCAGTTAACCCAAATCACAGACTTTATAATGCTCCCAAATGAAACTCATAAAAATTGTTTCCTGGCTAGCAATCTTGACATGGCAAGATCTATTGGCACTCAACTTCTAATAAATAATAGACTAATTGGTATTTACCTCAAATATGCCCTTGCACGTTTCTCTAAAGCTATAGTGTAAAAGCTACATACACGAAAAGCTTTAGGGCAAATACTTTCAGGGGAACAGCTGCAGTTTTCTTAATGCAATGTGTTAGTGACACCTAGTGTCCTATCTTTGAAGTACAGTCAGAGCTTCAAGAAAGTGCTCCAAAAGTTAACTTTTTGTCCCCCAAAATGTTAACTTATTGAACCTAAAATATAATGAGTTAACATTTGGAGTGCTTTCCTGGAGCTGGAGGGGAAGTGGGCAGGGAGACGGATTAACTGAGTGAGGGGTATTAAGGAGGGCTCTTGTGATGAGCACCAGGTGTTATGTGTAAGCAATGAATCATTAAGTTCTACTCTTGAAACTAATATTACACCATATGTTAACTAACTAGAATTTAAATTAAAACTTGACACATGGGGTGCCTGAGTCGCTCAGTCAGTTAGGTGTCCACCTACAGCTCAGCTCATGATTCCAGAGTCCTGGAAGGGAGCCCCACATCAAGCGCTGAGCAGGAAGCCTGCTTCTCCCTCAGCCCTCTTGTACTCCCCCTGCTTGTGCTCTCTTGCTTGCTCTCTCTCAAATAAATAAATAAAATCGTAAAAAAAAAAAAAAATCAAAGATACAGATGCAGTGAAACGCCGAGACACCTGCACCCCAATGTTTATAGCAGCAATGTCCACAATAGCCAAACTGTGGAAGGAGCCTCGGTGTCCATCGAAAGATGAGTGGATAAAGAAGATGTGGTCTATGTATACAATGGAATATTACTCAGCCATTAGAAATGACAAATACCCACCATTTGCTTCGACATGGATGGAACTGGAGGGTATTATGCTGAGTGAAGTAAATCAATCGGAGAAGGACAAAATTATATGGTCTCATTCATTCAGGAAATATTAAAAAATAGGGGCAGCCTGGGTGGCTCAGCAGTTTAGCGCTGCCTTCAGCCCAGGGTGTGATCCTGTAGACCTGGGACTGAGTCCCACGTCAGACTCCCTGCATGGAGCCTGCTTCTCCCTCTGCCTGTGTCTCTGCCTCTCTCTGTGTGTCTCTCATGAATAAATAAATAAAATCTTTTAAAAAAATGGGATCCCTGGGTGGCGCGGTGGTTTGGTGCCTGCCTTTGGCCCAGGGCGCGATCCTGGAGACCCAGGATCGAATCCCACATCGGGCTCCCGGTGCATGGAGCCTGCTTCTCCCTCTGCCTGTGTCTCTGCCTCTCTTTCTCTCTCTGTGTGTGACTATCATAAATAAATAAAATTTTTTAAAAATCTTAAAAAAAAACATAAAAAAATAGTGAAAGGGAATAAAGGGGAAAGGAGAGAAAATGGGAAATATCAGAGAGGGTGACAGAACATGAGAGACTCCTAACTCTGGGAAATGAATAAAGGGTGGTGGAAAGGGAGGTGTGCGGGGGGTTGGGGTGACTAGGTGACGGGCACTGAGGGGGGCACTTGACGGCATGAGCACTGGGTGTTATGCTATATGTTGGCAAATTGAACTCCAATAAAAAACAATTTTTTTTAAATTGCACAAATCAGAAAGCCGGAATAATAGCTATCTCTAAGTTTGGCAAATGTTACTGGTAATACAATGTATGTCCCTAGATGGAATACAGATCAGTCGAATCCTATTGGGATGAATAGTGATGGATGGTCACATTGCCCTAGATTTCTTGTTGGCTGGGTGTAGGGGCATCAGTGTCACTGTTAACAACTTCTGAGCTTGGACCAATAAAGTTGCATGGGCAGAACAAAAAAAAAACAAAAACTTGAAATATGAAAAAAAAATTTTGAAATTAAATCAATATGCTCTTTCATGCTATGCAACTATCATCTTCTAGGTGTTGCAATGAATAAATTTTCAAGATTTTTTAAGATATTAAAAACTTCAAAAGAGGATCATAAAACTAAGTAGCCATTTAAACACATAGCAAAAAAAAGTAGGGAGGGATCTCTGGGTGGCTCAGCGGTTTGGCGCCTGCCTTTGGCCCAGGGCGCGATCCTGGAGACCTGGGATCGAATCCCACATCAGGCTCCTGGTGCATGGAGCCTGCTTCTCCCTCTGCCTATGTCTCTGCCTCTCTCTCTCTCTCTCTCTGTGACTATCATAAATAAATAAAAAAAAAAAAAGTAGGGAAAACTATCAGGACTCTTATAAAGGTCTATCTTGGATTTCATACCTGCTGAAAATTTTAAATGAGAATTCTTTATTATGTATATTGTGCAATGTAATTTTTGCCTTATATAATTTTTAACATAAGTCTAAGTCTAATAATAAAATTATATTTTTTCTAAAACTATGGCATCTTACATACCAGGTAGCACCAGCCTCAGGTCTAAACCATGGGAACATCTTTGACTCTTTCTCCGCTCCTCTTAATGTCTTATCAGATACCACCACAACAAACTTAGTATAGTTTCACAACATCCCACAACTGGACAATGTTGAAACTGACTCCTAACTAGCCTTATAACCTTTGCTTTTCTCCTTATTCTCTATCCATCTCACTGTCATGGCAAGATAAATCTTTAATAAATATGGATTTTGAGGGACACCTCAGTGGCTCAGCAGTTGAGGGTCTGCCTTCGGTTCAGGGACCCACATCGGGCTCCCTGCAGGGAGTCTGCTTCTCCCTCTGCCTGTGTGTCTGCTTCTGTCTCTGTCTCTCTCTCATGAATAAATAAATAAAGTCGTATGTATAAATAAATAAATAAATAAATAAATAAATAAATAAATAAATAAATAAATAAATAGAAATATATATGGATTTTAGAATCTATCTCTGTCACTCAAAGATATTTAGTGAGTTCATACAGGCTGAAAGATTAATAAATTCAAGTCCTCATCCTGCATTTCAATTTTCCTCCCTGAAACTTCTGTATCTCATTCTCCATCCTGAGAGCATATAGCTACTAAAATGAATGTTAATAATCATAAAAATTACTATTGTCTGTGTTAAATGAAATACCACATGACTACAGGACGCCTAAAACATACCCATTGTCATAAACTCCTCCTCTACCTAGATGTTATATTGATGGTATTTGTCAAATAATGTTATGAATGCCTGATTATTTATTTTTTAATTTCCATTCTGGTACAAACAGATACTTCTGTTTGTGCAACAAATCATATTTGGATGATGTGCAACTCGCAAATAGCTACCAATGTCTAAAAGCTTACTCTCGTTTTCTGTACTTATTTTGTTGCTTACAACAACAAACACTCACTCTGATCAGTTTGTGGACCAGCACCAGCCATCCAATGGCCACAAACTTAAAACCAAACTCACTATCCTTCTACTCATATTTGCTCCTTATCATACCTTTACTACTTTTGTTAGACAAATCACCATCTAATCTGTTCAAAGTCCTCAAATGGCTTCTACAACTCAATGTTTCTCGTGAACAAAAAAAGTGTACACATCATTCCTAAAAGATATTCTAATTAGCCAACAAAACATGAAAAAGTTTTCCAACATTAATAGTCATCACCAGGTACCACTTATCAGAATGGCTAAAATTAAAAAGATGGACAACACCAAATGTTGATGAGGTTAGAGAACAACTCATTCACTGCAGGGGGAAATATAAGATGGCACAGCTACTTTGGAAAAAGGTTTGGACGTTTGCTATAAAACTAACCACATTTCTACCCCACAAACCTGCAACTCCATGTGTAGATACTTACCACTTTACAAAAAGACTGACAGAATATCTTCACAGCATCTTCAATCAGAAAAGGCAAGGGCAAAAAAATAAAAATACAAAATAAAAAAAAATAAAAAAATAAAAAAATAAATAAAATAAAATAAAAAAGAAAAGGCAAGGGCTGTAGACAGCCCAGCTATCATCATTAGGAGAAGGGATAAACTATGGTATATTCACACAATTGAATATTATTCAGCAATAAAAAGGAACAAACATGGGTGAATCTCACAAACATGCTGAGTGAAGGAAGCCTTACACATAAAAAATGCATATAGTATAATAGCACAGGAAGTCCTAAAACAGGCAACACTAATCTGGAGTAGTGGGAAAACACAAGAACAGTGGTTGCCTCTGCACGAGACAGAAGAAAAATTCACTGGGAATAGGAATGAGGGGAAATTTCCTCAGTGATAAGCATGTTCTATCTTGACAGAGATCTGGGTTACCTAGGTGTATGCATTTGTCAAAGCCTAGGAAACTGACATATTAAGATTTGGGTATCTAATTGTATGTATATTTTAACAAAAACTAATCAAATGTGGAATGCTAGTTAATGATATGTGTCCAAAAGTAGTTGGAGGAAAGTCTACTGATGTTTGCAACTGACTTTGAAATGCATTGAATAAGACAGATATGAAATAAAGTATAGTAAAATTGTAATGGTTCAATCTAGGTAGTGGATATACATGTTTTTCACTGTAAAATTGTTTCAAATTTGCTCTGTGTTTACAATTTTTGAAGTCTGTGGTTGACCAAGCTCTAGCCCACTACCCACCTCTCAGGCATCATCCCCTAGCATTCTTCACCTTGCCCACCCACCTTCAGCTGAACTGCCTCCTTGCTGTTCTTGAATACAGGAAACATAATCCTAGCACAGAATAATGGATTTGAATGCTCTTCCCTCAAATACCCAGAAGGATCACTCCTCAGCATTTCTGCTCAAAGGATCTTTAGGCTTTCCCAGACCATCCTGTATAATATAGCAATCCACCACAATATCAACCACCCTACCCTACCACTTACCACCAGCTAGCCTGCTATGTGTTTATTACCATCTTCTCCACCTACCCAGAATGGAAATTCCCCAAGAAAAATGATTTTGTTTTGCTCATTGTTGTTTTCCCAGCACCTTATATAGGACCTGGCTTGTAAAAGGCAATCAATAAATCTTCACTGAGTGAATGAATTAATAAATAAATGGGGTAAGTATAAGTGGCATGGCTTTACAAGAATGCAATTTGGCCAATCTATCAAGAGCCTTGGTGTATCTACTTTTATTGATCTTTCCAAATCACATGATCATAAAGATATTTATCTCAATATTCTTTAAGAAGAAAAAAAACTTAAGAAATCTAAATCAATGTCCAACCATAGAGGACAGAACATTTCCACCTCAGAGCCACTGACTTTCCACCTCAGAGTTTGTTATTCTAAGCCTACCCTAGCTAAATCTTAACTTCTATGCCACTTACTTATTATTACAATCTCTTATTCTTTTTACATTTCACAATTATTCTTATCACAATTTAAGTTGTGTATTAGTTTATTTTTATTTAAATCCATCTTTCCTACTAGCTCCATTACAGCAAACATGGTATCTGTTTTGCTCAAAATACATACCTTATCCCAGATATGTACTGAAAAAATGAACACCTTTTTTTTTCTTTTTTTTTTTCTTAAATAGGCTCTATGCCCAGCAGGGAGCCCAACACAGGACTTGAACTCATGACCCTGAAATCAAGACCTGAGCTAAGATCAAGAATCGGACACTTAACCAACTAGCCACCCAAAAGACCCAAAGTGAACACCTTTTAAGTCCTCATAGTTCACGGCACCAAGTCACTCAATGTATAAGACTGAGAGAAAAGAAAAACCAATAATGTAAGTATGACATATTAAAATGAATGAAATAAATACTGAGATAACAGCTAATAGAATTAAAGAATTGTGAAAGGAAGAGTACAGAACTGCTTATTTTTTTCATATGAATCACACAAAACTATTTGATTTTTAATCCATGTACAATCTTGATTTTTTTTTAAGTTAAGGATTTTAAGCAAGAGAATCTATATTTATATCACCAAAAAGAGGCAATGAGATTGTTAGGCATGAGTGGGAAAAGAGCCCGTTTATCCAGAACATCAACAAATAATCATGCTTTCTTATGTTACATCAGATGTGTTGAAAGAAGGGGCTTGACAGCTTGGGAAAGCTAGGAAAACTGGTGTTTTCTTCCTACAGCCACCTCGTCTATATACAAAGTGGTGGGAACTGGGTAGTTGAGCAACTACATCTGGGCAATTCTGCTTCTGAGCTAACTCCACTTAACTATAACATTAAGATACCACCTAGGCCTTGTTCAAATTTGTGCAACTCATAGACAACTTTTTAAATGTGTAACCAGGATGTGTTTACTTTCTTAACCGGAGACTCAAAGGTTATATAAAATCAACAGGAGAAAACTCTGTTCACAAACTTGAAGCAAAAAAGTAAGCTATGGCTTGGACAGGGATTGACTCTCTGCCCACTCACACTTACTCAAAAGCAAATATGATTTATGGTCTGCAAAGATCCCTAAGAGCCAGGATTATTTCTAGGTTGACCAACATAAGCTCCCTACTGTCTAGCACATGGTAACACTTAAATGATTACTGAATAACTGACTAGTGATAAACAAGTTTTGGAAGGGTTTAGTTAGTAATGGGTAACAGTCACAGTACTCTATAAAAGATGAATAGCTGAAGGCACATATCATAACCTTTTAAAATGAAAACTTAAATTGAACTGCCAAAGTCTTTGCATGGCATTTCTTATGCCATCACATTTGAAGAGAAATGAAGTACAGCTCTGATATCATAGGCTTTCAATTTGAAGTCAGATAGAACTGGGTTCGAATTCCAACTTCACCTCTTAAAAGAGAGGTATGATGCTACCACTTATAAAATAGGATAACTTCTACCTCACAGCATACAACAGATGAGATGATGTGCATATAAAACGCTTTGAACACAGTAAGAGAACAACAAAAGGTTCTTATTTTCCCAAACTGCCTTCTAAAATTCTTGAAACAGTCCTCACAGAGCTATAATACTACAATAGTAAACAACTAGCTAATGAACATTGCATGAAGAAAAGATTATTTGAGTCTCTCAGAATACAATCTGTGCATAAGAATTACTTTAAAGAAGTAATTTAAATTACTCAGAAGACCTTTAAGTTACTGAGAGCTAAACACAAGTTAACTCTAAAACTATTAAGAGTGTTACCTCTAATTATAACCAGAACAAGTGGGTAGCCTGAGCACCACCCAAGGAATGTGCTTGATTCAGTGAACACCCTTAATCACATAGGCTCAACCTTCTTGTTAAAACTCTAGCTTCCCCTCTGCCTTCAAGTCTGTCAACAAACAGTGTAATGGATCAAGATACTGTATCTATTAATAAGAAAAAGTTATATTTACAAAATCTCTTCCCCTGATCACAACCTAGAAATATTTCTCTTGATGGGGGAAAAAAAGAACACTGCCTAATTTTAAGTCCTTTGTCCATGCCTTCAACATGATACTTAAATTACAAACAGTGCTGAAGGGCCATGAAAAATGTCAACTACACATTCCAAAAGGCAAAAGAAAGAGGACACTCATTTCGTGACATATTAGCAGAATTCTTCTACTTCTACAAAATAAAGCTAATCATTAAAAAAAAGAAATATAAAACCCCTAACCCTAAATAACTAATAATATCATACAGAATTATATGATTAGATGAAAGACCAAAGTTCATCATTAGTGATTTACCAAAGAATATCTTTGTACTTAAAATATTAAATTATGAAGTCCAAGGTGGTCATTACTTAATCACCTTTATGCCACTGTAGCCAAATTCTGTACTCAAGAACATCCTGAAGTCCTTTAAATTTGACATAATATACTATTTTTTCCTATAAATCTTTTAAGAATATTACAAAAAGAGAGGGGAAATTCTAGCTGAAACACATACACAAAGGGCTTCAAACTATTTGGTGAATGAATTTAATAAAGGTTCAAATTAAAACTCTGTGTATTGGCCTTAAGCCTCCAACAGCAAAAGAACCACACAACAGAAGTTCCCCTTCCCCCCACCATCTACTGGAGAGAGATGATATTTAGGCCGGAATGTAAGCACAAGCCAAAGTATGCAATCTGTACTACAGTTCACTCAGCTGTGATCCTACCAAGCCTCTTCCTCTTTTAGGACATTTTATTTTTGGTCATCCCAAAGAACATGTAGAATTTAAGAGGCAAACTGGGACCAGTATTAGGCAATTTTAAACATTTATCAAAATTGAAATTTATTTTATAAAATACACAGATATAAAATAATCTTTGCTCAAACTCATGTATTGCAACATTATGTCTAACAGTGGGGTGGGGGAAGACACATTCAAGTTTTTTCAATCTAGGGAACAAACTACATAAATTAAGGAAAAGCCAAATAATGGAATTATACACAGCTATAAAATTCAATAAAGAAGCTCTCTGAATACTGACATCATGAGTAAAACTCAGCAAGGTACAGACTAAGCTGTACATGCTCCCACCTGTTAAGGAGGGAAAGGTGGCAGAAACAAATTTATTTATGTTTCTTTTTGCAGAAAACACAGTTATAAGGATCCGAAAGAAACTAGAAATCCTGGTTGCCTCAAGGAGAAATGGGGAACAAGGATGGGAGGGAGTTTTCTAAACTGTCATAATCGAGAATTTTGTACCACATGAATGATTCAAATCACTGATTTTTTTTTAAATGACTGCTAATCTTAAAAAAAGAAAAGAAAAAACCTTCTGTGACCTTGTTTACTCTTCTGGAAAATGGAAGGATAATAATAATATCTACTCAAGAGAGTTATTACGATGAAAGAATGACATCTGGCACATAAAGTGATTCCCACAATTCCCAGCCCGATGTCACAAATCATCTTCAGGCCCTCTGCCCCTCACTTGCCCCTTATTCTTTGTGCCTTGTTTGGTGTTACACAGAAACCTCTTAGCAACTGCTTGTGAAATAAATGGATGAGACCTTACAGAAAGTATGACCAGGTTTCGTATCAGCTAGCAAGCTGGCAAGTATTCTATCCTAGGGATTCAACCTTCTCCAGACTTACCGGAATGCTCCAGACCTGCATTCCGTCACTGTAGCCGATCATAATCAGCAGAGGCGGCTCATTCCCAGTGCTGTGTATTTCATGAAATTCCAGATTTCTTGATGTATCTGTGTTACAATTAAGACACAAAGAAGCAAATTGAAAACAACTACACTTCTTTAATGTTCTTAGTGTAACAATTGTTATAAGTTGTTTTTCAGTAAAAAGTATTTAGAAGACATCATCTATAAGAAAGTGAACAGGAAGCTGAAACTATAAAACTAGTAGTATTTTTTTTTTAACAATACCTATAATGATCTGCACAAGTAAGACTTTTTTTAAAAAACTCTCACTAGAGAACTTGGGAATATTAATACCAGGAACAAACCATCTGTAAATGACACATAAAGAAATATTTTACAAAGATTAATTAAATATAAAAATAAAATATAATCTAGAATTCTAATATGTATAAATTCTATTTTTATAAATAGATATATTCTATCTATAAATTTATAAATTATTTAAAAAGTTACGTTCCTTCACATTTAGGAATTTAATTCTGATAACCTGTGAACAGCAGGCATATGGTTCACTACAAGAGAATTATATGTACTTGTCTAAGCAACTTCCAATTCACATCAGTGAATAATAAGCATCTGTTATATAATCAGCATTATGAAAGATATCTTTCCTGAACAAAACTATTGCATCTCACAAAATACTAATTCAAGCATTCTATTCTCAAATCATGATCTTATCCTCAATCAAGTCTGCTCAATCACTTCCATTATGAACCATTATCTGACTTCATTAGGCCCTCTGGTCCAATGATCCCCTGCCTTCTCCCTATAAGATGATATACTGACACTCCTTCCATCTTATGGTCTTTGATCAATCATCTCAGTAACTTCTGCCAGAAATCTACAGTCTCTGATCTTCTTTGGGATCTCTGCATGGCACCCATCTCACAAAATCTCAATCCTAGATGAAATCAACAACTCACTATCTTGGTATATTCTATGGCAATCAAGTACTGTTATAGGAATATCACACAATTATACAGACTTGGTACCTCTACAAATTATCTCTAAAAACCTCAACTGGACACTCAAAACTACACAGCAAATTCACTCTATTTTCTGGAACTTCATCCATAATTTCTTCAATGACTTTCTTTAGCTTTCTCCAAGCCTTGGCTCCATCCAATCTCTCCTTACTCAGCAGATAATCTGTCTCAGACTGCATAGGGAAACTAGGAATTTCCTGTTGCCAAAGACCTGCGTGCATCTGTCCCACACTGTTCTCCTTCCATCCTATTACAAACATTTTTCTTTCCTTCTGTCCAGAGTAAGTTTCTCCATCTGTGCTCTGGGATCCCATTCTCCTCCACCAACTCAGAAGCCTTTTTCTAATCATTTATTTCCTGTATCTTCAATACCTTCCATGCTACTGGATATTTTCAATGAGCATTTAAACATGCTGAAGAGTCTCCTACTTTTAAAATTTTTCAAATAAATCAGTGCCAGGGAATTTTAGATGTAAATGACAAAGGTAAAATTAGGAAAACACAAGTGGATACTGTAGAAGCACACTTTCATCATCATGGTCCAGGGAAAGACTTAATAGAACACCAAAACTCTCTACATAAAAGGCTGACAAATCCTAGTATATTATCTATTATATTAAAATGAAGAACTGCTAAGCATGAGCTACCCTTGCCAGAAAAGTCAAAAGGTAAGCCAAAGCAGGGGAAAAGAGACTTCTAATAATTATAATCCCACAAGGACTCATTTTATCCATGTAACAATTAAAAATCAATATGAAAAAGATAAGTCATTAGAAAAACAGGCTGGAGACATGAAAAACTCTTCAAAAAAAAGACATCCAAATAAATCTGTCATCAATAAATATGAAAAGTGGCTCGATCTCATTTGTAACTAAGGAAGAATTGATTAAAATTACAATGACAAAACCAAATATTGGCAGGATGTAAAGTATTACTTATTTATTGCTAGTGAATGTAAATCAGTACAACCACTTTGGAAAACAGTTTGACAATATATATCCAAATTGAAGATACAATGCCCTTTGACCAAGTAGCTCTACCCTAGGTATACACTCATTAAAATAAAGAGAATATATATGCCAAGAGACAAATACAAGAATATTCACAGCAGCACTGTGTTTTCTTTAAGTAATCTCTACACCCAACATGGAGCTCAAACTCACAACCCCAAGCTCAAGAATAGCATGCTTTTTCAACTGAGCCAGCCAGCCATCTTCATAGCAGCATTATTTGCAAAGATCCAAAAGCTGGAATCAATCTAAACGTCCATCAAAAGGAAAGTGGACAAGTGGTATACTGAAACGATGGAATACTATTCACCACAGAAAAATAACGAAACACTGCCATACATCATAAAATGGATGAACCTCACAGACATAAAGATCAAAAGAAGCCAGACACAAAAAAGACTATATAGCAAAAATTCTATTCATATGAAATTCAAAATCACTAAGCAATTAAGTAACAACATTCTATTTCTTACCCTGGATGATGGTTACACAGGTGCTTGATCTATAAAACTTCATTCTTTGATCCATATTTTGTATTATTTACCATGATATATTTGCACAACAAATAAAGTTTTAAAAAATAATAGGTTGAAACAATATCCCTCTCTATTTGACTTCATTATTCTCCTCTCCTTTTAGAAGCTAATAACTTCATTAAGTTGTTTATAACTGCTATCTCTTCTTCATCTCTCATTTACCCCAAATCCATTTCAAAATGCTTTCTACCCCAACACTTCTCTCAAGTGACTTCTGTTGTGCTCACCAATAATCTCCAAGTTGTTTGTATGCAATGTATGTTTTTTAGAGTCCATCTTATTAGACAATTTTGCAGCAATAAACAACACTCACCATTTTCTCCTTAAAATATTTTCCTTTGGTTCTCCAGGTATAACCTCCTAGTTTTCTTTCTATCACTCTAATCATTCCATGACCATTTCCCCCACTGGCTCATTCTGTTCCACCCACTCTTTAAATACTGGAGTTGTTCAAAGCTAATTCCTAAACACTGTTCTCACAGTATACCTTTCCAAGTGGTCTCATTCCATCCACTACTTCTGTTAGTATATGCCAGTGACTTTCTCAACATAGGTTTTTGGATGTCTCAGTGGAAGACCAATTTTCACCTAAAGATCATGACTGCCTCCACAAACTTGATCTTCTGAACAGCATGATTATCTAGCCAGTTGGCAAAATCAGAAATCACCTCTTCCTTTCCTCTTACAACAAATCTATCAACCATCTATCACCTGTGTCTTCCTAAGCAGCTCTCTTCTTAAACCACCACTACCCTGTCCATTATAACATCAATTCCAAAAAGCATGAATTTTTTTTTTAATTTTTATTTATTTATGATAGTCACACAGAGAGAGAGAGAGGCAGAGACATAGGCAGAGGGAGAAGCAGGCTCCATGCACCGGGAGCCTGACGTGGGATTCGATCCCGGGTCTCCAGGATCGTGCCCTGGGCCAAAGGCAGGCGCTAAACCGCTGCGCCACCCAGGGATCCCGAAAAAAGCATGAATTTTTTAATGCTAATTTTCTTTTGGCAGGAATTCATTGGCATAAAGTTAACAGCACATGATTCTATATCCAGGAAAATTCAGAATTATAAACTTATTTTCCAAGGGCATAATTCTCTTTATACCTAATATTTACATGGTCTTTTATATTTTTCAATGAACTTTGATAAACAGATCAGTTTATCTAACATACAAAATCCAGTTTTATGTGCAGAGTAGGAGCCAATTTCATTTTACATTGACAAGAACAAATTAGGTATAATGTACTCAAAGCTGAAGAGAAATCTCAGGATTCTTGACACTCAATCCAGTCATCTTTCTACTACAACTACCATCTTAAGGTTGTTACTTTTAGAAGGGCTCAAATGCCACATATAAAATCCTAAGGTCATTATATGAACAAAATCTCCTTTCTCTTATTTTAGATTCTGCTTAGTCACTTATACTATTTTTCTTTCTCTGGATGGTGGCACAGCAGACCTCATCACTCTGGAATATACTCCTAATTTTGTAAAAATTATAGGCTATTCTTCAAAACTGTTATAGCTTTAAGTAATCTTTATTCTTTAAATTTTCTTTATATCCTCTATTATACCATCACTGTTTATTGTCCATAACCATTCTTATCTTCTTTACTGGTTTTTTTCTTATTTCACCCCTAAATATGGATTTTACAGTCTATCCCATAGAGACATGCAGCATTCCTTTGTAGTTTTACTCAACTACAACATTCTCCTTTCATTCACCCATCCTCCAAAACCCTATCCACTCAGTGTACTCTCCCTCCTCAGAAAAATGTTTGCAATTGGAGAGTGGAGGCCCACTGGGTTTTCTGGTCACCTAAAAATCCAAGTTATATTGGGCAGCACAGGTGGCTCAGCAGTTTAGCGCCACCTTCAGCCCAGGGCGCAATCCTGGAGACCCAGGATCGAGTCCCATGTCGGGCTCCCCGCATGGAGCCTGCTTCTCCCTCTGCCTGTGTCTCTGCCCCTCTCTGGGAAATAAATGAATGAATGAATGAATGAATGAATGAATGAATATCTTTTTTTAAAAATCCAGGTTATAAAGTGAAATTAGATCTTTCTCCCAAACCAGCTGCTTCTGTACTCCATGTGGGTATGATTAATAGCAGCAACGTACTGCCAATACTCAGTCTAAAAACTGAGTTATTTTCAGTAGATGCTAATAGGTGAATGAGGATTAGAGCAAAAAGAACATTTCAAGCAGAAGGACTCCTGTACAAAGATCTTGAGTTTGGAAAAGTTCTGTGTCATTAATGACCTGAAAGCCAAGCAGGAAAAGTTCTGTGTCATTAATGACCTGAAAGCCAAGCATAGCTTTTGAGGGGACATAGTTAGATGGGAAAAGGATTAAGAGTTTCAAGCACGGGCAGCCTGGGTGGCTCAATGGTTTAGCACTGCCTTCAGCCCAGGACGTGATCCTGGAGACCCGGGTTCGAGTCCCACGTCAGGCTCCCTGCATAGAGCCTGCTTCTCCCTCTGCCTGTGTCTCTGCCTCTCTCTCTGTATCTCTCATGAATAAATAAATAAAATCTTTTAAAAAAAAAAGAGTTTCAAGCACTTATGAGACATCTAAGTGAAATGTCTAGGAGTTAGCTGACATGTAGACCCAAGCACAGTAGAGCAACAGAGGCTTGCAGCAGCTATTATCTTTGGATGCCTCATATACTTCTTACTCTATGCCTCCTCTTTCCTGGTAACTGATCTTACTCCCCATCAAGCACAGGAACAGGCACATAACCAGCTGAGCCAATTCTAGCACTACATCCTTGGCCCCTGCAACCATTCCAGTAACTGGAAGATAATCTTTCTGGATCACCCAATGAATACTCTTTCCTCCTTGATCACAGAGCATAATTATAAAGGTATGAACAGAAAGCTTTGAGCAATCACTGCTCCAACCTCATTAGAAAAGTCAAAGAAGGGATCCCTGGGTGACGCAGCGGTTTAGCGCCTGCCTTTGGCCCAGGGCGCGATCCTGGAGATCCGGGATCGAATCCCACGTCAGGCTCCCGGTGCATGGAGCCTGCTTCTCCCTCTGCCTGTGTCTCTGCCTCTCTCTCTCTCACTGTGTGCCTATCATAAATAAATAAATAAAAAAAAAAGAAAAGAAAAGTCAAAGAAGAGAAGCAAACATTCAGAAAGAAGTAGTGACACAAAGTGAATGACTAGAAGTTTCAAGCCAGGGCAGCCCCGGTGGCGCAGCAGTTTAGCGCCACCTGCAGCCTGGGGTGTGATCCTGGAGACCTGGGATCAAGTCCCACGTCGGGCTCCCTGCATGGAGCCTGCTTCTCTCTCTGCCTGTGTCTCTGCCTCTCTCTCTGTCTCTCATGAATAAATAAATAAAATCTTAAAAAAAAATAAAACAGAAATGAACATTTGATAAATATAGCTAGATTAAAAAAAAAATGATTCTCTCTCCCTCTCCCCATCCCCTTCACACTCAATCGCTCTTTCTCTCTCTCTCATGAATGGAAGGAAGGAAGGAAGAAGGAAGGAAGGAAGGAAGGAAGGAAGAAGGAAAGAAAGAAAGAAAGAAAGAAAGAAAGAAAGAAAGAAAGAAAGAAAGAAAGAAAGAAAGAAAGAAAGAAAGAAAGAAAGAAAGAAAGAAAAAGACGAACACAAATAGACAAATTCAAGAAATGCTGTAAGAGACTGAGGAAGTAAGGGGAATCAAATATCTTGGTAATCTTTACTATTGCCTTAAACCTAACAAGTATACACACACACTCCTAGAGCCAGAGACAAAAAGTACATCCTTTAAAAACCTGGGCCAAAATTTCATATCAATATGAAATATCAATATGATACAGAAAGGAAAGATCAAAGGACATGTAAGTGTGCTAAAGTATTTAGAGGAAAATGTATACATTTAAAAGTTTAATAAATCAAAAAAAAAATAAAAAAAAAATAAAAGTTTAATAAATCACCTGGGATATGGGATACTATGTTTAAAACGATCACTATAAGCTCAACAGCACATATACACTAAAATAATTTTCAAGCAGGATCCATCTACATTTCCAGATGCATTTTACTTCAATAAAATAAAGGTTTTATGAACTAGTCACCAGCAATTCTTACTTGCTATTAAACACACACACACACACACACAGAAAACCATGCTAAGATTATTTTGATGAAAAATATTTTCTAAACATTTTTGGTTACTGACATGAACCTATGCCTTTAAAAATTATTTTTGGCACTTTGCATATGTTGTACAACAAGCTTTTGTTACTACCTGGAACTAATATTTCCAAGACCATGGCCACACTTACTTTTTTATTAAATCAAGGAAGTTCGCTAATGGGCACCTGGGGGGCTCAGTCAGTGGAACATACAACTCTTGATTTCAGGGTTGTGGGTTCAAGCCCCTCGTTGGGTATAGAGATTACTTAAAAATAAAATTTTAAAAAGAAAAAAATAAAGTTCTCTAATATCTTCTGACATGCAGAAAATATACTTCTAGAAGAGAAGGAAGAGTCTGAATTCAAGAGGAAAAGATGACAGAAAACAAAAGATGAATAGTTATCTAATTAATAAAGAGGGAAAGGAGAGTAGGAGGACCCTATGCTTGTTTTGTCTCTTGAACATAGCTAAACAAATATCAAGGGGCAGCCCTGGTGGCTCAGCGATTTAGTGCCACCTTCAGCCCAGGGCCTGATCCTGGAGACCTGGGATTGAGTCCTACGTCGGGCTCCCTGCATGGAGCCTGCTTCTCCCTCTGCCTGTGTCTCTGCCTCTCTCTCTCTCTCTCTGTGTGTGTGTGTGTCTCTCTCATGAATAAACAAATAAAATCTTTAAAAATATATATAGGGGGGGGATCCCTGGGTGGCTGCAGCGGTTTGGCGTCTGCCTTTGGCCCAGGGCGCGATCCTGGAGACCCAGGATCGAATCCCACGTCGGGCTCCCGGTGCATGGAGCCTGCTTCTCCCTCTGCCTGTGTCTCTGCCTCTCTCTCTCTCTCTCTCTCTCTCTCTCTGTGACTATCATAAATAAATTTAAAAAAAATATATATATATATATAGGGATCCCTGGGTGGCGCAGCGGTTTGGTGCCTGCCTTTGGCCCAGGGCGCGATCCTGGAGACCCGGGATCGAATCCCACATCAGGCTCCCGGTGCATGGAGCCTGCTTCTCCCTCTGCCTGTGTCTCTGCCTCTCTCTCTCTCTCTCTGTGACTATCATAAATAAATTTTAAAAAATTAAAAAAAATAAAAAATTAAAAAAAATATATATATTTATCAAATCATTTGAACACCCAGGAAATCAATCCGAGTACTGAGAGAACAAACTGCACAATTAGAGGCAAAAAAGAGGCCATATCATGGGAGGCAGGAGGTACAGAGACGTGATTTGGGGGAGCAAAGAATCACCAGTGCTGCAGAGAGGAGGGAGCCCTGATCAGGAAGAGAGGTGAAAGAGCGAGAGAGAAGGAGGGAGGGAGGGGAAGAGAAAGAGAGAAAGAGAACAGAGCTCAGGGCATTGCGCAAGAAAAACACTTTCCCAAAACCACTGACAGGGAAACAAGAGGGACTGATTATTTCGAGTTTTATAAGCAATGGAGTCCAAAATTAAGTTTTAGAAGTCTGCGCCACCAGCAGGTGGAGCCTGGAGGATACAATGGTGCTCTTGTGAAGGAAGGCAGAGGCCCAGAAGCAGACAGCATGATCTGAGGATTCCCTGGGTCACACTACAGAAACAGTACTTCTTTAGAGTGAATTTGGGAGAGGTGGCACTTTGGGGGGACAAAAGAGCCAGGGGGAAAAAAAAGAGCCAGGGGGCGCCACTGAGCTGCCCCATTCACTAATATTGGAAGAGTAGAGGGCAGCTAACCTGGACACCAGCTTTTGGTCATGTTTTACCATAAACTCCAAGCTTCTGCACATTCATGCAACTGCCCCTCTGGGACAAACCAACACTAGCCACAGCTCAGTGAGACCCTAATCCTCATGAGAGGATCGGCATGAGTCTGAGCCACACCAGGTCCCTAGAATTGAGTTTTGAAACCCAGTCAACAGGCCTGAGATAAAAAACAAGAGCACTGCACCACCAGGTGGGCAGATGGCTCAGACACAGACAGGATGAAGACAGGGATAAGACAGAGCTGGGGACACAAGAGGGGATATTGTTCAGACTTCTATGAGGGCTGCCTGAACAGCAGGAGGGGTAAATGCCTCTCTCCAAGGCCTGGAGAGTCAGTTGATGCCATTTTTACCCCCGTTCATCAGTAGAGATGGATTTCAGTGCCCACAGTGGAGGCCTGAGCCACTTACACTGAGCTCCAACCCCTGCGCTCTACAGGTGCTTCTTTACTAGGACAAGTGTACCTGAGAGTCAGAGCAACAGTGGGCGTGCCTCTCCCGGAAGACCAGCACAAATCCCCAAATGCACCAAGTCTATTGACCACAGATACTGCAAAGCTTCAGCTCTCCAGGAAACAGAATCTAGCCTCTTCTAACAAGCAAGCCAAAACATAGTTAAAACTCACCATACAATGGACAAGGTCCAAACACTCCTAACTGCAGGCAAGAAGAAACGCTACAGAGGACTGACCTGAGGGGAAAAGCAGCAAACACAACAGCAGAGTACACCAGAAACACTTCCTGAAGTACCAGGCCCTGGAGAGTACTGGATGTCTTAAGATAGCCATTACTCTCAGGAACCGGAAACATAAAATGCTTCCTAATACAAAGAAGAAACCTAAACAAAATGCCAAGATGTAAGAATTCATTCCAAAAGAAAGAACAAGAAGAGATCACAGCCAGAAATCTATTCAAAACAGATATAAGTCATATGCCTGAACCAGAATTTAAAACAACAGTCATGGGATCCCTGGGTGGCTCAGCGGTTTGGCGCCTGCCTTTGGCCCAGGGCGCGATCCTGGAGACCCGGGATCGAATCCCACATCAGGCTCCCGGTGCATAGAGCCTGCTTCTCCCTCTGCCTGTGTCTCTGCCTCTCTCTCTCTGTGTGACTATCATAAATAAATAAAAATTTAAAAAATAAAAAATAAAAAATAAAACAACAGTCATAAGGATTCTAGCTGGGCTTGAGAAAAGCACAGAAGACACCAGGGAGTTCCTTTTTCCAGAGATAAAAGACCTAAAAATTAGTGAGGCCAAAATAAAAAATGCAAACCAGGATGCAAAACCAACTGGATGTCATGACCACAAGGATAGAAGAAGCAAAGGAATGAATAAGAGACACAGATGATATACTTAAGAAAAACAATTAAGCTGAAAAGAAGAGGGAAAGAAAAATATTGGATTACAAATGCAGACTTAGGGAACTCAGCAACTCCCTAAAGCATAGTAGCATTCATATCAGAGGAGTCCCAGAAGAAGAAAAGAGGGAAAAGGGGGTAGAAGTTTTATTTGAGGGATCCCTGGGTGGCGCAGCGGTTTAGTGCCTGCCTTTGGCCCAGGGTGCGATCCTGGAGACCCGGGATCGAATCCCACATCGGGCTCCCGGTGCATGGAGCCTGCTTCTCCCTCTGCCTGTGTCTCTGCCTCTCTCTCTCTCTCTCTCTCTCTCTCTCTGTGACTATCATAAATAAATAAAAATTAAAAAAAAAAAAAAGAAGTTTTATTTGAGCAAAGTATAGCTGAAAACTTCCCTGATCTAGAGAAGGAAACAGACATCCAAACCCAGGAGGCACAGAGAACTCCCATCAAAATCAACAAAAGCAGGCTAACACCAAGACATATCCTAGTAAAACTTGCAAAATACAGAGATAAGGAAAGAATCCTGAAAGCAGCAAGGGAAAAAAAAAAATCCCTAACCTACAAGGGAAGTAAAGGTTAGCAGCAGATCTTTCCACAGAAACTTGGCAGGCCAGAAGAAAGTGGCATGATATATTCAATGCACTGAATGGGAAAAATATGCCGCCAAGAATACTTGATCCAGCAAGGCTGTCATTCACAATAGTTGCATTCAGCATGCAACTCTTTTATTTTTTTTAAATTTATTTATTTATGATAGTCACACAAGGAGAGAGAGAGAGAGAGGCAGAGACATAGGCAGAGGGAGTAGCAGGCTCCATGCACTGGGAGCCTGACGTGGGATTCGATCTTGGGTCTCCAGGATCGCGCCCTGGGCCAAAGGCAGGCGCCAAACCGCTGCGCCACCCAGGGATCCCTCAGCATGCAACTCTTGATCTGCGGGTCATGAGTTCAAGCCCCATGTTGAGTGAGGAGCCTACTTTTTTTATATATTTTTTTTATTTATTTATGAGAGACAGAGAGAGAGAGAGGCAGAGACATAGGCAAAGGGAGAAGTCGGCTCGTAGGAGCCCAATCTGGCACTCGACCCCAGACCCCGGGATCACACCCTGAGTCAAAGGCAGATGCTCAACTGCTGAGCCACCCAGGCATCCCGAGGAGCCTACTTTAAAAAAAAAAAAAAAAAGAGAAGAGGGGATGGAGAACCATTCACCATGCTAACGGATGTCAAAAGAAAGCCAGATTAGCCATATTTATATCAAACTAGATTTTAAACCAAAGACTATACCAAGAAATGAAGAAGGGTACTATATCATAATAAAGGGGTCTACCCAACAAGAAGATCTAACAATTGTAAATATTTATGCCCCTCAACTTGGGAGCACCCAAATATATAAACAAATTAATAACAAACATGAAGAGGGGCACCTGGGTGGCTCAGTGGTCCTGAGATTGAGTCCTACATCAGGGTCCCCTCAGGGAGCCTGCTTCTCCCTCTGCCTATGTATTTGCCTTTGTGTCTCTCATGAATAAATAAAAGCTTCAAAAAAAAAAGAACAAACATGAAGAAACCCATTGATAATAATACAATAATAATAAAGGAATTTAACACTTATAGCAATAGACAGATCATTTACATAGAAAATCAGCAATCAATTTGAATGACACATTGGACCAGATGGACTTAACAATACATTCAGAACACTTCATCCTAAAACAACAGAATACACATTCTTATTGAATGCACGTGGCACATTCTCCAGAATAGAGTACATACTGGGTCACAAATCAGGTCTCAATAAGTACAAAAAGACTGAAATCATTCCATGCACATTTTCAGACCACATGCTATGAAACTTGAGGTCAACTATAAGTAAAAATGTGGAAAGACTGCAAATACATGGAGGTCATAGAACATCCTATTAAAGAATAAACAGGGACGCTTGGGTGGCTCAGCAGTTGAGCACCTGCCTTCGGCTCAGGGCGTGATTCCGTGGTACTGGGATCGAGTCCCACATTGGGCTCCCTGCATGGAGCCTGCTTCTCCCTCTGTCTCTGCCTCTCTCTGTGTGTCTTTCATGAATAAATAAACAAAATATTTTTAAAAATAAAAAATAAAAAGAAATAAATAATGAACAGGTTAACCAGGAAATTAAAGAAGTAAAAAAAAAAAAATACATGGGAGCAAATGAAAATGAAAACACGACAGTCCAAAACCTTTAGGATGCAGCAAAAGCAGTCATAAGAGGGAAGTACATAGTAATACAGGCCTAACTCAAGAAAAGCAAAGTCTCCAAACACAACCTAATTTTACATCTCAAGGAGCTAGAAAAAGAACAGCCAATAAAAGCCTAAAGCCAGCAGAAGAGGGGAAATAATAAAGATTAGAGCAGAAATAAATGATAAGAAACAAACAAAAAAACTACAACAGATCAATGAAACTAGAAGCTGGTTCTCTGAAAGAATTAATAAAACTGAGAAACCCCTAGCCATACTTCTCAAAAAGAAAAGAGAGAGGGATGCCTGGGTGGTTCAGCAGTTGAGTGTCTGCCTTTGGCTCAGGGCATGATCCCAGGGTCTGGGGATTGAGCCCCACATCAGGCTCCCTACAAGGAGCCTGCTCGTCCCTCTGCCTATGTCTCTGCCTCTCATTCTCTCTCATGAATAAATAAATAAAATCTTTAAAAAAGAGAGAGAAAGGACCCATATAAATAAAATCATGAATGAAAGAGGAGATATCACAACCAACACACAAAAAAATACAATTATAAGAGAATATTATGAAAAGTTATATGCCAACAAATTGGCAATCGGAAAGAAATGGATAAATTCCTATAAACTACCAAAACTAAAAAGGAAGAAATAGAAAATTTGAATAGACCCATAACCAGCAAAGAAATTGAAACAATAATCAAAAACCTCCCAACAAACAAAAGTCCAGAGCCAGATGGCTTCCCAAGGAGTTCTACCAAACATTTAGAGAAGTGTTAATACATATTCTTTTCAAACTGTTTCAAAAAATAGAAATGGAAGGAAAACTTCCAAACTCCTTCTATGAAGCCAGGATTACCTTAATTCCTACTCTACTAAAAAGTAAAATTATAGGTCAGTATCTCTGATGAACATGCATGCAAAAATTCTCAACAAGTTACTATCTAATCAAATCTAAGATTACATTAAAAGAATTATTCACCACAATCAAGTAGAATTTATTCCTAGGCTGCAAGGCTGGTTCAATATTTGCAAATCAGTCAATGTGATACACCACATTAACAAACGGATAAGAACAGTATGATCCTCTCAATAGATGCAGAAAAAACATTTGATAAAATATAGCATCCATTCTTGATAAAAACCCTCAACAAAGTAGGGATAGACAGAACATATCTTAACATCACAAAGGCCATATGTGAAAGACTCAAGAGTTAATATCATCCTCAACAGGGAAAAATGGAGAGCTTTTCCTTCATGGTAAGGAACAAGACAGGGATACCAACCCTCACCACTGTTATTTAACATAATACTCAGCAATCAGACAACAAAAAGAAATAAAAGATATCCAAATCAGCAAAGAAGTAGTCAGACTTTCACGATTTACAGATGACATGATACTCTATGTAGAAAACCCAAAAGACTCCACCAAAAAAATTGCCAGAACTGATATACAAATTCAGCAAAGTTGCAGAATACAAAATCGACGTACAGAAATCAGTTGCATTCTACACATCAATAACATAGCAGCAGAAAAATTCAAAGAATCAGTCCTATTTATAATTGCAGCAAAAACCATAAGATACCTAGAAATAAACCTAACCAAAGAGGTAAAAGATCTGTACTCTGAAAACTATAAAACACTTATAAAAGAAAATGAAGATGACACAAAGAAATGGAAAGACATTTCAAGCTTATGGATTGGAAAAACAAATATTGTTTAAAAAGTCTATACTACCCAAAGCAATCTACACATTTAGAGCAATCTCTAGGGATCCCTGGGTGGCGCAGCGGTTTGGCGCCTGCCTTTGGCCCAGGGCGCGATCCTGGAGACCCGGGATCGAATCCCACGTCGGGCTCCCGGTGCATGGAGCCTGCTTCTCCCTCTGCCTGTGTCTCTGCCTCTTTCTCTCTCTCTGTGTGACTATCATAAAAAAATAAAATAAAATAAAATATTTAAAATAAATAAATAAAGCAATCTCTATCAAAATACCAACAGCATTTTTGACAGAGCTAGAACAAATAATTCTAAAATTTGTATGGAACCAGAAAAGACCACAAATAGCCAAAGCAATCTTGAAAAAGAAAAGCTGGAGGCATCACAACTCTGGACTTCAAGGTATATTACAAAGCTATAGTCATCAAGGCAACAACATGCTACTGGCACAAAAACAGACATATATAGATCAATGAAACAGAAAACCCAGAAATGGACCCATACTATATGGTTAACTAATCTTCAACAGAGTAAGAAAGACTATCCAATGGAAAAAAGAAAGTCTCTTCAACAAATGGTTTTAGGAAAATTGGACAGCAACATGCAGAAGAATGAAACTAGACCATTTTCTCACACCATAAACAAAAATAAACTCAAAATGGATGAAAGACCTAAATGTGAGACAGGAAACCATCAAAATCCTAGAGGAGAAACCAAGCAGCAATCTCTTCGACCTTGGCCATAGCAACTTCTTACTAGACATGTCTCCAGAGGCAAGGGAAATAAAAGCAAAAATGAACTGAACTACTGGGACTCCACAACAAAAAGCTCTGTACAGTGAAAGAAACAATCAACAAAACTAAAAGGCAACCTATGGAATGGGATTTGCAAATGACATACCTGATAATGGGTTAGTATCTAAAATCTATAAAGAACTTATCAAACTCCACACCCAAAAAACAAATAATCCAGTTAAGAAATGAGAAGAAGACATGAATGGACATCTTTCCAAAGACAACATACAGATGGCCAACAGACACATGAAAAGATGCTCAACATTACTTATCATCAGGGAAATAAAATCAAAACCACAGGGAGATACCACCTCACAGCAGTCAGAATGGCTAAAATTACCAACACAGGAAACAACAGATGTTGGTGAAGAGGTGGAGAAAGGGGAAACCCCCTTACACTGTTGATGGGAATGCAAACTGGTGTAGCCACTGCGGAAAACACTTTGAAGGTTCCTCAGAGTTAAAAACAGAACTACCCTACAACCTAGTAATTGCACTACTATTTACCCAAAAGATACAAAAATGCTGATTCGAAGGGACACATGCACCGCAATGTTTACAGTAGCATTATCAACAACAGCCAAATTATGGAAAGAGCCCAAATGTCCTTTGACTGATGAATGAATAAAGAAGATGTGGTGTGTGTACACACACACACACACACACACACACACACACAGAGGAATATTAGTCATCAAAAAAGAATGCAATCTTGCCACTTGCAACAATGTGAATGGAGCTAGAGTGTATTATACTAAGTGAAATAAGTCAGTCAAAGACAAATATCATGATTTTACTCATATGTGGAATCTAAGAAACAAATCAGATGAACAAAAGGGAAGGGAAAAAAGAGAGTTAGGCAAACATAAGACTCTTAACTACAGAGAACAAGCTGAGGGTTGATGGAGGGGAGGTGGGAAGGATGGGCTAAATGGGTGGTGGGTATTAAGGAAGGCTCTTGTGATGAGCACTGGGTGTTATAAGTAAACTAGAATTTAAACAAAAACTTTAATAAAAGAAGAAAAAGGAAAGAGGAGGGAAAATATGCCAGTAAACAAGACAATCTAACAGTCATAAGAAGAAAAGACTAGAAAAGAAAGTTAAAAATATAAGCTTTCAAAGAGAAACACAGTAGGAAAAGTTTATGTGTCATAAATAATCACCCAAACTAATGAATATTTTATTCCACAAAGAGAGTCCAACAAGTTGCCATTATTTGAATGAACCACTAATAAAGAATCCAAAATTCAAAAGAAACCAAACTGCAGAAGTGCAACTTAGCTTCTAAGGGTTATATATATATATATATATATATATTTATATATATAACCCCCACACCCCATTACCCCACACCCCTTATTGCTGCCAAAACCATGGGCTGGGGGCTGGGGCTGGATGGACAGACACCTCCCCCTACCCAAACCCCTCCTGTGTGTGGTTGGAAAACTTTTTTGTTTTTTGGGTTTTATTTTTTTTTCTGAATAAAAAAGATTCTACTAACAAAACAAAACAAAACAAAAATATATAGAGAGAGAGAGAGACACCTAGGTGGCTCAGTGGATGAGGATCTGCCTTCAGCTCAGGGAGTGATCCCCAGGTCCTGAGACCAGGTCCCACTTTGGGCTCCCTGCAGGAGCCTGTTTCTCCCTCTGCCTATGTCTGTCTCTCTCTGTTTCTCATGAATAAATAAATAAAATCTTTTTTAAAAATTAAAATTAAAAAAATTTTTTAATAAATAAATATACATGGTATCACATTTTTTAAATTCCTAGAGGAGCTGAAGATTCAAGAGTATGATATCAGTCAAGGTCCCACTAGGAGATGAAATCAACTCAATGTGTTCATAATTGGGAATTTAGTGAAGACAACTGTTCACACAGACGATAGAATAGCTGAGCGACCAGAAAAGGAACTCTAAGGCTGCTTATTGCATTAGCAACAGCAGGAAGCCACGACCAGCCCTAGGCTAGAGAGACACAGGAGTGCAGGGTGCTGGGTCAGCTGGCAGAAACTAGAATACCAGCAGAGCTGCCTAGAAGAAGCCAGAAACACAGAGGAAATGCAGCCACTAACGGAGGAGAGGGAAGAGTACTCCTTCCTGTCTTCCTCTCGTTCAATTTCTCACCAGCGCCTCCCAAACTCAGAAAACAACAGACATGGTATCGTGGGCAACAGACACAGGACAGCCACCTTACAAGCAGCAACAATGAAATGGAATATAGAGGGTGCCTGGGTGGCTCAGTCAGTTAAGCATCTGCTTTCAGCCTGGGTCACGATCCTGGAGTGAAGAGACTGAGCCCCACATCAGGCTCCCTGCTCAGAGGGGCTCCCTGCTTTTTCCTCTCCCACTATCCCTCCCCCTGCTCTTTCTCTCTCTCTCAAATAAATAAAATCTTATAAAAAAAGAAAAAGAAAGAAATGGAATGTAGGAACATATATGAGAACAAAAGGCCCAATTCAGACATAACTCTGTTCAGGACTATTAATTAACAGTCCAAGTATTTGGACTATTAATTAATTAATAGTCCAAAAAGTTCAATAGTAATGATCACTATGCAGTTATAGGGGATCCCTGGGTGGCTCAGTGGTTTAGCGCCTGCCTTTGGCCCAGGGTGTGATCCTGGAGTCCCAGGACCGAGTCCCACATCGGGCTCCCTGCGTGGAGCCTGCTTCTCCCTCTGCCTGAGTCTCTGACTCTCTCTCTGTGTCTCTCATGAATAAATAAATAAAAACTTTAAAAAAAAAAAAAACTATGCAGTTATAAATCCTACACATCTGATCAAACCTGAATAATTTATTTTCTAAGAAATCTATGTCCTAGGCACTATATGTTATAGCTAATTTCAGATTTGTACAATAGAATATCAGTTCCAATGAAGTTTCTGTAGCGTGATTATGTTACTTTTTAAATTAAAAATGAATTTATTCGGGCAGCCCAGATGGCTCAGCGGTTTAGCACCACCTTTGGCCCAAGGTGTGATCCTGGAGACCCAGGATTGAGTCCTACGTCGGGCTCCCTGCATAGAGCCTGCTCTGTCTCTGCCTCTCTCTCTCTTTCTCTATCTGTCTCTCATGAATAAATAAAATCTTTAAATAAATAAATAAAAATGAATCTATTTTGAAAACTAAACAGTTGCTGTAAGAGAAAGTAACCCAACTGAAGTTAAGAGTTCTCTTATGGAATCAAGTCAACCCCAAACAAGCATAATTCATAAGTCCCAAAAAAGTTAAAACCATACCATTTAAATCTGCATTTTCAAATCTGACCCAGACTATTTTCTCCTTTTCTTCTGTTAGAGGTGTTCCACTGTAAGCCTGCATAGTAAACAGAAATGTTTGAATAAAAATGTTTTACAGCTCTAATATTACTGATGTTCAAGACAAAAACTAACTTAGATAAAACCAACCTTATCCCTCTCCAATTTCACCAATCCTACATCCTGGGAACCAGCACATTTTGTGATATTTTTATTCCTAAAGAAAGTTATCTAGGAGACTGACAATCTTGATTAAAGGAATTTAAACTATTAAAAAATTGCAGAAACCTAAAATATGATGATCACAGTCTATTAAGAAGCATCAGTATATGGGCAGCCCCGGTGGCGCAGTGGTTTAGCGCCGCCTGAAGCCCGGGGTGTGATCCTGGAGATCAGGGATTGAGTCCCACATCAGGCTTCCTGCATGGAGCCTGCTTTCTCCCTCTGCCTGTGTCTCTGCCTCTCTCTCGCTCTCTCTGAATAAATAAATAAATAAATAAACCTTAAAAAAAAAAAAAAGAAGAAGAAGAAGCATCAGTATAATGCAAAGGCACTCAAAAAACTAAATCAACCCCTATGTTGGCCAACAAATAAGAAGGCTTAAGAAATAAACAAAACTACCATGTGTATCTATTTAGTCTCAGGTGTTTATGATCAGGTAGTTACACTCTACCTAGAATTTTCAAAGTATTACTTCCAGCTTGCCTTCAGTTCCAGTTGGAAGGCAAGGGCCAGAGTTGGGGATGAAAAAAAGTACAGTATTACTTTTTGTGTCTTTGGTCTGGCTTCTAGACCCATCCTATTAGCTGGTTTCTGCAGGCCTGCAAGGTTCACAAAGATAAGCATAAACTGCCATGAAATCATAAGAAAAGTGTCAAGGGTATCCATCAGTATTCAAAGGGAGTCATCTCTCCACAAAGCAAATGTTTCTAAAGTTTTTAAACACTATATATATTTACAAGTATTTAGAATGTCAACAAAAGACCTTTTCAATTATAAAGTGGTACTCAGTTCACAAAACAATGATTTAACATAAGCTATACCAGAAGCATACAAAAACTACCATCCTGCATATAATCTGAGTTATATGTGACCTGCTTTAAATTTCCATACCAATTTACAGCCCCTGTACTGCATCATACAAAGTATTAATTTGTATGATAACTGAAAATCATCTACATTGAAAATACTATTAAAAGAATTACTTTAATAGATTTACAACAGAAATGATCTTACAAATCCTTACAACTTCATTGTCTTAAAAAAAAGTGAGATGTGTATCAGGTAATCAATTCCTTTGGAGAAGAGGGAAGCCTACATTACGAGCCAGCTAATTCATAACTTTATCTTCGACCACTACGTCCTCGCCTACTTCCTCGTCTTTGGTCTTGCTCTTCTCATCTTTGAACACTTTTTTAAAAATATACTTTAGGGGTGCATGGGTGGTTCATCGGTTAAGCGTCTGCCTTCATCTCAAGGCGTGATCTAGGGTCCCGGGAGCCAGGCCTGGGCCAGGCTCCCTGCCCAGGGAGAGGTGTGCTTCTCCCTCTCCCTCTGCCTCTCCCCTTCACCCCTGGCCTCTCCCTGCCCACACTTGTGTGCTCTCTCTCACTCACTCTCTCAAAATATTTTTAAAAATAAACTATATTTCAGAGTAATTTTAATTATTAAATATAGGGCAGAGTTCCCAGCCCTATACTCCCTCAGCCAGTTTCCCCTAATGTTAACTATCTAAAAAATCCAGCCTTACCATGCATGGCCCATTTGTCAAAACTATGACACTGACATTGATGCAGTATTATTAATTAAACCCCAGACTTTATTTGGATTTTATCAGTTTTTCCACTAATGTCCTATCCCTGTCCCAACATCCAATCTAGAATAGCACAGTGCATTTAAGACAACTTCTTTTTTTCCCCCACATCGCACTCTCCTTTAAACTGGTAAAGCAATAACGTTTTTCAAAACTGTCTTTAGGATAGTATATTTATTATAAGGCTGCTTATCACCTGCAGCATTATTCAACATTCCCCGAATTCTTTTGCAACATTTACAGGATGCTCTCCTTTGATTTCTGAGCAATATGCAAAACAAAACAAAGCTGAATGAGGTCTTTCAGTATTCTGAAAATTCTTGTTTCTTGAACTTCTTTTCTTTCCCCTTGGGGGGGGGGGTAGAATAAGACTTTCAAAACAAGCCTTGTATATTTTTGCTTTGTCTTCAAGTTTCCCTCTCTCCTTAGCAGACACAGTATTCTTTACTAAGCATTCTTGAGACAATTCTGTGAGGCTAAGGCATTTGAGGGCTGCTTCTTGTGTGCCTTCCTGAAGGTCTGCATGAAGGTGGCATGTGTAAGGTATTTTACTCTAAGTGAAGCACATACTTACCCACCACCCATCCACCTTTCACTTGCTATCTTAATGTAGGTCAGAGCACCAATTATTAGCCTTCTTTATTCAACCAAGATCCAGCTACTTTAGCCTATTTATTTATTTATTTATTTATTCATGAGAGACACACACAGAGAGAGAGGCAGAGACACAGGCAGAGGGAGAAGCAGGCTCCATGCAGGGAGCCCGATGAGGGACTCGATCCCCGGTCTCCAGAATCACGCCGTGGGCTGAAGGCAGCGCTAAACCACTGAGCCACCGGGGCTGCCCTAGCCCTCTTATTTAGAATCAAAACTTTCACCCCCTTATTTACAGGATTTATTCATTTCTCCTTTTATTCCTTACCAGGTTTCTAACATATCCACACATTCATAAGCATAAAGTTATTGCTGACCTTTATTTTTTTAATTGTTGAACTTTAAAAGGCACAGTTACAATCACTATAGATAAGCTCTATTTATATGCTGTATGAATATATTTTACTTTTTTTTTACTGTAGAGAAAATAACCTTCATTGTGCCAAAAAGTATAATTTCTAATTACAGCAAATCACTCTATAGGGATCACATACCATAATTTGTTTAACTGCTACTGATAATTGGGCTGGCTACAATGTTCTACACTGAAAATGCAGAACTTTCACACACACTGAAAAGCTCTGAGCCTTGGGGCACCTGGGTGGCTCAGAGGCTGAGCATCTGCCTTTGGCTCAGGTCGTGATCCCCAGGTCCTGAAATCAAGTCCCTCATCAGGCTCCCCGCAGGGAACATGCTTCTTCCTCTGCCTATGTCTCTGCCTCTCTCTGTCTCTCTCATGAATAAATAAATAAAATCTTAAAAAAAAAAAAGTTCTGAGCCTTAACTTTCTTCTTTACTGAATTATTTTTTAGCAGATGTTCATAGGTAAAATTATTAGAATAAAGAGCATAGCTAAGGGCATCTACTAGTCATAGTAACATCTGTTGAACACAATGGGAATTCACTCTCTGTAATAGCTGAAGAAGTCGACACTAGTCTAATAACACATTTTCTCCCTTTTGTGGGTATCTGGAAACTCAGAGAATAATCTCTAAGCTCTAGGAATTTGATGATTTCCAGAATAGGAGTTGGAACACATCAGCAAAAAATATAATTTTCCAAACGGCTGAATGCAAAGTACCACTGGGGGATTCTGGATTAAATGTGAAAAAAGAGGCCACAGGTCACCAAATCTGGCCCGCCACCTATGTTTATAAGTAAAGTTTTATTTTAATACAGCCATGCCTTTTCCTTTACATAAACAGCAGTGTCAAGTAGTTGCAACAGATATTATATGAACTGCAAAACTTATCTAGCCCTTTACAGAAAGTTTGCTAACTGCTGCACAAGATCATGAAGCCTTAAGGAAAGGCACCAAATATCCCTTCAACTTAATACAGTGCCTGGCCCATAGTGGGTACTCAAGTAAATGTCTGCTGCCTGTATTTTTACTTTCTTTCCAGGGTAAACAGAAAAATGACTTGTATAAAATAAATTTCTTGAATAAATATTCTAATTCTTAAATCCATAACTACAACTTTACTTACATAGCTGCTACTCTGATCCAAATCTTCATAATCAATTGTATAGATTATCCCCTTCCTCACTTATAATGCTCAAAAAACTAAATCTTCTACCTCCAGCATTTTTACCCTATCAGTTTTAACAGCTCCCTATTTTTAATCTATTAGTCAATCTGGTATTCTTATTTCTCTCTATTCCCTTAAAGCTCTCACCACAGCCTCTCTCCTCCAGCCAATAAAAACTGCTTGCTACGCAGGGTTTCCACCAACACAAAAGGTGCCTTTGTAAAAATGTGATTAAAGAGGCACTCTAGGGGTAGGCAAATGACAAAACTTTTTAAATGCCCCTTCTTTGGAACTACCTCATGCCAGGGCTCAGGGTTTAAGAGAAAGAGCAGTTTGTAGAAACCAGGTTGGATTTCAGCCCCCGGATGCTCTCTAGAACTGGCATTCCATGCAGAGTCCAAGATGCTCTGCCGCCGCAGCAACTCTGTTGCCCTACCATACCCAGCTAGCCCGTTTCCTCCAACATTAAATACCCAACCTTTCCGTTCATTTCAACTGCTATTTCCAGTGTCCTTTAGAATTTGACTCTTTCACTCTTTCTTTGCTATGCATTCTCTTAGCAATTACATATTCAGTCTGCACTATCATGTATAACACTTACTGATATGCTGCTGTAATCTCTGCTTGTTTCAGCAACTTGACTTCCCTTAGTAACCAAGTTCCTCAGAAAAGGAAAACATTTATCATTCCTTACATGCCCCAGAGACCTTGTCATTGTGACCTATTTCCATTAAAGTTATCTGAATGTGATAAGGGAGTACCCACATTCTCTGATACCTTCCCTTATTTGATAAATACAACTTATGTAATATAACTGAAGTCTGGGTTTTAGGCTTTCCTAGGATGCTGTCAGAAAGCTGGGACATTGGATCTATGAATTCCTGTTTTGAACAGCACAGTTAAGATACCCTGGCAGTCAGGAAATGCTGACACCACCACAAGGAGAAAATACCTTTCCCTTCAGGAGTTCCACTCAACAGAGCTTCCCACAGCCACTGTTCCACAAGAATCACTGGAGGTTCTCACTACAGACACAAGTTACTAGATGCCACCTTGATTCCACTGAGTCAAACTCTCTGGGACGGGGCCTGGAAATTATTATTTTTAACACACATGCCAAGTGATACTTATGTTAAATCTGGACAACAGTGCACTAGATATGATCCCAAGAGGGCTGCTCTCATTCCTTATTCTTACACTTATATAGAGAGAACTCTAAGCTAAAGTAACAAGGCATACTCCACTTGGCATAAATATACTGCTCAATATGAAGGACATGTAGATTTGTGCTCAGTGTGGTATTTAGTTAATATACTATCTAGTTAATGATATGCAAAATATATACTTTGCTTTCATCACTTCAGACAGGCAACATTTAACTAGGACAAGAGAAAGGTTCTGGAAATAGAACCCAACTACAGAGTCCCAAGTCCTATCTCTCAACTAACATCTCACCTTGATTCCTCTTAGAGAGCAAGTCCTGAGGAATAATAATTGTGCCACTATCAGTACAAAACTAAGGAACATGTAATACTAACAAGTAAAGTTCTACCCTGCCAATGCTCAGGATGCTAAAACATCAAAAGTCTTTCTGAAGTTGTTGATACTAGTGTCAAGTTTAGGAAAGAGAACATTTCAGAACTTTCCTGGCCAATGGTAAAATCGACTATTTCTGAAACTATGCAGACACTTACCTGTGGCACAACATCCTGTAGAAAAGTCACGACACTTTCCATGTAGGACTGCTCCCTGCAAAAGGGTGAAATGGATAAAAATTTATCCTCACAGCTTAAAACAAAACATGGAAAAGCTCTTTCTACAAGCCCTCATAAAGTTACTCATAATATAAAAAAAAAGAAAAAAGACTAACTCTCATCAACCGGTAATTCTGCTATCCCACTCTCTAGTTTCCTTGTAGACGTTACTAAATGAAATGCAAGTGATATATTAATATTTTTTAACATTATCTATTCTGAAAAGTCATGCTCTCTTAATTTGACATAGATATTCTAACCTGTATTTGAAGGAGTGATGACACAAGGCTAAAGTAGGACCTTCCTCCTCCTGAGTCAAAGCAAAAGAATTCCCCAGTCAGGGCAAGAAAAAACTGTGGCTGATGACTCAGTATGTAGTGACCTTCTCTTTAGATTGGTTATGTACCTAGTCCCTTACCTGTTTATAGGAAAACCAATCCGTATTTTGCTGCAGGCATAGGCACTAAGAGATACTAGGAAGTCCTCACAGAACTTTTGCCGTAGGTGAGACATGAGAAAATATTAAAATGCATAAGTGAAGAAAAATGATACTGTTAAGGTCACTAAGATATTTTAAATGGGAAGTATATGGATACCAGGAAGTGGGAAAAAAAATCCTTCAAGATACCAAATCAAATTCATTTCATTTCATGTGAAAAATTACATTTGAAGAAACTCCTCTGAGTTATCCTAAATCCTATAAAAAAGCAATATGCCTTAGATGGCTACAAAAACTGATTAGGCGGAAAAAACAAAAACACACACACAATTTGATTAGGCCTGCCTCTCCAACCTCATTTTTCTGCCACTGTCCTCACTCTGCTTGGGTCATACACAACTTCCATTCCTAGAATACACCAGGCTCTTGGAGTCAAGACCTTTACGCCAGCTTTCTTTCTGCCTGGACTCCTTCCCATACTCCTCCATCCCTTTCATTTCTCCAGCTTAAGTGGCACCTCCTCAGAGAGGCCCTTCCTGACAGCCTGAAGTCAGACTCCCCACTGTCATTCTCTATCCTAGCACACTGTGTGTACTGTCAAAGCATGTAATCTCTTTACTTATTTACTGTTTCCTCCACTAGACTGTAAACTCTACTGCAGAGAGGACTCCAACTCTTATACTTACTTTCTATCTCCAGAATCTATAAGCCAGTACTGCAGGCATGGAGTAGATGCTTGAGCATTATTTGTTAAAAGAGTACAACTTAATAAGAGATTTTTTTGAAAACACTAAAATTATGTGTTGAATAACAAAAAGCCATATAAGTTGAATACTATTTAGTGAGGCAACATACAATACTGCCAAAGCACACAGACTCTGGAGACAAATCTGGTTTGATCCAGGCTCTCTTTCTTGGCTGTTCCCAAGGACAATTTACTTAATTTCTCCCTGCTTTGGCTTTCTCACCTGTAAAATGAAGACTGAAAGAGTACCTAATTCATAGCTAATAATATGTCATGGTCCACAGTTAGCAAAAAAATATGGCCCGGGGAAATACAGGAGGGGAAAAAAGAAGTATTATAGAAAAATACTTAGGGGATCCCTGGGTGGCGCAGCAGTTTGGTGCCTGCCTTTGGCCCAGGGCGCGATCCTGGAGACCCGGGATTGAATCCCACATCAGGCTCCCGGTGCATGGAGCCTGCTTCTCCCTCTGCCTGTGTCTCTGCCTCTCTCTCTCTCTCTCTCTGTGTGACTATCATAAATAAATAAAAAATTTAAAAAAAATATTGAAAAATACTGGGACACGCGGGTGGCTCAGCGGTTGAACGTCTGCCTTTGGCTCAGGGCAAGATCCTGGGGTCGGGATCAAGTCCCGCATCAGGCTCCTTGCTGGGAGCCGGCTTCTCTCTCTCTCCCTTCCCCCCACCCTCCCCCTCTCTGTGTGTATCTCTCATGAATAAATAAATAAAATATTTCAAAAAATAAAAATAAAAAAAATAAAATGTACCTTTGATTCTAATCGCCCAAACTCTATTCAGCCTTTAAAGTACACTAAATAAAACATTTCAAAAAATAAAAATAAAAAAAATAAAATGTACCTTTGATTCTAATCGCCCAAACTCTATTCAGCCTTTAAAGTACACTATGTTAACTTCTTAATAAAACCCTTTAGGATCTAAAATACTAAAATATTTCCACTGAATACTCCCACTAAAAAACTCCTTTGCAATTCTCTTATTTTGCTAGCATCTTTTTTACTGATTATAGTGACTCCAGGTATACATATCTTAAAACCACATTAGATCATATGCTCCTAGATATGATCTAGATAAATAGGCTTTGGCAAAGAACACTTAAAATACAGAATGTACTCTTTATGACACTGACTGAAACTTTCTGACTGAGACCTAGATAAGAGACACATTATACATCAGGATCTGGTCAACATATACATACAAATGAATAGCGTGTGTCACAAAAGAATACTCCCAATATTATGTACTATTTTTATGTTTAATTTTTTAAGTAATGTCCTGATCCACTGAATTGATTTAATGAGCCACCAATTTTTGAACCTGGAGTTTAAAAAAACATTACTCTTTAGGATTTAGCACAGTACTTTTGATGTACCCTATAAATGTGAATACATTAACTTGATCCTCCATTATTCGTTTTCTTTGGCCTTGGCAATATTTATCATCCTGTAAAGCCAAAATTAAGTAGATTCTACAAAAGTAATCAATGTTCAGGAAGGAAACCTGAATGTTAGTTACTATGCTGAGCAAATTTTCTTTAGCTTTTAGGCTTATCTGAAATTTGCTTACGTGACAGCCTGGGGGCGAACCACAACTCCACCAGTACAACGACTGGGTCTTCTCGGAGAATCTGTAGCCATAGCTTCATTCACTAAACCTGTTGCCAGCACAAAGAGTTTAAAAAATGGATCATTATTGTTGGGGATAGATGTTTATGATTGCTCACTAGAGATCCCTTACCGAAAATGCCTAAAATGCAGGAAACCCTCCCAGTAATTCCCATTACATCAAAAAGGGGAGCAATTAGGAGAGGAAGTAGATAAAGTAGTTTTCTAATTATCATGACATTTTATTTGGACTAAGCCTCAGAACCAAAAAACTAGTTAAGACTCTTTCTGGTCCCTCTGCTCCACTGTTAACATAAGCTAGAAAGGTAAGAGATGGAAAGTCTAGCACAAGATCTCTATAAAAATAAATGTGCTAAAAATAATAATAAAAATAAAAATAAATGTGCTATCTCTAATTAAAGCCAAAATTAAAGAATGTACTAAAATCTTGAGATAGTGAAAATACACATGGCACAGTATTTGAAGACCTAATGGAAGAGTAAGGTAATTAATATCTTCCAACTAAGACAAATGGGAATCTATGAGCAAGACTGCAGATTATAACTATGTATGGTGATAGACGTTAACTAGACTTATTGTGGTGAACATTTCACAATACGTACAAATATCAAAAGATTATGTTGTACACCTAAAACTAATATAATGTTATATGTCAATTATAGCTACCAAAAAAAAGGGGGGGGGCTGCATGGTCTATAATTTAAGAAGAGTTTTTAAATCATATTTGTCAATCCTCTGCTATTGTAACCTAAACACGAGAATCTAAACAAATAATAAAATCTTATATGACATTAGAAGCCCCTTATCCTTTCCTGTCACATCGCTGAACCCTGATCCTTGAATGTCCAATCAGCATCTGAATCACTAGGAAGGTTTTAAGAGCATCTAGTGTACTTGGTTAAGGTTAAAAGAGGATTGACAGCAATATTAACGATCTCTTACAGGGCTCAGGAAAGTCCACAGCCTGGAACTAATCTTGAAAGCCCCTAAAACCATCACTTCTAAGTAGGGAGTATTTCAACACCTTATTTGAAAATTCCCAAACTGATGGGTCCCATCTGCTACAACAAAAACACCCTCTGCCCCACGCAGCCCAGGTACGTATCTTCGCCACTAGCCCCTCAGTCCACTCATTTCCATTCCACCCCTTATTTCCCGAAACACAGCCTCTCAAGACATGTCCTTTAAGGGCCCTGTCTCCTGAGGACGACCCTCGCCAGCCCCTCAGGCCCTACTTCCCCGAAAGACACTAACACAGCTCTGCCCACTTAACCTCCAACGCGGAGCCACCGCTGCCCCCCGCCGCCCTCTGGCCCCTTGCCCTTCCTCCCCTCCCCCTCCGATCTCGACAGCTCTCCGTCGTCGAATCCCTGCCAGCCGAGCCCGCTCCCCTCACGCTGCTGGCCCCTCATCCCCTCCAAGCCTCCCCAAAGCCACAGCCCCGCCAGCCTCTCACCGGCCGCCCCGCCGGTAAACGCTGTTCTCCAGCTCAAGGCTCACTGTTTGGAGTCTCCCCTTGTGATTGACGGCCACCACTTCCTACCACGCCTCGGCGGAACTACTTCTCTAGCCAATCCCAGAAGGAAGCTGGCGGCGGCCGGGCACCGCCCTTGGAGGTCAGCTTCGCCAACCAGCAAGTAGAAAAGAGGCGGACCCGCCTCCTGAGTTTAGCCAATCCGCTGGGGCTCCAGGGAAAACAAAACAGTATGTAAGTTCGGGTGAAGCCGAGCTGTCAGGTTCGGTTGCGAACGCAGGCGAGCAGGGGGAGGCAGGAACACGTCTGTTTTTCCTTGCAGACAGCACACCTCCGTGGCTTTGTCAAAAAGAATCATACCCCAGACTCCTATGCGCTTCAGCCGAGCGTCCCGGGATGCGAGCCGGAGGTCGGGGAACTGGTCTGTTTACATCGAATTCTCGCGACAGCCGGTTCGAAGCCCAAAGCACGTGGACATGGCAGCTGCCAATCACTCCCTGCTGGCCACTCACCCATCCCGAACCCGCCTTCTGCCCCGCCCTTTTCGATGTGTTTACCTTCCGGGAGCCTAGGCTGGCGGGCGCGGTGGGCAGCCCTGGAGCCTCGGAGGTAGAGATGTAAGAGGGGCGCGGCCGGGCCGCGTGGCCATCTGACCGAGGTTTGTGCAGCCCGCCTGCCTCCTTCCTCACCTGTTTCCGTCTCCCCTCTAGAAAGGATTGCGATTTCGCTAGTGTTATTTGTCATCACGTACATTTCTTTTATACTAATGATAACAGTTATTGATTTATTGAACGAACGCCCAGCGCAGTCTTAAGCACTTCATAAGTATCATCCAAAGTAATACGGCGGTCCCACGAGGATATAGCTTATTAGGAGGCACGAGACTTGTAACAAATTGGCTGACACAGCTATAAAACAGTGGATGGAAACAGAGGATGGAAAAGATTAGTGGAGAAACTACCTCCGCGGAGGTATGCAGTTAATCAGGTGCTGTACAGATGGATGATAGATACAGGTACAGCTGTAGATAGAGCCAAGAAACCTACCATTTGCTCTTGACGCTCTATCCGTGCCAATAAATAGCACAGCCAAAGTGCTATTTATCAGGCTAATGTTTGAGCATTGGCTAACAAAATATTCTGAACATTTATTTTCCACTACACACACAAATTCCGAGCACCGTCGGCCTTTTAAGATTTGCTTCCTACATGAAACCCACTAAAGGAGGAATCTTTCCAACATTCTAAATTCCTTTTGCTCTTATCGCTTTCTATCCCTGGCTTACTTCTTTGTTGTATTCGAAATGTTCTGGAGTTTCTCTTGTGCATATCTCATTTTCCCCAACTAGAAAGTAAAATTCTTCCTAGGCATTAGAAGACTAAAGTTGTCACATTGTTGAAACCCTCTTAACACTTATCAGCCCTGAGCACAACAGGTATTTAAAAATTCAAATTTATTTGAAATAATTACTGTTTTCATGTTGTCCAAATCCAAAGCAAGAATAAAGAGGAAATTCAGGGGTGCCTGGGTGGCTCAGTTGGTTAAGCCTCTCCCTTCTGTTCAGGTCATGATCCCTGGCTCCTGGGATCCAGCTCTGCCTAGGGCTCCCTGCTTAGGGGGAAGTCTACTTCTTCCTCTCTCAGTCCCCCTGCTTGTGCTTTCTTTCCCTGTCAAATAAAATCTTAAAGAGGAATCCAGAGGAAACCAATAGGTAATATTCACAAATGGAATAACCAGCATTTGTATAAGGCTATTAAGTTTAAATAGCTGTTTCATATGTCTTGCTAAACTCCATAAAACTTTGACTATTCCCCTACAAAGTTATGGAAAAAAACAAAGAAACAAAAAATCATAAAGAATACCCTTGTACACAAGTTCACTCATTTATTTATTCAACAACTTTTTGAATACCTGTTAAGTGTCAGGCACGTTCTAAGCTCCAGAAAGAGAGCAATAAACAAATCAGTGTGCTTTCCTCAGCCAGAAAATATACATTCTGATGGGAAGACAGAAATATACAGAAAAATTCAAGTTGTGAAAATGCTATGGAAAAAATAGAATAAGCCAGATAAATAGATGACTTAATTTAGAGAGTCATTGGGGAAGGCCTCTCAGGAAACAACATTGGAACAAAGACTTTACTAAAGTATGTGAGAAAGCTTCTCTGAGAGAAAAGTGGTCCAGACAAAAGGAACAAGTACAAAGACCCTAAGATGAGAATAAATTTTGACAAGGAATGAGAAAGACCGTATAGTTTTTTTTTTAAGATTTTATTTATTTATTCACAAGAGACATGGAGAGAGAGAGAGAGAGGCAGAGGGAGAAGCAGGCTCCATGCAGGGAGCCTGATGTGGGATTTGATCCTGGGACTCCGGGATCATGACCTAATCTGAAGGCAGATGCTCAACCGCTGAGTCACCCAGGCATCCCAAGACCGTATAGTTTAAGCAAAGTGAAACAAGTAAAAAGTGACAGCAAACTACTTTGAAGAGGTAAGCAGTGGCCAGATGGAGTCTGGTCCTGTACAGAATTATAAGGAGTTTCAGTTGTGTTCTAGGATGGGGATCTTGGAGGACTTGCAACCAGAAAGTATCATGATCATATTTACATTTCGAAAAGATGGTTTTAGTTACTGTACAGAGGATAAACTGCTGTCAAGGAGGAAACAAACATGGAAGAAGTGGGGCAAGTAGGAAAACTACTTCAGTAGACCAAGTGGGAGATGCAGTTTAGAACTGGTCATAGAAGTGAAGCACTAGAGGTGAAAAGTAGCCAACTTCAAAATATTTTGGAAGAGAGAATCAAAAGATCTTGATATTAGGTTGGTTGTGGGGTAGGGAAAAAAAGAGAATCGAGGATGATACCTATGTTTTGGGCTTGAACAACTAAGTGATGACATTTATGGGTAGGATGAACACTGGTGAAGTTACACATTTTTAGGGGGAGTGAATTTCTGTGCCTTGGTTTCATTCTTTATAAATTGTAAAAAGACTATTGTGAACCTCCTATGACTTTTCTGAGGAGTAAATAAATTCTAAATTCCTAGAACCAGTTAGAGGGGCACCTGGGTGGCTCAGTGGTGAGCATCTGCCTTTAGTTCAAGTCATGATCCCAGGGTCCTGGAATCCAGTCCGCATCAGGCTCCCCTCAGGGAACCTGCTTCTCCCTCTGCCTATGTCTCTGCCTTCCTCTGTGTGTCTCTCATGAATAAATAAATAAAATCTTTTTTTTTTTTTAAAAAGAACCAGTTAGAAATTTCTCCAAATTAACTAGTTCTAATTATGAATTAACCAACTATTTCTAATTACTCCTTTTTTTTTCTCCACAAAGATAATGTGAGTTTCTCTCATGAGACTTCAAACAAAGAGAAAATAAAATTTGTGAAGATCATTTTTTGAGTAGAAGTAACATGAGGGTACTCAGTACATATTGCTAGCGTATGAGTCATTTCAAAGCATTGGGATGTAGGGAAACTTTTCAACAATCTGTTCTTGTGGCTGAGCAATACCAGCTAGGAAACTAATTTTCAGCATGAAAGAGTGACTTCGAGCCAGAATTCCAGTTACTAAATGGTCCATTATAAAAAATCACTAATGACTAAAATTGCCCTGCAATATTGCCCTGCAATATGGCCCTGCAATACAAAAACAAAAATCTTCAGAAAATCATCAAGGAATTATCCATACGAAAACCAATTTTAAGATCACTTTACACTTTATTGTGAGTTTTCATTTCAGTAGGATTAGGATTCCTTTTTAGCCTCAAGCAAGCCATTGCCTCACTTAACCTAGCCACCAAAAACACTTGAACAATAATTACATGATTTAAGCAGTGACAAAATAATCTGATTTCACAAAGCACTATAATAAACATTAATTAATATTTAAGTTTTTAATCAAGTGAAAGGGAAAAAAACCAGAGGTTAAAAAAAAAAAATCATCAACATAGGCTTATCAGTTGTATCACTCTGGGGATTTTGATAAAAAGGGAGGCAATAAACATGTTATATAAGTAGAAAGTAATAGGAAACTAGTTGGGAAAGGGCATATGTGGAATATCTGTACCTTCTGCTCAATTTTGCCATGAACCTAAAACTGCTCTAAAAAAATAGTCTATTTTTAAAAATCACATTTCTCTAAACTCCTTCAACTGTGAGGAAAACTATACTAATTGCTCACTATATAGATTTTCTTTGGTGCGTTTATTAGGTTGAAACTTTTGAACACTACCTTTTGTAGTAAGCTCCTAAAGAGTAGAATTGCAAACATTGTAGAAAAGCAAAACCAATAAAGATCATATCACCTCATATCTATATAATTACAATAGAACCTGCCATTCGTCTGTCCTGCATGTTATGAGCATAACTGTGGCTTCTAAAACAGCATTTTCCCACATTTCTATTCAAAATTCTAAGTGTTTGTTTATTATGTTGAGTACCTTCGATCTCCACCCAGCAAATTCTCAGGCCCAGCAAAGTCTCTGAAGATATTGTCATTGTTTTCCTTTCATTCTCTTGAAACTAACTAGTATTTATAAAATAGCCATGTAATTTATCATCCTAACAGAGGCTCTATTAACAATTATACACATGGGGATCCCTGGGTGGTGCAGCTGTTTGGCGCCTGCCTTTGGCCCAGGGCGTGATCCTGGAGACCCGGGATCGAATCCCACATTGGGCTCCCAGTGCATGGAGCCTGCTTCTCCCTCTGCCTATGTCTCTGCCTCTCTCTCTCTCTCTCTCTCTGTGACTATCATAAATAAATAAAAATTAAAAACAAAAAAACAATTATACACATGCCCACCCACCTCCAAAAAAGTAAACTAGGACTGTCCCAGGCAAATCATGAAGTATGGTTTCCCTTTATCTCTGACACATTAGTGTAACGTCTCTAGTTGATTAATGTATGATTTTATTGTCTATTTAGATAACAGGTAAGCTCTTTAGCAGAAGGGATTATTTGTTTCATTTCTATTCTCCATAAAAGCTCTATTCATTAACAGGAAAAATTATATGTCAGAACCCCAACAATTTATCCTACAATCTGGAGTTTGTATTTATAATTGAAGGTATCCAAAAGTAGAACTGTTGACAGAGACCAAAAATTAATTTCATCAGCTGTCTTAATGATGACAATGGCATAGTTTAGCTTCCCCATATATGAATAATTCTAGATAAAAACTGCTTTAAAATCTGAGAAAACTAAATCTGTATTAACAGTTATGAGAAACTAAAAAATTAATAAAAATAATATTAGGTAACATTTATTTAGGGACGCCTGGGGGGCTCAGCAGTTGAGCCTGGGCCTTTGGCCCAGGGCGTGATCCTAGAGTCCGGGGATAGAGTCCCACACTGGGCTCCCTGCATGGAGCCTGCTTTTCCCTCTGCCTGTGTCTCTGCCTCTCTCTCTCTCTCTCTCTCTCTCTCTGTCTCTCATGAATAAATAAATAATCTTAAAAAAACACATTTATTTAGCTCTGTATGCTCGTCGTTGCAGTATTATTATCTACATTTTATAGATGAAGACCAAGACACAAAGATATCAAATTTTTTAGCTCCAAATGTAGGCACAGTGGTTGAAGTGCATGGTTCTCAAAACCCCAGCTTTCTCCTCAGAGAATTGGAAAGGGGAGCCCCAGAGAAAGGGAAAGTACCATGGAGACTGCAGGGAGGGAGGAGCTCCGGAGAGTGACCTCACAGAGTACATTAAACAAGGATCAGATCCTAATTAGCATGTCAAAGACTTTGAGAACTTTGAAAGAACCAGGAAAATCTTAACTCACTTAGAAAAAAACAATCAACAGATGCTCACAAACATCACATGATTTAAGCAATGGTGAAATAATCTGATTTCACATAGACCTATAATAAACATTAATATTTTAGTTTTCAGTCAAGTGAAAAGAATACCTAAATGACACAGATTATCTAACACACACTTTAAAGCAGTACTGTAAAAATGTTTCTGCAAGCAAATGTGAACACTCTTGACATGCATGGAAAAACAGAACATCTCAACAAAAAGAGAAGAACCAAATGGGAAAAAAAATTTTTTTATTTTTATTTTTTTATTTTTTGAAAAAAATATTAAAAATAAAGAACCAAATGGAAATTTTAGAATTCAGAAATATAACACCAAATGTTCTAACAAAAAATTACAAAGAAAGAAGAAAAGGAATGTGATGCTGAAAAAAAAATGGTGGGGAAACAGCTGAAAACCTACGTTTGGTGAAAGATACAAACCTATAGATTCAAGATGTTCAGCAAACCCCAAGCAGAAAACCTCAAAGGAATCCATGTGCAGGGACTTCATAATCATACTGCTAAAAACTGAAGACAAAGAAAACAAATCTTGAAAGCAGCCAGAGAAAATGCATTATCTGCAGGGGAACCATTTGAATGACTACAGGTTTTTCATCAGAAACCAGAAAACAATACTAGAAGGAAACCTAGAATATCAAGAATGAAAAAAAGAGCAATAGCAATGGTAAATATCTGGATGAAGATTGCAGACTATTTTCCTCTTGAGTTCTTTAAAATGTGTGATTTTTTATGGAAAAAATTATCACATTGCCTGATGGAGTTTTCAATATATACAAACATGACAACTGTAACATAAAGAGGAAAGGATAATACAGTGGTTAAGTTTTCTACATTTACTCTAAGTGGTAAAATAGATTTAAGTAGACTACCAAATTTGTATATTGTCATCCCTAATGCAACCATTCATACAGCCAAAATATTTTGCCTCAAATATTAAAATTTGGGGCACCTGGGTGTCTCTCAATTAATTATCTGCCTTTGGCCTAGATCATGACCTCAGGGTCCTGGAACCCAGCCTAGAGTCAGGCTCCCAAGCTCAGTGGGCGGTCTGCTGCTCCCTCTCCCTCTGCTTCTCCCTGTTTGTGCTCATACTCTCTCTCTCAAATAAATAAAAAGAAATTGTTTTTAAGATTTTATTTATTTATTTATAAGAGACACACAGAGAGAGAGGCAGAGACATAGGCAGAGGGAGAAGCAGACTCCCTGCAAGGAGCCCAATGTGGGACTCCATCCTGGACGCCGGGATCACGCTCTGAGTCAATGGCAGATGCTCAACCATTGAGCCACAAAGGTGTCCCTAAAAAAAAATTTTTTTTTAAAGATTAAAATTTAAGTTTTCAACTTTTCTATGACATAGTATATTTGGGAGAAAAAAAATACACTAAAACACTTCCTTTCATTAGAGCACTATCTTCCAGATATCTGGAAGATGAAAATAACTTCAGTCAATAATGTTACCAAAACAAATCTAGTGCATAGCTTTAAAAAGCAATGCTAAAAAGCCTGTATTTTACATGATAAATGCTTTGAACTTTGCGATCCTGATAAGCTACCTCCAAGATGGCCCTTAATGATGCCCATCTCCTAATATTAGCACCCTGGGTAGTTGCCTCCTCACTGTATCAATTTGGTCTATGCAACTAACAAAACACAGAACTGATGAGTATTTTTGAGGTTAGGTTTTGAAAGACATTGAGCCCTCTGTCTTGTTCTATGATTTTTCTACTGGGGAAAGTTATCTGTTATGTTGTGAGAAGTCCTACAGGGCACACAGACAGGTAGCTGAGGCTTCCTAAGGTGAGCAAATGTAAAGCCTCTCCTCCAGGCCTACTGAAGCCTTTAGATGTAACCCTGATGGGTATCTTGACTGCAACCACATGATTCTGCAACCTAGCTTAGTCATTCCCAGATTCCTGACACTCAGAAACTGTGAAGATGTTTGTTGTTTAAGGCTACTAAATTTTAAGGTATTAGTGTGCAGCAGTATATAACTAATATATTTAAATCCTTGAAGCATAAGATAAATAGATTGAGAACTGTTTATTGCAAAATATTGAAAAGAACCAGTGTGTGGGTGGGATATTGTGATATAGTAAGAAACACATATTGGCCTTTGTCCCAGGCTCCTCCTGGCTAGAGCACACCTAAAACCTTTTTCTTAGGTGATAAAGGGACTAGGAACAACTTTTGTGTTTGGTCACTGACTCTTATTCCTGACACAGAGCTCCTAAATCACTTGGAATTTCCCAATAGGAGCATCTTTTGTTCTCATGAGACTACCCCTTTTTGGTGGGATCACTACACACCCTTTTTCTCCTGGGAGGGAAGAGGCTTGAGATTATTAATTGATCACACCGAAATGATGAAGCCTCCATAATAATCCTTCAAGTATGAGATTCAGAGCTTCCAGGTTAGTAAACTCACATGCCGTGGGGGAGAAAAAAATACACTAAAACACTTCCTTTCATTAGAGCACTATCTTCCAGATATCCAGATACCAAACCAATAGAGTCAGAGGCTCCTTTGCCTAGGGCTGTTCTGGACCTCACCTGACATATCTCTTTATCTAGCTATTATCTATATCATTTTTATTTTATTTTTAAAAAGATTTTATTTATTCATGATAGAGAGAGAGAGAGAGAGGCAGAGACACAGGCAGAGGGAGAAGCAGGCTCCATGCAGGGAGCCCGATGTGGGACCCAATCCTGGCCCCAAGATCATGCCCCAGGCCGAAGGCAGGCACTAAACCGCTGAGCCACCCAGGGATCCCTATCTGTATCATTTTTAATGTAATAAACCAGTAATCATGTTTCCCTGAATCATGTGAGATGTTCTAGCAAATTAGCCAAACTTGAGGGGTGTGCAGCAGTGAGGGGAGTCTTCTGAGACTGAGTTCTTAACTTGTGGCATCTGATGATAACCCTAGAAGGGTCAGAACTGAATTGAATTGTAGGACACCCAATTGGATTGGAGAATTGCTTGGTGTAGGATAACTTACACATCTGACATCATTAAGTATATGAGTAAAGGAAGACCTGTTTTCCTTTCAGTGGATATGGTTAGATAATACGTAGTTAAATAATTTCTATCCATGGACTGGAATACTAAAGATTGAGTAGGTTGTGAAATACTGATAGAAAAAAATCGTCACAATTAATAGGTAAACACCTCTTGCATGTCTATGCATGTATTATCACTAAAATACAAAAAGAGGGAAATGTTGGCTGCCTTGGGAACTGATGTGAGAGTTTTTCATTATGTATCATCTTATATATCACAAATTCCCCATAATATATTATTACTTATCTGTGTTACATAGGCAAATAAAATCAGAACATTAAAACATTATTTGTGATTACATAACATCTTCAATTCCATAAGGAATAGGCCTAAACACAGTCCTAGGAGCAGATTTAGAAAAGGGCTAATCTTAGCATTTGCAAGTGTGTCTTTTTTTTTTAATATTTTATTTATTTGTTCATGAGAGACACAGAGAGAGAGAGAGGCAGAGACACAGGCAGAGGGAGAAGCAGGCTCCATGCAGGGAGCCCAACGTGGGACTCGATCCCGAGTCTCCAGGATCACACCCTGGGCTAAAGGCAGGTAGGTGCTAAACCACTGAGCCACCAAGGCTGCCCTGCAGGTGTGTCTTAAACCAAAAATGTTTCTCGTATTAATAGCTACTACTATATGGAGTTGGGACTCCATTGCACTAATGCCAGGATTTACAATCACTGGCGGAAAAAGTAAAATACCTAAATGAATTTTATTTTTATTTTATTTTTAAAAAGATTTTATTTTTTTCATGATAGACATATATATAGAGAGAGGCAGAGACACAGGCAGAGGGAGAAGCAGGCTCCATGCCAGGAACCAGACATGGGACTCGATCCTGAGACTCCAGGATCATGCCCTGGGCCAAAGGCTGGCGCTGAACCGCTGAGCCACCCAGGGACCCCTGCTAAATGAATTTTAATGTACATTCAGATTTGTTGAATTTCTAGTGGGTACAGCTAACATGGTATACAGGTCTAAAAGATAGAAAAACAACAAAAAAGATGGAAAAAACCCTTCACAATAAACGAACTTTCAAGAGTGTCTACTAGTTGCTACGTCTCTGTCTTGGAAAGATCTGAAAAACAAACTCTTCAGGGCACCTGGGTGGCTCAGTCAGTTAAATGACTGCCTTGGGCTCGGGTCATGATCTCAGGGTCCTAGAATAGAGCCCCACATCAGGCTCCTTGCTCAGCGGGGAGTCTGCTTCTCCCTCTCCCCCCCACTCATGCTCTAAAATCCGTAAAACAAACAAACTTCAGTAATTAAAAATCCTTTGTAAGAGCTAGCCACAGTTGGGGCAGCCCTGGTGGCTTAGCAGTTTAGCGCTGCCTTCAGCCCAGGGCCGGATCCTGGACACCCAGGATAGAGGCCCATATCAGGTTCTCTGCATGGAGCCTGCTTCTCCCTCTGCCTAGGTCTCTGCCTCTGTCTCTCATGAATAAATAAAATCTTAAAAAAACTAGCCACAGTTAACGTTTTACCTGGACCCTGATTCTCAAGCCTGTTACTGAAAACTGGCATTCCAATTTTGCAGTTCCTAGCATATTTTGGATGTTGAATGAGTGAAGTAACTCTTCAATATCTTAATATGTCTTGCTCTAATACATTTAAAATTTTTCTCATTGTAGAAGAATTCACCACACCAAAATGACATACTCTTAGTGTCTTAGTCCTTTCCTATATTATCAAAGCTTTAATTCATATGCAACGTATTTCATCAAAAATTTTTTTAAGATTTATTTATTCAGGGGATCCCTGGGTGGCGCAGCGGTTTGGCGCCTGCCTTTGGCCCGGGGCGCGATCCTGGAGACCCGGGATCGAATCCCACGTCAGGCTCCCGGTGCATGGAGCCTGCTTCTCCCTCTGCCTATGTCTCTGCCTCTCTCTCTCTCTGTGTGACTATCATAAATAAATAAAAATTAAAAAAAAAAATTTAAAAAAAAAAAAAAAAAAAAAGATTTATTTATTCATGACAGACACAGAGAGAGAGGCAGAGACACAGGCAGAGGGAGAAGCAGGCTCCACGCAACAAGCCCGATGTGGGACTCGATCTCAGGACTCCAGGATCACGCCCTGAGCCGAAGGCAGATGCTCAACCGCTGAGACACACAGGGATCCCAACTTTACCATATTGTTAATCGTATTCTATTATTGGATATTTAGCCTGTTTCAATGCATTCTAAATTAAAATTAAAAAATGAAGAGTGCAAAAATAAACATTACAAGTATCTTTGTTACTGTTACTCTAAAGCATGATCAAGGCAAAAGAAATCATATCATTAAAACCAATGACAAAGGGGATCCTGGGTGGCTCAGTGGTTTGGCGCCTGCCTTTGGCCCGGGGTGCGATCCCGGAGGCCCGGGATCGAGTCCCACGTCGGGCTCCCGGCACGGAGCCTGCTTCTCCCTCCTCCTGTGTCTCTGCCTCTCTCTCTCTCTCTATGTCTATCACAAATAAATAAATAAATAAATAAATCATAAATAAATAAATAAATAATAATAAATAAATAAAATTAAACCAATGACAAAAATCCAGCAATATCAGGAACAGTTCACTGATTTATTAGATGAACAAACATATCCATATAATCAATGAAAACTGTACGATATATAAAATAATTTAAGAAATGTTGGGAATTAGCAGCACCATCCGTTATTGAAATAGCAAGAAAAACTTCACATATTTTATTCAAACACGAGAAGAGGGTAACTCCTTTAAGACCTAATAATGCCAGTGGGTGTCTGGGATGATGGAGAAGGGCACCTTTGTAGGCAAACACACTCCCCTAGACATTTGGGGAGTACATCTGATGATTAATGTTTCAGAAAAATGCTACCAAGTTAAAAGATACTGCATAGTATTTTAATTAGGACAGGGAGACTAACACCAAGCTACTCTCAGCATGGCTCAACACTTCTGCTATGAAAAATCTCATTCTGAATTAAGAAATTAGAAATAAAAAATAATTTTTAAAAGACACTAGCTGTCCCTAAGGAACATCCAGGGGAACACAGGTCACTACGAAAATACATCACTTTTCCAGTCTGCTTAATAATTTACCTAAAAAGTTGTGTAGTTTTCATCACAAGTGACTTATACAAAGTTCTTAATAAGCATTTTTAAAAGTTTACATGTATTTCTAAAACCTAGTAGATTCTTTTGATTTTTTTTAACCTTTTGCCCCTTTGTTATTTACTGTGTATCAGAGTAAGAGACTGAGTCTGTGTGAAGTGTACAAATTTACACACATTTTACAGCAACTTACACCCTAACATCTACAAAATTCACATTTATAATACAAGCAAGTACAAGGCCAGGATAAAACTGTTGAATTCCAAAAAGTCAAACTGTATACTATTTTATTTTGTCCCCTTAAAAAAAGTTCAAGTTCGGCACCAACTTCAAAAAGCCCTCTTAAATCCTAGTTTGGGGAAAAAAACCCATTTTTCAGATACATTTCAGCAGACACAAACAGTTTTTCTGTGCTGATGAAGTAAAGGATTTCCAATTTTCTTCTGGCCCCTAAGTCTGCGTCGCATAGTAAGTTTAACAGAGTTCTTTCGCTGTGAGGTTGTGGGGAGGCTTGCAGGCTGAGCACCACTACTTCGAGTTAAACCATTTCGTCTATGCTTCTTCATAAGAGGGCCGGAGTTGGATTCTTCTAATGTCCTTTTAAAGTTTGCTGGAGGGGTTCTTTCAACTTCTTGGGCTTTCATTTGACCTGGAGTTGACATTTTTAAATTTTTTTGGTCCGTGATGGTATTTGTTGAATTGGTAGGCACAAGGCCAACTGACAGGCTATTATTCAAAGAATCATGTATCCTTAAAGTCAGGGCTTTAGTGCAATTTTCTTCAAGTGGCTCTGGATCTTTTGAGGGTATGGCTGTCGCATGGACACTTCCTCGAGCTATCTCAGCTGGGACTTCTAAATAATTCTCTGAGAAGGCATTACTACGAACAAGGGCAGGTACATGGTCCTTAGAGTTCAGCCTTGGCCATGGGTCCTCCTCCAGTGACTAAAAAACAAGAAAATAAGCCAAATAAATAATGTATCCTAGAATTCAGCTCAACCATTAGATGAAGAAGTTTCATTAGTATAAGTGACAAATTTGTTTCTTGGTTGGTTGGTTGATTTCCTACTTTCCTATTTTTTTCTACATTCTCATTTCTGAATATTCAGTAGTAGAGAAAATATAAAGTGCAACATTAAAGCAATAATGTCATACCACAAACTCATATTGCTGCTTCACACCCATCTCCCCAACACTAGAAGCCTCTATGTTCTATGGCTTGAGAAAAGCAGAACATCTGGGAATCTAGAGGGCGCAGAACACGACTGGGGCAACTCTCAAAAAAATAAATGAAAAATCATACAGAAAAAAAAAAAAAGAAAAATCATACAGAAACTTTCAGGTACTTTTTTTTTAAAGATTTTATTTATTTATTCATGAGAGACAGAGAGAGAGAGAGAGAGAGAGGCAGAGACACAGGCAGAGGGAGAAGCAGGCTTCCTTTGGGGAGCCCGATGTGGGATTCAATCCTAGGATTCTGGGATCATGACCCAGGCCAAAGGCAGATGCTCAACCAGTGAGCCACCCAGGTGTCCCTCAGGTATTGTTTTATAGACGTGATTCAGATATGCACTACTCCTTTAGATATAGTGCTCTAGATCTACATATAATCCAAATACTTTTCCCACTGCCAAACAGAGAAGAATATTTTTCTTATCAAACCCAAATCTCCCATAGTATTAATATTTTATGAAATCATTGTCTTAATAGTTTCTCAAGAACAAAGTTTAAACATAAATACTATGTCTCCCTTCTTAAGTATGTAACATTTCCCTCACACCTTTTCCTTTTAATCAAATCATGTTTATTAAAATAGTATATTCTCAAGTAAACTCTTTTGTAGAGGGGGAATGAAAATATGTATCTTACTCTGATATAAAAATTCATTAGAAATAAACAAAAGAAAAGAAAAGAGAAGAAAGAAGAAAAGAAAAGAAAAGAAAAAAGAAAAGAAAAAAGAAAAGAAAGAAAAGAAAAGAAAAGAAAAGAAAAGAAAAGAAAAGAAAAGAAAAGAAAAGAAAAGAAAAGAAAAGAAAAGAAAAGAAATAAACACCTTTCAAAAGAGTGCTACATGGGCAGTCCGGGTGGCTCAGCAGTTTAGCGCCGCCTTCGGCCCAGGGCGTGACCCTGGAGACCCAGGATCAAGTTCCACACTGGGTTCCCTCCATGGAGCCTGCTTCTCCCTCTGCCTGTGTCTCTGCCTCTCTCTCTCTTATAAATAAATAAAATCTTAAAAAAAAAAAAAAAGTGCTACATAAAAATATACTTATAAAAAGAATTTACTTTAATGTTTTTAGGATTAAGAAAAAAAGGGACATTTAAGCCATCCAAAAGCATTTCAATCTCACCATAAACATCAACATGCTTTATGGAAAAAAAAAAAAAAATACTGACTTTAGGTCAAATTGAGACTGGAGATGAGAAGCTCTAGTTCCTAATTTGGTACTGCCTTAAACAGATTGCTGTTGTTACTGTTTTTGTTTTTGTTTTTAACTAAGAACATACTCTTATCTTTCTGCAGTTATTGATTCACTTATTTATTTTACATTGCATAGTTTATTGAAAGCCCAATTCTTCTAATTTGTTTCAACACTGACTAGATGTTGGGCAGCAACTTTATTTCAAACTTACCAGTGTTGAGAAAGGATAACAGAATAGTCTTCATTACAGGATATTTATATATGGCTTTCAATAATATCAGCAAGAGATGCATGTGAGTTTATCCTTCTGCACTGCATCAGGTTGATTCCAACACGTACCCTGGTCATAAGCATGTTCTGAATAATCACAGAAAACTGTATCTACTCATAGGAAATTGTTGAGCTAGAATGTGTCCTGCTTTGATGCAGAAAAAAGACTTACAACAAGACCAGGCAGACAGAGAAGGCTTCCTACTACCAATCACAACATTAATTTTTTTAAAAAAGATTTTTATTTATTTTTTTCATGAGAGACAGAGAGAGAGAGGCAGACACACAGGCAGAGGGAGAAGCAGGGTCCACACAGGGAACCCAACACGGGATTCGATCCCAGCACTCCAGGATCACGCCCTGGGCCCAATGCAGGCGCTAAACCACCGAGCCACCCAGGGATCCCCCACATCATTAATTTGGGCATAAGAAAGAAGGTAATAACCAAGTCATTGATAGGAATAAAACATACTGCTCTAGTTTGTAAAACAAGGTTAGACATTAGATGGAATCCCTTTATAAAAAACAAAACAAAACAATGGAACTTTAGAGTTAACACAATTTATTGTAATTTCTATTGTTTTGTGTCTTTTTAAAATTCATATATTATTATTCTAACACTACACATGTGCTGGCTTTTCTTCCCCTACTTTCTCCTTGAACTTTTCTTTTCCCTTCTCTTTTGATTGGCATTCTGTGGGAATACATTGCATCTGTTAGCACAGATAACTGCTCAGAATTCTCAGATTCATCCCAGATTAATTACATGTATTACTAAATCTTCTTACATGTTCATAAAACATGTGATATTGGAGCGCCTGGGTGGCTCAGGTTAAGCGTATGCCCCCGGCTCACGTTATGATCCCCGGGTCCTGGGATGGAGCCCCACATTGGTCTCCCTGTTCATCAGGGAGTCTGCTTTTCCTTCTTTTTCTGCCTCTCTCCTCTCGTCATGCTCTCTTTCTCAAATAATTTTTTTAATCATTAAAATGATTGAGAGATCACCTGTTAAAAACACAGAAAACTAAGTTTTACTACTTCATGTATTTTTAAAGATTTTATTTATTTATTCATGAGACACACAGAGAGAGAGGGGCTGAGACACAGGCAGAGGGAGAAGCAGGCCCCACGCAGGGAGCCCAACATGGGACTCGATCCTGGGGCTCCAGGATCACGCCCTGGACCAAAGGCAGGTGCCAAACTGCTGAGCCACCCAGGGATCCCAAGTTTTACTACTTTAAAAGATCAACTGCCTTGCTCCACCAATCTTACAATCCAACATTAAACTAAATGAAAATTGTGCCCAGAACACAAATGAAGCTAAGTATTCATTTTCTTAACTCCCTTCCAAATTCCTCCTTCCTATAGCTCTTGGCTTTATTAAAAAACAGCTAAATTTAGTTTTGTCCTAAAGAAAGAATGGAGAAAGAAATGTGTGCCAGCGTAATACATCCCTTAAAGAGAGGTATTTCTACCATATCCATCCCAAAACAAAGATCTGATTACTGGTATATCTTAGGATCCACACAGAAGTTGACATGTCTATAGATAGATAAACCTAGTCTCAAATGCCTAGTTTAAATGTCTTAAAAACCAAACTGACCAGAATGTCATTATATTTATCTAGATGTTACTAAATATGGGATTACTTTAACAAGAAAATAATCAGAGATTAAGTGTATTCTCGTGGTTATCAAATAAGATAAAACACAATTTCTTGGGCAGAAAGAGCTTTGACTGTATTTCTTTGTTAGGTCAGAGCCAACAACACTAATTATTCTGAACAGCTCCAAATATTTTCCTATTATTTGGGTGAGGTCAATTGGTTAGCAAGCAACTAACGCTGAAATATAAGATAGTGCATACATAAATCTCCTTATCTTTATTATTATTAGATCATTATGTCTGAGATTTTTTATCTTTTTAAAGATTTTATTTATTTATTTATTTAATCATGAGAGACAGAGAGAGAGTCAGAGACACAGGTGGAGGGAGAAGCAGGCCCCACACAGGGAGCCCGACGTGAGATTTGATCCCGGGTCTCCAGGATCACACCCTGGGCTGAAGGCAGCACTAAACCGCTCAGCCACCCAGGCTGCCCGGTCTTAGATTTTTTAGAAATAATTTCAAAAACATCTTTTGTGGGATGCCTAGGTGGCTTGGTCAGTGAGGCGGCTAACTCTTGGTTTCAGCTCAGGTCATGATCTCAGGGTCATGAAATTGAGCCTGGGGGTGGGATCCACGCTGGGTGTGAAGCCTGCTTAAGATTCTCTCACTTCCTCTCCCCTCCTCTCTCTCTCTCTCTCAAAAATAAAAAGAATAAATAAAAGCCCATCCTCAGAAGGCCCAAGTATAACAAAGCAGTTATCAATAGTACTAATTTTTAGTAGAAAAATACTGTGATGAAATCAGAAAAAAAGGAAATATGGTACCATTTACATTTATTTCACAGCATATCTTAAGAACTCATTCAAAATTAACTGAGTAAGAAGAGGAAGAATGTTTCTTGCCCATGTTATTAGACAGTCAGTTCTAAGGTCTGATATCCTAAGGTCCACTTCAATCTTGAGTCTGCATGATCTTATCCAAATTGCTTAATCTCTTAGTCTTATTATCTATAAGACAGAATAACATCTACTATTTACCTATTCGGTTTATGAGGTTCAAATGAAATATATATGAAAGTACTTCACAAACTTAAATGCTTAAAAATGTTCATTGTAGGGATCCCTGGGTGGCGCAGTGGTTTGGCGCCTGCCTTTGGCCCAGGGCGTGATCCTGAAGACCCGGGATCGAGTCCCACGTCGGGCTCCCGGTGCATGGAGCCCGCTTCTCCCTCTGCCTGTGTCTCTGCCTCTCTCTCTCTCTCTCTGTGTGACTATTATAAATAAATAAAAATTTTTAAAAAAATGTTCATTGTATTAGAAGGGGATCATTAGAATATTGTTAGAATATTGTTAATGTACATCTCCTTTCTACTAGGTAGACACAGCTGACATTCAAAATAGTACTGATGTGAAGATTAATCAATGACAATAAGTTACATGATGAAGATCCATCATTTTCTTGAACCTAGTTCAAATCCAAAATCCTGTAATATGAAGAATCTGAAAACTTTTTAAGCAACATCAACCAAAGAAATTCAATTAAAAATTTCAAATAATAGGGATCCCTGGGTGGCGCAGCGGTTTGGCGCCTGCCTTTGGCCCAGGGCGCGATCCTGGAGATCCGGGGTCGAATCCCACGTCAGGCTCCCGGTGCATGGAGCCTGCTTCTCCCTCTGCCTGTGTCTCTGCCTCTCTCTCTCTCTCTCTGTGACTATCATAAATAAATAGATAGTTTAAAAAAAAAAAAAATTCAAATAATATAGAGAACTATATACCTTGACTGGTGGTGTAGAACATGGGGAAGGAGTCATCAAGCAGGTTTCTTGACTATTATAGGAAGGACTATCAGTCAAGTTCAGAAAGAGCTCATCTTCATTGGTGAAATTTCCCTGACTGTCCACACCTGGAGAAATGCAGATCACTATAGCACTAGTATTATCTGCTCGAAGCATACGCTGCCTCCAGCGGCCTAGTGCTCGATTCACAAGCATTTTGGCACAAGACTGTCCATGCTCACCCTGTATTTAAAAGAACAAGAAGAAAGAAGATTAACAACTCGGATGTAGTTCCCACTACATCTGTAGCAAATTAAAAATGAAGTATTCAATATAGCTTAAATAAATTAAATTTCCAAAATTTCAAGCATTATCTATAGTCCCATAACTATGTTAAAATAGTACTTCTCCAAATTTTTAAAATAAAACAAGGATTTATCCTATGGTTAAATTTCATCTGTATTTTTATTTTTTTGGTAATAAGAAACTCAGTCTTCACCGTAACCTTAATTAGGAAAAGTTATACAGAAGTTAATCTAAAATAGTAAGGGAATATCATGTTATTACAGATAAACAATTCACAAATGAGATAATCAGGCTTGGCAAAAGGCCAAACCAAACCAAACCAAAACAACCTCATTGCAAAGGCCATTTCCTCCTAAAATAAGAGCTTCAGCAAATCAAAGACAATGACTCAACATAAAAATTGTCAAAGAATATGAACAAAACTCAGAGACAAGAAAATATAAACAACTGTTAAATATATATAGCTGACCACTGAACAATGTGGGGTATCAGAGACATCAACTCCCCCACACAACTAAAAATCCATGTATAATTTTTGACTCCCCTCAAACTTAACTACTAATAGCTGACTGTTGACCAGAAACCTTAGCAATAAAATTAAGTTGATTAGCACATATTTTTTTGTTATCTGTATTATATACTGTATTCTTACAATAAAGCTAGGGGAAAAAAAGAAAATTATATGGAAGAGAAAATACATGTACAATGCTCTACTGTAAAAATCCCTGTTAAGTGGACCCACACAGTTCAAATTCATGCTGTTGGGGCAGCCCAGTTGGCTCAGCAGTTTAGCGCCACCTTCAGCCCAGGGTGTGATCCTGGAGACCCCAGACAGTGTCCCACATCAGGCACCCTGCATGGAGCCTGCTTCTCCCTCTACCTGTCTGTCTGTCTCTCTGTGTCTCTCATGAATGAATGAATGAATAAATAAATCTTTAAAAAAAATTTCAAATTCATGTTGTTTAAACGTCAACTGTGTATAAAAAATGATGTCACTCATATGAGAAAAAAAGCAATACAATAAGGGCTGTGGTATGGAGATCAAATACACTCGAACAGGGCAGCCAGGGTGGCTCAGCAGTTAAGCGCTGCCTTCAGTCCAGGGCCTGATCCTGGAGACTCAGGATCGAGTCCCACGTCGGGCTCCTTGCATGGTGCCTGCTTCTCCCTCTGCCTGTGTCTCTGCCTCTCTCTCTCTGTGTCTCATGAATAAATAAATAAAATCTTAAAAAAAAAATTCCAACAAAGAAAGAGTTAAAAACAAATAAAGCCTTAAATGATCTCATGTTATGCAAATAAATGTAGCTTGGAATAAAACTCTGAGCATCATACAGAGGTTCAATCCGTGGATTCAATAATTCCTAACTTTTAAAGAATGAAAATGATGTGCTTCAGAAAATAGGGCTACATATCTTAAAAAGTATCTTTAGAAATAATTGAATACAAATAATTGAATGATGAAAATAAGTGGAAATCACGAACTTTTTGTAAGCAGAAAAAATTTGTGATTATTTTACATAATGTGATAAAACAATGTACTGTAAATACAAAAATATTAATATATTATAATGCATACTATATAATATATAATGTATTAAGGATGCCTGGGTCGCTCAGTCAGTTAAACATCTGCCTTCAGCTCAGATACTGATCCCTAGGGTCCTGGGATTGAGCCCCACATTGGGTTCCCCACCAACCAGAGTCTGCTTCTCTCTCTCCCTCTGCCTGTCATTCCCCTTGCTTGTGCTTTCTGTGTCAAACAAATTTTTAAAAATCTTTAAGAAAATTATATGTATATATAATTATATATATAATACATAATATATAGTAATATATATATAATGTACTAAAAGCACTAAATAGTATTTGTGCCCTGGTGGCACAGCGGTTTAGCACCGCCTGCAGCCCAGGGTGTGATCCTGGAGACCCTGGATCGAGTCCCATGTCAGGCTCTCTGCATGGGGCCTGTTTCTCCCTCTGCCTGTGTCTCTGCCTCTCTCTCTCTGCCTGTCTCTCTCTGTCTCTATGAATAAATAAATAAAAATCTTAAAAAAAAAAAAAGCCTTGAGTTTCTAAAAAAAAGAAAGAAAGAAAGAAAGAAAAAAAAAAAGAATGCCTAAGTCATTCACTTCACTTCATGTCATCACATAGGCATTTTATCATCTCATAAGAAGGATGAGTACAGTATAGTTAGATATTTTAAGAGCCACATTCACATTACTTATTACAGTAGTCATAATTCCCTACTTTATTATTGTTATTAATCTCTTACTGTATATAATTTATAAATTGAGTTTTATCATTTTATGTATGTATAGGAAAAAAGAGTATATATAGGGTTCAGTACTATTTGTGCTTTCAGGCATCCACCAGGATCTTGGAACGTATCTGCCATGGATTGGTGGGGGGCGAGGGGGGACGGACTGCTGTATAAGCCATTTCCACTACCTTACTTGCATTTTTTACTCAGCTGGTTTCTGCTGATTTGGATCCTTAATATCATGTCCTTTTCTTCCACCATACAGTCTCACTAGGTGATCTCATAAATTGTAGCAGCTTTACCTAACTCCTCTCTTACCAATCAAATTTATATTTCTAGGTTTCTCTCAATATTTCTGCCTACTGAAAATATCTATCTAGATTAACCACAGGTACCTCCAATTCAACATGCCTACATCTGAACTAATTACCTCCCCTCTTCCCCAGAGTAATGTGTTTCTTCTAGATAACAGCTATCACCAGTCAGAAGTCTGGGCATCATCATATCCTTCCTTAAAAACCCAAGTTCTATCAATTTTATCACTCATGGATTTCTTCTGTTATTGCATATATATGTATTTGTTGTTGTTGTTGTTGCTGTTGTTGCTGTTTTACCACTGCTGCCTTAGATCAAGCTTGCAAAAATTGTCATTTGGAATTTAACAGTAGCCTCCAAAGAGGAAGCCTAATAAATCCATTAATAGAAATCAAATCAGTTACATTGGTAATAAGAATCAACATGTGAAAAAAGGTGGATGACAGACCTTATAACCAAAACTCTACTCATCAAATTTCACCTTCTCTCAGGGATTCTTCAGTAATCTTTGCTGCCACCCATTCTCTGTCATTGACAACTTTGCATTGGTAATTCTGTTAAATGCCTAGGTTTTCCTACACCTACTAATAAATATAATCCTTATATTCAATACCAATTATCTTCTATTTTATATTCCATCTTGCAATTAATGATTAAACTTTTTAAAGATTTTATTTATTTATTCAGGAGAGACACACAGAGAGGCAGAGACATAGGCAGAGGGAGAACCAGGCTCCATGCAAGGTGCCCGATGTGGGACTCGATCCCAGGACTCCGAGATCATGCCATGAGCCAAAGGCAGACACTCAACCAGTGAGCCACCCAGGCATTCCAACGAGTAAACTTTCTAAAATGCATCATGAAAATATAGCTTTTCAATAACTCTCTACTACCTGAATATAAAGACCTAACTTCCTAACAGCATTTAAAACCATTTTATCTCCTCTCCCCCAGTCACATCAAGCTATCTGTGAAACCTAAATATGTTAAATCTGTCTCTCTTCTTTGACTTTACACTTTTTATTCCTTTACCTGGAAAGCTTCTCTCTCCTCACTTATTTACCTGGTAAATTCAATCCGACCTTTAAGACTTGCGCAAATATCACTCTTGTCCAATTGAAACTTTCAATTCAGAAAGGAAACTTTCTTATCCAATCTTTCCAGGTTTCCAATCTTCTCCTTCTCAGTTCTCATAACACTTGTTCTAAATATTGTTATTATACGGATACTTCCTTCAATAGTCATTCTGAAACCACTTTGGTGTTTTATGAATATGAATAGGTTCTCTCAATCTGGTTTATGACCTCATCATGCCACTGAAATGTTTCTCTTTCTCATCACTAAAGAATTCTAAATTAAATAGATAAAAGAATCTTTATTTTATTCACTCCTTCTCTTACATCTGATGCCATTAACCAAATGCAACATGTTAGCTCCAAGGTTGTAAAAATGAATCAAGGGACGCCTGGGTGGCTCAGCAGTTAAGCGTCTGCCTTTGGCTCAGGGTGTGATCCTGGGATTCAGAATTTGGGATCAAGTCCCACACTGGGTTCCCTGTGGCAAGCCTGCTTCTCCCTCTGCCTATGTCTCTGCCTCTCTCTCTCTGTGTGTCTCATGAATAAGTAAATCTTAAAAAAAAAAAAAAAAAGAATCAAGACACAACTCTTACCTTTATTTTTATTTTTACTTACAACTCTTACCTTTAAACAACTCACAATCAAGTAGAGGTCCTGATAGCTATAAACATATCCTATTTGTAACAACATGGTATATGCTGAGCAAGGAGCATAATCTATTTACAGTTACCTCCCCTGCACAGTATCTAATGTTATTAGCTGGGTGAATGGCAGCAATACAAATTCTTTTAATTTTAACTCCTTTTCATGCCAAAATATGGCTTTACCATTCCTCCCATCTGAGAGAAAGATCATCTCTTCCAAGGATAGCCCATCCCCTTGATTCCAGTTAAACTCTTTATCCTTGAAGGTCACTAATAAAAGATCCTAACTATAAAACTCAATATATACTGTTCTCATCCATCTGCCTCTACTTCTTTGCAGAATTTGACATTGCTGCCTGCTACCCACAAAACACTCTTTCCTTGCCTTCAACACCATCACACTCTTCCAATTCTCCTTACTTTGAAGAAGAAATCAGTTTGCAAACAAGCCAGGAAAGAAAGAAAAGGATTTTTCTTATTGATGGTTGTTTCTTGGTTTGCAATGGACTAATAAAAAGATAGGTGACATAATTACTATGCATCTTATTAGCAATTCCACTCCAAGGGATACACCTAAGAAAACTGAAAACTTGTCCACACAAAAACTTGTATGTGAATGTTCACAACAGTGTCATTCCTAAGAGCCCCAAAGTGGAAACAACCTAAATATCCATCAAATGACAAACAGATGGATAAATTAAATGTATATCCACTGACAGAAAATTATTCAGCCTTAAAAATATAGTACTTTTATTTACAAGCAACGTGGATGAAACTTGAAAATATTATGCTTAAGTGAAAGAAGTCAAATACAAAAGGCCACATGCTATATGATCTCACTTATATGAAATTTCCAAAAACAGGCAAATATATAGAGACAGATCAGTGTTTGCCAATGGGTGGAGGTAGCAAGAGATAGTGAATGACTGCTAATGATTATGGGTTTTGGGAGCAGTGATAAAAATGTTCTGGAATGAGATAGTGGTGACAGTTGCACAACTTAGAGAATAAACTAAGAACCACTGAGTTATACATTTTAAAAAGGTAAATTTTATGGTATATGAATTATATCTCAATTTTTATTTATTTTTTTTAAGATTTTTTTTTTATTCATTTATGAAAGATAGAAAGAGAGAGAGACAGAGACAGAGACAGGCAGAGACACAGGCAGAGGGAGAAGCAGGCTCCATGCAGGGAGCCTGATGTGGGACTCGATCCCAGGTCTCCAGGATCATGCCCTTAGCCGAAGGCAGGCGCTAAACCACTGAGCCACCCTGGGATCCCCTCTCAATTTTTAACAAAAGGATTAATGAGGTTTCATAGGCCATTAAGTCAAGGGCTGTTCATAACAAAGTCAGTGGTTGTGTGTTTTGTTATCTAGTTTCATTTATTTATATCCTGTCTCATTCCCCTGATGAGCTGCAAAGTCTGTTTTACGTAATTTTAGAGCCAGGTAAATGCAAATATCTATTCAAACTGAGCATCCTTAGTTCATATTCAAGACCTCTGACAAAAGTAGAACAGGGGACACCTGAGTGGCTCAGCTGTTAAGCGTCTGCTTTTAGCTCAGGGCGTGATCCTGGAGTTCCAGGATCGAGTCCCACATCAGGCTTCCTGCATGGGGCCTGCTTCTACCTCTGCCTGTGTCTCTGCCTCTCTCTCTCTGTCTCTCATGAATAAATAAATAAAATCTTTAAAAAAAATTAAAAAAAATAAAAACAAAAGTAGAACAATGTGTAGACAATAATATTAAATCATTGAGCCACTTCTCACCATCAAGTACTTTTTCTCCTCTTGGTCCTGGCACATTGAGATGGCATCTTGCGGTGGAATCATATTCCAAAGTCCATCACTCCCCAAAATAATATACTTGTGCTTCTGGGGGTCAAGAGTGTGGACACTCGTGTCTGGTTCAGGTGACACCACAAACTCACCACTGAAGAAATCATAACTCCACAAATCACCTGGGGGACAGAGATAAGAAGCAAGAAATGTTATTTCCGAACTAGTAATGTCTTGTCAACAGATTAAAAGGGGAAAATCTACATGTTCATCTCAATAAATGCAGAAAATCAATTGATAACATTCAAAATCCATACATGATTAAAAAAAAAAAAAAAACATCGCAGGGCACCTGGGTGGCACAGTCAGTTGAGCATCTGACTCTTGGTTTCAGCTCAGGATGTGATCTCTGGGTCATGGGATTTAGCCCTGCAACGGGCTCTCCACTCAGTGGGGAGACTGGTTCTCTCTCCCTCTTCATCTCCCTCTAACCCTCCCCCCACTCGTGTTCTCTCCAATAAATAAATCTTAAAAACAACAACAACAACAACAAAAAAAAAAAACCATTTACTCTTCTGTGATACGTAAGACAAAGTAAGTAGAACAATATAACTTTTCTTTTACTTCTAAGAACTGGGGAAGCAGTCAGAAAGAATACATTAATCTCTGTCTGTTTTGTTTGTTGTGAAATATTCTAGGTAAAGACCTAAATTAAAAGCAAAACGTTTGGGACGCCTGGGTGGCTCAGCAGTTTGGTGCCTGCCTTTGGCCCAGGGAGTGATGTTGGAGACTTGGGATCGAGCCCCCCACATAGGGGCTCTCTGCATGGAGCCTGCATCTCTCTCTGCCTGTGTCTCTGCCTCTCTTTCATGAATAAATAAAATCTTTAAAAAAAAAAAAAAGCAAAAGGTTTTCAGACAAGAGAGTAGTTTCTGCCCTCTTTCAGCAGGTTTGACTTTTTGCTAAACAAGAGAAAGCTTTGTCCTTTCTCTGCCTTACTTAAACCCTTATTAGCTCCCATCAAAAGTAGTATTGGCCAATTCAAACATGCTCAAAGTCTAAGGGAAGAATAATTCACATCAATTACCCCACTCTAAAATAGCACAATTTATTGCCAAACCAGCCCCATGAAAGGGGCAATTCAACCTTCAGAATAGCAGAAGAGAACACATATGGGGGACCTGGCTGGCTCAGTCAGTGGAGTATGTGACTCTTGATCTCCGCACATTGTAGGTTCAAGCCCCCATGCTGCGTGTAGTACTTAAATATAAAATCTTGGGCAGCCCCGGTGGCGCAGCGGTTTAGTGCCTCCTGCAGCCCAATGTGTGATCCTGGAGACCGGGGATCGAGTCCCACATCAGGCTCCCTGCATGGAGCCTGCTTCTCCCTCTGCCCCTTCCTCTGAATAAATAAATAAATCTTTAAAAAATTTTTTTTAAATCTTAAAAAAAAAAAAAAAAAGAACACATGCAACCACTAAAAGCTAATTATAATCCAGGTTGGCTCACAAAGACACATTTACTACTTTTTTTTTTTTTTTTAAAGATTTATTTGAGAGAGAGAGAGAGAGAGAGACACAGCACGAATGGGAGGGGCTAAGGGAGAGGGAGAGGGGGAATCTCAGGCAGACTCCAGCCTGAGAGAGGAACCAAACTCAGGGCTCAATCCCAGAACCCTGAGATCATTACCTGAGCTGAAAACAAGAGTCAGAGGCTTTAACCAACTGCGCCATCCAGACACTCCACATTTACTTCTTTATGCTAGCAAAACAAAGTTCTCTGGCTGGTGAAATTTTTAAAATGGGCACGGGAACAGTTAAGATAAATATTAAGGTAGCAGTTACAGAGTTCATAAGTGTTAAGGCTTTCAAAAGCAGTTTTTCCCCATATTTGGGATTAATATTGCCACTCCAAGTAAGAACATAAATTTCTATAAAGCAAAATCCCTAATATGGCTAAATTTAAAATCTAGATTAAAAAAAGAAATTCTAATTTCCAATCTAATGCAGATTACATAACCTTGAAAAAGGGTCACAATTTCTCATGTATAAACTAATATTAGTATCTTTTTTTTTCTTAAGGATTTTATTTATTTATTCATGAGAGACACTGAGAGAGAGAGAGAGAGAGAGAGAGAGGGAGAGGCAGAGACATAGGCAGAAAGAGAAGCAGGCTCCATGCAGGGAGCTTGATGTGAGACTCAATCCCAAGACTCCAGGACCACGCCTTGGGCCGAGGCCAGGCATTAAACCGCTGAGCCATCCAGGGATCCCTAATATTAGTATCTTTATTTATTTATTTTTAAAGATTTTATTTATTTATTCATGAGAGACAGAAAGAGAGAGAGACACACACACAAAGCAGAGGGAAAAGCAGGCTCCATGCAGGGAGCCTGATGTGGGACTCGATCCTGGGACTCTAGGATCGTGCCCTGGGCTGAAGGCAGGCGCTAAACTGCTGAGCCATCCAGGGATCCCCTATCTTTATAAATTTAAAAATATTTTTAGGAGTACCTGGCTGGCTCAGTCAGTGGAGCATGGGACTCATGATCTTGGGGTTGTAAGTCTGAGTCCGATGTTAGGTGTAGAGACTACTTAAATATAAAATCTCTGGGGTGCCTGGGTGGCTCAGTTGGTTAAGCATCCAGCTCTTGGGTTCTGCTCATGGGTTTTGATCTCATGGGTCATGAGACTGAGCCCTGTGAGAGGCTCCATGCTCAGAGAAGAGTCTGCTTGAGATTCATTCCCTCCACCCCTCCCCTATACTCACTTTCTCTCAAATTTTTAAAAAAATAAATAAAATCTTTAATAAATTTGTTCATTTGGATAATAACAACAATGTATCAGTTTGTCCCATCAGTGGCAATGCTAATAGGCTGGACCATTTGGTTAAAATGCTATCTACCAGCACTGTAAGGTACCTTTCTCATTTTCTAATTGCTAAGTAATCTATAGGGTGATAGCTTTGAGTCTGTGTGAAATATCCTGTTGTCTACCAAAACATGCCATATTTTAGCATCCATTAACGATTCTTGCACCAACCAATTGGTACTATGATGGTTGTAAACTGATGACAGAATTAGAACACTCTTAACTACATTTATTAGCTGTCTTTTCTAAAGAAGTTTTCCATTCTCCTCTACTTCTTTATAATCTTTTTAGTATCATTATAAACATTGATTCTTTTTTCTTCAATATGTTATAAATTATTCCTGTTACTGTTTTGTTTTGTTTGTTTTTTGCGAGAGAGAGAGAGAGAGAGAGAGAGAGGGAGAGAGAGAGAGAATACACGTGTGAGGCAGGCAGGGAGCAAAAGGAGAAGGAAAGAGAGAATCTTAAGCAGGTTCCACAGTGTAGAGAGGGGTGTAGGACTTGATTTTGCAATCCTGATCATGACCTGAGCTGAAATTAAGAGTTGGACACTTAACTGACTGAGCTACCCAGGTGAGTGCCCCCTGTTATGGTTTTGATGCTCAAGTTGCTTTAAATTTGCCAGTAAAAGTCCCTGAAATATGAATTTTTAACAAACTCACTAGATGAGTTGTATTCACAGCCAGATTTAAGAATATATGATATAGACACAGTTCCCTTATTTAATCAGATCAGAGAATCTATGTCACTTTACCTGAGATCAAATGAGCAAGGATCGGAAGTGGGCTTTGAACTGTTTCTACAGTAGGCCAATGTACAAACAGTAGGCCAATGATAAACAAAAATAGGATCACAGGATATCATTCCTGTACATACTGAAGGGAGAGCTCCCAGACATTGTGGCAAATATTGTTAGTTTCCTCCTTGATGGTCATTTCCTTTTTATCCTCAGTGGGGGCACTGGAGGGACACCACAAGAGAAAAAGGCCTTTCTTCTGATTTCAGAACGTTCTCTGCTTGCCTCTGTGGCTCATGGCAGTCCACAGTCCACAGGATACTCAGTGGTCTTTACCCCTCGTGAATTTCAACACTCCCCACCCCCCCACTCTGTGGATGGCTTCCCATGGAGCACTTCCATCAAACAACCTCACCTAGGGGATCCCTGGGTGGCTCAGCTGTTTGGCGCCTGCCTTTGGCCCAGGGCGTGATGCTAGAGTCCCGGGATCGAGTCCCATATTGGGCTCCTTGCATGGAGCCTGCTTCTCCCTCTGCCTGTGTCTGCCCCTCTCTGTCTCTCTGTCTCTCATGAATAAATGAATAAAATCTTTAAAAAAAAAAAACAAAACAAAACAAAAAAACCTCACCTAAACCATTCTTAAAACTACAACCAGGGGATCCCTGAGTGGCTCAGCAGTTTACCGCCTGCCTTTGGCGCAGAGTGTGATTCTGGAGTCCCGGGATCAAGTCCCATGTCAGGCTCCCTGTGTGGAGCCTGCTTCTCCCTCTGCCTGTGTCTCTGCCTCTTTCTCTCTCTCTCTCATGAATAAATAAATCTTAAAAAAAAAAAAAAAACTACAACCAAAATCATCCCTTTGAAACACAAATTTAAGATAGATGGTGGTGATTGTTGCACAACATCATAAATGTACTTAATACCACCACTAACTGTACGCTTAAAATGGTTAAGACAGCAAAATTATATACCTATTTGCCATAATTGAAAACATACATACACACAAATCCACTCCTACTCTGCAGCAGTTTGGTCTTTTTTTTTTTTTTTTTAAGATTTTATTTATTTATTCATGAGAATACACAGAGAGGAGAGAGAGAGGCAGAGACGCAGGCAGAGGGAGAAGCAGGCCCCATGCAGGGAGCCCGACATGGGACTCGATCCCGGGTCTCCAGGATCAGGCCCTGGGCTGAAGGTGGCGCTAAACCGCTGAGCCACCCGGGCTGCCCAGTATGGAATTACTCTTAAGACAAATTCTTAACCACACCTTAAAAAAATGCAGCCCGGGTGGCTCAGCGGTTCTTTTTTTTTTTTTTTTTTTTTTTTAAGATTTTATTTATTTATTCTTGAGAGACACAGAGAGAGAGGCAGAGACATAGGCAGAGGGAGAAGCAGGCTCCATGCAGGGAGCCTGATGTGGGACTCGATCCCAGGACCCTGGGATCACGCCCTGAGCCAAAGGCAAATGCTCAACCACTGAGCCACTCAGGCATCCCTGGCTCAGCGGTTCTAATTTTATCTTTTTTTTTTTTAAGATTTTATTTATTGGGACGCATGGGTGGCTCAGTGGTTGAGCATCTGCCTTCGGCTCAGGGCATGATCCCAAAGTCCCGGGACCTAGTCTCGCATTAAAACCTTAAAAAAAAAAAAAGACTTTATTTATTCATGAAAGACACACAGAGAGAGCCAGAGAGTCATAGGCAGAGGGAGAAGCAGGCTCCCCACAGGGAGCCTGATGCAGGACTTGATCCCAAGACCTCAGGATCACAACCTGAGCCAAAGACAGATCCTCAAACACTGAGCCACCCAGGTGCCCCTTATCTATGCTTATTCCTCTATCACTGTTCCAGCTACATAGGCCTTCAATTATTATATTCACCATCCTTCCTCATATCACAGAGCTGCTTGCAAATGCAGCTCCTAGGCCTAGAACACACATTCATCCTGTCTTGACAACTAGTAATTCTTCAAACTTTAGCTCAATATCAAATATCTCTTGTTTCTCCAGCTAGGTATAATACCCTTATTTTAAGTTCCCATTAGCACATTAGTATTTAGAGATGTAATTTTTCAGCTCTTTTTATGATCTGCTGAATACCTCTCCCCTTCTCTAAACTGTAAGCTTCCATGAAGACAAAGACCACATGCTTAGCACATACTGCACTCAAGAATAAATGATTTACAAGATTCATCTGCAATTCCATCAGGCAGCCACTAGAAGGCACCTTTGCTACATCTGTACTCCGGTAGTAATTCTAATCTTCAGGAGTGCCTAAAAATGGTACCAAGTTCTGCTAAGCAAACTTCTCCTTCCCAAAAAGCTAGAAGAAAAATGGCTATACACCATAAGAACAGTACTAAATATTTTTTTTAATATTTTTTTTATTAAAGATTTTTATTGGGACACCTGGGTGGCTCAGGGGTTGAGTGTCGTCTGCCTTTGGCTCAGGGTGTGATCCTGGGGTTCTGGGATCGAGTCCCACATCGGGCTCCTTCCAATGGAGCCTGCTTCTCCCTCTGCCTGTATCTCTCTTTCTGTGTCTCTCATGAATAAATGAAAATCTTTTTTTTAATAAATTTTATTTTATTTATTCATGAGAGAGACACACACAGAGAGAGAAGCAGAGACACGGCAGAGGGAGAAGCAGGCTCCATGCAGGGAACCTGATGTGGGACTTGATCCCAGGACTCCAGGATTTCACCCTGAGCCGAAGGCAGACATTCAACTGCTGAGCCACCCAGGTGTCCCAGAATGGTGCTAAATATTATAATTTAATTTACTGAGCCAAAAACTATTACCATAAAACAAGTTAAACTTTAAAAAAACTAAAACCACAGTTAATAATTTTTTTCCAAATGCCAAAATAAAGACTTGAAACGTTATGTGACAAAGCATGTTTTTAGCTTAAGTGTTCAAATCTAAAAGCTATTAATATTTCTGAGGAAAAAATATGTGATAGAGAAGTAAAATCAAAAGAAAAGCCAAAAGCAATTTTTTTCATTACTACAACAATTTTATCTCTCCCACATAGATCTTTTTATATCAAAAGATTAATTTCCTTTTCATTCATTCATTTTCTCTCCTACGTGCAGTTTTTACTGTTCTAATGGATCTTTCCCATCAACTATTATTTCTTCCCTTTTTAAAATAACAGTAGCAAACTCTCTCTTGACCTTTTACTTCTCACTCTAACTAAAGTCCCATTTCTCTCCTTCCCTTTATAATAAAACTCCTAGGAAGAGTGTCTAAACTTGCTATATCAAATTGTCCTCCTCTTGCTCTATCTTGAACCAACCCCAATTATGACTGTGGTCTCACTATCCCACCAAAGTTATTTTGTCAAGATCAATGACCTCCATGCTGCTAAATCCAATGGTCACATCTCAGTCTTCCCCTTACCAAATGTTTCAACAGTATTTTGAATACTCCTACCTAAGCTTCTGCTTCCAAGTTGCTATCTCCAAACTAAACCTCACCTACTGTCACAATTTTCATAACCAGAAATCAATGGAACATCAACACTTTTATTTTTATTTATTTTTTATTTATGATAGTCACACAGAGAGAGAGAGAGGCAGAGACACAGGCAGAGGGAGAAGCAGGCTCCATGCACCGGGAGCCCGATGTGGGATTCGATCCTGGGTCTCCAGGATCACGCCCCAGGCCAAAGGCAGGCGCTAAACCGCTGCGCCACCCAGGGATCCTGAACATCAACACTTTTATATCTGATAAGCACCTTGAAGGTAACTTGCTAAAAACTGACCTCATGTGTTTGCTATATAGTTAACAGAAAACTTCCATGCTGCTCAGTTAAAAAAAAAAAAAAATCATTAAGCAGTAATGACATCTGCATTTGTTGTTGTTCCTTCACCCTAAATTCTCTTGCCCCAAACACCTATACGTTTCAATGCCCTTCATTTTATTCAAATGTCATCTTTTACATCCCCTCTGACCATCCATTTAAAAATTACACTCCGTGACATTCCTTGCTTTATTTTTCATGATAGTACTTTTGATTACATCACAAAATACAGTCTACTTTTTTTTTTTTTTTTTAAATCATCTGTGTGTCTCTCCTAGAAGGTTTAAGTTCCATGAGTCTAGGAATTTTTTACTGTTTTGTTCAATGTGGAATCCCCAGAACCTAGAATAGTACCTGGAACATAGCAGACATTTTTTTTTTCATAGCAGACATTTAATAGATAATTTGGTAAATGAATCAACAATCATGAAGAAGTGGGAACTCTGTGTGGTTTTAAAATATGAACAAAAAAAATAAAAATAAAAATAAAATAAAATAAAATATGAACACAAAATTATACTCTTTAAGAGGTGGAGCTTAATTCCCCTCAGCAGAAGAAAGATGGGTTAGACTTTGTGACTCAGTGCTAACAAACTAAATATGGAGTAAGTGATAGTGTGTTGCTTGTGACACTAAATCATAAAAAATACACTGTGGCTACTGCACCTTGCTCTCTTAGATCACTTGCCCTGGGGAAACCAGCTGCCATGCCATGAAGACATGGCAGCAGCCCTACATAGAAGCCCACAAGACAAGGAACTGAGGCCTATTGCCAACAGCCAAGTGCACAAGGCATCCTAGAAGTAAATACCCCAACCCCATTCTAGCTTTCAGATCATAGCCATAAAGGATATCCTGATTACAACCACCTGAGAGACCCTCAGCCAGAATCACTTAGCTAATCCACTTCCAGGATCTGAGCCACTGAAACCATATGAAATAATAAATGTTTTATTTTATTTTTTTATTTTATTTATTTTTTTTTATGATAGTCACATAGAGGAGAGAGAGAGAGAGAGGCAGAGAGACATAGGCAGAGGGAGAAGCAGGCTCCATGCACCGGGAGCCCGACGTGGGATTCGATCCCGGGTCTCCAGGATCGCGCCCTGGGCCAAAGGCAGGCGCCAAACCGCTGCGCCACCCAGGGATCCCTAATAAATGTTTTAAATTGCTAAGTTTGGGAATATTCTATTAGACAGCAATAGATAACTAACACAGGATTTTAAGAACTTGACATAATCACTTTGGGGAGAAATTTAGTAAGATCTAACAATATTAAAAATGTACTTATCTATGAACTGAGATTTCCAACTGGTATGCATTGGGTGGGCTGGGTATATGACCTTGGGTCAGCAGGATGGGACCTGGGTGAGCCTTTAGGCCAGTTACCTCCAGCCTCAAGTAGCCTCCTTTGTTTACTACAGAAATATCATACTGTGTATGTGTACATGTATGTCATAGTGTTTTAAAAGTTGGTAAGTAATGTAGTACAACCCAGCAATTCCACTTCTAGATTATGTACCTTAAAGAAATTTCATGTACGTTTACCAGGGCATACTCACTGCAGCAATTTTTGTAATAGTAAATGCATTAATATGACGTAAATGTCATATTACATCACTTCCAATCAGGGCATGGAAGAAAATATAGTCTCATACTGAAGCTGAATATCTATCTAGTAGTTGACTGAACTAAAACTACATTTAAAAACATGAATAAATCTCAAAAGCAATGAAAAGTGAAAATAGCAAGTTGAAAAGGGAGATGTTTTGACTATGAGAGAAAGCTAATCCAAAGATCAACAGTTTAGGTGGCTCGGTCAGTTAAGTGTCTACCTTCAGCTCAGGTCATGATCCTGGGGTCCTTGGATCTAGCCCCACATGCGGCTCCCTGCTCAGCAAGGAGCTTGCTTCTCCCTCTCCCTCTGCTGCTCTCCCTGCTTGTCCTCGCTCTCAAATAAATAAATAAATCTTTAAAAAATAAATCAACACTTTTATTTTATTTTATACTAAAGAAAGGCAAATTGCCACATGCAGCACCTCATTTGGATGTGTCTGGAGTCTTGGCATTTTGACTACCCTAGGTTCTCCTACAAATGTACCTTGAAACTTTGTTTGGAGGTTCTAGCAGGGGAATGCAGCTACTCATATAACCCTGACAGAAGAAGGGTCCTCCTCTATTGGGAAAGGTCCTCCTCTTCAACAGAGCACACCAGGAGAGATGCATGTGGAGCAGTGAGGGAGGAAAGGGACACCAGCCTAGCCAGCCAGATTAGCTGAATCAACCCTGGCAATCAGTAGGGGATGACAGGAGTCATAGCCAGATTGCCCTACATCCTAAAGATCAACAATTTAAAAAATATTACCAATGGCCTCTCAAAACTATAAGAGATTTTCAAAGTCTTATATTCTCTAGCTTCCTAGCCACTGCAGAAATGCAAGCTAACTGCAATGGGTAGCTATTTAGCTACATAAACACATCTAGTGAAGGAAAGGCTCATTACAACTCACAAAATAATGTTATATCAGCTGTAATAATTTTGTTTTACTGAGCTAAAATATTTTTTTAATACTCTCCACAGCTATTTTTTTAAATCAGGCTAATTCCTCTTTTAGATGACAGAAGTTCACAACTTTTAAGCCACCTGGAAGTGTCGTTAGTGTTTCTATTCCAGGCTACACCTTGCCAAATTATCTTGTGTAAGTTTAGAAGGGTGGCAGCATCCTATAAAAGAGCCTATGCTTTTTTAGCCCTAGTACTATAAGAAGTAATAGTACTACTATGTAGGTATGATATTTAATATAGAATATAATGCTAAGGTTATATTTTGAAGAATTTGTGCAAGATAGTGTTAATCAGGAATAACTGTTGAAATAAAAATAATGAAGTTGGTGATTATTTTGACTACGGAAAAAACAAAACAAAACAAAACACTGATTGTGTGTGCTGATGCAAAAAAGAGAGAGAACTTTACTTTTAAACTGAACAGGGCAGCCCGGGTGGCTCAGCGGTTTAGCGCCGCCTTCAGCCCAGGGCCTGATCCTGGAGACCCAGGACTGAGTCCCATGTCGGGCTCCCTGCATGAAGCCTGTTTCTCCCTCTGCCTGTGTCTTTGACTCTCTCTCTCTCTCTCTCTCTCTCTCTCTTCTCTCTCTCTCTCTCTCTCTCTGTGTGTCTCTCATGAATACATAAATAAAATCTTTAAAAAATAAAAGAAAAAAGAAAACTGAACAAAGCTATACCCAAAATGCCAGCTATACGGACTTGGTCAATTGACCAGACACACAAAGGTAGTTTCTTAACTGATGAAAAGGAAAGAACTCCTACCTTCTGACATTTTATAAAGTCTAAAATGAAGTAAGATAGTACCCAGCACAAAGCACAAAACACCAAACACTATTCGGTAGTTTTGCTCCTGTAACAATATGATCTTAGAATCATCTCCAACTTGGTCACTCTCCTTTGGATATACTTTTTAACTTTAGAGTATAGTAGCATAACCATTCCCTTATTCTGAATATTCTATTGTACTATTGCATTATTTTGAATGACTAAGTTACACTAACACTGCTGGGTCATCTTATTTTCATGAGTAATCAACAACAACAACAAAAAATCTCTAATTCTTTTTCAAATAAAATGCTACTCTGAAAGCAGATGTCTCCCAAATAATGTTCTGAACTTAAGCTTGATACTTTATATTTATTCCTATTAAGTTTCATATTATTACTGCCAGCCTATTTTTAAAAACATTTTATTTGGAGGTCATTTCAAATATACAAAGTTACAAAAATAAAAATAGCACAAAGAACACCAATATACTCTTTCACTCTATTCAGATTCATTTATTGTTGACATTTTATCCCACTTGCTTTATGGTTTTGTGTGTGTGTGTGTGTGTTTGTGTGTAAACACCGTGTGAGTCTGTAAAAAAAAATTTTTTTTTAGATTTTGTAAATTTACTTTAAGGAGAGAGAAAACAGGGGGAGGGACAAAGGGATAAGAAAGAGAATCCCAAGCAGATTTCACCCTGAGTGTGGAGCCCAATGGGAGGGCTCAATCCCAAGACCCTGAGGATCATGATCCGAGCCAAAATCAAGAGCCAGACAGACTAGGCCACCCTGCCACTGCTGTGAAAAATTCTTTAAACCATAGCCCTTTACCCCTAAATACTTCAATTTATATTTTCTAAAAATAAGGATATTCTATTAACAGATGGTTTAATAGTGTCTTTTTTGTTTTGTTTTTAGATTTTGTTTCTTTTTTCATGAGAGACACAGAGAGAAGGCAGAGACATAGGCAGAGGGAGAAGCAGGCTCCTTGCAGGGAGCCTGATATGGGACTCAATCCCAGAACTCTGGGATCACACCCTGGGCCAAAGGGAGACACTCTACCACTGAGCCTCCCAGGCATCCCTTAATAGTGTTCTTTTATAGGCTTCTAGCCTAGGATCAGGAATAGCACTTACTTGTAACATTTCTTCAGGTTATACAATCTTGGCCAGAGCACAACATAGGGAATGTTGTATCAGTTTCAGCAAATCACACATATGGAAGCATACAATGTCCAACTATTCCACATTAGTGATGGTAATTTCAATCATTTAGTCAAGATGCTGCCTGATTTCTCTAATTACTATTTTTTTCTTTTTTTTTTAAAGTTTATTTATTTTTAGTAATCTCTATACCCAATGTGGGGCTGGAACTCACCACCCTGAGATCAAGAGTTACATGTTCTTCCAACTGAGCCAGCCAGGTGAGCCCCTAATTACTAGTTTTTCTCTCTTCCAACTAACAGTCTGTGGGGAGGTATTTTTAAATAATGCTGATATACCACTGCCTAAGTACTTCTGAATATCTGTATAATATAAAACATCAGGACTATACTCTATTTCTTCTCCAGGTAGTTAACAAATGCTAAATCAAGCTAAAGAAGGAAACATAGATGGGGTGCCTGGGTGGCTCAGTCTGTTAAGCATCTGACTCTTGGTTTTAGCTTGGGTCATGATCTAAGGGTTGTGACATCAAGCCCCACATGGGGCACCGTGCTCAGGGCACAGTCTGGGATTCTTTCCCTGTCCCTTATCCTCTGCCCCTCTTCCTGCTTATGCTCTAAAATAAATAAATAAAATCTTAAAAAAAAAAAAAAACAGAATTACATTAATTTAGATCTCTCTCCAAATACACTAATCAATACCTTTTGTACTGACTATATATTCTGTGAGAAACTCATTGAAAGCTACTGTTACTTAGTTTCTGTCTCCCCACCCTCATACTCTCCCAAGAAAAACCTAAGTATATATGAGAGAAATTTGGCCTAGTAGCAGTTCATAAGAAAAATATCTAAAGACTGGAGCTATTTTAATAAACCAAAAAATGGGATATGATTACTTAAAGCTAACGAAATGATTCCAGGACTGCATCAGCAGAAGTGTAATGCTCAGGTAGCAGGACTAAGTATTTCCATTATACTTCAAACTGGTCAGACCATATCTTGCAGAGTTTCCTCAATTCTGGAACATTTATTAAAGGAAACATCTAGAGGAATATGAGTGGACAAGAAAAATGAAAGGTCTGGGGATCCCCTGGGTGGCGCAGTGGTTTAGTGCCTGCCTTTGGCCCAGGGCGCGATCCTGGAGACCCGGGATCGAATCCCACGTCGGGCTCCCTGCATGGAGCCTGCTTCTCCCTCTGCCTGTGTCTCTGCCTCTCTCTCTCTCTCTCTGTGTGACTATCATGAATAAATAAACAAAATATTTAAAAAAAAAAAAAAGGTCTGAAATCAGCCTAGAGGAAAGAGAGAGAAACATGCTAGCCAATTCTGAATAGGTAAATGATGGTCATTATGCAAAACGCAAAATAAGTACACTGTTCTGTTTTTGTTTCAGCATACAAAACTAGAGCCAACATCTGAAAGATTCATGGAGGCAGATTTTAGCTGACAATTATACAAGAGTTGTACTCTGAAATATTAAGATTTACTGAAGATATTCAACCAGGAGTTGAATTACTTCTTGTCTGAATTACTCTAGAGGTATCTCAGAACAGAGTTGGAATGTCTAAACAAGAAAAACCAGTTGGCTTTCCATCTTTCTGCCAATCCTCCACCTGTTCCTTCTTTTCCACTACACAATCACTTACAGGTTTCAAGGCTTAAAATGCTGGGCATGCACACTTTATGTATATAAAATAACTTGGCATCTACTTTTCTAAATTGAAGGTTCACCTTAACTTTTTGAACCTGAAGACCTTGCCCTCAGTCCAATGAGTTCCCCATAAAAGAAGTCTGTTCTTGGGGTGCCTGGGTGGTGCAATCAGTTAAGAGTCTGACTCTTAATTTCAGCTCAGGTCATGATCTCAAGGCCCTAGGATGGAGCCCACTTGGACACTACACTAAGTGCAGAGTCTGCTTGAGATTTTTTTCTCCCTCTCCCTCTGACTCTTCTGCTTGTGCTTGCTGCTCTCTAAGATAAACAGCGGATCCCTGGGTGGCTCAGTGGTTTGGTGCTGCCTTCGGCCCAGGATGTGATCCTGGAGTCCCGGGATCGAGTCCCGCATCAGACTCCCTGCATGGAGCCTGCTTCTCCCTCTGCCTGTGTCTCTGCCTCTCTCTCTGTCTCTCATGAATAAATAAATAAAGTCTCTAAAAAAATAAACAAATAGGGATCCCTGGGTGGCTGAGTGGTTTAGCGCCTGCCTTTGGCCTAGGGCATGATCCTAGAGTCCTGGGATTGGGCTCCCTGCATGGAGCCTGCTTCTCCTTCTGCCTGTGTCTCTGCGTCTCTCATGAATAAATAAATAAAATCTTTAAAAAAAAAAAAATAAATCTTTAAAAAAACCTGTTTTTTTGGAATATTAATTCCTTGCCAATTATCACAATCCTCCCTCTTTCTCCTAACAAATTGAAAAAGCTACTATAGTATATGCTTATACTATGAACAAATAAGATGGGATAACAGCCTATTAGTTCTGCAAAAATCTACGAAACATGTAAAGTACCAAGAATACTGATATAGGCCCTTAAATAGTACCCTTGCCTCCAATTTTATTACCCTATAACTTTAACCATTACAGCAGTCAAATGATCCTTTCAAAAAAATGGATGTTACTGCCCTACTTCAATAAACACCAACAATAACAACTAACATTTATTTATAGAGCACTTATTATATGTTAGGCACTATTTTAAGTACTTTACATATATTAATGCATCTAACAGAATGAGTGCCTCAGAATGAGGCAGGTACCATTATTAGTCCCATTTACAGCTGAAAAAACTGTATCACATATATTAGGTAATTTATATACAGTAAGTGATTTGCCCAAGTTTGTACAGTAACAGCATTAGCATTGGACCCTAGGAAATTTGGCTCTAAAAAGTCTATGCTACAGTTCTGCTTTAACTGTTATTTTCTTTGGCCCCTTCTCTTCCTTCAGGTCTTTTTTTTTTTTTTTATGTATTTATTCATGAGAGACACAGACTGAGAGAGAGAGAGAGAGAATGAGAGAGAGAGAGAGGCAGAGACACAGGCAGAGGGAGAAGCAGGCTCCATGCAGGGAGCCCGATAGGGACTTGATCCCGGGTCTCTGGGATCACGCCCTGGACCGAAGGCAAGCGCTAAACCACTGAGTCACCCAGGGATCCCCTCTTCCTTCAGGTCTTAACTCAAACATTACCTTTTTAATGTATTTTTTTTTAATTTTTATTTATTTATGATAGTCACAGAGAGAGAGAGAGGCGCAGAGACACAGGCAGAGGGAGAAGCAGGCTCCATGCACCGGGAGCCCGATGTGGGACTCGATCCCGAGTCCCCAGGATCGCGCCCTGGGCCAAAGGCAGGCGCCAAACCGCTGCGCCACCCAGGGATCCCCAAACATTACCTTTTTAAAGAATGTTCCTTGATCATCCTCTTTAATGTAGCCTTCCCCTGCTACCAATTACAGGTACATCATCTTATTTAATTCCTTTATGACACACTTTAGAAGAATTTTCTCATTTGTTCATTATCTATTTCCTCCACTAGATTACAAGTTCCATGAATAATGGGTATATCTGCATTTGATCACCAAAGATGAATAGGAAACAGTAATATGGTAGGCAGAATAATCTTTTGAAAATGCAAATCAGATGGTGTTAATCTTTACCTTAATATCCTCCAATGTTTCCCAGTATACTTAACACTAGAGTACAAATATCTGCCATGATGTGACCCATGTCTGCCTTATTAACTCCAACCTTTTGATAATTCCTAAAACATGCCCAGCTTGTTCCCAATTCAGGATCCATGCCTGTAATATTCTTTAACAGCCTGGGTGGCTCAGCAGTTTAGCGCCACCTTCAGCCCAGGGCGTGATCCTGGAGACCCAGAATCGAGTCCTACATCAGGTTCCCTGCATGGAGCCTGCTTCTCCCTCTGCCTGTGTCTCTGCCTCTCTGCCATTCTCTCTCTCTCTCTCTCTGTCTCATGAATAAATAAATAAAATCTTAAAAAAAAAAAAAAAAAGAATAGCTCCCTTTCAGCCATCAAATCTCAGCTAAAATAACACTTACTAAAAAGGAGCATTTCCATTACACTATATAAAATAGTTTTTCCCTTCTAAGTTACTCTTTATCACAGAACTTCATTTCTTTCCTTTATGGTATTTCCTAATTCATAATTACTTCACCTACAAGCTTACTTCTTTATTGCCTGTCTCCACAACTACATAGTGTTGCTTCAAGAAAGCAGACAGGAAAAAAAAAAAAATATATATATATATATACACACACACATATACACACACACACACACACACACCCATATATATAAAAAAAGAAAAAATATATATAATCAGTATCATCTCTCCAAAGCCTAACTCTGTGCCTGGCACTAGTCAGTACTCAAGTATCTGTTAGAAGAAAGAAGGAAGGGGATCCCTGGGTGGCTCAGCGGTTTAGCGCCTGCCTTTGGCCCAGGGCGTGATCCTGGAGACCCAGGATTGAGTCCCACGTCAGGCTCCTGGCATGGAGCCTGCTTCTCCCTCTGCCTGTGTCTCTGTCTCTCTCTCTATTTCTATCATAAATAAATAAATCTTTAAAAAAGAAGAAAGAAGGAAAAAACTTTTTTCTCTTAAAGAAAAGAGAGAAAATTTTATAAGAGAAAATTTCTGTAAAAGGTAATTTAACCAGCACATCCAGATAAGATATTTCTATAGCTATAATCCTCTAGCCTTCCATCCAAAACCAAGTAAACTAGGAAAGAAGTATTTTTATTTTGTCATGAACAATTTATTTTGCTAGCCAAAGAAAAAAAGAGCTTTGAAGGCTCTTAAGAGAAATATGAAAGGCTGACATAGTGAAGCACATTTAAAAATAATTTTAAGGGTAACACCAAGCCTAGACTTATATATATTCCCCTAAGTACAGGTGGGAATCAGCAAAATGTTGAACATGACTCATGATTAAAGAGCAACTAGCACTGAAATCCGTATTTTCACCTTCCCCTCAATTAAGTTTTAAAGCATTTACTATGGGGCACCTGGTGGCTCAGTCAGTTAAGCATCTGCCTTCGGCTCAGGTCATGATCCCAGGGTCCTGGGATCAAGCCCCACATTAGGCTCCCTACTTAAGGCAGAGTCAGGTTCACCCATTCCCTTTGCTTCTCCCCACCCCGCTCTTGTGCTCGCTCCCTCTCTCTCCACCCCCCTCAAATAAAATCTTTTAAAAAATAAAGCACTCACTATAATAACAGCATAAGTCTACCCCCATTATCTGTCAAATGGGGATTTACTTTTTAGACTCTTCTTTTATGTTACCACCATAAGTTGTAGAAAATCCAGTATGATTTCACCAAATATAAATCCTACTTACCAAGTGCTCTTGCTACTGCCAGAAAAGGAATCTGGTCAATAACTGTGCTCCTTCTAACAGGTCCATTGTGAGAGAGCCGAGGTCGTTTCCAAACTACACGATTCACCCCAGACTTGTTCATCACACTGAAAAAAGTGCACAAAAATACCTTAAGTGAATTACATACAAGTAAGGTAGCTAACTCAATGTGTTAACCAATAACTAATACAACCAGATTATATGATCACAAAATAACGACTTATCTGATTCAGACACTAAGATGCATAAGCCAAAATTCCTTTCAGAGAGGAAAGCCAAAACAGGGTAGATTAACATGAGGAGAATCTGGAGATTACTGAGGTAGGTTAGACAGAACAGAGTAGAAGTAATGAGAAGAAAAATGAGTGGACATCATGTCAGGAAAAAAAAAACCAAGATAATGTGATAACTAAGGAAACTAAGGGGAGGAAGAAGAGGTTATAAATAAATAGAAAAAAAATGAAAAGGGGGGTAGCCGGGGTGGCTCAAAGGTTTAGCATCGCCTTCAGCCCAGGGCCTAATCCTGGAGATTTGGGATCAAGTCCCACGTCAAGCTCCCTGCATGGAGCCTGCTTCTCCCTCTGCCTGTGTCTCTGTCTGTCTCTCTGTGTCTCTCATGAATAAATAAATAAAATCTTAAAAAAAAAATTGAAAAGGAGAAAAAAAATTGAAAAGGAGAGGTTATATAGTTTTTGATGGATTTGAGGGTGCTGAATACAGTATAACTTCAGTTTTAATATTTTTAATTTGAGGATATACCTCAATAGAAATATCAATATATTTAGATATTTCTGTATTTAGAAGCATGAAAGTAGACTCTGGAAACAAATTAGCTTGAGAGATATAGATATGGGAGTTAGAGAATAAGAAAACTCTTAGGAATTTGGCAGAGGATCAACAGAAATCTGTAATTAGTACACAAAGAAGTTAATACATGCTAGGGTGCCTAAAACAGGAAAATGTTCAAATCTTTAAGCAAAACAAGTAATAAAACACAAAAGAGATGGTCTCTCAGAAGGTACCTGGCATGACTGAAATGATAAACTGGCTCTTAATTTAATCATAATCTGCCTGGGGGTGCCTAGATGGCTCAGTTGGTTACGTGTCTACCTTTGGCTCAGGTCATGATCTCAGGGTCCTGGTACAGAGCCTCAAGTTGGGCTACCTGCTCAGCAGGGAGTCTGCTTCTCCCTCTTCCTCTAACACTCCCCACCATTCACGTTCTCTCTCAAATAAATAAAATCTTCCAAAAAATAATTTGCCTGAATTAAAAAAAAAAATCAAGAGAAGAAAAATGCTCCTCTGAACAACTAGAAAAGTTAGCATGAAGAGTAGCAAAGAGAATTTTCAATAAACAATACTAGCCTAACTGATATTAAGTCCATCTGACAAGGGCAGCCCTGGTGGCGCAGAGGTTTAGCACCGCCTGCAACCCACAGCATGATCCTGGAGACCCGGGATCGAGTCCCACATCGGTGCCTACTTCTCCCTTTGCCTGTGTCTGTCTCTGCCTCTCTCTCTAGCTGTGTCTCTATGAATAAATAAAAAATCTTAAAAAAAAAAAGTCCATCTGACAAGATACATGCATAAGACAGAGGTTTATTCCCAAGGCTCTCAAAGATCTATGACACTAAAATAATCTAAGTCTTCTCACTTAGAGCCCCTATGCATCCAGAAATGTTTTGATTATAATCTGAAATTTCATTCATCTACAGGAGGCCAGCTGACAATAATATGTGGTTTCCTTGTTGGTTATTTTTCTCATGATTAATGAGTACTAAGACATCCTGATGCAGACACGACTGAGTCCTTTATGAGTTTATTATGTTGACCTTGAGTAGCATGACTCTATCCTCCTAAACCTGATGAACACTGAAATGAAACTGACTTCATGTGTAAAGACTTCATATGTAAAGATGTGTAAAGTTGAAGACAGGACAAATAGTGACCACCCTCAAAAGAATGTCACTATAAAATTCCATACATCTCAGCAGCTGCCAGCCAGTTAACCCCCAACTATGGCTTTTCTATCTCTAACTTCAAAGGAATGAACATACTAGAGAAAAAAGAGACAACAAATGGAATAAAAATCCTAAGAGAAGCAAAATAAAGGCATAAGCCTTATAAATGAGAAAAGGCCACTCTTCCGCTGAGCCAAGAAAAACATGAATGTTGTGGAACAGCCTCAACCTTCTTTCTGAAGTGGAAAACAAACTTATCTGATAAGGGCAGGCCAGGAGGTCTGAGTAGCTCTGTCTCATGAAATTCTGCAATGATGGAAATGTTCACTCTGTCCTATGTGGCTAGTGAGCACTGTAACTATGGCCAGTGCCAACGAAGAACTGAATTTTTCATTTTAATTGTAATTAAATTATATTGCAGTTTAAACAACCATATGTGGCTAATGGCAATTATATTAGATAGCAGAGAGGAGGAATGAAGCAAGTACAGAATGATCACCAAACTTTATCAATGATAACACAGAAGAGAAATTCCAGAGTTGGTTATTTACTATCCCTTTTGAGAACTCATTTAGTTTAATTCACAGTCCTCAAAGCAACACTGTTCTAGGTCACAGCAAGTTAGAATACTAAAGGTGGTCATTTTGTTATTTTATGCTTTCTTCAATGCTGATCCTCAAAAAACAAACAAGAGAGTAAAGATTAAATCTACCATTCACAAGAGATGTGTCATTCTGCCTTCATACCACCTTAAATCCTATTGTTTCCTAAACCTGCTCCCTAAAATGTAAGGCTTAATACTTAAATACAGTAGCTACTCAAATTGTTTCCATTATAACTCTAGATAGGAGCTCTCTTGATACTTAATAATCAAAGATATTATTGCCTCTGTGCTTCAGAAGAACAAAAAACAAAATAATGGTACTGGTTAAAACAAAGTTTTAAATCCAGTATCAAAAACCCAAAGCAATGTTATAAAAGATACTGCTTTTTATTGCACTCCCTGCTGTTGTCCTGTATGATTAAAAGGCATATACAAAGGAACAGCCTGATATGCAGAGAGCTGACTGAGCAGCAACAGAAGGCTGGAAAAACAGAGCACTGGCCAGTTGCCTAGGGTGAGACAGAGGGAAAGGAGGAAATAACTTATAATAAAACAGCTCAATTTGTGCAAAAAGACACCTGCTCCCAAATGGCAAAGAGCATCTGTCCAACTATCCAGATGGTATTTTAAGTGATAAGACAAAAACATAAACTCTAAAAAAATGTTATTAAAAAATCAAATAATATATAATTTAACTATTCACATCGAAAAATAAAGAAAGAATAGTCAAAGAATATTTTTTAAAAATTAATGAAAAGGGACCAGGATTACCAATATTAAAAATTATAGGGACTCCTGGGTGGCTTAGCAGTTGGGAATCTGCCTTTGGCTCAGGGTGTGATCCCGGGGTACCAGGATCGAATCCCACATCGGGCTTCCTGCATGGTGCCTGCTTCTCCCTTTGCCTATGTCTCTGCCTCTCTCTGTCTCTCACGAATAAATAAATAAAAGCTTAAAAATTTTATAATAAAGCCACAATGTTTTTTAAAGTACTCTACTGGGGGCAGCCCCAGTGGCACAGCGGTTTAGCGCCACCTGCAGCCCAGGACGTGATCCTGGAGACCCTAGGAGAGAGTCGCACATCAGGCTCTCTGCATGGTGCCTGCTTCTCCCTCTGCCTGTGTCTCTGCCTCTCTCTCTGTGTGTCTCTATGAATAAATAAATAAAATCTTTAAAAAAAAAAAGCTCCTTAAAAAAAAATACTCTACTGGTACATGAACATACAGTATAAAAAATAGCCCAGAAAAAGACCCAAATATATACAAGAATTCAGTTTGTAATTGCAAAGCCCACTTTGCATGCGTATGAGCAATGGTCTCAGATACAGACTGACCTTCACACTCATAGGATCAAATAGATGACAGCATGAAACCAGGCTCATTTAACTTCGTAGGATACAGAGGAGGAAATGGTATGCCAGCGTAGCAGCTTCAATCATGTTGTCTTCAGCAATTGTCCTTAACAGAAATCCAAGAGCTATTTTCTAGCCCCCATAAATGAACTTCATATGCCACAGGTAAATTTCATATGCCACAGGAATCAGTGTCTTATAAGAGCCTGTGACTTACTGTACCTACATAAGTCAAACTGCATGCATACAGGGCAGCTAATAAGGTCTGTGCTTCCCAATAGAAATTTATAGTCCACTCAAAATCTTCTCTCCAGATCAGTTCTAATTCAAGACTCATTCTACCATAAGCAATATTACCTTATAACAGAACTGACATTCTATCTTAACCAGAGAAACAGTGATAGAAGAGGTAAACTCAAGGTCATCTTCCCACTAAAGAGGGGTTTTACACCTCGTTAGCCTTCTATTCAGTAAGAAAAAGATATATAATTATTCCATAGCTACTAATGACCACTGATTTAAAAAAAAATTTAACTTGGGTCTCTACTACACATCTCAGATTTTAAAATTCCAGTGAGACTGAAGGTTAAAATGTTCAAGATGAAATCATACGAGTACTAGAAAAGTGGTTCTCAAAATATGGTTCAGAGGCCCCTGAGAGTCCCCCAGACGTTTTCAGGGGGTCTGTTAGGTCAAAATTATTTTCATAAGACCATGTACATACAGTGGAGTTTTTGAGAGACTACATGACTTGATACAATATTAAATAACAAAATGTGTCAATATTTGGATCTGTGTAACTCAGGAAACCAGTATTTTACAAATGACCAATGCCTATGTTACAAAATCACACTTGCAGGCTATATACTACATGTTTCCAACTACATATGATCTTCTGGAAAAAAACACAACTATGGGGACTTAAAGATATCAGTGGTTCCCATGAGTAAGTTAGAAGGAAAGGATAAACAGGCAGAGCACACAAGGCTTTTAGGACAGTGAAACTTTTTATGATACTATAATGGTAGATACATGGCATTATATATTTGTCAAAACCCTACAATATCCCTAATGTAAACTATGGGCTTTGAGTGACGATATGTCAATGTAGGGTCATCAATTGTAACAAATACACCATTCTGTTATAGGATGTTGGTAGTGGGAGAAACTGTGCACAAAAGAGGCAGGGAGGAGCACCTGGGAGGCTCAGGTCCTGATCCTGGGGTCCTGGGATCAAGTCCCATGTCAGGCTCTCCACAGGGAAGCCTGTCTATGCCTATGTCTCTGCCTCTCTGTGTGTCTCTCATGAATAAACAAGATCTTAAAAGAGAGAGAGAGAGAGAGAGAGAGAGAGAGAGAGAGAGAGAGGAGGCAGGGAGTATACAGGGACTCTCTGTACTTTCCATTTAATTTTGCAGTGAACCTAAAACTACTCTAAAAAATAAAGTCTGGGCAGCCCGGGTGGCTCAGCAGTTTAGCACCGCCTTCAGCACAGGGCCTGATCCTGGAGACCCGGGATCGAGACCCAGGTCGGGCTCCCTGCATGGAGCCTACTTCTCCCTCTGTCTCTCTCTCTCTCTCTCTCTCTGTCTCTCTCATGAGTGAATAAATAAAATCTTTAAAAAAATAAAATAAAATAAATAAAAAATAGTCTATTAATAAAAAAAATGCATGGATTAAAAAATCATTTAACCAATGGCTCTTAATTGATACACCTACAGATCTTAATGTAAGCATATAAGAAGGCCACTAAAAAAAAAAGGCCACTGATATAATTTCAGACACCACACTATTTCTTTTTTCAAGATTTTATTTATTCATGACAGACACAGAGAGAAAGAGAAAGAGAGAGAGAGAGAGGCAGAGAGGCAGAGGCTAAACTGCTGGGCTGCCCAAGACACCACACTATTATTAACCTTTAAGAAACTATTTCTTTGAGTTATGGAATAATACCAAAGAATATCCCCATACGTGAAAAAGCTATTAAAATACTCTTCCCTGGGCAGCCCGGGGGGCTCAGCGGTTTGGTGCCTGCCTTCAGCCCAGGGCATAATCTTGTTCTATACCTATAAAAGACCAGTTTTACTTCTGATACTATAACCAAAAAGCAGACTAGATAATAGACTGATAGCAGAAGCAGATATGAGAATCTAGGTGGTCTTCTATTAAGCCAGATATTAAGGAGACATATATGCAAAATAATGCCAAGCCTCTCACTAAATATGTTTTGGGAAATAGCTAATTTTTCATTAAAAAGTGTTCATGTTAACACAATGGGTTTAATACTGTTATTTTTCAGGGCACGTGGGTGGCTCAGTCAGTTGAGACTTTTGATTTCGGCTCAGGTCATAATCTCAGGGTCCTGGGATGGAGCCCAGTGTGGGCAGGCTCCCCACTCATTGCGGAGTCTACTTGTCTTCCTCTCCCTCTGTCCCTCCCCCTACTCACATGCACACTAGAGCTCTGTCTCTCAAATCTTTAAACATATATAGTTATTTTTCAATGAACTAACAAATAAGTAAAAATGTCTCTATTTTTAGTTTCTAAAATCATTATATATAGCCAATATAAACAAAAAGCTCTTCAAGGTAGGCCCTCAATTTTTAAGGGTATAAAGGGTTCCTAAACCCAAAAATATCCCTAAGAGTTTTTAATAACCTCAGAATACGAGAACTATATGTACAGCATAAAAAAAATCAAGTCATATCAGAAGAGACTGGTAACTATATTAAAACAAACTTCCATGTAGAAAACAAAATTCCAGGACCATAATTCAAAGCCAAATTATGAAAACAACACCTGAAACACATTACATCACATAAGACTAATTTCTCTAATTGTGAAGCAGCTCTTACATATTAATACAAAAAAAGGCTAATAACCATCTTCCCCCTAAAATGAACAGAGTATAAACAGAAATACACAGAAAAGGAAATATAAATAGTTGTTAAACAAATAAAAGATAGTCAACCTTTCTCATAAGACAAATTAAAATCAAAACATCACCAAGTTTCCCCCCATTAACCTAAAAGTCAGTATGATCAAAAGGTTCCAGAAGGATATTGTCAAGGGCATCTATATACTGACAGAAGTGTAAACTGGTACAACCTCATAGAGACTAATAGTTGTCAATATTCAAAACATACTCCTCTTTGGCCCAGCAAGTCCTTCTAGGAAATGATCTTACAAATATACTTGTATGTACAAAAAGATGCTTGTACGTGATTTTTCATTTTACAATAATGTCTGTAATAGTAAATAAAAAATAAACTTAAAAAGCAGAAACATTCTTCAATAGGAGACTAGTTAAATAAATGATGGTACATCTATATATGGTACAGCTTCATATCTGATTGTGTATTATGAGTCTCTCTCTATGAAAGGTTACACAACAATATTGGGTTTTGAGGGAGAGGGGAACTGTGAAGCCTGTGGAACAGCAGCAGCTGAGAGACTTTCTGAAGTATATCATTTTAGGCTACCTAAATTTTAATCAAATGAATGCTACCATTAAAAAAAAAACTACAGGGACGCCTGGGTGGCTCAGCAGTTGAGCGCCTGCCTTCGGCTCAGAGCATTATCCAGGGTCCAGGATTGAGTCCCGCATCAGGTTCCTTGTATATTATTATATACTTAAGCATTCTTGAGTTGTTGGGCCTTCAAGTATTTCCAGCCTTTAACAGTCATTAAACATTGCTATAATCACTGTTCCGATATTCTGGTCCACATTTCATATTTCTTTAGAGTACATTCCTGAAATTACTGAGTCTGTAAACATTTGAAGCTAGTGGGTATAAATTATATTCTATATTGTTCACACTAATTTATAATCCTACCAACAGGATTCCCATTTCAACAAAAATATTGAGAAGTATTTCTCTTTTTTAAAAATTTTGCTAACCCAACAGCAGGAAACAGTTTCATTTTAATAATTTTTTTTGCGGGGCACTGGGTGGCTTACTGGTTGAGCGTCTGCTTGTGAGGCTCAGGTCATGATCCTGGGGTCCTGGGATGGAGTCCCGCAATGGGCTCCCTTTAGGAAGCATGCCTCTCCCTCTGCCTATGTCTCTGCCTCAATCTCTCATGAATAAATAAACAAAATCTTTTAAAAAAATCAATAATTTTTTTTCAAATGTTTGCTATTCTTTTGTTTTTTTTTTTTTTTTTTTTTTTTACTCTTTTGCATTTTTATTATTGTTCAAAGTCCTCTCTTTATTCACTATCTGGGGGTGGCAGTGTTAAGGATGCAAATTCTTTACCCCAGTTAGTTTACTAATACTCTGAAAAAGTCTATTTTGATTTAATAGAAGAAAAATGAGGCAAGCAATAATATCATGGTAAGGCTTTAGTTAGAAGAACTATTTAGAAAATACTGGATTCTATTTAACTTGCCTCATTCCTTCAACTTCTAAAACTTAGTATTGGGATAATTTCTGAATTTTCTCATGATAAATAAATAAATAATAAATAAATAAATAAAATGTTCTCATGTTACTCATTCCTCTGATTTTTACAATAATCTTACATTTTAGTTTGCATCATAAAATATACTGAAGCCACTTTTAGTTTATAGCTTACAAATTACACATTAAGACAATAAGTTGAAAAAGACAAAAGAAAACAGTAAGAGGGATGCCTGGGTGGTTCAGTGGTTGAGCATGAGCCTGTGGCTCAGGGCATACTCCCAGAGTCCTGGGATAAAGCCCTACGGCAGGCTCCCCCTAAGGAGTCTGCTTCTCCCTCTGCTTATGTCTCTGCCTCTTTCTGTGTGTCTTTCATGAATAAATAAATAAAATCTTTCAAAAAAAAAAAAAAGAAAGAAAATAGTAAGAAAGGTTTGCAGCATATCTAACTTAGAAATCAAAGAAAAAAAACCTTAAGATTAATTTTTTTATTATTAAAGATTTTTATTTATTTATTCATGAGAGACAGAGAGAGAGATAGAGAGAGAAAGAGGCAGAGACATAGGCAGAGGGAGAAGCAGGCTCCCTGCAAGGAGCCCGATGTGGGACTCGATCTCTCGGTTCCTGGGATCAGGACCTGACCAAAGGCAGACGCTCAACCGCTGAGCCATCCAGGCGTCCTGCTTAAGATTAATTGTAACAAAATTCTATTCCCAAAGCCAGATTCAAATTGTTCTACTCTGGAACACTAACAGCTACTCTGTCCAGATTCCGAATGTCATGATGATCAGTATTTATGTAAAAGGTGATCAATAAATCTTTGTGTGTTTTATTTGACTCCCATGAAAATATTATTTCCCTCTGGATCTATTATCAGAAAACAGTCAACTCAAACTAACAAGATAAATATGAATGCAGATGGGTACTTCATCAGGCAAATTAAAAACTTATAATACTGAGAAATTAATCAAAAAGGAGTAACTGGTCAATCTGGTTAGTAAAGCAGAAAAGAACTAAATAGAACCAAGATAGGAAAGACAAAACAGCACAATGATTACCTCCCACCAAGTCCTTCGATTCGTTCTCTTTCCTTGGGAAGTTCTGGTTTATGGTCCTGTGTCACCTCCACAGCTCTGACAAAATCATCCTTCGGGTCATCCTGAATTCCAAGAACCACCCCTGAGTCACCCACGTGAGCTACATACATCTTCATGCCCCGTATGATGACCACACTGGCAGTTGTCCCTGACGTGCTGGGAAGACCTGTCATTGTCTTTGGCCATTCTGCTGTAATAAGAAATAAAATATTTTACTCTTCCAGATATAAACATTAATATTGTATCAGAATAAAAATGGCAACATGTCCACAATTAGCATGTTAAAACTTGAATTAGCATAGGATAAAATTTAAAAACATTTTGAAAGCTATTTGAAAAGAACTTGTGTTAATTCCTTCATCAACATATTAATAAATTAACTTTATAAATAATGTAATTATATTACAACCATCAAACAAATCCTAGGAGAAAAATATTACAGGACAGATTTACTAGTTCCACATGTCTTAGTCCTAACCTACATTTAGTGGGCGACGATGTGTTCAGAGTTTTGATACCTGTATAGCCAGTAGCTTAGCATCCATTTATTAATCTCTCTTTGAAAGGATTCTCAGAGGGATCCCTGGGTGGCGCAGCGGTTTAGCGCCTGCCTTTGGCCCAGGGTGCGATCCTGGAGACCCGGGATCGAATCCCACGTCGGGCTCCCGGTGCATGGAGCCTGCTTCTCCCTCTGCCTATGTCTCTGCCTCTCTCTCTCTCTCTCTGTGTGTGACTATCATAAATAAATAAAAATCTTAAAAAAAAAAAAAGAAAGGATTCTCAGAAAAAGCTACTTATTGTCGAAATAGTTACTTTGGATATTCAAAATCTAATAAATAACATTTTTATGAGCACTTACTGTGTACCAGGTTCTGTGCTAAGAGCTTTACATATATTATCTCAAATAATATTTACAACAAACCACTAAGATAGGTAAATTATTCCCATTATTTTCATTTCACAGATGAGGAATCAATCATTTTAATAGTTAAGAAAGTTGTTTAAGATAACTCAAATATTAAATGGCAGAGACCCAATATAATATATTTAATCCTAAAACCTTATATTGACTAATTACATTCATTTGTCATTTAAAAAATCTGAAATATTCTGGAATATTAAACAAACTACAATTTATAGTTCAAGACAGCCAACTGAATCCAAACACTGACATAGTCTCCTCACCAAATCCCACTGAAAGGACAGAATATAAATATTAGAAAAGTTCACAGCAGTCATGAAACACAGAGGAGGGTCAAAGCAAATCTGAGGAATCCCTTGAATCTTAAAGAATTAATATAATTACAATTATATTAAGGGAAAAATCAGAATGTAAAATCTATAATCCAATAAGTGAAAAGCACAGTCATAAAGAAGGCAATACATCAGTTTTCCCTGGTAACAGAGTCCTGAAAAGCTCAAACTCAGAGATTGGGCAAAGGCTGAGGTAGCAATCAATGATATAAGCTTGGCAGATTTATTTTAAAACTGCAAAACCTAGGTCAGCGCCTAAACTCTCCACACAGTAAAAGGTGAAACATTTTAGTTCCTATGCTACCAGTACCTATAATACTTCTCTTTTAAGCAAAGTGATGCATCTGTTGATAGAAACCACAGGGTCTCAACAGCGATGAGGTGGAAGAAATAGGACCTAAAAAACTTGATGTGGTGCCACACAACTTTCATAGCCACAAGGCTTCTCTAGTATATTCATTCTAATTAGAGTTCTTTTCTTTACATTATTACATATGCTGAAAAGACAGTTCTTGAATCCTACAAAGCGTCTCCTCATCCCATTCTACAGATAGAATCTACACTACAGAATCCCGTTACTCGCAGCAGAGGGCTAGTTGCGGTATATGAAATAATGACCCTCACAATTGCTGAGGGAAACCAGAATGGCTACCAATATTGATGAAGTCAGAAATTCATACACATACACATGTAAAACCATCTGCAACAGTACCAGACACCCAGTAAGTGCTCGATAAATGTTAATTTTTGTTGTTATAACCATTATTTATGAAGAACAAACAGCCTAAGAGGCATCAAGAGCAGTACACAAAGAGAAAACCGCCCCCAAGAAAATATCTGTGGAAGAATCAAAAGAATCTATAGACTACTGGCATTGATAAGGTCCAGTAAAGTTACTGAATATAAACATTGTTATATATAAAAAAAAATCCATGCTATTTCTGTAAATCACCACCAACAACAACAAAAAAAAATTACAAAATGTGACTTAAAAAAAGATACCATTCACAACAGCAACAAAAGGTATATGGTATCTAGGAACAATGCTAACAAATTTCTAACAAGACCTTTATGGAAAAGTTATAAACTAGTGGACCAAAAGAACAGAATAGTCAGCACAGAAACAGACCCATGCATCCTCAAACACCTGATATATGAACAGTGGAGAAAAGACGGACTTTCAGGGGCACCTGGGTGGCTCAGTTAAGCATCTGCCTTCAGTTCAGGTCATGATCCCAGGGTCTTGGGATGGAGCCTGGCATTGGACCCCTGTTCAGTGGGACGTCTGCTTCTCTCTCTCCCTTTGCCCCTCCTCCTTACTTGTTCCCCCTCCAAAGAAATAAACAAAATCTTAAAAAAAAAAAAAAAAGCTGACTTTCATTACATGGAATTGGGACAAGATTTTTAAAAAAGCAAAAACAAAAACACACTTTGGGTCTTTGATGCCAAGCACAAAAAAAAAAAACAAAAACAAAACAAAAAAAAAACACAATTAAATGACCTAATATGAAAATGAAAGCTAAAATGCTTAGAAAATATATAGGAAGGTACATTCATGACCTCAGAATAGGAAAGGTATTCCTAAAGACAAAGAATGGCCTCGCCATATAAAGAAAATGATTGAGAAGCTGTAATACCATCAAAATTAAGAATTTCTGTTCATCAGAAAATACCATTACTAGAGTTAAAAAGATTACAGACTCACAGAATGGAGTTTGTAATAACACACCACAGAAATGGTATCCAGAATATATTAAAATGCTCCTACAAAACAAATCAAGACAAACTATGCAACAGAAAAATGGACAAAAGGCTTGAACAGGGGGATGCCTGGGTGGCTCAGTGGTTGAGCGTCTGCCTCGGCTCAGGATGTGTGATCCCCACCTCGGGGGGGATCAAGTCCCACATCGGGCTCCCTGCGGAGGAGTCTGCTTATCCCTCTGCCTATGTCTCTGCCTTTCTCTTTGTGTCTCTCATGAATGAATGAATAAATAAATAAACCTTTAAAAAAAAAACAAGAAGGTTGAACAGGCCTTTTGCAAAAGAGGAAATCCAAACATGCAAAGGTGTTCAGCATTTCTAATCAATAGGGAAATACAAATTAAAAACCACAATGAGCTACCACTACTACATAATTATCAGATAGCATAAATTAAAATCTGACAACAGAAACTGTGATTAAGGGCAGTCCCAGTGGCTTAGAGGTTTAATGCCTCCTTCGACCCAGGGTGTGATCCTGGAGACCCAAGATCGAGTCCCACATCAGGCTCCCTGCATGGAGCCCACTTCTTCCTCTGCCTGTGTCTCTGCCTCTCTCTCTCTGTGTCTCTCATGAATAAATGAATAAAATCTTAAAAAAAAAAAAAAGAAAGAAAGAAACTGTGATTAAGAATGTAGAACAACATGTCCTATCAACTACTGGTGGGAGTATAAACTGATATAACCACTTTGGAAAATATCCAGACATTATCAAAAATTAAGATGTATACACTTTGACTACTTACTATCCCTAAATATATGCCATAAATTAATGTCCATGTACACACAGTACATATGAATGTTCAGAGCTACATTGCTCATACAGGCTGAGGAGCATCCAAACGTTCAATGTGACAACAAACTACACTACATGTAACATGTAAGAATCTCACAAGAAGCATCAGAGGAAAGCAAACAGCATGATTTTCTTCATAAGAAAACTATCATATTTACAAATAAGTAGTAAAACTATTAAGCAAATCAGGGCACCTTGCTGGCTCAGTCACCGGAGCATTCAATTCTTGATTGGGGTTTTGGGATTGAGCCTGATGCCCAGTATATAGATTACCTAAAAATAAAATCTTGGTGCGCCTGTATGGCTCAGTTGGTTATGCATCCAACTCTCGATTTCAATGAAGGTCATGATCTCAGGGTCCTGAGACTGAGCCCCACATCAGGCTCCACACTGAGTTCCGTGGAGCTTGCTTAAGATTCTCTCCCCACCCCCCTGCCCCTGCTCCACCCCTCAGGCTATCTTTAAAAAATAATAAATAAATAAAATCTTTTAAAAAAGAAAAAAAGGGACACCTGGGTGGCTCAGTGGTTAAAAACGTCTGTCTCAGCTCAGGGCATGATCCTGGAGTCCTGGGATTGAATCCCACATCAGGCTCCCTGCATGGAGCCTGCTTCTCCCTCTGCCTATGTCTGCCTCTCTCTCTCTGTGTCTCTCATGAATAAATAAATAAAATCTTAAAAGAGAAGAGAAGAGAAGAGAAGAGAAGAGAAGAGAAGAGAAGAGAAGAGAAGAGAAGAGAAGAGAAGAGAAGAGAAGAAGTTGGGCACCTAGGTAGCTCAGTTGATTAAGTGTGTCTACCTTTGACCCAAGTCATGAGCTCAGGGTCCTGGGATGGAGCCCCTCATTGGGCTCCCTGCTCAGTGGAGAGCCTGCTTCTCCCTCTCCCTCTGCCCCTCCTCCCTGCTTGTGCTTACTCTCTCTTAAATAAATTAGTAAAAAAAATTTTTTTTTTAAGGGAAAAAAAGTGATGCCTGGGTGGCTCAGTGGTTGGGCATCTGCCTTTGGCTTAGGGCATGATACCGGGATCTGGGATCCAGTCCCACATCATGCTCCCTGCAGGGAGCCTGCTTCTCCCTCTGCCTATGTCTCTGCCTCTCTCTCTCTGTGTCTCTCATGAATAAATAAAAAAACAAGTAAGTCCCTAGAACTATAGCCACAGAAGTCAGGATGATGGTTATCCTTTGAGAGACGATAATAATATGAGATGAGAAAAGACATATGGGAGCTTCTGTAGTATAGGCAACGTTCTCTTTCTTAACCATATGGTGTTCATTTTACAAGTCTTCATTGAAGTATACATTTATGTTTTATGGCCTTTTCTATATGTATACTATGTTATATTTCACAACTTGTTTAAAGTTAAAAAAAAAAAAAAAAGCAGCAGCAGCTGGAAGAAGGCATCAATTTTGCAGGCATAGATCACAGCATACAGCTCCCCCAGCCCACCTAGTTTCCCAGTTTGGTTACAGATATTACTCCTAGAACCTCAGCCTAGAGTGTGTTGAATGTTTCTTTAACCCTTTCAGCTATTTTGTGGATTAACAATAGCTCTTGCTAAAACCTTTTCTTTTCAAATTATAATAGATTCTGTTTTGTAGTTAAGAAGCTAAAAAATTAAAAATCTATTATCACGATAAGTATTAATGAGGTGAACTCCTGGAAAGAAAGGTTTTTTAAGCACATTCAGAAAATAAAATTTACCAGCTGTTTGCAAAAGGCACCTAAAACAAGACAGAAAAGAAGAAAAAGAGCTTTAAAAAAAAAAAAAAGGAGGGGATCCCTGGGTGGCTCAGCAGTTTAGCACCTGCCTTTGGCCCAGGGCACAATCCTGGAGTCCCAGGATTGAGTCCCATGTCGGGCTCCCGGCATGGAGCCTGCTTCTCCCTCCTTCTGTGTCTCTGCCCCTCTCTCTCTCTCTGTCTATCATGAATAAATAAATAAATAAATCTTTTTTTAAAGGATATTCAAATATACAATATTAACATTTAAATCATGTTTTTGGTCAAAAACCTTAATATCTACAAAGAACTATTCTGCAAAGATCTAAAAATATTGAACAATCCATGCTTTCTTCATTTGAAAAGTCAATCTTTTATCATGTTACATTTTGCCTAACCTTTTTCTAGACTCCTACACTAACTAATCTATTTATGGTTATTAGTATATGTGCTGCTGAAGCAAGCACTCTATTTATGGCTATTTTCATTAATTGGGAGTTTAAGGATCCTAAAATTATTATTCTTTTTCAATATTCAAAAAATTTTCCAAATAAACTTTAGAAGTAACTTGGAAATTTTAAAAAAAAGAACCCTGGGTCACCTGGGCAGGATAGTCATTTAGGCGCCAGACTCTTGGTTTAGGCTCAGGTCATGATCTCAGAGTTGTGAGATGAAGTCCTGCATCTGGTTCCAAGCTCAGAGTGGAATCTGCTTGAGATTCTCTCTCTCTCTCTCTCTCTCTTTCTCCCCCTCTACCCCTCCCACTCGTTCTCTCTCTATCAAATAAATAAATTTTTAAAAAAGCAAACTCTGTTGAGGTTCTGATTAAAACTGCAATAAATTTATGTATTAAGTAATCAACATCTTTCTAATTTGTCTTCCTTGTTTCTACTTTACAGTAGAAACAAAGATTAACATGTTAATCTTTAAATTTCTAAAAAATGACTTAAAACTAGGAGCGTATTAAAAAGATAGTACATGAATTCTAAGTATCTTTAAACAAGAAAATATGTATGAGCCATTAAAACAAAGACTAATAAATTTTATAATAAAACTATGAAATTTCTGAATGAAATAAAACTACTATAAATAAGTACAGAATGTATAAGTTCTTTGTGATAAGTTTAAAACTTGGAGTAGTCGTGTATTTACCATGTACCAAATAATATATACCAAGTTATCTAACTCTCAGGAGATAAGTAAGTACTACCATCATCTTTATTTTAGAGATGAGGATGCTCCAGATAAGAGAAGTTTCACCCAAGGTCATAAAGGTAATAAGTGGAAAATCTGAGATTCATCAACCCCAGGCAATACAACATACTCCAATCACTGTGCTAAGGGTTGTTACAGAATTCTAATGCCAAAGTAGTAAGATTTAAAAGCCTTCAGAAAAGCAATTTGAAAACAAGTACCTACAACCATCAGATGTACATTCTTTCAACAAATAATTCAGCTTTGAGAATTTTTTTCCTGAGGGAATAATCCAGATGAAGCATAAAGCTATGTGGCTTTCACTTGAGCCCTTATTTACAGTACTAAATATAGTGTGCACCTGTCTAGCACCCCCCCATTCCCTCTAGTTCTAGCATCCCAATTTTTGTTCTGGAGTACATAGCTTCCACTGTATGCAGTCTTCCTCTAATGCAACTGAAAAACTTGCTTGCTCCTAGCCTAGAGGTAGGCAAATGACCTAACCTAAATCAGACTCAGATATTTGTGTCTTTTTTAAAGGCACAATGCCAGAAAACTGTGGCGTTGATCCACCTCAGAGATTCAAATCTTTCTCTTTTTTTTTTTTAATTTTAAAAGATTTTATGTATTTATTCATGAGAGACACACAGAGAGAGGTAAGAGACACCGGCAGAGGGAGAAGCAGGCTCCCTGCGGGGAGCCCAAAGCTAGACTCAATCCCAGGATCCTGGGATCAAGACCTGAGCCAAAGGCAGATGCTCAACCACTGAGCCATCCAGGCAGCCCAGATTCAAACCTTTCAATGCGTATTCACTACTCTGGTTATGTCCACTCCCGAGACCTGGTTTAATCTTCAGTTAATTCTGTGATCTACCCAATGTCCTTCCAATAAACTCCCATGTTCCCTTCCTTCCTTAATGTAGACCAAGTTAGTGTTGCTTTCAAAGAACTGTAATATAAAATTTGTATCACAAATAGGCTATAGGCGACTAACCCACAGAAAAATGTCATTTAGTTACTGAACCAGTAAGGGATAGAAGGCTTCAGGACTCTCATTCATATTCCATATGGTAACAAACTAGCCCACGGTATACAGTGGTAAGATAAGGGCTGGCCTTATCATTAAAGAAATAGTAAACAGATAAATAGTCTGTAGTTAGCATACTAGCTTAGAACTGTGGTAATAAAACTTTTCTGGTTCAGCTAATGCAAACATTGAAACCTGGCCTCAGGCATATGACTCTGTCAAACAAATTTGTCATAACAAATTTGTTATGACTGACTGATATGATTTGGTATAATGGATTATGAATTAAATTGTATCTCTCCAAAAAAGATATCTGAAGTCCCAACACCCAGTACCTCAGGATGTGACCTTATTTGGAAATACGGTTTTTAGGGAGGTAATCAAGTTAAAATAAGATTAGGGTGGGTCCTGACCCAATATGACTGGTGTTCCCGTAAAAAAAGGGAATATTCTAACACAAAGACAAACACAAAGAAGGAAGATAATGTAAATATACATAGGGAGAAGATGACCATGGGACTAGAGTACTAGAATGATGACACACCTACAAGTCAGGGAATGCCAGGGATTGCCAGTAAACACCAGAAGCCAGAAGTCTCCCTTAGAGCTTTCAGAGTTGAGTAGAGAGAGAGCATAGTCCTGCCAACACCTAGATTTTGAACTTTAGGCCTCCAAAACTGAGATAATAAATCTTTTTTAAGTCAACCAAGTTTCAGTACTTTGTTACAGCAGCTCTAGAAAACGAACACAGTGAAACAGAGGAAATAATTACTCTATTACATGCATATGAATCCCACATATCCACTCCCATGAAAGGTTCAGATGACTGTCTTCAATTCTCTTTTTTCAAGGTTTTATTTATTTATTCAAGAGAGACACAGAGAGAGAGGAAGAAACACAGGCAGAGGGAGAAGCAGGCTCCAACGCAGGGAGCCCAATGTGAGACTCGATCCTGGGTCTCCAGGATCACACCCTGGGCAGAAGGCGGCGCTAAACCGCTGAGCCACCTGGGCTGCCCCACTTTCTTCAATATAAATGCTTATGGAAACAATTAGGTAATATCAAAATCTTTTAAACACATTTTATTGACTCTTCTCTCTAGGCAAGGAATGAAAGAGGGTGAAAATAAAATTGGTTCCTTGATCTGTGTGGGGATGGGAGAACCTGGAGGTGACAGATCAGATAGTAATACTTAATAACCCAAAGCAAAGCTGGTAGGGTTACCTTACCTAATTGACATCAGGACAGTAGAAAAAAATGGATCTTAAGAATGGTCACTCACAAGGCCTTATTTGATTCAAAGAACCAAAAGCAAAACAAAACAAAACAAAGAAAAACCAAAAAACTTTCCAAGTTTAGTTTAAGGAGTACTGTTAATCTTCCTCAAAATGGTATATGGCCATTTTTACATGTAGTTGTACACTGAGAAAAGAGAAATACCCACATCATTGAGTAACAGCTGAGGCTTTAAGATAATTCTGGAGCTATAAAACAAAACCACAGTCCACTGGTCAAGAGCTAGGCTGATGGAGGTCAAGTACTAAGTAAGATTTTGAATCCAGTCTACATCAGACTCAGTGGAATCCCAAACCTATCTTAGTAGTTTAGTCCCCAAATAACAGCAGCAACAAATAGCTTCCCCTCATACCTCGTAATTGACGGGTCAGCAAAAAAGGCTAAGTGTAAGATTTTAGAGCACCTCACCAAAGATACTCTCCTCCAAAATAGTAAATTAAAACATTACCCCACCTCTCGAAGAATCACAAAGATTGGCTGTCACCATTAAAACAAAAAGCAGGGGATCCCTGGGTGGCGCAGTGGTTTGGCGCCTGCCTTTGGCCCAGGGCACGATCCTGGAGACCCGGGATCAAATCCCACGTCGGGCTCCCGGTGCATGGAGCCTGCTTCTCCCTCTGCCTATGTCTCTGCCTCTCTCTCTCTCTATGTGTGTGTGTGACTATCATAAATAAATAAAAATTTTAAAAAAAGATTTAAAAAATAAAATAAAATAAAATAAAACAAAAAGCAGAAATGGAGATCCTACAAATTTAATTCTGTAGTTTGACCACTGCAAAAGTCTGATTGCTCTTGGAAAATGACAATGGATTATATTCAAACGGTGATCCTAAATGCAGCTGCTGTTTCTGATTTATCCTCTTTAGTGAAAAAAATAAACATAGCCTTAGCTATCTGGTATGTGTGCAGTAGCAAGGCCCTGATGAAACTACTATCTAAATTCCTGGAGAGGGATCCCTGGGTGGCGCAGCGGTTTGGCGCCTGCCTTTGGCCCAGGGCGCGATCCTGGAGACCTGGGATCGAATCCCACATCGGGCTCCCGGTGCATGGAGCCTGCTTCTCCCTCTGCCTGTGTCTCTGCCTCTCTCTCTCTCTCTGTGACTATCATGAATAAATAAATAAAATCTTAAAAATAATAAAATAAAATAAAATAAAATAAAATAAAATAAATTCCTGGAGATATCCAGGCTTTGATCTTTCCAAGACCTGTTACTTTAGGTTTGCTTTTTCTTTTTTGCATGAATAATTCAAAGAATTTCTTTTTCTTGAACTGATAGAAACTAAATGGCCAATGAGATATGCTACTATCACTCCCAAATACACTTACATTATCTAATTCCTACAAACAAGGGCATTCTCTCTCCTACATACCCACAATCAACAATCAAAATCAGGAATCTACATCTAATCTATATATCTCATTCAAACTTTTATCAATTATCCTAGTAATATGCTTTATAATGAAAGCATAAAATTCAGGACCTCTTTATTATATTTACTCATCATGTTTTTTTAGTTTTTCAATCTGGAACAATTCTGTTTCCTTGATGCTTTTTAAGAGTACTAGACCAATCATTTCAAGAATGTCTCTCCATTTGGGTTTGTTTCATGTTTCTTCATGTTTGTATTTGGACTATGCATTTTTGGCAGGAATATCACAGAAGTGTTAAATATGATCTTCTCATTGCAGGCAGTATATAATTTCAATTTACCCTTAAAAATGATGCTACCATTGGTCACTTGATAAGGTGGTATCTTTTTTTTTTTTTTAAGATTTTATTCACTTATTCATGAGAGAGACACACACACACACACAGAGAGAGAGAGAGAGAGAGAGAGAGAGAGAGAGAGAGAGATTGGCAGAGACACAAGCAGAGAGAGAAGCAGGCTCCATGCAGAGAGCCTGATGGGACTCAATCCCAGGTCTCCAGGATCACACCCTGGTCCGAAGACCAGGTGCTAAACCACTGAGCCACCCAGGGATCCCCAGATAAGGTGATATCTACCAGGTTTCTCCACTAATCTTTCCCCCCTTGTAATGAATAAGTATTTTGCAGGAAGATAATCTGAGATAATATAAAAATCCTTGTCTTGTAGTGGGTTGAATGGTCCCTTCTCCCCCATGAAAGATAGGTCCACGTAGAACCTGTGAATGTGACCTTATTTGGGAAAAGGGTCTTTGCAGATCTAATTAGGTTAAAGATCTTAAGAGATCATCCTGGATTATAGTGGGCCCTAAACCCAAAAACAAGTGTCCTTAAAAGAGAAGGGGAAAAGACACAGAGGAGGTGATATTAAGACAGTGGAGAATAGGAAAATACATCTACAAGCCAAGAAATGACAAGGATTGCTGGCAGCCACCAGAAGCTAGGAGAGAACATGGAACAGATTCTCCCTCAGAGCCTCTAAAACGGAGGCTATTACCTTGATGTCAGACTTCTGGCCTCCAGAACCATGAGAGAATAAATTTCTGTTGTTTTAAGCTACCCCAAAACAATTTAGGATAAGACCAGTTCCTTCATAATTCCTTTGGTCATATTCTTTAAAGTACGTGCTCTGATCCTCAGTCAAACTAAGTTAACAAAATTTCCACTTTAACTAAACTGTAATTAAAATTAAAAATGTAATCAAAAAAAGGGAAAAAAAATTTAAGATTTTATTTATTTATTCATGAGAGACACAGTGAGAGCAAGAGAGGCAGAGACACAGGCAGAGGGAAAAGCAGGCTCCATGCAGGGAGCCCGATATGGGACTGGATCCTGGGACTCCAGGATCATGCCCTGGGCCGAAGGCAGGCACTAAACCTGCTGAGCCACGCAGGGATCCCAAAAAAGGAAAATTTTATTTTATTTTATTTTATTATTATTATTTTTTTATGATAGTCACACAGAGAGAGAGAGAGGCAGAGACATAGGCAGAGGGAGAAACAGGCTCCATGCACCGGGAGCCCGATGTGGGATTCGATCCCGGGTCTCCAGGATCACGCCCTGGGCCAAAGGCAGGCGCCAAACCGCTGCGCTACCCAGGGATCCCAAAAAGGAAAATTTTTTAAATCTTTTTTTACTATATTAATTACCTGCATTTTATTATTTTGGAATCATTTTATACCAGCAAAAGTAATACATGCATGCCACACACATACCCTCTCTCTAGCAATTTCTGAAATATTGACACTGCTTAATAATATTGAAAATCAAAACTAAGGCGAAGTAAGGAACACTTAGTACCGCAAAAAAAAATTCTGTATATCATATTTCTCTATAAAAACTGTGGTAAATTTCCCACAATCACATCAAAGATCACATTTACTGCAACAGCATACTGTTATCTTTCCAGTGGCTCTCTTGATAATATTGAGTAAATAAATCATAGTTCAATACAGAAGAATTAAAACTGCAATTTGTTCACTACTTTCTTTGAACTATCAAAAGAAAGAGGCAAAAAGAACATTACTTCAAATAAATAAACCTTAAAAAAGCACAAACTTTAAAACATGGTATCTTAGAAGGCAAGCATAACACAAGAACATACAGGTGAATATACATATATTAGATGCATGTTACAACTTGAGATAGATCAAGAAGTAATGAAAATAAGAGAATAACATTTAAAAACCGGACTTAGGGCAGCCTGGGTGGCTTAGCAGTTCAGCGCCGCCTTCAGCCCAGGGTGTGATCCTGGAGACCCGGGATGGAGTCCCACGTCAGGCTCCCTGAATGGAGCCTGCTGCTTTCTCTGCCTGTGTCTCTCTGCCTCTCCCTCTCTCTGTGTTTCTCATGAATAAATAAATAAATTCTTAAAAAATAAAAAATAATAAATCCCTTTAAAAAATGGACTTTAATTCCACTTCTAGGGTTTCTACCCAAAAGAACTGAAAACAGAGTCAATTACATACCTCTCTGTTCACAGAAGCATTATTCACAATAGCCAAAAGGTGGAAACAACCCAAAATGTCCATCAACAGATGAATGGATAAACAAAATGTCATATACACACAGGATAGAATACTATTCACCATTAAAAAGGAAAAAATTCGGGAGACCTGGGTAACTCAGTGGTTGAGCATCTGCCTTTGGCTCAGGTCATGAACCTGGGATATGGGATCGAGTCCTGAATCCAGCTCCCTTACAGGGAGCCTGCTTCTCCCTCTTCCTTTGTCTCTGCCTCTCTGCACCCCCCTCCCCCGTGTATGTGTATGTGTGTCTCTCATGAATAAATAAATAAATCTTTAAAAAAAAAAAAAAGGAAAAAATTCTGATACATGCTGTAATTTGGATGAAACTTAAAGACATTATGCCAAGTGAAATAAGACACAAATGGACAAACATTGTATGCATTCCACTTATAGGAGGTACCTATAATAGGCAAATTCATAGTGACACAATGTAAAACAGAGGTTACCAAGGGCTTGGAAAGAGAGTAATGGGGAATTATAGTTAATGGTCACAGAGTTTCTATAGGGGATGAACAAATTCTGAAAATGGACAGTGGTGATGGGTGCACACCACTGTGAATATACTTAATACCACTGAATTGTACACATAAAATTGGCTAAAATGAAAAAAAAATTGGCTAAAATAGTAAATCTTGTATGTATTTTACCAGTTTTTCATTTCAACCACAGAACTTCCACTAAACTAGCAGCTACTTTGAGCAAGGAATCTACTCTAATAGGTTAATTACAAGTACATAAGACACTTCCACCCAACCAAAGACCTCAGGATTTACCTGAAAGGCAGATAAAACATAATGTTTATCTCACAGTGGTCTGTGTGATCTTTACAGGGATTTCACAAAGCCAAAATTATTTTCATAATTCTAAGAGTTTATTTCCCCTTTTCACTGTGTTGACATTTGCAACGATGTTTCAAAAACAGTGGTAAAACTGCTGGTGCCTTAGCAAGAATCAAGGCAGTGACACCAAACTGAGACAGTTGTCACTGTATTCTCCATAACCACCCACTTATAGTTTAAAAAAAAAAAAAAAAAAAAGGCAAACCAGTTTTACTTAAGAATGTCCTTGATGTTGCAATAAAGATTAATTTCATTAAGCCTCCACCCATGAATACACGTCTTTTCACGATCTGAATGACAAAAAGGGAAGTATGTACAAAAGGCTTCAGTTACATATTATGGCTATCTAAAGGAACAGTACATCTGACTCTGCAAGTTATGAAATGAACTAACCCCAATTTTCATGGACCATCATTTTTACTTGGAAGACTGATGAACTATGTTAATAAGATTTGGGCACTTGGCATACATTTTTCTTCAAAATAAACAAAGTGAGCCTTTCCCTTCAAGAAAAACAACTGTTAATATTGGTTGCCAGTAATAAATTTCTAATTGCTGCTTAAAAAGTTACATTTTGGAAAATCTATATCCACTACAGTAAACTTGATAGCTTCCCAATCTTAATTGGGAAATACTGATAAATGTAATGCTTTCATATCGCATAATAAAATACGTCAATATTTGGAAGATCTGCATAATTTAGTGAAATGCTATTTTCAAAACGACTAATGTACCATGTCATAAATTACATGAGTAAAAGATTCAAAGTGCAAGACAGGGGCATCTGGGCGGTTCAGTCAGTTAAGCATCTGCCTTCCACTCAGGTCATGATCCTAGGGTCCTGGGACCCACCTCTGCATCACGCTCAAGAGGGGTGTCTGCTTCTCCCTCTGTCCCCTCTCCCCCACCCATGCTTGTGCTCCCTTTCCCTCTCAAATAAATAAATAATCTTTTTAAAAGTACAAGACAGACCAATGCATTTTAATGTAAAACTACAAAAAGGCCTTTGATAAGGTTTCAGGTTCCATTTTTTACTAACCATAAGAAATGATTACTTTGGCATACAATATCCAGAATTATCTGAAAACACTACAAACTATTCCTCCCTTTTCCTACTATATATGTGAGGCTGCCTTCTTTATATACTTCAACCAGACAACACAGCACAACAGAGTGCAGAAGCAGATATGAGAATATTTATTTAGGTATTTCAGAAGAATGACTTTTCATTTAAATCACATTAATAATGAATGCTTATTGAATAGTTATAATGAATTATGACTAGTATATTCACTTAAATATATTAACATATATTTAATTTATTTTTAATAGTAATAAATATTTTTACATTTCCTCAGTTTTAATTTCTCTTTAAGTTTTAATGTGACAGATGTAGCCCACACAAACAAAAGCTCTTCAGGGTCCTCAATCATTTAAGAGTAAAAAAGGTTCTAAGAGCAAAAAGTTTGAGAAGCACTGCTATAATCTAACGAGCACTACAAAAGTAGACACAAAGGATGGTTAATTCCAAAAGAAAAAAAATATATATTCCAAAAGAAACCCAAGTCTTCACAGAAGAAAACACATTGACTTAGAAATTGAGTTTTTCAGTATTTTTTTTGGGGGGAGAATTCAAGAAAATGGAATATTTCAATGTGCCCTGGGAAAAAAGTGAGTAGACTAATGTGTTAGAAATGTTAACAGATAAAATTAACAGGGAGTCTAAAATTGTAATGGGAAGGGCTTGGATTATAAATTGCAGAGTTTGTTTATATTATAGAAAATGAGGAGCCACTCATGAATTTGGGACTGAAGCACAATTTTTCTTAAAAACCTCCATCTCTTATGTCAAGACTTTCACGTACTCAGCACTGCTTTCTTTTTTTTTTTTTTTTTTTTTTTTTTAATTCGAGTTTTGAGGATGGCGTACAACCCTTAGCTGTGGAACAAAGCAAACTTAAATTTTTGTTTGGGTATACAAAGCTCTAAATCATGCCTCATAGGAGTTCAAGTTTGACTCAAAAAGCATGTGTATGTCAAAAAAATATACACATTCACATCTGACAGCACGGTCCCTGCCTTATTAAAATGCTCAAGTAACAGGGTTTATACTTTATCCTTTTAACTCAAGTATATGGTAAATTCATGCTGCTCCAAAAGTACTGCAAAATAAGCAGGCCTGTAAATAGTTCTTTGTGTCTAATCTTCCTCTATCTTGTTATCTTGGTGTCCACTGCCGGTTGCCCTGCAGGCAAAGGAATGACATATTTCTGGAATATACTGCAGTGCTTTCAGCTCTGCTCTGCCTACACAAAAACAAAACAAATAATAGGGGCCTCTGGGATTGGATGGGAAACGCCTCTGACAGGAAGACTGGTTGTTCTATGAGTCAATCAAACAATTTTTGGCAGGAAGCCAGGCAAATAGAAAACAGACTTTGAAAGGAACTGGTCTACAACTCTATGACAATACGGAAGAAAGAAAAGAAAGAAGAAAAGAAGAGAAGAGAAGAGAAGAGAAGAGAAGAGAAGAGAAGAGAAGAGAAGAGAAGAGAAGAGAAGAGAAGAGAAGAGAAGAGAAGAGAAGAGAAGAGAGAAGAGAGAAGAGAGAAAAGAAAAGAAAAGAAAAGAAAGAAAAGAAAAGAAAAGAAAAGAAAGAAAAGAAAAGAAAAGAAGAAAAGAAAAGATCTCCATTATTTGACCAATCTTTACCCTCTTCTCTGTTCCTCTGCAGAAAATAAAGCAACATTATGCTACGATAAACAAGAGGATTTTTTTCTAAACCAGTTATTATCTTGTCTCTAAAAGAAGACTCCTGTCATTTATACAGAGCAATGGATAAGCAGTTATAAGTCTGTACGATAACATTTACTGGGTACAGAAACACTGGATGCTTTGGAAAACATCCGAAGTTTAGATGAAACTACAACTCCAACGAATTTTTTAGAAAGTACACTATTTCCTTTTGGCGTAGCTTCTTTTCTCTTGTTACTGTGACGAGCAGTTAACAACTTTTAACCAGTAACTGGTGAGACCTATCTGACAGCAAGTAGCTAAGACAACCACAAAAGAAAGTGTGCTTTTTACAAAGCCCCAGAAGTTAACACACACTCCTAACGTGGGGCCAGCTTAAGAGGTAGCAACGCGCATTCCTCGCTTTTGTTGTTCATAAGCAGTACAAACATAAATACCCTAAACACATTTTTTTTTTTTTTTTTTTTTTAATGCTCGACACAACCGCATTCCTCCCAAGACTAAGTTGCTGGATGACTACATTTAATCTTCTTAAATTAGTTTCTAGTACACTTCAGCTACCAGCCGCCTGGGGTCAATATGGAGAGCTGACACCAGCCGTAGGAGGCAACCCGACCGGGGCAAGTCCTTCAAGAGCAAAATCATGACAGATTCTAAGGAAGCACTCTCATTTCTGCCGTCCCCCCCCCCCCCCCGCTTCCTTTGCGTGTGGCCCAGGTAGCTACGCATTTCCAATTCGTCTTTTGGCCAAAATCTGGCGCCAGGTTTCAAACACATGTATCCGCAGCCTTACCACCAAAAGTGAAGCCGGGAGAGGACCGCGCGTCCCTGGATCCCGGGAGGGTGGAAGGACGGCGCGGGGCGGCTGCGGGATGCGGGACGCGGGACGCGGCCATCCGCATCTCTCCCAAGGTTACTCCGCCCAGCTCTCCGCCCCGGAAAGCGCCAGCGGACCGAGGGGACACTTCGCTTCTACCACTGGGCACTTCGTAGCGCTCCCGCAGCCGGGGGCCCACGCGGGGGCCGGCGCTCCGAGAAGAGCCCTCCACTGCCCCGAAAAAGAGGCGGGCGGCAAACCAGCAGCGAACTTACCCAGTTTCTTCCACATGGCGAGGTGACAAGCGAGGAAGCCTTTGCGGATGGCAGCGCAAACCTTCGCCGGCTCGGACGACGTGAATCCCTTCTGCTTCTTGATGAAACCCCACAAATGCTCCCGGGCAAACTGTGCCGCCTCCCGCCCGCCGTGCCCGTCGCACACGGCGAAGAATGCCACTGAGGAGCGGCGGCGGCAGCAGCGCCCGGGAGCTGGCGAGGCCGCGGCGTCCGGGGGAGGGTCGCGAGCCTCTCGGGCTGCGGCCGCTGGGCCTTTCCCCGGGACTTCGCTGCCAGCGGGAGCCGGCGGGGACGGCCGCGGAGGCGACGGCTGCGAGAGCGACCGCCGCGGCCAGGGCTTTTCTTCAGCCGTCGGCTCGGGCTCCACCACGATCTGAGTAACGTCCTCCATGTACTTCCTCCCGCCCTGGTCGGAGAAGACGCTCACTCCCAGCGAGTACAGCCCCGCCATGGCCGGCTGGCTGGGATCCCGCCGGTCCCACGCAGCCCGCCGAATCCGGCGGCGGGAGACGCACTCAGCGCCCGCCGGCCAACTATTGTTTATCTTCGACGACGGCGAGAGGGGGGAGGGGGCGGTCCCGGAGGGGGGGCGCGCGATGTCGGGACTTGTCCGCGAGAGCTGGGCCGGAGCTCTAGGGCGAGAGGAGCCGAGCCGCTGCGCCTGCGCGGTGCGCTTCCCCGCCTGCCCGCGCCCACCACACAAATCAGACGTTCTCCCGGGCTGTCGTCACTCGGCTCTCCGGGCCCGGCCAATCCGGAGTCGAGTTGCGGCGAGCCCGCCCTCCGCCCCAAACCCTCGCTCCTCGCGGCAACGGCCGGCCTCCGGCCTCCGGCCTCCTGCGCGGGCGCGGGCGCGGGCGCGGGCGCGGGGCCGGCGCGCCGCGGGCTGGGCTTCTCTCCTTCGCTTTGGGGGTTTCCGTCGCCTGCCGAGCACTTACCGAGCAACTTGAGCTGTCACCTTTTTGGCTCGGTCGCCGGGATCGTGATGCAGCCCTCCGCCCTCGGCATTGCGCTGCTCGCCTACGGGGATAGCCGCGTAGGCTCGGGCCTCCCCCGAGCGTAGAGGAGCGGGGCGGGGGGCGGGGGGGGCACCTTCCATTCCTTGGAGTGAAATGGCGGGAAACCTCCCTTTTGGAAGGTCGTTTGTGAGCAGGCTGGAAGAAGCGTTGATCTCTTGAACTGGATTTGGGTGGGATGTACCCGACTGGGAGTTTGAGGCAGGCAAATCCAGTTTGTGTTGTTAAGGAAACTTAGGAACTTTCCACCATCCGCTGAACGGCCTTGTTTCACATAACTAGGTACGTCGGAGACTTTACAAAGGGTTATATTTTAACTAATGTTAAACAGATCGTCTCCGCTTTTGTTAAACCCAGTACTTTTTCCTACAAGCCCTGGCTGGGTATAGCGTTTTACCCCTTTGGTGGTGTCACTTCAAGTAATCCCTTGAAAATAGCTTAGGGGAACTGCCAGGAGCTCCAGTGCTCTACCAGTTTGGTTATCATGTTCCCCACCCCTTCGCCCAGTAACTTGTAGTCTAGGTACTGAAACCTTTGCACGGATTTACACAAATGAAGCCTCAGTAGGCAGGGTAGTAGGTTCCCGGCAGCAAACTTTCTTTCAGTGAATCAGTTTAAAGTTCACTTTTCTTGCCACTTCACCATCAGTTCTCCTGTGTGCCCTTTCCTGTACGGCTTTTGAGAGTCTCAAATGGAATGATACTAACACAAATAGGAGTAGGGAAAATGTTCAAACAATTGGCACCAAAAAAAGGGGGGGGGGGAGGCACAAGTACAAATCGTCAAACTATTTGTACCAATAAAAAAAATGAATAACCGAATCAGCTCAAGATGTAGAAAATCTAAATTGCATAAAACTACAATTATGTAGAAAATAAATGTAGTCAGAGATAAGCCCCTACACCAAAATAACACTAGACCAGATAGTTTCGGAGTGAAAATACTTGGAAAAAGGTCCCAGCCTGTTTTGAAGGATTATCATAATTCAGTTATCAAAACCTAACAATCATAACACTAGAAGGATATCTGTAGACTATTTTATAACTGAAAATGCAAAATCTTAAATGAAAAATTAGCAGTCCTAATCCAGTAGCCTCCATGCCACAAGACCTACAAGAGAGAATGGTTTGTGTAGCTCCGTATTATTCATTTTAACAGTGTAATCCACCTTTATTCCCTCCCTAGAGATTACAAAAAAAGATAATTCCATCATGCTTTATAATCCTTTTCACTCAATCACAACCCGTAGCCTCCAGGTCCAACACCATTACCCTGATTAGCATCTCCATGCTACCCTCTACTTCTATTAATCTGATTCAGTGTCTACTTTTCACCAACCATTCTAACCTTTTCACTCCACACTTTAGATTTCAACATCTGTTAACAACCATTTCCCCTTTATTCTTCACCTCTTCTCTAAATGTTCCCATCAACTTCCTGTTCCAACTGAAAACTGGTTTTATCACCTAGCAAAACTACCTCTCTTGCAACTTTCCAAGTAGAGGAGACTGTCTACTTTTCAGTTATCTTCAAACCTACTTTTCATGTTGCCTACAAATCATTTCTCTCTCCTTCAAAAACCCAAGCTCTTTTAAAGTTATTGTCAACTGCTACTACACCAAGATGTCATCAACTACTGATCCCTACAAACTCCTTCATTTGTTCATGTTCACTGTCTTCCTTTCTTCCACTATTTTTGTCATTTCTCAGCCACTTTTTCAAAATGTTAACCACATTTCCCATTCAGTATACCCTAGCTTCTCAGTTCCCAATTTCCCTCTTCATGAAGTGCCCTTGCTACTGTTAAATTAGGTAAACCCTCCATTTGTGTTCCAGATCCTTTCTCTTCTCTCCCCCAGAGCTTTTGCCTATTTATCCTTTCTTGCTCGTACCTCATCACTTTTTCCTTTTCTACTAGGTCATTTCCATCTGTGCACAGACATGTTCTGATTTCTATTTTAAATAAAAATAACAAAAAACTATCTTAACCCCTTACACTACCTCATTTCTTTTTCTTTTTTTTTTTTCTTTTTTTAAGATTTTTACTTATTTATTCATGAGAGACAGAGAGAGAGAGGCAGAGACATAGGCAGAGGAGAGAAGCAGGCTCCCTATGGGGAGCCTGATGCAGGACTTGATCCCAGGACCCTGAGATCACGACCTAAGCACAAGGCAGCCGCTCAACCACTGAGCAACCCAGATGCCCCATTACCCCATTTCTCTACTCCTCTTCACAGGCAGCCTTTTTGAAAGAGTTGTCTCTAAATTCTACTTCTAATTCCTACCTCATCATTTCCTCTAAACCTATTCCAAACAAGCAACCATTCCCATCTTTCTTTTAATACTGTTTTTGTAACATAACCAGACTTCTCTATTTCCAAAGCTAATGATGACTTTTCTGTTATTGACTGCTCCAAATGAAGAAGCAAATAGAACCCTGTTTCTTTCTTGAAACTTAGTAGCAAGTAAAACCATCACTTCTTTTTAAAAACTTCTCTTGGTGGGGCAGTTGGGTGGCTTAGTAGGTCAAGCGTCTGCCTTCAGCTTAGGTGGTGATCCCAGGGTCCTGGGATTGAGTCCTGCATGGGGCTCCCTTGCTCCTTGGGGAGTCTGCTTCTCCCTCTGCCTCTCTCTCTCTCTCTCTCTTTCTCTCTCTCTCATGAATAAATAAATCTTAAAAAAAAAAAAAAAAAAAAACTTGGCTTAAAAGAAAAACCCACACCATCCTGGTTTTCTTCCTACCTCCTTGACTAACTACCCCTTCTCATTTTTTTTAAATTATATTTATTTATTCATGAGAGACACACACACACACACACAGAGGCACAGACATAGGCAGAGGGAGAAGCAGGCTCCATTCCATGCGGGGAGCCTGACGTGGGACTCGATCCTGGGTCTCCAGGATCACACCCCAGGCTGCAGGCAGTGCCAAACCACTGCACCACCAGGGCTTCCCCAAACTAGGAGTTTTTAAATTCTCTTTCCTCCATTCTCCTCCCCACTCCATCCTCCCAACAATTTCCAATCTTTCTAATTCATCAGCAAATATTTTGACAAAATCTCCAAAATCAACACTGAATCTACCACTTCACACTACCCCTACCCCTATCATCCCAGTCCAAGCCACTATTACCCCTAACTTGGACCACTACATTAGTCTCCCCACAAGTCTTTCTTCTCTCACTCTTTGCCCTCAGCAGTCCTTTTTTCACTGGCTAGTATTGTGATCTTTTTATTTTTTTATTTTATTTTATTTTATTTTTAAAGATTTTATTTATTTATTCATAGACACAGAGAGAGAGAGAGAGAGAGAGAGGCAGAGACACAGGCAGAGGGAGAAGCAGGCTCCATGCAGGGAGCCCGACATGGGACTTGATCCTGGGTCTCCAGGATCACACCCAGGCTGCAGGCAGCACCAAACCGCTGTGCCACCAGGGGCTGCCCTGTGATCTTTTTAAAATCGTAAATCACATCAAGTCATTCTGCTACTCATTACATTTCATGACTTCCCATCACATTTAAAATGATATGTATGGGGAGTGGAGAGATAGATAAAATAAATGAAGGGGATTAAGAGGTACAATATTCCAGTTCTAAAATGAATAAGGCATGGGATGCAATCAATGTACAACACAGGGAATATGGTCAATAATATTTTAATAACTTTGTATGGTAACAGATGGTAGCTGGATTTTTTTATGGTGACCATTTCATAATGCGTATAAATATCAGATCACTTATGTTGTACACCTGAAACTAATACAATATTGTATGTCAATTATTCTTTAATAAAAAATAATAAAATAATATACAAACTCCTTATGAAAACATACATGATTGGGGCACCTGTGTGGCTCAGTGGTTGAGCATCTGCCTTCGGCTCAGGGCATAATCTCAGGGTCCTGGGATTGAGTCCTTCATCGGGCTCCCTGTGGGGAGCGTGCTTCTCCCTCTGCCTGCTGTCCCTGCCTATATCTCTGTGTCTCTCATGAATAAATAAATAAAATCTTTTTTTTTAAAAAAGAAAAAACCTATATGATCTCTTTGGTCCCTAAATGCTTGTCTAACATTATTTCATAACAGTTTTCCCCTTCCCCACTACACTTAAGCCTCACTGGCCTTCTTTCTGTTCCTTGAACCATCCAAGCTATTTAGTGGCTTTAGGACTTTTTGCCTTAGCTGTTCCCTCTCCTTAGAATGCTTGTCTCACCTCTAGCAACTTAATGAGGATGGATACTTGCTATTTAGATCTCAGTGTAAATACTAAGAGACTTTCCTAGCCATTCAGTCTGAAATAGCCACCCAGTATCTCTATCACATAATTGTAGTGTCTCTCTGCCTGGTTAGATGTGGGCAACAAATATGGGGTGATGATCTAGTGGAAGCCAGTGGCACAGGTGGTGAAAGAATTCACCCAAGGCAGAACAGAGAAGAAATAAATTTATTGAATACATCGCAAGGGAGCAGGCAGGACAGCAAAAAGCGACCCTCTACTACAAGGCAGTGGGCAGGGGCCGTATTGAGAGCTGGAAGGTGAGGAGGTGTGGAGACGTATGAAATTTTCCCTTTCTTAGTAACTGTGCCTAGTTGTAAATAGCCCATTGGTCAGCTAGGGCTTATGGATATTTTGAGGTGGGTCACTTTATGAACTATATAAGTATTCAGCCAGGTAGTTGCTGTAGGCCTTTCTACTTTGATCAAGTTGTCATTGCACAAACCTGTTAAAGCTCTAAGCTGCCTCTACAATAACCCTACTTTAATTCTCTACAGAGGACTTATTATCTGATCTTTTTTTTCTCATCTTTTGTTTTTAATTTATTGACTATCTTTCTCAATTAGAATGTAAGCTCCACGAAAACAGAACTTGTCTTATTCATCCCTGTATTCCCTGAACCGACCACAGAAAGTTGTCCTGTGAATTCATTCATTCATTCATTCATTCATTCATTCAGCAAGAAATGTGTAAAATTGATATAAAGAAATCCATGAAATTTTGTTTTAAGATTTTATTTATTTATTCATGAGAGACACAGAGAGAGAGGCAGGCTCCATGCAGGGAGCCCTTGTGGGGCTGGATACTGGGATTCCAGGATCACGCCCTGAGCTGAAGGCAGACACTTAACTGCTGAGCCACCCAGGCATCCCTAAATAAAATCTTTTTTTTTTTTTTAAAGATTTTATTTATTTATTCATGAGAGACACAGAGAGAGGCAGAGACACAGGCAGAGAGAGAAGCAGGCTCCATGCAGGAGCCTGATGCGGGACTCGATCCCAGGACTCTAGGATCATGCCCTGGACCAAAGGCAGGCACTAAACCGCTGAGCCACCCAGGGATCCCCCTAAAATCTTAAAAAAGAAAAAATCCCACATGGATTTTTTTTTTAAGTAAGCCCTACACCCAATGTGTGGCTTGAACTCAACCCTGTCACATGTTCTACCAACTGAGCCAAACAGCACCCCCCCAAAACTGGATTTAACTTGACAAGTTGACTCCAAAATTTATCCAGAAGAGAAAATGGATAATAGTTAGGATGTCATTGAAAAAGATTTTTTATATTTTTTAATTTTTAAAATTTAAATTCAATTTGCCAACATACAGTATAATACCAAGTGCTCATCCCATCAAGTGCCCTCCTTAGTGCTTGTCACCCAGTTACCCCAACTCTCCACCCACAGCCCCTTCTGCAATGCTTTTTTTGTTTCCCAGAGTTAGGAGTCTCTTGTGGTTTGTCTCCCTCTCTAATTTTTCCCACTCAGTCCCCCTCCTTTCCCTTATAATTCCTTTCACTATTTCCTATATTCCACATATGAGTGAAACCATATGATGATTGTCCTTCTCTGATTGACTTATTTCACTCAGCATAATACCTTCCAGTTCCATCCATGTCGAAGCAAATAGTGGGTATTCATCCTTTCTGATGGCTGATGAAAAAGAATATTAAGATTGTTAGGTGCCCTGCAGATATCAGAATATTTTGTAAGTTGTTAGTGGCATATTAATGTCCAAATGGACCTGCAAAAAAAAAAAAAAAAAAAAAAAAACAAATGGACCTGCAAAATGGAACCAAGAGTCCAGAAAGGGATCAATATAATATTCAAAGGAATATATGACAGATGTGGAATTTCAAACAATTGAGGAAAAGACTGCTTGATTAATTCACTGATGTTAGGACACCTGGCTATCCCTTTGGTGGGACAACTCACTGTCTTAAAGGGGAAAATGGTGAAGTCCTCAACTTGGACCAGCCTTAAAATAAAATGGCTAGTGGACTAAAAGGCTAAATTAAGGACAAAACAATGTAAAAGTGTGCAAGAAGTAACAGTGAGATACCTATCAGATTGGCAAAAACTTTTTTAAAAGATTTTATTTATTTATTTATTTATTTATTTATTTGAGAGCGCACAGGCATCAGGGGCAGGGGGTCTGGTGAAGCAGAAAGAGTAGGAGAAGAAGACTCCCTCCCGAGCAGGGAAACCAATGCAGGGCTCCATCCCAGGACCCTGAGATCATTAGCTGAGCTAAGGCAGAAGCTTCAGATGCTTAACCAATACCCTTTAGCAAAAACCTTTTAAATTTGATAATATGTAGGGCTGGGAAAGGTGTTGAGACAAGCACTCTCATTAACTATTAATGGAAATGTAAATTAATATCAGTCCATATCAACTGAAATTCAAACTAAATTTATCTTTTGACCTAGAAGTTCCACTGCTAGGAATTTACCATACAGGTATCTTTGCAAAAGGTACATATATAAGGACTTTTGTAGCAACAGTGCTTATAACAATAAGTGAATTTTTTTAAGTATTAGAAGAATATAGGAGATAGAATATACTAAAATACCTCAAGATTTTCTTTCTCATATTTCCAGTGATGTTATGCTTAAAATGTCCTTGTAACTTTTGAGATCAGTTAAATAGGACTAAAATTTCATTTTTTCTTCCAGTAGTTTTATTTTACTTATTTATTTATTTGTTTGTTTGTCTATTTATTTATTTATTCATGAGAGACACACAGAGAGAGAGAGGCAGAGACACAGGCAGAGGGAGAAGTAGGCACCATGCAGAGAGCCTGACATGGGACTCAATCCAGGGTCTCCAAGATCATGCCCTAGGCTGCAGGCGGCGCTAAACCGCTGCACCACCGGGGCTGCCCTCATCCAGTATTTTTAATAGTTAAAATGTGTTCTGACATTCAGATTTCTCTGGAATTATTTTGGCATGAAGTGGATTTGAATTTCTTTCAAAAAACTGTGTTTCACAATGTCTTTTGTGAAATGATTTCTATATCTATTAGTGATACTCCTAATTATTAGATAGTAGGTTTTAATACACGCTTGGCTCTATTTCAGGGTTAACTATTCCTCTGCACTGATTTGTTGACTCAGGAGTTATATCTTGCTTTTATTGGGTTCAAAGTCTTTTTTTTTTTAAGAATTTGTTTATTTATTCATGAGAGACACACAGAAGAGGCAGACATAGGCAGAGGGAGAAGCAGGCTCCCAGTGGATAGCCTGATGTGGGACTTGGTCCCGGAGTCCCGGGATCCTGAGCTAAAGGCAGACATTCAACCACTGAGTCACCCAGGTGCCAGGTTCAAAGTCTTTTAATGTAGGCTATAAGAATCTTAGAGGCAAAATAATAATCTAATTAATCTGCTATTATTTCTTGCCATAGCTAGAAAAATCAGTAACATCTACTAAGTATTAGTCTGCTGTTCATCTGTTAGAGCCATCCTATGTGTTTAGAACTGTGTGGGACATCTGGGTGGCTCAGCGGTTGAGTGTCTGCCTTCAGCTTGGGTCATGATCCTGGGATCCAGGATCGAGTCCCACATCGGGCTCCTTGCATGGAGCCTGCTTCTCCCTCTGCCTGTGTCTCTGCCTCTCTCTGTCTGTGTCTCTCATGAATAAATAAATAAATCTTTAAAAAAAAAAAAAGAACTGTGAGATAATGTGTCTCAAGAGGTTAAATTCTGTGATTCTGCCTTTGCTCTGACTCAGTTGTTTTGCAACTCAGTATGTGACAAAATAATCAGTCTAATCTGGCTACCACTGTCACACTCATTGTGCGGAAATGTAAATTGGTAAGAGACACAAAATTAGAATCATTGGTGCCAGAGTCCCAAAGGTGTCAAACCTGTATCTGTTCTTAATTAGCCATGGAAATTCAATCTGTCATGTTTTCTGCAGATAACTGGTCTCAGAGTCATTAATGTGGAAAGAACATTCATACTATTCTTCGTTGGATAGCTCTACTTACATACTTAGCCTTTTCTTCTAAAGAGACCTACTCTTGAATTTATTGCTTTTCCTTGATGAGCATTCCATTTTTTTTCATTTTCTGGTCACACAAGTTATTTAAATAATTTGGAAAATTCTTTTTCTTGAAGTAAGTACTGCGTGTTTTAGTTTTACTCAGCAGTACTGTTTACTGTGTTTATTTCTTTTTTTTTTAAGATTTTATTTATTTATTCACGATAGACATAGAGAGAGAGAGAGGCAGAGATACAGGCAGAGGGAGAAACAGGCGCCATGCCAGGAGCCTGACGTGGGACTCGATCCCGAGACTCCAGGATCGCGCCCTGGGCCAAAGGCAGGCGCCAAACCGCTGAGCCACCCAGGGATCCCCTGTTTACTGTATTTCTGTTGGAGAAATTTTTAAGCTCCAAATAATGTGCCATTTAGAATTGGAGACAAAAATCACAGACCATCTTTAAGAGAGAAACCTAGGTGGCTGAGCAGTTGAGCATCTACCTCTGGCTCAGGGCATGATCTTGGGGTCCCGGGATCAAGTCCCACATTCGGCTCCCTGAATGGAGCCTGCTTCTCTCTGTGTCTTTCATGAATAAATAAATAAAATATTTAAAAAGAGAGAGAAGCCAGTAAAATTTAAACATTACATTTTTTAAAAATTTTTATTTATTTATGATAGTCACAGAGAGAGAGAGAGGCAGAGACACAGGCAGAGGGAGAAGCAGGCTCCATGCAACGGGAGCCTGACGTGGGATTCGATCCCGGGTCTCCAGGATCGTGCCCTGGGCCAAAGGCAGGCGCTAAACCACTGTGCCACCCAGGGATCCCTAAACATTACATTTTTTAATTTTTTAATTATTTTTTTGAGAGGGGAGGGACAGAAGGAGAGGAAGAGAGTACCTTAGGCAGGCTCCAGCCTTAGCACAGAGCCCAATTACGGAGCTCAATCTCAGGACCCTGAGACCATGACCCTGAGATCATGACCCCAGACAAAATCAAGAAGAGTCAGATGCTTAACCAACTGAGCCACCCAGCCACCCCACAATGCCCCCATTGTTTTTAGATACTAACAAGATCATTTGGTTTCTGAGGCAGGGTAGAAGCAAGTTATTTAGAACACTCACTGCATCCCCTATGCTGAGCTGTAAGGCATAACATTATTATTTTTTCCATATATTTTCCCTCCATTCAGTCTGTGGGACTTGAGAGAACTTAGAGGGGATTTCAGAACCGACTGTTAAAGGTGAACTTTTAAATCACCTATGTAAAGAAGGGAAGCTTGTACATTTAAGTAAACATTGGCAAGAACACTTTAATAACTTGTAATTTGCTTTTTTAAAGATTTATTTATTTGAGAGGGAGAGAGTGCATGCATGTGCAAGAGAGAGAGGGGAAAGGGGGGAGAAGAAGAGAATCTTTAAAGAAGACTCCCTGCTGAGTGTGGAGCCCAACATGGGGCTTGATTCTAAGACTCAAACCCAAGAGTCAGTCACTCGAGTGACTGAGCCACCCAGGCACCCCTAAGTTTGCTTTCGATTTAAACCATTTATAATTTTTTTCCCTAAGTTATTCTCTCACCAGAAAAATCCTGAGTTTTTTCCTCCCTCAGCATGTGCTTTAACAGAAAAATCTACTTCACTTTCCAGCTGTTTAACTTGGTATAGACCATATTGTACCTACCTCCTAAGGTGTTTGTGAGAAAATAGATAGTGCCTGGAAAATGTCCAGGATAGTACCCACATACAATAAGTATTCAGTAAATGTTACCCCTTACCATTTGCTATTTTTTTTAAGATCTGCTTTTTAAAAGACTTGTTTACGTATTGTTTGAGAGAGAGAGAGAGAGCATATGCGTGAGCAGGGGAGGAGCAGAGGGAGAGGAGAGAATCTCCAGCAGATGCCCCACTGAGCATAGAACCTGATGCAGGGCTCAATGCAAGGCTCAATTCTATGACCCTGAGATCATTACCTGAGCGAAAATCAAGAGTCAGATGTCTAACTGACTGAGCCACCCAGGCATCCCTCTTACTATTTGCTATTAATGAATTTTTTCTATTAAGCTTCTTGGTTAATTTTTCTCAGTACAGTAGTTTTATTTTTCACCTACTCTCCTGTAATCTGGCCTCCATCCTCTTTACTTTCCTGAACCACTTCTTACCTCCTAATTACCAACTTCAGTTCCAATTCTCTTGCTCATGGACCTTTCATCACACATCCATATTTTAAATATTTATTTTAATTTGCATGAACATATATTAATTTGCCAATCTTTCAATGTAAGGCCAAGACTTTTACTTGGCATACGAGTCCACTGTTTGAAATTCAGCATCCCTTCTTTTTCATAAACTGCATCAACAGTGTATCACCTAAGACTTTCAGTTTTGACTTCTTTCAGTGGAACAAGAACTTGAAAACAGGGATCCCTGGGTGGCGCAGTGGTTTAGCGCCTGCCTTTGGCCCAGGGTGTGATCCTGGAGACCCGGGATCAAATCCCACGTCGGGCTCCCGGTGCATGGAGCCTGCTTCTCCCTCTGCCTGTGTCTCTGCCTCTCTCTCTCTCTGTGACTATCATAAATAAATAAAAATTTAAAAAAAGGGATCCCTGGGTGGCGCAGCGGTTTGGCGCCTGCCTTTGGCCCAGGGCGCAATCCTGGAGACCCGGGATTGAATCCCACGTCGGGCTCCCGGTGCATGGAGCCTGCTTCTCCCTCTGCCTGTGTCTCTGCGCCTCTCTCTCTCTCTCTGTGTGTAACTATCATAAATAAATAAAAAAAATTTAAAAAAATTTAAAAAAAAAAAAACCAAAACTTGAAAACATATGCAAAGTGCTTACAATGCAGAATCTTTATGGATTTTATAATTTACCCCAAACACCATCAATCTTTTACAGTTATCATGCACATACCTAATTCACAGCAGTTTCTTTTATTGATTTGCCTTTATTAAATCTTTCTAAAGCATTGAATTTAATTTTCATGGAGATAAATTATTTTTCCTCCCATTCATATTTCATCATGTTGCACAACATTTAATTAAACAAGAACAACTGGAATAAACAGGTTTGTGAACCAGCATTGACTTACCATGTGGGAACAGTAGTGTGTGGGATGTAACAGAGAATTAAAGTCTAGTCCCAAATGGATGTCAAAATATCTGTGATATTCTATTTATTTTACTTAAAGAGGTCAAAAAAGTGTGAGGAAAGTATTAACAATCTTCAATCTTTGGTATTTTAAAAAAAAAATTCTCAAAGAGAAAAAGCAAAAGCAAATGATTTTATAGGCTATATGAGGAAGAAAAGTAAGGGAGAAACTAAAGATCTTAGATACTGGTGTGTCCAAGGAAAGGTTATCCTGTGCCTGGTCCTCTCTGGGAACAAAGCCTGGGGGAAATCAATTGAATTTCTCCACATCGTTTAAGGATCAGATGCTCCCAAGTGTTTGCCTCATTTTCTTGGGAAGTCAGTCAGCAACCTCTAAGCCTTACCTCTCCACTCTGTCCACCATGGTAAGGTATCAGGAGAGTAAAAATGTCTGCCTTGGGATTTGGGAAGATGTATCTAAGGCCCCTCACCACTCATGTTAAGTAAAGCCTCACATAGCCTCACATATGGAGACTCTGAATGGAAATAGCCCATCTGAATTATTTGAAAGAACACTTGATTTCCTAAAATCAACCAACACAGGAAACAACAGATGGTGATGAGGTTGTGAGGAAAGGAGAACCCTCTTGCACTGTTGGTAGGAATGCCAACTGGTACAGCCACTCTGGAAAACAGTATGGAGGTTCCTTGAAGAGTTAAAAATAGAACTACACTATGATACAGCAGTTGCACTACTAAGTACCCAAAGAATACAAAAATACTAATTCAAAGGATACAAAAAGGGGCAGCCCGGGTGACTCAGCGATTGAGCATCTGCCTTTGGCTTGGGTCAGATCCTGGGGTCCTGGGATCGAGTCCCACATAAGGCTCCCTGCATGGAGCTTGCTTCTCCCTCTGCCTGTGTCTATGCCTCTCTCTCTCATGAATAAATAAATAAAATCTTAAAAAAAAACAAAGGATACAAAAATACTAATTCAAAGGGACACATGCACCCCCATATGTATGCATTGTATTACATAGACCTGAATTTGTGTAATCACTATATCCAGATGTCTTTGATTTTCTCCAAGATATTTTACAAAATATTAGGTAAGGCTGTGTGATGCACTCTACAGATTCTTATTTTCTTTTTCTTTTCTTTCCTTTTTTTTTTTTTTTTTTTTTTTTGCCATCTTAAGCTCTTCTGCTTGATTTTTGCATTTCCTTGAATAGATAAATATCTTTCTTTGATGCAATTGGGAAGGAATTTTTAAAACCCTTTTTGGGAATCACTATCTGACAAACAGAAGGCCAACAAATTGTCTAACACTTTCATAAACTCATTAAAGTGGTCTTCTTGCTTTGAGGGGATAGTACACATATACAAAGGAAAAGAGAGAGGAAGAAAGAAAGTAGCTAAGCACTATCTCCTATTCAGATATCCTTTCCTTTTATCTTGTCTTACTGGAGAGTCTTGAGAGTAGTTGTCATGGGTGGTCTATAGTTTACCCAGGTTCTAAGTAGGGCTTCTAGAGAAGATTTAAGTGATCTTGAGGGTGTAGAGAAGTAACAGGACTGAAAACCAAAATTATGATGAAACAAGATATTCTGCCTAGAGGAGTGTAGTAATTTGCTAAACATAAATTCTGTGGTGGCAATATTGGTGGATCTGTCATACTGTCAGTAAGAAATATAGAAATGTGGGTATTCCTTGAAAATTCACTTGAAATTACAGTCATGGTCATCCATTTCTGTGATTGGTGAGCAATGAACTTAGAGATTCTTTAAAAGTCTCTAAGATTCTGTCAGGCGTAGAGTTGTGAGAAATATACTAGAGACGTGTGATGCAGGTACAACACAAAACCTCTGGTGGAAGAAGTTTATAGAGAGTCAGTTGAGTGCATGCAGTCCCCTACTGTCTCATCCCATGGAGAGGTAAGCTTGGGTCAGGCATAACTGAACATTCTAGAAATTATGCTCCAGGAAAACACACACACACACACACACACACACACACACACACACACACACTCCCCTAAGCTGCTCTTTATATTCACAGGGAAATGAGAGGGAGTAGAGAACACTAATCAACCAAAGTGTTTTAGTTGGAGGAATAGCCATGAATACAACAGGGACACTCTGTGTGACAGTTGTCTAAGGAGTTCAACATCAGTGCTAGTATCTGTTGATAGTATTGTAGCCTTTCCTACTGAGCTACATCATTTCAGCTGAGCCAATTCTTTGCCAGGCTACTCAAATCCTATCCAGCAGATAAAGGGTTTGTCTCGTCTCACTCTGAAATCTGGGATTTAAATTAAAGGCAATACTTAAAAGGAATGAGCCATTCATGCAGTAGATGCCACTGAAAATTGATTGGCAATGAGTGATATTGTGGGGTTTGGGTCAGGAAATAAAATGCGCCGTTATGAGAACCATGGCAGATCTATAAAAATAGATAAAATCCAGGGTAGCCTAGAAATGTTTGGTTACCAATCTCTTCAATCTTTCAGAACCAGGGCTTCCCAGGGCAGTCCTTGAGCTAAGCAATGACAGATAATCTAAGTGTGGTTCATTATGTGTTTCATGTGGAACTGCCCCAGAACGCTTGTGTCTTATTGGCCAGATTTTATTCACATGGTCACACTAACTTATAGAAGGCTGGGAAACGCATTTCTCTTTCTGAGTGGGCCATATGCCCAAATTAAAAATTCTATGGTAATCTACACCAAACCCCACACAACAGTATAATTAAAAAATAATTTGTGGGCACCTAGGTGGTTCAGTCAGTTAAGCAACTGTCTTTGGCTCAGGTCATGATCCCAGGGTACTGGAATCGAGTCCTGATTGGGCTTCCTGTTCTTTGGAGACACTACTTCTCCCTCTCCCTCTGCCTGCTACTCCTCCTGCTTATGAGCTCTCTTGCTCTGTCAATTAAATAAATAAAATCTTTTTAAAAATAATAATAATTTCTTATGAAAAAAAAAAGAGGAGCGCCTGGGTGGCTCAGTTGGTTAAGTGTCTGACTCTTGGTTTCATCTCAGGTCATGATCTCAGGATGGTGAGATCAAGCCCCAAGTCGAGCTCCACACTCGGTGTGGAGTGGAGTCTGCTTGAGGGTTCTCTCCCTCTGCCTCTCCCACTTGTTCTCTGTCTCAAACAAACAAACAAACAAACAAACAAATAAATATTAAAAAAGAATTTGTTATATAAATGTAGGGGTATCTTGTGAAATCAAAGGGCAGGGAGACTTCAATACCTACTTAGGACCTTGAATAGGGACTTGTCAGAAACCAAACCAAGGCAGTTGTTCTCTTTATCTTTCTAAGGGCATAAAGAGCCTCAACTGTGCCTTTCTCAATAGACCAGCTCTTTATTATTATTTTTAAAGATTGTATTTATTTATTATGAGAGACACCCAGAGAGAGAGAGAGAGGCAGAGACATAGACAGAGGGAGAAGCAGGCTCCCTGCCAGGAGCCCGATGTGGGGCTCAATCCCAGAACCCTGGGATCATGACCCAAGCCAAAGGCAGATGCTCAACCGCTGAGCCACCCAGGTGTCCCCCCAAAATATGTATTTTCAAAAATGTTCATCCATGCCCTTGTAGCCTGTGTATCCTTTCAATTGCAAGGACCTGTAATTTTTGGACTCTTGTTTCTATTTCTCAATTCCAGTTCTTCCACAGGATTAAATGAGAGGTCTTAGAACTGCAAAGAAAATTGGTTTCAGGTTAGTTAGAATAGTTCAGCCTCCTAACGTCATATCAGCAGAAGATACCACTGAGCCACAGGTACAGTGAAAGAGGGTTCTGGAGTCTAGCCAGACCCTTTTTCTGACTTCTCTGTTCCAGGTGCCCCTTCAATTGTTCAGGGAGAGTTGTTTCTGAGGTTTTAGTTTAGGCCTAGGAGCTAGGAGTCATCATGACAGTGGTGAGATGGCTGGCCTCCATGCAAAACATGGAGAAAGAGAGAAGAGTTAGTGTCTTCTGGGAAACTAAAGTAGAAAACCAGACAGTGCAAATAAAATGACAGTCTAAAGGGAATGAGCTGAGAGAGGAAAAACAGGTACAAGCAAATGAAACAACAGGAGGCAACAAGATGAGTAAGTAAATTTGGAAGGTATATTATTCAAGATTAAATCTGGAGGAAGAACAGACATTAGGACTAGTTGATCCAGTGATCCAGTGATGTCATGAGACTCATCTTATTCTTCACCCAGGATGACTGCCTGTAGCAATCAACTTACATGCTTCCACCATATAGTGGGAGAAAAAGAATGGCTTTCCATAGCTCTTTCTCAAGTACAGAATTTTCCTAGAAATCTTCAGGAAGCCTCTCTTAGTGCTAGGTCACATGGGATTACCTTTAGACCATATGGTTTTCAACCATAGGCAATCTTTCTCCTATGAAGACATTTAGCAATATCTGGAGACATTTTTGGTTGTCACAACTGGTAGAGGAAGGTGCTACTGGGATCTAGTGGGTAGAGGTCAGGGATACTACTAAACATTGTACATTGCACAGGACAGCACCCACAATAAATTATCTGGCCCCAAATGTCAAGAGTGTTGAGACTGGGAAAGCCTATTTTAGACCAAGTAGGCCCACTCCTCTGAAGCACCCAGACTTAGGTATGGGAAGGGTACATACCAGAGAAAGACTGATAACAAGGAGCCAAGAAGTAGGAGAAGATGGAAAAAAAAAATGTCCTTTTTAAAAGCCAAAGGAGAATTTCAAGGAGGATATGGCCAGTAATAACACATGCTACAGAGAGGTCAAGTAAGTTCATGACTGAAAATCAGCCAGTGGATTTATCCATAAAGGGGTTACTTGTTACCTTTGCCCAAGAAGTTCCAAGAGGATGATAGGGACCAAAGGTAGGCTGATATGGAGTGAGTGAGGGATGGTGACCAAGAGATCTTAACTATGGTGTAGGCAAATCCTTCAAGAAGTTTGTGAATGGAAGGAGAGAGAGAAGGAGCTGAAGGATCAGGGAGTAATTTGTTTTAATTTTTTTTAAATAATAACTTGTTTTTAAATCATGAAGAGATAGGATCATTTTTTAAAGGCTCATAGGGAAGATCCAAGACAGTAAAAGGTAAAAGAGAGGGGAAAATGAGACTGCCATCTACAATAGTGCTTCTCATACTTTAATATACATGTGAACCACCTGGGAATCTTGGACTCACCTGTAGGAATCTATTAAATGCATATTCTGATTCAGTAAGTCTGGGGTGGAGCCTATGGTTTTGCATTTCTAACAAGCTCCCAGGTGATATCATAATGCTGCTGGTCCATGGGCCCCACTTTAAATAGTAAGAATTTACAACAGTGGTTCTCAAACTGAAGGGTGCATCAGAATCACCTTGTGGGCTTGTTAGAACAGAGGTTGCCAGGCCCCACTCCCAGAGTTCCTGCGTTCCCAGCAGTACATCTGAGATCGGGCACAAGAATTTGCATTTCTAACAAGCTCCAAGGTGCTGATGCTGCTAGTCCAGGGATCATACTCTGAGAATCATTGATTTAGTGTATATATGGAGAAAATCCCCTTCAAAGAGAGATCGCTTCACCACTGAGACAATAAGGAAAAGGCAAAAATTGACAGGGCTAGAGATAAGTTGGTAGGTTTGGGGGAGGTAGGATGCTGAAGAATTTACTGCTTATTGACCTGTATCTTCTCTGTGAAGAAGGAGTAAAATCATTAGCTGAGAGCAAGAGAGAGAGGATGAAGGGATAAGGAACTATAAATATTAGGTATAGCTTATTGCCCTCCAATTAGCTCTCTTCATAACACCATACAAAAAGTCTATTTGTTTTGTTACTTATTAAAGGAATGTTTTGCAATTAATTCATCCAGACATGTTGACCAGGAAGTTATGTGGTGCAGTGGAAGAATTAGCAAGACTTTCCTTTGGCTGGTAACTAGAAACTCCTGCTTTGGAAATTTCCAAGCTTGAATCTTGTTGACAATGTGCTTTGATGTAGAAATGTAGGAATTCAATTAGCTTTATTTTTATTTAATTTTTAAAGATTTTATTTATTTATTCATGAGAGACACAGAGAGGGAAGCAGAGACATAGGCAGAGGGAGAAGCAGGCTCCATGCAGGGAGCTCAATGTGGGACTCAATCCCAGATCCTGGGATCACGCCCTGAGCCAAAGGCAGACGTGCTCAACCGCTGAGCCACCCAGGCATCCCTCGATCGGTTTTAAAAGGCAGAATGATATAGAATTTATAAAGGGACAGACTCTAGAATGAGAGGCTCTGGTTTCTTTCTTTTTTTTAAGTAGGCTCCACACTCAGTGCAGATCCCAATGTGGGCTTGAACTCAGGATCCTAAGATCAAGACCGGAGCTGAGATCAAGTGATAGATTCTCAACAGGCTGAGCCACCCAGGCACCCTGAGGCTTTGGTGAAACCTTGGGCAAGCATGTTCACCTCTCTTGGCTTCAGTTTCTATAAAATAGGGACGAGAACAGGAACAGTACCTATCTTACAGAGTTTTGGGGAGAATTAAATAAGATAATGTAGTAAGTACTTGAAACAGTGTCACAGGAAATACTTCAAGTCAACTTCTCATTTAAATCAATTTCATAAAGATCATGTGAGGGGATTGAATTAAATCAAATCTAGAGCCACATCCACCTTCATCCACAATTTTTTTTAAAGATTTATTTATTTATGATAGTCACAGAGAGAGAGAGAGAGAGAGAGGCAGAGACACGGGCAGAGGGAGAAGCAGGCTCCATGCACCGGGAGCCCGACGTGGGACTCGATCCCGGGTCTCCAGGATCGCGCCCTGGGCCAAAGGCAGGCGCCAAACCGCTGCGCCACCCAGGGATCCCTTCATCCACAATTCTAGGTGAAAATTCATATGAAGTTGTGAAAAATGTACATATCATTTCTATTGTAATAGCTAATATTTAGGGGCGCCAGGGTGGCACAGTGGTTGAGTGTCTGCCTTTGGCTCAAGTCATGATCCCGGAGTCTGGGGATCAAGTCCCACATCGGGCTCCCTGCGAGGAGCCTGCTTCTCCCTCTGCCTAGGTCTCTGCCACTCTCTGTGTGTCTCTAATGAATAAATAAATATATTTTTAATAAATAAAATTTAAAAAATAACTAATATTTATTGAACCGTTTGTTGTGTGCTAGGCATTGTTCTAAGCCCTTTACACATGAATTCAGGTGACCTTCACAATAGCTCCATGAGATGGGGTCTATTATCCCAATTTTGTAGGTGAGGAAACTGACACCTGAAGGAAAAGTTGCTCAAAGTTACACAGAAAATGAGTGATAGAGTTTGATCTCATACAGTCTAACTCCAGAGCTATATTCCCAACCATCTCATCATATAGCCTCTTCAGGGCACCACAGTGTGAATTCAGTTCAGGTGAAGTGTCAAATAAGTGGATCACTTTTCAGTTGGTATTAATAAATTTTGAGATTCCAGAGTCTAGAAACAACTGTTTTCAGCTTTGTTCAGATCCCAAGTGGTGATCACTAGGGTGTATGTAATACCAATTAACCAGAGATTAGCTTTAAGCTTGGTGCTTCACACAAACTCTCAATAGTCTTCTCTTTAGGTCGCCAACTAATTATTCTTATTCAACTGGACTATTATTATACTTAAAAAATAGAATTTATGTGAAATGGAAAATTATAATAACGGTCACTATTTGTTGAATACCTTATTTCATTCTGGGTTCCTTATATGCTCCAGCCTTAATACAATGGCTCTACAAAGGTAAATACTAATACCATTATTTAACAGATAAGAATCTAAAGTTAATAGGATGTCTGGGTGGCTCAGTGGTTGAGCATCTGCCTTAGGCCCAGGGCGAGATCCTAGAGTCCCAGGATCGAGTCCCACGTCAGGCTCCCTGCATGGAGCCTGCTTCTCTCTCTGCCTGTGTCTCTGCCTCTCTCTTTCTCACAGGGCTCTGCACTCAATATGGAATCTGCTTGAGATTCTTTCCCTCTTCTTCACCCTCTGCTCCTACCCCAACTCACCCACATGCTCCCACCCTGAAATAAGTTAAATCTTTTTTTTTTTTAAGATTTGTATTTATTTATTCATGAGAGACACACACACACACACAGAGGGGGTCAGAGACATAGGTAGAGGAAGAAGCAGGCTCCATGCAGGGAGCTGGAGGAGGGACTTGATCCTGTAACTCAGGGCTCACACCCTGAGCCAAAGGCAGATGCTCAACTGCTGAGCCACCCAGATGTCCCAAATTAAATCTTAAAAAAAAAAAAAAAAATTGCTGGGGGATGTCTGAGTGGTTCAGCAGTTGGGTGCCTGCCTTCAGCTCAGGGCGTGATCCTGGGATCCGGAGTCCCGGGATCGAGTCCCACATCAGGTTCCCTGCATGGAGCCTGCTTCTCCCTCTGCCTATGTCTCTGCCTCTCTCTCTGTGTCTCTCTCATGAATAAATAAATAAATCTTTTTTAAAAGTTTGCTGGGAGTCAGGAGAGTTTCCCTATTTCCAACACTTCAGAATGAAAATAATTATTTAAAAAAAAGTAGTGTGCATTGAGCTTTCACAACTTCAGGGTCTGTCAATCTCCCTAACAAGGCTTTACTTTCAGTTTATAAGGTGTTATTTGCATATGGTTCTGGGTAATTAATGACAATCCTATTCAGCACCTTCTGTACTAAAGCATAGTAAAGGGAAGAGGAAATCAATAAACATATAGCACAAAACAATAAAATCCCTGAAGGACAAGTGACAATATCACTGAGATTAGATCCGTGGGAAAAGATTCAGAAGATGAAGTGAGGTTAGGATATGTCACAATTGTAGGTTGATTAGACGGTGGTGATGGCAGGAAGTGAGATGGGCAGAGAGATTGTTTAAAAGACATTTCCTCCACTTCACTTGGCAAAGGAATGATTTCCTTATGTTCCTTTCAGAAGCTTGAGTCTCATAGACTTTTCAGTTAGTGACTCTTTTGAACATGTGTCATGGGATGAAGTACAATGAATTCTTCTCTCCACCTCCTCTTCAACAAACACATCTTCCTACCCCAAATTAAGTTCATCTTGTCCATACCCTTGCCTTTGGATAAGATAGTCTCTCCGCCATTCCAGTTCTCTGAGGTAGCCCACTCCTATCCCACCCCATTCCCCTGTTCTAGGACTGTTGATATGGGATAATTAATATACATTGAACATTGACTATATACAATGGCTTGGAAGTTATTCAATGATAAATCCAAACTAGACCAGCTCCAACATGACCACCCCAACTCCCCAACTTGGATATTATGATACAGAATCCACTGAGACCTTATCTGAATATAGCCATCTCAGGAGATCATCTGAACCCAGACACCAGGATTTCATCTAGAGGCCAGCTAAAATTACCTATCATTCTTGGATTTTACCCAAAATACAGGCAACTCATCATTTAGCCACTCTATTTTTAAAATTTATTATTGAATAATAAAATAAATAAATTTTATTTATTCATGAGAGACACAGAGAGGCAGAGACACAGGCAGAGAGAGCAGCAGGCTCCATGCAGGGAACCCGATGTGGGACTCAATCCCCAGTCTCCAGGGTTAGGGCCTGGGCCAAAGGCGGTGCTAAACGGCTGAGCCACTGGGTGTCCCTCAGTATCGCTTTATTCTCTCTTTCCTAATTCATCATCCCACTGCTCCCTTCCCTAAAATATTTTCCCCTGTGTCTTCTGGACATTTATTTCCTCTATAAACAAACTCCCCCACACTCTCTTCTCTCCTATAACCTTACCTTCCTCCTTTCCTTCTTGTCTTATCCTGAAAATCCTATTCCTGTACTCTCCTTTTGAAGTTAGGGAGCCGATGTTTTCCCATAATCCACAGATCGTAAGGGCTGACGGGTATTTTGAATTTTTCTTCTTTCTGTTATTATCAAACCAATATTCCTCTCAGATGGGTACAAGTTCTTCTACCACTTTTATTTATTTTTTAAAGGTTTTATTTATTTGAGAGAGAGAGAGAGTGTGTGTGTGTGTGTGTGAGAGAGAGAGAGAGAGAGCATTGGGGAGGAACAGAGGGAGAGAGAGAAGCAGACTTCCCACTGAGCAGGGAGCCTGGTGGGGGACCCCATCCCAGGACCCTGGGATTAGAACCTAAGCCGAAGGCAGATGCTTAACCAAATGAGTTACCTCAGTGTCCTACCACTTTTCTTTCTTATCTTCCAGTTTATAGTTACTATTCTGCATTTATAAGAAGAGCCTGCAGTTCTAGGCTCTTATCTACCTCTAAACCCCATATTGTGCCTGCATTCTGATAACTTCACTTTGGGAGAACCATTCAACTCCCAAACCTCACACTTTCATGACTTACTCAAGTGACATACATCCTTCACTCCGGTTTAGACTCACACATGACCATGCTAGAAACTACTCCACACTGGAAATCTTTGACTCCAATTGACTTACCATTCTCTCTCTTCCACCTCCAACATACTCTAACCTTCACCACTATTGTTCTCAGGTCATACGGAGACCTATTGTTTCTTTTGTCTTACCAGCTTTATTGACGTTTGACTAACAAATACTTATAGGTTCTTGATCTTTCTTCTCTTGCCGACTTATCAGCCCCATTGTTGCATCGCTTCTTTTCACTCTTCAGTCTGACCTCCATGGCTTGTCACTTCAAATACTCTTTCAGAAGCACTTTCACCTTCCTCACATCCCTTCCTTCTTCAATCAACCTGCACATCAAAACACCATCTCTGAAATAAATCCTGTGCCCTTTTCTCTGCCCCATACCAAGAATGATGAGGAATGCTATGAGGAAAAATGCTGGTAACAAATTTCTGGATCTGCAGATGCAGACTAATGCTCAAGAGCCTCACACATTGTCCTTGGTTGAGTGTCCTCCTGTTATCTCCCACCATTCCAAGCTTCCCCCACTCACTTCCAGTCCCCTTAAATGCAGAGCTACTCACTCTGCAGCTCATTCTTGACTTGTTTTTAAATCACTTTCATGTTATGCCTTTGTACCAATCTTTTTTGGTCAGTTTTGGGAATTTTCATTTTCCCCAAATCTTTCACTTAATCCAGATTTCTGACATAATACATTTTTTTTTAACATCTGCAGAAGGAAAGTGACTGAATCATAGAGAAGAGCTAAGAAAAAAGATAGGATAAAAAGACCATGTTTCTCCTCCTTTTGATCTACCCATCCTCAATTACCTGAGCTAATAATCTTTTCCTACTTAAGCTGGTTTCAATGGGATTTCAAACCAGCTTAAGTAGCTGTCATGACCAAATGTGCCTCAATATATCTATCTCTTGTGTATGCTGTGTTTATCTTTTTCACTGGGTCACAGACCCAGTGTTTTCCTGAACTGTTCATATTTGAGTGAGGGTAAGTCTAGATCAGCGAACTATAGCCCATGAGCCATACCTGGCCAGCAACCTGTTTTGTTTCTACAGCCCACAAGCTAAGAATGGTTTTAATATTTTTTTAAATAAGTATCTGCATAATTGCCTTGGTTGTGTCTCTTGGCTCACAAAGCCTAAAATGTTTACCTATCTGGCCCTTTAAGAAAAATCTTGCCGACCCCTGATTTAGAGAGTCATGATAATTGACTAAAAATGTTGTGCATTTATTTTTCCTGGGTCCCTCACTATTTACCTGGTTGCTGTCAGAGTCCTTCATCATGTGGGTTTAAATCATCAGTTCAGCATTTCAGCATCCTGCACAGGGTAAGAGGAAGTCAGAGTCATAGGTCATCTTTTCTAGAAGTTTGTCTTAGTGAAGCTTTTTCCATTGTTTATTCAAATTGCTGCCCCAGGTAATAGTTTTTGGTATCAATTTTGTTTGGCCTGGCTCCTGTTTTGGATTCGGGTGTTATGGCTTCCTTCCTGGCTGTTTTGTAAGTTGAGTTGAGAGTAGCTGCCTCACGGGGTCAGTTGCCCCTAAAAATAAGGAAACTTCTCCCAGTGTTGAGATAACTACCTGCTCTAATGAGATGTACAATCAGGGAAAGATCTCCCCACAAGTTTTTCTATTTTCATGACCTCCTTTTCTAAACCCTGCAACTGCCCTCAGGTGCTATTGATCTGTAGCATCAAGTCAGTTTCCAAGTAATAATGGCCCCCAAACCTTCAAAAAACAGCTTTTTCTAGGAGATTTTATTTCTTTGATTAGTAGGTACTAGTGTGGCTCTGCCAGGATTTCCTCTGCTTAGTTTTCGTGATACTGCACTATTCTCTTGGAAATGATAAGTTTTTACCTTTCATTGAGTCCAAGGGGACCATTATCTAGCAGAAATTCTTTTGTGATTGTGATATATATATAATCTCCCTTCCATCATTTCATCATTGGCATTATTTTCTTTTGATTATTTAAGTCAGTTCCATAGACATAGGGGAGTAGACATATATGTCTTTCACTAACTCTCAATCACTGGAGGACAATAAAAATTAAAGACAGAAAGCTTTTGTCAGACTAGTGCCTAGAACCCCAAAAGGTACAGTTCAGGGCAGCTCCGGTGGCTCAGCGGTTTAGCGCCGCCTGAAGCCCGGGGTGTGATCCTGGAGATCTGGGATGGAGTCCCACATCAGGCTTCCTGCATGGAGCCTGCTTCTCCCTCTGCCTGTGTCTCTGCCTCTTTCTCGCTCTCTCTGAATAAATAAATAAATAAATCTTAAAAAAACAAACAAACAAAGGTACAGTTCATGTCTCAGTCATAAAGGCATGAATGACAATGGAGATGATATGAACTGATTCTTGGGGGTGGGTGGGGTGGGGACTAAGATGTCTGCTCCACGGCCTGGATGAGTTCAACTAATGCCAGATGAAAGGTCCAGAGCTAAGTAGGAGAGATTAGCACCTTATTCCAAATAAATAGCCCATGATGCTTTTCCCTTCCCCAAAGATAGCAGTGATGGATCAAGAACACATCCTGGATGATAGGATGAATAAAAACAGGACCAGAAGAATCTATTGGGATTTGTTTCAGCCAAGGCAGTCATACAGAGAATTGACAGTACTCAAGTTATCACCTTGTGTTTGTTTTTTTTTGTTGTTGTTGTTTTTAGATTTTGTTTATTTATTTGAGAGAGAGAGAGAGAGCAAAAGCAAGGGGAGGGACACAGGGAGAGAGAGAGAGAAGCAGACTCCCCACTGAGCTGGGAGCCAGACACAGGGAGGGCTTGATCCCAGAACCCTGGGATCATGACCTGAGCCAAAGGCAGATGCTAAACCCACTGACTCATCCAGGGACCCCTCAAGTTGTCACCTTCTGTCCAGGATCTGATATCAGTAAGCAGTCTTCTATTGCACAGCAGGCTAGGGTGTTGCTCTTGATGAAATGACCTGTGGAAGTTCCATTTAAGAGAACCATACACTTTAAAGATAATTGGGGTATTTCACATCAGAATAAGTTTAAATCATGCTGTGAAGACTCAGTCAGATCTGACCTTGAGTCTGGTGGAAGCAGCACAAACTTTAAATAAAAGCTCTGCTACAGGGATCCCTGGGTGGCACAGCGATTTGGCGCTTGCCTTTGGCCCAGGGCGCGATCCTGGAGACCTGGGATTGAATCCCACATCGGGCTTCCGGTGCATGGAGCCTGCTTCTCCCTCTGCCTGTGTCTCTGCCTCTCTCTCTCTGTGTGACTATCATAAATAAATAAATAAATAATTAAAAAAAAAAAAAAAAAAAGCTCTGCTACAAGGCAGCCTGGGTGGCTCAGCGGTTTGGGTGCCTGTCTTTGGCCCAGGGCGTGATCCTGGATACCCGGGATCAAGTCCCACATCGGGCTCCCTGCATGGAGCTCTGCCTGTGTCTCTGTCTTTCTCTGTGTCTATCATGAATAAATAAATAAAATTAAAAAAAAAAAAGCTCTGCTACTACAGAGATGTAGAATATGTGCGAAGAACCATGTTTAGGAATGAGCTTGCCTAGAGATAAACTTCCAAAATGGCAGAATGAGGACTTCAGTGAACTTACTTTTCCACAAAAACAATACAAATACTGGCAAAACAACTAAAATGAACCATTTTAGAACTTTGGAAATTAACCAGAGCCCCAGGACAAACTGGAAGTCATCTATCCAGGAGAAATTACTGAACTTTGGTTAGAAAATGGGATCTGTGGTATTTTAACTTGTGGATGGGATGCTATTTCTATCCACCCTCCCTCCCCAGCTCAGTTTATGGTAGCCACAAAAAGCCAGCGGTCTCACAGCCCATGTAGAGGACTGACCTCTTGTGGGGCTCAGTTAAAAGCAACATCCCCAGAGCACAGCCAATATTTTTTTCAGCTCCCTGGAAAATCTCTATCTTTAGGTAGTTCTGGCTATTAGATTTGACTCAGAATTCAGCTCAGCAGAAAAAAAAGAAAGAGGGGGACTTGCGGCTCAGTCGGCTAAGCGTCTGCCTATGGCTCAGGCCATGATCCTAGGGTCCCGGGATCAAGCCCCAAGTCTGGCTCCCTGCTCAGTGGGGAGTCTGCTTCTTTCTCTCCTTGTGTCTGCCACTCCTCCACCTGCTTGTGTTCTCTCTGTCAAATAAAAAAATAAAAATTTTTTTAAAATGAAAGGAACAAAGCATTTCCTTTCTTTTTTATAAAGATTTTATTTATTTGGGATGCCTGGGTGGCTCGGTGGTTGAGTGCCTGCCTTCAGCCCAGGACGTTATCCTGAAGTCCTGGGATCGAGTCCCACATCAGATTCCCTACATGGAGCCTGCCTCTCTTTCTCTGCCTATGTCTCTGCCTCTCTCTCTCTGTGTGTCTCTCATGAATAAATAAATACATTTATTTCAGAGAGAGAGAGAGAAAGAGAGAGAGAGCTCAAGAGAAAGCATAAGCAGGGGGAGGGGCAAAGGGAGAGAGAGAGAAGCAGACTCCCCACTGAGCAGGGAGCCCGATGTGGGACTTGATTCCAGGATCCTGGGATCATGACCAGAGCTGAAGACACTTAACCAAACTGAGCCACCCAGGGGCCCCACATTTTCAAAACAATAGCCATCTACTGGCAACATTGCTGCTGGTAAGGTTATGCTTTTCGTTGGGGTTAGCAAGAGACAAGATGGGCATTTAAGAGTACACCCTGAAGAACTAGATAACCATAGGTAACTCTAAAAAGCTACATCATATTCCAGGGGATCTAAAAGGCTGTGTAGAGGCACCTGTCTGGCTTAGTGGGTAAAGCACGTGACTCTTGATCTTAGGGTCATGAGTTCGAACCCCACCTTGGGTATAGAGATTACTTAAAAATAAATCTTTAAAAATAAGTAAATACATAAATAAAAATAAAAAGCTGTATGGTGAGTAAACACACATTTCTTTGACTAATAAAGAATAAAATTCCCACAAATGTGTGAGTTGGTGGAGTAAGGCAAAAGTAGAGAAATAAAAGTATTTTGAAGCTATATTAAAAAAAAAGGCTGTGCACATGCTCAGGAGAGACTTGGGAATGGAGAAGGTCCTAGTCACTAATTTCAGGCTGACTTTAAGAGTCTTTATAAGCAGAAAGTGAAAGCTGAGACTGTCATAGACTGTCTGAGGTTTGAAGGCGTGTCTTCTCACACAGACTCCCTTGGCAGACATCCAAGTAGAGAATACCTCCTGTTCCTAATGGGTTTTAATTTGTAAGTTTAGAGAATGAATGACAAGACCCAGGACCCCATTCCCAAGGAATGTGAGAAGAGGAGAATTACTCCTCTGGCCAAATTAGAGGAAGAAATGGAGAAAGTGGTAATAATAGTGTGATCCTATAAGCATACAAAAGTGACCTGGCACGGAGGCTGAGCCACAACTCTTGAACTTAAGAATCAAATATATAGGGTCAAAGTGAAGAGCTCAGTGGCTTTTGTCTTCCTCTAACCTATCATGAAAGTCTACCTGATGATCAGTGGGGTATCAAGAAAATCAGGGAAATAGGGGGCTAAGGAAGGGTAGAAATGAGCTAGGTAGGGATCCTTGGTCATAGGGCCTGAACCATGCATTCCCTTCTCTCCTTAGAATTTTCATACTTGCCATATATCATCCCTGGAGGGGGGATAATACCCATGACTGCATGTTCCTGAATGTGTTGGAGACTCACTGGAGCTATCAGAATAAGAATTAGGGGAAGAATAGAAAGAAAGAGTGATATGTCTGTGTAGCCTCAGTACAGTCTTGAGCTGGTCTCCTTTCTAGAGTGAAGGTGTATGCTCCTTTTCAGATTGTCCAGGACGCCCACAGACCCTTTTCCCCATTCCATCAAAACCCTTCCTCTTCTGCCTTGTCCTGGTCTGAATTATTTTCACTCCTCCCTTACTTGTCTCTGTTTGCTGCAGTATTTTATTCCATACTCAAAACCATCAGTTTGTTGCCACATCTCCCCAGCCATAGTTCTCTAGAGGGACCAAGTGCCAAGATATCCAGGTTTCTGTACAGAGAACTCAAATATCAATGACAACTTTTGGGTTTACCTGAAAGCAGAACCTGTGACAAGGAATTGAATGAAAGTTGTTTACTTGGAAAATAATCACATGAGGGAAAAGATTATGTAAGGGCCATTACCTAGGTTGTTTCTGTGGGAAATGGAAGCTCTGGTCAGCCAGGGCCTTCTGAGAAACTATAGGATGCCTCCCAGAATGATCCGTCTGCAGGCCAGCAGGGTGGACCATCATCCCCTCTCATTCCCCTTTGGATAAGTTTGCCCTGGACTGCATGTGTCTATGGATCTAGCAGACTCCTGTGGCATTGGGGAATGTTGTCAGGGCTTCTGTATATGGTCATGGCCACTGTGGGTGTTACACACCTCTGAGCTCACATGGAACTATATCCACCACAGCTGGGACTGCAACCAGAGATGAGTCAAGGGAATATAATGTGGAAGCCCAGAGGTATGCCACAGACCCCCTCCTGTGATTTCCAAAACTTTTTCATCACAAACTATTATAGATGATCTCACTTGGAATGGAGGTTTATTTCTGTCATTTTCTACAACTGACAATATTCAAATATGAAATTCCTGTTTGGGAGAGAGGGAGAAATGTACTATTCCGCTAAACCTAGGATAGATCAACAAGAGGGAAGAAACACAAAAGGGCTTCCATTGACTCAGTAAAAGTGCAGCAACTGATAATTTGACATTTCAAGTACTTGCGTAAGTTTCAGATAGTTTTTCTGTCTTTTTTAAAAAAGATGTATTTATTTATTTAACTGAAAGAGAACACACAAGCAGAGGAGTACAGCAGAGGAAGAAGGAGAAGCATGCTCCCCACTGAGCAGGGAGCCCCACGAAGGGCTCGATCCCAGGACCCTGAGATCATGACCTGAGCCAAAGGCAGATGTTTAACCAACTGAGCCACCCAGTTGCCCCTAGTTTTTCTGTTTAAATGCAGAGTGGATTTCAGTTTTCCTCTGACATTTCTCAAGAGAAGATTTCAAGGATCTTGTCTATAACCGTTCGATGTCTGAGGTCAAGGAATAGGTTTGCTTAAAAGACTTCCAGAGCTTTCAGTTGCTACTCTTATGTGTGGGGAGAGCCATGATTTATACTTTTTGCTAACAATAAGGCATCTATTGAATTCTTACATGATCTTCAGGATTTTTGGTTTAGTGGTTTTCCTGCTGGGTATGGGTATTCTATGCTGTTGGGGAGTGAATATACTAATTACTAACTTCCTGTAATTGCCTAGCACCTGAACCTTTACTGCTTCCCCAAAATATGTTGCTACCACAAGAGCTAACAACTTGTGATAGCACGATAACACGAATTGGAACAAGTATTTTCCTCTTAATGATTGTAATGTGATTAATTTAGAGGGAAGCAGAAAAGACAAGAGAAAAGGTAATGGTCATCAAAGGCCATATAGGCTCGATTACATGGTGAGTGGACCCAAGCAGTGGGTTAGTTCACCCCCTGTGCACACTCTATTATCCCCAGTGACTTTGTTGTAACGGGTTGTTACAATGGAAACTATTCTAGTTCTGACCACCAGGGGGCATTTTCAAAATAGAAGGGATAAAATTATGTGGCAAGATTTGCTCTTGCCACATTGGGGAATGATCCAAAGTTCTAAAGTTGACATTCAGTTTCAGAGTGCCTCTTCTGAAGAAACCAGGTCCTTTGAGGACAAATGTTAGCAGAAAACAAAGATACTAAATGTCGTCAGGATGTAAGAGAGATTTCTGTTGCTAGTCCATAGTAAGCAATAGAGACTCAGGTGTCATCTGGGTTCCAGACTTTAGCATACGATGGACTGAATCCTGATGTTTCACAGGATCATAGGTAGGTTCTGTTTGGTTAGGAACACCTGAACTTCCCCCCCTCTTTTTTTTCTTGGGGTAATATTAGACATTAGGTCTAATGCTTTGATCCAAAGCAGGGAATTTTCTTATTGCCTCACAGAAATCCTAATCCACCCAGTGGATAGGAAAGTACCAAGAACTGATCTGTAACTTATCTCTAGCAAGTCAACAAGAAAAGAGACACCTCAATCAAATTTATACAGACCAGATGGGTGGTTTCTTTGTGGGACCCTCAAGTACTGAAGTACTTGCTACTTTTATCTGCTTGGCATCTTTGCCATCATTTTCTTCAGGTAGCAGGCTCATGTTCCAGGCAGAAGGAATATGACCAAACCAGGCTAATCATAACACCTCATCTGCAGGGATTAGGCCACCAGCAGTCATGAACACATGAACAGCAGTCTATCCCCCAGGAATTGCAATCTTGTATGGAGACACATAGAAACAGTTTAGAGTAGAGATGCCCTGTGCAGCATACCAAGGACTTCTCTGAGGGGCCTGCGTGTTCTAGTGCCTATTCTTTCCAATATAGACAGAGCACTTAAGAAAGAAAAAGAAATAAAAGGTATCCATATTAGAAAGGAAGAAATAAAATTATTTCAATTTGCAGATGGTATGATCTTATATGTACAACATCCTCAAGAATCCACAAAAAAACTGTTAGAGCTAATAAATGATATTAGTAATTATGCAAGATACAAAATAAATACTCAAAAATCAGTTCTATTTCTATATACCAGAGCTACAAACAATAAAAAGGAAATTAAGAAAACAATTCCAAATAACTCATGGGAATGTTGTGTACAGCATAGTGACTATAGTTAATAATTCCGTATTGCATATTTGAAAGTTGCTAAGAGGGGCACCTGGGTGGTTCAGTGGTTGAGCATCTGCCTTTGGCTCAGGTCATGATCCCAGGGGCCTGGGATAGAGTTCTGCATCAGGATCCCACAGGGAGCCTGCTTCTCCCTCTGCCTACGTGTCTGCCTCTCTCTGTGTGTCTCTCATGAATAAATAAATAAAATCTTGAAAAACATGAAGAAAAAGAAAGTTGCTAAGAGAATAAATCCTGGAAGTCCACATCAACAAGAAAAAAATTGGGGTAATTAAATATAATGACATATGGTAACTAGACTTTCTGTGAGGATCATTTCACAATGTAAACAATTATCAGCTCCTTCCTCATTAGTATAGTGGTCAGTATCCCCACTTGTCACAATGTATACAATTATCAAATTGTTATGTTGTACACATGAAACCAATATGATGTATAGGTCAATTACACCTCAATTTTATAAAAGATCTCTTGTATATATACACTCCTTTTTTAAAAAATATTTTATTTATTTATTCATAGAGACACAGAGAGAGAGGCAGAGACACAGGCAGAGGGAGAAGCAGGCTCCACGCAGGGAGCCCAGTGTGGGACTCGATCCTGGGACTCCAGGGTAAGGCCCTGGGCCAAAGGCAGGCGCTAAACCACTGAGCCACCCAGGGATCCCCCATATATACACTCCTAATAAACAGTAAGCTCCTTGAAAACAAACAAAAAAATTCTGTTTACAATATCATCAAAAAGCATAGAATACTTGGGAATAAATTCAACCAGGGAAGTGTGAGACTTATACATTAAAAACTATCAAACAGGGTATCCCAAAAAAAAAAAAAAAAAAAAAAAAACAGGGTATCCCAGGGTGGCTCAGCGGTTTGGCACCTGCCTTCGGCCCAGGGCGTGATCCTGGAGTCCCGGGATCGAGTCCTGCGTCGGGCTCCCTGCATGGAGCCTGCTTCTCCCTCTGCCCGTGTGTCTGCCTTTCTCTCTCAATCTCTGTGTGTCTCTCATGAATACATAAATAAAATCTTTTAAAAAAACTATCAAACATTACTGGATGAAATTAGAGACCCAAATAAATTGAAAGACATTCCATCTAATGAATTGGAAGATTTAATATTGATAGGCTGTCAATACTTCTTAAAGCTATCTATGGATTCAATGTAATCCTAGCAAAATCACCCCCTTTTTTTCAGAAATGGAAAAAGACAAGATTATTTTATCCATCCTAAGATTTCTGACATGATCATATTTAAGAAATACTCTCTAAGTCACAGTAAAAAAAAAGTTACTAAAAGATTAAATTATGGAAAACAGTATGGTGGCTCCTCAAAAAATTAAACACAAAATTAGCCTATTATCCAGCCAGTCCATCTCTGGGTCTATGACCATAAAAATTGGACACAGGAATTCAAACAGATATTTTGGTTTTTTTGTTGAAAACATCATGCTAAAAGAAATAAGCCAAACACAAGAGGAAAAATATTGTACGAGTCTGCTTACATGAGGTACCTAGAGTAGCCGAGTTCATGGAAACAGGAATAGGATAGAGGTTACCCGGGGCTGGAAGATGGGGGAATGGGGAGCTATTGCTTAATGAGTACAGAATTTTTCTTTTTTCTTTTCTTTTTTTTTTTTTTAAGGGAGAGGCTTTTTTTTTTTTTTTTAAGATTTTATTTATTTATTCATGAGAGACACAGAGAGACATAGACACAGGCAGAGGGAGAAGTAGGCTCCATGCAGGGAGCCCGATGTGGGACTCGATCCTGGGACCCTAGGATCACGCTCTGGGACGAAGGCAACCGCCAAACTGCTGAGCCACCCAGGGATTCCCCCAGAATTTGTTTGGGGTGATGAAAAAGTTTTGGAAATAAATAGTAGTGATGTTGCACAATACTGTGATTGTAATTAGTGCCACTGAATTGTACATTTTGAAATGGTCAAAATGGAAAAAAAAAAAAAGAAGACTACTTTTTTCCAAGACTTGTGAGTTGCTTCAGCTGCTTTTCTTTTCTTTCCCTTAGTATGTAGCAGTCACTTTCTGTTAACATCCAAAGGAATTTAACTGATAAACCCTCACTACTTTCTTATTGGTTGCTGATTAGGAATTCTGAATAGTTGTTAGATAACCCCTTACACTTCTGGGTTTCAGTCATCCATGGTGTCCATTCAACAATGAGTGGAAGAATCCATGGGAACCATGTGTGGCTTCTTGAAAAAAAGGGGGAGGAAATGAGTGATATTTTTGGCCTTTAGGTTTATGAAATTTCATTTAAAGAGAATCTGCATTTGGAATCCTCAGCTTTATGGGTTAGGTTAGAAAGACAGAGGAAGGGCCTCTGGCAGAAAAAAAGAATGACAATAGGAAATCTTTTTTTTTTTTTTTTTTTGGTAAGATTTTATTTATTTATTCATGAGAGACACACACAGAATGAGGCAGAGACATAGGCAGAGGGAGAAGCAGGCTCCCCGCAGGGAGCCTGATGTGGGACTTGATCCTGGAACTTGGGAATCATACCTTGAACTGAAGGCAGACACTCAACTGCTGAGCCACCCAGGTGTCCCAACTATAGGAAATATATATATATATTTTTAACTATAGGAAATCTTAAACGAAGAAACAAACAGCAATTTTTGTTTTGTTTTGTTTTGAAGTGGGTTCCATACCCAGTGTGGAGCCCAATGCAGGCCTTGAACTCATGACCCTGAGATCAAGGCCTGCGCTGAGATCAAGAGTTGGTCACTTAACCAATTGAGCCACTCAGGCGCCCCCAAACAGCAGTTTTTATACAGAATTGGCAGAGAGTAGATTAGGGGTTATCAGCATGTGAGGGAGCAGAGGACCCTATCAGAAAGAAAGGCTGTGCTTACAAGTAGGGAGACATGAAAAAAAAAAACCTTTACTCAACTATAACGGTGTTGGAAAATAGGCAGTTCATCATTGTTACCATTTCAGGGAGGGACCTGAAAGATTTAACAAAACAGGATCAAGTAGTACTCTCAGAAGTAGCTGGGTCTCCTCCCAGAAAAAACCAAAGTTCAGGAAATCGTTGAAATTTACCCTTCAAGGGATGCCTGGCTGGCTCAGTGGGTAGAGCTTGTGACTCTTGATCTCAAAGTCTTAAGTTCAAGTCCCATATTGGGCATAGAAATTACTTAAAAATAAAATCTTAGGGGTTCCTGGCTGGCTCAGTTGGTTGAGTCATTCTTGATTTCAGGTCAGGTCTTGATCTCAGGGTCATGAAATCAAGCCCCATGTCGGGTTCCTGCTTGGGCAGGGAGTCTGCTGGAGCTTCTTTCCTTCTTCTCTCTCTGTCCCTTTCCCTGCTTGTGCTCTCTCTCTCTCTCTAATAGATAAATAAATCTTTAAAATAAAATAAAATATTTTAAAACAAAAGAAATTTATTCTCTGAAAGCAACTAAATAGTGGGGTTGGTGGTAGGGTGAGGTAAGTGAGGCAGTAGTGCGCAGGAGGAAGCTCCTGCAAGTGCAGGATGTGTATAAAATAGAACTACTCTCTACAATTTAATTGTACTTTCTGATCTTGAGTCCTCATCTTGCCTGAGGCAGAAAACAATCTTGCCAATTTAAGGCAGCCAAATTCAGTTTATCTTAATTCATGTTTAAAATATAGTGTGGGGATCCCTGGGTGGCGCAGCGGTTTGGTGCCTGCCTTTGGCCCAGGGCGCGATCCTGGAGACCCGGGATCGAATCCCACGTCGGGCTCCCGGTGCATGGAGCCTGCTTCTCCCTCTGCCTGTGTCTCTACCCCTCTCTCTCTCTCTCTCTCTGTGTGACTATCATAAATTAAAAAAAAAATTTTAAAATTTAAAATATAGTGTGTTTAGGTTTATTTCTACTGGGTTCTTCTTCCCTTTGGAATTCATCATGGGGGTGGGAGGATGGGAAGGTGGTTATGGGAGTGAGAAGTCATTTTCTCAGTCTCTATTATCTGGTCTTGCCTGCTGGCTATATTTATCTACTTTCTCAATATTTCTTGCTTTATAATACAGAAATGGCCTTTGAACTTACAAAGCAAAATTTACTGACTTTTGTTCCTTATATTGCACAGGGATGTTCCCACCTCTTCCCCTGTTTTGGCAAAGCAACAGGGGAGCGAGAGCTAATTGTAGGTTGTGGAAAAAAATTCTTCTGGAAAAAGAAAAAAAAAATTTGTATGTGTGATCTGAAGGGCAAGGAAATACATATTAACATTTGAAATATTATAGCCCATCTTACAAACGGAGACATATGCTAAATGTGGCTGGGCTTAGAATGCAAATGAAGTTAAGGGAAAACACAGGTGTTGAGAGGCATGAAATGGGAGCCAGACAGGACCACAACACTACCAGTGACAGTACCACAAAAGGTCATGTGTGAGACTAGGTTGGATAATGGGCTAACACTCCACCAAGGAGGTACTGGGTTAAGAGGGAGTTTTTAGACCAGTTGACTTTAGATCTCACTCTAGAAGTTCACCACAAGACAAGACTTAGAAGAGTATATTATAAAAATAACTCTAAGTGCCTATATTCAGGGCAGCCCCGGTGGCTCAGTGGTTTAGCGCCACCTTCAGCCTAGGGTGTGATCCTGGAGACCCAGGATCGAGTTCCGCATCAGGCTCTTTCATGGAGCCTGCTTCTCCCTCTGCCTGTGTCTCTGCCTCTCTCTCTCTCTCTGTGTTTCTCATGAATAAATAAATAAATCTTAAAAAAAAAAAAAGTGCCTGTATTCATTTCCTAGGACTACTGCAGCAAATTACCACAAACTGGTTGTCTTTAAACAGCAGCCCCCCTTGTGAGGAAATTGACCATTGCTTCATCTTTTCATCATCACTTAATCAAGGCTCAAATTCCTGGGTAGTTGCATTTGTTTGGTTTTGTGTTCTGGCTGCTGGGAAGGAGAAGGAGGAAGGGAAGATATGCTTCTTTGTTTTCTGTTATGAGAGATAAACTGTTACTTCTCACCATGAAAGAGGTTGGAAGATAGACAGGAAAAAATTTCCTATTAGTCTGGATCTGAGGAGGAACTATTTTAAGTTTCCTTTTCCTTTTTCTTTTCCTTTTTTGCAAAGAGACAAAAGTAATTCACGTGCTGTTGTCTGGGTAGGGAAAATTTATATGTGAGGTAAATTTTTTTTCTCAGACCATTGGATGCTTCGTGACACAACTTTTTATGGTCGATCTCCTCCCGCTTGAGTTGTAATTTCATAGGTGGTATGTTCTGAATATCTCGAAGGGACTGATAAGACTCATGGCAGATCTAAAATAAGGAAGCCCTTTCTTGTTGTCCTTATTCTCTGGTTCCAGCAATGCAAATTCTGCTAGATTGGTACCTAGCCTGTGGATTTAGATTGCTACTAGATCATCAAAAACACTATTGCTTAGGAAATGAAATTTTGTGGACAAGGGGATTATGCTGAAACATTTTCATGTGTCCTTCTAAAACTCAAGAAAAGTACAGAATTGGATTGGAATGTCCTGAGAATTGCTGGAAGAACTACAGTAGGACAGAAGATGCAGTTGTCAAAGAAAACTCTGATAAGGCACTTGAATAAGACCTTTCCAGCTAAAGCTCAGAATTGGGAAAGGGAAAATTGAGTGGTTTTAATTTTTCTCTAGGAGTAAAAGAGTTTCATTTCAGGGAACATTAAAATACAAGGAAAGGGGATCATTATGTTAAATTCCAAATGTTATGATTTTTACATAAGTAAATAGCTGGCATAGTATTATTTGGGTAGTGTCATCTAATAAACTAGACTTGAAAATATAACTGAGCAGGAACTAACGCATTCTCAGGTAGTATACAATGTGGCTGGTGTACAATGTGGCTGGTGGATACAATGTGGCTGGTGGATAAAAAGTGAATGTTCTGCCTTGATCCATTTCAAAGGCTTCAGAGGCCAGTATCAAAGAGGCATTCATAAAGGCCTTGAAGAGCTAGACTCCTTGTCTCATTTGCTCCAGGCCAGCATGTGGGAGGCCAGCCCAGGATGTGTGGGTAGGACTTGTCTGATATTACCTTGATCTCCTCCCCCTAGAACATCCACAGGGTACACTGTGTTCTAGGAAAAATTGATACAAAATGGTCAGTACACCAACAAATTAATGAAAAACTTGCCTCCTCCTCGACTTCAAGTATGACAAGATACTAGGAATCTTTAAAAACACAAAATAGAACACACAGAAATTTTAACTTCTTCCAAGGCCAAAAATCACCCTAAATGAAGACAAACTCCAAAGGACAAACCAGGAGAAATATTTTGCACCACTTGACAAAGGTTCATATTCTTAATATATAAGAAGCCACACCCTAGAGGGAGAAAAAGGAGAAAAACAAATAGGCATCTCATTAAAAAAATAAAATAAACAGATGGCTAATAACATGAGAAGTTTTTCAACATTACCAATAATTTAAAATAAAAAACCACAAATGAATGCAGAAGTGAGAAAATGCAGAAGCGGGAGACAGCAATGTAAAATACCAATACTACCTAGTGAATTCCCAGATTACAGAAAGAAAGCAATCATGTCCTATTAGTGAAAATGCAAAATAGTACAGATTTTTTGCAAGGTTATATGACAATGCTCATCAACCTTTACAACATGTATTCCTTTTAAAGCATCAGTTCTTTACTAGAAATGTTATCTTACAGGCATATTAACACAAATGGAAAAAGATCTATGTACAAGGCTAGCCATTGTAGCATTATAATAGGAATAAAAAAACCCTAAGTTCAACATAAATATCCAATAAAAGGGAAACAGTTAAATAAATTAGTAAACATCCACCTAATGGAAGACTCTGGAGCCATTAAAAATAATGAGATCAATATCCTTTTACTGCATCGGTTGTTCAATAAATTATTGCTAAGCACCCATTAACAGTCCAGATGCCCCTTCATATAACTTCCTAGTCACAAGCATCCTCTCCAGAGGTAACCACTTCTTGAATTCTATCACTATTAGATTCATTTTGTCTATTTTGAACTTTATATAAGTGTAACCATTCAGAATATTTTCTTTCACAGCTGGCTTCTTTGGTTGTCATTGTTTGGAAGAAACAGTCACGTTGAATCTTGCTATAGTTTGTTAATTTCTATTTTTACATGGTATTTTTATTGAATATGCCAAAAATCTATTTGTGTGGTCTACAACTGGTTGTAATTTTTATTTATTATGAATAATATTCTATGATTGTTTCTTTTATATATTTTTAAATTCACATATATCTACATTTTTGTTAGGTATATACCTAGGAGTAAAATTGTATACATTTAAGTTCTTTAAAAAAGGGACGCCTGGGTGGCTCAGCAGCTAAGTGCATCTGCCTTCAGCTCAGGGCGTGTTCCTGGAGTACCGGGACCAAGTCCTGCATCAGGATCCCTGAGGAGAGCCTGCTTCTCCCTCACCCTCTGCCTATGTCTATGCCCCTCTCTTTCTGTGTGTCTCATGAACAAATAAATAAAATCTTTAAAAAAAATAAGTTCTTTTAAAAATAATAGTATCCTTTCTTTAAAAAAAAAAAAAAAGATTTATTGGGGATCCCTGGGTGGCTCAGCGGTTTGGCGCCTGCCTTTGGCCCAGGGAGTGATCCTGGAGCCCCGGGATCGAGTCCCACATCGGGCTCCTGGCATGGAGCCTGCTTCTCCCTCTGCCTGTGTCTCTGCCTCTTGTTCTCTCTCTCTGTGTCTCTCATGAATGAATAAATAAAATCTTTAAAAAAAAAGATTTATTTATTTTTGGAGAGGAAGAGTGAGAGAGAGAGAGAGCATGAGCAGAGGAGAGGTAGAGTGAGGGGGCCAGAATCTCAAGCAGACTCCCTGCTGAGTGAGGAGCCCAATGTGGGGCTCAATACCATGACCCTGAGATCATGACCTTAGCCAAAACCAAGAGTTGGACACTTAACTGACTGAGTTACCCAGGCTCCAGCATTATTTCCTTTTTAAAAAACTAATATATTTTCTTCTTTCCTATATTCCATTAATTTTATAATTAAAAGAAAGCCAAATCTTGAATATAATGACAGAGATCTGATCCAAAGAAGTGGAAAAGATAATCAGGCTAATTAATAAGAATTAGTAATAACAGTTCAGTGAGTAGATATCAAATTTAACTTTGAGCTGCCTGACAGCCCAGGGAGGATATATTCTGTGTAATTCGGGGTTAAATAGGCTCTCAGTATTGATAAGATATATCAAAAACATGATTCATCATGTGTTGCCTAATGAGACAATGGCCAGTTTTTTGGCATAGTTGAAAACTGGATTTCAAAAATAGGAGAGTAGGATAATGAAAGAAGTGGAAATGTAGGTTTAGATTAGATTGTGAAGAGCTTTAAAAGCCAAATTAAGAAATGTAGACTTTATGATTTAGGCATTGATTAGACCAGAGGTCTTTAATCAGAGAAGTAAGACAGTTTATTCATACTTTAGAACTATACTCTGCTATCACTATGTGACAGTAAGACAACACCCCACCTTTCTAACTACTTGCTCTAAGTAATATAGCTTAATATAGCCATTGGTACCAAGGATCAAGTCTCTACTTCTTATCCATCCAGTGGAACAACAGAAAAAGGGTGAAGCAGAAATGAGTGCCTTCGGTCTCCTGTCAATTATTTTTCAAGCCAAGACTGAGAAACAGACTCTAGTTCTCTTCCTCAACAAAAAAAATTATTTGGGACCACCTCTCCACATGCCTTGCCACATCTTGAATCAATCAATAGACTATCTCCTTCATCTGGGATCTATTCAACAGGGAGGATTGATTCCACTTTGGAGGTATTTTAGAGAGGCTTCACTATTGGGGGTAGGGAGAGGATTTGAGATTTAGCTACTGTTGTTGGAAAACAGACTCATCAAGCCCAATAGAAATTGAGGAGAATAGAATTTGGGACTTTAATTTATAAAAGGAAGGGAATTTCATTTTTTGACTTTGATTTATCTGTGAGAATGCCTGAGTGTATGGGTCTCAAGATCTGAATTCAGGCCAGCAATAAGAGTCTTTATTTTAGCCTCAAACCTAAGCTAAATTATAGCTTAGCATTGGAGTAGTAGAGTTTTATCCATATTAACATAATTGTATTTCAATTAGCATTTGACTAATTTTTTGGGGGGTGTATATTCTTCATTAATCAGAATTGGGGTAGAGATGGGGAAAGGAGCATTCAAAATCTCCAATGATACAGTTCTTGAAGGTGTATAGTGATAATTTTTTTAAGAAAATCTAGCAATATTTATCAAATGTTTATTTATTTTTATTTTATTTTTAAAGATTTTATTTATTTATTCATGAGAGACACACAGAGAGAGAGAGACAGAGACAGAGACACAGGCAGAGGGAGAAGCAGGCTCCATGCAGGGAGCCTGATGTGGAACTCGATCCCACGACTCCAGGATCACGTCCAGGGCTGAAGGCAGGCACTAAACCGTTGAGCCACCCAGGGATCCCTTATCAAATGTTTAAATGTACATAACATACTCTTTCACTTAACAATTTCATTTCTAGGAACTTATTTTATTTTATTTTTAAAGATTTTATTTATTCATGAGACATGGAGAGAGAGGCAGAGACATAGGCAGAGGGAGAAGCAGGTTCTTCGAGGGGAGCCCAATGTGGGACCGATCTCCAGACCCTGGGATCATGCCCTGAGCCAAAGGCAGACACCCAACCACCGAATCACCCAGGAGTCCCTCTAGGAATTTATTTTATTTTATTTTATTTTTTTAATTTTTATTTATTTATGATAGTCACAGAGAGAGAGAGAGAGAGAGAGAGAGGCAGAGACACAGGCAGAGGGAGAAGCAGGCTCCATGCATCGGGAGCCCGACATGGGATTCGATCCCGGGTCTCCAGGATCACGCCCTGGGCCAAAGGCAGGCGCCAAATCGCTGCGCCACCCAGGGATCCCGGAATTTATTTTAAAGATAGTGTACAGGCATATAAAGATGTAAGGAATGTTTATTGTTTATTAATAATATTGAAAACTTGAAATATTTTTTTAAAGATTTTTATTTATTTATTCATGAGAGACACACACACACAGAGACAGAGACATAGGCAGAAGGAGAAGCAGGCTCCATGCAGGGAGCCCAACATGGGAATCAATCCCGGGACTTCAGGATCACGCCCTGAGCCAAAGGCAGACACTCAACTGCTGAGCCACCCAGTCGTCCCAAAACTTGAAATAATTTAAATGTCCAAGGACAAGACAGGTTAAATATGATACCTCCATTTTATACTATCTCTATTCCTCTGCTAGCATTAAAAAGAAACAGACTCTGGGTGATTTGGGGGGAAAATGAGAATATACTAAAAATATCTTGTATGTCATGAAAAGGAAGGAAAGGTTGAAGAATTAATACTCAGGAATAGATGTAATCAGGGCAGTTTCAGAGGATGAGGGAGTTATCCTGTTTATTGCAAATAACTCTGTACTGTGTGTGTGTGTGTGTGTGTGTGTGTAACAAGAAGGACACATTATGTTTATAATTTTTAAAACTTTAAGGAAGAATTGTTGTTTTTTTATTCTTGTTTTTGTAAAACCTAGCATGACTAACATATTCTTAGGGCAGTAGTTTAGATTCATTTGGCCTAGTTTTCCTAGATGTATAAACCTTGAGTTAACTCTTAAAATTCTCTGGTCATAGTATATTAGTTACCTATTACTGCATAGAATATTACCCCAAAATTTGGTGGCTTAAAATAACAAATATTTCTTATTTACAGTTTCAGTGGGTCAAGAATTCAAAAGGGGCTTAGTTGGGTGTTCTGACTTAGGGTGTGTCATCAGACTGCAATTCAGATGTCATTTGGGGCTGCAGTCATTTCAGACTTACTGGGGATGGAGAATCCACTGCCAAGATGGTTCCCTGACATGGCTTTTAGCAAGAAGCCTCAGCTTCTTTCTGACTATTGGTTGGGGGCCTCAGATCTTCACTACATGGACCTCTGTGCAAGGGCTGTTTGAATATATTTATGACATAGCAGTGGCCCCTCACCCCACTCCCAGTAAGTGATCTAAGAGAGGGCAAGGCAGAAGCCATAACGTCTTATTATACTCCAGCATCAGAATGGACATGCTGGGGTAACTGGGTGGCTCAGCTGGTTAAGCATCTGGCTTTTGGTTTTGGCTCAGGTCACGATCTCATGGGTTGGGAGGTTGAGCCCCGTGTAGGGGTTCAGTGGAGAGGTCTGCTTGAAGACTATCGCCCTCTGCCCCTCCCCCCTTAAAATAAAATAAATTTTTTAAAGAAGAAAAAAGAATGGACATATCATCATCTCTGTAGTATACTACTGGTTATACAGACTAGTCCTGGTACAGTATGAGAGGGGACTATATGTGGGAGTTGTTTAGGGAAAATACACTCTTTTCCTACTCTACTTCTAGTCACCAAATATGTGGGGGGTTTTCCACACACCGACAAATACTCCAACACCATCTGGTGTCCTACAATTCATTTCAGTTCTGACACTATGTACTTGGAGTTAGTATCATATCCCATAAGTCAGGGATTCAGTCCTACAAGACCATCTTCAAGACTTCAGATGTCAATTGTAAGTCCCAGGTTGTCATTTATACTACTGATGGCTGAAGCTATAAATTGGAGTTCCCATAACTCCATCCTTAGGTTTGATAATTTGCTAGAATAGTTCACAAAATTCAGGGAAATACTTACTGATATTTATTACCATTTTATTATGTAATAAAGGATATGACAAAGGATACAGATTACAGCCAAAGAGATCCATAGGGTGAAGTCTGAAACGGTCCCAAGTGGAGGAACTTCTGTCCCCGTGCAGTTTAGATGTGTCACAATCTCAGAATGTAGATGTGTTCACAAAACTGGAAGCTTCCTGAACCCTGTAATTCAGGGATTTTAATGGAAGCTTCCTAATGTAGGTATGATTATTAATTAACTCCTCTTCTCAGGTAGGGCAAGGGCCTAAAGATCTTCTAATCATGGCTTGGTCTTTCTGGTGACCAGCGCCCATTCTGAAGCTATCCACAAACACATTGAATCAACTCATTAGAACAAAAGATACTCTTATCACCTGGGAAATCCAAGAGACTTAGGAACTCTATCAAGAAAAAGGTCAAAGACCAAATATTCAAACAAAATATGCTCCTAGCACCATCATTACTTAGAAAATTACAAAGGTTTTAAGAGCTCTGGCCAGGGATTGGTGATAAAAACTAAAATATATGCTTCTTGTCACATCACAATATCAAAGGAGCAAACACCAGGAGGTATGAATTGGTGGAGGCCATCTTGGATGCTGACTACCAACATATCATTTTGATTGTTTTGGGGGAGGGGAAATGGATAGTTTGGGCCTAGGGTGGGAAAGGAAGCTTTTATTTATTTTTTTTTTTTAAGATTTTGTTTATTTATTTGAGAGAGAGTGAGAGAGCATGAGTGGGGAGGGGCAGAGGGAGAGGGAAAATCAGGCTCCCTGAGTGCAGAGCCCACATGGAACTTGATCCTGGGACTCCAGGATCATGACCTGAGCAGAAGGAAGATACTTAACTGACTGAGCCATCCAGGTGCCCCAGGAAGGGAAGCTTTTTCACTGTATATACTTTTGTGCTTAAAAAAATTTTGAACCATGTTGAATGTGTTTAGTACAAAATTTTAGGGGGGTCTGGGTGACTCAGTTGGTTAAGCATCTAACTCTTGGTTTCAGCTAAGGCTGTGATTTCAGGATCTTGAGATTGAGTCCCACATTGGGCTCCTCATTCAGTAGAGAGTCTGCTTGAGAATCTCTCTGACCACTCCCCCTCCCCCAGCATGGGCTCTCTTATTTATTTATTTATTTATTTATTTATTTATTTATTTATTTATTTATTTATTTATTTTCAATATTTTATTTATTTATTCATGAGAGACACACACACAGAGAGGCAGAGACACAGTCAGAGAGAAGCAGGCTCCATGCAGAGAGCCCACAATGTGGGACCCGATCCTGGGACTTCAGCATCACACCATGGGCCAAAGGCAGGTGCTCAACCACTGAGCCACCCAGGCGTCCCTTATTTATTTATCTGAGAGGGAGAGAGAGAGCAGAGGGGAAGGCAGAGGGAGCTGGAGAGGAAGGCCCCCCACTGAGCAGGGAACCTGAATTGGGGCTTGATCCCAAGATTTGGGGATCATGACCTGAGCCAAAGGCAGACACTTAATTGGTTGAGCCACCCAGGTGCCCCAATAAATAAATCTTAAAAAAAAAAAAAAAAAAGAACAGAATTTCTACTACCAGGTCCCCAGGATTTAAAAGTAAAGGAAAAAAGATTCTCCTATCAGTTTCCCATGATTTAGACTAATGGTTCTCAAATTTAACATGTGACAGAATCACCTGAAAGACTTGTTAAAATGCAGATTTTAAGCTGGGCCCTACTGTCAGTTTCCAAATCAGTAGGTCAAGGGTAAAGATTGAGAATTTGTATTTCTAATAACTTTTAGGGTGATACGGATAATGTTGCAGGATCGTTGAGTGTGAAGGTCAAGTAAGAATTCTTGAGAAGTCTTACAGTGCAACTTGGTAAGTTTAGTTAATAACTTGGTAAGTTTAGTTAATGGAAATAGGACCCCTGGGCAGAAGCAGCTGCACTTTTGCTGTATGAAGCTGGCAGTTATATGCTTAGTGCTCAAGGGGGAGGGGACATGCAGGGAGTATGAGGTCATAAATGTTTCTTCAAAGTTATACTCATAAAACTACTTTCACAAGATATCTCTGGTGCTTATCATTCAGTTTGATATTAACTATCAGTGAGATTTATAGGCAGTCACGAGACCCTTTAAGAATGTAACAACCAGCACGTATTTGATCCTTATCGAAACTATGCAGGCTATAGGTTAGTCTTCTGAGCTAAAGGTGAATGTTTTCCCCCCCTTTTTTTTTAAGATTTTATTTTTTATTTGAGAGAGAGCAAGCACAGAAGGAGAGGGAGAAGTGGACTCCCCGCTGAGCAGACAGCCCGACATTGGGCTGGATCCCAGGACCCCGAGATGATGACCTGAGCCGAAGGCAGACCCAGAGTGAATGTTTTTGTTTCTTTCCCTTATCAGTACTGCTGGTCCAGGGAGCACACTTTTAGAAGCACTAATTTAGACCCACTCTGTCCAATACAATAGTCACTAACCACACATGACTATTAAGCACTTCAAATGTGTCTAGCAAATTGATCTGTGTTTTAAGTATACACTGGATTTGAAAGACTACAGAGGCACCTAGGTGGCTCAGTCTGTTAACTATCTGCCTTCGGCTCAGGTCATGATCCCAGAGTCCTGAGATCGAGCCCCAAGTCAGCCTCCCTGCTCAGTGGAGAAAACCTGCTTCTCCCTCTCCTTCTGCTGCTCCCCCTGCTTGTGTTTTTTCTCTCTCTCTCTCTGGGTCAAATAAATAATTAAAAAAAAAAAAAAAAGACTGAGTACAAAAGAATATAAAAGATGTCCTTAGTAATTTTCTTTTTTTTTTTTTTTTGAGAATTTTACTTTCCTCTTTTTTTAAAAGATTTTATTTACCTATTCATGAGAGACACAAAGAGAGGCAGAGAGAGAGGCAGAGACAGGAGAAGTAGGCTCCATTCAAGGAGCCCAATATGGGACTCAATCCCGGGACTCCAGGATCACGCCCTGAGCTGAAGGCAGACGCTCAACCATTGAGCCACCCAGGTGTCCCTCCTTAGTAATTTTCTTCATTGATTCTATGTTGAAATGATAATATTTTAGATATATCGGTTTTAAAAAAAAAACTTTTTTTTAAGAGATTTTATTTATCTATTCATGAGAGACACAGAGAGAGAGAGGCAGAAACGCAGAGGGAGAAGCAGAGACACAGGCAGAGGGAGAAGCAGGCTCCCTCCCTGTGGGGAGTCCAAAACAAGACTCCATCCGGGCACTCAGGGATCCTGCCCTAAGCCCCTAAGCCGAAGGCAGATGCTCAACCACTCAGCCACCCACACAGGCATCCCCGGGTTAAAAAAAATATTTAAAAATAATTCCACATGTTTCTTTTTACTGTTGGCTATCGGAAAATTTCAGTTAAGGTATGTGGCTCATTACATTTGCATTACATTTCTATTAGACAGTGCTAATTCAGACAATTCTTTGTTCTCTTCAATGCTTACTCTTTCTGGTCCTTTAACACTAGGATTTTTTTTTTAAGTCTTTTTATTTATTTATTCATGAGACACACAGAGAGGAGAGAGAGAGAGGCAGAGATACAGGCAGAGGGAGAAGCAGGCTCCATGCAGGGAGCCCGACGTGGGGCTTGATCCCGGGTCTCCATGATCAGGCCCTGGGCTAAAGGCGGCACTAAACTGCTGAGCCACCCTGGCTGCCCCAACACTAGGATTTTGCCAAGAGACTAGATCTGATAAACTATTGTCTAAATTGTTAATAAGTGACTTAGTAAATTTGTTTCAATTGAAACCTATTTCAATCTGCTGTCCACATATGAAAGAGTAACTAATAGAAGGAATTTTCTGACATCTTGACAGCCAGGTGGTGAGACACCTTTGGTTAAGCAGATCTTCTTAACCCTTCTTGGCTTCTACTGATCTCCAGCCACATCTGTGGCTTCAGCACAGGAAATGATAGGACCCGCAGGCAAAAGAATTCATTCCCTTTTCTCAGGCTTAAGTTTTTTTTACCATAACACAGACATGTTAAAAAAGAAAAACCAAATTAATGTTGAACTACAAGACACCCGTTTTAAACGCCTTTAAGTTACCCTTTCATGAATGTCACAATCTTTTTTTTAGGTAGGTCAAAGGAATTTTTAAAAATATTTTTTATTTTAATAAATTTTTATGTTTTAATCTCTCTAGTGAACATTTGGGGCTTGAACTCACAACCCTGAGGTCACATGTTCTTCCAACTTAGCCAGCCAGGTGCCCCTCAAAGTAATCAGCATGGAGCCTGACTCAGGGCTCGATCTTAGGACCCTGAGATCACAACCTGAGATGAAATGAAGAGTCAAATCCTTAACCAACTAAGTACCCAGGCATCCCACTATTGAGATTTTCATTTCTGTGATCATATTTTCAATTTCCAAGACTTTTTATTGCTCTTTAAAATTTAGAGTTTAGGACAGCCCTGGTGGCTCAGCGGTTTGGTGCCTGCCTTCGGCCCACGGCATGATCCTGGAGACCCGTGGATTGAGTCCTTGCTTCTCCCTCTGCCTGTGCCTCTGCCTCTCTCTCTCTCTCTCTGTGTCTCTCATGAATAAATAAATTTAAAATCTTTTTAAAAAAATAAATAAATAAAATAAAATTTAGAGTTTAAATTCCCTTTTCAAATCACACCTTATCCAAAAAATAAAAATAATTAAAATTGCACTTCATTCTTGTTTTTTAGACGAAATGTTTCTGAAGCTATGAGAACTAGTTTTTGCTTGTTTTCTTCTTCTGTATCATATAGGTTTCCTTCAAGTTGCTTTTTCTGTTTGTTTCTAGTTACTGTGTTTTTATTTATTTATTTGGGAGAGGCAGAAGGAGAGGGAGAGAGAAAGCCAAGCCAACTATGTGCTGGGTGCAGAGCCCAACAAGAGGCTCAATACACAATCCAATCCAAAACCAAAAGTGGAATGCTTAACCAACTGTACCACCCAGGTGCCCCTAGTTACTATGGTTTTGTTTTTGTTTTTTTATTTTTATGTTTTAAAAGATTTTATTTATTCTTTCATTCATGAGAGACACAGAGAAAGAGGCAGAGACTTAGGCAGAGGGAGAAGCAGGCTCTCTGCGGGGAGCCTGATGTGGGACTTGATCCCAGGACCTCAGGATCATGACCTGAACTGAAGATAGACATTCAACCACTGAGCCATCCAGGTGCTCCTCAAACTACCTTTTTAACTAGAAGTCAGGAATATTTAAATATTATTTAGTAAAAAATAATAATAATAAAAAGGAGATGTTGAATTGGCCAAGGTGGTAAACAAATTACACACAATTTCCTGTATCTCCAACTTTCTGATGAATTGATTCAAGAATTATAAAAAGAAAATTTTTGTTTTGCTTCTGAAAACTAAAGAGAAACCCCTTTCCCACCTTAGTCTTGAAGGAATTTCCATGGAGTTGAATCAGATGAAAGATTTGGAGCAAACAACTATATAGAGGACTTTTTTAAAGTTTGGAATTATCTCATTTGGAGATAAAAAAGAAGGCTTGTGCATTGAGAATTTCCCAAAGATTACCTCTATTTGGGGAAAAATATAAGCTGGTGTTGTCTTTATTTTAGGTTACTAAATGATAATCCAGATCTAGATATATATTATTCATTCAATTCAACAAATACTTATTGAGCACCTGCTATATGCTGGGTACTGTTCTAGTCACTAGAAAGAGAACAATGAATAAAACACACAGAAATCCCTACCCTTATGGAACTTTATTTCAGCAGGAGAAGAGACAATAAACAACTCACATAATAATTACTAGTATATGAAACATGTTAGAAGACTATAAGTGTTATGGGAAATAATAAAGCAGAGAAAGGAGAGGATCCGGAGTAACTGCGTTGGAAGGCTAGTCACATTATTTAGGGTGATCAGTGAAATCAGGGCCTCATTGAAATGTATTATTTGAGTAAAGACTTGAAGGCAAGAAAGTTAATAGTAAAGTTATCTGTGGGAAGAGTGTTCCAGGCAGAGAAAGCAGAGGAGCAAAATGACCACTATGGTTGGAATAGAATGAGGAAGAAAGCAGTAGAAGACCAGGTCAGAGAGGTGAGATAGGGTGGGGGGAACTGCAAATCCAGTGGAGTCTTGTTAGCTATTGTAAAGACTTTTGTTTTTACTTTGAGTGGAATGGGGAGCCATTGCAGGGTTTTGAGTAGAGAAATGGCAAGAGCGAATGCAGTGAGTTCACTTTAGGAAACTATCTTAGTGTCCAGAGGAGAGATGATGGTGGCTTAGACCAGGGTGGTAGCAATAGATATAGTGATAAATGATCAGATTTTACATATATTTTGAAGGTAGAAACAGCCAGATTTCCTGGTGGGTAGGATATAGAGTGTGAGAAAGAAGGGAATCAAAGATGATTCCAAGTGAATCCTGATGACTTTTCTATATTTCAAAGATAATAAGAAACTCCTAAGTTTCTATGCATTCTCATATGCAACAGTAGATTGCATTCCAAATGCAATCTCTATTCCAAAATGACAATGGAACAGTGTTAACTGTTCTAAGGGAAAAAGATCATGATTCTAAGCTGCTACACCTAGCTCTCCCTGAAGTGGCAAATTACTTTGGCAGTCAGAGAGATTAGCTGGCTGAGATCCAACTAATTTAGGCAACCACAACAGAGAAAATAATTTTTAAAAAAATGCTCTGCACAATAGTCAAAGGACATCAATGAAATACCTAAAGCCCCCACCACCTCCTTTGCTTTCTCACCTGGGAGGGTCTTCTCTTGCAGATCTGTTCCGTGACCATGAATCACACCAATGGTAAAAGCCTGCCAGCAGAATGCTGCAGCCTTGTAATGAGAGGCCTAGCTCAATCGAAACTGAACAGCTTAGTGACTGGCACAAGTTCTGCAAACCATCTATCAATACAGATTTTTTTTTCCTTAATAAAAAAAGAAACATAAAAATCTAAAAAAAAAACAAAAAAACAAAAAACCCAATCCACAAAGCATGATATATAAGAAACAGTGATAAGGAAAGAACTGACAAGCTAACAAACATAAACACTGTTGATAAAGAGATTTTAAAGTTTAATGCAATTCCCCAGAAAAGATTCTTAAAATAGGGCAGCCCTGGTGGCGCAGCGGTTTGGCGCCGCCTGCAGCCCGGGGTCTGATCCCGGAGACCTGGGATCGAGTTCCGCGTCGGGCTCCCTGCATGGAGCCTGCTTCTCCCTCTGCCTGTGTCTCTGCCTCTCTCTCTGTGTCTCTATGAATAAATAAATAAAATCTTTAAAAAAAGAAAAGATTCTTAAAATAGAAAACAAAGTAAGAGGGCAGCTCACGTGGCTCAGCGATTTAGCGCTGCCTTCAGCCCAGGGCATGGTCCTGGAGTCCCAGGATCAAGTCACACAAGTCACACATGGGGTTCTCTGCATGGAGCCTGCTTCTCCCTCTGCCTGTGTCTCTGCGCCTCTCTCTCTCTCTGTGTGTGTCTCTCATGAATAAATAAATAAAATATTAAAAAAAATTAATGGCAATCTTGAACTGAATCACAATAAAAGTGGAAGTAGGGTATAAGACAGGGGAGAATAAAATCCTGCTAAAAGTATCCTCTGTAATATGCAATAGGAAAAACTTTCTTCAACAAATTGTGTTGGGAAATTTGGACAGCAACAAGCAAAAGAATGAAACTAGACCACTTTCTTACACCATACACAAAAATAAACTCAAAATGGATTAAAGACCTAAATGTGAGACCTGAAACCATAAAAATCCTAGAAGAAAGCACAGGCAGTAACTTCTTTGACATCAGCTATAGCACCTTTTATCTAGACATGTCTCCTGAGGCAAGGGAAATGAAAGCAAAAAAAAAACCGCCCAAAAAAACAAACAAAAAAAAACTACTAGGACTTCATCAAAATAAAAGGCTTCTGCACAGTAAAGTAAAAGGATTCTGCACAGTAAAGAAAACAATCAACAAAACTAAAAGACAACCTAATGAATGGGAGAATATATTTGCAAATGACATATCTGATAAAGGATTAGTATCCAAAGTATATAAGAAAACTTAAAAAAAAAAAGAAAGAAAACTTATACAACTCAACACCAAAAATCCCCATATAATCCAATTAAAAAGTGGGCAGAAGATATGAACAGACATTTCTCCAAAGACGACATCCAAGTGGCTAATAGACACATGAAAAGATGCTCAATATCATTGATCAACTGCACAGCTGTCAGAATGGCTAAAATTGAAAACATAAGAAACAATAAGAGTTAACAAGGATGTGGAGAAAAAGGAACCATCATGCACAATTGGTGGGAATGTAAACTGTGTAAAACAATATGGTGATTCCTGAAGAAATTAAAAATAGAATCACCATAGGATCCAGTAATTCTACTACTGGACATTTACCCAAAGAATACAAAAACACAAATTTGAAAAGATAGATGCACCCCTATGTTTACTGCAGCATTTTTTTACCAAAAAAAATAGCCAAATTATGAAAGCAGCTCAAGCATCCATTGATAGATGGATAGACAAAGAAGAGGTGGTATATATAATGGAATATTAGCTATAAAAAAAGAATGAAATCTTATTTGCAACAACATGGATAGATCTAGAAGGTATAATGCTAAGTGAAATAAGTTAGTCAAAGACAAATACCATATGATTTCACTCATATGCAGAATTTAAGAAACAGAATTAACAAAGAAAAAAGAAACAAACAAAAAAAAAACAGATTCTTACACATAGAGAACAAACTGGTGGTTACCAGAGGGGAGGTATGTGTATGTGGTGAAATAGGTGAAGGAGATTAAGAGTACACTTATGATAAGCCTGAAGTAATGTATAGAATTGTTAAATCACTATATTGTACACCTGAGAACCAATAAAACACTGTACATAAATTATACCAGAATTTTTTATAAATTTAAAAATAAGTAAATAATTTTTTTAAAAGACAAGATTAGTACAAGACATGCATAGAAGGAAGGTCATGTGAAGACACAGGGAAAAGGTGGACATTGTAAGCCAAGATGAGAGGCTTCGGAAGAAATCAACTCTGTTTACATATTGATCTGAGACTTCTAGCCTCCAGAATTGTGAGAAAAATAAATTCCTATTGTTAAGCCAATAAATAAAATAAAATAAAATAAAATAAAATAAAATAAAATAATAAAATAAAATAAAATAAAAAATTGTAAGGGAACAAAATTATAGAGAATGTATCGTGATGGTCATAAAAAATATTGGTTCATATTATAACTATTAACAATGGGTAACCATATTCATATTATAACTATTAACAATGGGTAACCACCAGTAAAAGAGGAAAAAGATTTATTTATTTCTAAGTATTTATGTATTTGACAGAGAGAGAGCGAGCACCAGAGAGACAGAACAAGTATGAGTCAGGGGCAGAGGGAGAAGGAGAAGCAGACTCCCCACTGAGCAGGGAGCCAGACAGTGGGGACCTGAGCCCAAGGCAGATACAAACTGATTGAGCCACCTAGGTGCCTCGAGAAAAAGGACTTAAACAGAAATTGAAAATCCAAATGGCCACAGGGTTGGAGAAGTAACATAGAAGTGGGCAGTCTTACTTTTTTTTTTTTTTTTTTTGAAACATGGCTGTATTATTTAGCTCAGGCCACCATAACAATACTATAGATTGGTTGGGTCAAACAACAGAAATTTATTTTCTCACAATTCCAGAGGCTAGAAGTCTGAAAACAGGATGCTAGCATAATCTGGTTCTGATGAGAGCTCTCTTCTGGCTTACAGATGGTTGCCTTCTTGCTATGTCCTTACACAGAACAGAGAGAGAACAAGACCTCTGGTATCATTTCTTATAAAGGCACTAATCCCATCAGGAATGTCCCACCCTCATGGCTTCCTCTAAACCTAATTATTGCCCAAAGGCCCCATCTCCAAATACCATTACTTTGGGGGTTAGTACTTTAACATATGTATGGTGGCAGGGAACACAATTCAGTCCAGGGCAATGGCCATCTTAGGTTTTTAATAAAAATGATCACCCCATTGGAACAGAGGCATATTCTACCATAAGAAAACAAGAGTGCAAGCAAAGATTATAAATATAAACTGAAATTTACTTTCCACTTTGGAAAAAAAAAAAACACAAAATGATGGGGACTATGGTGAACCAGAAGGCACATACCTCCACTGGGTAGCCAACCACTATATAGTTCCAGATGATTGTTGCCGTGTGAGACTAGCAGTCCCTTATAGATCTTCTTTTAAGTGTGGCTAGACAGGTATCTGAATTTCTGGATAAAATAAACATAATTTTAAATATCAGATTAAAAAGTTTTAAATACTCTATATGAGACCAAAACAGAAACAAAAACAAAAACAAAAGACCCAGCCATGTCTGTGGGCCAAATACAAGCTATCAATTTGTAACCACCTATGTATGACTTCAAAATTACTAACGAGCAAGAAAGCAAGATACATAGAATGCATAAGCCAAATAGCAAGAATAAGAATAAATGTATGATTAAGCACAATTAAAGTAAATGTAAATTCTCCTATTCATAGACAGTCATGGTGAGAAAAGAAAAAAATTTACATTTGAATCACAGCAGAAAAAGAGAATTTCTCTTTCCCAATAGTGTCAACCAAAGTTCCAGAATTGTTTGCCATTAGCCTTCCTGGTCTATCATCACTGACCAACCCTGAGTCTTGTGCTAGTCCTTGGAGCTGAAGGGTGATGGGGTCAGTCCCATCTGAAACACGTGGACTTAAAGTGAGCCAAATATACACCTAAAATAATATAACTAAAAAAGTTTGAAAATAGAGACATTTTATATCAAAAGATATGTTAACAGAAGAAAGCTATTGTGGCTAAAATGATTGGCTCATGTAACTGGAAGGCTAAAGTTAAGGTGGGGTTTATGGCTATTTCTGTAACTCAATAAGTTTATCAAAGACCTACTTTTTTTGGTCTAAGTAATTTGCCCCTTGCAATATTACATTCATCCTAAAATTGGCTTTCTGTATGCTAACAGGTTGGTTGCTAGTTATATAATCTGAATATAGGTTTTCATGCTTGTGGGTAAGTGGAAGAGAGTTGCTCACCGAACTGTTTAAAAAAAAAAAAAAAAGAAAGGAAGCCTGTCCATTTGGTTGATCTAGTAACATGCCTGCTCCTAAACTAAGAGAGTTTATCTGGGAATGCCATCTTCTCATTAGCTTCAGTTTGGATTCCTAATCTTATATTAGTTATCTATTGCCACTTAACAAATTACCCTAAAACTTTGTGGCTTAAAGCCACAACAAATATTTATTATCTCTCAAGGTTTCTATGGATCAGGAGCAGCATAGCTGAGCAGTGCTGGAAATCCAGAACCAGGATTTCCCATGAAGATTTGGTCAAGATGTCAGGTAGAGCTGTAGTCTTCTGAAAGCTCAACTGAGACTGGAGGGATCCCCTTTCAAGGACTCACATGGCTGATGCCTCAGTTCCTCTCTTCAGGGTCCATTTTACAAGGTTATATGAGTTATTTTCACAACATGGTGACTGGCTTACCCCAGAATGAATAATTATAGAATGCCAAGCGGAAGCTATGTCCTTGGAAGTCACACAGCATCATTTCCAATATATTCTAGTTGTTACATTTGAGTCACAGCAGAGAAAGAGAATTTCTCTTTCCCAATAGTGTCAACCAAAGTTCCAGAATTGTTTGCCATTAGTCTTCCTGGTCTATCATCACTGACCAACCCTGAGTCTTGTGCTAGTCCTTGGAGCTGAAGGGTGATAGGGTCAGTCCCATCTGAAACACATGGACTTAAAGTGAGGGAGAGAGAGTTCTCCAAGGGAAAATCAGGGTATTATTATCAGAAAAAGAAGAAATTGATACTGAACAAGCAAAAATAAAAGATTTCCACTATAGTGCCCATGTATTAATTGAAATTGTTACAGGAAGTGTGCATTATATCCTTAAAAAAATTTAAAAACACAAAAAGTTTAAGGATAATAATAGTGATTATCTCTACATGGTAGGATTACAGTAAAATTTTCCCTAGTATTCTCTGTATTCCAAACTTCCTTTCATAGGTATTTATTACTTTTATAATTAGAAAATAACAGTAACTATGATTGTATAAAAGGTAAAATTCACCACTCTAAGAAAGGAAATAGGGTGCAGTACTTCAAAAACAACAGATTTTTTTTAAAAAGATTTATTTATTTATTTATTCATGATAGACAGAGAGAGAGAAGAGAGGCAGAGACACAGGAGGAGGGAGAAGCAGGCTCCATGCTGGGAGCCCGACGCGGGACTCGATCCCAGGACCTAGGATTGCGCCCTGGGCCAAAGGCAGGCGCCAAACCGCTGAGCCACCCAGGGATCCCCAAAAACAACAGATTAAAAAAAATCGATGTTTTTTAAAAAAAATATATATATATATTTTTAATTTATGATAGTCACACAGAGAGAGAGAGAGAGAGAGAGAGAGAGAGAGAGAGGCAGAGACACAGGCAGAGGGAGAAGCAGGCTCCATGCACCGGGAACCCGATGTGGGATTCGATCCCGGGTCTCCAGGATCGCGCCCTGGGCCAAAGGCAGGCGCCAAACCGCTGCGCCACCCAGGGATCCCCTAAAAATATACTTTATTTATTTGAGAGAGAGAGTGTGCACGAGAAGGGAGGAAGGGCAGAGGGAGAGGGAGCAGACCCACTGAGCAGGGAGTCCAACTTGGGCTCAATCCCCAGACCCAGAGATCATGACCTGAGCCAAAGGCCAATGCTTAACTGACTGAGCCACCTACGCACCCTTCCATTATATTTTCTAATTTGTTCTTATTATTATATAGGAAAATCCTTGCCACTACTGGCAGGAATATAAATTAGTAGAGTATAAAGTACTTAGAAAGAAGTTTGGTCTTCAAAAATGATTGTATCTTTCCAAACAGCTGGAACTATGAGAAGGAAGGTAAGAGCATCAGAAGTTATAAGTAAGCAGGAAAATGAAAAAGATTGTTTTCTTTTTTCTTGTTATTTACTTGAAAGACAATGTTTAAAACAAAACAAAACAAAAAAGTAAGGTGGGGTTTATAACAAATGTAGAAGGAAAATATATGACAACAATCATACAAAATACAGGAGGGCAGGTAAGTTTATTTGTAAATTTTTATTCGTCGTCAAGTTATTTCATTGTGAAGGAGGAAGCATCATAAATAGGGGCTTTCTAATTAGAAAGTAGGAAGTGGGAAAAGATACAGTATTGACTCTACATAGACTGTAATAAGTTAAGAATACATATTATTAGCATTACAGAAAACACTGAAAAAATAAATGTATAGCTAAGAAGTTAATGGGAAATGAAATATTTAAAAATAATAATTATTCCATTTATATAAAATTCAAAAACAGATAAAACTAGTCAATAATCTTAGAATCATATCAGTGGTTGCCTGGGGTGGGGCATTTAAGGAGGCTGACTGCAAAGGGGCAGAGTACTTCTGGAGAGGTGGAAATGTACACCTTGATTGGGGTAGTGGTTAGATACATTTGTACATTTGTCCAAAGTCATCAACTTGTTCACTTAAAATGTGCACCTTTATATAAATTATATCTTTAAAAAGTAGATTATTTTTTAAAAGGTTTTATTTATTAATTCATGAGAGACACAGAGAGAAAGAGAGGCAGAGACACAGGCAGAGGGAGAAGCAGGCTCCATGCAGGAGCCCAACATGGGACACAATCCCAGGTCTTCAGGATCACGCCCTTCGCCAGAGGCAGCGCTAAACCGCTGAGCCACCCAGGCTGCCCACAGAAAATAGATTAAAGATAGTATTGGGGCACCTGGTGGCTCAGTCGATTATCTGCCTTCAGCTCAGGTCATGATCACAGGATCCTGGGTTTAAGCCCCACACTGGGCTCCCCTCTCAGCGGGGAGTCTCCTTCTCCTCTCCATCTGCCCCACACACCCATTCATGCTCTCTCTGTATTATTCTTTCCCTCTCTCTCTCTCTTAAAACACATAAATAAAATCTTTTTTTTTTAATGGTATTGTATCTTTGACCCAGGAATATGCTTGGTAAATTCAATACATATCTGTAGTTTTTGCTTGCCAGATATCCCTGACCTCATTTTTTGGTACTATCACCTGATTTATCTTTTTTTAGGTAACCACCCCTTTTCTACTTGATATAGCCTTGGTAACCAGTCAATTATATTGCCTCGTACTCCCCTGGCCAAAGGTAAACATAACCCAAGCTAGCTAATCAGACTCTCTGTCCCTGACATTTGAATCTTGAGTCATGTTAATCTAAGAACTAAAAAAGGTTAGATCTGTTATCTGGCTAATGATCAGCATCCTATTTTTTTTTTTTTTTAAGATTTTATCTATTGGGCAGCCCGGGTGGCTCAGCAGTTTAGTGCCACCTTCCACCCATGGCGTGATCCTGGAGGCCCAGGATCGAGTCCCACATAGGGCTCCCTGCATGGAGCCTGCTTCTCCCTCTGCATCTGTCTCTCTCTGTGTCTCTCATGAAATATAAATAAAATCTTTAAAAAAAAAGATTTTATCTATTTATTCATGAAAGACACACACAGAGAGAGAGGCAGAGACACAGAGAGAAGCAGGCTCCATACAGGAAGCGTGACATAGGACTCGATCCCGGGTCTCCAGGATCAGGCCCTGGGCTGGAGGCCGTGCTAAACCGCTGAGTCACCCAGGCTGCTCATCAGCATCCTATTTAGATCTTTGCCATGGTCTGTGCCCATCACTGCTGTACTTTTCTCCTTTTGCATTTCAGAGGTTCTTTTTTTCCTTTTTCAGAGAGAGAGAGAGACAGAGAGAGTGCGCACACACACAGATGAGTGTGTGCACCTGAACAGAGATGAAGGAGAGGCAGAGAGAGATGGAGAGAGAATCTGAAGCAGGTTCCATATCCAGCATGGAGCTTGACCTGGGGCTCAATCTCACAACCTTGAGGTCATGACTGGAACAGAAATCAAGAGTTGGCCACCTAACCAACTGAGCCACTCAGGTACCCCTGGATCTCAGTGGTTCTTAAAGAGACAAATTTCTCTCTCTTCCCTCATGGGCACTCTCTGGTACTTTGGAATTATCAGCCCCTGTGACAGGTTGCCAGTGGCTCTGGGAGGCCATGTAAGGCTCTTGGGCACAAATTATTCTGAGAAATTCTTGGGCTGCTCAAAGCCCTTCATAGATGCTGGTTACCCTCAGGTAATTAAAGAAAGTTATTCTACCACTCCCATATCATGCTGCGGGAGCCCTGTGATGTTGTCTTAGGCTCACTTGCCTGAGCCTATCAGGCAACCATTCCTACTATGCATTCTTACTGCTTTTCTTATTTATTTATTTATTTATTTATTTATTTATTTATTTATTTATTTATTTATTATTTATGAGAGACACACAGAGAGGCAGAGACATAGGCAGAGGGAGAAGTAGGCTCCCCAGAGGGAATGTGATGTGGGACTTGATCCCAGGACCCCAGGATCACGACCCTAAGCCAAAGGCAGATGCTCAACCACTGAGCCACCCAGATGCCCCTTCTTACTGCCTTTCTAGACTCCACTTATGAAAGTAAACCTTCTGCACTCAGACCACCATAAACCTTTTTTATCCTATACTCTAGGATCCATACAGAGGTGCAGAAGTAAGTGGTAGTCGTGGTAAGGGGACAGGGTATAGGGCACTTCCACCATTATCAGGTTCCTATATTTTTTACTTTGGGTTTTCCCCTTTCCTTTCTTTCTCTTTTCCGGGGAAACTGGAAGGGAGGGAGAAGCTCTATTCATCAAATCTACTGTATTGTCTATGCATATAAATTCTTTCTGTTTCCCTGCAGGGCCTAGAATTTTAAAATGCAAAAGTAAAGAAAAGGCTCCTTGTTTCCCTCTTCTGTGTCCTCTCACTAAAAACAAATAGCATAGAACCATTCTATCCGCTGTCTACTGGGGGGAGGGCTGCTCTTCATATTTTAAAAGGGCATAAACACATAAGCACATAAACAAGCTGTTTGAACATCCTTATACATATGTCTATTTGAACATGTGAGAAAATATCTATAAATTAAGTTAGAATTTGCATATTTTTAAGGCTCTTGGTGTGTATTGCCTGTTTTTTCCAACACAACTTTAGCCTCTTCAACTATGTATTTAATATATTTTTTCTTTTTTTTTAAGATTTTTATTTATTTCAGACAGAGAGAGAAAAAGCACGAGTAGGGAGGTGGGCAAATGGAGAGGCAGTAGACTTCCTGTCAAGCAGGGGAGCCAAGCTCAGAGCTCGATCCCAGGACCCCAAGATCATGAGCCGAGCCAAAGCCAGATGCTTATTTGACTGAGCCACCCAGGTGCCCCTATACTTTCTCTTCTTATTGGGCTAGCTCATAATTCTAATGTGAATTTTGGTGGAACACAAAAATATTTTAATACACTTATAGCCCTATGGCTATTATCAAAAAATGAAAAAAATGGAAAATAACAAGTGTTAGTGAATATATGCAGAAACTGAAGCCCTTGTGAATCACTGGTGGGAATATAAAATGGTACAGCTGTTGTGGAAAAGTCTGGCACTTCCTCAGTAAGTTAAAGGTAACATTACCAAATTGTCTGGCAATTCTACTCCTAGGTATATATCTAAAAGAATTGAAAACAGGGATTCAAACAGATGTTTGTATATTTACGTTCATAGCAGTGTCATTCACAATTGCCAAAAGTTGGAAACAACCCAAATGGCCATGCACAAATGAATGGAAAAACTAATGTATTTTATACATATAATGGAATATTATTCAGCCTTAAACACTAATAAAAGGGGGTAAAAGCAAAAACAAAAAAAACTGAAAGTGGTGTCTGGCTGGATCAGTCAATTGAATGTGTGATTATTAATCTCAGGATTGTAAATTTGAGTTCCACATTGAATGTAGAGATCCCTCAAAAGTAAAATCTTTAGGGGCACCTGGGTGACTCGGTTGAGCATCCAATGCTTGGTCTCAGCTCAGGTTTTGATCTTGGGGTTGTGAGTTCAAGCCCCACATTCAGCTCCACGCTAGGCAAGTAGCCTACTTTTAAAAAGGAAATAAGTAAATATGCTGCTTCTGGATGGCTCAGTCACTTGAGCGTCCAACTCTTGATTTTGACTCAGGTTATGGACTCAGGGTTGTTAAATCAAGCCCTGTGTAGGGCTTCACACTCAGCACAGAGTCTGCTTGTCCCTTTCCCTCCCTCTCTGCCCCTCTCCCTGCTCACTGACTCACGTGCTTGCACTCTCTCTAAAATAAACAAATTTTAAAAATATTTTCTAAAAAAGTAAATAAATAAAAATAAAAATAAAATCTTTTTAAGAAAATGAAATTCTGTTATGTTACAACATAGATAAGCCTTCAAAACATGCTAAATGAAATAAACTAGGCACAACAGGACAAAGGCAGGATTCCACTTATATTAGGTACTTAGAATAGGCAAACTCATAGAGACAGAAAGCAGATTACAGGCTACCAGGGGCTGGAAAGAGGGGGAAATGGGGAATCATTGTTTAATGGGTACAGAGTTTTTGGTGGAGCTGAGGAAGAAGTTTTGGAAATGAATGTGGTGATGACTGCGCAACATTGTTAACATACTTAATGTCAATGCTTAGTATATTTAAAAATAGCTAAAATAGAAAATTTAATGTTATGCATATTTTGCCACAATTTTTTTTTTTAAAGGAACAATATATGAATGCTTGGGTGGCTTAGTCAATTAAACATCTGCCTTCAGCTCAGGTCATGATCCCAATGTTCTGGGATCAAGCCCCACATACTGCTTCCTGCTTCGTGAAGAGTTTGCTTCTCCCTCTCCTGCTCCTCCTCACCTTAGGCCCTCCCCTCATGCTCTCTTTCCCAAATAAATAAATAAAATATATATATATATATATATATATTTTTTTTTTTTTTTTTAAAGGAACAAGGATACCTGGGTGGTGGTTGGGCGTCTGTCTTTGGCTCAGGGTGTGATCCCAGAGTCCTGGGATTGAGTCCTCCATCGGGCTTCCTGCATGGGGCCTGCTTTTCCCTCTGCTTATGTCTCTGACACTCTCTCTCTCTGCCTCTCATGAATGAATGAATGAATGAATGAATGAATGAATATTTAAAATAAATAAAAAATAAAAAAGAAACAAAATACTTTAAAGTATGTGTTTTTGAAAATTTGAGTGTAAAGGAAGTAAATATTTTGCAATGTAGCCAACTGTGTGGTTTTTCCCCAAGAGAGGTAGGAAGGCCTATTTATTAATCTAATTATTAAATGCTCATGTATGTCTGCACTAGGCTTGGTTTCTGAAATACACAATATTTACTATCCAGTCCTCAAGATCTTCATGCACCCGTTGAGGAAATAAGGCATCCACACATGATATAATTGACATGATATCATTATAAGAGATGTTACAGAGTAGATTATAATATGATCTCTTAGTTTTTTCTTTTCTCTGGAATATACATTCTTTCTTCTTTATTTCAATATACTCTCTTGTCTTCAATGATCATAAACAACTATGAAGGTTTTTGTTCTCCCCCACACCTGAAACCTTTCCCAAGTCTGCCTGTCTATCTTATAGATATATCATAACTTAAAAAAATCTCAAACTAGGGGTGCCTGGGTAGCTCAGTCATTTAAGCATCTGGCTCTTGATTTTAACTCAGGTGGTGATCTCAGGATTCTCTCTTCCTCTCTCTCTGCAACCCACCCGTGCTCTCTCACAAACAAACAAAATCCAAACCTGGACCCAAATCTTTCAGTATGTTGTTTAACCTCAGTAAATGGGTTCACTATAGATTTTGTCATCTAAGTTAAGTATCTGTGTCTTTTGTGTATTTTATTATTTATTTTTAATATATTTTTAAAAGATTTTATTTCTTTTGGGGGGGGTAGAATGCATGAGTGGAGGGAGGGGCAGAGGGAAGGGGACAAGCAGACTCCCCGCCCAGCAGGGAGCCTGATGTGGAGCTTGATCCCAGGACCCTGGGATCATGACCTGAGCCAAAGGCAGATATTTAACCAACTGAGCCACCCCAGTGCCCTTCATTTGTATATTTTAACTAAATCATTTGGTGAGTTGGATGTGGATGGGATCCACTCACGCAGGATAATGGTATTTCTCTCGGATTGGCTCAAGTTATTATTATATGACTACATCACTTTGTATATAGCTTACCTAATTCCTATTCCTATTTCATTGAAAAAATCACAACTTTTCACGGTCACAATTAAAGAACTACAAGTTTGTTTCACATTTTTTCCTGTATTTTTTACATTCTAATAATTACTAAATTTCCCAGAAATCAGAGGTATAGTGTCGTGGCAAAACAAACCTACTTTTAATTGTCCAAGTAAATCTGTTCAAGTGTTCTTTTCCTATGAATTTCATTACAACTAAAAATACTTTGAGAACTGACCTACATTGGAACTGTTATAGCATTACTACAACCCCAACCAACTCATTATCTCCTCTTTAGCACTCCCACAATGTCCTATGCAAACTATCACAGTATTTCTCACACTGTATTATTTTGTGTCTTTCCAAAAATGACCTGTAAGCCTTTATTATATACAATGGAATCAGCACAAATTTTCTACGGATGTGGGTAATAGTACAGAGGAATGAGAATTGGGCCGAGTCTCCTATCTGCATTATTTCTCCAAGTGACAAGAATTTGTTGACAAACCCTCGCTCTGTTCTTTGGTGATAACAAGTTATAGGACTCAATCATTTTGCCTCTATCATGTGTTGTACCATAGATGTACCTCGACAATCTTACTTATGAGGTCCATGTGATTTTTTATATGTGGCTAATGGGTGTTGAATAAGCGGGTGTAGACTTGGAGGGCTCTGAAAGATTCTTCAAGTATTGGATAAAAATCATTGTCTCTATGCTGATACTCTATGGTTAGGCAATTCAGTCGTATAAGTAGTGTAGCAGAGCCATCGTCAGAGAGTTAAGACTGTCCGGTACAGGTTATGAATTTTATAATTTTCATGAATGCATTTATATCCTTAGCAATATGTAGCCCTGAAAGGGAAGAGGTTCAATATGCAGTCTAAAGTGATGGGTTCCTGGGAACTTTATAATAAACCATCCAACCTTAGTGATACATCAACAACCATTTTATTATGCTCCTGTGGGTCAGGAATTCAGATGGAGTAGAACAGGGATGCTTGTCTCAGCTCTGTGACTCTTGAGCCCTCAGCTGGGAACACTGGAGTGGCTGACAGTGGCTCAAATGTTATGGAGTTGGAATCATCTGGAAGTTTCTTCACCGAAATAACGGGTACCTGATGTGGTATGACTCAAAGGCTGTACTCAGTTGACTTACACATAGTGCTTACACAAGTGCTTACACATAGTCTTTCCATGTGGCTTGAGCTTTCTGAAAGCATGGTTGCCTCAGGCTAGTTCCTCTTCTTAACGTGGTGCCTCGGGAATCCAAGAATGAGAATTCCAGAGAATAAAATGGACTCTGTATGGCCATTTCTGACCTAGCATCACTTCTGCTGGACTCTACTTGTGGGAGCAGACACAATCTAACCAGATTCAAAAGAAAGGTACTTATGGAGTACCTGGGTGGCTCACTCAGCTCCTTCGATGCTTAGTCCTTTGTATCACAAGGCAGCTACTGGTCCTGACTCCTCCAACATTTAATTCTCAGGGGCCCTGTCTTTTCAGGTAATCTGTCTGCCCTATGTCAGGGCCTCCCAGACCATCACATACATTTTAATAACTTTCAATCTCAAAACAATGAAGATGGGATCAAGAGGTCCTTTTGTCCATAAAGACTCCTTTGTCTATATACATTTTTGGATGTTTAATTCTGCCTAACAGCACTAAGGTCCATATAGCAATCAATGTGTGTCCAACACAGCTTAATCTGCTTATAGGAACTGAGCCCAGTTCCTGATTCAGCCAAAATGTCCTAGAACATCTGCACTCAATTTCAGGGGATTCATGGATCCCTTGAGGTAGGGTTGCTGGATAAAACACAATGCCCAGTTAAATGTGATTTTCAGATAAACAATGAATATTTTTTTTCAGTGTAAGTATGTCCCTTGTGATATTTGCATGGAAAATTATACATGTTTGTGGAAAGAGGTTCAAACAGCCTCAAAAGATCTAAGAACTCCTGATGCAGAATTTGCTGAAGGAACTCATGTGCTTGAGAGACTTGAAACGGGTGTGTAAAACTACTGCATGCAACATACTTAGATTAAAAACTATTCATTATTTACCTGAAATTAAAATATAACTGGGCATTTGTTTTTGTTTTTACTTAGTAAGTCCGCAACCCTTAAGGCCAACCACATCTATCTTATTAGGTTCATGGATTACAGAGCTGGCCGGTATTGACTGAGAAAAGAATTAAGTGTATTTCTTGTATTTCTTTTTTTTTTTTTTTTTTTTTTTTTACCAAATTACTTAGCCATTTAACATAGAAATACCGGGTAAACTGGAAGAATCACTTCCAATTCCTTTAGCTCTTAATGTCAGGACATATTATTGTCTTTAGGTTTTACATTGTTACAGGGTGACTATCAGACGGTGTCATCAATTACAGACAGCAACTGTTAAATTCCTAGAACAGAAATATATTGCACAAAGTTCTTGAGACAGAAATATATTGCACAAAGTTCTTGAGGTGGCCAACTTGGAAAATTAAGTTACATAAATAGCAGATGTTCAGGGTGAATAAGGAAGGGAGCTGAAACAAGTACTCTCAATTATTCAATAGTCTCTTGAGACTGGGACTAGAACTATGAGAGAAAATTGAAACCTTCCATTTCTATCTTACTATTAAGCCCTGACACAGTCGGCAATTAACCCCTTTCTTCTCACCACTATTTGTAATTCCATAATCAGGCTAACCTTCCTGCCAAATTCTTCTACAGTTCTTTTTTTTTTTTTAATTTATTTATTTATGATAGTCACACAGAGAGAGAGAGAGAGAGAGAGAGAGAGAGAGAGAGGCAGAGACATAGGCAGAAGGAGAAGCAGGCTCCATGCACCGGGAGCCCGACGTGGGATTCGATCCCGGGTCTCCAGGATCGCGCCCTGGGACAAAGGCAGGCGCCAAACCGCTGCGCCACCCAGGGATCCCTCTTCTACAGTTCTTTTTCTCATTTTTTGTTTGTAAATTTTCTTTGGAAAAAGTAAATATGGTAAAAAGTTCAAACAATGCAAATGGTTATACAATGACCCATGATAAGCCCTGGTTTCCCGGACCAGAGTTTCCTAACTTGGCTTAGGGACCAGTGTCTGAGGAAGGGTGTTTAGATCCCTTCTGAATTCCCTGAATGCGTAATTTTCATTGTACTGATAATGTGCATTTTTCTGAGGAAAGGATTCAAACTTTTACCTGAACCTCGAAAAGGTCCATGCCTAAGAACTCTCCAGGCGGAATCTGCTGAAGGGACGGAGGCGCCCGCGTAATTCGGCACGGGAGAGGATTCCTCATCCCAGGGCAACCCGCCCACCCTCATCCACCACCTCGGGCCCCCTCGGAAAATACGTCCTCGGCGGGAAGCATCACGACTCTTTTCTTCCCAAGTTTTCCGCCTGCCGCATTCCTACCCTCCGGCGCGTCAGCGTGCGCTGACGTCATGACGCCGCACACGCAGCCCCGCCCCTGCAGAGCTCCGCGCTGGGACGGAACTCGGGTTTCTCTCAAACCCGGAATGTGACGCCTGGGCTTGGCTCTCTCTGGCTGCGTGCCCCGCTGTTTACCCGGGCCTGCGTGCGCCGCGGCTACCCTACAGCTCGCCCGGGAGGAGCCAGGACGGCCGTGCGCTTCTGCCCTGTGCCCGCGTGGCTGCCGCCGCCCGTCCGAATCCTCCGGGGCCGCAGACGAGTTCGCTACGGAGGGAGGCGGGGGCCTTCGGGAGGAGGAGGCGGAGGAGGCGGAGGAGGAGGGAAGGAAGATGGCGGCCGTGGAACTAGAGTGGATCCCAGAGACTCTGTATAACACCGCCATCTCCGCTGTCGTGGACAACTACATCCGCTCCCGCCGAGACATCCGCTCCTTGCCCGAGAACATCCAGTTCGATGTTTACTACAAGGTACGGGCCGTGGGTCTGCTCTGCTCCCCTGCCGCAACCCCTGGGGCCGCACCCCCTTCCACGTCTGCGAACCCCCGCAGTTAACCCCTCACCCCTCGTAGCAGGATCGCCTCCCGAGGCATCTGGTGCGGTCTCGGCGTTGCCAGTGTAGGAAGACCCTGTCTCCGTATCCTCTCTCAAGCTCTTGGGCCTTGATCGCTGCTGTCTCTTCCTAATGAGTCTCCTCGTTTTTCGGTGTTCCCTCCTACCCTGTGCCCCCTCATCTTGGGCAGGCCTTTTGCGTGCACTTCCTCTGTTGTCCCACTGTCCCACTCAGTCCTTCACTTCTAGCCTGTGTCTTCACAGGCTGCCCTTAACCCAGATTAAATGTCAGCATCAGCTGAACTTTTTGCCCTGCTCTTAAACCCCCTTCCTACTTTCTCCTTTTGTCGCCCCTTTTCCCAAGTCATTTTTTCTGCTTTGTGTACTTCGTTTCTCCTTTTTCATCCCAATCGAGAGGGAGTTGAGGATTTACTGGGAATAAATAGTTGTATGGTTTTTTTTTTTCGTATATTCTTTAAAGCTTTGGTTTTTGTTTATGCCTGGGAATTTTGTTAATATGTGAGTGGTGATACACTATTGGAAAGGAAAAGGAAAAAAAATCTTTCCTGAAAGAAAAAAATACTTAAGAATTTATGTTCGTGTGTTTGAAAGTTGCAATCTTGCAGCATTCCTAAATAGCTCCGCCTCAGAAATCTGAACAAAAAGTCTCCCAAGTCACTCTCCAAGGAGTTTCAAGGGTAAGTGTCTTAGACGTGGACAATTTTTGCAGTGTTTAGGGAGGGAGGAGAACTTTATGGACTCGGAGCCTCCCTTTCCTCCTCCCTCCCGCGTTTGAATGTGCACAGTGGACTTATTATTCGGTCCTCATTGCCTTGAATCGGCGTGGATAACTCGTACTCTCTCCAGTAGCTACCCGTGCAAAATGTGACCAGAAGTGGAGTAGGATTTATTTTTTAGATTTTAAATGCTTCCTCTTGATTAGTAATTTGGCTAGAACACAGTGTAAACTGATATTTAACAGATGTGTATGTTCTTATGTATGTATGGTTGTTTTATGGCAGTTGTTTAATTGGGAAGCTCGCCCACTTTCTCCACCCCAGAATATTTTTTCAGAAAGCAGCTGACTTGCTGCATTCTACTAAATCCAGCCTCATTACACCAGTTCTAATAATTCAAATGATTTTTTTACTCCATAAATATTTGGAGAAGATTTGTTTGGTAATTCATTTTATTATTTGGCCCTGGTGTAGAGAAAATCTCCCTTCATCTCAAATGTCTTTGATACATTGATTTACTTTTGTATATATCTAAGGAAATTTTGTGTATTTAAGATTCATTCCTAAGGTAGGGTTTGTTTAAATTTGGCTTTCTCAGGGGAAACTACAGCTTTGTGTGTATGCTTACTCTGTCCATTTTATTAAATCTTATGTAATCTTTTACACTCTAAGAAGAAATAATTGGAAATTCAAGCAAAGTACGATTACTGCTTGAATTCTCTCAAAATATTCTTGACGGGTCATCTTCTAGTAACTTTTGCTTCTAATTGAAGCTTTTCATTTGAAGATTATTACTAGTATGAAAAGATGGTGCTTTTGCCACGTTTTCTGTTTCATGTAGTTGCAAAGTTTTAATATTGTTTCTTTTTGGTGCACTTCTAAATAATTGTATGTCTGATGAGAGTGTGGCATTGTGTTAAAGTGAAGGAAGGCATTTAAAATGTGCCTGGAACTATGCTAAGTGCTTTTACACATGTTGTCTTGTTTAATCCTCACAAACTATAGAGTAAGGCATAACCCTGTGTTAAAGGTGAGAAAGTAAGTAACTTAGACAAGGGCTAATACTTAGTATTGAGTTCCTGTGTTCCTTGCTTTCTTGATTGTGAAGATTTTGCATTTTGAGATAATTGATGAAAGACATTTATAGAACTAATTACTTGACTTACTAATCTTTGTTTGCTCTAAAACACGGTATCACTACATAAATATGGTACTTTTTAAGCATTTTTTTTTCTTTTTAAGCATTTTAATGCATATGAGTATGAAGTACTCATCCCCTGCTCCAATTTGTGAACATTTTAAGAGGCTGTTTACAGTTTAATTTTATCTAACTTAGAACCAAGGAGAAATTTATAATCAGATTCCTTCAGCAGTCCCAACTTCCACCAATAGGCACTGTCACAGATAAAGTTGTAATATTTGTGGAACCAAAAAATACCCCATTCCTCTTGATGGTTGTAGTCCAGTGTCAGTGTGTTAATTTTTTGAGAATAGCTTCAGGTAAAGGCACAGCTTTAGGAGATGGGGTTATGGAATGAATGGGAGGTGAAGTAGGCATTCTGACTGCTCTCTGAGGAAGGGAAGGGAGAGAGGTGTTGATATGTAGAAAGGGTAAAATAAAACGTAAAAGGAATTTTTTTTTTTAAAGAATGGAAGACACTAGGGTATATTTATTGGCTGAATGGCAGAAACCAAAATGGAATGACAGTTTAATTGTACAAGTGAGATGGGAAATGAATTATGGAGTAGAGCCCCTAAGCAGGAGAATTAATAAATGAGTGTTGCTTCTTCCTTCATTGTGCATAAATTAAGGTATTGGTCTTAAACTGATCTTGGGGAAAGAATACTTATTTCTCTAAGATCAGATGGAAAGAGTTAGGTACATAAAGTATCAGCATAGTTAAGTTTGCAAAGAATAGTTGTCATGAATGGTAAGATCATTTGCTGAAAATAAGGGATAGGAGTGGTGGCTTCTAAGTATGTAGGAAGACTAAAGTTGGAAATGGCTGTTGATGTATATGGGAAGGGAAGTTCACTAAAAATGTGTTTTAAAAAATGACAGGTGGGGAGCACCTGAGTGGCTCAATGAGTTAAGCATCCTACTCTTGATTTTGACTCAGGTCAGGATCTCAGGATGGTGAGAACCAGCCTGGCATTGCATTGGGCTCTGGTCAGCAGGGAGTAGGGTTGGGATTCACTTTCCATCTCCCCCTAGCCCCCACCGTGCACGTGCGTGCCCTCTCCCTCTCTTTCTCTCTCTCAAATTTTTTTTTTTAATGACAGGTGGAAAAAATGAAATTAAATTTTTTTAAATGACAGGTGAGGGGGCATCTGCCTTCGGCTCAGATCATAGTCCCAGGGTCCTGGGACTGAGCCATGCATTTGGCTCCATGCTAAGCAGGGGAGTCTGTCCCTCTCCCTCTGCCCCTACACCTGGTTGTGCACGCGTACATTCTCTCTTTCTCTCAAATAAAATCTTTAAAAAAAAAAATGACAGGTGGTTCAATAAAAATTTGTATGTTACAAAATAATATCTTTGAATTTGAATAGCTTTTAACCAAGAGCGCTCATTTAGGTATAGAAATGGAAAGATAAATAGAAGGAATTGTAAAATTGTACACCAAGTGAAAGCAAATAGAGTGAAGGGCTGGGTATTTTATTTTATTTAAAAAAAATTTTTTTTTTTTATTTATTCATGAGAGACACAGAGAGAGAGATGCAGAGGGAGAAGCAGGCTCCATGCAAGGAGCCCGACATGGCACTCGATACCAGGTCTCCAAATTCACATCCTGGACTGAAGGCGGCGCTAAACCGCTGAGCCACCGGGGCTGCCCAGGGCTGGGTATTTTAAAGACTGAAGTTTATGATCTTTTAAACTGCTGAGCAATCTTTTTTGTGTCCTAGTCTGGTTACAAAATTGTCCATAGAGTTAAATTTTGGTCAGGTGAAGTGTTTCAGTAATGTGTTCTATTTATTATTTTCAGTCTTAACCTTAATGATTTTGACTTTTATTATTATTGTAAGTCTTAGGCTGAAAACCATACAAATGCATTAATGTCTGACTTTAGAATTTTTTTCTTTTTCTACATGTATTTCTGTTGTATAGCTATATAATGTGTCAACTAATATTCTGATAATTTTTAATTGGCTGGTAACAAATTGAAAAAAAATTGCAACATTTGACAGCAAAAGAGTTAACAATCTTTTCATATAAAGAGCTCTTGGGATTAATAAATTGAGAACTAAAACTGTGGGGGAGGGGCATAATGGACCATAAATAGCCCACCATACCGTGTATCTCTGGATGGTAAGGTAATATGTTATAAATAATGTCAGATCATCTCAGTTTAAGCTGTGAATTTATTTGATATATGAATCAAGCGCTCAACTTTATTGGTATAGGAAAGTGATTAAATATGAAGTTCATCTGGAGGAACTGATTATATGAAGAGTCAAAGACATTTTGAAGATGCACAATACTTAGGAGATATGTGCATTATAAAATAGTCAAGTATGTTAAAAAGTTACATATTTTATTTTATTTATTTTATTTATTTTTATTTTATTTTTTTTTTAGAAAGTTACATATTTTAAAACAGTATAGCATTGGCATAAGAACAGTAGAGAGAGGAGCACCTGGGTGGCTTAGTGGTTGAGTGTCTGCCTTTGGCTCAAGTTGTGATCCTGGAGTCCTGGGATCAAGTTCCGTCCCCATCAGGCTCCCCACAGGGAGCCTGCTTCACCCTCTGCGTGTCTCTGCCTCTGTCTCGATGTCTCTCATGAATAAATAAATAAAATCTTAAAAAAAGAGATAAATTACAGAACATGGTAAACAGTCTAGATAGAAATCAAAACAGGGATCCCTGGGTGGCGCAGCGGTTTGGCGCCTGCCTTTGGCCCAGGGCGCGATCCTGGAGACCCGGGATCGAATCCCACATCGGGCTCCCAGTGCATGGAGCCTGCTTCTCCCTCTGTCTGTGTCTCTGCGCCTCTCTCTCTCTCTGTGTGACTATCATAAATAAATAAAAATTTAAAAAAAAGAAATCAAAACATTTAAGAATTTGTTAAATGATAAAGTTATGATGGGCACCTGAGTGGCTTAGTTGGTTAAGTGTCTGCCTTCGGCTCAGGTCATGATCACAGGGTTCTTCAATTGAACCTCACATTGGGCTCCCTGCTCAGCGAGGAGCTTGCTTTTCCCTCTGCCTGCTATTCCCCCTGCTTGTGTACCTGCTCTCTCTCTCTCTTTCTCTCAAATGATTAAATAAAATCTTCTAAAAAAATGAGAAAGTTATGAGACAATGCTATATTTTAAATGGGGGACATATCTAAAAATACCTTGGGCAACTGGCTCTTTGGGGGAAAAGTTAGACCTTTACGTCTTATCATATATTAAAATGACTTCCAGGTGAATTGAAGATTTAAATATGGAAGGGGTGACTGGGTGGCACAGTCTGTTAAGCGATCAACTTTTATTTTTGGCTCAGGCCATGATCTTAAGATTGTGGGATCGGCCCTGCACTGGGCTCTGTGCTCAGCACAGAGTCTCATTAAGATTCTCTCCCTTTCCTCTGCTTCTCTCCCCATTTGCGTGCGCGCGCGCGCACTCTCTCTCTCCCTCTCTCTCTAAAATAAATGAATAAATCTTTAAAAACAGAGATTTAAATATGGCAAATGAAATCATAAAAGTATCAGAATAGGAGTGCCTGGGTGGCTTAATTAGTTAAGCATCTGATTCTTGATTTTGGTTCAGGTCATGATCTCAGGGTTGTGAGATGGAGTTCTGTGTGGAGTTCCAGGTGCAGTGCATAGCTGCCTGTCTCCCTCTGCTCCTCCCCCTGCGCACCCGTCTCTCTCACATAAATAAAATCTTAAAAAAAAAAAGTATCAATTATTGGGTCAGTATGTTGTAGTGGGAAATGACTGAAATTTCTTCTTTAAAGAGATTATTTAAAAATTAATCGGGCTCCCGGTGCATGGAGCCTGCTTCTCCCTCTGCCTGTGTCTCTGCCTCTCTCTCTGTGACTATCATAAATAAATAAAAATTAAAAAAAAAAGGGGGGGGGGAATCCCTGGGTGGCACAGCGGTTTGGCGCCTGCCTTTGGCCCAGGGCGCGATCCTGGAGACCCGGGATCGAGTCCCGCATCGGGCTCCCGGTGCATGGAGCCTGCTTCTCCCCCTGCCTGTGTCTCTGCCTCTCTCTCTCTCTGTGACTATCATAAATAAATAAAAATTAAAAATTAAATAAGATTATTAAGGGCACCTGGCTGACTCAGTTAAGCATCTACCTTGGCTAAGGTAATGATCCTGGACTCCTGGGATCAGTCCTGCATCAGATTCCTGGCTCAGAGAGGGGGAGTCTGCCCCTCTCTCTGCTCGTGTTCACTCTCACTAAAATAGATGAATAAAATATTTTTATTTTATTATTTTTTAAAGATTTTATTTATTTATTCATAGAGACACAGAGAGAGAGGGGGAGAGAGAGAGAGAGAGACAGACAGACAGACAGAGACAGACAGGCAGAGGGAGAAACAGGCTCCATGCAGGGAGCCTGACGTGGGACTCGATCCCGGGTCTTCAGGATCACACCCCAGGCTGCAGGTGGCGCTAAACCGCTGCGCCATGGGGACTGCCCGACTAAAATCTTTTTTAAAAAATTAAGGTACTTTGCAAATTTAAAAAATGTCAAACAAGTAATGTAAAAGGTGAAGTCCTCTGTTACTCCTCTGTTACAGTAGCCAAGGTTCTAATGCCATCTTGGCATGGGTAAGGCTTTTCTAAGTATAAGACCAGAGCCTAGAAGGAAAGAAGGAAAAAAAAATGATACTTGTAAATACATTAAAAAAATAGGGAAAAAATTGTAGGCATTTCTTTAAAGACTATGGAAATGACAATATTTGACAGATAACAGGTGTATTTTCTAATACTGAAAGATCTAATACTAACCAGTATGTAAAGGATAATCAGCTCATTTCCAGAAGGCCTGAACAGACAGCTCGTAGAAGAGGGAGATATGAATGGCTAATAAACATCAAAAGATGCTCAACTGAAATGCAGAATCAAGTCAAGATAATCATGAGGAAGAAGAAAGAAAATCTGGAGAACTCACACTACCAAATATCAAGCCATGGCAATTAAGATAATATGGTATTGGCACATGAATGGACAGATAGACCAGTGGAACAAAACATTCCAGAAACAGACTGATACATATACTATCATCTGACTTATGATAAAAGTGACACAGTGGTACAATAGGGAAAGGAAAGTCAGATTAATGGTATTGGTCAATTAGGTATTCATATGGGGGTGGGGAAGTATACAACCTTACCTTACACTGTACGCGGTAATTATTTTTGGATGGTTTGTTGACCTAAATGCGAAAAACGGTTTTTTAGGAAAACAATTTTCACTATGTCAGCAAAGATTTATTTAATAGTATACAAAATGGCCTAAATATGAAGATAACTTGATAAATCAGACTATGTTAAGATCAAGAACATCTGTTCATGAAAAGATACCATTAAAAACAAAAAAAGATACCATTAAAAGTGTGAAAAGCCAAGCATGGAGTGGGAGAAGTGGGAAAAGATACTTGTAGGACATACGTGTAATCAGGGGCTCATCCTGCATCTAAAGAACTAATATTAAAGAAATGAAAAATGACCTTTTTTTTTTTTTTTAATAGTGAAAGAACTTTACTAGGCATCTAAAAAGAGGATATTCAAAGAATCAAACATTTGGAAAGGGACTCAACCTTATTTTGTCTTCAGGGAAGTTGCTGTCTTACTGTTCATTTCTCAGAACGATTAAGTGAAAACAAAAATGTTAGTAAGGACACGGAGCAATCAGAACTCATACATTGTTAGTGGGAGTCTAAATTGATGTACTATTTTGGAAAACTAGCATTTTCTACTAAGACTGAACATATACCCTGTAACACAGTAATCCCACTTCAAGAAATGTAAACTTAAGAACATTCAAAATGGGGGCACCTGGGTGGCTCAGTCGGGTAAGCTTCCAACTTGATTTTGGCTCAGGTCATGATATCAGGGTCCTGGGATCAAGCCCTCTGTTGGGCTCTGTGCTCAGCATGAAGTCTACTTGCCCGTCCCCCCGCCTCCCTTTTTCTCTCTCAAATAAATCTTTTTAGAAAGTTCAAAATGAAAAAAGAAGAGACTTTTAAATATAGAAAAGACTGGGAGCACCAGTGTGGCTCAGTTGGGTTAAATGTCACAGCTCTTGATTTCAACTCAGATCATAATCTCCGGGTTGTGAGATCAAGCCCCACATTGGGCTCTGCACTGAGGGGGAAATCTGAAGTTTCTCACCCTCTGTCCCCTGCCAACCATGCATACTCTCTCAAATAAATAAATCATTAAAAAAAAATTGATGGTTACCAGAGGGGAGATAGGTGTTAGGGGTTGGTTAAAATAGGTGAAGGAAATCAAGAGTACACCTTGTGATGAGCACTGAGTAATGTATAGAAATGTTGAATCACTGTATTGTACACCTGAAACTAATATTTGTAAACTAAACTGGAATTAAAATTTTAAAAATTGGGATGCCTGGGTGGCTCAGTGGTTGGGCGCCTGCCTTTGGCTCAGGTCGTGATCCCCGGATCCGGGATTGAGTCTCGCATCGGGCTCCCTGCAGGGAGCCTGCTTCTCCCTCTGCCTATGTCTCTGCCTCTCCTCTCAATCTGTGTCTCTCATGAATAAATAAATAAATCTTTAAAAAAATTTTTTTTAAATTCACACACAAAGAATGTTCATAGCAACACTATTCATAAAAACCAGAAAGTTTGTAAACTATCTAAATACCTATCAATAGAATTAATAAATAGTGGAATAAATAAATAAATGTAGTAGAATATTATGCATTGAAAATGAATGGATGCACCTGGCTGCTCAGTTGGTAGAGCATATGACTATTGATCTCAGGGTAGTGAGTTCAAGCCTCATGTTGGGTGTAGAGCTTGCTTAAGAAAGAAAAAAAGAAAATGAGTGAACTGCAACTGTTTGACACAAGATGAATGAATCTCACAGGTGGATATTGAGTATAAAAAGCCAGTGACAGGGACGCCTGGGTGGCTCGGTGGTTTGGTGCATGCCTTTGGCCCAGGGTGTGATCCTGGGGTACCAGGATCGAGTCCCACATCGGGCTCCCTGCATGGAGCCTGCTTCTCCCTCCGCCTGTGTCTCTGCTTCTCTCTCTCTCTCTGTGTATTTCATGAATAAATAAATAAAATCTTAAAAAAAAAAAAAAAAGCCAGTGACAGAGATAGACACCAGAGGCTCTCATACTTTCTCCTTCACAGCAGTTGGTTCATGGCACTGTTAGGCCAAAAGAAATATCTATTTATTAAGTAGTAGATACAAACAATCTAATAATACTTTTGTCATAACAAGAGCCATTAAGAAAGATGCACAGAAATTAAAAGAAAAAATAGTATTTTTACTTTACTATTAAACACAATTATTTATTAATGAGATGTGTATGTTCAGCACTATACAACTTCTCAAATCTTGGAATCAAATTGGATACCCACCACCCTCATTTTCTGTTCCACGTTGAATTTTTTTTTTTTTTTTTTTTACAGATTTTACTTATTTGAGAGAGCAAGTATTGGGGGGGGGGGTGCAGCCAGAGGGATAAGCAGAGTCTCCACTGAGTGTAGAGCCTGACATGGGGCTCCATCCCAGGACCCTGAGATCATGACCTGAGCACTGAAGTCAGACACTTAACTGACTGAGCCACCCAGGTTATCCTGTTCATTGTTGACTTTTATACATTACTTATTATAGCAAACATTGAAAGTGCAACTTATTAACAAAGATCACTGAAAAGAATATAGCGATCTAGTAGTTGGTATGGTGTAATACAGTTGAATATCATTTCTCTCAAATTTATGTATTTATTTTTCTCCCCTCCCCTATTTCTCTCAAATTTAAAGTACCTTGCAGGGCACCTGAATGGCTTGGTGATTGAGTGTCTGCCTTTGGCTCAGGTTGTGATCCCAGGATCGAGTCCCACATCAGGCTCCCTGTAAGGCGCCTGCTTCTCCCTTTGCCTCTGTCTGCCTCTTTCTGTCTCTCTCATGATAAGTAAATACAATCTTTTTAAAATAAATAAAGTACTTTGCAGTGCTTCACGCACCCTAGGTCCAGTTTGGAAACTGTGAGTATATTGTGCATGATTCCATCTATATAATGTACAAAAACATGGGTCATCTGGGTGGCTGAGCCAGTTAAGTGTCTGACTCCTGATTTTGGCTCAGGTCATCATCTTGGGATCAAGCCTGCATCAGGCTCTGTCCTCAGTGGGGAGTCTGCTTGAGGTTGATTCTCTCCATCTCCCTCTACGTTCTGCCCCTTCCCCCCATGCATGTGCACACTCTCTCAAATAAATCTTTTTTTTTTTTAATGTACAAAAGCAAGCAAAATGTTAAAAAAATTTGGAAGTCAGGAGAAGTTACCCTCGGAGGATAGTGATTACACAGGGGCACAAAGGGAGGTGTCTGATATTCTAATATTCTGTTTCCAATCTGGATGTTGGCTATGTGTGTTCCCTTTGTGAAAATTGTTGACGTTTTAAATATGAGTTGTGGGGCAGCCTGGGTGGATCAGCGGTTTAGTGCTGCCTTCGGCCCGGGCCGTGATCCTGGGGATCTGGGATCGAGTCCCATGTCGGGCTCCCTGCATGGAGCCTGTTTCTCCCTCTGCCTGTGTCTCTGCCTCTCTTTCTCTGTCTCTCATGAATAAATAAATCTTAAAAAAAAAAAAGTAAATGAGTTGTATGCTTTATGTTATACCTCAATAAAAAGGTTTTAAAAAAATAACCTCTATCTTCACTTATTGTCAAGGTTTAAAGATTGAAATCACTCATACCCTTTAACCACAATACCACTTAAAGATTTTTTTTTTTCCCTATAGGAATGCTTATTGAATGTAGAGAAAGTTCTGTTCAGGGATATTCACTACCATATTGTTTATGATGGCAAAAATTGGTTACAAACTATATGCTAATCAAACAAGAGTGGAATATCATAATGTAGTGATAAAGAATGAGGATGCTTTATGTACTGGGGTAGAGATGCCAGAGCACATCAAGTTGGGAGAACAAGAAGCTTATCACAAAGTAGTATGAATAACACATCCTCTTTGTGTTTTAAGTAGGGGAATATATGTGTTTCTTTTTCTTTTCTTTCTTTCTTTTTTTAAGTAGACTCTATGCCCAATGCAGAGCTTGAACTCATGACCCTGAGATCCAGACCTGAGATCAAGAGTCAGACACTCCACCAACTGAGCCACCCAGCACCTTTATATGTGTATGTTTCTATGTTCATTGAAAAAAAAAATCTAGGGACACATGGATGGCTCAGTGGTTGAGAGTCTGTGCAGCTTTGTTCAGGTCATGATCCTAGGGTCCTGGAATTGAGTCCTGCATCAGGCTCCCCATAGGGAGCCTGCTTCTCTCTCAGCCTGTGTCTCTGCCTCTCTCTGTTTCATGTGAATAAAAAAATAAAATCTTTAAAAAAAAAAATCTAGAGGAACACAAAATTTTAGTGGTAATTATTCAAAGGGTAGGATTGCAGTTGCTTTATACTTTGTGCATATATCCTTTCTGTTTTAATACTTGGATTTTTATAATCATGTATTATTTTGATACATGAAAGAAGTAAAATTGAATTTTTAAGATAAGATACCTGGACACAAAATTGTGCTAAGAGGAGAATAGTCTAAAAATTGATATTCTCTGGGATGCCTGGGTGGCTCAGCAGTTGAGCGGGGTCCCCGGATCAAGTTTCACCATCAGGCTCCCTGCTGGGGCTTGCTTCTACCTCTGCCTATGTCTCTGTTCTCGCTCTCTTGAGTCTCATGAATAAATAAAATCTTTAAAAAAAAAACCCAAAAATTGATATTCTCAAAAATTTGTCAGTGTGAGTGAGAAATCCATGTGATTTAATTTAAAAATATTCAGCTAATTATTATTTTTTTTTTAATTTTTTATTTATTTATGATAGTCACAGAGAGAGAGAGAGGCAGAGACACAGGCAGAGGGAGAAGCAGGCTCCATGCACCGGGAGCCCGATGTGGGATTCGATCCCGGGTCTCCAGGATCGCGCCCTGGGCCAAAGGCAGGCGCCAAACCGCTGCGCCACCCAGGGATCCCCTATTCAGCTAATTAAATAGTTGATTCAGTAGCTAGATGAATCAAGAAACATGAAAGATCTCATTCCCATAATTAATAAAAAAGGAAACCAGATACAATAAAAAGAGGGAAAATAGCTTTTTAAAAATTTTTTAAGGGCAGCCCGGGTGGCTCAGTGGTTTTGCGCCTGCCTTCAGCCCAGGGCGTGATCCTGGAGACCTGGGATCAAGTCCCATGTCTGGCTCCCTGCAGGGAGCCTGCTTCTCCCTCTGCCTCTGTCTCTGCCTCTCTCTGTGTCTCTCATGGATAAATAAATAAAATCTTTAAAATAAAATAAAAATAAAAAATAAAAAATAATTTTAAAAATTTATTTTAGAGATAGCTCAAGCACACAGCAGGGAAAGGGGCAGAGGGAAAGAGAATATCTCAAGCAGACTCCCCATGGAACACGGGGGCGGGGGGTGCGGTGCAGGGCTCAACCTCACAACCCTGAGGTCAGAACCTGAGCCAAAATCAAAAGTAGGCTTCTCAACTGATTGAGCCACCCAGGCTCCCTGGAAAGTAGCTTTTTAGATGGCTTCTTTAGAAGAGCTTATATAATTCTGTGCTAATCTGTCTGAAAGTGTTACTGAAATTATGTTTCTAGAAAAATACAGACAACCAAATGAGAAGTTAATAGACTAAAAACCATGAAAGAAATTGAGAAATTATACATCTTCCTTTGTTCATCTGCCTTCTCCCTCAGCAAACAAGAACTCCTACCAACTTCAGGCACTTCCTTGAGTATATATTCAGAGAAGAGTTGATGCTACTGATACTTAATTTCTTCCAAACCAACATAATTCTTTCCAATTGAAAAAAAAAAAAAAAGAAAAGAGGTCAGGACGCCTGGGTGGTTCAGCAGTTGGGTGTCTGCCTTTGGCTCAGGGTGTGATCCCAGACTCCCGGGATTGAGTCCCACATTGGGCTCCCTGTATGGAGCCTGCTTCTCCCTCTGCCTATGTCTCTGCCTCTCTTTCTGTGTCTCTCGTGAATAAATAAATAATTTTTTTTTAAAAAAAGGTCAATATAACACTGATACCTAAACCTAAAATAGGAACAAAAAAGAAAATTTCTAGAAAACCTCACTTGTGAATCGTGAGGCAGAAATTCTATATAAAATAACAGATGCAAATCAGCATATCTTAATTCACCATATTAATAGGACAGGAAAATTATCATCATAATATAAAAACCTAACATCTCTTCCTTTAAACTTTTAATAAGAAATGTAGATTGACAATATAAGCATATACCTAAGCAAAAGGTAATATATGTAAACAAGAATACTTAGTGGTGAAACATTTCAAGCATTCTAATTAAAATCAGGACTACAATAAGATATTTTCTATTGTCCGTATCCTTATTTTGTTGTTTCTTTTGCCACTGAAGCCAGACTGATTTTTTTCTTTTGTTTTAAAGTTTAAGTAATCTCTATACCCACCCAGTGTGGGGCTCAAACTTGCTACCTTGAGATCAAGAGTTGAATGCTCTACCAAGTGAGCCAGCCAAGTGCCCCCAGACTGATTTTTTTCTTTTCTTAACAAATATAGTTGTCATTAGAGTCTTTTTTTTAGATTTTTTTTTAAGTAAAGACGTTTACACTTCTATCTGGAGCTGTATGCTGAATATTCAACATTCCTGAAGTGCTGATTAGTGCAATTAGTATAAAGAAATTTAAAAAAAAGAAAAAATAGCCAGCAAAATCAACTGAAAACCTAGAGCCATAAGAGACTTCAGGGGCACCTGAGTGGCTCAGGTAAGTGTCTAACTCTTGATTTTTGGCTCAGATCAAGATTTCAGGATTGTGAGATGGGCCTACGCTGGGCTCCAGCCTTTAAAGAAAAAAAATTCAGTAAGAGGGATGATTACACATTTGTGATTAAAAATCCTATAATTTGGGCCGTTCGGGTGGCTCAGCAGTTTAGCGCCACCTTCAGCCCAGGGTGTGATCCTGGAAACCCAGGATCGAGTCCCACGTCAGGCTCCCTGCATGGAGCCTGCTTCTCCCTCTGCCTCTGTCTCTGCCTTTCTCTCTCTCTTTGTGTCTCTCTCTCATAAATAAATAAAATCTTTAAAGAAAAATTCTATATTTTTTATATGCAGTGTAGGAAAGAGTATACTCAAAATAACAACAGAAAAAATGCTGTGGAGTAAATCCAAGAGGAAGTATACAGAAATCCAGAAGTTTTCATGTCAAATGTAGTAAATGTAGAAGAGACCTATTTTGTTTCTAGTTTGAAAGATTCAGGATTTTAAAGATAGGATTTCTCTGTAGAGGTGTATATTCATTGTAAACATAAAACCCCCAGAACATATTTTGGAACCAAGTTCAAGAACTTAAAAATGTGAAATGGAGGGACGCCTGGATGGCTCAACGGTTGAGCATCTGTCTGCCTTTGGCCCAGGGCATTATCCCGGAGTCCCAGGATCGAGACCCACATTGGACTTCATGCATGGAGCCAGCTTCTCCCTCTGCCTGTGTCTCTGTCTCTCTGTGTGTCTCTCATGAATAAATAAATAAAATATTTTTTTAAAATGTGAAATTGAAGTAAAAGTCTTTAACTTACATAATAGAGTATTGAAGTTTATGTAACATATTCAAAACTCCTACAACTGAAATGAAATGTGCCATTATATTGACAGTGATTTTTTTCTAGATGGTAAAATTGTGTGGCATTTTTTTCATTCTTATAAATTCTTTTCCAAATTTTCTAATTTAAAAATTTGTAATTCTGAAATCAGAGGAAACATTGTTTAAAGTTGGTTATCTAGGATTCAGAATGAGTTTTCTTATAGAGACAGGATGTATTTCTTAGAACTATACTACTGTTTTTCTACTGCCTAATGGGTACACCTGATTTTCACCACAGATGAGTAATGAAACTTTAAGAGAAGCTGAGGAACTTCTTACCCAGATATAGAGATCACAGACGCAAATTGAGTCATATATGGCTGGTGGTTATTGTTATCATTGTTAGATACTGCTGCTAACTAGATTTTTTTGATCTTCTATTTGTATCATGGTAGCCTCTTCTACCATTAACATAATCATGCAAATTGACCCATCAAATGAGGGATGGAGTTACAGAGTCTGGGTACTAGACTTGAGTTCATCCTCATAATGATTGGGGAATAAATTCTTAATTTCTTGTTTAATGGATGTGACTCTAAGAGCATCTTCATGGGCAGCCCCGGTGGCTCAGCGGTTTAGCACCACCTTCAGCCCAGGGCGTAATCCTGGAGACCCTGGATCGAGTCCCACGTCAGGCTCCCTGCATGGAGCCTGCTTCTCCCTCTGCCTGTGTCTCTGTCTCTCTGTCTCTCTCTCTCTCTCTCTCTCTCATGAATAAATAAATAAAATCTTAAAAAAAAAAAGAGCTTCTTCATATGTGGATAGCATTTTTAAACTTCAGTAAAGTTTTGCCCTCTTATTTGAATGTTAACTGCTCCTTGTGCTTTTTAATTATATGAACATGTTCACTTAACCTTTTGGCCTACTTAGCAATAAGCAAATCATTTGCCTACAAACTATGAATAATCATGTTGGTCAATTGCATTTTGTTTTAGAATCAATGAGTGGGGCAGCCCTGGTGGCGCAGCGGTTTAGCGCCGCCTGCAGCCCAGGGCGTGATCCTGGAGACCCTGGATCGAGTCCCATGTCAGGCTCTCTACGTGGAGCCTCCTTCTCCCTCTGCCTGTATCTCTGCCTCTCTCTCTCTGTGTGTGTGTCTCTATGAATAAATAAATAAAATCCTTAAAAAAAAATAGAATCAATGAGTGTAGAGCAACTAAGAAATTAAGATTGTTAATAAGCAGACATTTAAGTGTTGGCCTACCTTCAGAAGAAAACATTTACCTTTTAATTGCATGTATGTTATGTTAAAATACTTCTATGGTACTTGCTTTAATCCAGGAATTTATATTCTGAGATTGCAATGTAATCAGTTACAGAACTTTTTTTTTAAAGATTTATTTTTATTCATTTATGATAGACACCGGGGGGGGGGGGGGGCAGAGACACGGGCAGAGGGAGAAGCAGGCTCCATGCCGGGAGCCCGATGCGGGACTCGATCCTGGGACTCCAGGATTGCACCCTCTGCCAAAGGCAGGCGCGAAACCACCGAGCCACCCAGGGATCCCCATTTTCAGAACTTTACATATAATATACAACATAGGACCAGAGGAGAACTAGAGTATATTATGCTAAGTGAAATAAGTCAGAGAAAGACAAGCATATGGATTCACTCATATGTAGGATTTAAGAAAGAAAACAGAGGAACATAGAGGAAGGAGAGGAAGACTAAAATAAGATTAAAAAAAAAAAAACAAACAGGGAGGCCAACCATCCAACCATAAAAGACCCTTAACTATAGAAAACAAACTTAAGTGTTGCTATTGGAGAAGGGTAGTGGAATGATGGGTAACTAGGTGATGGCAATTAAGGAGGGTATGTTAGGTAATGAGCACTGGGTGTTACATGGGACTAACGAATCACTAAGTTCTGCCCCTGAAACTAATAATATACTATATGCTAACTAACCTGAATTTAAATAAAATCTTTTTTTAAAAAAGGACCAAAAGAAATGAATCTTGTTATATTCCAATGTGGATTTTTTTCAGATCTACATTTCAGATGAAATTTGAGAATAGAGAACAAGAATAAATGTATAAGTGAAGCTAGTATATGTGTATTTAATAAAACAAAGTATTGCTAATTTTACTTATTTTAGAGGTAAAGAATGCATACTTTTTTTTTTTTTTTTAAGAATACATACTTTTGGGATCCCTGGGTGGCGCAGCGGTTTGACGCCTGCCTTTGGCCCAGGGCGCTATCCTGGAGACCCGGGATCAAATCCCACATTGGGCTCCCGGTGCATGGAGCCCTCTGCCTGTGTCTCTGCCTCTCTCTCTCTCTCTCTCTCTCTCTCTCTGACTATCATAAATAAATAAAAATTTTTAAAAAAAGAATACATACTTTTAAAAAAAATGTTTTATTGACAAAATTAAACACAAGGAAAGAGGAGTGCCTGGGTGGCTCAGTCAGTTAAGTATCTGCCTTCAGCTCAGGTCATGATCCCAGGGTTCTGGGATGGAGCCCCATGTCCGGTGCCCTGCTTGGTGGTGAGCCTGCCTGTTCCTATCCCTTTGCCCCTCTCCCTGCTCATGCTCTCTCAAATAAATAAATAAAATCTTGGGGAAAAAAAATAGAATAATGGACCTCCAAGTGTCCATTGCCCAGCTTTAAGAGTTAAACTTTTTGGCCAGTCTTGGTGGTAAATCTGATCTACTCATATCTCCCTTTCCTATACTATTTGGAAACAGATCTAGCAGATAATTATATCTGCAGATATTTTAGTAGCTACCATCCTATTGTAACACTTAAAAAAATAGTAATTCAACTCATTGTTATTAAATATCCAGTCATTGTTCTGATTTTCAGTTTCAGATGTCAAAGGTGTACACTTTTACAGTTTGCTTGTTTGGATAAGGATCCAGATAAGTTGTACACCATGCCTGTTGGTTGATCCCTCTTAAGTCTCTCTTGATCTGTAAGTTTCCTTTCCATCTGTCTTTTTATCTTTGAATTTATATGTTGAAGAAACAGGATCCTTTGTCCTATAGACACTACAGTTTCCTGCAGGTTGATTGCGATATAAAACATTTTCATCATCCCTTCTAGGCGTTACAGCCTTTGTCTTTGTGGGGATTTCATGGGTTTCACTGGTTTCAAGCCAGTTTTTATTTCTAATTTTTTAAGATTTTTTTTTTTTAATTCATGACACACACACACACACACACATAGAGGTAGAGGGAGAAGCAGGCTCCATGCAGGGAGCCTGATGTGGGACTCGATCCTGGGACTCCAGGATCATGCCCTGGGCCGAAGGCAGGCGCTAAACCACTGAGCCACCCAGGGATCCCCCAGGCCAGTTTTTAAAAACAAGTTCTGGGTTTGGGGTTTGTAAATCATTTAGGTAGTTTGAATTTGGGCTTATTATTCATATGTGTCTTAGGTTGAAGTTTTCCATTTTTTTATAGAAGACTTTTAAGGTTGTGAATGTTTTCTGAATTTTTTATTCCTGGTTTAGGTAGGTAGTTCCGCTCCAGGTCCCTTTGCTTAACAAGATATGCTTCCTAGACTCCTTCCTATTTGGTGTTTGCATTCTGCCCACAACCACCATTTAGAGGTATAACCTATTCTGTTTTTCTTCCTTCTTAGCTGTTCTTGAGTGTGTGCCTTCTTAATTTTTGTCATCTGTGAAGTTTTTGCTCTTGGTTTCAAACTCAGCTCTTTATCCAAAAGTTATTTTCTGATACTTTATTCAGCATTTCCCTTTGTTTGGAAAGGAGCTGGAAGATTTTCATAATGTGTCATGCTATCTGCCCTATTGCCTGGAGGCTTACTCCTTTTCTTCTTCAAAACTCAGCTAAAAAATAAATAAATAAAAATAAAAAATAAAAATAAAAAACAAAACAGCTAAAATTTTTCTTAGAGAAAATATATTTTATTTGTGTGATTAAAACACTGCTATTGTATAATCTGTGAGCATTATTTATTTTTTTGCACTGGCAGATTCTAAACTTTTTTAATATCAGAGGACAATTATTACTGAGTCTGTCTTCCTGTAGTGATAGTATCTCTAATACCTAGTACAGTATCTTACACAAATGTTCCTGACATTTATTATTTTGACAATAGTAAGAATATTCCTAGCTATAGTTTTCTTTCCTTTGTTGTGAAAAATCACAGACAAAACGGCTTCAGTAAGCTAAGAGTTTCATGGACAGAATATGTCAGGGTCCTTGGTAAAAGATCAAATGTTAAAATAGAAAATGCCTATTTTTATCTATAAATTTAAGCAGCTATTATTTAGATTTTGTTCTTGATTTTTCCATTTAGGTACTGGCAGTTTATGTTCTTCATCACTAGCATATTAAGTTTGGATGCAAATTTGTTCTCAGAATTTATTGTATGAGCACTGTTATATACAGAGTACTTTAGAAACAGAACATAAGATTATGCCTAATAAATGTTTCTTTTTAGGGTGCTTACAGTGTGGTTGGGAGAAAATAAGTAACTGCCTATGAGTTGAGGTTTTTTCCCCTAAGTGTCAACTGTTTTAGATGAATTTGGGCACTTTGTTTCTTCTGAGGTTGAGTTCTATCCAAAATAGATCGCTGCCAATTTGGATTATGGATTCAGAAATCACTGAATGTATATCCAATGCTAGGCCCTTGTGCTGGGTATTGGGGATACAGTGTAACAGTGGTCACCTCATAGAGTGTAGAGTGTAATGGAGTGATGTTTTTAACAAGTTGAGTGTGTGCATGCATGTCTTGATACTACTATGGAGGAAAAACAATGTGTGATGAGAAAGTATAATAGGAAATAATTTAGACTGGGGAGTCAAGGGAAGATCTCTGTGAGGAGGTAACATATTAGTTGAGACCATTAGAAAGAGTTACAGATCAACTAGGCAAAGAATCATGGTACTAGTGCTTCATGTGGCAGCAGTAGCATATGTGTGCAAAAGTCATGAGGTGAAATAGAACTGAAAGAAAGCTAATGTGGCAGGAATGTAAGGGGTGGGGAGAAAGAATGGTAAAATAGGAGTCAGATGACTCCTTTAGAGATTATAAACCACATTAAATATTTTGAATTATGTTTACATTGACACTGCCATTGAAAAGTTTTAAACAAGGAAAGGCATGAAATAATTTAAATTTTTAGAAAATTGTTCCAGCTACTGTTTGGACAACAGTAATTGTTTGGACTACTGTTTGATTAGAAGTGGACAAGAGTGATAATGGAGAAGCCAGTTTACCAAACCTTCGCAGTAATCCAGGTGAAAGATTTGAAATACAAACCTTATCTCATGGGTATACAGTTGATTGAATATCGTCCAGATTTAAAAAAACATACATATATATAATGGTAGATATACAATTTAAAACAGAAGTGGGGCCACCCCGGTGGCCCAGCGGTTTAGCGCTGCCTTCAGCCCAGGGTGTGATCCTGGAGACCCAGGATCGAGTCCCACGTTGGGCTTCCCTGCATGATGGAGCCTGCTTCTCTCTCTGCCTTTCTCTCTGTCTCTGTCTCTCTCTGTCATGGATAAATAAATAAAAATCTTTAAAAATTAAAAAAAAAAAAAAAAAAACCAGAAGTGGATTGGAATCCCTGGGTGGCTCAGCAGCTTAGCGCCTGCCTTTGGCCCAGGGGGTGATCTTGGAGTCCTGGGATCAAATTCCGCATCAGGCTCCCTGCATGGAGCCTGCTTCTCCCTCTGCCTGTGTCTCTAGATTGTGGTATGTGACTTTTCATAGTTGCTCTTAGACCATAATTCTTTTAAATTCTTTCTGAACCTTTCCAAGTTTTAGTTGTTGGGAATTAGCCTAGATTATTTTGTATACTAATCTGATGTCAAAACTAAGCTGTTCACTCTTAGCCTGTAGTGATTTTGAAGTGGTCAGGAAAGCAACCGTGCGAATTAAAATTTCCTTGGATTAAGGAAGTCTTTCATCCCCATCTTTATCTCCCAAAGAGTTTTCTGGGTTTGGTGCTGTCTTGCATTGCCCTTGCATTAGTTTTTCCTTTGTTATAAAATTTTTCTCTAATCTATAGAAGCTTTTTCTTCTAACATATCACCAGGAGTTTCATCCTTCTGTGTTTTAAAGATTTTAACTCTTATACATGTATGTTACTAATATTTTACTCAGTTTTGTTGTATTTTAAATTGTTGTTTTTAGGGGTGCCTGGGTGGCTTAGTCAGTTAAGCATCTTCGTATGGCACTGGTCATGACCCTAGGGACCTGGGATCTAGCCCCACGTTGGGCACCTGGAGTCTGCTTCTCCCCTTCCCTCTGCCTACAGCTCCCCCTGCTTGTGCTCTGTGTGTCAAATAAATAAAATCTTTTAAAAATTTAAAAGTTTCTAATATTTTATTTTTACGGGCATTTTAAGGTTTTATGTGATTACTTCTTTATGATTCTTGCCTGTGATACAGTGTTTCAAAAGGTAGTGTTTAGCACATGATTTTTTTTTTTTTTTAAGATTTTATTTATTCACAAGAGACACAGGGAGAGAGGCAGAGGCACAGGCAGAGGGAGAAGTAGGCTCCCTGCAGGGAGCCTGATGGAGAACTCAATTCCAGGACCCAGGGATCATGACCTGAGCCAAAGGCAGTTACTCAACTGCCAAGCCACCCAGGTGCCCCTAGTAGGTGATTTTTAACACTAGTATGATTTAAGTCTGATATTTATTTTTGCTATATTTTATTGAGAGGCATTTTACTTTGTTTCCTCATCTTTATGTACTTTATGAGCTACTTCAGTGATTTAAAATTTTTAAAATTAAAAATTTTTCTTTCATATGTTGATTTTTTTTTTAACACATGCTGAGATCTGCTTTTGAACTTTTAGATTTCGTTATACTGGTTGATCTGTCTTCATACCTGTACAATATTGTTCTGGGTGCAGGGCAGGGGGTTGTTTGTTTTTTTTATTTTTGAAGTGGAAGAGAGGGGCAGAGGGAAAGAGAATGTTAAGCAGACTCCATGCCCAGTGCAGGGTTGGTGTGGGGCTTGATCTCACAACCCTGAGATCAGGACCTGAGTTGAAATCAAAAGTCAGACCCTTAACTGAGCCACCCAGGCACCCTTATTCTAGTGGTATTTTTTGTCTGTTTTCATATCCATTGGGAGGTAATTTACCTACTTCTAAAAATAAACTATTTTTCCTTAAGGAACCAATAGCTAAAAGTAGTTGATAAGAGTCCTTTAATAGCCTCATTATTCATTGGGTGCAGAATATGGAACACTGTAATAATGAACTGAAATAAGATTTTTAAAAATCTAATCAGGGGATCCCTGGGTGGCGCAGCGGTTTGGCGCCTGCCTTTGGCCCAGGGCGTGATCCTGGAGACTCGGGATCGAATCCCACATCGGGCTCCCTGTGCATGGAGCCTGCTTCTCCCTCTGCCTATGTCTCTGCCTCTCTCTATTTCTCTCTCTGTGACTATCATAAATAAATTAAAAAAAAAAAATCTAATCAGAATTATTACCCAAGGAATCTGGAGCCTCAGTTCCCTTTTCTCCAAGCTCTACTCCATAAGCTGTTTTGAGTCTATGAAGGAATTATTCTTTAAATCTTCTATAAAATGTGAAACATTATCCTTTTCTATATACTCTTACTTCCTGATAGATTACCTTCAAGAGGCTGTCTAGTTAGGTTTAAAAGCATGGATGTAAAGACAGACTGCCTGGGGCCAGCTTTGTGCTTTACCACTTCTTAATTGTGTGGTTTTGAGCAGGTTATTTAACTTTCTATGCCTCAATTTCCTTATCTGTGGAAGAATAGAATGAGTTACTTACGAAAAGCACTTAGAACAGTGCCTGGCATGTATTAGATCTTTGTAAGCATTAAGTGCTGTTTTTATTCTGAATCAATGTCCAGAAATCCTGTTCACAGAATGTGTAAGCTTGCATTTTTTGCATAAACCTAGTAAGGATAATTTGAAACAAATAATTACCCTCTTCCCAGAATTTAAATGTGAACCCATTTTTAGCTAGAAAAATTGAACAGCTAAGTAAAGGGTGTGTGTGTGTTAATAAGGGCATATTCACGATATAATTCTAATTGTAACTAAGGAAGCAACTTCTCTAAATTTTAGTTTCAAGTCCCACTTAGTAGGATATATCAATTTTTAGTCACTGAAGGGATACTGATGAGTTGGAGAACATACAAGGTAGTTTTTATTTGATAGTGAGTACAGGCAAAAAACTTGTACAACTTGTTTTCATTTCTGCTGTCTTAAATTCTAAAGCCTTAAGTTTGCTAATGATGAACAATTTTGGTAAGAAGTGAAAATTTTTTTTGTCCTATACCGTTTTTGGAGTATGTGTATACATTTATTTTGTTAACTACATTTATTTTTCTGCCTCAGATAAAAAATTTATCACATTGTTAAACCCTCAAATAGGGATTAGGTTATAAATTCTCAGCTTTATTTTCCCTGAGTTATTCTCTATTGGTTAATAGTCAAAGTAAGTATGACAGTGATTAATAATAGTGAATTTTACTGTGTACATTCCTAGAAGCTGTTACTATAGCAGAAAACATAATCATCTCCCAAATTAGCAAATCTTACTATTAATACTAATATCCATTTTATGTGAAAATAACATTTCTGCCTCCCTTTCCTGGACATGTGGTGATCCCTTGTCTCTCTTCTCCAGTCAGCAGTTGTTATGGACTTTTCACAGCTGTCGTTATTGATTTGCATTAAAATATCTACCTAATTTGGCCTGGCTTCTGTTGTGGCTAGTGACTTATGCCCAAGAACTTGCTGACTGAATTTGTGGTATATTTTCCGAGCACTTGTTAACTGGCCCATTTGGCAAATGAACTCTAGATCTTGTCCTTTTTCTGAAACCCATGTTTTTATCAACTGAGTTAAGAGTTAAGTGCCTATAAAGTGAATTAATAAAATAAAATTCCAGCCTTCTAAGGCACTATATTTTTATAACATATATAAATTCAAAAGCATTTGATGAAGCTGGGGTTGGAGAAAGAAGGGCAGTAGTATTTGCGTCTTTTTAACTATGTGCATGTATTATTGGTGATAAACATTTAACATTTGTTAAAATGTTATTTTTCTTTTTTTTTTTTTATTTTTAAATAATCTCTGCACCCAATGTGAGTTTGAACTCAAAACTCCAAGGTCAAGATTCACATGTTCTACCAACCAAGCCAGCCAGGTGCCCCTAAAATGTTATTCTTTTAAAAAGATTTTACTTATTTGAGAGCACGCGCGAGAGAGCACAAGCAGAGGGAAGAGAAAGAAACAGAAGGCAGATACTTAACTGACTGAGCCACCCATGCACCTCTAAAATGTTGTGGGTTTTTTTGAAAGATTTTATTTATTTATTCATGAGAAACAGAGAGAGAGGTAGAGACACAGGCAGAGGGAGGAGCAGGCTCCATGCAGGGAGCCCAATGTGGGACTCCATCTCCAGGATCATGCCCTGGGCCGAAGGCGGCGCTAAACTGCTGAGCCACCCGGGCTGCCCTAAAATGTTATGATTATTTTTTAAAGATTTTATTTATTAATGAGAGACAGAGAGAGAGAGAGAGAGAGAACACGGCAGAGACATAGGCAGAGGGAGAAGTAGGCTCCACACAGGGAGCCCGACGGGGGACTCCATCCCGGGTCTCTAGTATCAGGCCCTGCGCCTCTACCCAGGGTGCCTTAAAATGTTATTTTTTTTAAATTTTTTATTTATTTATTTATTTTTTATTTATGATAGTCACACAGAGAGAGAGAGAGAGAGAGAGGCAGAGACACAGACAGAGGGAGAAGCAGGCTCCATGCACCGGGAGCCCGACGTGGGATTCGATCCCGGGTCTCCAGGATCGCGCCATGGGCCAAAGGCAGGCGCTAAACCGCTGCGCCACCCAGGGATCCCTAAAATGTTATTTTTAAAAGAAGTTCTAGGAGCTCCTGGGTGGTTCAGTCAGTTGAGTGCCTGACTCTTGCTTTCAGATCAGGTCGTGATCTCAGGGTCATGAGATCAAGCACTACATGGGGCTTCTCATTCAATGCAGAGTCCATTAAGATTCTCTCCCTCTTCCTCTGTCCCACCTCCCTCCCCATGCACCCATGTGCACTCTCTCTCAAATAAATCTTTAAAAAAAAAAGTTCTAGGGGATCCCTGGGTGGCTCAGCGGTTTAGCGCCTGCCTTTGGCCCAGGGTGCCATCCTGGGGTCCCGGGATCGAGTCTCACATCAGGCTCCCTGCATGGAGCCTGCTTCTCCCTCTGCCTGTGTCTCTGCCTCTCTCTCTCTCTGTCTATCATAAATAAATAAATAAATAATCTATCAATCTATCTTTTTTTTATAAGTTCTAAAAAGTCAGGCAAAATGAATAAATTATTGTGACAGGATTAGAAATCCTGCCATCTTGGGTGTGGGGTGCCTGAGTGGCTCAGTCAGGCATCTGCCATCTCAAATCATGATCTTCGGTCCTGGCATTGAGCCCTGCATTGGACTCCCTGCTCTGCTCAGTGAGGAGTCTACTTTTCCCTATTTCCCTCTCTGTTCTCTCTCTCTCTTAAATAAATAAAATTTAAAAATCCTGCCATCTTGGATTACTTTATTTTTGTTTTTATTTATTTATTTTTAAATCCTTGATTGCTTTATTTTTTAAGGGTTTTATTTATTTGAGAGAGCAAGAGTGAGCACAAATGGGAGGGGTGGGGAAGAGGGAGAGGGAGAAGCAAAATCCCCACTGAGCAGGGAAGCCCGACCTGGGGCTTGATTCCAGGACTCTGGAATCATGACCTGAGCCACCCTGGCGCCCCTTGGGTTACTCTAGATGCCCTTTAGTCTGCTTGAAATGCCATGCCCAGAATTTAACTGAGATTCTTGTGGTATGAGGAGCCCTTTAGTGGGGCACATTAACCCTATCCAGTTTTGTTCAAGGAAAAAAGTTAATTTTAAAAGTTTCTTGAATATACCTTCTTATGTTTATTTAACGTAATTATATAACACCTTGTATTTAATATGTACCAGATATTATTTTGTAAATATCAGTGTTTCATTTTACATACAAGTATTAAAATGTTTTATATGAATTTTAGAAATTTCTAAATTTAGGGGTGCCCGGGTGGCTTGGTAGGTTGAACATTTGACTTTTGATTTTGGCCTAGGTCATGATCTCAGGGTTGTAAGATTGAGCCCCGTGTCAGGTTCCACACTGGGTGTGAAGCTTGTTTAGGATTGTCTCTCTCCTTTTCCCTCTGCACCCCCCACCCAGATTTGTTAATTTAGTCTTATATTTCTCCTAGCAGAAGTATCTTTCCTGATCCTGCTATGTGATCGTACCAACTTTGAGTAGTATCCATTAAATTCATCAAATATTAAGTCCATCAAATTATATTCATAAGTATAACTAAAGTAGAAATTAAAATTAACATTTTAAAATTACCTTTTTCATTTTCATTTCAGCTTTACCAACAGGGACGCTTATGTCAATTGGGCAGTGAATTTTGTGAATTGGAAGTTTTTGCTAAAGTATTGAGAGCTTTGGATAAAAGGTAAAATCACGTTTTAAAAATTATGGTAAACTGTATATTTAAAATGCTAAATTTTACCATTGTAGCTTCTTAAGTATACTTCATTGGCTTTATGTGTATTCCCATTGTTCTGAATCCATCAATACCACCTTGCTTTTCGTGTTCAGAGGAAGAGAATGAGTTCGATCTTCTCCATGTAGCTGTTATCATGTAGTAAGAGCCACATACAGGTATGGGTGACACAGCTTTTGATTATGCTTGCTATTCACTTGAGCATTCTTCCCAAAATTTGTTTTAAAGCCATTTCTTTTCCCTAACCCTAGAAAAATAAGTTTTCACAAATTACTGCTAATTTCTTATATGAATATTGCCAAGTTGTTCCATGTGTTCAACAAATTAAGTATATACTTGTTGAATGGTATTACAGCAGTGATTAAGATCTACAACATCTCTTCCCATGGATTTTGTATTTTAGAGAGGAATGATAAAATAATAAGTAAATAATATAATTTAATTGTTCAGGGGTAACTTTGGAATGTGGCCTTTGTACTATAGAGAAACTTTTAGTTGGATAATTAAAATCTAAAAAAAAAAAAACATAACCGAGAACTTTACTTTGGTAAAAAAAAAAAAAAAAACCTACAGAAAACGTTTTAAAAACATTCTTTAAGAAAAGGTTGGCTTTTGAGATATGGATTTCTCTATATAATTCTAAACATGGCCATTGTAAAGATTTAGTGGAATACCTCTCTTTCATCTCTCAGGTTATCTTTCACCAAGTCCAAATCCCTTGGTAAGTGTTTAATATATTTGTGAAACTAAAAGCATGTAGTTTGAGTTTTCCCCCCTTTATCCAAAGCAGTGATTCCATTATTTACAATTTTGTTATTTAGAATTTTCCATTGAGATATAATTCACATCCCACCACACTCACCGTTTTAAATTGTACAATTCAGTGGCTTTTAGTGTATTCACAAGATTTTGCAACCATCACCACTGTCTAATTCTAGAATATTTCTATTACTCCAAAAAGAAACCCTGTACCCATTAACAATCACTTCCTATTTCCTCTTACCCAGGCCTACCATTAATCAACATTCTGTCTCTGAATTTACCTATTCTAAACACTTCATATAAAGAGAATCATATGATATATGGTCTTTTGTGACTGGCTTCTTTTACTTTTATAATGTTTTGAAGATTTATTCATGTCATTGCTTATATCAGTATTTCTTTCCTTTTTATGGCTGAGTAATTTTCCATTGTGTGAATATACTGTGTTTTGTTTAATCATTTATTGATGAACATTTTAGCTATTTGGCTATTCTGATAATGCTGCTATGAACATTTATGGACAAGATTTTGTTTGGACATATGTTTTCAATTCTCTTATATATGTAACTAGGGTATATACATATGATCACCCTATGTTCAACTTTTTTATGAACCTCAAAACTATTTTCCATAGTGGCTGTACTATTTTACATTCCTTCCATCAGTGTATGAGAGTTCCAGTGTTTACATATTTTTGGCATCACCTTTTTAAAATAGTAATCACATCCTACTGGATATGAAGTGGTATCTTGTTGTGATTTTGGTTTGCATATCCCAAATGATTGATGATGTTGATCATCTTTTCTTGTACTTATTGGTCATCTGTATATTTTCTTTGGAAAAAAAATCTCTATTTAAATCCATTGCCCATTTTTAAATTGGGTTATTGTTGAATTATAAGATGGCTTGGTTTTTAAGTTAGTTTTACGGGATGCCTGGGTGGCTCAGCGGTTGGGCATCTGCCTTTAGCTCAGGGCGTGATCCTGCAGCCCCGGGATCGAGTTCCGCATCGGGCTCTCTGCATGGAATCTGCTTCTCTCTCTCTGCCTCTGTCTCTCTGTGTCTCTCATGAATAAATAAGTAAAATATTTTTAATAAATAAAAGTTAGTTTCACTCTTTACTGTTATTTTTTTAAGATTTTATTTATTTATTCGTGAGAATACACAGAGAGGAGAGAGAGGCAGAGACACAGGCAGAGGGAGAAGCAGGATCCATGCAGGGAGCCCGACGTGGGAATCGATCCCAGTCTCCAGGATCACGCCCTGGGCTGAAGGCAGCGCTAAACTGCTGAGCCACCTAGGTTGCCCTCTTTACTGTTATTAATTTTCACATACAGGATCACTTAGTGATCTACTGAATAAACATGAGGCTAAATTGTGGATTATTGTGGCCTCATAATTTATAAGGCAAGAACGTTTTTTATCTTGTTCCATCTTGGAAAACAATAGTACTGTTATTTTTAAAAAGAAAGCTAGCACTTTTTAAAAATATAAAATATATTACTTTTATAAAATAACCTTTTCTTCTCTTGCAGACATTTGCTTCATCATTGTTTCCAGGCTTTGATGGATCATGGTGTGAAAGTTGCTTCAGTCTTGGCCTATTCATTCAGTAGGCGGTGCTCTTACATAGCAGAATCAGATGCTGCAGTAAAAGAAAAAGCCATTCAGGTTGGCTTTGTCTTAGGTAAGTAATAGTAAAATAGAGGAGTGTTTTGTTCTATGACATGACTCGTTAAACCTATTAACAATAAAGGATTCCACTGGGACATTCCCAAAGTCTACATAAGGAGGTTATGAGAAAAACATCAGAAAAATTAGATATGATTTATTGAGTGTTAACTTTGGGTCACACACTACTGTAGGAATTTAAATGATATCTTTGGGTTGGAGGGTGCAGAGGGAGAAAGAGAATCTTAAGCTTCAGTCTCACAGGGGCTCAATTTTACAACCCTGGGATCATGACCTGAGCTGAAATTAAGATTAGGACACTTAACTGATTGAGCCACCCAGGTGCCCCAAATGTTATCTTTCTAAATCCTCATAACATTTCAGTATTGTGATGGTATTAATAGATTTTACAAGTGAGGAAGCATTCAGAAAAATTAAATAACTTGCTCTAGTCACATAGCTGGTAGTGGACTAAAAGTTTAGAATCCTGCATCTATGGATCCATACCATATACTTTGCTACATGTCATGCTGCCAACAGCCTCTTTCACCAGCTTACCATATGCTGTGACTGAGACTTAATCCTTTTGGGGCTTCAGTGTTTCAGTCTCTAAAATAAGCATTATCTTGTATTTCCTCATGGAGATGTTAGGAGAATACGGAAAACATACTTTGGAAAGGAATCTGAGAAGTTCTTGTATGCCATATGTAGAGAAATGTTTAAGGTTTGCATAACATTTTATATGATTTTTACAAATCTACATAGATTAGTTATGTTTCAGGCAACTACTTATTAAAGATGTTGCTACCCTTTTAGCTTTCTTTTTAAAAATTTTTTTTGAGGGCAGCCCCAGTGGCTCAGTGGTTTAGCGCCACCTTCAGCCCAGGGTGTGATCCTGGAGACCCGGGATCCAGTCTCATGTCAGGCTCCCTGCATGGAGCCTGCTTCTCCCTCTGCCTGTGTCTCTGTCTCTCTCTCTCTCTCCCTCCCTCTGTGTGTCTCTCCTGAATAAATAAGTAAAATGTTTTAAAAAAAAATTTTTTTTTAATGATTGTAGATTCCCAGGCAATATCAAAACCAGGAATTGACACTGGTTTAATACTGCTAACTTGACTATAGACCTTATTTAATTTTCAAGTTTTTACATGTACTCCTGTGTATGTGTGTCTGTTTCTGTGCAGTTGATTCCATGTAAAGATTCATATAACTGTCATTACCATCAGGTAATGGACTATTCCATCAGTACAGACTTTTGTTTTTAACTTCTCACATGCATATGCATCTTTTAGCTCTCTTACACATGCACATACACTTTCTTTGCCAACAAATTTTCATGATTTTTTCCTTCAGTCTTAGAATAATTATTTGTAGTCGTCATGGACAGTTTGCTGGAGAAACTTCAGAACCTTTTTTTTCTGGAAAACAAAAACAGAAACACTCAGCATTTATCCTTTGGTAATCCCATGGAATGTAAACTGCAACCAAGAATTGTGACCAAAGAATGTCTTTAACCAGAGTGTGTGATCTTGATGAATGTTAAGGTTGACATTCCCTCTAGTCCTAGGTGGTCATGTAAAAGTCGGTGGTAGAACAACTTTAGAATCAACAAAAGTGAAAGGCAGGAAGGTTAGTGTTCATTAAGGTCCTCTGTCATCTCCACAAACATTTATACCAGTATCTGGCCATTGTAATGAGCCAGATTAAAGAAATATCTTGGAGATAGAACCAAGTTCTAATGAACTCATAGTTACTTTATTGGTCTGGATTCTAAAATTACCAAAACGATGAAAAAAACTTCATATCGAAGTATACAGTGATGAAGATAATTTTTTAAATGGCAGCTTTATTGAGATGTTCTTTGAAATTGATTATGGAGAGATTGAAAAGCCATGTTTACCCTATAAGTTGAAAATATTAGGATCCTTTGAATTTATGGCTAATTAACTGGAAAATGTCAGTTCTTAGGCTATGGAGTAATTTTAGAGAGTTAAAACTCTTGACTCTTTATTCAAGGTCTCAACTTTAATCTAATTCTCCTAGTTTAAAAGTTTTTGTTTTGTTTTATTTTCTGTTTCACAGTATCTTTGTTTTGGGCCAACACAGGACTTTAATATTATGGGTGTTTTCATTTTAGATGATACTCATTTTAAGCATGTCACTCTAGCTTTCGAGTGATTTGTTAAGTTATTTAAAGTTATTGGTTTCCTTGTCCTTTAGGTGGCTTTCTTTCAGATGCAGGCTGGTACAGTGATGCTGAGAAAGTTTTTCTGTCCTGTCTTCAGTTGTGTACTCTACATGATGAGATGCTTCATTGGTTTCGTGCAGTAGAATGTTGCGTGAGGTGAGTTGGAACAGGTCCTTAGTGGCTTTATTATAGTTTTAGCTTTTATAAGCATACTCCAATATTTTTATAAACCTCTGAGGTGATATTTTTATTCACAGTTTCATTAGTTTGGCCTCCTGTCTTTCATCACCAAAATATAGTTAACTTATTGTGGTCATCTAAGCTTAATATTTTTTGCTTTGTCATAGAGCTTGTGTGTTCTGTTCATTGAACAAATATTTATCGAATACCTCTGTGTACTCACAACTGTGCTAGGTATTAGATGCTGATAAAATATATGTTTTTCTCAGATGTTATTTTTTTACTCTTGCTGTTTAGATTTCCAGAATTGTATATAGAGGATTAATATTTTACTTATAAGTAACTGTTTTCTTTAAAAATACATTATTTAACATGTACTTAAAGGAAGGCAAGCAAGGCTAGAAGTAACTTTGTTTTTACTGTCTTTATTTTTTCTATGCATTTAACATTTAGTTACAGCTATTTTCTTATACATGTTCTCTCTGCAAAATTGATTTGACATTTCTTAAAAAAATTTTTTTATGAAACCAGCGAGAAATCAAAATAAAGTAAAAAAACCAAACCAAAAAACACGCAGAAATTTCTTGTCGTAAGTTAAGTTTGGTCAATTTACTGAATTTATGTTCTATTTTTATTGAATAAAGGGTCATATTTCCTTGATATCTTAGAAATGAGTTAATTAAATTGGAACCTTCAAAGCTAGAAGATAGATCCTACTTTATAATACTATTGTTGATCTAAAATTGAATAAAGCACTCTTTTTTCTTTTTCTTTTTTTTCTGCTGGGGTTCAGTCTTCTGAGGTTGTCATTACCTTGTTTTATACAGGGATTATCTGTGTTAGACAGACTTTCAAATTCTGAAATTATTTTGTAGTATGCTACCTTAATTATAAATAATAATAAATTATATATATATAATATTTTATATATATAATATTTTATAATTACTATATATAATTTATAAGCCCTAGTAGGACCAGGGCTCCCTCTCTCCTTCCTGTGTTGTCATCTTTATCATGTAGCTCCTATCATTGTGTCTACACAGGTTATAGGCAGGGAGAAGGGCAAAAAGCTCATGCCAGCTGAGTCTGCTTTTTCTTTTTCTTTTTCTTTTTCTTTTTCTTTTTATTTTATTTTTATTTTTATTTTCTTCTTTTCTTCTTTTCTTTCTTGTCAGAAAAAAATAGAAGTCTAGCCCTGTTTCTTTGCTTAACTCTCTTCAAAATTGAGACACATTCCGCATATCCTTCAGCCTGTATAAGGTGATCGGGGGAGCAAAGCATTTTTTATTGTGTTTTTTAATTCCTTCCTTGAATGAACTTATGGGTCTACATTAAGGAAAGGAGGGGAGGGAAAAATTGGATAGGTAATGTCAACACAGTATCTTTCTTGGCTGTTTTTTGAAACAGGCATATATGAAATTGAAAAAAATACCTGAACTAAGAATACCTGAACTAAGAACTATTTATAATACAAGGTTACTGCCTATGTACATAGACCTTTTGTTCTTTTTTTTTTTTTTTTTTTAAGATTTTGTTTATTTATTCATGAGACACAGAGAGAGAGAGAGAGAGAGGCAGAGACACAGGCAGAGGGAGAAGCAGGCTCCATGCAGAGACTCCGATGCGGAACTCGATCCCAAGCCTTCAGGATCGCTCCCTGGGCTGAAGGCAGGCACTGAACTGCTGAGCCACCCAGGGATCCCCAGACCTTTTGTTCTTAAGAATTTTAAGTTTCAAAATAAAATGTGCTTCTATGCAGCTATTATACTTGCCAACGTCCTGGCCATTACAGGTGTATTTAATGTAATTTATATATAATATATAGTTTAGTCATCCCCTTAGTATTATTTAAAAAAAAGATTAAATTTTTTACTTAGCTTTTTTTAAAGCAAAAAAATTGGGGGGAATTAATTGATCATATGTTTAATTGAATTGAAAAAGAAGTGTATTGCAGAACAGATACTAAAGAAATTCTTTGCCTAATAACACAAGCTTTTGAACTTAATGTGAGAGTATGGGTTTTGTTTTTGCCTTTTGTTTTTTAATGGGAGTTCTCTGCCCTTTTTTTTAAAAAAATTAATTTATTTCTTTTAGTACTTTACACTCAAAGTAGAGCTCAAACTCACAACCCCAACATCAAGAGTCACATATTCCACTGACGGAGTCAGGCAGGTCCCCCAAGAGTGTGTTTTTTTTTTTTTTTTAATTATTTATTTATTTATTCATTCATTCATTCATTCATTCATTCATGAGAGACACAGAGAGAGAGAGAGAGAGGTAGAGACACAGGCAGAGGGAGAAGCAGGCTCCATGCAGGAAGCCAGACGTGGGACTCGATCCCGGGTCTCCAGGATCACGCCCTGGGCTGACAGCGGCGCTAAACCGCTGAGCCACCCGGGCTGCCCAAGAGTTTGTTTTTTAATGTAATATCATAAAGGTGGTTTCTAATCTGGGCTGGCATGGAAGCAGTATAGAGCAAATGTCAGAGAATCTTCTTGTTAAATCTGCTATCACTTCTCAGTCCTTTTGCAATCCTTGAAGACTCTGCCTGTTTTCCTATACTCATTATCTATATAATAGCTTCATTTTTTCTGCCTTTGTGTCTATTGCCAAACAAATTTTTAAATACAGAAAATTATGAAAAGAATAAATATTATCTATAATCCTGTTGCCTAGAAATAACCACAATTACTCTATTAGTGTATTTTTTTAATTTTAAGTGTGAAAGGAACTTCTGAACTGATGGAGGAAAGACTTAAATTTAGATTAAAAAGAACTCTGAGTCCTACACAATTGGATTTCCTAAAATCAAAGAATACATAGAAATTGGAAGCTAGAAGACAGTAGAAGTATTTCCTTTATTATTATTATTATTATTTTTAAGATTTTATTTATTTATTCATAGAGACACACAGAGAGAGAGGGGGGCAAGGCACAGGCAGAGGGAGAAGCAGGCTCCATGCAGGGAGCCTGACGTGGGCCTGGATCCAGGGTCCCCAGGATCACACCCCAGGCTGCAGGCGGCACTAAACCGCTGCGCCACCGGGGCTGCCCAAGTATCTCCTTTATTGAGAGAAAATGGTATACTTTGCCAACTTTTAGGGTAAAATAAAGAATTTTCACATACATAGGGATGCAATATACTTCCATGTACTTGAGCTGAAGAAAATACTCAAGAAATTTCCCTAACCAAATAAAAAGTTCAGTAATAACAATTCTCAAGATAGGAGAAGATATAGAAATGGTGGTAAGCAGTGAATTTTGTAATACATAGTTACATGTAAATGGGGTAGAAAGAAAATGAAGACCAAATTGGGAATCTTTTTTTGTATACATTTTTTATTGGAGTTCGCTTTGCCAACATATAGCATAGCACTCAGTGCCCATCAGCCAGTCATTCCAATGCCCCGCCCACCTCCCTTTCCACCACCCCTTGTTCGTTTCCCAGAGTTAGGTATCTCTCATGTTCTGTCACCCTCACTGATATTTCCCACTCATTTTCTCTTGTTTCCCCTTTAATCCCTTTCACTATTTTTTATAGACGCCAAATGAATGAGACCATATAATGTTTGTCCTTCTCCGATTGACTTATTTCACTCAGCATAATACCCTCCAGTTCCATCCACGTTGAAGCAAATGGTGGGTATTTGTCGTTTCTAATGGCTGAGTAATACTCCATTGTATATATACATACCACATCTTCTTTATCCATTCCCCTTTCGATGGACACCAAGGCTTCTTCCACAGTTTGGCTGTTGTGGACATTGCTGCTATAAACATTGGAGTGCAGGTGTTCTGCCATTTCACTGCATCTGTATCTTTGGGGTAAATGCCCAGCAGTGCAATTGCTGGGTCGTAGCTCTATTTTTAACTCTTTGAGGAGCCTCCACACACTTTTCCAGAGTGGCTGTACCAGTTCACATTCCCACCAACAGTCCAAGAGGGTTCCCCTTTCTCCACATCCTCTCCAACATTTGTTGTTTCCTGTCTTCCTAATTTTCACCATTCTCACTGGTATGAGGTGGTATCTCATTGTGGTTTTGATTTGTATTTCCCTGATGGCAAGTGATGTGGAGCATTTTCTCATGTGCTTGTTGGCCATGTCTATGTCTTCCTCTGTGAAATTTCTGTTCATGTGTTTTGCCCATTTCATGATTGGATTGTTTGTTTCTTTGCTATTGAGTTTAATAAGTTATTTATAGATCTTGGATACTAGCCCTTTATCTGATAGGTCATTTGGAAATATCTTCTCCCATTCTGTAGGTTGTCTTTTAGTTTTATTGACTATTTCTTTTGCTGTGCAGAAGTTTTTTATCTGATTAAGTCCCAATAATCCGTTTTTGCTTTTGTTTCCCTTGCCTTCGTAGATGTATCTTGCAAGAAGTTGCTGTGGCCAAGTTCAAAAAGGGTGTTGCCTGTATTCTCCTCTAGGGTTTTGATGGATTCTTGTCTCACATTTAGATCTTTCATCCATTTTGAGTTTATCTTTGTGTATGGTGAAAGAGAGTGGTCTAGTTTCATTCTTCTGCACGTGGATGTCCAATTTCCCAACACCAGTTATTGAAGAGACTGTCCATTTTCCGGTGGATAGTCTTTCCTGCTTTGTCAAAGATGAGTTGACCATAGAATTGAGGGCCCATTTCTGGGTTCTCTCTTCTGTTCCATTGATCTATGTGTCTGTTTTTTTGCCAGTACCACACTGTCTTGATGATCACAACTTTGTAGTACAACCTGAAATCTGGCATTGTGATGCCCCTGGCTCTGGTTTTCTTTTTCAATATTCCTCTGGCTATTCAGGGTCTTTTGTGATTCCACACAAATCTTAAGATGATTTGTTCCAATTCTGTGAAGAAAGTCCCTGGTATTTTGATAGGGATTGCATTAAATGTGTAAATTGCCCTGGGTAGCATTGACATTTTCACAATATTAATTCTTACAATCCATGAGCATGGAATATTTTTCCATCTCTTGTGTCTTCCTCAATTTCTTTCAGAAGTGTTCTGTAGTTTTTGGGGTATAGATCCTTTACCTCTTTGGTTAGGTTTATTCCTAGGTATCTTATGCTTTTGGGTGCAATTGTAAATGGGATTGATTCCTTAATTTCTCTTTCTTCAGTCTCATTGTTAGTATATAGAAATGCCACTGATTTCTGGGCATTGATTTTGTATGCTGCCACACTGCCAAATTGCTGTATGCGCTCTAGCAATCTTGGGGTGGAGTCTTTTGGGGTTTCTGTGTACAGTATCATGTCATCTGCGAAGAAGGAGAGTTTGACTTCTTCTTTGCCAATTTGAATGCCTTTTATTTCTTTTTGTTGCCTGATTGCTGCAGCTAGGACTTCTAGTACTATGTTGAATAGCAGTGGTGAGAGTGGACATCCCTGTTGTGTTGCTGATCTTAGGGGAAGGGCTCCCAGTGTTTTCCCATTGAGAATGATATTTGCTGTGGGCTTTTCGTAGATGGCTTTTAAGATGCTGTGGAATATTCCCTCTATCTCTACACTCTGAAGAGTTTTGATCAGGAATGGATGCTGTATTTTGTCAAATGCTTTCTCTGCATCTATTGAGAGGATCATATGGTTCTTGTTTTTTCTCTTGTTGATATGATCTATCACGTTGATTGCTTTACAAGTGTTGAACCAGCCTTGCATCCCGGGGATAAATCCCACTTGGTCAGGGTGAATAATCTTAATGCACTGTTGGATCCTTTTGGCTAGTATCTTGTTGAGAATTTTTGCATCCATGTTCATCAGGGATATTGGTCTATAATTCTCCTTTTTGCTGGGGTCTTTGGTTTTGGAATTAGGGTGATGCTGGCCTCATAGAATGAATTTGGAAGTATTCCATCCCTTTCTATCTTTCAGAACAGCTTTAGTAGAATAGGTATTGTTTCTTCTTTAAATGTTTGATAGAATTCCCCCTGGGAAGCCATCTGGCCCTGGACTTTTGTGTGTTGGGAGGTTTTTAATGACTGCTTCAATTTCCTCTCTGGTTATTGGCCTGTTTAGGTTTTCTATTTCTTCCTGTTCCAGTTTTGGTAGTTTGTGGTTTTCCAGAAATGTGTCCATTTCTTCTAGATTGCCTAATATATTGACATATAGCTGCTCATAATATGTTTTTTTTTAAAGATTTTATTTATTTATTTATTCATAGAGACACACAGAGAGAGAAAGAGGCAGAGACACAGGCAGAGGGAGAAGCAGGCTCTATGCAGGGAGCCTGACGTGGGACTCGATCCAGGGTCTCCAGGATCATGCCCTGGGCTGCAGGCGGCGCTAAACCGCTGCACCACCGGGGCTGCCCTCATAATATGTTTTTAAAATCGTTTGTATTTCCTTGGTATTGGTTGTGATCTCTCCTTTTTCATTCGTGATTTTATTAGAATCTTTTCTCTTTTGTTTTTAATAAGGCTGGCTAATGGTTTATCTATCTTATTAATTCTTCCAAAGAACCAACTCCTGGTTTTGTTGATCTGTTCTACAGTTCTTCTGGTCTCTATTTCAAGATTCGAGTTCTGCTCAAATCTTTATTAACTCTCTTCTTCTGCTTGGTGTAGGTTTTATTTGCTGTTCTTTCTCCAGTTCCTTTAGGTGCAAGGTTAGGTTGTGTAATTGAGTTTTTTCCAATTTTTTGAGGATTGTTTGTATTGCGATGTATTTCCCTCTCAGGACCGTTTTTGCTGTATCCCAAAGATTTTGAACAGTTGTGTCTTCATTCTCATTGGATCTTCTAATTCTTCTCTAATTTCCTGGTTGACCCTTTCATCTTTTAGCAGGATGCTCTTTAACCTCCATGTGTTTGAATTTCTTCCAAATTTCTTCTTTTGATTGAGTTCAAGTTTCAAAGCATTATGGTCTGAAACTATGCAGGGGACAATCCCAATCTTTTGGTATCAGTTAAGACCTGAATTGTGACCCAGTATGTGGCCTATTCGGGAGAAAGTTCCATGTGCACTTGAAAAGAATGTGTATTCAGTTGCTTTTGGATGTAAAGTTCTGTAAATATCTGTGAAATCCATCTGGTCCAGTGCATCATTTAAAGCTCTTGTTTCTTTGGAGATGTTGTGCTTAGAAGTTCTGTCATTTGCAGAAAGCACTGTGTTGAAGTCTCCCAGTATTAGTGTATTATTAATTGATATACTTGGCAGCTCCCACATTAGGGGCATAAATATCCATGATTGTTAGGTCCTCTTGTTGGATAGATCCTTTAAGTATGATATAGTGTCCCTCTTCATCTCTTACTACAGTCTTTGGGGTAAACTTTAATTTATCTGATCTGAGGATTGCTACCCCACTTTCTTTTGAGGACCATTTGTTGTTTTTTTTTTTTTTTTTTTTTTTAATTTTTATTTATTTATGATAGTCACACAGAGAGAGAGGGGCAGAGACACAGGCAGAGGGAGAAGCAGGCTCCATGCACCGGGAGCCCGACTTGGGACTTGATCCCGGGTCTCCAGGATCGCACCCTGGGCCAAAGGCAGGCGCTAAACTGCTGCGCCACCCAGGGATCCCTTGAGGACCATTTGAATGGTAACTGGTTCTCCAACCTTTCATTCTCAGGCTGGAGGTGTCCTTAGGTCTAAAATGAGTCTCTTGTAGACAGCAAATAGATGGGTCTTGCTTTTTTATCCAGTCTGGAACCCAGCGTCTTTTGATGGGATCATTAAGCCCATTCACCTTCAGAGTTACTATTGAAAGATATGAATTTAGTGTCATCATAATACCTATTCAGTCCCTGTTTTTGTGAATTATTTCTTTGGGCATCTTCTTTCTTTTACAGAGACCCTCTTAATATTTCTTGCAAAGCCAGTTTGGTGGTCACATATTCTTTCAGTTTCTGCCTATCTTGGAAGCTCTTTATCTCTCCTTCTATTCTGAATGAGAGCCTTGCTGGATAGAGTATTCTTAGCTGCATGTTCTTCTCATTTAGGACCCTGAATATATCCTGCCAGCCCTTTCTGGCCTGCCAGGTGTCTGTGGAGAGGTCTGCTGTTAATCTAATATTTTTCCCCATATAAATTAGGGATCTCTTGTCTCTTGCTGCTTTAAGGATTTTCTCTTTATCTTTGGAATTTTCAAGTTTCACTATTAAATGTCAAGGTGTTGAATGGTTTTTATTGATTTTGAGGGGGGTGGGATCTCCCTATCTCCTGGATCTAATGCCTGTTTCCCTCCCCAAATTAGGGAAGTTCTCAGCTATGATTTGTTCTAATATGCTTTCTGGTCCTCTGTCCCTTTCAGCGTCCTCTGGAACCCCAGTTAAACGTATATTTTTCCTTCTGATACTGTCATTTATATCCCTTAACTTTTCCTTATGGTCTTTTAATTGTTTTTTCTCTTTTTTCCTTAGCTTCCTTCCTTGCCATCAACTTGTCTTCTGTGTCACTCACTCTTTCTTCTACCTCATTAATCCTCATCGTTAGGACCTCCAGTTTGGTTTTTTTTTGTTTGTTTGTTTGTTTGTTTTTTAATTTTTTTTTAATCTTATTTATGATAGAGAGAGAGAGAGAGAGAGAGGCAGAGACACAGGCAGAGGGAGAAGCAGGCTCCATGCACCGGCAGCCTGACGTGGGATTCGATCCTGGGTCTCCAGGATCGTGCCCTGGGCCAAAGGCAGGCGCCAAACCGCTGCACCACCCAGGGATCCAAGGACCTCCAGGTTGGATTGCATCTCATTTAATTGATTTTTAATTTTGGCTTGATTAGTTCTAAATTCTGTAGTCATGAAGTCTCTTGAATCATTTATGCTTTTTTCCAGAGCCACCAGTAGCTTTATAATTGTGGTTCTGAACTGGCTTTCTGACACCAAATTGTAATCCAAATTCTGTAATTCTGTGGCAGAGTACTGTTTTTGATTCTTTCTTTTGTGGTGAGTTCTTTCTAGTAATTTTGCTCAGTGCAGAGTGGCTAAAAACGAGTTGTACTTGTTAGAAGTGCAGACTCTTCTCTCTGTTGCGTTCCAGCTGATCTCTCTTTAAGTCTCAGGTCGAATTTGTAGGTCTTCAGGATGATTTGAAGGTTGTCTAGTAAGTTGGTGGGGACAGGTGACTTGGGGATCCTACACCTCCGCCATCTTGCTCCGCCGCCCCCCACCCCAGGAATTTGTAGTATGTTTTAAGGTGTTTTTTTTTTTTTCAAACTGGAAATGAAAGGGAAATTTTAGAAATAACATAAAACCTAGAAGAAAACATAAACCTAGAAGAAATTAAATTCTAGGTTACCACTTACTATTAAATGTCAGGTAAGATTTCTTTTTTCCCTGAAAATGAATTGTTAGTAAGTTGCCTTACAAAGCCCCTCGTGTAATGTGATGTTCTTTCAAGTGTATCATTTTTAACAACAAACTATTTGGGAAAGAAATGTTAGCCTGAAAACTCAGCCAGTGCCAATGTCAGGAAGTTCAGAGACCACCTGGCCGAATTTTCATTTTGAGGAAGTAATTTAATTTAATACATTCACGATTATATTTCCATTAACTGCCTTCTTAAAGTTTATTTGTTTTTAGTAACCTTTATACCCAATGTGGGGCTCAAACTCACAACCCCAAGATCAACTGAGATCGAGAGTCTCATGCTTACCCAACTGAGCCAGCCAGGTACTCTTTCATTGCCTTTTTAAATACTACTTTAAAAAATGATACAGTGAGTTTGGTCAGGGAGATTGTGGCTATCTACTTGCCTTAGGTGGATCAGAAAAGCCCAGCAATTTTAATGCTTTGCAAATGGTTATGGTGTCTTTGGATAAAATTTCTGGCAACATCATATCAGACTCAAAAGTGCTGATTTTCAAACAGTAAAAACATTTTACTCTGAAATACTGTTAGATGACTCAAAAACTAGTTATGGTGATGACAAAGGTAAATGTTTTAAGATGTATGTGGATAGTTTGGATAAAATTATTTCATAAATTGCAAAGAGAAAAAGCAATTTTTAAAAATCTAATTTAGATTTTAGATAGGTATATATAACATAAAGATGATTTAAATATTATAGGTTTAAAAATGCTATCCTATACATCCCTACAACTTGATATATTCAAGTTAGGGGAAAAAAAACTTTTTGTATAGAAAATGGAGGCTCTTGTTATTATATTCAGGTTGTTTTATATTGGGTATATGTGATAGCATATTTTAAAAATCAAATTTGAGAAAATGTAGTGGTACAAGGTGTTACAAAGGTCTCATCTGGGAAGCCTAAGTGGTTCAGCGGTTTAGTGTCTACCTTCAGCTCAGGTTGTGATCCTGGGGTCCTGGGATTGAGTCCTGCCTCGGGCTTCCCACAAGGAGCCTGCTTCTCCCTCTACCTGTATCTCTGTCTGTCTCTCTCTCTCTCTGTGTGTGTCTCTCATGAATAAATAATTAAAATCTTTCAAGAAAAAAAAAAAAGGTCTCGGTAAGCGAAGTAGGACTGGCTATTATTATTTAATGTTCAAACATTACTGATCCTAGGGGTGGATATATAACAACTTATATAATAGACATTTTAAATTAGGTAGTAGGAGTATGGTTAAGATAAGAAAGTTGTCCAAGCTAGATAAAAACAAAGAGAATAGAGGAAATAACTAAGTATGGTAAATGAAAAAAAGCTAATGACAAAAATAATACGAAAAGCTTAAAACCCAAATATAACTATCATCACAATACATGTAAATAGTCTCAATTGCTCTATGTAAAGGAGGCAACTATCAAAAGGGTTAAAAAATTAAATTTAGCTATATATTGTTAAAACACCCTTTAAACTATTAACAATAAAGCAAAATTTAGGATAAAACCCATTAGTTGATACAAAAGGGATATTGTCAATAAAATGTATAGTCCACCAAAAGCTTATAAACTCCATGTATAGCAAATAAGATAGCAGCCATCTATATAAGCAGTATACCCTAGAAATGCAAAGAATTTGATAAAAAGATAATTAGTACGATGTTGAATGCCCCAGTGTAGGTTAATTCGGAATTCATATAGGTTATCAAGGAACTAAATTTTTTCTGTATGTCTGCTTCTCTATCCTCAGTGCTGGTTTTGACTTTGGCCAGCTCCCAAGTGGTTGTAAGAATGCTGTCATGTTTTGAAATACCACATGCAGTTTTCATATTGTCCAGCACAGGAAAGACTTCCTTTCCAAGTACCATATTTTATCTTTAATGACAGGGAACCTTTCTCAGGAACCACCCAACCAGCCTATCTTGGAGTCTCATTAGCCAGAGCTAGTTCATTTGGTGACCTCCGAATCAATCACTGGCAAGCAGAATAGGACCACTACACTGTGATTGGCTGATTTATTCTTGAGTCCTATGAAAAAGGTCAATGCCTAAACAAAATCAGACTTCTGCCAACAAGCATGAGGTGGGGAAAAAGACTGTTCGGGAGCCAGCCATGTCTGCAACATTTCACAGTCTGCGCTCACACTTAAAATCACACCAGACTAACCAAAAAAAAAAAAAAAAGTCCAGGCATCACTACTACCTTCCAGAACTCTATGAATACAGATGTAAAAATTCTCAACAAAGGACTCCTGGGTGGCTCACGGTGTGAACCCCAGTCCCAGGATTGAGTACCTTATCAGGCTCCCTATGGGGAGACTGCTTCTCCCTCTGCCTGTCTCTGCCTCTCTGTGTGTCTCTCATGAATAAGTAAGGAAAATCTTAAAAAAAAATTTTTTTCTCATCAAAATACTAGCAAATTAAGCCAGTAGCATATAAGATTATACTCTATAACTAATTGGGATTTATTCCAGGAATGCAATGATGGTTAACATAAGAAAGTCGATGAAGTAATATGCCACATTAAAAGAAAGAAGGAAAAAAAACACAACCCTCTCAATAGACACAAAAGACATTTGACAAAACCCAACACCTTTTCTTTTTTCTTTTTTCTTTTTTTTTTAAAGATTTTATTTACTTACTCATGAGAGACACAGAGAGAGGGTCACAGACACAGGCAGAGGGAGAAGCAGGCTCCATGCAGGGAGCCTGATGTGGGATTCGATCCCGGGTCTCCAGGATCACGCCCTGGGGGCGCTAAACCACTGAGCCACCCGGGCTGCCCCCAACACCTTTTCATAATAGAACATTCAGAAAACTGGGAACAGAAGAGTTCTTGAACATGAAAGCATTTATGAAGAACACACAGCTGACATAGTGAGTGGTGAAAGACTGAAAGCTTTGCCCCTAAGATAAAAAACAAGACCAAGGATGCCTGCTTTTAGTACTCTTATTCCACATTGCCTTGAAAGTTCTAACTAAGGGAATGAGACAAGAAAAAGGAAAAAAGGCATCCATATTGGAAATAGAGAAGTAAAACCTTCTCTGTTCACAGGACAGTTGGATTTCATCAAAATAAAAAAACTACATGCATGTTATTATCAAAAAAGTGGAGTTGGGGAATTGAAAATATTTGTAGATCATATATCAGTTAATGGTCTAGTATCCAGAATGTATCAAGAACTACAGCTCTACAACAACAAACAACCCAATTAAAAAATGAGTAAAGGACTGGAGTACATATTTGTCCAGGGAAGAGATATAAAACAGGCAATAAGCACATGAAGAGATGTTCCAGGATCATTTTTCAATAGGGAAATGCAAATCAAACATGAAATACCACTTTACACATACCAGGATGGCTGTAATTAAAGAAAAAAAAAAAAACGTGAAGTGTTACCAAGAATGTGGAGGGATTAGGATCCTTGCTAATGGGAGTGTAAAATGGTACAGCTGGAGTAAAGGGAGAATGGAAAGCAATTGCTTGTTACAGAGTTTTCTTTTTGGAGTGCTGGAAAAGTTTTGGAAATACATGGTGGTGATGGTTCAGTGACATTGTAAATAAAATGGCACTGAATTGTATACTTCAAATGGTTAGTACGGCAGATTTCGTGTTATGTATTTCACAACAGTTTTTATTATTTAACCCTCTCCTTTCAGTCTATCTTTATTTCCAAAATTTTTTTTTAAAGATTTATATATTTATTCATGAGAAACACACACACACAAAGAGAGAGAGGCAGAGACATAGTCAGAGGGAGAAGCAGGCTATAGGCAGGATCCCAATGCGAGACTCAATCCCGGATTCCGGGGTCACAACCTGAACTGAAGGCAGCCACCCAACTGTTGAGCCACCCAGGCATCCCTATTTCCAAAATTCTTAAGTAGGTCTTAGAAAAATATTCTTATAAGCAGGAGAAAGATTATTTTCCTTCACATTCACCTTTTTTTTTTTCACATTCACCTTTAACGTATTTATTTTTGTTGTGTTTAATGAGGATCTAGCTAGTCCTCTTGCTTAGTCTTATAATGAATATAGTCATAAACCAATGGCTTCCAAACTTGTAGGGGTGTCTGACTGACTTAGTAGAGCATGCAATTCTTGATCTCAGGGTTGTAAGTTTGAGCCCCACATTGGGTGAAGAGATTACTTTTAAAAATCTTTTTTTTAATTTATTTATTCATGAGAGAGAGAGAGGCAGAGAGAGAGAGGCAGAGACACAAGCAGAGGGAGAAGCAGGCTCCATGCAGGGAGCCCGACATGGGACTCGATCCTGGGTCCCCAGGATCACACCCTGGGCTGAAGGCAGCGCCAAACCGCTGAGCCACCCAGGCTGCCCTACTTAAAAAAATATATTTGCCTTCAAAAAAATGAGTAGTTTAACCAGTTAAATAGTGATTGCTTTTGACAATAGCTCTTGATCAAGTAGATGTGATTGTATTTTCTCATAAAAATAACACTGTGGGAAGGAGGGTATAGGAGAAATCTGTACCTTCAGCTCTGTTTTACTGTGAACCCAAAACTGCTCTTTAAAAAAAAAAAAAAAAAAAAAAAGATTTATTTGAGGGGATCCCTGGGTGGCTCAGTGGTTTAGTGCCTGCCTTCGGCCCAGGATGTGATCCTGGAGTCTCGGAATCGATTCCCGTGTCGGGCTCCCTGCATGGAGCCTGCTTCTCCCTCTGCCTGTGTCTCTCTCTCTCTCTCTCTCTCTCTCTGTGTCTCTCATGAATAAATAAGTAAAATCTTTAAAAAAAAAAAAAAGGATTTATTTGAGAAGGAAAGTATGAGCAGTGGACAGAGTAGGAAGCAGAGGGGCAGACTCCCCACTGAGCAGGGAGATCAACAGGGCTCAATCCCAAGACCCTGAGATCATGACCTGAGCCGAAGTCAGACACTTAACTGACTTAACCACCCAAGTATCCCTAAAACTACTCTTAAAAATAAAATATTTTCTAAAGATACTAAAATACTATACTTAAATTGAAGAAACCCATTTGGAGAACCTTGAGAACCTGCCTTTTCATTAGGCTGAGTTTTAAGGCAAAATTAGATCCTCAGTTGGACCAAAAGTTTCTTGGATCCTTCATCCTGTTCCATGTCAGCCCAGATGGGTGTACAGACCCTGAAGAGTCTCCATATGTTTAATTTGCCCTTTTGTTTCAATAGACAACCAGCAGGGACTGGAGAAAATATCAAGCTGTGCTTCTCTGGCTTAAAATACTTAGTTTGCTATTCCATCATATGCCAATTATTAAATAATTTCTAGAAATCGTTTTTTAGAAGGAGTATCTCCAGTGAATGTTGTTAGAAATGCAATTCTTAGTATTGTAGAAATGAGAAGTGAATACTGTGCTTTTCATTCTGTAAATTTACAATCTATGCTTGAGTTTAACCTTTTCCTATTGAACCATTTGGATAATTATCAACTCATCTCTGATACCTATCCTTTTTTCTTAAGGTCTTTTTTCATCTGGACTTTTGTAATACCTTCTGTCCTGATTCCCTTGCTTCCACTCTTGGCTTTATTATAATCCATTTTCTTTTTCTTTCCTTCTCTTTCTTTTTAAGATATTTGTTTGTTTGAGAGAAAGAGAGAGCTCCAGCAAGAGAGAGAACACAAGCAGTAGGAGGGGCAGAGGCAGAAGCAGGAAGCCCAATTCAGAGCTCCATCCGAGGACTCTGGGATCATGACCTGAGTTGAAGGCAGCCGATTAACCAGCTGCGCCACCCAGGCACCCCTATAATCCATTTTCCACACTGTAGCCAGAGCAATCCTTCTAGAGTTACACTGTTCAGTATTGTAGTCATTATCCATATATGACTATTTAAATTAATTACAGTTAGAAATTAAAAATTAAAAAAAAAAGAAATTAAAAATCAGTCCTTAGTCACACTAGGCACATTTGAGATACTCAGTAGTCACTTGTGGTTACTGGCTCTACCAGATTGAGCAGAGCATATCAAGAACATTTTTAGGAAATTCTATTAGATAGCATTGTTCTAGAGGATAAATGAAATCACATCTCACTATTACAACCAAAATTTCTTACCCTGACAAGGCCCTATAAAATCTTTCTAATCTCTGCCTTTTTATCTCTTTTTATATAACCCTTTATTCATAATACCTCAGACAGGTTGGTCTTCTGTCAGTTCTTTGGTTAATGCCAGAATTTTTTTCCCTTTCTCAGAGCTTTGCATTTGTTATTCCTTCTATTTGAACATTTTTAAAAAGATTTATTTCTTTTAGAGAGAGGGGGCCAGATGGAGAGGGAAAGAGGGAATCCCAAGCAGACTCCCCTCTGAGCATGGAGCCCGACATGGGGCTTGATCTCACAACTTGAGCTGAAATCAAGAGTGTGATGCTCCATCAGCTAAGCTACCCAAGTGCCCCAGTTATTCCTTCTGTTTGAAACATGCTTCTTCCCACACCTTTACATGATTGCTTCTTCATCATTTAGGCATCAACTCAAATTTACCTTCTCAAGAGAATTATTCCCTGTCTATCCTGAAAACCTCCTTTTAAGAAGTTCCTGGTCAGGTGGCCTGGGTGGCTCACACTCTCTTTCTCAAATAAATAAATGGTTTTTTTTTTTGTTTTTTGTTTTTTTTAAAGGAGTTCTTGATCATTGGGGCACCTGAGTGGGTCAGTTGGTTGGGCATCCAACTCTTAATTTCAGTCAGGTGGTGGGATCAAGCCCTGAGTCAAGTTCCATGCTCAGCATGGAGTCTGCTTGAGTTTCTCTCCCTCCTCTCCTTCTTTCCACTCTTGAGTGCACATGCACGCCCTCTCTCAAATAAATGGATAAATCTTAAAAAAAAAAAAATCCTGATTATGGGATGCCTGGCTGGCTCAGTCATGGAGCATGTGACTCTTGATCTCAGATTTGTGAGTTTGAATTTAAGAAATAAAATCTTTTAAAAAAAGCATCTCCTGATTATAATACCTTATTTTTATAATATTCATAGCATTTTTAAAAGATATTTATTTGTTTGTTTGTTTGTTTATTTATTTATTTATTTATTTATTTATTTATTTGAGAGAGAGAGAACATGAGCAGAGGGAGGAGAAGCAGATACCCTTACTGAGTAAGGAGCTGGATGGAAGGCTATATCCTAAGACCCCAGGATCATTTCTGAAGAGAGGCTTAACTGACTGAGCTAATAAGCAGATGTGCCAATAGAATTTATGTTTAAAGGGAAGTCTTACTTACTAGTGTGTTTGTCTGTCTGTCCTAACACTCCTTCCCTCTAGAGTGAAGCTTCTTATGGTCTTGTTTACCACTGTATCCCTTTCACCTAAAAAGATGGTATATAATATGGTGGTAAGTCAATAATTGACTGTAAGAGTCTTTCAAAACTTTATTATATGAACTACATATTTCTTTTTCAGGTAATCTTTTACTAGATTTCAGTTTTCTTTCCTACATAATGGATTTCATTGTAACAGATCATTGCAAACTTCTTGGTTATTAGATCACCATTTAGCAATTAAGTGACATTGTCTCTTTTTCTGTACCAGTACACTTCAGCAGGAAAAATTTTCTGTATACCAAAACATTCTTTCTACTTTTATATTTCTGCATAAAAATATAAATCCAATCAACTCACCATTCTAGAGTAGCTTAAAATTACTATATGTATTTCTGCTTTAATTTGGAATTTGGTACTATAAAAGATCCTCCACTCAGAACTTTTCATTAACCTTAGTATATTATTTTGCTTGAGAGTGTTTTATTCTTTTCTAAAAGCAGATAACTATATGGTGAGTGTTGCAAGGATGCACATTGGCATTAAATAATATCTCCTAACCTTGGGATGCCCGGGTGGCTCAGCAGTTGGGCATCCCTGCCTTCGGCTCAGAGTGTGATCCTGGGTCTGGGGATCGAGTCCCTCATAGGGCTCCCCATGAGGAGCCTGCTTCTCTCTCTGCCTATGTGTCTCTACCTCTCTCTGTGTGTCTCTCATGAATAAATAAATAAAATATTAAAATCTCCTACCTCATTGAATATGTTGATTCATTTGAAGTTCTTCCATGTTTTCCCTGACTGTACAAAGAAATCATAGAGGTTAGAAGATTGTTAGATGTTTCTCATCCTGGGTCATTGATCTGTTAAAGTTTTTGGTATAGATAGAAAAAAAAATTTTTTTTAAATAACTGTTTTTTTATATTCCTGAAGAATGCTTCCCAGATTCTCCATACTTGGTTTCTTTTAAATGATTTTTATGCCCTTTTGCCTCTCTGGGATGAGCATTTTCAGACAGTTGTATTGGCCTGATATGTGCACATAATGCATAATAATAGATCATAAATATATGTCTGGTCCTCCCAGTTCTTACATCGTCTATATAGATATATAGGTATCGTAGTCTGATCTAATGCATTTTACTACTCTTGCATTTCATTAGATAATGCACATGGTTTTACAGTTACTCCATATGAAGAACTATATTTTTCCACCATAGAAGATAAAGGTTATAAAAGAAATAGGTGACAATTCTATTTTCAGTGAACTTTTACCCTTACTGGAAAGATAACAAAAAATGAGCTTTTATGAAGCAATATGAGATGAGGCTACTGATCAAGTGTTGCAAAAATATGCTAGAAAAAAGAGGGATCCCTGGGTGGCGCAGCGGTTTGGCGCCTGCCTTTGGCCCAGGGCGCGATCCTGGAGACCCGGGATCGAATCCCACGTCAGGCTCCCAGTGCATGGAGCCTGCTTCTCCCTCTGCCTGTGTCTCTGCCTCTCTCTCTCTCTCTCTGTGTGACTATCATAAATAAGTAAAAATTAAAAAAAAAAAAAAAAGAAAAGAAAAAAGAATGGAAAGTAATGGTAGGTAATAGTATTTCATGTTGATTTTAATTTCCTCATTTTCTAAATTTTTTATAATGAGACTGCATTACTTTTGGATTTGGAACAAGAGTTAAGTATTAGATGTAGCACATACTGAGTGTACGATGTATACAAAATATTTAAAGAAAAAGAATCAGTTGGGTGAGATTAATCGTGAGTGGTTTTCTGGGAAGAGCGTATGCTATTAAAGTGCTTTGGTCAGTCTTGGTTTGGGCCAGACTGTTATTTTCCATTGCTGCTTCAGTTTTCACATCCAGTTTCCTTAATCCATTTTTTTTTCCTTAATTCATTTTGGTACTAAGTCATGATCTATAAGAGGACCATGCTGGAATATCAAAAATAAAGGAATGTTATTTCTACTTTTGCAGGTTGCTTCATGTGCGAAATGGAAACTGCAAATATCACTTGGGTGAAGAAACATTTAAGTTAGCTCAGACATACATGGAGAAACTCTCAAAACATGGCCAGCAAGCAAACAAAGCTGCACTGTATGGAGAACTGTGTGCACTACTCTTTGCAAAAAGTCACTATGATGAGGTAAGTGTTTTTGAATTGCATTTCATTGTGATCAGCAAGTAGCTATAAACAAAGGGTAAAATAAAAACAAACATATAAAAAAAAAATTCAGAGCAACCTGATAGTTGCAGGGCATGGTAGACAAAATCGGTAAAGAGTATTAAGAGTCTAAAATGTCCAGTTATAAAATAAGTCCTGGAGATGAAAAGTACAGCATGGGGAATATAGACAATAATATTGTAATAATGTTGTATGGTGAGAGATGGTAACTACACTTATTGTGGCGAGTATAGCATAATATATAAAATTGTCAAATCACTATGTAGTACTCCTGAAACTATTATGACATTGTGTGTTAGGTATACCTCAATTTTTTAAAGAAGAATAAATCGTAACCTTCTATTTGTCTTAATTTTATTTTCACATACTAGGTTTACTTAGAGCAGTATACATTTGTAATGGAATATTTAAAGTGAGACAAAGAGTATTCCACGAGATGTGTTTTAAACATACACGTGTAAAAATGAAGTAAAATAAACTTACACATGTATGATTTATGGCCTTTTTTTTTTAATTTGACCAACTATATCTCTACTTAAATTATTTTGATGGGCATGCTCTATCAAATGAACCTTTAATAAATGCTTTTTTATTGGATGTTTAGCTCTGTGTAAACTCTTATAACTTAAAGGCATTCATTTTATTTTTTAAGATTTTTTTTTTTTAATTCACGAGAGACCCAGAGAGAAAAAAGGCAGAGACACAGGCAGAGAGAGGGTGAAGCAGGCTCCATGTAGGGAGCCCGATGTGGCACTCGATCCCAGGACCCCAGGACCATGCCCTGGGCCAAAGGCAGGTATTAAACCACTGAGCCACCCAGGCGTCCCTAAGATTTTGTTTATTAGAGAGCATATTAAAGAGAGAGCGCGCATGAGCAGAGGAAGGGGCAGAGGGAGAAGCACACTCCCTGCTGAGCCTGATACAGGGCTTGGTACTGAGGCGCTGGGATCATGACCTGAGCGAAGGCAGACCCTTAACTGACTGATACACCCAGGCACCCCAGAGGCATTCATTTTAATGGGAAGCTAGATTTTATTTGTCCTTTTTTTGCATTGTTTTGCTCCTTCTTCTGCCTTATAAGATGGCTTCCCTCCTGTCTTTATGCTATCAAATTAATGCTTCAGTGCTGATGAATATATAGTTGAAAAGTGAACTATAAAATCTGCTTAACTCCTATACTTGGTTGTTTTCTCTATGGAAGAATATCATAATTATTTTATGTTGCCACATAGCTGTCATTTAGGTTTCATATTTTATAATTATCCCTATCAATTTTTGCCCCATTAATATTCCATATTTAAAGGAAAATTACAATTAGAGGTAAAACTAGAAAATTCTATGTCTGCAAAGTGATATTGTGCAATGCTGATGCTAGGATCTTTCTTATTCATAGAAGAAGGCATCAAATCTACATGTAAAAATCTAAAACCCTTATCAACAGGCCTACAATTTCTTAGGGGGGGTGTTATGTATGTTCTTCTGGTTATTTTTGTTGATGAATTCCTACATCTGCTGGATTAGTACTGATGATGGATTGTTTTGCTGCCCCTTGTGTGCAGTGATTGTTCCATAGCTTATCAACCCAAATATAGAATTTGGTCTCTCTCTCTCTGTAATTTTCACATGCCAAGAACAAAGAACCCCATTCACAGAAGGCCTTTATGTGGATAGCTGACTTTACTGGAAATGAGAGTGAGATATACAATAGTTTGAGTATTAGAAATGCCTACCTTAAAAGTAATTCAAGTGCTCAACCATCTTTATATATCTCTGCATAGGAACTCTTGTTTTTTGTTTTTTTTTTAGAGTAAGCTCTGCACTCAGTGTGGGACTTGAACTCATGACCCCAAGATCAAGAGTTGCATGCTCTACTGACTGAGCCAACCAGGCGCCCCAGATAATTTATTTTAAATCTAGATGTTTGGGGATCCCTGGGTGGCGCAGCGGTTTGGCGCCTGCCTTTGGCCCAGGGCGCGATTCTGGAGACCCGGGATCGAATCCCACATCGGGCTCCCAGTGCATGGAGCCTGCTTCTCCCTCTGCCTGTGTCTCTGCCTCTCTCTCTCTCTCTCTGTGACTATCATAAATAAATAAAAAAAATTTAAAAAAAATAAAATTCTAAAAAAAATTAAAATAAATAAATAAATAAATAAATAAATAAATAAATAAATAAATAAATAAATAAATCTAGATGTTTGTCATTGATGGCTCCAGGAAAGTACACAAATATTGAGGCTATAGTTTGATAAATTATCACCATGTTTTGATATTAGCATGGACCAGGCTATGCTGAGGCAATATAAGCTCCAAAATAGCAGTGACGTAGAAAAATAATTTTATTTCTTACTCATGCTACATCCTGTCTTAGGATGCCTGTGGCTCTGCTTAACATTCTGTTTACACTTTGATCAAAATCCCATGTGATGGAGCATCCTCTATCTAGAAATTACCGGCTTCAGAGCAGAGGCAAAAACATCATGAGGAAGTGCCACTTGCTCTTAGAGCTTTTTCCCAGAAAGTGCACTTTTCACTTCTCATATTTTAATTAATTTTTTAATTGACCAAAGAAATCACATGACCACTGTCATCTTTAATGTGTAAGGGAAGTATATCCTTCCCCAAGGAAGTAAATATTTTAAAGCAGTATCACAGTCTACTACAGTTCTAAAGATTTTAACTTACTATTCTGGAACAAAATCTGCTTATTTAGCATCTTAAAAACAAACCAGGTATTTTGGCCTAAATCACATACATTTCATTTTTTACATCAAAATTGATTCTGAATCTTTTAGGTGGAATGGAAGTGAAGGAAGCTTCCAGAGGAAAACTAATGTTTATTTTTTTAATATTTTCTATTTTTCCTCCCCCCCCCACCCCATTCTTTATGATCCTTTTATAATATTGGGAGTTTTTTTTAAAGATTTTATTTATTTATCTATTTCTTTTTTTTTTTTTAAGATTTTATTTATTCATGAGAGCTACAGGGAGAGAGAGGCAGAGACCTAGGCAGAAGGAGAATCAGCTCCATGTAGGGAGCCCGATGTGGGACTTAGTCCCGGGACTCCAGGATCATGCCCTGAGCTGAAGGCAGACGCTCAACCACTGAGCGACCCAGGTGTCTCTATTTTTTTTTTTTTTTTTTTTTTTTTTGACAGAGCATACGTACACAAGAGAGAACACAAGCAGGGGGAAGGGTAGAGGGAGAAGCACTCTCCCCATTGAGCAAGGAGCTGAGCTTGATCCCAGGATTCTGGCCTAATGCAGATGCTTAACTAACTGAGCCACCAAAACACCCCTATAATATTGTTTTGTTTCTTTGAAACAGTTCTTGTTATCCAAAGTAATTTGTTCTACTCTTTTTTTTTTTTCCCCCTTCCACTAAGTACTAGGAGAGGAAGAACAACATACTATGTTTTTTTCTCCCAGTAGGTACCTAGGTGCTAGCATATTGCCTGGCACTTAACCTCTCTGCACCTCAGTTTCCCATAATAGTATGCATCCCATAGGACTGTTGTGTTAATTAAATGTGTTAATGCATATAAAGGGCTTGGAACAATAGCTCTCACAAAGTAAGCAGTCAACTAAACAGACAGTTGAGATACAAAATAAATATTACAGTAGGGGAAGAAAGTGCAGGAAGTCAAATATAAGGCTGAAACCTGGAAAATAAGTTCTGTGGGTTTAGTTCAGGAAAGAGGAATATATATATAAGGCAGAGGGAACAGTATATGCAAAGGCTTTCTTTGGATAAGAAAGAATGTGCCTCCTAGGTTTCTTTTGTGTCACTTTATTCAAAGGAGTATAACAAACTTAAACTTTCAAGAAAACTGAGTCTCAGAAAATTTTAAGTGTAGATATTTTGTGTGTATCTTTTTTAGGTACTTGAAAGCTTGGAAGAAAGATACATAGTCATTTCATTAAATATTGTCAATTTGATTTATCAGTTTTTGCTCTTTTGTAAATATCTTTTAGGCTTACAAATGGTGCATTGAGGCAATGAAAGAAATCACAGTGGGCTTACCAGTCAAAGTTGTGGTGGATGTTTTAAGACAAGCTTCCAAGGTGAATATAATGTTAAAATTATTAATAAATTATAGGATTTAGCAAGCTTTACATTTGTTGTGTTATTTAACAAGTTAGGTATTGCATGCTTCATGGACTAACAAGGTCTATTTGTTGAGTTTCTGTGGTAAGTTTTAGAAATCTGGTTTCTAAAACTATTTTACATATAGAATTTTATAATTTTCTCATACTCAGAAAACCCTTGAAAAAATAATTTTAATGATTCAGCTCACTGAACTACAGATTGAGGCAGTATTTTGGTGCTATTCTAGTTTGAGTTTGCTTTTGTTTTTCTCACCCATTCCAGCAACCTGAATTCCTCATGCCACAATTGTATGGACTTGATCATTTTTCTCCTAAAGGTTAGCTTAGTTCTAAAGCTTTGATAGTGTTGCAGCCTCACAGTGTCACAACTTCCTGTACTTGACCTGCTGGGTGACACTTGCTTGATATCCCCTTTAATTTCTTCTTATTCTGTAAACAAATGCATTCACTCTTTGAAGCCATTTAGTAATATTTTAAAATTGCTGGCTTGATGTACTTGAGGCTTTAAAGCATTGATGTACTTTTCAAATACATTCTTTCTACCCAGAGGTTTTTTGATTTTGAATATTTTATTTTGGTTGGCTTTAATTATGGAGATTTCAATTAGGAGAAAGATTCTAAAATTATAGTTTTAGAAGAGTAAAATTTCTGTGAAACTAAAGTCATTTTAGACAAGTACATAGCATAACTTCAGAGTCTTATCAGAGCTAGAAGAGGGATATTAATGTATTTTTTAAGTTTTTTTTTAAGATTTTATTTATTTATTTATAAAGAGACACAGAGAGGCAGAGACACAGGCAGAGGGAGAAGCAAGCCCCCCGCAGTGAGCCCAATGTGGGACTCAATCCCAGGACACCAGGATCACACCCTGATCCAAAAGTAGACACTCAACCACTGAGCCACCCAGGCATCCCTATATTTTTAAAGTTTTAAATTAAACATTGGATATGCAGTGATTGTAAATACAGTTTAATATATGTGTAAGATTTATATTTCTATATGCAGATAATATTTAGAGTTTGAAAACTATTTTTATGAATCAAAATATTTTAAGAATAGGAAAACTTGAAATTCTATGCATTTTAAAATTAACAGATGAAAACTAGATAGAACTCTATAACTGGGATATAAATAAGTAACTTAAAAATACTATGTTTAAAAAAAGAAGAAAATACTATATTGAGCGAACCCTCCCCCTACTTATTTATTATATAATCTGGAAGGATGGGAGTATACCAGCTTTGTAAGGTAACTTTGTTATAACAAGTTTGTATTGGCATGAACGTCAAAATTTTAAACTTTATAATTTCTCAGGATATATATAGATCTGTTTATAATAGAATTCTTGAGTACTTGGAAGAGAAGAAATTACAAGAGTGTATATACACACACATACACACACACACACTCATGTATATATATGTTTGAGGATGCTTTTGACCATCATAGTCTGATTATATAATCTGTACTTATTTTAGCACACTAACTGTTTGAGAGTTATTTAATAATTTTTCACTTTATCCTTAGGCTTGTGTTGTAAAACGTGAATTTAAGAAAGCAGAACAGTTAATTAAACATGCAGTGTATTTGGCACGGTAGGTGATTGTTATTAAAAATACCATTTCAAATTGTCTCCCTCTACCTTATATCCTAATGGTTTTATATCTTTTTATAGGGATCATTTTGGATCCAAACACCCAAAATATTCTGATACACTGCTAGATTATGGGTTCTACTTACTCAATGTAGATAATATCTGTCAGTCTGTTGCAATTTATCAGGTATGTTAACAATTATGCTGCTTTTATTTCAACCTGAATTGACTTGCTGCCCTGTATTTGTTTGCGGTATATAACCCACTCTCTAAAAACAACTCTTTTTGACCCCCTCCTCATATATGAGACAACATTCTTTTATTAAATAATATGTAGAAGGACTAGAAGTAAAACGTTTTAGGAGTTAACCATCCAGGAAAAAAATGTTTGGCTTGTGGGCTCATAAATAAGAGTACTTTTCCATTTTTCATTTGCTCAGGTGATGGCTTATCTTCTTTGTTGATTTAGTATAAGTCATTACAGCTGTCTTTGTAATAACAAGGAGGGTTGATAACAATTATTTTAGGCCTTGTATTAGTCACTCTCAGGTAAAGGTGTTACACCATCACTCTAGACAAGGTATCCGTGATGTTTATAGTTCACTTATGAAGAAGGATATAGAGAAAAATACTGATGTGATTTCCAGACATATGAATAATTTTTATTGTGAAACCTTTGCCTTTTAAGTTAGATTCAGTCTTCAGAAAATCAGGCCTTATGGGTAACTTTTATGTTCTCTTGTGATTTCAATATAGGACTTTTGCTTCAAAACTGATGTATTGATATATAGAACATATATTTAAATTACTAGGATGCTTAATATTACTGGGTAATGTTTTCTAAGGATTTATTGTATTAATTATTTTCACGACTCTTTCAGGCAGCCCTTGACATTCGGCAGTCAGTATTTGGTGGCAAAAATATCCATGTAGCAACAGCTCATGAGGACCTGGCTTATTCTTCTTATGTTCACCAGTATAGCTCTGGGAAATTTGACAATGCACTGTAAGTTCCATGTTCCTTTTCAGTGAGCGATTAAATGCCATGGCTATTGTTTTGTTTTTCCTGATGCAATAGTATTTAATGTATTTATGGATTAAATTTGTCTTCCTGGAGCTTTAACAGGATGCCTGTAATGTTCTTGAAGCCATTTAAAATCCTACCAATTGGGGGCAGCCTGGGTGGATCAGTGGTTTAGTGCCACCTTCAGCCCAGGGTGTGATCCTGGAGACCCTGGGATTGAGTCCCACATCAGGTTCCCTGCATGGAGCCTGCTTCTCCCTCTGCCTGTGTCTGTCTGTCTCTCTCTCTCTCTCTCTCTGTGTCTCTCATGAATAAGTTAATAAAATCTTTAAAAATAAAATAAAATCATACCAGTTTATAAGCTGTTCATTTAGATTTTATGTGGTTTAATATTGGGCGTTATATATCTTCATAAGGAATATGGCTTGGGAATCCCTGGGTGGCGCAGCGGTTTGGCGCCTGCCTTTGGCCCAGGGCGCAATCCTGGAGACCCGGGATCGAATCCCATGTCGGGCTCCCGCTGCATGGAGCCTGCTTCTCCCTCTGCCTGTGTCTCTGCCTCTCTCTCTCTCTCTCTCTCTCTCTCTTTCTCTGACTGTCATAAATAAATAAAAAATTTTTAAAAATTAAAAAAAAATAAAAAAGGAATATGGCTTATCTCCTGAATACTTCAGTAATTTTTGAGTAATACAGTAGCCTCTGTATTACTAAACGACAGACTTAATCTAAAAACATTTTGCTCAAAACATGCAGAAATGCTGGATAAAATATAACAATTGTCTTTGTAGATGCATAACTGAGCTTGTAGGAGAGAAAGTAAGTCCCCAAGGGCCATTCATGGACCAAAATCCAGCAGGGTAGACATGAACTATGGTATAAGTGCCCTGGGGTAATGCGAAAGCTTAGAAGTTTTTGTAACTTTGGTTGACAACAGTCCTGGATTTATGAGATAAGGCATTTAGTCCACAGGAAGCAGTGAGTTAGAACTGAAACCTTCATCTGAAGCCAAGATCAAGCCTGCACCCTCAGGGAAGGGGTAAACTAGGAGGAAAAAATTCTCCCACTGACAAGAAAAGGACAAGAAAAGTCATTCATCTCAGGTTGGGCTCTCAATTAAACAAAAATGGAGCCTCGAAACTGAATTTATAACTGCATCATGCATTCAGGAACCCCCAAACTGAGGACAACATTAAAAAGCACTTTGAGACTGCTAGTTCTCCTAAGATGCCTTTTGGGAGAAAATGCAAAACTCTTGGAAATTCTCAACCCAAACCAAACAGATTTCTCATAGATCTAGCTCTACGACTAAGATGAATTCACCATAAAAATGTTTCTGAAATAAAGTAAGGAGATATTTCCTCTATGAGTGAGAATCAGCAGACATAAGGAACAGGATTAGAACCCAAGAATATTGGCTGACAAAGCTTCTTGGTTGATACTATAGAGTAGGCATCCTTAAATGATTAAATATATAAAATTTTATATAAATACATAAAATGGGTTAGCAAACTATGGCCTGCAGGGAAAATAAAGTTTTTATTGTAATATAGCAATACTCATTCACTCATGTGTTGTCTGTGGCTACTTTCAGGCTAGTATGTGGCCCACACAACCTAAAATATTTGTTCTTTGACCCTTTACAGAAAAAAATTTGCTGACCCTGGGATCCCTGGGTGGCTCAGCGGTTTAGCCCCTCCCTGCCTTTGGCCCAGGGCACGATTCTGGAGTCCTGGGATCAAGTCCCGCGTCAGGCTCCCAGTGTGGAGCCTGTTTCTCCCTCCTCCTGTGTCTCTGCCTCTTTCTCTCTCTCTCTCTATCATAAATCAATAAATAAATCTTTAAAAAAAAAATTTTGCTGACCCTGATGTAAAAGAAGGAATCCGTAATATTTTGGAGGGACAATAAGGGGGAGAAAGGGCAGATTTAAAAATAAAACAACTGATACCTGCTACAACCTGGATGAACCTTGAAAACATTCTACCAAGTGAAAGAAGCCAGTCACAAAGGACTACATATCGTATGATTCCACTTATATGAGATGTCCAGAATAGGCAAATCTATAAGAAACAGAAAGTACATTGGTGGTGACCATGGGCTGACAGGGATGGAAGACAATGGAGAGAGAGACTGCTAATGGCCCAGTGTTTCTTTCTAGGGTCATGAAAATACTCTGAAATTGCTTGTAGTGGTGGATACACAATTCTGTGAATATGTTAAAAACCATTGAATTGTACATTTTAGTGGATGAACTGTGTGATATGAATTTTATCTCAGGAAGAGCTGTTACAAAAAATAAAACGTAGTAGCTAGAATTAGAAAATAGTCATTGGCATTAAAACTCAGTAGACAAGTTAAACAGCACATTGGACACAATGAAAGTGACAGTGAACTGGAAAAGAGATCTGAGAAAATCAGTAATTACCTGGTAATGGGGATAGAAGCCTTGGAGTTATTTGAGGGAAACTGATAGATAAAACAGGCAGATAGCTTACCTTCTGTTTGGTGAGATGGGCCAGAAACAAATAACTAGACTTATCAGCTGAGAATACATGCTGTGTGAAAAAGAATAAAGTAAATAAGAGTAAAGAGCCATGGTACATTTTTTAGGGACTTTTGTATAAGCTAGTCTTGGAAAGGCTTTTCATTGAAGAGGGAGCTATGTGGATGGATATTCAGGGGGAGAGTATTCCATTAGAGATGGTAAAGCAAGTGCAAGAGTCCTAGGTGAGAGAGTATGCTTTGCATGTTCAGAAGAAAACTGTGAGGCCTGGGTGGCTGGAAGAGGAGGAAACGTCTGTTTCTGAGGATGGTTGATGAGGTCAGACAGCTAGCTTGGGGAAAGATGGTGAGTCCTGTAGGCTGTGATAACAGCTTCACAGTTTATTCTGTGGGAGATGGAAGTCCAGTGGATGTTTAAAAAGTTCAGTCCAGGAACACCTGGGTGGCCTAGTCGGTTTAGCATCTGCTTTCAGTTTCAGGTTGTGATCCCATGGTCCTGGGGTCGAGGCCTGTGTCAGGCTCCCTGCTCAGAGGGGAGCCTGCTTCTCCCTCTCCCTCTGCCTGCCCTTCTGCTTGTGCTCTCCCTCTGTCAAATAATAAAATCTTAAAAAAAAAAAATTCAGTCCACAACAGATTGGAAATTTAAAAAACAGAAAATAGTACCTTTATCACAGATAGTTTTAGAAATTGCATCAGTATTATAAGTTGTGATTTTTTTTTAAAAATGCAATAATTATTTGCAACTAAAAAGAAATGCCAGAATATATTTATCTGTATTACAGATTTCATGCAGAAAGAGCTATTGGTATCATCACACACATCCTACCTGAAGATCATCTTCTTCTGGCTTCTTCAAAGAGGGTGAAAGGTACCTTTTGTAATTAGTCTCCAATATGTGTGTGTGTGTGTGTGTGTGTGTTTTAGATTTGCTGTTAATTGTAATAGATGTCGTATTGTGTATTTTAATGTTATATGGTTTATTTTTTTGTTATATGGTTTAAAATAGGGGTATTTGTTTATTTCTTTGGGTAATAGCATAGGATTAGATTATATCTGCGTATTACTAAAATAGCCAAGTCACTGATTTAAAGTATCTGCCTGCAAATCTACTTACAATTTCCAGTGGTTCATAATAAAAGGTTCGCTTCTCTCATATAGCATTGTTAGTAAGCCAAAGTATCTTTTATGCCTTTTTTTCTTCCTTCCTTCCTCCCACCCCCTTTTCCTCTCTGTCATGCCTTCATTTGTTCATTTCTTTTTGATGAAAAAAAGAATAACACATGATTATTGCACAGTAACCTGAGTTGTTCACATACCTTCAGCTTTAGTGCAGAATTTTGAAACTACCCTTTCTGTCAGGTTACCCTTAATGTCGCAAGGCTCTTACCAAATACTACTTTCTTCTTATTTTAACTTTTCTTCTAATGATTACCAAAGTGCTTTCACTTAAAAAGTATTTATTTTGCCAACATGATTGGGTGACTCATTTGGTAATTCCACACATGTTGGAGAAGTTTAACCTTAATTCTGGAACTGGTTCTTTTCCCTCCTCTAGGTTTGCATTTTTAAGTTACACAAGTAATACATAGTTGATATAAAAATTAAAAGTTAGAAAAGAGAAAATAATAAATCATCTGAAATCCCACCAATCCAGATTCAGCATTTTGGTGAATATTTTTTAGACTTTTTGCCTCCAAATAATGAAATGAACGAATGAATTTTTTTAGGTTATATTCTGCTTTTTTGACTTAATACATTATAAACATTTTTTTTCATTGCAGTACATGTGGATTTTTTTTTCCCCTAATGTTTTTAACCTCCCCTCTATTATTGGGCCCTTAGGTTGTTTTTAACCATTTGTTCTTTAAAAATGCTACAGTGAAAAAAATTTTTTTAAAAATGCTACAGTGAACTAAACTTATTCTTTTGTGCATATGGACAATTTTCCTAGAATAAAATTACCTCATAAAAGAATATGTATTTTTAAGACTTTAAATGGAATTTGAAAGTCTTATATGTGACTTTGAAATTGCACTGTCTTCTTGCCTGATTCGGTTGGTCAAGTGAGTGGGAGGAAACCAGTTCTTTTAGTTGTATTTGGTTAAAGGTTATATTTGATAGAGTATGGTTTCAAAATGTTCAACAGTGCTTAGGTACTCCTTGACACAGTTTCATAACTTTAAATTTTTGCCTTTGCCTGCTTACATTGCTTTAAATAAGAAATTCACATCAGCAAAATATAATAGTCCACTAAAGCAGAAATTCTGCAAAATATTTGATGTATACCATTGTTTTTCTTACATTTGAAGTCATTATACTATGCCAAGTAGAATGACCCCCAAAAGTATACTTTTTCATTAATGTGGAATTCATTTTTACCAGTTCTAAACCATAACCACAATCATTTATAGAATTTAATTTTAAA